>NC_143499.1:9566250-10807500 GCF_051622355.1 Phaseolus vulgaris
AGTCCTCTAATTGAAGATTTGAAGTTAATGTGGGACCACGATGTTGAAGTATTTGACGAATTTGCTAATGAAACTTTCAAGCTTCATGCCATGTTATTTTGCACCATCAATGACTTTCCGGCATATGGTAACTTATCAGGTTATAGTGTTAAGGATCATAAAGCATGTCCAATATGTGAAGAAGACACTGCTTCTTAACAATTGAAACATGGAAGGAAAACAGTATATCTTCGGCATCGGAGGTTTCTTAGAAGTCATCATCCTTACCGGAGGTTGAAAAAAGCCTTTAATGGACACCAAAAGGGTAGTGGTCCACCAACTCCATTAACTGGTGTTGAGGTTTACGAAAAGGTAAATAACATAGACCACACCTTCGGTAAGTAAAAAAAAAAAGTCATCTGTGACAAATATTTGGAAGAAGAAATCAATCTTCTTTGATCTTCCGTACTGGTTGAGGTTAGAAGTCAGACATTGTATAGATGTAATGCATGTTGAGAAGAATGTGTGTGATAGCTTAATTGGTACACTTCTTAACATTAACGGGAAGACGGAGGATGGTCTAAATGTTCGTTTAGATTTGATTGAGATGAACATACGCGGCGAGTTGGCACCCATAGAAATGGGTAAGCGTACATATTTGCCCCCAGCCTATTACACAATGTCAAAAGATGAAAAAAATTAGTTTTTGTCAATGTCTAAAGGGTGTGAAAGTGCCACAAGGACATTCCTCAAATGTGAAGAGCCTAGTGTCAATGCAAGATTTGAAGTTAATTGGGTTGAAGTGTCATGATTGTCACATCTTGATGCAACAGTTGTTGCCGGTTTAGCTTACCAAAAAATGTTAGACATACCATAACCCGTTTGTGCTCATTCTTCTCTTCCATCTGTTGTAAAGTCATTGATCCCTCAAAACTAGATGAACTTCAAAATGAAATTGTTGTTATCTTATGTGAATTGGAGATGTTTTTTCCTCCGTCTTTTTTTGACATCATGGTTCATCTAGTGGTGCATCTGGTAAGAGAGGTGAGATTGTATGGACCAGTGTACATAAGATGGATGTATCCTGTTGAGCGGTATATGAAAATTTTGAAAGGTTATGTGAAAAATCATTATCGTCCAGAGGCTTCAATGATTGAAAGGTACATAGCTGAAGAAAGTATTGAATTTTGTTTAGAGTACATGACAAAAGCAAATCCAATAGGTGTTCCAGCTAATTCATGGCACCACATGCGTTCTACAAGTAAATGTTTACGTGGTGTGAATATTGTAAGCAAATCTCTATCAGAAGTCTTGCAAGCACATTTGTACATATTGAATAACACAGATGAAGTTGTACCTTACATAGAAGCTCATAAAGTCATTGTGAAGGCAAATAACCCAAGACAAGCAGAGAAATGGGTCTTAATGGAACATAATAGAACTTTCATGCCTTGGTTTAAAGACGAGGTGTTCAAGGATTCAACGACATCAGAGACCTTGACCTGGTTGGCTGCTGCATTGATGTTTGATGTCATCTCATGTACAGCGTACGAAGTGAATAATTGTATATTTTACACGAAGTCCATGGATGAAAAGAGTACAATTCAAAATTTTGGTGTTACTCTTGAAGCCGAGTTAATGCAGTTTTCGACTTCGATAGATACAAATCCAGTACTTGGATCAATGGCATACTATGGGTTTATAGAAGAGATATGGGAGGTTGACTACACTAAGTTTTCTGTTCCAGTTTTCAAGTGTAAATGGGTTGACAATAAAAGTGGGGTTAAAATTGATGATTCAGGATTCACACTAGTGGTCTTTCGAAAGATAGGGTATCGAGATGAGCCATTTATAATGGTTCAACAAGCATCTCAAGTTTTCTACGTGAAAGATCCTACGTCAGAACATTGGTATGTCGTTTTACACGGCAAAAAGTAAGGGGAGACCATAGATGATATTGAAAATGGTAACCCCCGTTCATTCACACCAATGATAATTAATAAAGATGACGATGTAGTTGATGATGTACATGCAACCCGTAAAGACCACAGTGAAGGAATTTACATATGAACTTTCAACCCCCATGCAACCTGTAAATAAGCATTTTAGATTTAGATTTTTATGTATTATTTTTATAAGATTTTAATTCGATTCAGATTAACTAATGTTTGTTACCTAATTTTTTTAACAGAGACATGGATGACGATCAGACCCCATTCAGACCTCGATCCGGACGAGGCAGCAGAGGACCTACTAGATTGAAGCGTCTCGCATTGAGACGTGCTGCTGGTGAGAAGACACGTGTTGACATTGACGTCAACACTGGAGTGACTTTTGGTCCTAAAGCAGATGAGTTTATGAGCTATCTTGGAGTTGTTTCTCGTGAGAGGCTCTCCATTCTGATTAATTCATGGGATGAGGTGTCAGAGGTCGACCGGAACATGATCTGGGAGGATGTTCTGGGAAGCTTTACATTTTGACATAATGCTTTTTAATATTTATTGATTAATTTTAATTTGCTGATGTTATTTTGCAGGCAAACTTTGAAATTCCTTATGTGGAACCTGATGGAGGAGGGCCAAGCACACCTACCCAAGCAAGCCAAGGAGAGCGTCTAGACCAAGACCAAGACCAAGGTGAGCGTCTAGGACGTAAAGGTGAGCGTCTAGGACGTGAAGGTGAGCGTCTAGGACGTGAAGGAGGGAGGCTACCCTTGGAGCTAGACCGTCTAGGTCCCCTTACAAGATCAATGGCCAAACATATTCAAACACAAGCAAATGAGGCCACGGATGGAAGAGAGAAGGCTTTGTATATGTTTGCATAAAGGCCCATTGGGGGTACTTAGTAGATAGGATAGTGTAGGAAGCATTTTGGATGGAAACCTTCTAGAAACTAGGGTTGTGTATGACCGGTCATTGCACCCTAGAATTTAGATTTAATTTTGGTTTTCTTTTCCTTGTAATGTAGCTTATCATTTACGTCCCAAACTAGCCTATAAATAGGAAGGCTAACTCATTGTATTGGACAAGTTTAATTGAGTATTGTTATGCTGCCCATTTTGTGCACTAGCTTTACTTCTCCTAGAAATCTAGGCTATAAACTTCACTCCTTTCACCTTTCTCCATTGAGCTGGCCGAACCTCTCAAACCCATACTCATCATGCACCTTCAAAGCCAACACAACTCCTAGGAGGGCTTTGTTTCACTCACCCATTGCTTCCGCATCACTTTCACTACTTTGATTCAAGAAGAACACATGAAATGCCATCATTTGGTATCAGAGCAACTTTTTGCTTGCCATAGGGTAAGTGAGGAACGAAAAGTACCCTTAGCCACCCTTAGTTTCCAAGGGAATGCCATGTATTGGTGGACCTCTCTCGAAAGAGATAGACGTCTTCATAGGGAACCTTCCATTACATATTGGAATGACCTTAGGGGAGCCCTAAGACGTCGACATATACCCTCTTACTACCATAGGGAGTTGATGGACAAGCTCCAAAGACTCCAACAAAGAAATATGAGCGCAGAGGAGTATAGACAAAAGATGGAGCTCTATATGATGAGAGCCTCTATTAGAGAGGAAGAGGAAACCACCATAGCTAGGTTCCTTAGTGGCCTATCACTTGAGATAAGAGATAGAGTAGAGCTCTTACCTTATCAAGACTTGAATGATTTGGTTCAACTTTGCATTAAAGTTGAGCAACAAAACTTGCGCAAAACCTCAAGTCAAAAGGTGAGCCCCTATTCTAGCTTTTATCCCAAGAAAGAGTTTAGAAGGGAGGGTAGTACATCCAAGGAAAAACCAAAAGATCCTACCAAGCCCTTCACCAAAGAAACCTCAACCCCACCCATCCGAGCTAGAGATGTCAAGTGTTTTAAGTGCTATGGTAGGGGGCATGTGCAAGCACAATGTCCAAACCAAAGGACTTTGTATTTAAAAGGTGTAGACGAGTACACTAGTGGCGAGGATGAGCCTAGTGAGAAAGAGGAAGGGGGAGAGGATGAGAGGGTAGCTCCACTAGAGGGAGAATTGCTTATGATTAGGAGAACCCTCAACAATCACCCTAGCACATCCATGGAAACACAAAGGGAGAACATCTTTCATACAAGATGCAATGTTTTAGAAAATATATGTTCCCTCATTGTGGATAGTGGATCTAGTTGTAATTGTTGTAGTGCTAGGATGGTTGAAAAGCTTAAGCTACAAGTAGTTCCTCACCCAAAACCTTACAAACTTCAATGGCTTAATGAAAATGGGGAACTACATGTAGACAAGCAAGTGGAAATCAAGTTTTCCATAGGGAACTACAAAGACAAAGTTTTATGTGATGTAGTGCCTATGGAAGCTTGCCATATCTTATTAGGGAGGCCATGGCAATTTGATAAGAAAACCTTGCATGATGGTCTCACTAACGAGATTTCCTTCACCCATAAATATAAGAAGTTTGTACTTAGTCCTTTACCACATTCTCAAGTGGTGAAAGACCAAATACAAATGAAACAAAAGAGGGATGAGGAAAACAAAAAAAAAAAGAGCTAGAAAAAGAGAAAATCCTTAGGGATAGAAAGGCGTGGGAGAAGAGTGTTCCTTCCCACAAGGTTGGTCAACAAGAAAAACCTCTTGAAAATGTTTTTGAAAACTTGCTTCTTGTTGAACAACCAAGCCTTATCTTTTGTAAAGGAGCACTTACATGCACTTCCACAAGTAGTGAACTCATGGTTTTACCTCCTCAAGTAGAAAACCTTTTGAGTGAATTTGAAGATCTATTCTCCCAAGAAGGACCCATTGGGCTTCCTCCTCTTAGGGGGACAGAACATCAAATTGACTTTATACCGGGGGCAAGCCTACCAAATAGGCCTGCTTATAGAACCAACCCCGAGGAAACAAAGGAGATAGAATCACAAGTTCAAGACTTGTTGGAGAAGGGTTGGGTTCAAAAGAGCCTAAGCCCTTGTGCTGTACCTGTCTTGTTGGTGCCAAAAAAAGATGGAAAATGGCGTATGTGTTGTGATTGTAGAGCAATCAACAACATCACCATCAAGTATAGGCATCCAATCCCGAGGCTTGATGATATGCTTGATGAATTGCATGGGTCAACTCTATTCTCCAAGATTGACCTTAAAAGTGGATATCACCAAATTCGAATCAAGGAGGGTGATGAGTGGAAAACCGCTTTTAAGACCAAATTTGGATTATACGAGTGGTTGGTGATGCCCTTTGGGCTTACTAATGCTCCAAGCACATTAATGAGGCTTATGAATCACACCTTGAGAGATTGTATAGGTAAATATGTAGTAGTTTACTTTGATGATATCTTAGTCTATAGCAAAAGCCTAGAAGACCATCTAAGACACCTTAGGGAAGTTCTTCTAGTTCTTAGGAAAAATAGTCTTTTTGCCAATAGAGATAACTGTACCTTTTGTGTAGATAGTGTAGTTTTCTTAGGTTTCATAGTTAACAAAAAGGGGGTGCATGTAGATCCCGAGAAAATCAAAGCCATCCGCGAGTGGCCAACTCCACAAAATGTAAGTGATGTAAGAAGTTTTCATGGGTTAGCTAGCTTCTATAGAAGGTTTGTACCCAATTTTTCTAGTCTAGCTTCTCCTTTGAATGAACTTGTGAAAAAAGATGTTGCATTTTGTTGGAATGAAAAGCATGAGCAAGCCTTTCAAAGGCTCAAAGCTCAACTCACCAATGCACCCATTCTATCTCTTCCAAATTTTCCCAAAACTTTTGAGATAGAGTGTGATGCATCGGGGGTAGGCATAGGTGCGGTTTTGTTGCAAGGTGGACACCCCATTGCTTATTTTAGTGAAAAACTCCATGGTGCCACCCTCAACTACCCCACCTATGACAAAGAGCTCTATGCTCTTGTGCGAGCCCTAAAGACTTGGGAACACTACCTTGTTTCCAAAGAATTTGTTATCCATAGTGATCACGAGTCTTTAAAATATTTAAAGGGCCAACACAAGCTCAACAAGAGACATGCTAAATGGATGGAATTTCTTGAACAATTTCCTTATGTAATCAAATACAAGAAAGGGAGCACCAATATAGTGGCCGATGCTCTTTCAAGACGGCACACTCTCTTTTCAAAACTAGGTGCCCAAATTCTTGGATTTGACCACATAAGAGAGCTTTACCAAGAAGATCAAGAACTCTCATCCATCTATGCCCAATGTCTACATAGAGCGCAAGGAGGTTACTATGTGTCCGAGGGATATCTTTTTAAAGAAGGAAAACTTTGCATTCCCCAAGGAACACATAGAAAACTCCTTGTCAAAGAATCACATGAAGGGGGACTCATGGGCCATTTTGGAGTTGATAAAACTCTAGATCTTTTAAAAGCAAAATTTTGTTGGCCACACATGAGGAAAGATGTCCAACGACATTGTTCTAGATGTATCTCATGTTTAAAAGCAAAGTCTAGAACAATGCCGCATGGACTCTACACCCCTTTGCCGATTGCAAATGCTCATTGGGAAGACATTAGCATGGATTTCATTTTAGGACTTCCTAGGACTGCAAGAGGCCATGACTCTATCTTTGTGGTAGTGGACCGTTTTAGCAAAATGTCCCACTTTATTCCATGCCACAAAGTGGATGATGCTCAAAATATTTCTAAACTCTTCTTTAGAGAAGTGGTGAGACTCCATGGTCTCCCTAGAAGTATAGTGTCCGATCGAGATCCCAAGTTTATAAGCCACTTTTGGAAAACTCTTTGGGGTAAGCTTGGAACAAGACTACAATTTTCAACTTCTTGTCATCCTCAAAAGGATGGTCAAACCGAAGTAGTCAATAGATCTCTTGGAACTATGCTTAGGGCTATCATGAAGGGAAGCCACAAATCTTGGGATGAGTACCTTCCCCACATTGAATTTGCTTACAATAGAGTAGTTCACAAAACTACTAATGCTTCTCCTTTTGAGGTCGTATATGGTTTTAATCCTCTCACGCCTATGGATTTAATACCCCTTCCTAATCCACAAGATTTTGTGCATAAGGAAGGAGTACTCAAAGCTGATTTTGTCAAGAAAATGCATGAGAAGATTAAAATCCAAATACAACAACAAAATGAGAAGTACACAAAATACAACAACAAAGGGAAGAGAGAAATAATTTTTGAGGAAGGCGACTTAGTTTGGCTTCATCTTCGAAAAGATAGATTTCCAAATCAAAGGAAGTCCAAACTAAGTCCCCGAGGTGATGGACCTTTCCAAGTTCTCAAGCGAGTCAACAACAAAGCATATAAGTTGGACCTACCTCTTGAATATGGAGTACATGACACTTTTAATGTAATTGATCTTTCTCCATTTGTAGGTACCAATGACGATGACGAGCTGGATTTGAGGACAAATCCTTTCCAAGGGGGAGGGGATGATGGAGGAGGGCCAAGCACACCTACCCAAGCAAGCCAAGGAGAGCGTCTAGACCAAGACCAAGACCAAGGTGAGCGTCTAGGACGTAAAGGTGAGCGTTTAGGACGTGAAGGTGAGCGTCTAGGACGTGAAGGAGGGAGGCTACCCTTGGAGCTAGACCGTCTAGGTCCCCTTACAAGATCAATGGCCAAACATATTCAAACACAAACAAATGAGGCCACGGATGGAAGAGAGAAGGCTTTGTATATGTTTGCATAAAGGCCCATTGGGGGTACTTAGTAGATAGGATAGTGTAGGAAGCATTTTGGATGGAAACCTTCTAGAAACTAGGGTTGTGTATGACCGGTCATTGCACCCTAGAATTTAGATTTAATTTTGGTTTTCTTTTCCTTGTAATGTAGCTTATCATTTACGTCCCAAACTAGCCTATAAATAGGAAGGCTAACTCATTGTATTGGACAAGTTTAATTGAGTATTGTTATGCTGCCCATTTTGTGCACTAGCTTTACTTCTCCTAGAAATCTAGGCTATAAACTTCACTCCTTTCACCTTTCTCCATTGAGCTGGCCGAACCTCTCAAACCCATACTCATCATGCACCTTCAAAGCCAACACAACTCCTAGGAGGGCTTTGTTTCACTCACCCATTGCTTCCGCATCACTTTCACTACTTTGATTCAAGAAGAACACATGAAATGCCATCAGAACCGCTTCGATCAAAGATTATATCCAATATCAGACTCAAATTTCGTACCTTTAAGTCAAGACTGACTTTGAGATACGTTTTTGGCGACCTTAAAGACGAAAATCCATGTTTAAAGTACAAACATATTGATGAAGAGACATGGCGTCTTTTTAAAGAAAGCCGTCAAAATGAGGCTTGGATGGTAAGTGAAGTAACTTAACATTTTTTGTTTATATAACATTAATAAGTTTATCTTATTTACTTCAGTTTGTTTATTTCAATAATGACAGGATTGTCGGAAGAAAGCTCAAGAGATAGCTTTGAAGAATGTTACCTCGCACGTTATGTCTCGTTCGGGGTATCGAAAACTTGAACAAGCACTGATGGTGGAAAAGGAGCAATCTAAACAGGGGACGTTGTCTGAGAATGTGGAAACAGGGGTCACTTCTCCTCCATCACCACCTTTTCGCCATGTAAAATGGAAGAGGGCCCGAATTAAAAAGTCGGGTGCACAAAGTTCTAAGCAATCCGGGGTTATCATCGAAAAAATTGTAAGTTATTTCTGTTATTTTCATTTATTTTAAAGCATTAATTATATTAATGCTTTAAAATATGATTTTTGTGTACTCTTGCAGGATTCCTTGGAATCCGACGGTAAATTTGTTGTCGAAGGTCGTCACGGTATCCTGGTTGAAGCAATTGGACGACCTGAGTATTGTGGTCGTGTTCGTGCAGCTGGACAAGGGGTCAGAATTAAACTATATTTTGGAGTTTCAGAACGACAGTCATCCTCCTCCTCCAAAGAGAACGAAACTCAAATGAAGACTAAGATACGTGAAGAATTAATGGAGGAGGTGAGAAAGGAGACTGATTTGATGTGGCTAGAGATGAAAAAGGAGAATGATCGAATGCGACAAGAGTTTCTATCGCAACAACTTTGTGCTGAGCCGATTGAACCCCTTGTTAGTCCCACTCCCAAGAGCACAAAGGGGAGTTGTGCGGCTCCTCCAACATCAGGGGATGATATCAATGGGCAGACAAGGATTGTGAGCTACTGGTAGTGGGCGGCAAACTTCCTCGGGTGGTGGCCCTTGGAAAAGTCTATCAAGACGCCACCACCTTACATAACGTTCCTCTCTCCCCTGATGTGGCAAAAACAGTTGAAAAACTACGATTTCCTGATGCTCGTGTTCCACTACCTTCAGATGAGGTAACCACTGTGGCCGATGCATTTCAAACATTCGTTGCCTGGCCCAGAGAGCTCATTCGATTTATGCCCGAACCTCATGTAATAATTTCATTTCATTATATTATTTTTTATTTATATTTATATATTACATATAATTTAATACAAAAGTTGTTTATCTTGTAGAAACCTTTTCAGCCACCAAGTCCGGAGAAGAAGCGTGACGTTCCAATTGACAATCCTATAGCTTCATTAGCTCTCATTGCTAGTCAGATTGGCAATGAACTTTTTCCAGTTTCGTGGGATGATACATTTTTTAAAATAAACACTGAACTGCCACTAATGATGTACAACACAGATTTATCAGAATTTATATCTGGGAATCAGGAGCTCAATATAAGTATAATTCAATTTTTTATGATGTAAGTATCTTTACCTATTCTTCAATTTACTTTATGTTAAATTATTATTGATTATGCTTTAACTAGAAACTTGTAGGTTTTTGCATAAAGTCTGTATCACTGAGGGGAAGGAAAATATGTATGGATTCTTAGATCCTGCATATACTAATCCTGTTGGACCAAAGTCATCTGATACTCAAGCATACATCACTAACACCCTGGAAAAAGAGGGAAAACAAATTTATTTATGCCCTTATATTAATGAGTAAGTTTAATTATATGTCATCAATTATTATTATTTCATGTTTTAAATATTTACTAACTCTTTTCATGGATGATATAGGCATCATTGGCAGTTGCTTGTCTTATCAATGGTTGATAAGACTGTTGTGTGGTTTTGTTCCCTACACAAGAAGATTCTCACAAAATTTAAGGATATCATTGATACGTAAGTACATTATAAACTTAACTTTGTATATGTTACTAATTAACCATCTACTAACGAGTTTTTTTGTATTAACCAGTTCATGGCGTGGATATAACATCCTAAAAGGTCGATCCAGTTCAAATAATTTGAACTAGATAAGAATAAAGGTTTGTAATTTTTATCTTTCTCTATTATCATTGTTTATCAATATACTAACATATTACTTTTTATTGAATTATAGTGTAATAAACAACCAGGAAGCTATGAGTGTGACTATTACATTATGCAATGGATGATTACCATTATAAGACTAGGTGTTAAAACTGGTTGGAAAGAGGTAATAACATGATATGTTAAATCATTTTTATAATTCTTGAACATATATATATATATATATATATATATATAAATTAATTTATGTCAACTATATTTTGCAACGCAGTTATTTACGGACGAAGCACCAATGAATTCGGAAGGCATTTCATATGTCAGAGATTCTTGGTCCACATATTTCATAAATTTTAATAACTCTACCATAGTTTATCAATAGTGTAGGTTTTATTATGTTTGATTACTATTGTAAATGTACATTTTAATTCTCTCAATTTATCTCTATATTTTTGTATTTGTCTGACTGGGTTTGATCATTATATGTAGGTTAATTTATATGGTTTAGGGACAATACGAATTGAACTTTAAAAAAAACACTATTTACAAATGCGGTTATTTACCAAAGCCGGATTTGTAAATCAAAATGCAAGATTTACAAATGCGGCTTTGGTAAATAACCGCATTTGTAAATAGTGATTTACGAATGCGGCTTTGGTAAATAACCGCATTTGTAAATAGTGATTTACGAATGCGGCTATTTACCAAAGCCGCATTCGTAAATCTAAAACCCCAGCTCATTCAGAAGAATATACAAATGCGGCTATTTCAAATAACCGCATTTGTAAATCGCATTTACAAATGCGGCTATAGAGTCGCATTTGTATTTCTCTGATCTACGACTGCGTGCTAATTAAATGCGGCTCTATAGCCACATTTGTAAATGTAAAATAATCGCATTTGATTAGCATTTCTGCGCTAGTGCAAGCAAAACCCAAAATCAAATTAAACAATCTTAATCTAATTTCAACTGTTTTGAAGATGGTGGAGCTGGATGTAGAAACAATAATAGACAATTTTATCAAAATCTTTAAAAGAAGTGCAAAGAAAATAGGTTTTAAATAATAAAAAATAAAATATTTAATTTCTATTTATTACTTTTTAAATGAATACAATATTTATTCTATTCTTATTTTAAAACACTTCTCTCTTTAATTATTTATAAAAAAATAATTGGTCTTTGTGTAATGCACTAAAAAAAATTACATAACCAACCGAAAATTCTAAATGCATAATTTTACCAATATAAAATAAGAATGATTTAATGTGTGAATTAAAATATACTTTTTTATGTAAAGTTCAAAATAAAATGAAAGTAAAAACAATTTACTAAAACATATTGATGTTTAACCATGCTAGTGATGGAGCTAAAAGCTATAAAACTCATAAAGTTGAAAGATTAGCAAATAATAAAAAATTAGTTAAATGATACTGTTTCTATAAATTTAATTTTCACTACAAGAAATTCATTAAATAACCATCAAAATTAGAGACAAAAAATAATTACACTATATTAACTAAATTAGATACTATTTTAGATACTAAAAAATTATTTGTATCTAAAGTGGTTTCTATTATTATTAAAAATTTATAAAATGGTTTCTAAATTAGTTATCAGTGTTTTAACTACTAATATTTTAGATTTTAAATTGGTCTCAATTAATATTTTAGAGACTAATTTAAAATCTAAAATATTAGTATCTAAAAGCTTGGTAGCTAATAGTGAGATATCAATAATTTTTTTAGTCTCTAAAATGGTCTTTAATTTAGTTCAATAATAATTAATTATTTTAGTCTATAAAATTAGTTGCAATTTGATGATTTTTTTTTGTTGTGTTTATTCATAAAATATATTTCGGGTTAATTAATTTTAGTGTTAAATTAATTTACATTCTTATAATTTTTATTTGTAGACGAATTACTTTAGTTACATTCTAATTTCCAATTATCTTATAATTAATCTTATATTATATCGTTAAAAATTTCCAACCAAGTTCAAAATAAAATATAAAAAATATTATTTAAAAATATTAAATAAATTGTTTGTTAAATACTATTTAAATAATATTTTAAAAATATTATTGATAAAGTCCAAACTAGTTTTCAGATAATAAAAAAAAGACAGCAGAAAGTTCTTTTTCTTTTAAATTTCATGTCACATTTAATATAATTTTACTTTTTATGAGACAATTATTATCAGAGACAATTTTATTTGAGTTAAATAAAATTCTTTAAATTATAATTTTTTTTAAGCATTTAACATAGTTTTTACTACCAAATTTTAATTTTAATTATTTATTAAGATTAAATAATTTCGTATTATTCTTTTGTCATCATGTATAATAATGGTTTTTAAAACTTAGATCTATGTAATATAAATTAACATCTCATCATCACGGATTGTCTATATTACCAGCCATTGAATTATAAATCCTATCAAAACATAATCAACATTGTTGTTATTGGTTGTCAACAATATTTTAAAGATGTGGTCACTAATTAAGATCATATCCACTAGTTTCTTATGGTGGGTAATACAAAGAATTTGTCATTCTTCAATATATCCACATCCTTAATTATCCAAATACACATTTGGTTTCGATTTTATTTTGTAAATATATATATATATATATATATATATATATATATATATATATACTGTGGTTCATAATTTGCTCTTTATGTACTTTTGGCAACATCTTATCGTAAAATTTTGAACTATAACTCAATCTCTCGGTGGAAGTGATAGATTAAAGTGGAGATGATGGAGTAAGGCGGAAGCTATGGACTAAGAGGAGGTTTATGTGGAAAGAAGTGGTGCATTAAGATTTTTTTTTTTTTTAAGGATTCAGTCCAACTCTTATGTTACTAAAATAATTATTAAATAAAAATTAATTTTAGATACAAAACATAATTAGTATTATATTGACTAAATTAGATACTATCAAAGTTATAAAATAATTAGTTATTATATTAATTAGTTATTATATTGACTAAATTAAATACTATTAAAGTTAGAGCTACCAATTATTTAGATTCTAAAGTTGGTAATTAAAACATTCATAACTAATTAGATATCAATTTAGAAACCATTTATTAATAATAAAAATTATTTTAGATACCAATTCTTTCTCATCTCAAACATCATCGTCATTGGATCGGCTTGGTGGTTCTCCATTTTCTTGTGTTCGTTTGTCACTTCCCATCTTGTTTTTAGTGTGGTTCCCATGAGGTTCTTCAGCAGGTTTTCTTCTAGTCCCACAATAAATGTAAAAAATGTTCTTACAAAGATAGGATATCCCTTAAACAAGTTCTCTAGGTTGTTGTCTTAGGGCTTCACGTTTTCACTCCAATCGTTCTCTCGTCTTCGACAGGGTACCAGGAATAACACTTTGACGCTCAAGTCAGATGTTGTTTTATATATAGTTATATGTGTAGAATCAAGTGTTTATTACCCTTAATGATTTCGAGGGATAATTAGATTCCCTCCGTTGTTAATCATTCTTATGACTTTGATCATTAGGTCGAAAAGCTGATAGGGTGTGGTTCAATTGATTCGTTGAGCCGAAAGGTTGATAGGACGAGGTGCTAGAAGGTCTGGGTATGAACTTGGTGCCTCGAGTTGCTTACGGTACACATATAATTAAGGAATCACTTTAGGTATTATTGTTAGAGTTATTTAAGTATACTTCATTAAATTTTAATTAGAGAAAATGGCTACTTAATTTTATGTAGCAAAAGTTATTAAGTGTAGCTAAAATTATCGGGTTTCATTCTGTGAACGTAGGATCGATACTTCCTAAAATCGATTAGGAGCAACAAAGATTCAAATCTAGTGACTTTGGGATTGTTCGGGTGATAGTGGAGGATAATATAAATGTCTCGTTGACATGACCATTGAGGGTTTTTCTCGCAAACGAAAACAAAAACACTATGTCCATTTGCTTTGATAATCACAACTTCTTTTGTGAAGTCTTATTTTAATTCAATATATGTTATTATTTGAGTATTATGTGTAAATAATGTGATTTTTAAGATTGCATGATAGAATGAAAAATTGACCAAATCGATCATGATAATAATATCAAGAAAAGTTGATTATTTTTTTTATTAAAATCTATTTGATGGAAGAGTCACCAGTCACACACAACCACATAATAAGGAGGATGAAGACCTAGAGTTTGTTTATGAACTTATTTGCAAATATGAGTCTAATTGGGGTTTTGTTTATTTTTGTAAGCCCAATCAAGATGACAACTCCAGGATGAAGGAATGTACAAAGCATATCCAAAAGGACCTCCAACTCATTTAAACATAAACTAGAGTTTTGGTAAGAAAAACATAAGACTGAGTCTCGATTAACTAGACAACATTTTTTGGGTCAACTTTTAGCTTAAATAAATTGTATAAAGTTATTTATGATTCAATGTGTTACAATTAGTGGCCTAAACTGTTGGGTTTAATAGTGTCAAATTTCAAGAGGGGGTGAATTGATCTTTTAAATCTTTCTCGCAGAATCAGTATTTATCACAGTGTACAGAAAATAAATCGATTTATTTGAAATTGAACAGATTTATTTTGGCACTGTTTGTGTTTGAAAAACGTTTATACAGTCTAGTTGATCACAAGATTATGCAGATCGATTTTCCAGATTCACACACACTGATATAATGAAGAAAACAGTGAATCACAAAACAGCAAGCTTCAATTTTAAGCAAGTGATTAAGGTTCAATTGATAGCTTGACAATTACTTGAGTAACCTATTACAATCAGCCTGTTCCAGTGGCTTTTAACATATTATAGATGTTCTTCTCAAGATCAAACAGTTTTCCAGAAATTAAGAACAGTATGAACCGAGCCCAGAAAGAACAAATTTATTATTGATTGAACAGATTTATTTCTTGACAGTTTAACAGTTATGCAGAAATTTAAGTGCAGAGATTAAGGGAGAATGAACACAAGACAATTATACTGGTTCACTCAACTGAGCTACATCCAGTCTTCACCTAAACCAAGGTGAAATTCACTAAATCACAATTCAAACAAACACAAATCCCACTGTTCTTGAACCCTACAAGAACTTAGGTACACTTGCTGAAAAACCCTATTTCAGCACACACACACTCTTCAAGGAACCCTATCAAGAAGAGTGTACAACCAAACTTTTACAAGAAAAGAAATGTGAAACGACTACACCTGATTGAGGATGCAGAAATCTACCTTAAACAGTAGAACAGATTGCTAGAATAGTAGCAACACCTCTCACCAAACTTTTGGAACCAAACAAGAACTAGCACTTTGTGATTTTCGAAATCTTTGA
Source organism: Phaseolus vulgaris (assembly GCF_051622355.1). NCBI lineage: Eukaryota > Viridiplantae > Streptophyta > Magnoliopsida > Fabales > Fabaceae > Phaseolus > Phaseolus vulgaris. Next base: position 9,581,796 of record NC_143499.1, read on the forward strand.
AGAACAGATGCTAATTCCTTGTAAATCCTCAATTCTCTGATGCAAAACTTGTTTTTACAATTGTATGATCGATTCTTAAACTCAGAAACAAGTTTTCATTTTATAGAAAACCAACTTATAACATATTTTTAAAAAACAGTTAAAGCTGTTATAAAATGAACAGATTGAAAATAAAATGAACAGATTTATTTCCAAAAGCAGTTAGAGAATTTGTTATGTGAGGAGACTTAGTCAGCCATTCTGGTGCAGAGACAAAACTGAAAACCGTTTAAGATAGCCATGGCACCAGAGTAAAAAATAATCTATTCATTTACAGATGAACAAATTTATTTTTCAAAACGAAAACAGAGAAAGCTTAACTATTTAAAACACAGTCGTTTTGAAAGGTAGAAGACTTAGTCAAAATACTTTATGCACAAAATCTAATTTTCACAAGACTTAGCCAAGGCATCAGTTTAAAAATGAATTTGTTTATTTAGAAAAGAACAGATTTATATTTATGCAGTAAACGTGTTTCTTGTAAAACATGTGAAAAACAGTTTAAGATACCTTATGCTTGTTCTTATCACATGGCCAGGGTAGGAGGTGAGTTACTCAACAAAAAGCCCACTCTTAAACAACCTCAAAACACTACCTAAGACACACTTAAAGCAAAAGGAAATATACATGAATTGTACATAGAAGTCTTCATCAAACACATGTCTTGAAGGGGCAGCAACCATCTTCAACAATCTCCCCCTGTTTGATGGAGACATATCCCCATAGCTCTATTGCTTTAAGAACCTGCACTGCACCAAAATTAATCCAGAAAAACAAAAGCATTGCATAACAAGTGAAATGGTTTAAAGGTGCAGAATTTAACTCCCTGCTTTAGTTAGCTTCACCTAGCATGGTGAGCTATTTTTCTTCCCCTTTGGATTCATCAAACAGCATATAAGCATAGGGAAAAAAACAGAAATATAACCATAATAGTCTAGAAAATAAAACCAAATTGTTCAGCATTACAGAAATTTTAAAACTGATAAAGAAAACATGAAAAACAAGAGACTACTGATCCTTGTAGTATAACTCTGCAAGTTGTGCCTGTACCCCTTCAATCTGATCATCAAGGTGTTGAAACCTTGCTTGAGTAGTCTCAAAGTAATCCCTTTGTTCTGCAGTCATTAGATCAAGGCGATACAACACTTGCCTTTCAAACATGGACATTGGTTCTCCTCGGTATTTTGGAGCTTGATAGGCAACTATGGCATTTGCAGCAACTTCCTCATGCACAGATTGGGGAGCAGGTGAGTCTCCTCTGGCTTCTGCAGATGGAGAACTTGTCCTTTGATTTCCAGCATGTTCAGCAGATTGTTCCTGTCCATAGGAGTGATGGATAACATAACGCGGACGTTCTGCAGCTTGAACTGTGTCATCCTCCATGGGAACAGCTTCATCCTTTTCCTCATTGTTGAGGTTTGAGGCTCCATGTTCTGCTTGAGGGTTCTTGCCTTTGAGAATCACCCAATTGTCCTCTACTTTGTGAAATCCCATCTTTGTGAGAGTTGAATTGTCAATCTCACTTACAGCCTTGATGGGGTCGTTTCTCTCATTTGTAGCATCAAGCCAAAGAAATCAATCAATTTTGAAACAAGTATAGCATAAGGAAAGCGATAATCAGCCAACCTTTTGGATTTCAGCATGTGTTCATTGATAATGAAAATCCAGTTTACCTTAATCTAGTTCATGATGCAATATAGAAGGATTAAATCCTCTTCATGTAAAACAGCATGATTTGTACCTCTTGGGATAAGTTGCCATGCTATGATGTAGGCAACAAGACATGGAGTGAGGTTGAAATGGCCTGCATGGAACCTGCTTATACTCTTTGTAGGATTCCTCATACAGCTTTTATAATATTGCAGCTTGTTGAATTCTTGAATTCCACTGGTGTTTCCTTTTCCCACTTTCAGTCCAGCATACTTGATTCCAGCGACAGAATTCCACACCTCACTTGTGATCTTCATCTTTATCCCTTTCACATAAGAGACAATGTTCTTTCCATCCAATGTTAGGTTAGTGTAAAACACCTTAACCAAGTCAGGATATACATTACCCGTTAATTCCAGCAGCTTTTTCAATTTCTGGTGCTTCAACACAACCCTTGTTTCTGCCAATTTTTCAGATTTCAGCCAGTTGAAATCCAGCACCTTGGGTATATTAATCTGCTTTCTGCTTGTCTCGTGGATGTAGGCATTGATTGCTTCTTCATTTCCAGCGAACCACCCTTCTAGCACACCTTGAAAGTGTTGAAGCTGGAGGAAGCTTCTTCCCTACCAAGGCTTGATGTGTGTTTGATGAAGAAAATGGCTTGGGTGCTTTGAAGATTGTAATAGGTTTTTAGATTCATATGTAATTAGGCTTGTAAGTGTGTATGATTGCCTTTTGCTGTGTAACCTATCCTAGATGCCTAACCAGTTCTAGATCAAGCACATGATGTGGTTAAATGGTTTTGAAAAGTCTTTTAAAATGGTTTTAACAGTTTTAAAACAGTACACAAATAAATCTGTTTTATGGAGAAAGAATCTGTTTATTTCTTCTCTGTTAAAAAGGCTTTCGTTAAATGGTTTTGAAAAGCTTTTTAAAATGGTTTTAACAGTTTTAAAACAGTACACAAATAAATCTGTTTTATGGAGAAAGAATCTGTTTATTTCTTCTCTGTTAAAAGGCTTTTCTAAATTTCTGTTAAGGCACCAAGGGAAAGCTTAGTTCGTTATTTCAGTTAAGATGAGCTGGCTTGTGTGCTATACTTTAATCTGTTTTACTATGAAAGAACAGGTTTATTCCTTGGTGAGTTGAAAGGTTTTTCACAAGTTAGTTAGGGCTCCAAAGGTACCACTCAGACAGTTATTTCTGTTAAGCTGAGTTGACAGTTTTCACAAAATAAATCTGTTATGTTCAAAACTGAATCTGTTGTTTTCTTAACTGCTTTTCAACTGTTTTTTGAAAAGAAGTTAGAAACTGTTTTCTATATAAACAATAACTCTCTCACATGAATGAGCGCTGAGGAATTACGCTTTTGACAGAGATCAAACAATTTCCATGTGAGAAGAAGGATTGAAAGGTTTTTTGAAAGGTTTTCCAAAGAGATTTTCAAGTGTGCTTGTTCTAGGAAACCTTGAATCTTGGTGAAGGTGCTGGTGCAGTTTCTGCAGCAAATTGAACTACTGGTTTTGAGTTCTTGCATCTTCTTTTCAGGTGTAATCTTTCCTTTATTCTGTTTTGTAAAGGTGTATGTGTTAGTCACTCCTTGATAGGGTTTCTTGGAGTGCAAGGTGTGCTGAAATAGGGTTTTTCAGCATTGTGTGTGGTGTTCTTGTAGTGTTCAAGAACTGCTGGTTTTGTAAGTGATTGGCACTGTTTTTTAGTGAATTCCACCTTGGGGTAAGGTGAGACTGGATGTAGCTCTGTATGAGTGAACCAGTATAAAAACGTGTGTATCTTGCATTCTCATCCCTGCACTCTTTTCTGTTTTTGCTTAATTCTGTCAAGAACTAAATCTGTTCTTTTTAAATTGAATCTGTTAATTCTGGGTTAAGTGAAAACTGTTCTTCCTGATTTGTTGAAGTTTTTTGATCATACACAAGGTTGCTGCATATAATGGTTTAAGTGAATTGTGAACAAACTGATCATTCATTAAAACCTGAGAAAGGATCATACTTCTTGAAATCTTGTGTTGTGTAACTTTTGATTGATTTCTAAGCACAGCTGTATCCTTCATCCTCACAATATTAAGCTGATTTGGTTCTGTTATATTTCTTGTTGATCACAATTTTACAGTGAACAAAATTCAAATTGTGCCAATACTGCTCTGAAAAATCAATCTGTTTCATATAAAAACAATCTGTTCTTTTTGCCTCTGGAATACTGAAAAATTGTGTGTTCTTGCGAAAATTTTATAAGCTCAATTCACCCCTCCCCTCTTGAACTTAGACACGAATAGACCCAACAGAAAGGTGTTTTGCTTGCCCTTATTTTTCTGTTTTTGTCTTGAAGAAGAAGCCATGGTTGAACCATAATTTTTCTCTTGGTTTCAAATGATGAGAACAGAAAGTGGATAGCCAATGTGGGTAGCAGATATTCACACAGATTTATATAGAAATGAATGGGTTGATATGGCAGTTATGAGTGGATATGCATGAAGATTTTATGCTCTAAATTTGTGCAGAGAATCTTTGAAAATATGCAACAAATATTTAGGGTCACGATGCACACAACTCATACCTTCATTGAGCACCCAAACCATCAAATCGGTTACATAATCATGACCAAAACCGTCAAAGGTACAGAGGTTAATGCCCACTAGGTCAATCAAGCAGTCAAAGATCAAAATTTCTCTTTCCTAGTCATCAAAGCATATCAGTACAGAAAATAAACACATTCAATTACGAATAAACAGATTTAATTTTTCACTGCTAGGCACAATTGACATTTATAATTCCCAATTCATTAAGCAGAAAATTAAACCTATCTTTAGCCAATGGTTTTGTGAACAAATCAGCAAGTTGTAAATCTGTACCAATGAACTTAATCTCACATGTTCCATTTGAAATGTGTTCCCTTAGGAAATGATGCCTAATTTCAATGTGTTTGGTTCTTGAATGCATGACAGGATTTTTGGTTAAGTTGATTGCACTTGTGTTATCACACAGCAGAGGTATATGGTTAAGTAAGATACCAAAATCATTTAATTGATGTCTTAGCCATATAGTTTGAGCACAACAACTCCCTGCTGCAATGTATTCTACTTCAGCCGTGGAGAGAGCTACACAAGCCTGCTTTTTGCATTGCCATGAAATTAAGCTTGATCCAAGCAAGTGACAGGTTCCACTAGTGCTCTTCCTATCAATTTTGCAACCTGCAAAATCTGAATCAGAATATCCAATTAAGCTTAATGAAATGTTACCTGGATACCACAAGCCAACTTCTTTAGTTCCTTGCAAATACTTCAAAATCCTTTTGGCAGCATTGTAGTGTGATTCTTTAGGAGCAGATTGAAACCTTGCACACATGCACACTACAAACATTATGTCTGGCCTGCTGGCAGTGAGATACAGTAGTGATCCTATGAGTCCTCTGTATTTGGTTTCATCAACATCAATTCCAGCTTCATCATGATCTAGGTGACAGCTTGTTGAGAAGGGTGTGCTGATTGGTTTACACTTGTCCATTTCAAATTTCTTCAGCAGATCCTTGCAATACTTAGCTTGATTTAAGAAAATGTCATCCTTGAGTTGTTTGACCTGCAAGCCTAGAAAATATTTCAACTCACCCATCATTGACATTTCAAACTCACTCTTCATGACTTTCACGAAAGCTTCACACAATTCTCTATTGTTTGATCCAAAAATGATGTCATCCACATATACTTGTACTAGGATTGTGTCATCTCCTTTCTTCTTAATGAACAAGGTCTTATCAGATGTGCCTCTGTCATAGCCTTGTGAGGTGAGAAAATCACTTAGCCTCTCATACCATTGCCTAGGAGCTTGCTTGAGCCCATAAAGAGCCTTTTTGAGTTTGAACACATATTCTAGATGCTGATGGTCTTCAAAACCTGGTGGTTGTGAAACAAATACCTCTTCATTTATATAACCATTCAAGAAGGCACTCTTCACATCCATTTGAAATAGCTTGAACCCTTTGATGCAGGAGAAGGCAAGTAGCAATCTAACAGCTTCTAACCGAGCCACTGGTGCATAGGTCTCATCATAGTCTATCCCTTCTTCTTGATTGTACCCTTTAGCTACTAGCCTAGCCTTATTTCTGGTAATCACCCCGTGCTCATCCATTTTGTTTCTGAATACCCATTTTGTCTCAATTATATTCATCTCAGGTATTCTAGGAACAAGAGTCCAGACCTCATTAAGAGCAAATTGATTCAGTTCCTCTTGCATAGCTAAAATCCAGTTGCTGTCCTTGAGAGCTTCATTCAGATTCTTGGGTTCCACTTGAGATGCAAAGGCCATTGCTTCACAGAAGTTGTTCAAGGATTTCCTAGTTGATACTCCTTTCTTAATGTTCCCAATGACATTATCAAGGGTTAGGTCTCTAGGGGTTTTCCACTCTTTTGGCAAACCTGCAGGCACAGTAGATTCTTGCATAGAATGTGTATCAGCAGTATCAAAATGAATCGATTCATTTTGATTTAAAACAGATTTAAATTCATTACTGTCAAGATCATCAGCAACAGTTTTAGATATGTTATGATCAGTTTCATAAAAAACAACATGCATTGATTCTTCTACTATGAGCAATCTTTTATTGAAGACTCTATATGCATGACCATTCAAAGCATAACCAATATGCACACCTTCATCAGATTTAGCATCAAACTTACCAAGATTTTCTTTGCCATTATTCAATACAAAGCATTTACACCCAAAAACTCTAAGGTGGCTCACACTAGGTTTTCTGCCCTTATACAATTCATATGGGGTTTTCTTAAGAATTGGTCTAATTAAGGTTCTATTTAACACATAAGCTGCAGTATAGACTGCATCAGCCCAAAAATACTTAGAAAGCTTAGATTCATTTAACATAGTTCTAGCTAGTTCCTCTAATGATCTGTTTTTCCTTTCAACTACACCATTTTGTTGGGGTGTCCTAGGGGCTGAAAAGGTGTGTGATATCCCATGCTTCTCACAGAACCTCTCAAATCTAGCATTCTAAAACTCTCCCCCATGATCACTTCAAATTGATTTAATGCAGCAACCATTTTCATTTTGCAGAATCTTTGCTAATTTCTTAAAGGCAGTGTAAGCATCATGTTTATGTGCAAGAAATAAAGTCCATGTAAATCTAGAGTAATCATCCACAACATCTAAGGCATACAAATTTCCAGCCAAGCTAGCAACTCTAGATGGTCCAAATAAGTCCATATGCAGTACATCCAAAGGCTTTTTTGTAGAGACAATATCTTTTAAATTGAAAGAATATTTTATTTGTTTACCTTTCACACAAGCATCACAGAGCCTGTTATCCTGAAATTTGATGTTAGGTAAACCAGAAACTAAATCTTTAGATTTCAGTTTATTTAAGTGATTAGTGTGTATGTGAGCTAACCTCCTATGCCACAACCAAGACTCATCACTTCTAGACAACAAACACTCATTTGAAGAGTTAGTTTCCATGATATTCAAAAGATATATGTTATTCACTCTCTTACCAGTAAACAATACCTTACTAGATGAATCACTTGAGATTGTGCAGCCTTTTGACTCAAAGTTCACCTTGTATCCTTTGTCACAAGGTTGACTTATGCTGAGAAGGCTATGCTTGAGTCCTTCTACATAAAGCACATTCTCAATGGTTGTTGAGTTTCCTGTTCCAACAGTGCCTCTGCCCAAAATCCTTCCTCGGTTAATATCACCAGAGGTTACATGTCCTTCTGCTTTGAGCTTCAAGCTAGTGAATTTTGTAAGATCTCCAGTCATATGCTTGGAACAGCCATTGTCCAAGTACCACTGATTTTTCTTGCTGCCCATCTGCAAAACAGAATAAAAATGATACAAATGGTACCCTTTTCAGTATAGGGTCTAGCACAGATTAAAACTTTCTCTTTGGTAGCCATTTTGCTAAATTCTTAGGAACAAGATGCTTTCTAGCAATGCAAGACCTAGAGATATGACCAGATTTCATGCAGGAAAAACAGGTTACATGAGATGCCTTTTTGCCACTGTTAAAAGCTGAAAAACCTGATTTTGCTGGAACAAAAAAACTTGAAAGCTTTTTGACATTGGTTACATTTACAGGGGTATAACCAAGTCCATTTTTATTGAAAACAGCATTCTGTGAACCAAGAAGAGACTCAAGGTTCTCTCTTCCCTTGGTGAAATTGGAAAGGGTTTTTAGCAAATACTCCACTTGTTTTTCCAATTTTTTGCAGTTTTCACAGGTTTTAATAGAGGCATGCAAGCATGTTAGTTCAAGGCTTACCAAATCTGTTTTGGCCTTATGCAATTCTTCCTCAAGTGTTTTTACTTTAGGTGCAAGCACATTATTTACCTTTTGCAGCTTATTGCATATTACAACTAGCCTATTTGCTTCATCATGTGTTTCTTTGAAAGCAGCAAGCAATTGATCATAGTTATCTGAATCCACAGAGAAATCACTTACTGAATCAGAGATTGACTCCTCATCCTTCATCATGAAGCACAAATTGTTTTCCTCATCTTCTGTTGAAGAGCTGCTGGTTGAAGATACTTCATTTTCCTCCCATGAAATATAAGTTCTTCTTCCGTTGCTCCTTTCAACTCTCTTGCTGGCAGATTTTTCCTTTGCTTGATTGTCTGGACAATCCGTTTTGATGTGCCTTGTTTTGCCACAGCCAAAGCAAGTATATTTAGAGGAATTTGAATCATTGGGTTTAGGATACCTTTTTTTCTGCTGGTTTCTATCTCTGCTTTTCTTCTTCAGAAATTTGCTGAATCTTTTTGTAAGAAGACTGATTGTTTCATCATCTTCAGCATCTTCTTTTTCCTCCTTGATCTCATTCTGTTCACTTGCTTTCAGTGCAAGACCTTTGAGTTTTCTCTCTTCTGTTTCCTGCTCTTTGAGTCTCTTGAGCTCTAGCTCATGCTCCATTACCTTTCCAAAGAGTGCAGCAGTTCCCAGCTTTGACAGATCACGACTTTCAGATATGGTAGTCACCTTTGGCTGCCAGCTTCTGTCGAGGCACTTCAATATCTTTATGTTGAGTTCCTCTCTGTCAAATTCTTTTCCCAAACCAGTAAGGTGATTCACAATATGAGTGAACCTTTTCTGCACATCAGCAATGCTCTCCTCGGGTTGCATTTTAAACAATTCATATTCTTGGATGAGAGCATGTTTTCTTGACCTCTTCACATCTTCAGTACCCTCATGAGTGACTTCTAAGACTTCCCACATCTCCTTAGCTGACTTACATTGCGATATCCTGAAGAACTCATCCATTGTTAATGCAGAGGTTATGATGTTCTTGGCCACAAGATCATGTTCAGCCTTCCTCCTTTCGGTCTCATTCCATTCAGATCTTGGCTTTACCACTTCTTCATCCATAACAACCTGCATTGGCACATAGGGTCCATGGACAACAGCTTCCCAGATTAATGCATCAATAGATTCCATGAAAATTTGCATTCTAATTTTCCAAAACGCATAATTCATTCCATTGAACATAAGTGGTCTATTAACAGCAGATCCCTCAGCAAAAAGCACTTTAAACTCAGACTTTATTGCAAACAAACTTGATTAACATACAAGTCTTTGTTCGGCTGAGACTTCCGCGTCTGCGGATTCTCTAGTAGCTGCTCTAGCGTCTACTTCGTCGGGTGCTGAATCGGATGCTTTATCTGCGCGGTTTGAAACTCTTTGGAAAAGAAAATGCTTTGCCCAGGAATTCTAGGTTGAAAGCCCTCTCTGATACCAATTGTTGAGTTTAATAATGTCAAAGTTCAAGAGGGGGGGTGAATTGATCTTTTAAATCTTTCTTACAGAATCAGTATTTATCATAGTGTACAGAAAATAAATCGATTTATTTGAAATTGAACAGATTTATTTTGGCACTTTTTGTGTTTGAAAAACGTTTATACAGTCAAGTTGATCACAAGATTATGCAGATCGATTTTCCAAATTCACACACACTGATATAATGAAGAAAACAGTGAATCACAAAACAACAAGCTTCAATTTTAAGCAAGTGATTAAGGTTCAATTGATAGCTTGACAATTACTTGAGTAACCTATTACAATCAACCTGTTCCAGTGGCTTTTAACATATTATAGATGTTCTTCTCAAGATCAAACAGTTTTCCAGAAATTAAGAACAGTATGAACCGAGCCCAGAAAGAACAAATTTATTATTGATTGAACAGATTTATTTCTTGACAGTTTAACAGTTATGCAGAAATTTAAGTGCAGAGATTAAGGGAGAATGAACACAAGACAATTATACTGGTTCACTCAACTGAGCTACATCCAGTCTTCACCTAAACCAAGGTGAAATTCACTAAATCACAATTCAAACAAACACAAATCCCACTGTTCTTGAACCCTACAAGAACTTAGGTACACTTGCTGAAAAACCCTATTTCAGCACACACACTCTTCAAGGAACCCTATCAAGAAGAGTGTACAACCAAACTTTTACAAGAAAAGAAATGTGAAACGACTACACCTGATTGAGGATGCAGAAATCTACCTTAAACAGTAGAACAGATTGCTAGAATAGTAGCAACACCTCTCACCAAACTTTTGGAACCAAACAAGAACTAGCACTTTGTGATTTTCGAAATCTTTGAAGAACAGATGCTAATTCCTTGTAAATCCTCAATTCTCTGATGCAAAACTTGTTTTTACAATTGTATGATCGATTCTTAAACTCAGAAACAAGTTTTCATTTTATAGAAAACCAACTTATAACATATTTTTAAAAAACAGTTAAAGCTGTTATAAAATGAACAGATTGAAAATAAAATGAACAGATTTATTTCCAAAAGCAATTAGAGAATTTGTTATGTGAGGAGACTTAGTCAGCCATTCTGGTGCAGGGACAAAACTGAAAACCGTTTAAGATAGCCATGGCACCAGAGTAAAAAATAATCTATTCATTTACAGATGAACAAATTTATTTTTCAAAACGAAAACAGAGAAAGCTTAACTATTTAAAACACAGTCGTTTTGAAAGGTAGAAGACTTAGTCAAAATACTTTATGCACAAAATCTAATTTTCACAAGACTTAGCCAAGGCATCAGTTTAAAAATGAATCTGTTTATTTAGAAAAGAACAGATTTATTTTTATGCAGTAAACATGTTTTTTGTAAAACATGTGAAAAACAGTTTAAGAAACCTTATGCTTTTTCTTATCACATGGCCAGGGTAGGAGGTGAGTTACTCAGCAAAAAACCTACTCTTAAACAACCTCAAAACACTACCTAAGACACACTTAAAGCAAAAGGAAATATACATGAATTGTACATAGAAGTCTTCATCAAACACATGTCTTGAAGGGGCAACAACCATCTTCAACATAAACAAGAGGGGGGGAGGTGAATTGTTTTCACCAGATTTTCACAGAGTTTAGAAGTAAAGTGAAAAGTTATGAAAAATCAACCAATTGATTTTCTGTTCAACTCAATAAAATTTCTATTTTAAGGTTATGTCCAAAAAATCAACTTGTTGTTTTCACGAAATAACTGGTTTTTTATACCAACAGAATTTAAAACAAAGTTAAAACAATTTCTAAGAATAGAGATAGAGAGAATCACAAAAGATGTTTATACTGGTTAACTCTTAACCAAGAGCTACATCCAGTCCTCAGCTAACCACTGAGAATTCACTGTAATCAAATATAGATTACAAACCACACACCAAGAGTGGTGATCTTTAATCCCTCAAGAACACACACCACCTTTGGCAAACACCACAATTTTCATAAATACCTTTCTAAAACTGCCTTCCAAGAGAACACACATAAGTACAATGTTCAAGAAGAAGAGAATATAATACACCTGGATATACAAATCTTAAGTTCAGAAGAATACAAAACCCAATCCTATTTCACACACTTGAGATGATCCAAAGCTTTTGATTTCTTGAAAAATGTTTTAAGCAATCTAAACCCTAAACCCTAAACCATCTGATGTGATTCCACTAGCCATATAGAGAAAGGTTCTTGACCTTCTTAGGAATCACCTTGAGTTGGACATTATAGAGGCACTTTTCTTAGAGTTGGATCATTGTTCTAAGACAAGAACTCACCAAAAACTAGTACCAAATCCCAAACTCATTTGGATGAACCAATTTTAGTCAAATTGAACCGAACAAAAGAGTAAGAAAAGCAAAGGAACAAGATGAATGGACAGAATTATAAAACTGCCGAACCAAAATACTCATAAAAACAGCAAGAACACCAAACCAAACTCAAGAATACAAGCTAACAAAAACAAATGAAAGAGGAGAAAGGAAGGAGAGAATAAATGCTCATGAAGATGAAGATGGAAGGAGGATGGATGATCTCGCCACTAGAAGTGTGGAATGCTCCTAGATGAGAGTGATGCCGCCACTTGAGGACTCCATTGATCCATCAAGATAAGACTAGAGAAGAAGGCTCAAAGCTCTCCAAAGTTCACTCAAAATTTGAGTAGAGTTTTCTTAGATTAATTCCAATCTGAATTTTACAAAGAAGGCACCTCTATTTATAGCCTAAGGTGCTGAAAAACAAAGCTAAGAGAATTCAAAATTCCCTCCTAATCCTATTCAAAATCGGCGCCTAAACCATGCATGAGGAAGGTGTGACTCTTTCCTTCACTTTGGCACCTCCTATTCTACTCCTACACCTATCTACTAATACACCCCCCCCCCTAAAGCTCCTAACTAAAGCCTAAAAGATGCTATACAAAAGAGGTTTCTAAAGTTTCCCTCTAAGCACCTTCACCTAAAGAAATTACAAAAAGAGAAAATAAATGTCCCCTAGCTCCCAAAGCTTTGAACATGATTCTTGTAATCCTTTGAGGTGGACTTTGACCTCCATGGGCGTCTTCTATTTGTGCCTCCACCTCCTCTTGATCTTGTTGATTGGTCTCCATGTCCTCTTGAGCTTGATCTCCATCATACTCCCCGAGTTGGAGAGAATTCGACCACGAATTCTGGAGACCTACAGAAAAAGGAGTTAGATCGCTGACATTAAAAGTATGACTACCTAAGAATATATCAGGCATATCTAACTCATAAGCATTGTCATTAATCCTCTTGAGGACTTGGAAAGGTCCATCCCCTCGAGGCATTAGTTTGGACTTCCTTTGAGTAGGAAAACGATCCTTCCTCAAGTGAAGCCAAACCCAATCGCCCTCATCAAACAACAATGCTTTTCTCCTTTTATTGGCAAGTTCAGCATACTTGCCAACCTTCTTCTCAATTCTCTTCTTGATGTCTTTATGCAAAGTTTTCACAAAAGAAGCCTTTTCATCTCCATCTTTGCACAAGACATCTCCAAGAAGGGGAATAGGAAGAAGATCAAGAGGTGTTAGGGGATTAAACCCATAGACCACCTCAAAAGGAGAATGAGAGGTGGTAGAATTTACTACACGATTATATGCAAACTCAACATGGGGTAGTAAATTCTCCCACACTCTAGGATTCCCCGAAATAAAACATCTCAATAGTTGTCCTAAAGTTCTATTCACCACCTCGGTTTGACCATCAGTTTGTGGGTGGCAAGTGGTAGAGAATAAAAGCTTAGTCCCAAGCTTGCCCCACAAGGTCTTCCAAAAGTGACTCAAGAATTTAGGATCTCTATCGGACACTATAGACCTAGGAATCCCATGTAAGCGAACCACTTCTTGGAAGAAGAGGTTTGCAATGTGGCATGCATCATCCACTTTGTGGCAAGGAATAAAGTGAGCCATCTTTGAAAAACGATCCACTACCACAAAAATGGAGTCCTTTCCCTTTGATGTCTTGGGTAAGCCTAAGATGAAATCCATAGATATATCTACCCAAGGCATTGAAGGGATAGGAAGAGGAGTATATAGACCATGGGGATGCATTTTAGATTTAGCTTTGCAACAAGCTATGCGTTTATCACACAAACTATGAACATGTTTATGCATATGAGGCCAAAAGAAATGTTCATGCAACACATCCAAAGTTTTAGCAACCCCAAAATGTCCCATTAAACCCCCCTCATGAGCTTCTCTAACAAGAGATAATCTAATAGAGCATTGGGGAACACAAAAACGTTTTCCCTTAAAAAGAAAGCCATCTTGAATAAAAAAATCTTTGTGTCCTCCCTTAAGACACTCTTGATAGAGGAGAGAAAAATCAAGGTCATCATGATAAAGTTCCTTAATGTGATCAAAACCAAGATATTGAGAGTTTAAAAGATTTAGCAAGGTGTATCTTCTAGAAAGAGCATCCGCCACAATATTTATTTTGCCTTGCTTGTGTTTGATCACATAAGGAAATTGCTCAATGAATTCCACCCACTTAGCATGCCTCTTGTTAAGTTTGTTTTGGCTTTTCAAATATTTAAGAGATTCATGATCACTATGTATCACAAACTCTTTAGGAAAAAGATAGTGTTGCCAAGTAAACAAAGCCCTAACAAGTGCATATAATTCCTTATCATAGGTGGAATAGTTGAGATGACTTCCCTTCAATTTCTCACTAAAATAGGCTATGGAGTGGCCCTCTTGAAGGAGAACAGCCTCAATACCTATGCTTGAAGCATCACACTCAATCTCAAATGTCTTAGTGAAATTAGGAAGGGCCAAGATGGGAGCATTAGTCAATTTTTCTTTCAAAGTGTCAAAAGCATTTTGTTGTGCTTCTCCCCAATGAAAGACCACATCCTTTTTCACTATGTCATTGAGTGGTGCGGCAATGGTACCAAAGTTTGGGACAAATCTTCTATAGAAAGAAGCAAGTCCATGAAAACTTCGGACCTCATTCAAAGATTTCGGTGTAGGCCAATTTTGAATGGCCACCACCTTTGTTTTGTCCACATGGACCCCTTTACAACTCACAACAAACCCTAGGAATTCTATATGATTAAGAGCAAACATACATTTAGCAAGGTTAGCATACAAATGTTCCTTCCTAAGGGTTTCTAAAACTTGCCTAACATGCAACCTATGGTCATTCAAAGATAAGCTATAAATGAGAATGTCATCAAAGTAAACCACAACAAACTTACCAATGAAAGGTCTAAGAACATGATGCATGAGGCGCATGAAGGTACTTGGTGAATTAGTTAAACCAAAAGGCATAACTAACCACTCATATAAACCAAAGTTGGTCTTAAAAGCCGTCTTCCATTCATCACCCGGTTTGATACGGATTTGATTGTAGCCGCTTTTAAGATCAATCTTTGAAAAGATTTTAGAACCATGTAATTCATCCAACAAATCATCTAGTCTAGGTATGGGATGCCTATACTTAATGGTTATGTTATTTATGGCCCTACAATCCGAACACATTCGCCATGTGCCATCCTTTTTTGGCACTAAGATGATAGGCATAGCACAAGGACTCATGCTATCTTGCACCCACCCTTTCTCAATCAAAGCCTCAACTTGTTGGCGAATTTCCTTGGTTTCACTTGGATTGGTCCTATATGCTAGACGGTTTGGTAAAGAAGAGCCCGGTATCAAATCAATTTGGTGCTCAATCCCTCTCAAAGGTGGAAGTCCATTTGGAGGATCTTGAAACACATCTTGGAACTCTTCTACCAAATTTTCCAAGCAATGAGGACTATCAACAAGTGATTCTACTCTAAGAGTTCTAGGGATGGCTAAGAAAAGAGGATGATGAGCCACTATTTCCCTTTCAATGTCACACCTAGACACAAGGAGTGTAGGCTTAGAACTCTTATCTTTTTTATCTTTTTTATCTTTTTTACTCTCCCTCTTTTTTTTCATGATAACTTGGTCCTCATGGACTTCTCTTAGAGAGAGAGATTTTAAAGTAACCTTGTGACCATGGAATTCAAAAGATCGTTTGTTGGTAAAGCCATCATGTAAAACTTTTCTATCAAATTGCCAAGGCCTTCCCAAAAGAACATGAGTGGCTTCCATGGGCACAACATCACATAATACCTCATCTTTGTATTTTCCAATGGAGAAATGGATGAGGACTTGTTTATTAACAATTATTTCTCCTACTTCACTAAGCCATTGTAATTTGTAGGGCTTTGTATGAGAGATAGTAGGCAATCCAAGCTTATCTACTACTCTTGTACTAGCCACATTTGCACAACTACCCCCATCCACTATCAAGGAACAAATGTTGTTTTGAATAAGACATCTTGTATGGAAAATATTTTCCCTTTGACTTTCATCAAAAGGTTGTGAAACTTGTCCAAGAAGTCTTCTCACAACTAACAAGTCCCCTTCAAGTGGACATTCGCTCTCTTCCTCACTAGATGCATGAGAATGTAATGAATGCTTAGGAGAATCCGAATCATGCTCACTAGCTACAATGCCCTCATGCATGTACATACTTCGTTTGGAAGGACAATTTGCAGCAATATGACCATAACCCATACATTTAAAGCATTTAGTATTAGACGTTCTAGTGGGAGATTTAGGCCTAGAAGTAGATGGCTTAGATTCCTTGGGTTTGAAAGAAGAATCTTTGGAAGGATGTTTAGAAAAAGAAGTTTTGTTTCTCCAAGACTTGGAGTAGTATCCATCATTGGAAGCATTTTTAAAGAGTTTTTCTTAGCAAGTTGGGCTTCCACCTTCATTGCAAGATGAACTAAAGAGCCCAATGATGAATACTCTTGTAACTCAACAATGTCTTGAATATCCTTCCTAAGACCACTCACAAACCTAGCAACCATGGCTTCTTCACTTTCTTCTAATTCAATTTTAAGCACAAGCGTCTCAAGCTCCTTATAATATTCATCCACATTTAGCGTGCCTTGTTGAAACCGTTGGAGTCTCAACATGAGGTCTTTCCTAAAATTTGGGGGCACAAACCTAGCGCGCATATGATCCTTTAAAGAGTTCCAAGAGTCCACGAGAGGACCCTTGTGATAGATAATGTCCTTTACAATTCCATGCCACCATTTCATGGCATAATCACTAAACTCTAGGGTGGCTAGCTTGAGCTTATGCTCATCTTGGATCTCAAAAATTTGTTCACACTTAGCCTCCCAATCTAAATATACATTTGGATCACTAGAACCATTAAAACAAGGTAGCTTGACCGAAAGAAGCTTGGACTTTGCATCATGATAGAAGCCATTGCCGTAGTGAATTCTTTCCCCTTGGTGATGATGTCTTTGTCCATGGACTTGGGGTGGAGGTCTCCTTCTCCTATGCTCATCTTCACGGCCAACATCATTTGAAGAAGCTCTTGAAGATGGTCTATGAGAATGATGTCCATCATGGATAGAAGGAGATGGTCTAGCTTGTTGGACCTCCATCTTTTGCCTTTTCTCCTCCAACCGTCTAATTGTTCTTTGAGCTTCATGTAATTCACCAAGAATTGAAGCTTTGGAAGGAGAATTCTGCTTGTAGGATGCATCACTTGAAAATCCAGCCATTTGTAATTAAAAACAGTAAACACACAAAACAGCAAACAAGTTAAAAAAATTAACAAAAACAGTGAGCTTGGCAATTGAAACTGCCGAAGTGAAATGAGGTAGAAAAAGAGGTCACTCTCGAAGAAATAATGTTCTTGCACCAATCTGATCTTGAGGCCTTGGAATCCTCAAATGAAAGATGTCAAAGCAAGCACACCAATCTCAAAAGCAACCACCACAAAACCAATGAAACAATAAAGACAAACAAGAAAAGGTATAAGCAAAGAAAGGTAATTGCAAAAGGAAAACTATATGTGAGACAAACTCAAAGAGTAAGAATGAAAGACAAACAAGAAAATAAAGAACTCAATGAAAAAAGTAGGCACACAAAAGAATACTTAAGGAAAAGCACTAGAGTAGATGAAGAAAACAAAAATTTAGCTACTGGAAATTTTTTTTTAAAATGCAAACTGTGCTTGATATTCACTGATTTAACTGGAATGATGTAGAGCGAACTGGATTATGAAATTTAAACCACAGAAACTTCAAGATGTTAACTCAAAAATGGCACTGGAATCAATTAAAAACAGTAAGCCAATTAATTGAGATAAATTTTTTAAAATCGCTGCCAGATTACCGTATTCTTTTCGGCAGAATTGTATACTTTTTTTATTTTATTTATCATTTTTTGTGTACTTTGAATTTTTGAATGATTCCTTTTTCTACTCTTTTATAACACTTTGAATATCACAAATCCAGAATTTCAGAATTTTCCAGTGAGTAAATCAATTGCAATAAGGAAAAACAGTAAGCACTTTTTTTCAGAAACAGAGGAATCCTAATAGGAATAAAAAACAGAATGATGAACTAGCAAAGACATAATGGAAAATGATGTATTGGAACTTGTATAGGTCTAGAATACAAGTATGAACTCAATTCTAAAAGGAAAAATGCACAAAGGACCAATATCAATTCAGAAAATTATATGACACCAAAGCAAGAAACAATCAAAGCAATAAAAGTACTACTAGAAGTAATGACAATTATGGAATAACATGACTAAGACAAAACTTGACATGATTACAAAATTAAAAGACACATCACAAATTTTAACAACAAGTGAAAGGAAGCTTAAGGTAAACTCTAGGAAGGATAATGCCATTCCAAAAGAGCAACCATACTCATAAGAAGAATGAGTGCCATAAACCTTTTCACAAACACTTGGTATAAAAGAAAAACAGCAAGAAAAACTCAATTAACACCTAAAGAGCTCTTGAAATTAAAGTGCACACAACTCAACAATTAAACAAGAAGAACCTAAGACTCATGATACCACATGATGTGATTCCACTAGCCATATAGAGAAAGGTTCTTGACCTTCTTAGGAATCACCTTGAGTTGGACATTATAGAGGCACTTTTCTTAGAGTTGGATCATTGTTCTAAGACAAGAACTCACCAAAAACTAGTACCAAATCCCAAACTCATTTGGATGAACCAATTTTAGTCAAATTGAACCGAACAAAAGAGTAAGAAAAGCAAAGGAACAAGATGAATGGACAAGTTAAAAACTACTAGACAACACATACACCCAACAGTAAGGTCTTTAAGCTTTCCACATAGATTTGGAGAGATCAAAGCATCTTGTTCAACAATCTCCCCTTATTTGATGAAGGCAAATCCCTAGTTTGTTTGTGTTGCAGTTTTTGAACTTGAAAGGTCTTGCAAAACAGGATTTGTATACATACAACGCAAGTACAACAACAGGAATTAAAATAGTTTCCCAAGGCACATAAAACCAGTTTTCTGCATAACCCATAAGCAGAAAAAACCAGTTCAAATTAGTGTGGCAAAACCAACTTATTGTGCAGCAGAACCATGGTGTATCAGAGTGTGGCAACAGTAGAATGTAGTAGAATTAAACCCATCAATGCAACCAAATGATTCACAAACTTCTCTCCCTATTTCTCTTCACAAATAGACAAAGAGAACAACTAAGCATAAAACAATCTTAGAGTATTTGCAGTTAATCCGTTGTATTCAAATGTACCAACATTAGTCTTTCATGAAGTGGCCAGGGCCTTCTCTAAGTCTATATGGGACAATGGTCTAGGAGCAACTTTCTTGCACAGGTCAAGAGATCTGAACCATTGTAACCTTCACATAAGAAAGTTATACGGTCAAAGTCAATATTTTCTTCAATACTCTCACCCTTCAAGATAACATTCAATATATCGGTCGTTTTCCTTTGGTCCGAAATATCAATTTCAAATGCTTGAGAAATTCTTCGAAGTATTGCTTCATCAAATTCTGATTAGTAGCAACAAGGACCATAACTTGAGCATTCTGACCAGTAGTAAAACCATCCCACAGATCCATGAATTTAGTTTTCATGTTTAACAAAGCCTCATGATCTGTTGTACGACATTGACCCGAAAAAAACTGTCAACTTCATCAATGAATATGATGCCAGGCTGGAGCTTATGAGTTAGACTAAATATGGTAGACACAATTTTCTAGGCATCTCTAACCACTTGTTCCTCAAGTTTGAAATCCAAACATTGATGAAAACTGCTCAAGACTCCTTAGCAATAGCTTTAGCAAGCATGGTTTTCCTCGTGCTAGGTGGTCCATACAATAGGACACCCTTTTTGTGGCCCATGAAGTTTATCATGAGAAAACAAGGCAGGTTTTCTTAGAGGCAGAATAACAAGTTCATATAGAGCTTGTTTTGTCGTTTTCAGTCCTCCAATAGAGTTAAACGCCACATGAATATGGTCATAATTGATAACATTAAGAGCCTTTTTCGGAAGCCTCGTGATTCAGGTCGAGTTATCGGAGGCTAACGAACAAAACCAAACAACTTAGTGTTGTGCTAGCAGCGTACAAAACCAACTCAACCTTCTAAATGTTCTCATATGAAAACCCAAGTTTATATTGCACAAGGTTATACGAAAATATCATCTGCACGTTTCTCTTTCCACCCCCAAAAATTAAATTGTCACCCTACATTTTCTCTAAAACAAAAAATCCTTCTTTCGAGATCTGGCAGCCACTTGAGAGCTTCCCAAATTACTCAAGATAAGACCTCAAACCTAAGAGGACATAAGCCTCACTGAGAGCTCACACAATTTATGTAGAGTTTATTTACTTCATTCAAATTCAACTTGTAAAATACAATGGGTAGGCCTCCTATTTATAGGTGAAGGAGCCTTGGAAAACAAGCAAGAGGGGTAAGATGGGAAAAGGGAAAAAATGGGCAGCCTTAGGGTTTGACTAAGTCAAACCCGCACCCTAAGCTTGTCCTTCTAGAAACTAGGTCAAATTGCATTCCTAAAGGGCTAGGAACAAGCTAAAATGATACCTACATCCCTATTATGCTAAAGGTACCCTATTCTAGCCTATCTTTTCTATTTGGACCTCTAAAGTGAGCCCATATTATTTACAAACATATTATATTTTTTAGGAAGACCAAAAGGAAGAACTTCTAATATTCAGGTTTATAGCTTGTTCTTCTTTTGTTGATTCTTTCTCGAGGCTTGGTGGGGGCCTTGCTTTGTATCTTGAGATGACTGACCCTTTTGGGAAGTGCTTGTTGTGTCCTTAGTTATCCATCGGTTTGTATCATGCTCCCCAAGTTCGAAAGAATTCGTCCTCGAATTTAGAACCCTTGCAAATAACATAGTGAGTTTGTTCACATGATTTGTATATGGTAGGTGTGAAGCAAACTTATTAAGCTTAGCGAGATTAAATGGTTGAATTCTAGCTACAGGCCATGTTTGGAAAGAATATTTGGGGATGAAATGATTTTGGGGAATCCTCTTAGAAGGTGATAACCTTTAGGAGGTTTTTGAATATCATCCCTAAACTTAATCAAATATATCAAGTATTTAGAATGTTTAGGTAATGAAAAAGACAAGGAAGAAAAACACCTTTGAGGTGAAATGATGATACCCGTGTTATCTTGTTCTTCGTTTTCTCTTTCATTTTCACTTTTGGTTTTTGTTTTAATTTGGGCCTGATGTTCCTCTTTTAGTTTTGGGGGTTCTTTTATTTGGTCAATTGGCAACTATATGCCCAAACCCTAAACATTTAAAACATTTTGTGCTTGAAGGTTTGGTGGGTGACTTAGGGGTAGAGGTAGAAGGTTTGTCTTTAAAAACGTTATAGGAAGAAGTGGTTTCTTTTGAAAAATTGGAAGGAGAAGTTGTTGTTGAAATATTATTTTTATCCTTCCTTGAAGATTTTAGAAGCCATCATGATGAGTAGTTTTGAAAGTTGTTTTCGTTAAAATATGTGATTCCACCTTGATGGCTAGGTGAACCAACTTTTTTAAAGAATAGTACTCATATAATTCTACTACATCTTTAATTTCTCTCCCTAAATCACTCACAAACCTAGTGATCTTTGACTCTTCACTATCATGCATATTTATCTTAGTCAAAGTTGTTTCTAGATCTTTAAAATATTCGTCTACCGTCCTAGGTCCTTGATGAAGTCGTTGGAGCTTCAACAAGAGTTCCTTCCTAGAAGGAGGAGGAACAAACCGCGCACGCATACATGCTTTCAAATCATACCAAAAGACTACGACTGTCCTCTTGTTTAGCCCAATGTCCATTACAGTTTGTTGCCACCATTTGATGGCATAGTCTAAAAAAACTAGGGAAGCTAACCTAACCTTTTGGGCCTCAGTGACCTTATACACATTAAAGAGATGTTCAACTTTAGCTTCCCACTCTAAATACAAAGTAGGGTCATTGGACCCACTAAAACTAGGTAGCTTTACAAAATCAAAAGAATGTTGTGGTTGTTGTTGGTGTTGATGGTGTTGTTTGTCAAAATTATGCACTCGCCAATCATGTTCTTGACTCCCATAGTGCATGGAATGACTAGTTGTTTTTGGCGGCTCCCATCTCCTTTCTTGAGTTTGCCTTGCTTGAGCTTCTTCTAGATTTTGCAATCTTTTCGCTAGTTGGCTTATTTGCTCGTCTTTGTGGACCATTCGCTTCTTGACCTCCACAGGTTCTCCCAAAAGGTGGGCTTTGTGATGTGATTGTGGTTTTGAAGATTCACCTAAAGACAAATGACCCATAATGTTTGCACAAAGGAATCAAACAATTAGTGAAAAAGAAGTTAGAATACACTATCTCAAGTTTGCGTCACTTTTGGTGAAAAGAAATCAAGAGTTTAACACTCAAAGCACTCAAAAAAAATCCTCTAAAAAAGGTCTATCTTGGTGTTGAAAATTTCGCAAGTGAAAGATGACAAAGCCAAACACACTTGATCTTAAAGAACCATAACAAAACTTAAGAAATTTGAAAAGACAATCAAGAAAAGCTCAAAACAAGAAAGCTAAACCAAATTTGTGAAAAGAGATTATGACAAAACTTGAAAAGGAAGACAAGCAAGAAAAAGGCACACAAAAAAGACTTTAAGATACCTACTAAACTTTTAACAATGAAACTTTCTTTAGAAATTTGTCAAAGCAAAAGGATAAAAATTCCACAAAGGTTGAAATCAATTTGTCAATCAAGATGAACCCAAAATTTTGAAAATGTTGCTCTTTGAAATATTGGAACACGAAATAGCTTGCACAAATTCCCTTTTCTCTTTTTTTGTATACTTGTTCTTGGATTATGGAAATGAAATGTCCATGGTTTTGACCATGCATATTTTCATATAACTCCAATTTTCATAAAAAGTTTGGGATTCAAAATAATTGATCACTTGAAATCTTTTGTTTGGAACTTAAATCTACTTCTACTAGAACAAGTTTCTAATTACTTATAAACTTTCACAATAAAAAGGAAGTAAGTAGAGGCAAAAATAGAAGGACTCCTAGAACACTAAAGAACATATGACTCAAGGAAAAAAAGCAAGAACAATAAAAGACATAGACGAACAATCAAAAAGTGAAACAATGCTATTGAATAAAGGTAAATGCCGAAATTAAAAGCAAGAAAATAAAGGGCTGAAATTAAAAGTGCTTAAAAGTAAGGACAAGAATTTAAAGGTACTTGAATGTGAAGACAAGAAATTAAAGATCCTTGAATGTAAAAACAAGGAATTAAAGGTGCAAGAAAAAGTAAAATGTCAAATCAACTCTAAGCAAAATAAGCTCAAGAACCTAAGCTCTGATAACCACATGATGTGAGTTGATTTTTAGATGTTTTCATTTATCGTAACATTTTTACTTAAGGTTGGGATTTTATCAATTTATGGTGAGGACCTAAGGAAGATTCCCTCTGAAAACGAATTTAACAAAGTGGTTAAGTAAGTGTGAAGGTTCACTTCACATAGGCAAAAATGAAAAACAAGATATAGTGAGGATGAGATGCAATTGCAGAATTGAAAATGGGCACAAGGTTAACATCAATGGTGGTCATCGCCTCCCAAATGATGAACCATACTCATGATTATGAGTGAAACAGAAGAGCAACAAAGAATAGAAACTAAAGAGACAAACACATAAAATGGAATGGAGAAATGGAATGAAAAAACTTATGATGGTGGGTGAGAAATGTCACGCCACTTCCCAAATCACTCAAGATAAGACCTCAAACTTAAGAGGACTTAAGCCTCACTAAGAGCTCACACAATTTGTACAGAGTTTTTTTACTTCATTCAAATTCAACTTGTAAAATACAATGGGTAGGTCTCTTATTTATAGGTGAAGGAGCCTTGGAAAACAAACAAGAGGGGTAGGATGGGAAAAGGGAAAAAATGGGCAGCCTTAGGGTTTGACTAACTCAAATCCGCACCCTAGGCTTGTCCTTCTAGAAACTAGGTCAAATTGCCTTCCTAAAGGGCTAGGAACAAGCTAAAATGATACCTACACCCCCTATTATGCTAAAGGCACCTTATTCAAGCCTATCGTTTCAATTTGAACCCCTAAAGTGAGCCCAAATTATTTACAAACATATTATATGTTTTAAGAAGACTAAAAGGAAGAACTTCTGGTATTCAGGTTTATAGCTTCTTCTTCTTTTGTTGATTCGTTCTCGAGACTTGGTGGGCCCTGGCTTTGGGACTTGTATCTTGATATGACTGACCCTTTTGGGAAGTGCTTGTTGGTTTGTATCATCTTTCCACTCCCAAAACTTAAATTGTCATCCTACATTTTCTCCAAAACAAAAAATCCTTCTTTCGAGATCTGGCAGCCAATTCCACACCTTCCAAACTAGGCAAATCAATTCCTATCTTTGCATCAATATCTTTTTCCAATACCTGAGCTTTTTAAAAAAGTCATTCCATATCGCAGTGTTATCAAAAAGTTATTAGTTATCAACATCATAGATGTAGCACACTTTTTTGTGGTGAATTGAATAGTAGAAAATGCTCTTGGAACCCGACCTTTGCCATGCCTTTACCTTCATCATTGCAATAGTTCCTTTACAAATATTTATCAACCCCATGAACACCAATGTTATTGCCATTCATAAAAAGCTTTGGATTTCCAATAAAACAACAAAATATATTCCCTTATGGCCAGATTCTGAGGCATACATATTGTTATTTGACTAACAACCAGTTTTGAAAAGCAGAAACAGGTTTAACCATGCATAAGCAATTATGGAAGCTTTATTCAGAGGTGCCAGAGGCAAACAACAAGATATTTTGTACTTTCAACAAGTTGTTTTACTGTGACAACAAAGAAAACCTTTTCCAAAACAAATAATCACCTTTTAAAGTGATGAAAAATTTGTTCAGACCTTTGCAAAGAAAACCCCAATAGATTCACCCAAAAGAATAAATTTAGATGTTCATATGGTTACAAGGAACACTTACATAAGTTGAGAAATGAAAACACACATACTCTCTTTATTCTTGAAGTTTCTCTTTTGAGCAACTAATATGCATGTGTCAAAGATATCTCTTAACTTTCAAAGAACCCTGCAAGACATATATAATTGAAAAGTAAAAGCACAAAGAAAGACTTTACTCTTGTTGGTTTTCCCTTAAGTAGTTATTCTTTGAACTCAAGATGTTTCTTGGCTGCCAAGGATACCTACAAGAAAAGGTTAAAAAGCAAGATTTGGTCCCCTTATGAATTTGGGTCTATAGGCATTAGCTGGGACATTAGGAACCTTAGAAATCTTAAGAACCCATTTCAAAACACCTTTAGAAACAGGAAACCTTCTAACTCTACAAAATCTAACAGTGTGGCCCCTTTTCATGCAGTAAAAGCAAGTTTTAACCGGTTGTTTCAACAAAACAACTGGTTGTTTTTCAAAGAAATTGGAAAACGGTTTTGAAACTGACATGTTCTTGTTGTTTGGGTTAATTCCCAGTCCAGCCTTTCCAAAAACATAATTTTGTGAAGCAAGAACAGTTTCAAGATTTGATTGGCCTTGGGAAAACTTGTCCACAATTTTTAAAAGATAGTGAACCTTTTTTTTGAAGAGATTCACAATTTTCACAAAAATATGAATCAACACACTTATAAGAAGAGTTTTGGTAGATCATTTCTAGGTTTTAAAAATCAGTTTTTGAATATTTTAACTCTTCTTCTAGGGTCTTGACTATGTTTTCCAACCAATTATTTAATCATTTCAACCGGTTACTAAAAAATGCCAATCTATTAGCTTCCTCATGAGTTTCTTTAAAAGCATCAAGAAGTTGACTATAGTTTTAATTCACAGAAGTATTTAGACTTACTGTGTGATTCCGATTATTCATTTGCCATTAAAAAAAGGTTGGCTTTCCTCATCATCCTTTAATGAAGAACTTGAAGATGAATCATCATTATACGTTCTTTTTGCTTTGCCTTTCTTATCATACTTCTTGTAACCCCCTTTCTCTTTGCTCACATTGCTTGGAAATTCATCCTTGATGTGTCCCTGTTTGCCACATCCAAAACAAGTATAGTTTTTAGAATTAAATTCATTAATATTCTTGCCATTGTACCTCTTTGATGGCTGGTTTGTGTCCCTGCCGTTCTTCTTCAAGAACTTTCTAAACTTCCTTGTGAGAAAGTTGAGAGTCTCACCATCACTGCACTCACTTGATTCTTGACCATCCTTATGACCTATAGCTCTTAAAGCAATGCTCCTCACATGCTTTTCTTCATTTTCTTGGTCATTTAATCGGTTCATCTCAAGTTCATGCTCCCTTAGCTTTCCACACAGGGAGGTTGTGGTCAATGTGGTTAAATCCTTGGATTCTGAAATTGTAGTGACCTTTAGTTTCCAAGATCTATCCAAGCATTTGAGGATCTTGATGTTCAGCTCCTCCCTTTCAAAGATCTTGCCAAGGCTAATGAGGTGATTCATTATGTGAGTGAATATTTTTCTGCACATCCGAGATGGTTTCCCTTTAAGCATCGTGAACATTTCATATTCTTGGATCAAGGCATGCTTCATTTCCCTCTTCACATCAATTGTGCCTTCATGGGTAACCTCAAGGATGTCCCACATCTCCTTTGCAAATGCGCATTATGAGACCCTGAAAAATTCACCAGAATTCAAAGCAGAATTAGTAATGTTCTTCGTAATGCAATCATATTAAGCTCTTTTAATTTCACTCTCAGTCCATTGGGACCAAGGTTTTTCAATGAAAACATCATCTTTTTCAAACTTAGGTACAAAAGGCACATTTGTGATAGCATTCCAGATTCCTCTATCAATTGATTCAACAAAAAATTTCATTATAACCTTCCAAAATTGATAGTTCAATCCACAAAACAAAGGTAGCCTGATTACAGAAGCACCCTTCCCAAAGGGTAGTTTTTCAACAATTTTAGAAAAGGTTTTAGGATTGAAACTTGAGTAACTTTCAAGAACTCAACTCCTGGTGCCAATTGTTAGAATTAGTGGCCTAAACAATAGAGGGGTGAATTGTTTTCACTTTCACAAAGTTTGGAAGTAGAGTGAAAAGCTCTGAAAAATCAACCAATTGATTTTCTGTTCAACTTAATAAATTTTTTGTTTTAAGGTTATTTCCAGAAAATCAACATGTTGTTTTCACGAGACAACCGATTGTTTATACCAGCAGAATTTAAAACAAAGTTAAAACAGTTTATAAGAGTAGAGATAAAGAGAATCACCCAATGCTATTCCACACACTTGAGATGATCCAAAGCTTTTGAATTCTTGAAAAATGTTTTAAGCAATCTCACTTTCTTAATCAGTTCAAAAGAATGTTAAACAGCCTTTATATAAACCCAATCAAGTGGTCAAATTTGTTATATCAAAAACCAAAAGTAGTTGGAAGCATTTAAAATCAGTTCTAACCACTTAACAAAATTCTGTTATGAAAACAACAGGTTGTTTTCCAGAACAATCGATTGAAATAATTTTTCTGTTAAGGTTTTCATGAAAACAACCATTTGATTATGTTTGATAGCAAAGACAAAATAAATAAAAGCTTTCCCAAACCATTTAAAAACCATTAAGTGTCAAACAATAAGTTGATTCGACATTTCAACAGGTTGAAATTTCACACCCTTCTAGAAAACTCATCTTTTCAAAAAGATAATGATTCAAATGAACTTGGATCATCTTAAGGAGTGAATTAACAAGTTAAAAGCTACTAGATAACACACACACACCCAACAACAAGGTCTTCAAGCTTTCCACATAGATTTGGAGGCATCAAAATATCTTGTTCAACACAATGGACCAAGTAACATAGGTTTTTGGGCTTGTATTTGGTTCAATAGTATAATAGGTATAGTTAAGGTAACAATTGGGTTTCTTTGAGCCCAATGTAACCCTAGAACGTCTAGGGTATAATATAGAACAAAAATTACCTTGGCAAGGAGCACATTGATGTCCACATGGCAGCCTAGGATTGGAGAGTTTTATTTTGAATTTTCAAATTTTGAGTCCAAAATATTCAACCTTCTCTCCTTTAAATTGAGGTGCTTAGCTCATGGAAAATAGATCAAATATATGAGTGTTATGCTGCCAATTTGCAAGCCTAAGCATTCCCTTATTTAAATTGCTCTAAGATAGACATCGTTGGTCTTATCCTTCACTTCTCCAAGTGATATGGTTGAACCAATCACTCTCCATACTTCTCATGGCAACTCCAAGGAATCCATAGCTACAATAGAGTCGTCCTTAACACAATACTTCCATTAAGCTTCTGCCAATCTGTTTCAAATTTCAAGAAAAACTCAAATCAAATGAGAGAATGTTATCACTACTTGTGACATCTTATGAAGATATAAAATAAAATTGATTAAGCTAAAGAGATAGATAACCATAGAAGCATTTCAATAATAACAAAATTTATAAAGTACAAAAACATGATGAAGTAGGGTATACTTATCAACCATAAAAACCATTAGTCATGTATTTATTATATTGTAACTTAGTAACCATTAATTAAAGTAGGCAAATACATATTAAAAATAAGTAATTATAGATGAATTATGAAATTATAAATAAAAATTATGGTTGTGCCTCTAGTCTCCTGTTTAACCTAATTTGCTAAGGTTAAGAAACTTCTTGCATGGCGTTGATGGACTTGTAGAATAAAACATAGAAAGGCCCAATGTATCTAGCACCATCTCGCTCAAGCGAGATATAGCTCTCTTGAGCGAGCAAAGCGTCGATTTTGTCCAATGCTTATGAAGCATTCTCGCTCAAGCGAGAATGGGATTGCTTGAGCGAGATGCTCTGATGTTGATTTGGGCTTTTTCTGCACTTGTGCATTCCTGGGCCTTCCATCTTTCTTATTTTTGCTTATATTATTCTTCTTTATCTCAATCATCTCCATTCTTCCCTAAAAACCTAAAATTAACACCAAATTTGGGAATAAAATGTTCTTATTCAAATAAAGATCATAAAATATGTAAAAAGGTATAATTTCATAAATTAGGGATTATTTTATATTTATTTTAGCAATTAATACTCATAAGTGACTATATTTTTAATATGAAATATTACGGAAATTAGGCACTTATGAATTCTCCCCAACTCAGAATCTTGCTTGTCCTCAAGCAAATGAAATGAATATATTTGAATGTAAATATCAAAACAGCTTAATTTACTAAGCAACATATTAAATTATAAACTTATGATGTTCCAAATTCAAATATAGAAAAATATAGATACAATTAACTTTCAGGATCAAATCAAATAAATAAATGACAATTTATTAAGGAATTTATTCTCACATGCTCATAGATAAGTGTTTCTCTCTATTTTCACTGAATGAAAACAAATCACAGTTCCTTTTATTTTCATCTTCCTATCACAAACATATTAGAAACATGAATCTTGAGGTCATTCCCAAGGTTATAATGAGACTAAGCTTCCAAAAAGTATTGGTTTTTCAGATAACAAAATCCACATCTTAAAGAAGAACATATCTACAATCCAATTATAGCACATGAGTTATCTAATCACCACTTTCTTTTGACTTCACACTTTTCCTCATTTTCATTCTACTATTCATGATTTTCAAAAAAAAAATTCTTTTTCTCATCAATAGGAATAAATTCTTCCTATTTTCAATTCTTTGAGCTTTCAACAATTAGAACCAACCATTCTCTTTTATATGTATATTGCATTTATGTTCTCCTTCCTTAAACATGGTAAAGGTTATGAAAATATATCATTAAAATTTTAGGATGCAAAAATAACAAAAATTCTTGGCTCAAAAGGGCTATATAAAAACATGAATTCTAATAAGATAAAGGTTGGCTATTTGGCCCTGGGTTCCTAATTAACACAAATGCCTCAATCATCTTCATGCTCTTTTATGACGTAATAATAAAATAAAAATTAAGCAACCACAACTATCAATTCATTAATAAAACTCTTAAAACTATTTAAGGTTCACACACTCACTTGGTTCCTTTTTGGTTTGTCATTTTCTGTCCTAATCAATCATCCTGTTAAATTTTCATGTATCACAATATCAACTACATTTGAATAGGAATTCAATCATATTTTCTTTTCTAACATGTCTCTAATTCATCTCACTATTTAATATTTAAACACAAAATCTTTTTTCCACAATTCAAAATTAATATTCTAGTTCTTTTTTATTTGAAAAAAAAAAGTTGAAAACAAATTAAATTAAAACTAAAAATAAATCAAGCATATAATTCGAGAATAGCAATTCAAACTATAAAAAAAATAATCAAATAAGAAAATAAAAAAATAAAAAAAAACAAAACAAAACAACCGAAAATAATAATAAACAAAAATTAAAAAATTAAAATTCAAATTAAAATTAAAAATAAAATTCAAATTCAAATATCTGAAAAGAAGAGAAAATAGAAAGATAAAACCATAGTTTTGCTCTATCCTTGCTTTCTCTGAAGTTATACAGCTCCATATTAAAATCTTCATTTATAATTTTAGATGGCCCTGCTTCATTTGCTTGATCTGTCCTGTAAATAATAGAACCTGTCTCCAGGCCAAAATACATAAGTTGCAAACTGATCGTGAGGCATATAAGGATTCGGTTTCCTTTAAGGAATTTTTTTCTTTTTTTTTTTTGCAAAAATTGCTCACTTGAGCGAGATTCCCTGTGGGAAACTCATTTTTTCGTCGTATAACTCGTTTAAGAGACATTTGTCTCGCTTGAGCGAGATTCTCTACAGGAAACTCAAAATTTGCGTCATCAAACTCGCATAAGTGAGATTTACCTCGCTTGAGCGATGACTCCAAGGAATACCCCTTTTTTCGTCGTCCAACTCGCCTAAGCGAGATTTGACTCGCCTGAGCGAGAATCACTGCAAGAAAACATGATTTTTGAAAGGTAAAATCAAAACAAAGATAACAAGAAAACATAAAACTAAAATGTGGACTGGGTTGCCTCCTAGTAAACGCTCATTTAACGTCATCTAGCTTGACACCTGTTTATCTTAAGGTGAAAAACTTCCTTTGTTGCATCCTTTGGTATGCATTTTTTCCCTGCATTAAAATTTTTTAGACTGTCAAAAAGATTAAAAGTTACCTCCTCATTTTGAGCTCTAACTTGAAGTTCTTCTTTGTCAACATCAACTATAATTCTAGAAGTCTTCATAAAGGGTCTTCCAAGTATCAAGAGAACCTCCTCAACTTTTTTCATATCCATTATAATAAAATCCATAGGGAATATGAACTTATCCACCTTCACAAGAACATCTTCAACCACACCATAAGGATATTTGGTCACTCTATCAGCCAACTTTAATGTCATATTGGTGGGTTTAATCTCCAAATTACCTATTTTCTTCAGCATTGCCAAAGGAATTAGATATATGCTTGCCCTCAAATCCAGTACAGCATTGTCCACAGATAAAACACCTATAGACACAGAAAGATTAAAGCTTCCTAGGTCCTTGGATTTTTTTAGGCAAGCCTTTTTTAATAATGACAATATATCTATCTTCCAGCTCTATATTTCTCTCTTCAATATAGTTCATATTCTTTTGGAATCTTTTGAATGTTGAATCTTGCTTCATATTTGCTAAAAAATAATTTTTAGGGAGTAAATTGTCAAAAAAAAAATATTTCCTTCTCTTTTTTTGAATGAGCTTGAGGATATGATAATTCTTTTTTATAACACCTCTCTCCTAATTTTCTGTTTTTCTCCCTCACTACTTTGCTTTTCTCTCTCTTTCATCCCTTTCTCCTGTTATTCTACCACTTTCAAAGGAAATTTCATTACAATGCTCTTTCGGGTTGGTTTGGGCGTTGACTAAAAATTGGCCACATACTGGCCATAGTAGCTTTGATGAGTTTCTCCACAATGTCTTCAATTTTACTTATCCTTTCAGGCATGGATGGATAATTGGGTTGTTGATGTTGTTGGAAAGGCCCTTGGTTATTGAAGAAACCACATTGCCTTCCCTAATTACCCATGAAATTTACCTCAACTTCAGGTGAATTATTGTTATAAGAATAGTGACCATTAGGATGATCACCTCCACAAAAATCACACCTAATTGGTTGAATCTGGCTTTGAGATGAATGAACAACATATAATTGTTGGGAAAATTTAGCCATTTGTGCGGTCAGTTGCTCAATTTGTTGCGTCAGAATTTTATTTTGAGTCAAGAGTGCATCTTCTAACAACCCTTTCTTCTAAATACCTTGTCTATCATTCAAGGCTTGATAATCAGTTGATGTCAATGCATCAATAATCCTTGTCGCTTGTTCTACATTAAGAGCCATCATTGTGCCACCAGCTGCGACATCTAGCAACATCTTTGTGTCAGATTTGAGACCATTGATGATGGCATTGAGCTCTTCTCTTTTGTGAATTTTGGGTGGTTTGCGGAAGTTTTGTGGTTTGTTGATGGAACAAGGCCCTCCTAGGAGGTGTGGCTGCCTTGGAGGTGCATGAAAAGTAGGACTTCAGGGAGGTTCGGCCAGCCCCTTTGGAAGGTGAAAGGATTGAAGATTAAGACCTAGATTCTAGGCAAGGGAGTAAAAAATGGCTCAATTTTGGCAGCATAACAATACTCAATTTAATCTTACAAAATGAGAGCCAAGCACCTCCTTATATAGGATTGGAGGGCTGGAATTTGAAGAGCTAAATACAAATGAAATGCTAGCCAAATTACATGCAAGTGTAAGCACATGGAAGCACATGGAGCACATGGCACATGGGAGCACATGGCCACCTAGCCTTCACATGGCCGGCCTAGATTAGTGTGGTAGGTTCTAGAAACCGTAACTAATCTAGGTAATCCTAATTTGCAAAATTAAACAAAGGTTCACTATGCTATGCTATTTGCACCACAAATAAAGTTATGCTACGCTTGATGGGCTTCTTGGAACAACAACTCTCTTGTTCATGGACCTTGTTGTCCTAGACGCTCTTGTGGGTGCCCTTCATGCAAACATCAACTCTCTTGGTCATGGACCTTGTTTTCCTAGACACTCTTGTGAGTTCCCTTCATGCAAGGTTGGTCCTAGACGCTCTTTTGGTTGCTTTTCATGCAAGGTTGGTCCTAGACGCTCTTGTGGTTGCCATTCATACAAGGTTGGTCCTAGACGCTCTTTTGGTTGCTGGGGCATCTTCCATCATCCCCTCCCTATTGAAAAGGATTTTTCCTCAAATCCATTGCTTCTTCTTCTTCATGGCTAGGGGGATGGATGTGTATGGTTGGATGGTGTCCATCATCTCCTCCTTCTTGAGAAAATCTATCCTCAGATCCACAGTGGTGATGTCGGATAGCAGCCTCTTGCTTCTTCAACTATGCTTGTCCTCCCGGATCAAACTTCCATCTAGGGGAATTATCAAATAAAGCAAATGAGTTAGTTGAAGTAGTTATAAAAAAATCAATTTTATAAAGTTGCCATTTTTGTTTTTCTTTTGTTTTTGGCAACTTTTTACAATATTTCTCTTTTGATCGTTGTATGTGTTCTCTAATCCTCACTTTAAAATTTTCAATCTTTGTTACTTTTTCCTTAGGCACAAGTCCTTTAGGACATGGTAACAACTTAAAAGGAGAAAGAGAATTAAGTCCACATACAATTTCAAATGTAGAAATATTAGTAGTCTTGTGGACTACTTTATTGTATGCATGCTCATCTCTAGAGTTGTGTGTGCACTTCATGATTACTCTAGGTATAGTAGAAAGAGCTATGTTTTCAATTTCAGTGTGACCATTCTTTTGAGGATGATAAGAATTTGAAGAGTACAACTTAGTTCCAAGTTTTTCTAAAAGTATACTCAAAAAATGGTTTTCAAAGTTTGGAGCTCTTTTCAATACTATGCTTAGAGGTAAACTATGAAGTTTCATTACTTCTCTAGAGAAGAGCTTATCCATAAAAATGGAATCAATACCTTTTGTAGTCCAAGGAAGCTCTAATATAAAATCTAGTTTTATACTCAAAAAATGGTTTTCAAAGTTTGGAGCTCTTTTCAATACTATGCTTAGAGGTAAACTATGAAGTTTCATTACTTCTCTAGAGAAGAGCTTATCCATAAAAATGGAATCAATACCTTTTGTAGTCCAAGGAAGCTCTAATATAAAATCTAGTTTTATATCTTCCCATGGATCATTTGCAAAAGGTAAAGGAGTATAGAGTTCATGAGACATCGCCTTAGATGTATTTTTAAAACAAGGAATGTATCTAGGGTAATGTCTTTGAACATCTTTTCTCATGGGTGATAAGAGTTTTCCTTTTAAAAGCGCTAGAGTTTTATCAACTTTAATTTGGCCCATGAGTTCTCCTTCATGAAGAATTTCTCTTTTATGTGTGAAGGTAGTCTCGTTGATACAACCTTTGTTCATGAAAATTTTAATTCTTTGCAATGGTTGTCTCAATAAGACATGAGAAGTTTCTTTAGGCACTACCTCACATAAAAATTTGTCTTTGTAGATGCCTATAGATAACTTGACCTTCACTTGGTGAGATCTTAGCACATATGAAAAATAATCTACTACATTTTTATCTATGCAAGCCTCTTTTAAGGATTCTTCTTTTTTTTACTAGGCTTGCAAGTGTTCCTTTACAGAAGGTAAGGCTAGGTTGTTCAACAAGAAGCATATTTTCAAAGGTATTTTCAACTTTTCCTTCTTGTTGAATGACCTTGTGGGAAGGAACACTCTTCTCCCACGCCTTTTGCTTTCCAAGGGTTTTCTCTTGCTTTTCTATTTTTACATTTTCATCACTCTCACTAGCTTCTTTTTCTTGGCTACTATTCTCATCTTTGTCCCTTAAGATCATAGATCTTTCATTGGAACATTGAGATGCTAGAAGGCCCTTACCAAGACATTCTAAACATTGAATTTCTCTAGCTTGAGTGTGTGAGATATGCTCGTCTAGGTTTTGGGAAAGTTCTAGAGATGTTTCTTTTGTATGCTCTTCCTCTCTAGGAAACTCATCCTTGTCATAAGATACATAGTATGAACTTTGTTTTTGACTTGATTGTTGCCTCAAAATTTGTTTTTCAACTTTAATGCTAAGTTGAATCAAGCCATTTAAATCTCTATAAGGTAAAAGTTCAACTTTGTTTCTTATCTCAAGTTTGAGACCACTTAAAAACCTAGCTATGGTGGTATGGTTGTCTTCGTTAATCCTTGCCCTATATGACATCATCTTTTGCCAATATTCTTCTACACTCATATTTCCTTGATGAAGTCTTTGAAGCTTGTCCATCAACTTCCTATTGTAAAGTGAGGGAATATGGCGACATCTCAAGGCTCCCCTAAGGGCATTCCAATTTGTAATGGGAGGGTCCTTGTGGAGATGTCTCTCTCTTTGTAGGGCATTCCACCAATACATAGCATCACCTTGAAAACTTAAGGTAGCTAAGGGTACTTTCTTTTCTTCACTCACATGGTTGCAAGCAAACAATTGCTCTACCCTCATCTCCCAATATAGATATGTTTCTACATCTTCTTTTCCATAGAAATGAGGTAGCTCTACCTTAACCTCCTTTAGGTTTTCTTGTCTCTCTTTTCTAGCTCTCCTAGGGGATGGTTGATGATATTCATTTGTCCTAAGACTTTCTTCCCCAAAAGAATCATAAACTTGAGAGCTATATGCATGAGAATGTAATTTTTTTGAAATTTGAGACTTCTCATCCTTTGCTTTAGTCAATTCATTAGTTTTGGCCTCATTCTTCAATTGTTTAGATGAAATTGATTGAATATCCTTGGAAAGTTGTTTTAAAAGAGATTTCAAGGATTTCACATCACTTTTAAGAGATTTAGAGGAGTGAGAAGACATGACTAAAACTTTGTGTGTAGAAGTGCTTTACCTTAAGAAAGAAGAGAAAAGTTAATGAACGTAGTTTTCCAGGTAAGAGAGGTGAGTCACTAAGGACTACTTAAATACCAAGTCTTGCCTTAGCCAAAAACTATCCCTCAAAATCTTCACACAATTCTTTTTCTAAGTAAATCACTTAGAACACAATGAGGATGGAGAAATCAAATTTTATGCAAGAAAACAATGCAAAGCTATTTAACAACTAAAGCAATTTATCAAAGCTTTAAACAAAGATAAGCATAAGCAAATTAAGCAAACTAAGCAAACTAAGCAAATATGGACGTAAGGAAAACTAGCTAAGACAATTAACAAAATTAATCTACAAAGCTTAAACTAGTCGTTACTAGGTAAGGCTTCTTAGACACTTTGAGCCTTTGAAGACACACTCACCGTCTAATTCATGATTAATCCACTAATTAACAAGAGTGAAATGTAATTACAATTCAAGAAATGCAAAGAAATTAAATTGCACAAATTAAATTTCAGCTAGGCACTCCTTTGACTTGTTGTTACTCTTCTTTGTTGTGTCCTTCAAAGTGTATGGTGTATTTTGGTATTGTGTTTGTTGCTGCCCCTTGCCTTGAGCCTCTTTGATTTAAGTAATTACATTCTTCAATACAGTACCTATTAAGTAAAGCTAGACTTAATATTGATATTTATCCCACTCAACAAGCACCAATTGATATTTATCCACCAACAATTTTAGAGTTCAAGAAAAGAAAGCAAGAAACAATTAAAATTTAAAAACAGCACCACTGCAATTGGATTTAATAATGTGACACAACTAGAAGGAGTTCAGAATGAATTGGACAAGAAAATAAAAATAGGCACTCAAATAATGGATGACACACAATAGGAACCTAAAGATTGGCATTAGAATTGATTTGAAAAACCAAAACAGCACCACTGAAAATATTGTGGTCCAGAAAGCGTGACTTAAATGATTTATTTTGAGCTGGCTATTTTGTATTTGTTTCTGAAAATTTAAATCAATTCAGTTTCTTAACAAACTTTTGCCGTTGGTTTCACTCCAATCACATGTGCCAATTAATTATGATAATTTTTTCAAAAACAGTGTCCAATTACCGCCAGGTGTAACGCCAGAATGCACACTTCTTTTGTATGATTTATCTTTTTTTTCTATTTTTTTCAACTGATTATCTTTTTTCTTTTTGACCTGACACCTCAAACTATTGAAATTCAGAGGCTCATAATTTTCTTATGACTATTTAATTTTCATAAAGCAAAACCGCCAAAAAAGATTTGTGAAAACAGAGGATTCTGAAATCTGGAATCAAAACAGAAAGATATACTTCAAAAACACAATGGAATTAATGTGATGGAATTTGTGTGGATCTAGCACACAAATATGAACTCAAACTAAAAAGAAAAATGCACCAAAGGATCAAAACAAAACAGAATTCAGATTAAGCACTCAAACCAAAAACAAGAAACAAATAAATCAAAAAAAAATACTACTAAGATTTGTTGACAATTTTTGGAATCACATGACTTGACAAAACTTGTAGATTCAGAAAATAAAATGACTCAAACACATCATATGAACCAATTAGAAATTCAAGCAAGACTCAAATATCCTAAAAAAAAAAAAAACAGCAACCAATTCACCAAAGAATCCTACACAAAATTGCAAATAAGATACTCAAGCACAAATTGAACAATTCTACCGATTGAAATGCTAAGAAGAGCATCCAACTCAAATTAAAAACGTAAAACAGCAAGACAACTTGAATAAAAGATGAAAAACTTGAAGAAAAGAAGAACTCAAGCAGAAAAATGAAAAGAGATACTTGTCTCTTGAAGACCATAGCTCTGATACCAAATGATGGCATTTAGCTCTTCTCTTTTGTGAATTTTGGGTGGTTTGCGGAAGCTTTGTGGTTTGTTGATGGAACAAGACCCTCCTAGGAGGTGTGGCTGCCTTGGAGGTGCATGAAGAGTAGGAATTTAAGGAGGTTCGGCCAGCCCCTTTGGAAGGTGAAAGGATTGAAGATTAAGACCTAGATTATAGGCAAGTGAGTAAAGTATGGCTCAAGTTTGGCAGCATAACAATACTCAATTTAATCTTACAAAATGAGAGCCAAGCACCTCCTTATATAGGATTGGAGGGCTGGAATTTGAAGAGCCAAATACAAATGAAATGCTAGCCAAATTACATGCAAGTGTAAGCACATGGAAGCACATGGCCACCTAGCCTTCACATGGCCGGCCTAGATTAGTGTGGTAGGTTCTAGAAACCGTAACTAATCTAGGTAATCCTAATTTAATCCTAATTTGCATAATTAAACAAAGGTTCACAATGTTATGCTATTTGCACCACAAATAAAGCTATGCTACGCTTGATGGGCTTCTTGGAACAACAACTCTCTTGGTCATGGACCTTGTTGTCCTAGACGCTCTTGTGGGTGCCCTTCATGCTAACATCAACTCTCTTGGTCATGGACCTTGTTGTCCTAGACGCTCTTATGGGTGCCCTTCATGCAAGGTTGGTCCTAGACGCTCTTGTAGTTGCCCTTCATACAAGGTTGGTCCTGGATGCTCTTTTGGTTGTTAGGGCCTCTTCCATCAATTGAGGAATATGCTCAGCTGAGCAATATCTTCAAACCCATGATTTGGGCATTTTCTAAGCATCATTTTGAATCTTTTCCATGTATCACAAAAAGATTCATTTGTTCCTTGTCTGAACATAGAAATTTCAAACTTTATAGCGAGAGATTGGAAAAAATCTTTGCATAAATTTTTCCTTCTACATCCTTCCACTTAGTGAGACTCTGATTTGGAAGTGATTTGAGCCATTCCTTAGTCTTTCCTGCCAATGAAATAGGAAACAAACGGATATAAACATTTTCAATATCACCTGATTGAAAACCCATTGTTCCCACCAATTCATAAAATGTAGACAAATATGTATATGGATCCTCATGATCTATTGCTGTGAATTGGTGAGTACTGATAAGACTAAGAAAAGAAGGTTTCATCTCCAAGGCCCTGGTGGTAATAGGTATTGCAATACTAGAAAAATGCCTTGACCCTTTATACATGACATAATCTCCAAGTATCCTCCTAGGAGGTGGTGCTTGCTCTTCTGCCATGTTGTTTTCCTCCTGAAAAATATTAGTGAAAAAAGAAAAGTGGTTAAGAATTCCTCTCTAGTGTCTCCTTGCCTCTCTTTTGTCTTTGTATTTATGTTTCTTTTAACAGCCATTTCAATCTCTGCTTCAAATAACAATTGATCTTTGGGAATTTGACCTCTCAATATCATATAAGACAGCTAATTCAAGGGTTAGCACAAGGATTCACTAGTAGTGATATAATATATTTAAAAAAAAACAATTAAACACAATTAAAAAAGAGACTGAAATAAAAGTAAATAAATTCAAGAATCTGAAACTAAATTAAAAAACATAACAAATCTTAAAATAAATAGAAACAAATAAAAGCAAATAAATTCAAAATAAGAATTAAAACAATAAAAAAAATTGTTTTAAAACAAAATAAAAACAGTAACAAATATAAATACAATAATTAAAAATAAAAACAAATCAAAACAATTAAAATATTCACAATATCTAATAAAATTATACTCAAAAAATCAAATTGTTCCCAAGCAACAGCGCCAAAAACTTGATGACTTTTTACCGCAAGTGCACCGCGTTGTCAGAAGTAATAATGTGTCTTTTAGGAAAAATATCAAATTCATAAGGAACAGTTGAATAATCAAGTAAAATGTTCACTAAATATAAAAAAAAAATGTGTGTTGAAAGTGGTTGTGTTGGCAATGATCAATCAAAAAACAGACAAATAATTGGTTGCTTAAAGTTGAAAAAATAGGGATTAGGTTTCATTTTTTCACTCTTATGTATTTTGATTAGCATGGTAAAATTATGTTCTTTGATTAATATTGATTCTCGTATCAAATTTATTTATATCGATTCATCGCATATAAAAATTTATTAAGATGTTTCCTTAATATCGATTCCTTGTATATTTATAAAAACAACTTAGAAATAAGCTCAAACGTTGATAGCAATTAACATTTCAAGTTTATTCCTAACAGTCAAATATGTTAAGTATTATTGTTTAGGTCAGAACCATAAAAATACTTTCCAGTCAGATTTAAGATTCTAAATCAAGAATTAGAAACAAAACAATAATACCAATAATCAATCAAGAACAGAACATTATATTCAAATATCACTTCAATACATAAGAGTTCGAACAAATTACTCTCAATCACAAAGGGTAGAATTATCCACACATCTTCTACACTTTCTATTTTCCCAATTGAGTTACAAGTCACTCATTGGTGTTTTCCTCCCAATCTTGCACACTAGGGTTGTGCCTCTAGTCCCCTATTTAACCTAATTTGCTAGACTTAAGTGACTTATTGTGTGGCGTTGATGGACTCCTTGAATAAAACATAAACAGGCCCAATGTATATGGTATTGATGGACTCGTTGAATAAAACATAATATTTTTAATTTTAATTATTTTGAAAATTGATTTTATAAAATGTTTGGAATTAAGTTTTAATCTCAATTAAGTGTTTCTTTGCATACAATTTCTGAGTTTTTTTATATTATATAGTAAGAAGTTTTATTAAATATATTTTAAATATAATTTATTGAAATACTTCAACTAAAATCAGTGTTATACATATATTATTCTTATAGATAATGAGTGTATTTTCATTAACTGCAAACCTTCAACGTCAACCACAACCACAATCATAGTAAAACCCTTGGGATTCCAAAGATAATGACCACATGCTGAGTTGCCTCGTACACATTAGTCCAAAATTTCGCAGACTCAATCATATTTTGCCACGAAACTAAGTGGCTATAATGAGACATGACTTTCTTTATGAATCCAATGAAACTAGATGACAAAGTGGTTTGTCAAAGTAACTGTAGAGTTTCCGTATTAGTATGACAACAACTGATTCCACAAAAAATAGTATTTATCGATGTTTGGAAACGTGGCTGAGAGATCGATGACAAATCAGAGAGTGGGAAACTTAGAAAAAAAAACATTCCCATGCATTGAAAAATGTGGATTAAGAAAGAACACATACACAAACACACTACTATTGTTAAAGATGGGTAGAAAGAAAACCCAATTATAGAACATGTCATATATATTCTAAGAACTAGCATAGATGCAACCAAATCTGTGAGTGAAAATACACATACGTAAAGTGTTGAGAACCAACAGATATTGGAACTGCAGCACACAAATTCTTATTCTGTGTACACAAACAAAATGGAATCTTTTATTTGGGGAATCTAATTACCTCTTGGGTATAATTGCTTATCCGTTTTCCTATCCCTAGAGCCCTCTGCTTCCTCTTCTTTCTGTGGCCATTATTCTCCACCGAATAGGAAGAGTTATCAGAAACTTCATCTGCATTCTACGTAATTAATTCAAACAGTAAATATTTAATTAAAATTTTTAATAGAAACTTATTTTAAAATAGCAAAATTTATTATATACTTCAAATTTAATTAAAACTTGATTGATTGATAGATTTTAAGCATATTTGTCCACTTTTTCCTTTTAATGTAATTAATATCCTCAATTAGGTAAAATTATAGCATTCATCAACGTGATTGAAAGTTGGTGATTTGAATGGAATAATTGCCATACCCCATGATCTGAACATATAGATTGAGTTCATCTCTAAGTATTTTGACGCGTCAAACACTTTTTTTTTCACATTGACACCCTTCCTTTAATTAGTAAATTGTGGGTGATAGTTCTAGAAGTAATAAGACTATGAACAAGAGAATCTTATATATTTAGGGTAATATACATTCACATCTCCTTTCGGTTTTCTTTTTCTACTTTTCATATTTTTTATTTCAAAATCAACCAATTAAGGAATATTTATTTGTTTAGAATTCAACAAAGTAAAGAACCTACGCTATGTTTAAGTTTAGAATATGAGATTATTTTATATCTTTTAAAAGATGCTTCACTTTATGTAGTCAAGATAAGATTCAATTTTTAATTCAGATACTCTTTTAACAGTTATATATTAATTAATTTAATTAACTTTTTGTTAGTGTTTGTTACTAGCAGCCGGCTGCGTCCTCGGTTACTATTTAGATTTTAGAATAATTTGAAGGAATTTTCCTGTGGAATATTGAGTTACATTATTATTAGTTATCTATTATTTTTCTAATTATAATTAACTAATCTATATTTTTATCAGTTTTCATGTCAAATAGTACTCCGGCATTCTTTAATGAATCAAAGAAACTTCAACATTTATTGGATTAATTATATCACTTAATTGTATGATTTTTACCTTTAAAAAAATATCCATGGAAGTTTATATACTCTTTAAGATGGTATCTAATTATCATGGATGTGTAGTTTCAACTTTGATTCAATTATAATATATATCACTTATATAAGTCCTTATATGTTGTTTTTGCCAGCCTCTATATATGTTCACATTGCCTTCTTGATCCGCAAGTTTAGAAAATGAGTAAATCAAAATGACAGTTCTAAAATTTTTCAATTCTACATAATATTTCTATTTCTTTAATATTTATAATAACCAAATCTAGAAGAATGCTGTTGTAGTATTTGTTTATTTAAGCAATTATAAAGGATTAGTGTAATGTATCAGAATTTTTTTTTTTAAATAGATAACATACAGAAATTAGATTTATATAAACTCATTATGTTTATCATGTGTGAACTTTGTTCCCTCTACAATAAAAATTATATTACCATTATAATAGATAAAAGTACATTATTATAATCTGAACAAGTGTAATATTATTAAAGTAGTTAAAGAAATTTTCTGTAGGTCTTCAAAACTTGAGGACAGCGAGTGAAATCATTAAAAAAGTATAGGAAACACAACTATAATTTACGAAGAAAATAATCAATTACAAAACAATATTGTGATATCTCATGAAGAAGAAATATAGTGATAAATGCACTAAAAGAAATCATCAAATAGTCATTAATTTTAGAGACAAAGATATTAGTTACTATTAAATCATATTAGAGATTAAAAAAATTATTGGTATTTAAAGTAGTTTCCGTTCTCGCCGAGATGAGGTCGTTCGAAATTTAGTTGAGCTCCGAATAGTCTCCCTTCAAGTTTTAGTGAATCAACTCCCAAGGAACAAAGGGGAACTTCACATGTAGAAACACATCGACGCTCAAGTCAGCAAAAATATAAATTTTTGTGTATATAGTAAATATATTGCAAGGTATGAGTTGAGACACTAGTGCAAAAAGATTAAAAGAATACTCCTTATTAAGTGCGGGTTCGCGCTTAAACGCATTCGTAAAAAACGCGGTGGCATTTTTGAAATTATGTTTATTTACAAATGCGGTTATTGGTAAGGCCGCATTTGTAAATCAAAGCGTATTGATTTACAAATGCGGTTATTGGTAAGACCGCATTTGTAAATCAAAGCGCATTGATTTACAAATGTGCCCTTACCAATGACCGCATTTGTAAATCAAAGCGCATTGATTTACAAATGCGGCCTTACCAATCACCGCATTTGTAAATAAACACGCTTGATTTACAAATGCGGTTTTCCCTGAAAACCGCATTTGTAAATGTTTTTTTACCCTAAATATTTGGAACGCGCCATAGTTTAAACAGTTTCTCTTCACCGCCTTTCCTTTTCACTGTTGCTGCTTCGTTCCAGTTCGCATTTGCATTGTTCCTACATTCCCGTTCGCCTTCTTCTCATACACATTTGGTAAAGTTCTTTCGTTGCTCATATTCACAGTTGTTGCACCGATTCGTTTTCGTTTTCGTTTCTTACACTGTTACATTGACATTGCACCGATTCATTCTTGTTTGTTTTTCTCTCCTTCATAGCTTCATTGAGCGCCACCAGTTCCGCTGCCGCCGCCACCGCTATCCGCTCCTTCTTTACTCTTCACCAACGAAGGCTTCTCACACAAGGTAGGTGGTTTTTTAAATTTTTTTTATTTTTTTTAATGTTATGAATTTTATTTTTTTTATGTATTATAATTTGTATTTTTGAATTTATATTATTTAGTATTTATTATAATTTGTATTTATATTATGTTAGTTTAGTTGTTAGTTTTTAATAGAATTATCGTTGTTGTTTTGAGTCCGAAGGTGTTCGACCTTCGGCAATAATACATGCTGGTATTGAGTTCGGGGTGTTCGACCCTCGTAAAAAATGTTAGATAGAACCCTGATTCTGAATGACTATTGCAGAATATGGATCGAAATTGGATCAATTTTGTTCGTATAAGTGATGAGTACGAAAGAGGAGTAGAAGAATTTATACAATTTGCACAACGTAACGCGATTAATAGTGGTCATGATGGAGCAAAGATCAGGTGTCCGTGCGTTAATTGTTTGAATGGAAGGATATTGGATGTTAATTTAATGAGGGAGCATCTGTTATGTGATGGGTTTCTTCGATCGTATACAACTTGGACATGGCATGGTGAATTATTAAATTTACCACGTGTTTCCGTAACTGAAGAATATGTGGGATCCACCATGGATGAAGCAGTACACGATGATGTAGAAGATGATCGATTGGAAGACATGATTCGTGATGTAGGAGCTGAGTCTTTTGCAAAAGTGCATGGATATGGAAGTATGTCAAGCGATGCAGAGACTCCATTGTATCCTAAATCAACTAACTTCACACGGTTGTCGGCGGTGTTAAGATTGATGAATTTGAAGGCAATAAATGGATGGACTGATAAAAGCTTCACAGAATTGCTTCAATTGTTGAAGAATATGCTTCCAGCGGGAAATACTCTACCTAATCGTAATTATGAGGCC
Source organism: Phaseolus vulgaris (assembly GCF_051622355.1). Taxonomy (NCBI): domain Eukaryota; kingdom Viridiplantae; phylum Streptophyta; class Magnoliopsida; order Fabales; family Fabaceae; genus Phaseolus; species Phaseolus vulgaris. The sequence goes on from NC_143499.1 coordinate 9,626,344, forward strand.
AAAAAGATTCTTTGTCCAATGGGTATGGAGTATAAAAAGATACGTGCATGTCCTAATGATTGTATATTATACCGCAAAGAATTTGAATTGTTGAAAAGTTGTCTGAGGTGTGGGTTATCACGTTATAAGTTGAAACAAAAAGATGATGATACTATTGAAGATATAGAAAACCATGGACCCCCAATGAAGGTTATGTGGTATCTTCCCATCATTCCAAGGATGAAGCGTTTGTTTGCAAACCCAAACGATACTAAGAATCTTATATGGCATGTAGATGAGAGGAAATGTGATGGCATGTACCGACATCCAGCTGATTCTATTCAGTGGAAGAAATTTGATGATGAGTTTCCAGAGATTGGTAAAGAATCAAGAAATATCCGACTTGGTTTAGCTACAGACGGAATGAATCCATTTGGTAATATGAGTACAAGTCACAGTTCATGGCCTGTATTACTAGTTATTTACAACTTACCTCCTGGATTGTGCATGAAGCGAAAATACATGATGTTGTCTATGATGATATCCGGTCTGAAACAGCCAGGGAATGATATTGATGTTTATCTAAGTCCCCTAATTGAAGATTTGAAGTTAATGTGGGACCAGGGTGTTGAAGTATTTTACGGATTTGCTAATGAAACTTTCAAGCTTCATGTCATGTTATTTTGCACCATCAATGACTTTCCGGCATATGGTAACTTATCAGGTTATAGTGTTAAGGGTCATAAAGCGTGTCCAATATGCGAAGAAGACACTGCTTCTCAACAATTGAAACATGTAAGGAAAACAGTATATCTTCGGCATCGGAGGTTTCTTAGAAGTCATCATCCTTACCGGAGGTTGAAAAAAGCCTTTAATGGACACCAAGAGGGTAGTGGTCCACCAACTCCATTAACCGATGTTGAGGTTTACGAAAAGGTAAATAACATAGACCACACCTTCGGTAAGTCAAAAAAAAAGTCATCTGTGACAAATATTTGGAAGAAGAAATCAATCTTCTTTGATCTTCCGTACTGGTCGAGGTTAGAAGTCAGACATTGTATAGATGTAATGCATGTTGAGAAGAATGTGTGTGATAGCTTAATTGGTACACTTCTTAACATTAACGGGAAGACGAAGGATGATCTAAATGTTTGTTCAGATTTGATTGAGATGAACATACGCGACGAGTTGGCACCCATAGAAATGGGTAAGCGTACATATTTGCCCCTAGCCTGTTACACAATGTCAAAAGATGAAAAAATTAGTTTTTGTCAATGTCTAAAGGGTGTGAAAGTGCCACAAGGACATTTCTCAAATGTGAAGAGCCTAGTGTCAATGCAAGATTTGAAGTTAATTAGGTTGAAGTCTCATGATTGTCACATCTTGATGCAACAATTGTTGCTGGTAGCTATCCGTGGGATCTTACCAAAAAATGTTAGACATACCATAACCCGTTTGTGCTCATTCTTCTCTTCCATCTGTTGTAAAGTCATTGATCCCTCAAAACTAGATGAACTTCAAAATGAAATTGTTGTTATCTTGTGTGAATTGGAGATGTTTTTTCCTCCGTCTTTTTTTGACATCATGGTTCATCTAGTGGTGCATCTGGTAAGAGAGGTGAGATTGTGTGGACCAGTGTACTTAAGATGGATGTATCCTGTTGAGCGGTATATGAAAATTTTGAAAGGTTATGTGAAAAATCATTATCGTCCAGAGGCTTCAATGATTGAAAGGTACATAGCTGAAGAAAGTATTGAATTTTGTTCAGAGTACATGACAAAAGCAAATCCAATAGGTGTTCCAGCTAATTCATGGCACCACAGGCGTTCTACAAGTAAATGTTTACGTGGTGTGAATATTGTAAGCAAATCTCGATCAGAAGTCTTGCAAGCACATTTGTACATATTGAATAACACAGATGAAGTTGTACCTTACATAGAAGCTCATAAAGCCATTGTGAAGGCAAATAACCCAAGACAAGTAGAGAAATGGGTCTTGATGGAACATAATAGAACTTTCATGCCTTAGTTTAAAGACGAGGTGTTCAAGGATTCAACGGCATCAGAGACCTTGACCTGGTTGGCTGCTGGATTGAAGTTTGATGTCATCTCATGTATAGCGTACGAAGTAAATAATTGTATATTTTACACGAAGTCCATGGATGAAAAGAGTACAATTCAAAATTCTGGTGTTACTCTTGAAGCCGAGTCAATGCAGTTTTCGACTTCGAAAGATACAAACCCAGTACTTAGATCAATGGCATACTAATGAGTAAGTTTAATTATGTCCTTATATTAATGCCCTTATATTAATGAGTAAGTTTAATTATATGTCATCAATTATTATTATTTTATATTTTAAAATTTACTAACTTTTTTTCATTGATGATATAGGCATCATTGGTAGTTACTTGTCTTATCAATGGTTGATAAGACTGTTGTGTGGTTCTGTTCCCTACACAAGAAGATTCCCACAAAATTTAAGGATAACATTGATACGTAAGTACATTATAAACTTAACTTTGTATATGTTACTAATTAACCATCTACTAACGAGGTTTTTTGTATTAACCAGTTCATGGCATGGATATAACATCCTAAAAGGTTGATCCAGTTCAAATAATTTGAACTGGATAAGAATAAAGGTTTGTAATTTTTTTCTTTCTCTATTATCATTGTTTATCAATATACTAACATATTACTTTTTATTGAATTATAGTGTAATAAACAACCAGGAAGCTATGAGTGTGGCTATTACATTATGCAATGGATGATTACCATTATAAGACTAGGTGTTAAAACTGGTTGGAAAGAGGTACTATATATATGTTAAATCATTTTTATAATTCTTGAACATATATATATCTAAAAACTAATTTATGTCAACTATATTTTGCAATGCAGTTATTCACAGAAGAAACATCAATGAATTCGGAAGGCATTTCATATGTTAGAGATTCTTGGTCCACATATTTCATAAATTTTTATAACTCTAGCATAGGTAATCAATAGTGGTTTTATTATATGTAATTTGATTACTTGTAAATGTACATTTTGATGCTCCCAATTTATATCTATATTTCTGTATTTGTCTGGCTGGGTTTGATCATTATGCAGGTTAATTTATATGGTTTAGGGACAATACAAATTGCACTTTAAAAAAAACACTATTTACAAATGCGGTTATTTACCAAAGCCGCATTTGTAAATCAAAAAATAAGATTTACAAATGCGGCTATTACCAAAGCCGCATTTGTAAATGTGATTTACGAATGCAGCTATTCCCATAGCCGCATTCGTAAATCTTAAACCCCTAAACCCTCACCCCTCATTCAGAAGAATATACAAATGCGGTTATTTCAAATAACCGCATTTGTAAATCTTAAACCCCTAAACCCTCACCCCTCATTTAGAAGAATATACAAATGCGGTTATTTTAAAATAACCGCATTTGTAATTTACAGCCGCATTTGTATTTCTCTGATTTACGAATGCGTGTTGATCAAATGCGGTTCTATAGCCGCATTTGTAAATGTAAAATAGCCGCATTTATTTTACATTTCTGCACTAGTGAGAGTACTCTCTGTTAGTTGTCATGTTACTCATGTATTTATAAGTCTTCATGAGCTTGGATCTTTGTATAGATCGGAGTATTCTGTAGCATAATAAGGGAAATTGTGCAAGTAAATTGGAGTTTTTGTGTAATGTTATCAGGGATATTACACAAAGCATTTATGCAATATAATAAGAGATATTGCGTAAGTGAATCAGAGAATTTAAAAAGGTTGGGATATGTGCATTAAAAACGCACTACTTATGCTTTGACGATATTGCTTATTTTTTATATTATTTTAACAAGTTCAACGAATTGGGTTTAGACCCACTTTACTGTGTTTTGGGCTTGCTCGGTCGACCCTTTGTCCGAGTGAAGCATTTTATGTTAACGTCACACCCTGTCAGCGCTTATCGGGCTACCTAACGAATTTGTCTACTCGGTCCAATTCCTAATAGTCCCGGGACGATTATTAATCAAAATTTGTCTCTGATTTACGAATGCGTGTTGATCAAATGCGGTTCTATAGCCGCATTTGTAAATGTAAAATAGCCGCATTTATTTTACATTTCTGCACTAGTGAGAGTACTCTCTGTTAGTTGTCATGTTACTCATGTATTTATAAGTCTTCATGAGCTTGGATCTTTGTATAGATCGGAGTATTCTGTAGCATAATAAGGGAAATTGTGCAAGTAAATTGGAGTTTTTGTGTAATGTTATCAGGGATATTACACAAAGCATTTATGCAATATAATAAGAGATATTGCGTAAGTGAATCAGAGAATTTAAAAAGGTTGGGATATGTGCATTAAAAACGCACTACTTATGCTTTGACGATATTGCTTATTTTTTATATTATTTTAACAAGTTCAACGAATTGGGTTTAGACCCACTTTACTGTGTTTTGGGCTTGCTCGGTCGACCCTTTGTCCGAGTGAAGCATTTTATGTTAACGTCACACCCTGTCAGCGCTTATCGGGCTACCTAACGAATTTGTCTACTCGGTCCAATTCCTAATAGTCCCGGGACGATTATTAATCAAAATTTATAAAGTAGTTTTTAAATTGGTATCTAACCATTAGCTTTACCAAGATTTTATCTACTAATATTTTAGATTCTAAATTAGTCTCTAAAAGACTAATCGAGACCAATTTAGAATCTAAAATATTAGTAGCTAAGACTCTGGTACTTCAATTAAATACTAATTTAGAAATCATTTTATAAATTTGTATTAATAAAATACAAATAATTTTTTAATCTTTAAAATAATATCTAATTTAGTTAATATAATATCTAATTTTGGTTGTTATTTAATGAATTTCTTACAATGGTAGTTAGGGATTTTCAATTTTAAGAATTAAAAAAATATCATTGTTTAAAAAATATTTGTAACTTATAATAATCACGGTGGTTGAGAGCTTGTCTCATTTTTTTATGTCTAAATTCAGACACAGTGTTTATCAAATTGAGTTCATTATAATCAATATATACTCTCTATCATATAATTTTTTTTAATTACCTATACATTCACAATAACTACTTAATCTCAATATCTATATGTAATGTTTTTTTAGAATCTGCTATTATGTAATTTTTATTAAGTAGAGTTAGATGTAGTATTTTCTTGTCTTTACAATATTTTAGGGTTTTTTTTTTAAAGTCAGAAACTTTTGTACACGAGTTCAAGTATTTTTTAAAAGTTTTAATTTATTATTTTTTGAATAAAAAAAGTGTGAACGGAATATCAGAGATTTTACATTTCCCTGTCGACAAAGCAAATGCCCCTTCAATGTGTGTACCATATTTGAGAGTAACAGATAGATCAAATTCTGCAGATTATTACCACCTGCCCTATTTCGTTTGAAGTGACGATATTGTTTGGCTTATTATATACAGGATTTGTGAGGGTGAGATAAATCTAGGTGAATTAAATAATAGAAATTCGATCTAACAAATGTATGACCTTAATTCAGACTTTACAACAGATTTGTGTTGTGTTAAGGTAATGTCGTATCAACAGATTAAATATTAATTTATTTTATCTACAAAAATTTATGTTTATCTTTACTCAAGCTCCCACGTCTTATAGAAATTATCAACAATCGTATTATTTAAATATGTTTTTTAATCAAAAAAAATTAATTAAATAAAATGAAACGTGAATGTTTAAATTCTTATAAAAAAGGAAAAAATAAAACTTATTGCAATCTAGATATAATGTAAAACTATAATGTAGAATCACAACCAGAAGAGCTACTAGCATTGTAATAGTTTCTACCTAACATAAAATCAAGCTTGCTTTCATTCCTGCCAAATATTGTTTTCTAAAAATAATTATCTAAGTTCCCTTTACTTAGAATTACAATACCTCCCTTATAAAGAACCAACTCTTTGATGCTGCTCTCACTCATCAACTCTTTGATTAATATTTTTTAATAATTTCAAAATATTAATATTAATGTATACCATTAATATTAATATTTTTAAATTATTTATATAACTTTTTATATTTGATGGCATTTGAAATACTTTATTTTTATTAAAAAAATTAAAATTCAATACATTAAAATTATTTTATTCAAATAACACATTTATAAAAACAATTTATAATAAAATAAATTCAAAACCATTCATTTAAGTGTTTTAAAAATTATATATTAAAACTTAGTTATTTTGGTTAAATTATCCCAAATACATTTTTATTTTATTTTATTTTTCTGATAAAAAAAATTTATTTGGTAGAAATGAATTTATATCCACAATAATCAACATTAGATTGTTAACTAAAAGCATTTATGTGTGATTTGAATTATGTGTGATTTGTTTTAAAAGTTTTTTTCTTACATTATTATCAGAAAAAAAGTTTTTAATGGAGTTTATTTAGTAGAGATTGATATAATCTAGGAATTGATTTAATTAACGGAAATTGTTTTAATCTTTGTTAAGTTTTAAAGATTATTCAAAAACCTTAGCAAAATAACGGAAGATTTTTAAGTTTTGTTAAATTTCAAAGGTTTATTTTAAAACTTCGACAAAATAACGGAGGTTTTCTAACCTTCATTAAATTCCAAAAGTTTATTCTAAAATCTTAGCAAAATAATGGGATTTTATAAATCTTCATTAAATGTGAAATGTTTATTCTAAAACATTAGCAAAATAATGAAGGTTTTTTTTAACCTTTGTTAATTCCAAAGGCTTTTTCTAAAACTTTAGCAAAATAACGAAAGTTTTTTAACTTTTATTAAATTTCAAATATTTATTGTAGAACCTCAATAAAACATTTCAAATTTTTCAAACTTCAATAAATAAATATAATTAAATATATTTATAAATAAATAATTAAAAATTACATAGTTTTAATATATTTTATAATTAAATTCTCTAAAATTTTGAAAGTGTAACTATACATTACAAATAAGTTTTTTAAAGTTTCAAATATTTATTTTAAAAACTCAGCAAAATAACCTTGGATAATAAGTATATCCAACAACTATAATTTTGGATAATAAGTATTTCAACAGTATTTGCATATTTTTTATGATTGATGGTAGTTAGTTTATATAATTCCTAGTTATTTTTGTTACTAGCTCATACTTCAAAAAACTTGACTTATTTTGTTTTAACTTTTGATGTACGTATATTTTATATGCAATTTTAGTTTCAGTTATAATTGTTAATATTTAATTCTCATAATTTTGAAATGTTTTAAATTAAGGTTTTATTTTAAAATGCATTTAATAATTAATTCAGTGTGAAAGTGAGAAGTGGTAAAGTTAATTTTTTCTTACAATGTTCTTGTAAGCCTCGTTTATTTTTGAGCGAGGAAAGAAAGATATTTACTGTGTGAAAGCAAAACACGAAAAACGAGACAATAAAAAACAAATAAATAAATCATATAAAATAACATAATTCTTATAAACTAACATAATTAATCATATTATATAGTAAATTATAAATATAAATAATAATAATAATAAATATTTTTTAATAAAAAATAAATAAATTTATAATAATTATATTAATTATAAAAAATAAAGATAAAAATAATAATGTTATTTAATTTATAAATAAATCAATCAAATTAATTTTTTAACAATTTTTAAATATAAAAATAAATTTGTAAATATATATTTTTATATTTTTATCAATTAAAAATATATAATTTCAATCACACCTATCACATCATTCACAAACTTTCATAAACTTTTCTCACACTTTCTACTTTATTTACCTTAATCTAAACAACCTCACTTTCTTCATACTTTCCCTTCAAATCATCTCAAATCAACTCCCTAATCCAAACAAAGTAGTAATCTTTAGCTAAGAACATGCATGGCTTTGAAACCTACATCTGCTTTGAAACCTACATTTGAGAGATAATGCAATTATTTAGGATATATAAAGTAGTAATGAACACCAGTTGTTCAAGTTAAGTAGTAGTGGCTTGTGACCCAAATTGGGGCAATAAGGTGATAGAAGAAACAATATTAGTGTTTCTTCTCCTTAGATATAATAGACATAAGTGTGGTTAAATTGTGATTCTTTGTTAGGATTGTCGTTGGCGACCATTGAGCCTGTACCGAAGAGCAGTGTGTCTATGGTGAAAAAGAGAAGTAAAAAAGATCATTAAAGATAATGGAAAATGAGGTTGAAGGTCATTTCAAACGACAAGTCATTTTATGAAAATTTTGAAACCCGTGATATTTTACGAAGGCTCTAAACCCGTGGTATTTTATGGAGATTCTTAAACCTATGGCATTTTATGAAAGTTTTGAAACTCATGGTATTTAACAGGAATTCTGAAAGGTTTTTCCTAAAGTTTTAAAAAACCTCAGGAAACACGTTCTCTAGAGATGGTTTAGCGGAGAAAACTACAACTCTAGATAAATGACTCAATAGAGGTTTTAACCCTAAATAATATAAAAATAAACCTTCTTTAAAACTATTTTTTCTTGTAGTGTTAGTTGAGTCTTTCTATAGTCAAAATGGTGTAAAAATGAATTCCCATATTTTATTTTAATTTTTATTAAATTATTTGTTTTCTTTCAAATATGCAAGAGTTTAATGATGATTTTATGATTGAAATCATTTTAAAAAATTAGTAAAAGATGACCAATTTTGAGGGTTTTATACTATGTGAAATTAAGGTTTAAAAAACAAAATATTAGAATTTTTTCATTTTACTTTAGATATGATGTTTCGTTGGTGAATTTTGAATAAAAGAGAATTTAATTAACTTATTTATAAGTTACTATTCTATGTAAAATACTTTTTTTATAAGTGACCGAATTTGCGTAATTTAAAAAATGTTAAAAAATAACATATACAGTGGAATAAGAGTGCATATCATAATTATTAAAATGATTTTTCATTAAAAATGTTATAATGTATTCTTATCATAATTTTCAATACACCTCCAACATGTTACTGATTTTACATATTACTTAACAAATATATTAAGTACTGATAATTAAATCACTTTTAAAAATAAAGAAACTTAAGTAATTTTTCACAATAAAATCACGTATAATATGACCAGTTACCAAGGAACAAAAATACCTAGCTGTTTATAAGCTTTTCTACAAACATTTGAAAAAATAAAATAAAATAATTTTTATAAACTAAAATTAGTTCGTACGTAAATTATTATATATTTTTTTTTCAAAAATCTGATTTTCAATTATTACATTTAACTAATTAAAAAGTTTTTAGTTTTATTTTTATTCTCTTTTCTTCTGATTTTTTTTATGGAAGCATGTCCTTTATCGTAATAAAAACTTAGTTTCCTGTCAAAATATATGAATAATATGTTCAGATGTTTTTTTCTTTTCTGAGATCTTTCACTAACCTATATTAAAGTGTATAGAAACCATTTAAAAACTGTATATATAAATTTTATTATACTTATAAAACATATTATTGGAATTTAAAATGTTAAAAAAAGTTCCTATTTGATATCTAAAATTAATCATAAAATTTAAATTAAATTTCTAAATTTTAATTATATAGTTGAAAATATTTAAAAATCATCCTATATTTGGTTCAGTTGGATCCAATAAAATTAAGGCCCAAACCAATTAAGAAAACCATCATATCCAATTTCCATTACCTAACTCTAGATTAGGCAGTTTCTTCTTGCACTCCTACGTTTTTCTTCCTACACCCCTACAGTGTTATACAAAAACTAAATTGTCCTTATTATTTTTTTCACATTCCTAAAATGCTCCTAACGAAATCTATTCCTAAAAACCCTAAAATTCTCACTATGTTCTTCTTCCCACACATTGCACAGCCGCAACTTCAGAACTCCATTCCTCTCTACGACGTCTTTCAATCTCACACATCTCTTGGTGGTTTAAGCTTGTCTTGACAACTTGGTGCTTAAAGGTAAGTAAAAATTTTGGTTTTCGGATCTGTACTTCTGTTTTTTCTTTGGATTTTCATTTCCACACTTCATCTATACTATTTAGAAAATGCAATCCAGTAGTTTTATAGAATAGAGAATTCGTATATGTTTTTTTACATTCTGGATTATTGAATCCGCAAAAATCTCAGATTGATGCTTTCGGTAAAATCTTGGATTGATGCTTCCGGTAAAATCTCAAATTGGTAGTTCTGGTAAAATTTTGGATTGTTGTTTTCAGAATATTAATTGTTGTTTTCGTGACTGTGTGTTTGTATTAGTTCAAATTAGTAAATCAGAATCTAATGTGATTTCTTTATGTGAATTTAACCAGGTACTATTGAGTATATATAGGCCACGCTGAACAAATAACATTAAATGCATCCACACGATGTTCATATGACTCTACATTTTCACAATCAACAATAGTTCCCCAAGATTTCATCACTTGATCTCATGCCTCTTTTGGATGAACAATCATTTTACATTTTGCTTTAACATTTTTATCGATGTGAAAACGACATAACAAATTAGCAGCTTTGGGGAACACAACATTTGTTGCATTCATTAGAGCAATATCTCTATCACTAACCACAACCTTTGGGTATGAAGCAACTCTAAAAAACAAACATCTCAACTTCTCAAAGGCCCATACAAAGTTATGATGACGTTCTAATTTGAGTAACATAAATTTAGCTTTGAAGGTCAATCTCGTTGAGGTAACATCAACAACTTCAAACAAAGGTATCCTATACCTATTAATTTTGTACGTATTGTCCATCATCAATACAATGTTAAAGGCATTCAATAACTTCACTGAATCAGGGTGTGTTCAAAATAAATCTTGCACAACATTCGTCCCTTCCTAAAAATTAGACCAATGGACATACATATCTTGCTCAAGTAATATCATCAATTGTTGCATTTCAGTTTTATCACCTCATTCTGATTTTCTGTACAAATATCGTGCATTGTAAACTTGTTTTATTGTGGTCACATTTTTCTCATTATAATCTTTCATTGTTAGCAAAATATTTTTGGACTTCACTACATTGTCTGTCATGTCCATAAGCATTGACTTCTCACTATATGTGAACCTACCAGCATATGGATGACCAACCAATGTATTTGCCAACTCATGATTATGAGACCCACAAATTAATTTCAATATCCATCCTTCACCACTCTTTACTAGATACCCTCGTAATTTGAAAGGACAATCACATTTCCTAGTTCCACTCTCAGTAACCTGTAAATCCTTCTTATATCTTTTGTATTTACCTCATCTCTCACAACCTAATAATACAAATGTCTTCCTTCCTCGTTAGTCAGTTGAAGTATCTGATCTCAATATCACAATAACAAAACCAAAGTGAAACGCAACTTTTCTAACCCACATCAAGAGCTCATCCTGAGTACGAAATACCTACAAAAGTTATCATAATAAATTATTTCATTTACCATAAACATACTCTATAAACTTAACTTTACCTCATCTATAGTAAACGCATTTGTACATTCATATCCCTTCAATATATTGTCTATTGCTTTGTTAGATAATGACTTCTCAATTTATCATCATGTAGACCGTCCCACACATCAACCCCATCATATAGTCCTTGTTCAAATTCTTCACTATTGTTCATACTTCTACAAATTAAAAAAATGAAACTAAATCATTGCATTCCGGATCCATGAATCCATAAGTCAAACAATTTATTCTGAATCTAGCAATTCATAATTCAAAAAATCAATTCCGGATCCAGAAATCCATAATTCAAAATATGCATTCTGGATTCAAAAATCTGTAATTCAAAAAATCATTATGCATCCACCAATCCATAACAAAAATTAGGCTTCTAGATTCAGCAATCTGGAAATCAACAATTTATGAAAACTTTGCTTTTGAAACACCCCTTCATCCGAAAAAAAAAATTATTCAATTCCCTGATTGATGAATCCGTAGCACACTTCCAAATCCCTATTTCCGGTAACCACGAAAACTCTATAACCGCCAATGCTCCTAAAAAAACTAATTCTTACCTCTAGAACTCAAGCAACACTTCAACAACATAGCCTACTCACCACCTTGTTCTGCACAACTACAAAGGCTCTCCACCAGAGCCAGAGATGAATGAAGAAGATGAACAGTGGCAAAGAAACTCCACCACAATGCGCCTTTTCAAATAATAGATCAAGATCAGTTTTGAGATTTAAAAAATTATGAGGTGCAGGAAGAAAACCGTAAGGGTGCGGGAAGAAGAAGCCTCCAGATTAATTAGATTTTGGTAAAACTTATTTTGGAATTGGGCCCAATCACCCTTTTTTTCTGCTCTCGCCCACAATTAATACACATCAATCATTTGAGTTCAATTTATAGAAGCAGGGTAATGTTAAATACATAAAATTAATACTTTTACTTATTTATATTTATATTTTTTTATATAATTAAAATTTATCCATAATCTATAACGTATAATATATTAATAATCAATAATAGTAATGGGATCTCCTGTTTTTAGGGTACACTATTGTTTTACCTCTTTAATTTTGTTTGTATTTTTATATTTTTTGACAATTCTTTAGTTTTTATTAAACTTTGTAATAATGTTTTTAACTAAAAATTAAAATACTTAATAAATTTTTTTATACATTTTTATTGTAAATTGACTTTTTATTTTGATAGAAAAAATGTTATAATTATTATTATACATACATATATAATTTTAATAATATTTTTAATTATATATAATAAAAAAGTGCACAGGATACGAGCATGAGTTTCTATTGTTAATAAATGAGTTTTTTTTTATATTTATAAAATAAGCATTTATCTTACACTACAAAAAAAAGTGTATATTGTGGCGGTTATTTTGGTATAAACTGGCGTTTATAACCGACACAATATATGCTTGTGGCGGTTTCCCAAACCGCCATAGAACTGGCCGCCACAAAGTTTAATGTGGCGGTTTTACGCTACCCGCCGCAACACCCGCCACTTTAAACATAGTGTAAATAGTGGCGGTTTTTATATGTAAGTAGTGTCAGTTATAACTGTCGCTATTTGCATTCATTGAAAAAGATTCTGGCACCATAATATACGTAAGTAGTGTTAGTTATAACTGTCGCAATTTACATTCATTGAAGAAGATTCTGGCGCCATAATATACGTAAGCAGTGGCGTTTTTAACTGACGTAATTTTAATTCTGAATAAATAAAATTTAACCACCACTTTTTTATAATCTTTTTTACACAATTATAAAATTTAACTACCACTTTTTCATAATAAAATAAAATAATTTATAAAGTTATAATCATCCATTCCTTTCATTAAAAATTAAAACATGTGTTTCTTGTAAAATTTGTTAGTTTATTTAGTTTGTTTGTTTAATAATGTTTCAAGGCAAAATTAAATTTTGTTTGACAAAAAAAACCCATTAGGGAGTGAAAATAGAAATAATAATAATTGAAAAGCAAAAGGTGAAGCATTAGAAGATCCATGAAGTGGACCCATTAACACTGCACACTCACCAAAACCCTTAATTCAATCATTCTTTACTGAACTTTTCTTAATTACTTAATTAACAATCCTTTAACAGAATGAAAATGTCCATGGAAGATTCGGTTGTTAAGATATAGTCCTCTGTCTTTGTCACGTTACCATCAAGTACTCTCCACCATTTTCAATTTCTCATCCAAGCTTCAAGGATAAATGCTTATTTCTCTTAATTATCAAAGATAATTCTAAAATGTAATCTATTTAGAGATTACTGAAAATGTGGGATATCTTAGTTCAAGAGCAATTTGAAATCGAAGGTTAGGTCTTGAAGTTCATTAGTTAAGACTAATGAGTGTACTTAAAATGATCATAAGTGAGTAGTTGTGTAATGATTATGATAATTTATTAGGCCAAAAAAAACATATAGATTAAAAAATAGATGAAGGTTAACAATAAAAGTAATTAGAAGGATGAGAACTAGATCTGCAGGATATTACATGGAAGACAACTAATTTTATCAGTGCTTCATCTTCTTCTTCCGGCCTCTTCTCCTGAAATCATTATAAATGAACTTGAATTATTGAGGAAAATGATAATTAAAGAATGCTTCACAATTACACTTGAACAAATAATATGGATTGAAAACCAATGTATATTCTTGCACTGTCGAGTTTCCTATTGATGTAAATATATAGATAAAGAAAGAGGCAAGACACTTGCCTAAAACCCTAACCTGAAATTGGGTGGTAAGCACAAAGGAAATGGGCTCTTTGTGCCATTGCATTTCAATGACCATAATTGACAAATAAAATAAAAAATGAACTACGCAGAGGACTACTGGAGAGACTGATCATTTATAACCAGTTCATTGTCTCTGGGCCTAAATTTTCAACCTTGATTTTATCAAGGAACGGCTACCAATAAATTACCTTTCAAACCGAGCTTAAGTTTTTAAAATTGTATATATTCGTGAACAATAATAATTAAACCTTACTTCAAAAACAGGAAATTTCTTGTACAAACTACATAGCAAATAACTATATGACAAGTAGTTTTCTCTTACCTTATCAGTTGTTGTGCGCTGTAGAGCCTTCAGCATTTCATCAACCGAAATTTTCTTCACTTTAGAAATAGAAGCCTAAATCAGAGTCCTCCGCAATCCACACAATATTTCATCACAGAGGCCTTCTTCTCCCATCCCGTGTAGTGCCCCGACAGAAGCCACGTAGCATCTTCCCATTATTGTTGATACTTCAATGTTCACCAGAAGATCCCATTGGCAAAGCATAAACACAACGACAATAGATTATTATGCCATGGATCACTATTTCAATTAATCAAGAAAAACTTATTGGTTGCCATGGATTGATATTTCAATAAAGAATAAAAATAATTATTATGCCACATGTAAAAAGTATTGATTCGCTATTTCAATCAGGAAAAATCTTATTTGATAAGGCACATGTAAACTCGCTTAATGTCTAATTGAATAACTAATTCATAAGTATAATACCTTTAAAATCCCATATCCCGATTTTACCTTTAAAGAATGTAACTACTGTTGAACTCTTCACCTCGCATCTTCTGCCTGTAAGATTACCAAAAAGTTCAGATTGATACCAACTTCTTAAATCAAATTAATTGGAAAATAAGATAAATTCTTCGTTCTGCTGCAAACCGATTCTGTTTAAATTTTAAAAAACAAATATGCGGTTGTTGTTTTATCTTCAATTATGGGAAATGAAACACCTAAACCCTTTCGAGTGTAAATTGATGGATAACACATGATTTCACCAAGCTCACATTTCTCCTTTTCTCCCCCACCAAAATAACAACCTGAAAATGCTAGCATATCCGGTTCAAGCCTGTCATAAATCAATCATGAACATTGTTGCCAGTGGCAATTATTATGACTTCCAAACTTGTGTCATTTATAATATTTCATAATTTTGAGAGAAACAAGAAGTTGAACATGATATCATGGAATTTGGCGAAGGAGAGAACAGAGACCTTATCGTTGATGAGGGTGTCATCGCGGTTGTAGTGGACGGAGGTGACGGGCATGGAGTGGTCGTTGATGATTTGGAAGCATTTTTCGATCTTCAAATCCGGCATAATCAACCCTTCTTCATTCAAGAAGACCTAGCCGCCACTGCAACAACAATTTTACCAACCCTTGCACATTCCGCCAGAACCCTCCCTTCACAATACGACATCCTCGACATCGTCAGCCACATCAACATTCTCACCGACTACCTCAGCCTCTGGCGGCGATGGCAATGGCGGACAGGACGAAGGACGATAATGAGAAGGGTTAGGGTAATGAGAGGGAGAGAGAAGACTTAGGGTTCTAAGAGATGGCTCGGAAAAGAGTTTGAAGGAATGCTCAATGTGAATCGTGAAAGGATTTGCAGTAAGGAGAGTGAGAGGATAAGGGTGAAGGAGTTAAAGTGTGAGGTCTCTAACGGGGAAAATTTGGAAAAAAGTAATGGTATGGAGGGGAAAAAAGGCGGGATAATATTTCTACGGAGAATTGTGACGTTTCTAAAAATGTTGTATTATGTGGATAATTGTGGCGGTTTTTAATAACCGCCATATTAAAACCGCCACAATTTACAAGTTTTTTAGTAGTGTTAGTAAAAAAGTATATTTTTTATATAAATTTTATACCATAATTAAATTTATAATAAATAACCAACTTTATAAATAAATTTAAGTTGAAAACAAAAATTTAAATTATAAAATTATTTGGAGCTATTGATAATTTCTTTTTATGAAAAATTATTGAATTTAAATTTAAAGATATTGATAAAAAAAAAGCCACATCACAAAATAAAATAAAGACAATGAAGTTATACTATGGTGTAATTTGTTTGGGTTTTTAGGTATCTAAAATCTAAACTAAGTAAATTAGGTTAACCTGAGTTTTCTTTATTTTTATTGGTAATTGTTCCCGTCGGTTGACGGGGTCGTCTTTATGCGTGGCTTGTCCTTACGAGCTAGGGCACCTTCATTCTACTCCGTTTGTGAGTACCTGAAAAGAAGTGAACAAAGGGGCGCCCTTGCGACCGTTTGCACTCCGGCAATCAAGTCAGCTAGCGAGAAACATCAAAGGGGACACACCTCCGTATCGAAACACTGTGACTGGATGCTCTGAAGGTGCTCGAAAATACTGAGTAACTAATAACTGTGTTGCCCTAATTGTTTGTGCGTACAATGGGTGCATCGTGGAACAACTAGGGTTTGTGACTCTGTGTAAACTGTGAGAATTAAGTCAAAACTCGGATCCCTTTCAAACATCCCAAAACCCCCTTCTTATACACCTCCCTCATTTAAAGCGCATTAAAGCGTATAAAAAACATGCCTTGAAACGTTCGAAACTTAACTGAAATAACGCGTACCTTAGCGAACTTTTAGGAAAGCCTCGATGTTTTCAGTGCTTATTGCCACCTGTTCTTCTGACTTGATTGCTACTCTACACAGTGGGCCTCACAGCGCCGTAACCCAACTTAGGGTTATTCCATTGTGTGAGTCCTCTTTCCTCAAAGTGCATCTGGCACGGGGGATGACTTTCTGGGTGTCAACTCATGCGCCCCAGCCTCTAGTCATTCGCCCTGGGAGTGAATCTACCTTTCTCTCGTACCATGCACGTGGTTCTCCCCTGGGCGTGGCCCTCTCATGGGTCGTATCGGCCCCAGGGTCTCCCATCAGTGGCATGGGTACTTCACGAGTCAGGTTACTCCCTACTGGTACTAGAACTATGGCCTTGAAACCACCTTTCTCTTCTTTTTATTACTGTTTTGGGCTACGTCTTAACCCGACGATGCTTCAACCTGGCGATACCCTCTTCTGGCAATGCCTTACTTTGGCGACGCCTTCTCTTGGCGACACCTCGTCTTGGCGACGCCCCCAAGTAGTCAGTCTGTTGACTTCCTTCCTTGGACTCCTCGAGTGGTCCCACTATATATTGACTTGGACTTAATCGTTGACTTTGACTTTGGTTAACGCCCGGGGACAGGACGGTTCATTAATTTATTTCAAATTCAATACTTAATCATGTTTTAGTATATGAAATTTAGAATAAATTATTTTAATTCTCAAAATTTTAAATTCAATCCCTCAATACTAAATTTGAAAGAATAAAATGTTTTTTTAAAAAATCCTCTTTAGTCCTTAATCAGGAAAATTAGAAAGACTAATAGAATTTTTTTAAAATTTAAGGGATTAAATTTTTTTTATTGAAATTTGAATAACTAAAACACATAGTTTACATGATTTTATGAATATACTTTAGTAAGCATTGTTTGTATCTTGTGACATTTTTAATTGTGGATAGTTTTTGTTTCTATGGAAAGTAGTAGGCCATAGGTTGGATGAGGCCCATACTTGGTAGCTGGGCCGCTTCTAGAATAAATGATGGACCACTCCACTTTTAGTCTTAATTTCATCAAATCATTACGAGGTTGTTTCTATTCTCCTGCTACATAGCAGCTGAAGAATTAAAAAATATCTAATAATGTTAAATTATAATTGACATTGATAAAAAAAAACTTTACATTAGTCTTTATTTTTTAAAAAGTATGTTTTTTTATTAAAAAAAATATTCTTTTCATTCATTTCCTTTTGCTATTGGTAAAACTCAACCCAATAAAAATTCAATCAATTTAATAATAATAATAGTAGTAATAGTAAATGATTTTAGGTGTGCTCCACATTTGGGTTATATCAAATTACTAGTTTAAAATATTAATAATATATTAATGGACTATTTCTCTCCACCTATCTATATAAATAAATTAACAGATTGAAAGATTAACTTTTTTTAATAGTGAAAATGCTATGATTTAATTGTAACTTGGTGTACTTAATTTGCAATACCAAAAAAATTGATAAAATTCACAATTATTAATTGTTAGCGTGATACAAATAGAAGCCTATTATTTATTAGGAATAATTTCAAAATTAATAAAAGTTATAAAATGTGTATATTTTGAAAATAATGTGTATGGTATTAATATATTTTTTCTTAAAAAACATGATTAAATAAATGTGGATTTAATAAAACTGAGAGATGAGTGAGGAAAGTAAATTATTTATGACGAAAATTCCTAAAGTGATGCAACAGTGGAGCCACCCAGCAGTAGCTTTCCCTGACGTGAAGTGGGAAATATGGAAATCCATTACACAAAAACAAAGGAAATAAAAGTAAAAATACAAAGGAGATTGCAAAGGTTTAGGGTTGAGAGGAATTAGAATCAGAAGTAGCTATTGCCTAGGAACAACTCATGTGGCAGGCAAGCCAAAAAGCCATGCCTGGAATCACTTCAAAAAGCTTCAACATTCATCATCTCTTGTTTCACAATTAACATCTCATACTTATCAAAACCTATACATAGCCAGCTAAGCATTTCTCTTTGCATTCTACACTCTCTATTCTCCTACATCACCATTTTTGGTCAATTTACCTACACTTTCTATTCTCAACCATTCAAAACATTGTTCTTCTCTTTCCACCTTCTATGCTTTTTCCTCCCACCATATGTCAATATTTTTCAAATACAAATCTTTTACAACTCAACCCTAAAATTTAGTAGATTTAATTCAAAACGTGGGAAGATCTAGTGTGACCCTTCATGCATGCTTATCACATGGTGAGGTATTAGAAAGTAAAATAAGAAATGATAGAAAAATGATGAGTTAGATGCATATAAAGAACACTTTAACAATATGAGCAATATAGTTGAGGTGTTAGATTGGGTAAAATCTTTTTACATTTTGCAGTTTCCACTTCAAGGCAAGTACGATAAAAAAAGAGTGTTATGAATGGGCCATTTTGACAACAAAAGAAGCATGTACAACCACCATAACATATATATCTGTCCTCCCATCCACACATATATATTGGAGTGACTTAGCTTTGTTCATGTGCGCCATATACTTTATTCTGCTTTAAACACAAACTACCCGACACAATCAAGTGAACAAGATGAAAATTATACCCTGTATTTTTTCTGTCTTGGCTGTTTCTTCAACAATGACAGCTCCATGCATATGTGTTTTTTTTTTTCCTTTTTTCAGTAGTTTCCGAGTTCCAACATGGATGTTCCATATTATGCTGCTGAATTGAAGCATCAAATACCCTCCCGTTTTCTTCCTCCAAACAAATGGAGCACACCATGTGCATAATCTCAGCTACCCTACGTAATTAATAATGTTCACTCGGTTTAACTCAACCTCCAAAACTAATCTTCACACTTTAGATCGAGTATTTCGACCTTATATAAGTAGTAATTAACATTAATGTCATATTGGCATCTAATTTTAGGAATCTTTCATAATCTAAAACTATACTCTATCTTGGATCCTACCTTGCATACGGACAAACACTCCCAACAGTGATTATTATCCTAGAAAGAGAAAACCCAGCTTTGTGTTTGTACATTTATTCTTGATGTTTCTCTTTCACGGCCAGGTTCTTTCTGTAGGATAGGGAAGGATCAATCAATTCTGAGCCATATATAGAAGAGTTTTTGTTGCATTATTTTCAAACCTCAATTTAACGGTTCACATAGTTTGGAATTCCTAATTGAAAACCAAATAGGTATCTAATAAAACAACGAATCTGCTATTTTTTCTTCTCTGGTGTAGACCCAGCATGCACCTACCTACCTGCACTTAACTTAAATGTCTTACACAAACCTACCATATGATTATTAGTTAACAGCTGTGTATTAGTAGTATGGTTTGAGACAACAAAGTAAAGGTTTGGCTTGATTAATATTAATTTCTTACAGCTAATTAATTACGTTTTCTATGCATGTTCTAGAGTCATGTTTCAATAAAATCTTGATCCCTTTGTTGCCAACAATGAGAGTTAGCTCAAATGCTATATGATCTGACAACGTTAACGAAAAGCTCTTTTTCTTGTGGTTTTTGGTTGTATCAACTACCCCAATTTGTCACTTTGGAATTGGATTTCGTAATTTGTTTTCCTTTTCTCCTTTCTAATGCTTTGTCAAGAAAAGACAGTGTTGGATGCTTGTAAGTAACATATTACTTAAATTCTCTTTCATTTGTATTTCACATTTTTTTGTATCTCACAACTTTCAACCAATATATATTGTTGTCAATCGTATAGTTGATTTGTGACTCTTTTCCTCGTTTGGGAATGAGTGTGTTAGAGAAGTATGCAACAAAATGTTTGTTATGTATAAGGAATGAATTACTCCTGAAATGGTTCTATTTATTTATTTGTTATTGTTAATAAAAAAAATGTCTTTGTTGGAAACATAAGAAATGAGAGAATGACATCCTCTTGAGCACTATAAACCATGTGCAAGAAGAATGGAAGCAGTGGTGTACAGAGATTTTGAGGGAGAAAGAAGAAGAAAAGTGAAAAATATTCTCTATTTCGCATTTTATTTTCAAATTTGTGAAATTATGGAAATGCAGTTTTTTCATTTCTTAGTGACATGACCTTTCCTGAGTGGTGCTCAAATAAAAGCATAATTTCATGTATGACTCTTCACAAGTTTCTTCGTAATGACTTTTGAAAAAAAAAATGATATGAAATGCATTTTTTCATAAATTAAAATTAAAAAGAATAAAAATTAATTTATATATGAATTATATTTAACTTATAGAAATACTCGTTTATTTTTTCTATTTGTTTCTTTTATTATAAAAATTATCGTGGAATTTTATTTACACATATCCTTATATAAGACATATTTAGTTTAAAGAGAAGAGTTCATTGCTTAACAATACCCACTAACATTTTTAAATCTTCTTAAACTTTATAAGGGGCTTTGTTTTACTAGTCAAACTTTTTAAAAGACCAAAATGTAGCACAATCATGTAAAATGACTAAAACCAAAAGTCCAAACTTTGACATAGGATTGAAGGATGTAGGAGAAGATTGAACGTTTCAATTTGGGAAGCTCTGCACTCATCACTAGTAAGTACAAACAAAAATATGAATTTATAAAATATTGGTTTAAGGAAAAACATTTCTACTTCGATTATTTCTGCAACCAAATAAAAAATATATATTATATTAGTTGTAGAAAGTCACCATCAACAGTGTAATGTCTTGCGTAAACTACAAAAATTATCTTTGTAACTCATGATGTAGAAATTAGATTTTACATTATAGTTGAATAAAGAGCTCCGGCGAGGGAAGGAAGTTTCGCAGACTGGCGGACACTTCGTTTTTCTTTATTAACTTTCCTGAATATTTTATGGAGAGAGATCTTTGGAAGGTTTTCCAAAGGTGGGGAAGGGTTATGGACGTCTTTGTTTCAAGAAAGCTCAATGCAAGGAATAGGAAGTTTGGTTTTGTAAGGTTCCAAGGTGTGAAGGATGTTTTTTCTCTGGAAAGAGAGTTGAGTGCATTCTGGATTGGCACTTGGAAGATGCAGGTGAACCTTCCCAAATATCAGAGGAAGGATGGACCAAGGAAGCAAAGGAATGAAGGGTCTAGATTAGGGTGGAACCCAAAACTGAGCACAACGAGCGGGAAGGGGAAGCAGACGGAGCAAGTTTCGTTCGCTCAAGTTGTTTTAGAGGGGGTAGTCAAGATCGGAACAGGCGAGAACGTGAGTAGCTCTCTGGGGGGTCAGGTCGATTATCAGTTTACAGTGGAGGTAGAATAGGATGATTCGTTAGAAGGAAGCTATGTTGGTAGTTTGAAAGAGCTTCCAAGCATGCATGTGATTAAGGAGAGCTTTGTGATGGGAGGTTTCAGCCTAGTCAAAGTGAGATATCTTGGTGGCAAGTTTGTTCTGCTTTCATGCGATGATGGAGGGAGTCTGCGGAACATCATAGCAGACAACAGGCCATGGTTCGACGAAGTTTTCTCAGCGGTTACCCCCTGGGATGGTTCGTTCGAACTGACAGAACGTTATGCATGGATTCGTTGTAGTGGAATCCCGTTACAGTTCTGGTGCAATCACAACTTTTCCAAAATAGGGGCCGTTGTGGGGGAGGTGGTGGAGGTTGACGAAGCAACTAAGAGAAGAGAAACAATGGAGTTTGCTCGGTTTAGAGTTAAAACAACGGTCAGAACAACAGTCAATATGGAGAAGGAGTTTTGTATCAATGGAAGGTCGTGTAAGGTGGCCTTCGTTGAAGAGGTGTGCGTCCCAGAGTGGAGACTTGGCAAGTGGGATGGCGGCGCTTCAGAGGTAGACATCGAAGCAAGCTCCGAAGAAGGAAGCGTAGGCGCTAGTTTGTGCGATTCTGTGGGGTCGGAGCTTGGGATGGCCGAAGATGGAGGTGTGGGCGCCGTCGGGGAAGGAGGAATGGAGGATGAAGAGACGGTTCAGGGCAAGTTGGATCCGGTTTGTCTTGGTAAGGGGCGCCAACTACATGAGGGATTGGTTCAAGATCATTTAAGAGGGTCATTGAATGTGCACGGTAATTCTTTGAGAGAGAAAGTGGTTTTAGTGGGTGGGCACGGTTCTCTTAGCTTTTCAAAGAAAGAGAAAGTGGAATCCTACGTAGAGGTGGCTAGTTCCAAGGAGACCAAGTCAGCAGATGAAAAGGCAAGGAGTAATGGTGGTATAGGCGTGAGTAGGCGCATTATGAGTGGTTCCGAGAGGGCTGGAGCGCCGTTCCAAGCGTTTCAAGCGCCGTTTCAAGAAGTAGGAGTGCAAGAAGTTAATGATTGTGGGCCCTCTTCTTTAAAGGAGTGTTCCCTTATGATTGGGTGCGTGGAAAATGGTGTTTTACGAGAGAAAAGAGAGGTGGGGAATTTAAAGTGTCAAAGTGCACTTATGAAGTCGTTCAAAAAGTTTTTGCGCGTCTAGGATGGTAGTCACGAAGAAGAAGAAGTAGGAGCCGGGATTGATTCAGAATAGACGAGTTTCGTGAGTAGGGTCGATGATTAGGTAGGGACAAGACCATCTTTGTACGAATTGGAACAGTCTGGGACCAGTGTGGCTAGAGATGGAGTTGACGAGCATTCGTTAATACTCGTAAAGATTCTCCCAAAGTCTCCAGTAGTCCAAGGTTTGACTGATAGCGGATCGGCAGACCCTAAAAAGTTAGATGAAGCGGAGGAGGCAAGGCGGTCAGAGGCGTCAAAGTCGAGAGAAGGCGGGTGCGCTTTCCATCCGGGAGGGCAGTCTGAGGTTTTGGGGGCGGGTATGGAAGATGAAGTGGAAGGTGGGGGCAACATCGTTGATATGGAGGGCAGGTCGTCGGGCTCGGATGGAGAAGTTGTAGGAAGACAGTCCTTAGTGGATCAAGTTTTTTTGGTTCACCAAATAGGCAGTTCGTCGAATTCGCTATTCACTTCTGACAGTGCAATTGAGAATTGTAACAGGATTTTTTGGGTGAAGACAGATAAGAATATGGCTGCAAGTGTCTGAGAGTAGGGAAAGAAGCTGGGTTTTCGTTTGCTGATCGAGAAGAGGCAGTTTTAAATGGTATTTATTCGTTATCTAATCAAGGCGGAGTGACTACGAGAAGGATGTGGAAAGAGAGGAGCAAGCTTGTTAATGAAGATTCTTAGTTTGAATATTAGAGGGGTAGGCGGGGCTGTTAAAAGGAATTATGTCAGGGATTTGATCAGTAGGGAGCAGGTGGACATGGTGTGTTTACAAGAGACAAAGTGTTCGGATTTTAGTAGGGAAAAGGTGTGTCTTATTTGGGGAACCAACGAAGTGGAATGGGTGGAAAACAAAGCAGTTAATAGTGCAGGTGGGGTGATTACGATGTGGAGCAACAAGGCATTTCAGTTGTCTAGTTTCGTAAATGGAAGGAACTTTTCGGTGTTAGAAGGGGCTTGGAAGAGGGGCTTTGGAACCCACGTAACCATTGTGAATATTTATTGTCCAGGATCTTTTCGGGAAAAGAAAGAGATGTGGAATGAGATAAGTAGTATTAGACAGGGTCAGTTAACGAAGGCTTGGTGCATCATTGGAGACTTTAATTGTATAAGAAGGCAGAAGGAAAGGAAGAGTTTGGTGTCGTGCTCTGACTACTCTAGAGAAATAAAGGGGTTTAATGATTTCATTGAAAGCTCTGAGTTGGTCGATATTCCGTTGGTGGGCAGGAAATTTACTTGGTTCAAGCCCAATGGTTTGGTGAAAAGCAGGATTGGCAGGGTGTTGGTTTCTAAGGAGTGGTTGGAGTTATGGCCAAACAACCAACAATTTGTCTTAAATAGATCAATCTCAGATCATTGTGCTGTTATTCTGAAGGAAGTCTCAGTGGATTGAGGTCCGAAGCCTTTTAGGTTTTTGGATGTTTGGATGAAGGATAGTAGTTTCAAGGAGTCTGTGAGTTCGAGCTGGTATGCTTACAAGGTGACAGGAGGGGGAATTTTTGTGTTTAAAAAGAAGCTGAAAAAGTTAAAAGCAGACCTAAAGGTGTGGAACAGGGAAGTATTCGGAGATGTGAATCAGGCTAGTAAGGAAATCTAGAAAAGGTTAGACGAGTTAGATTCTCGCGACGATGAAGACGGGTTGATGGAGTCAGAAAGGGATGAAAGAAAGTCTCTCTTTGCTAAACTAACCGAGTCCAAGTCCAAACAAGAGGCGATCTTATTTCAGAAAGCAAGGCAGAATTGGATAAAGCAAGGGGATCACAATACAAAGTTCTTTCATTCTGCAGTAAAGTGGAGGAGGGCAAGGAATCAGTTACATGGAATTATTGATAATAATAAATGGTGCAATGATAAGGAGGAGGCAAAGGATAAGGTTCGTAAGTACTTTGAAGAAAGGTTTGCCCGGAACGATGTTTGTCAGGTCACATTGGATAAGGTTAGATTCAATACCATATCGGAAGCTGATAATGTTATGTTAGTCAGCGATTTCTCAGAAGAAGAGGTGAGAGATGCGATCTGGGGGTGTGACAGTTCAAAAAGTCCTGGTCCCGACGGGTTTAACTTTGGTTTTATAAAATCTTGTTGGGACATTCTGAAGAAGGATGTGATGAACGCAGTAAAAGATTTTGCTGGTTTTGGATGTTGGCCAAGAGGATCAAACTCATCATTCCTTTGTTTGATTCCAAAAGTTGAAAATCCTCAACAGATGGGGGAGTTTAGACCTATCTCGTTAGTAGGTTGCCTGTATAAGATCATCTCTAAGGCGTTTTCCTTGCGCCTGAAAAAGGTGATCGGAAAAATTACTGACATAAGACAATCGACTTTTTTAGAAGGAAGAGGTTTGTTGGATAGCGTGCTTATTGCAAATGAGGTTCTTGAGGATTACAAGAGAAAGAGAAAACAAAGTATCTTCTTTAAAGTCGACTATGAGAAGGCATACGATTCGGTGAAATGGGAATTTTTATATTACATGCTAAGGAGGTTGGGTTTCTGCGCTCGTTAGATTCGATGGATTAAGGGATGCCTGGAGTCAGCATCGGTGTCGGTCCTAGTTAATGGAAGCCCTACTAGGGAGTTCTTTCCTAGAAAGGGTCTTCGTCAAGGCGACCCGCTTGCTCCTTTTCTCTTCCTTATTGTGGCGGAGGGGTTAGCTGGGGTGTCAATGGTAGCAGAGGAAAAGAAGCTGATTGACAGTTTGGAGGTTGGGAAGGATAAAGTAAAGGTAAATATGTTATAGTATGCGGACGATACCCTGTTCTTTTGTAAGGCAAATACCAAAAGTGTCTTTAAAATCAGGGCGATCCTGCAGTGTTTTGAGCTCTCTTCTGGGTTAAGGATTAATTTTGCGAAGAGTAGGATTGGAGGGACGGGGATGGACCAGGTCACACTTCAAAGATTTGCAGCGATTCTTAATTGCGATACGATGGTTACTCCGTTCATTTACTTGGGTCTGCCAGTTGGAGGGAGTCACAAGCGCGTTGTGTTTCGGAACGAGGTGATTGAGAAAGTGCAGGCTAGATTAAGCAGGTGGAAGGGAAGAAGTTTGTCGATGGCTGGGAGGATTTGTCTGATTAGGTATGTGCTTTCTTCTATTCCGTTATTTTTTATGTCGTTGTTCAGATTGCTTTCTGGGGTGGCAAGGAAGTTGGTCAAGTTGCAAAGGGATTTTCTTTGGGGTTCGGGTGCAAACGGGAGGAAGATCGCTTGGGCTCCCTGGAACCTGGTTTGTAAACCTCGTGAGTTTGGGGGGCTTGGAATAATAGATATGAGATTGTTTAATTTGGCTCTATTAGAGAAGTGGATATGGAGGTTGGGCTCGGCTGAGGTAGGCCTTTGGAAGGAAATCATTTTTTCTAAGTACGGTGGGTGGAGATATCTGGGAGAGGCAGGTAATGGTAGGAGTTGTTCTCTTTGGTGGAAGGATTTGAAGGAAGTTTGGTCTTCGGAGGGGTGGGGGAGATGTTTCGAAGACAGTTTTGAGTGGAAGGTAGGTGATGGGAAGGACATTTATTTCTGGAAGGATAGTTGGTTGATGGGTGAGGCGTTCCAAGACTTTTTTCAATTAGCTCTAACAAAAATGCAAAAATGTCGGAACTTGGGTCTTGGTCTAATGGGAGATGGGTTTGGGGACTTGTTTGGAGAAGGCCTTTTTTCGAATGGGAGAAGCCGGCGGCGGATCAGTTGAGTCAGCTCCTGCTTGGGGTTGAGGTTGCCATAGGAGAGACTGATAGATGGTTTTGGAAGGGTGGGGGTATTCAGTCTTTTACAGTTAGCTCTGCTTACAACCTTATCAGGAAGGATAATGAGGTGGTTTCCTCGCAGGTGTTTAGAAAGTTGTGGAGGAGTAAGGCAATTCCATCTGCAATGGTTTTGGCTTGGAGGATGATGGAAAACAAGCTTGCTACTAGGGTCAATCTTAGTAGAAGAGGGGTGCAGTTAGAAAGCTTGAGGTGCGTGTTGTGCGGGAAGGAGGAGGAATCGAGTAGGCATCTGTTCTTTGGATGTTTGTTTGCTTGGCGTGTTTGGTGTTTATGTTTTAAGTGGCTAGGAATCCTGTTTGTGACTCATATTGAGCCAAGGTTCAACTTTGATCAATTTAGTTTGAGCTTACCTTCGGAGACGGGTCTGGTTGTTTGGAACACGATCTAGGTAGGGGTGATTAGTGAGATTTGGAGCCACAGGAATCGTATAATTTTTAATAGAGGAGTGGCAGACGAGTATGAGGTCTTTGCGTTGGCACAGGTAAAGGCATGGTCTTGGGTCTCAACAAATTCCCGGTTAGTTTCGTTCTCCTATTCTGATTGGTGTTTGGCTCCTTTGGAGTATACGAGGTTAGTTTCTTGAGGTTTTTTCACTTGGTTTTTTAAGGGTAAGAAGAGTTGGGTTGGATTTTGAAAGTTAGTAGCTGTATAGCGTTATATGTATAAGGGTTGAACCACCCCTGAAGTGGTTCTATTTTATTTATTAATTATTGCCGATAAAAAAAACATTATAGTTGAATAAGGAATTCATGAAATATTTGTTATGGATTACAAAAATCACTTAAATAGAATATCTTATACATGTTAGAATTACTACAAGAAAAAATAGCTTAAAGTCGACAAACAATTGTAATAAATAAAAAAAAGCTCAGCGTTAATTAAAAATTATTGTTGATTTTGTGTTACATAAACAAGAGATACACTAATTAAAGTATTGAAACTAAGTTGGTAGCATTAATTTTGGAGACCAATGTAATTTTTAATTAAAACAGTTCAGTATTAATCATACAAATACTTTTTATTTTAAAATTTATTTAACTTAACATCAGCTTAGTTGATACAAAATAAAATTTATGTGTAAAATTAAATTAATTTGTGTTGATTTGACCAATTTTAATCACAATAATTTAAAAAGAAAAGTTTCTCATACAATGTCTCCAAAAAAATTGTAGTGGATGAAGGAGATGAGGGGAAGACTGTGAATGAAAGATATATGTATAAATGAAGGTGATGAGAGTAGATAAAGGAGATGGTGTGGATAAAGAAAATGAGTGTGGATAAAAGAGATGAGTATGAATGAGTGTGGTTGAAGGAGATTTGTGAGAAGATTTACATAGAATGTGAGAAGATTTACATAGAAAGTGAGAATAATTGTGAGTGAAAACATTTGTCTCTTTTAAATCTGAACCTTTGGAATAAAAATAATTTATGATTCCTATTCCTTACAAATATGCAAAAATTTAGAGTATTTAAATTAATGTTAAATAAGTAATAAGATAAATAAAATTATTGTCTTAATTACTATGGAAAAATTAGGTTTAGGGTTACTCATATTTTTCGTGAAGGGAATGTGTGTGCTGATAAGTTGCCTAATTTATGATTTATTCATAAAGAATCCTTTTATTGGTATAATAGGCTTCCATCTAGTCTGTTCTCAGAATTCTTTATTAATAGGTATAGTCTACCTATATATCGTTTTTGTTAACATATGAGTTTTGGTCTAGTCCTACCATATTTTTGTATTTTCTTTCTTTTTCTTTTTTTAATAATACTTTTTTCATGTGATGACAAATGATTGTTGTTACTTGAGGTGTCAGCCTAACTGAGATGTCAAATAGCATAGTGATGCCTAACATGAAAGCTTTTTATAAAAAATAAAATAAAATTATTATCCTCTTAACCGACACTAACTTAAAAATATATAAACAATATTAGCGTCAATTATGTTGATGCTAACCTCGTTTATTTTTAATATTTATGTTAGTTAACATCGGTTAAGTCGAAGTTAGTTTGACACTATCATAAATAGTTTTACTTATTCGAAAGAGTTAAAAGTAGTTATTGTCATCTTGCCAACTCTATTAGTGTCAAACATTAAGTACATTTTATTAGCATCGGCTTAACTGACACTAATCTGACATTAACATAAATATTTATTTATTAAAAAAAGTTAAAAAATAGTTAACATCAACTTAAAATTGGCTAGGTCGAATCCATCAACAAATAAATTAGTTAAGAAATATTTTATGTTTTTTAATTTTTTTATAAAAAATTTAACCTTTAACGTCGTGTTAGAGTCAACTCCGACTCTAGTAGCATCACAATTTTGCTTACACTAATATTTGAAAGTTAATTTGATATTTTCTTGTAGTTAATGGTAGTTTAGTCTTCATGTTATTGTTGTATTTACATATCTATACATTTGTGTTGTCTTGCATCTTTAAACTTTCTATTAAGGCTATTAGAAACTTTATTCCTCTTCCTTTCCATGTATCATCATCCTTTGTTTAATTTTCATCATACTATCTAGAGTTTGGTTTGTGATTGGAAGCTATTGTAGCATGGTACAATCTTAGTGAGTAATTTTTTTTTCCTTATCCAGTTTGTGACTCTGTTTGCAATCTTACTCGATTTATGCCCTTTCTCCATCATCTCAACTCTTTTTTCTCTGGTTTTGTTTCAGTTATCTACTATAAGAAATTTCGAAAGTTTCTTGTTACTCAATCATATGTTATCTATACATCATCCTTAAAAAGTGTGTCTTCCTCTAATTCATCAAGTATGACTCATTCCTTATGGATCCTTTATTCTCGTGCGCCACATCACCTGTCATATGATCCTATGTCTTTTTGTCCTTAAATTTCATCTCACCTATACCTAATATGACATTGATGGCTCCTGAATGTCATTAGCAAGTATTGGATTTACACTACTGCAAAATGATTTTAGACAATAGTTTTTAAAGCCCTTAGGCAGTGTTTTAAAATCATAGTCTATGTGTATGTCGTCTACAATTTTGAATTATAGACGACGACTAACCAATTGTAGTTTATAACACAACTATAGATAGCGGTTATTAACAGAACCACTATTGATACCATTTTCTGGATCTTTTATATAAGGAGTCATCATAGACTACAATTATATCTAAACTCGTAGTCTATGATCCATTATAAGCAGCAGTTTTATCCATAACCACGCCTATAGTGTCTCATAAACTACTGTTTATGTTATACCCGTAGTCTATAATGAGTTTTTTTTATATATAAAAATCAGTTTGTTTAATGAGTTTCCTCTTCTTATTTAATCTATGCATTTTAAAAGCTCAGTCAGAAAATCAAATTCACATTTATTCAAACAATTATATATATATATATATATATATTTTGATAAATCATTTATATCCACAAATATATATCTACTCCTATCTATTTGGATAGATAATTTCTTATACATTAGAAGCATGCAATATAACATAACACTTAAGAAGATATAAACTTATTCATCATCTATCCTAGAATGTTATTGAACCTGATAAAATATGTGGCCAAACATTCCTCACATAGTCCAATGAGGCCGAATTTAGTGGTTCAACATCCATAAAATACTGCAATACATAATAAGTAGAAATTACTGTTTAAAGTTCAGATAGTTTATTATAAACAATAATTTAAATATACTCGCTTCCAACCTCCGTTAATGCCAAGTGTTATAGTGATAGTCATCCATTGCATAACATCGTAGCCACACTCATACCCTCTCGGTTGTTTATTACACTACAATTCAATATTAATTAAAAGTTAATATTGATATTTTGACAAACAATGAAGAGAGGAAGACAAAAAGTTAATTAATGAAAATTACAAACATTTAGGATCAACCATGTAAGCTTAAGACACTTTGAACTTTGTTGACTTCTCAGTATGATATATTTATGGCATGAGTTAATTAAAAAAAAAACTTGTTAGAAGAAGTTTAAGTATTATACACAAGTAAATTGATAATGTAACTACATATCCACTATTTGCTTAAAACATGAACTTTCTAAAATAAAATAATATTTATCGAGAGTCGAACACCCCCGGATCCAATACCAACATGTATAACACAATTTGTTTAAATACATCAAATCCAATATAAATCAATCAATTATAATTTACAAATCTAACTTTACAAATATAACTAATAATCTAACTAATTAATAATTTCAACCTAACAATTCCAATCTAACAATTTAAACAAAAAATAAATTATACTTATAATTTAAAATATAATAACCTAATTAAAAATAATAACTTTACATCAAATTCAATATAAATTAATAATAACTACAAAAAAACATATAAATTAACATACTCATGAAAAATAATTATTATAAAAACAAAAATATTTAAATATTTATATAACAATATAAAATAAAAAAATTTACTAAACTGATGGTGGTGGGTAGCGGTAGCACGGGAGGGACAATGCAAGGTGCGGAGGAGACCAAAAAGCAGTAGAGAAGTCTAGGAGATGGAAGCCCAAGAAGGAAGCAACATAGAAGAGCAATGAAAGGGAAAACGAGACAACGACGATGTAGGGAAGAAGGAAATGGGAGGAAGAGAATGAAAATAAACGCGTAATGAGGCGTGCATTTCCCAATAGGGTTAAAATAAACAACACATAGACAACGATTTTACCTAATAATCGTAGTCTATGCCAAAATTTGAACAATAGACTACGTTTTGTCCAAAACTGTAGTCTATGTCAAGCTTAAACCATGGTTTATATGAACAACCATAGTCTATGCCTAAAATTTGAACAATGGATTGCAGTTTTATCTTGAACCCTATTATTAGACGACACTACTACTTGAATCAGCGTCTATAGACATTGTTAAACGCGCTTTTTGCACTAGTGCTATCTCCATATCTACTTTGTCCCTTTCATATGTCTACTATATTCCCAATCTTACTTTGAATATTGTCTTTGTTGGTCAATTATGTGACTTTGGTCACTCAATTTTGTTTTTCTCCACAAATTGTTATGTGCAAGATCCTCAATTCGGGAGGTTGATTGGGACAAGTTGTAGATAGATGGGACTTTATATATTGGATGAGTTGAAGGTTCCAACTATTGCAACCTCCACTTTTTTGCATTTTGAATTCTGCACTATATATCTTCTATTTATGACATTCTCATCTTGAACATGTTTCTTCCTCTAGGTTAAAACACTTAGTCTGCACTAGAGTTTTAAGCAAGTTACAAATCATTGATATTTCTTATTGTTTTGGTTGTAAAGTTTCCCAATTTATCATTTTACCTTTCACCAATAGTGTTTCAACCTCTCATGCACCTTTTGACTTTGTTCATTATGATGTATAGAGTCTATCATCGATTCTGACAAAAGGGTGGATTTCGCTATTATGTCTCTTTTATTGATGATCATACTCGTTATTGTCGGGTTTATCTTTCCAAGTACCTCTTGTGATTGTTGATCCTTCATCTTCTTGGTATCCTCCAAGTGTTTGCAAATCCCCAAATCACATGATTTTTTAATTCTTTTTATTTTTCTTCCTTTGTTTCCTTCTTAACTACAATTCATATTTTGTTTGAACCCTCTTCCTATAAAGAGGTTGTCCTAAATCCATTTGGAATATGCTATGTAAGAGGACTTGGTATTTCTTCCTTTAGAAAATAAGTCATTGGCTCTCGATGGGACTACAAGATTAAATCGAAGTCAGATAGGTATATTGAACATTCACTACAAGAAAATCATAAAATATAAACTAATTTTAGAGACAAAAAATAATTAGTTGCTATAGTGACTAAATTAGAGACCATTTTAGAGACTAAAAAAACCTTTGGTTTCTAAATTAGTTTCTATTATTGTTAAATGGTTTCTAAATTGGTATCTAATTAACTACCAATATTTTTGCTACCAAATTTAGAATCTAAATAATTGGTAGTTAAAATCTTGGTAGCTAATTAGATACCAATTTAGAAACTATTTAACAATAATAGAAACTAATTTAAAAATCAATTGTTTTTTAGTTTCTAAAATGGTCTCTAATTTAGTCACTATAACAACTAAATATTTTTGGTATCTAAATGGTTTCTATTTCATGATTTTCTTGTAGTGATTGCACTAGCTGAAGGATTCTCGCAAAATATAGGGAATAGGTTATGCATAAACATTTACCTTATTTATGAAGAGGATTACTGATGAGTACAAGAAAATCATGAAATAGAAATTAATTTTAGAGACAAAAAAATAATTAGTTGCTATAGTAACTAAATTAGAGACCATTTTAGAAACTAAACAAATTTTGGTTTCTAAATTGGTTTCTATTATTGCTAAATGGTTTCTAAATTGGTATCTAATTAGCTACCAAGGTTTTAACTACCAAATATTTAGATTCTAAATTTGGTAGCAAAAACCTTGCTTGCTAATTAGATACCAATTTAGAAACCATTTAACAATAATATAAACTAATTTAGAAACCAATTGTTTTTAGTCTCTAATTTAGTCACTATAGTAACTAATTATTTTGTCTCTAAAATTGGTTTCTATTTCATGATTTTCTTGTAGTGATAATTTTATTCACACTTAATAGCTTTAATCATAGATTCGTTGACTGTAATCATGAATAAATCTATTATTTTAATTAAGATTCATCAAATTGATTTTATTTGGGCCTTAACCGTTATTTTTGTTAGTTTTGTATTTTTAGAGTAGATGGTCTAATATTTCTAAGGATAGACGATCTGAATGAAGCGTTTTATGACTATAACTGAGCCAAATATGTGAAAGCCCAAGTTGATTCTTTGAATCAAAACAGAAAACAAAATCTAAGGAGAAGAATAAAAGAAAAAAATCTACAATATACCATAAACAAAATTAGAAGCAAATCCTCAACAAAATAAAAAAAAAACATCGTAATAAAACTGGAAATAGAATAAGGTACTGAATAAATTAGTGGACACATATTTCATTAATGAGATTCAATTGTCTTTGGCTAGCGCATGTTTGGTCAATTCAATTCTATTTAGATGATTGAATGAATGATATATTTATTAATTGATAAAGAATTCATTGCTGGAAAAGCTTTAGAGTCAACTTGTTTTTGTTTTTTTGTTTTATATTCTCTACTTTATTTTTTTTGCACAACAATCTCAACCCCTTTTATTTTCATTATTATTTCTAACTCTTTTAACTGTAGATAGAGATGACAATGTGGGCTGGCCCGCCCCGCGTAGAATATGTGGGTTGATTTTATTGGCTTGCATGAAGGTTAGTTTGCGGGTCTACGGACCAATTTGCGGGTCTACGGACCAACTCGCATAAGAAATACTTTTTTTTAAATTAATGAAAAATAAATTTTTCTATATCAATTTTGAATAAATTTAATTTTTTGTCTTATTTAGATGAATTAGGTAAATGGTTTCACAATATTATTTGTTGAACAAGGAAGTTTTGATGAATTCCAAATTTGTCAGGAAGACCTGTTGTTGTGTGTGTGTCTAGTTAGGTAGATTTTGTATTGTTAATTTGCATCCAGTTATTGTCCAAGTTAATATGATTTGAAATCTCGTTTAAATGTTTTGTTTTTCAAATCCGTGTTTATTTTAATTAGTTGATTCATATTTTAATCAGTTGTAACAACTTTTGTTTAAGTCTAGTGATTACAACAAGTATTTTAACAAATTAATTTATTGTATCAATCGGTTAAAAACACTTAAAGGTTTTTATAGAATTTAAAAAATATTTTTTTTCTTTTTGTCTTTTCTGTTAAGTCAAATCAACAAGTTATTTTGATAAATGAACCAGTTTTTTATATGGTGATTTCAACATCAAATGAAAACAATCAGTTAGTTTCAAAAATCAATTAAATGATTTTAACATAATACTGTTATGTTTTTCAAACTATTTTAATTGATTTAAACTGATTTCATCAAAGGATCAAACTGTTTTAACAATCTTTCAAAAGTCTATATAAAGATGTTTTTCTGATCATTAAAAAAAAGAATTGCATAACACTTTTCAAGAGAGAAAATCAAATTGTTTTAGAATCATTCTTGAAGATTGCATTTCAATCTTGGGTCATTGTTGTAGTGTGAAATAGGTTATGGGTTAACATTTCTGTTGTTCTTCAATTGTATATAACCCATGTGTATTCAAAATTCATTTTTCTTTACGGTACTATATTGTAAACAGATTCAAATAGGTTTCTGAAATTTGTGTATTGTTAAGAGTGTTGTGTGTTCTTGAAGGGTTCAAGATCAATATTCTTTGCTATTTTTGTAATCTAGTTTGTTTCCATTAGTAATATTCTCAATGGTGTGTGGACTACTGGATATAGCTCTTGGTTAAGAGTGAACCAGTATAATTCTTTTGTGTGATCTCTCTCTTTCTCTTTCGTACTCGGATATTAGTGATATAAACTATTTTCAGTGTTTTGCACATAAAACAATCAATTGATTTCTAAAATCAACAAATCTTACAAAATCAATTCACCCCCTCTTGTCTCAAGCCACATATTCTGATGGAGGAGGGCCAAGCACATCTAGCCAAGGCAGCCAAAGCCCAAACCATGAAGAGCGTCTAGACCAAGGAGAGAGTCTAGCTCCAAGGAATGAGCGTCTAGGACGTGAAGAAGGGAGGCTACCCATGGAGCGTCTAGATGTGGAACTAGACCGTCTAGGTCCTCTCACAAGGTCAATGGCTAAGCATGTACAAGCACAAGTGGATGAAGCCACGGATGGAAGAGAGAAAGCCTTGTATATGTTGCATAAAGGCCCAATAGGGGTACTTAGTAGATAGGGTAGTGTAGAAAGCACATTTGAAGGAAACATTCTAGAACCTTGCTAGGTGTGACCGGTCATAGCACATGGCCTAAGCTTTGCATTTCATTTGGTTTACATTTCATTATGTATTAGCTTAAGAATCACGGCCATCTAGCTTATAAATAGGGAGGCCATCTCTTTGTATTTGCAAGTTTATTGTGAGTAAAGTTATGCTGCCCATTTGTGCTCAACTTTGCTTCTCCCTAGAATCCTAGGCTCTAAACTTCAATTCCTTCATCTTTTCCCTTGGGCTGGCCGAACCACCCAATACCCATACTTAACATGCACCTACAAGATCAACACCACTCTTAGGAGGATCTTGCACACCTTCATTCATTGCTTCCGCCCCATTACTCTACATTGATTCAAGAAGAACTTCATGAAATGCCATCATTTGGTATCATGAGCTTTGGTTCTTCAAGATGAGTAGCTCTTGGTCTTTTCAATTTTAGTTCTTCTTTATTTCATTTTGTCATTTAATTTCCATACTTGTCTTGCTGTTTTTTACATTTTAATTTGTTCTTGGTGTGCTTTGTGGAAGATCCAACCGAAGCACTCTTGTTCAATTGATCTTGAACAAGTTCTTGTGCAATTTGTGATAGGATTCCATACACCTTTGAGTTGCTATTTTCTTTTAGGCTTTTGAGTCTTTATTGCTTTCATTATTTGGTTCATATTATGCTCTGAGTCTTTAATTTTCTGAATCCATACATGTTTTGTCAAGTCATGTTCATCCTTATTGTCAACAATTCATAGTAGTCCTTTTATTTGGCTTGATTGTTTCTTGATTTGGGGTCTCTTTATTTGCTTGAATCTGCTGTTCTTTGCTCCTTTGGTGCCTTTTTAATTTTAGTATTGAGTTCATATTGTGTTTAGATCCTACACAATTCTATTTCACAAATTTCCATTGTGTCTAAACTTTGGTATCTTGCTGTTTTTTGTTTCCAGTTTTCAGATTCCCCTGTTTTCACCTTCTCTGTTTTGGCTGTTTTGATCCAGAAAAATATTTCCACTCATAGGAAAATTTTGATTCTCTGGAAAATGCAAGTTTAAAGTGTTATAGAAAGGACAAAAAAAGAATTAGGTCAAAAGAAGCAACAGAAAAAAAATGATAAATCTTTTAAAATCAGAGTGCAAATCTGAGGCGCTCCAGCTGGCCTAACTGAACACCAAAATTGCAAAATTTATTAAAAACAAATGGTGCATGCGTTTTGAGTGATTCCAAAGCCAGATTTTAGATAAGATCCTGAATATCTTGCATATCAAATTTCAGAGTCAAATTTTAAAAATACAGCTCAGCATAAATCGGGGAACAAACACATTTCTGGCCCACAACATTTTCCAGTGGTGCTGTTTTTTTTATTTGGTCATCTAATCTAGTGCTTTTCTTTAGGAATTCTTTTGTGTGCCAACCTTTAATTGAGTACCTTTATTTGTTTGCTTTAATAACTTGACTCTCTTTCTAGTTGTCATAATCTAATTCCTTTTGGTGGTACTGTTTTATTCAATTAAATTTGTTTCTTGCTTTTGTTCTTTGACCTCTAATTTGGGTGCTGGAATTTATTCTTCTTTGGTGCTTATGTGAATGGGAACTTGATTTGGTTAAGGTTTAGCCCTTTGCTAGGTGCTGGAAATTGGAGAATTAAAGACCATCATTCTAAGGAGAAGACAAGGCCAAAGCCAAAACAAACATTCTTGAAAAACACTACAAACACTTGGAAGATCAACAAGCAAAGACAACAAGGAAGTGCACTAACCAAAAAGAGGATCAACAAAGGGAGTTCTCTTATTTCCTTTGCAACTTGGTTTATTGTTAATTACCTTGTTAATTACATTTTAGACGGTGAGTGTGTCTTCAAGGGCTCAAAGTGTCCAAGAAGCCTCACCTAGGGCCGAATAGTATAGCATTCTTGATTAGTAATTGTTACTTGTTTGTAATTGCTTTTCTTTTGCTTTCATAGCTACACTTTGCATGGTTAGTTTTGTTTAAATTTGTGTTAAACTGACTAGTTTCTTTGCATAGATAGCTTACATTGTTTTCTTGCATTTATTTCTCAACTTATTTGTGTTCTAAGTGTTTCACTAAGAGAAAGTCTTGTGTGAAGATATTGGAGGTAGTTTTTGGCAAGGAAAAGGCTTGGTACTTAAGTAGTCCTTTGTGACTCACCTCCCTTACCTGGAAAACTACCTTCTTTAACTTTCCTAAACTTTCTCAAAGTAAAACACCTATATACACAAAGTTTTAGCCATGTCTTCTTCTTCTCACTCTCCAAAGTCTATTGAAAGTGAAGTAAAATCTTTGAAAACTCTTTTAAAAGAAGTATCCCAAGCGGTACAATTGATATCTTTTAGACAATTGGAGAATGAGAACAAAATCAATGAGTTGGCTAAAGCTCAAGAAGAGAAATCACAAAAAACACAAAAATAAAAAAAAACGCTTACTCATGCATATCAAAGTATTGAGTCTCTAGGGGAGGGAAGCCGTAGAATCAATGATTATTACCAACCACCCCCTAGAAGAACTAGGGAACAAGAGGTGCCAAGGGAAACTAGAGTAGACCTACCTCATTTTCATGGTAAGGAAAATGTAGAAATATATCTAGATTGGGAGATGAAGGTAGAGCAACTCTTTGCTTGCCATAGGGTAAGTGAGGAACGTAAGGTACCCTTAGCCACCCTTAGTTTCCAAGGGAACGCCATGTATTGGTGGACCTCTCTCGAAAGAGAAAGACGTCTTCATAGGGAACCTTCCATTACATATTGGAATGACCTTAGGGGAGCCCTAAGACGTCGACATATACCTTCCTACTACCATAGGGAGTTGATGGACAAGCTCCAAAGACTCCAACAAAAGAACATGAGTGTGGAAGAGTATAGGCAAAAAATGGAGCTCTACATGATGAGAGCATCCATTAGAGAAGAGGAGGAAACCACAATAGCTAGGTTCCTTAGTGGCCTATCACTTGAGATAAGAGATAGAGTAGAGCTCTTACCTTATCAAGACTTGAATGATTTGGTTCAACTTTGCATTAAAGTTGAACAACAAAACTTGCGCAAAACATCAAGTCAAAAGGTGAGCCCCTATTCTAGCTTTTATCCC
Organism: Phaseolus vulgaris; assembly: GCF_051622355.1. Taxonomy (NCBI): domain Eukaryota; kingdom Viridiplantae; phylum Streptophyta; class Magnoliopsida; order Fabales; family Fabaceae; genus Phaseolus; species Phaseolus vulgaris. Next base: position 9,665,300 of record NC_143499.1, read on the forward strand.
AAGAAAGAATTTAGAAGGGAGGGTAGTACATCCAAGGAAAAACCAAAAGAGCCTACCAAGCCCTTCACCAAAGAAACCTCAACCCCACCCATCCGAGCTAGAGATGTTAAGTGTTTCAAGTGCTATGGTAGGGGGCATGTGCAAGCACAATGTCCAAACCAAAGGACTTTGTTTCTTAAAGGTGTAGATGAGTACACTAGTGGCGAGGATGAGCCTAGTGAGAGAGAGGAAGGGGGAGAGGATGAGAGGGTAGCTCCACTAGAGGGAGAATTGCTTATGATTAGGAGAACCCTCAACAATCACCCTAGCACATCCATTGAAACACAAAGAGAGAACATATTTCATACAAGATGCAATGTTTTAGAAAACATATGCTCTCTCATTGTGGATAGTGGATCTAGTTGTAATTGTTGTAGTGCTAGGATGGTTGAAAAGCTTAAGCTACAAGTGGTTCCTCATCCAAAACCTTACAAACTTCAATGGCTTAATGAAAATGGGGAACTACATGTAGACAAGCAAGTGGAAATCAAGTTTTCCATAGGGAACTACAAGGACAAAGTTTTATGTGATGTAGTGCCTATGGAAGCTTGTCATATTTTATTAGGGAGACCATGGCAATTTGATAAGAAAACCTTGCATGATGGTCTCACTAACGAAATTTCCTTCACCCACAAGTATAAAAAGTTTGTACTTAGTCCTTTACCACATTCTCAAGTGGTAAAAGACCAAATACAAATGAAGCAAAAGAGGGATGAGGAAAACAAAAAAAAAAAGCGCTAGAAAAAGAGAAAATCCTTAGGGATAGGAAGGCGTGGGAGAAGAGTGTTCCTTCCCACAAGGTTGGTCAACAAGAAAAACCTCTTGAAAACGTTTTTGAAAATTTGCTTCTTGTTGAACAACCAAGCCTTATCTTTTGTAAAGGAGCACTTACATGCACTGCCACAAGTAGTGAACTTATGAATGTACCTCCTCAAATCGAAAATCTTTTGAGTGAATTTGAAGATCTATTCTCACATGAGGGACCCATTGGGCTTCCTCCTCTAAGGGGAATAGAACATCAAATTGACTTTATCTCGGGGGCAAGCCTACCAAATAGGCCTGCTTATAGAACCAACCCCGAGGAAACCAAGGAGATAGAATCACAAGTTCAAGACTTGTTGGAGAAGGGATGGGTTCAAAAGAGCCTAAGCCCTTGTGTTGTACCTGTCTTGTTGGTGCCAAAAAAAGATGGAAAATGGCGCATGTGTTGTGATTGTCGAGCAATCAACAACATCACCATCAAGTATAGGCATCCAATTCCAAGGCTTGATGATATGCTTGATGAATTGCATGGGTCAACTCTATTCTCCAAAATTGACCTTAAAAGTGGATATCACCAAATTCGAATCAAGGAGGGTGATGAGTGGAAAACCGCTTTTAAGACCAAATTTGGATTATACGAGTGGTTGGTGATGCCCTTTGGGCTTACTAATGCCCCAAGTACATTCATGAGGCTAATGAATCACACCTTGAGGGATTGTATAGGTAAATATGTAGTAGTTTACTTTGATGATATTTTAGTATATAGTAAAACCTTAGAAGACCATCTAAGTCACCTTAGGGAAGTTCTTCTAGTTCTTAGGAAAAATAGTCTTTTTGCAAATAGGGATAAGTGTACCTTTTGTGTAGATAGTGTAGTCTTCTTAGGCTTCATAGTAAACAATAAGGGGGTGCATGTAGATCCCGAGAAAATCAAAGCCATCCGCGAGTGGCCAACTCCACAAAATGTAAGTGATGTAAGAAGTTTTCATGGGTTAGCTAGCTTCTATAGAAGGTTTGTGCCTAATTTTTCTAGCCTAGCATCTCCTTTGAATGAACTTGTTAAAAAAGATGTTGCATTTTGTTGGAATGAAAAGCATGAGCAAGCCTTTCAAAGGCTAAAAGCTCAACTCACCAATGCACCCATCCTATCTCTCCCAAATTTTTCCAAAACTTTTGAGATAGAGTGTGATGCATCGGGGGTAGGCATAGGTGCGGTTTTGTTGCAAGGTGGACACCCCATTGCTTATTTTAGTGAAAAACTTCATGGTGCCACCCTCAACTACCCCACCTATGACAAAGAGCTCTATGCTCTTGTGCGAGCCCTAAAGACTTGGGAACACTACCTTGTGTCCAAAGAATTTGTCATCCATAGTGATCACGAGTCTTTAAAATATTTAAAGGGCCAACACAAGCTCAACAAGAGACATGCTAAATGGATGGAATTTCTTGAACAATTTCCTTATGTAATCAAATACAAGAAAGGAAGCACCAATATAGTGGTCGATGCTCTTTCAAGACGGCATACACTCCTTTTAAAATTGGGTGCCCAAATTCTTGGATTTGACCACATAAGAGAGCTTTACCAAGAAGATCAAGAACTCTCATCCATCTATGCCCAATGTCTACATAGAGCGCAAGGAGGTTACTATGTGTCCGAGGGATATCTTTTTAAAGAAGGAAAACTTTGCATTCCCCAAGGAACACATAGAAAACTCCTTGTCAAAGAATCACATGAGGGGGGACTCATGGGCCATTTTGGAGTTGATAAGACTCTAGATCTTTTAAAAGCAAAATTTTGTTGGCCACACATGAGGAAAGATATCCAACGACATTCTTCTAGATGTATCTCATGTTTAAAAGCAAAGTCTAGAACAATGCCGCATGGACTCTACACCCCTTTGCCGATTGCAAATGCTCCTTGGGAAGACATTTGCATGGATTTCATTTTAGGACTTCCTAGGACTGCAAGGGGCCATGACTCTATCTTTGTGGTGGTGGACCGCTTTAGCAAAATGTCCCACTTTATTCCATGCCACAAAGTAGATGATGCTCAAAATATTTCTAAACTCTTCTTTAGAGAAGTGGTGAGACTCCTTGGTCTCCCTAGAAGTATAGTGTCCGATAGAGATCCCAAGTTTATAAGCCACTTTTGGAAAACTCTTTGGGGTAAACTTGGAACACGACTACAATTTTCAACTTCTTGTCATCCTCAAACGGATGGGCAAACCGAAGTAGTCAATAGATCTCTTGGAACTATGCTTAGGGCTATCATGAAGGGCAGCCACAAATCTTGGGATGAGTACCTTCCCCACATTGAATTTGCTTACAATAGAGTAGTTCACAAGACTACTAATGCTTCTCCTTTTGAGGTAGTATATGGTTTTAATCCTCTCACACCCATGGATCTAATACCCCTTCCTAATCCACAAGATTTTGTGCATAAGGAAGGAGTAATCAAAGCTGATTTTATCAAGAAAATGCATGAGAAGATTAAAATCCAAATACAAAAACAAAATGAGAAGTACACAAAATATAACAATAAAGGGAAGAAAGAAATAATTTTTGAGGAAGGAGACTTAGTTTGGCTTCACCTTCGCAAAGATAGATTTCCAACTCAAAGGAAGTCCAAACTAAGTCCCCGAGGAGATGGACCTTTCCAAGTTCTCAAGCGAGTCAACAACAATGCATATAAATTGGACCTACCTCTTGAATATGGAGTACATGACACTTTTAATGTAATTGATCTTTCTCCATTTGTAGGTACCAATGACGATGACGAGCTGGATTTGAGGACAAATCCTTTCCAAGGGGGAGGGGATGATGGAGGAGGGCCAAGCACATCTAGCCAAGGCAGCCAAAGCCCAAACCATGAAGAGCGTCTAGACCAAGGAGAGCGTCTAGCTCCAAGGAATGAGCGTCTAGGACGTGAAGAAGGGAGGCTACCCATGGAGCGTCTAGATGTGGAACTAGACCGTCTAGGTCCTCTCACAAGGTCAATGGCTAAGCATGTACAAGCACAAGTGGATGAAGCCACGGATGGAAGAGAGAAAGCCTTGTATATGTTGCATAAAGGCCCAATAGGGGTACTTAGTAGATAGGGTAGTGTAGAAAGCACATTTGAAGGAAACATTCTAGAACCTTGCTAGGTGTGACCGGTCATAGCACATGGCCTAAGCTTTGCATTTCATTTGGTTTACATTTCATTATGTATTAGCTTAAGAATCACGGCCATCTAGCTTATAAATAGGGAGGCCATCTCTTTGTATTTGCAAGTTTATTGTGAGTAAAGTTATGCTGCCCATTTGTGCTCAACTTTGCTTCTCCCTAGAATCCTAGGCTCTAAACTTCAATTCCTTCATCTTTTCCCTTGGGTTGGCCGAACCACCCAATACCCATACTTAACATGCACCTACAAGATCAACACCACTCTTAGGAGGATCTTGCACACCTTCATTCATTGCTTCCACCCCATTACTCTACATTGATTCAAGAAGAACTTCATGAACGCCATCATATTCTAACATTATTCTCACGAAACATAATAAGATATGGGTAAAACTTATGGAAATTCAAAGACTTCCGAGGTTATAGAATTTGAAAATTAAAATTTGCGTTTCGGATTGTACAATATTCCAGATTTCACAATCCAAAATACAAATTTGTATTATGGATTGTAGAATTTGGAATGGACAATTTAAAAAAATTTTAGAATATGAAGTTGCTTAAAGAAGTTATGAGGGTGTAGAAAGAAATTTATAGATTTTTAAGTTATGTGGGTTATAAGGGTCACGTTTTTTGTTAGCGGGCGTGGCCTGCATTATCCGTCATGCTTTACCATCCCTAACCGCATATAAGTTTATGACTATAATAATACTATCATCTATTTGGTATTAGATGGTCTAGCATTCCATTAGACGGTCTATGTGCTAAAATGACAACTATTAAATTTAATACCATTATGAAGAAATCCATTTTAAATTTGGTTATCAGGACTCAAACCCAAGTCCTTCCAATAACCAGGGAAGCATTAACCACTAGACCAAACAAGTTCTTTGATTATATTATCATTTTTATTATACTTATTATTATTAATATAATTTATACATATTAATATGATTATTATTAATAATAATAAAATAAATTATATTTATATTATTAATATTATTCATATTATAATTAATATTATTATTAATATTAATATTATTATTAATATTAATATTATTATTAATATTATTATAAATATTGATAAATATTGTTAATACTATTAATATTGTTAATACTATTAATATATTGTTAATACTATTAATATATTGTTAATAATAATAAGTATAATAAAAATCATAATAATAATAAAGAATTTGCTTGGTGTAATAGTTAAATTATTTTTAATTACTGAAGGAACATGACTTCAAATACCATTCACTGCAAATTTTATTTTATGGTGCCATATTCTCGCTCCATGATGCCAAAAGTTACAATCAGTATATAATACCTGTTTACATACAAAATTTAATTCGTATATAATTTGCGTTTTTTTTTTTATTATAGTGAATATAATTTTTTTTTATAAACATAATTTTGTTTATGTATATTTTGTTTATGTATATTTATGTATAGACAAATAAAAGTCAAGATATTTATATTTAGCATTTATACATACTGTTTAAGGAACTTATAAAGTATTATGTACATATTAAAACAAAAAGACACTCTAATTTTTTTAAAAGAAGAATATATAATTAAATCATACTCGAATAGGCAATAATACTTTTAATATTATATAATACATTAAATAAAGTAACATAAAATTATATACAAAATCAAGTTTTTAAACAAACATAATAAAATAATAATAATACTAAAATTGAATAATGATAACCATAAATAAATCACATATAAGTGACTCACTCTTTTGTAACTTAACTTTCATTTGAAGAAGAAAAAGACATGTAATCACTCACCACCTATTAAATCCATCACCATCAATTGAGACAGATTAATTCCATTAGTTTTCATCTAACACTTGGATCAATCTCCATATGACATGTCACAGAATTGTTGGCACTCATATAAATCCTTTGGTAATGAAAATATATTTGAATAAAACTATAAAAGATCAAAGGTATTTTATTTAAAGAAATAGTCATTTTAAATTTGTATAAACAAGGAGATCCAAAGATAAAATGATTAAGCTTTTCATGCAACCCTTTAGTTATTCTTTATTTATTTATTTAGCACTTATAGTATTAAATTTAAATTAAATACTATATGTTGTCCACATACACAAACTGAGAAATCAGAATCAGCTTTGGTGGCTGGGGCTCAATGCATGAGAAACCAAACACCACACTTTAGAACAAAGCCTTCACAAAGTTGGTTTGCTTTGTACTCTTGAATCTTGATCATAAAAAATAAAGTTGTTTTTCTTATCTTACAAAATAAACACTTAAATAAAGGATTGGATTGCGACACACCATATATAACTTATTATACTAGATGAAGAGGTTTCACACACAAAAATATCCTAATAGGGGTTGCCTTGTGAGAGCACATAAACCAGTGGTGGAAATAAAAACATAACTTTTTCTATCTTTTTTTTTTATTATTAAGAAGGAAAAGGAGCATCCACACAGAATATCATATATATCTTGGTGTCAAATTGGAGATAGATTGTGTATATTTTATTTCATATTATTATGGATAAGATGAAACTAATTTATTATTATGTTTTAATAAATTAAATTCTGATTTAATAAAAGATTAATTAATAGTTTTTTTATGAACATCTAATTATTTTTAAGTATACTCTAAAAAAAAATTAAATTATATAGTAAGCTAACTTTTAAGCAAAAGTATATCGAAGTAAGATATGAGTATATTAACCCTTTAATCCCACATAATTATAAATACAACTATTACAATTAAATTATTTTCTATGTTCTATGAGTAAACTATTATTTGAAAAAAAAGAGGATAAATATACCATGACTGAATTTTAACTTTTTAAATTGAGATTAAATAACTTATATATAAATTTACATCTAAAGTTAAATGAACATGTAACTCAATTCATTGCTTTTATATAAGCTCAAAAAATAAATTAATTTGACTTAATTTTTAAAACAAGGAGTAAATTACCATCTTTATCTTTATTTGGACAACACATAATATTTGTAAGAATAAATTTATTTATATTAAATATAGGATTTTAATGTAAAAGAAGAAGACCGAAAAAAAAATAAAGTTTTAAATAGATTTTTAAAAAAATCATTTTTCATTTCAATTCAAAATTACATTTCCTTATGTTTTAACCTTTATTAACTCTGTCCAAAAATTTAGGTTGACTAGTCATTTAAATCGATTACACCTTTCAAGATGTAGCCGTAGATAAATCAAGATAGGTTACAGTAAGTTATCATTTTCCCTATTGTTAAGTCTATCTCTTTTTCTTTCGTTGTTTGAGTCTAAGAAATGGGCAATGTAGTTTGAATAAATGGACTTACTATGTTATAATATTTAGGTAAAATAACTTTTAAACAATTATTATTTATGTATTTTTTAAGTTTTATTTCCTGCTATGTAAATTATTTGTCTTTGTTATGAATTGATCAGGTAAAAGTTATTTTCAAATGTTCAGTTATTTCTAACGTCTCTTTATGCCATGTTAGACGAAGTTTTCACAGTAGAATCTTTTTTGACCATGACCATTAGATAAAGTTTTGTAGATTTTTTTAGATGAAGGTTTTATGTTCTTCTGTTTCTTGTCTTATACAATTGAAGATTCAATTCTTTGACTTGTAAGATGAAATATTTCAAAACAAAACTTTCTTTTGTCTATCATTACTTGTCAAGCGTTAAAATTATTTAAACCATCTAAATATAATGTTGATCATATTAAAATAATATATTATATTTTTGGAATGCTAAAGAGAATCTTAACATCACATTCATCTTAACTAAACAACTTGAAAAAAAATTAACTTAAATTAACTTCTTTTAACCGAGGTAACTTGCAATGCAAGAAATTTACCTCTACAATTCAAAGGTCTCCAAGAAAGTTTATATAACTTCCAAAACTTCAACATGTAGTCAACATCTCTCCTTTGATAGGCTACCCATTTCCTATCATGACACAAAGAGACGTTAGAAATAACTGAACATGAGAAAATAACTCTCGTGTGATCAATTCATAACAAGGACAAATAATTTGTATTGCAAGAGATAAAACTTACAAAAAAAATGCATAAATAATAATTGTTTGAATCAAGTTATTTTACTTAAATATTATAACATAGTAAGACTATTTAGAGTCTTAACTAATCATTTGACAAGAATTTATATTTAATATTATAAGACAAATCGAATAATGATTAGAAGGAATAATTAGAGTTTTTCTTATGAGGTTACTTATTTGAATAAGAACAAAAAGATCCTAAATTATTAACCATTGAAAACCTTCCACGTGTAATTTATTGAATCATATTTTACCAATTACGTGGGAGATTTATCTATTATGAACTAACCATTAAAAAAAAGAATCCAATTCAAAGCAAAATGAAGAACTAGAATTCAAATTGAGAGAAGTGAAATCATAATAAACTTTGCTATAAATAAGAATAATACCATAACATGGATACCATCAAAAGAAAGAAAAAGACATATCAACACATCGATCTTCAAAAGTATTTAGGTAAGGGAATGAGACAATTTTGTATATGTATAATATTCTACTTGTATTCTTCTCGTCAAGTGAGATGTCTCTAACCTTATTATTCTATTTGATTGATATTTATTTGACTTAAAATGGATATTCTCTATTTATTTTACGTGTGACTTTACACTATTTTAAAAAAGTGGAAATTTAAATTATATATAAAAGGAGGTTTTACCTTGGAGATTTCAATAAGTAGTATTTGAATCAAATTAGATCGTCATTTAAATTAAAATTCATTTATCTTAAAGAATCAATACATGAATTATTTAAATTGATGAATTATTTAAATTGATGCATGTGAATAAAATAGTGCATTGGATTATATATTCATATATGTAAATCATGTGTGCGATACAAATTATTATATGATGATTACTCTTGCTTCCTTATTTTCTTTCTGGGTATATTATTTTGTCTTTATAAAATGTAGAGAAATTTTAAATACATGGCATCTCCATTTGTGGGAAATTCTCTGTCATGGTAAATACTACAATTCTAGGATTGGAGTGGAATGTGAACGCATAGAATAATACAAACATTCAAAGGATAATGATATTTTTTGTTAAGATTATCGGATGAAACCATGATCGATAACTGTTGTTTGTATTGTGCCAATAACTAAGACGCATGTTAATCCATTCTACACCATATCAATGGATCAAATCTCATAAATATAATATGAACAAGAGGTTGAAATTTTATATATATATATATATATATATATATATTTATGTGTATCTTTTTTTAAAATATGCAAAAATAAATATATATTTTGTTATATAAATCTCTCTAAATGAATTTGTTCTTGCCGGCTGACCTAGGTCGAGCACTGGTGGTGGATGCTACCTTACTCTATCTTTGCCACAATTATGACTTCGAAGCTCTTGAAATTCTCCAACGGAGGGTGTTCCACCTATAGATTACACTTCGATGATTAAGTCAATGATAACACTTATTTAATAGTATGCCGTGTATATAGCATAGGATCAACTTACCTGGTGGCTAGGGTCTCAAGGCCCTTTTATAACAATCGTCAAGAATTGATAACTGCATAATTAATCTGTTAATATTTTTCCTCGTATTTTTGGGTTATATCTTCACAGAGTATCGTCTCTGACTATTTTTTGTTTGTTTCAAATAACTAACTGAATCAGTTATAATACACATTTACTGTTTGAGTTGTGTTAATTTTACCAAAGATGAATGTTCGTTTGGAGATATTGGGTCTTTTCGTTCTTGAGCCAATTTCGGAAGTTATTATGTACTCAACGTGTACCGTTCTGGCTAATGAGCCAAAGACTCAAGTATTCAGACTATGGATCAAGTGTATCATGATCGGACCAAGGGTCAAGCATATCGAATGGTCGGGCCATGGGACAAGTATGCCGAACAGTACAAAACTATTTGTGAATTTCAATTATTGTTAAAAGGTAGAATCAAGATAGATATGATGCATTATAAAACATTAAGGTAACCATTTGAAGCATAAACTAGTTTTCTATTGTCTAATGAATGAACTTCATATACTTACAAATCTAAATTAATAGTTTTGTCTCATGAAATTATAATTTTTGATATATTTTGAGAAATGAAAAAAAAGTACTTGCCTAACGCTTACCAGATATGAACTCGTGTAAAAGAGTTTCATATTCTCTGAATTCTTCCAATCTTTTTTTTATTAACCAAGCGTAGTTTGTACAAGAAGGAAAATTTTACTTATAAGTGGAGATATTTGGCTACCATGTTACAAAAATGGGTAAGAAACAACGTAAACACAAGACTAATGGTTAATATAAACACAACATTGTTCTTAAAGGAACGAACTTCCCTTACTTAGTTGTCTTGTCATCGGTCTTCGGTCTTTCGTCTTGTCATCCTTTTAGTCTTCTCGATAGGGGTACCTACGATGACACTCCAACACTCAAGTTAGTTTTAAGGGTTAGAGTGTTAGATATTCAAGATAGGAATTTCATTACCTTCCTTCTAAGAGAGGATTGCCTATTTATAGTTACAATTTTGGGTCTTGGGGTGTAGGACTAGCGGAATTGGACCAATGAAGCTTAATTGTCCATTGATCATGATTTTCGTGTAATGACTGTTTAATGATGTATATGTATGTGGGTTTTCGACCTCCCAGTAATACAATATATTAAATTAAAGTATTTATGAATAATTTAAATATTTTTTATTTTCTAAAAATAATAAAAGACCGATTATTTAATTTTAAAAAAATAATTAAAATAAAATAAAGATTAGTTTATCATTCGCACAAGAAGATAAGTAGATTTCATAGAAATAAAATGAATTGGATTAAAATAAATAAAAAATAAATAAGTGAAGTTAGTGAGGGAGGGTAAAAGAAAAAAAAGTGAGAGAAAGAGAGGAAAAGCGAGAGAGAAAAAAATATAATAATAATATTTAAACATTTTGGTCCAATTTCAATGTTTTCTTAGTATTTACACACTCTTGATGTAATATGAGTGTTTCCTATGTATCAAGGTAAGGAGACGAGCTATTTATTATTTTTATACTATTTTAATTGTTTAATCCAGCGATTGGTTTGTCTGAGGTCAACCAGCGAGAACATTTGGTGCCCACCGTGGGGCCTGATAAAATATGATCCCATCCATGTTTACCACTGAGCCTTCCGACGTGATGAGAAACATGAGGCAAGGTCTGCTGGGATCCGAAGGAAGCGATGCCCCCGCCTTACAGCAACTCATGGAGGTCATGAGGGCCCTCTAAGAGGCGAACGAAGAGTAATGACGAGAGAAAGAGCGAAGCCAAGGTCGAGCAGAAGCCCGAGCTGAGCAAGAGCTCCTTCAAGATCGTTTGATGGCAGAAATCGAGGCCTCTCAGATAGCAATGGAGGAACACGCGCAAACCAATGAGGAGTTGCACAAAACCAATGAGGAATTATGGAAGAGCCTGCACCAACATGGTCGACGTTCCACCAGGGAACGGTCTCTGAATTTTTCATCAAAAGATGACCCCAAGCCATTCTCGCAGGAAATCATGGATGAGCTCGTGTCACCTCATTATATCACACCTAAAATCGCCTTTTTCTCGGGAGTAGGAGACCCTGACAATCATCTCACGAAATTCATGGCTCAAATGATCATCTCAGGAGGATCGGATGCCATTTCATGTAAGATGCTCATGGGTACTTTTACAAGTACAGTGGTTTAGTGGAATTTTGGATGGTCACATCACTTCTTTCCCCCAGTTCTTTAAGATGTTTAGAGAACATTTCTCGACCAACAAGGTCAAATCGCCAAGGTTGTACAAACTTTTCTACGTCAGACAAAGGAAGGGAGAGGCACTAAAAGATTATCTAAATAGGTTTTGTGCGGTTGTAGTAAGGCTTCAAACACACGATGAAGATATGATGGTGGCCGCCTTTGTACAAGGGATGGCAGCAGGATCGTTCAGCGATTCGTTAATCAAGAATCCAGCGGAGATATTCTCCGAGGTACGTGAACAAGTTGTTGCTCACATCAAGGCAGAAGAGGCCGTACTCAGAAAGAATGGCAGCTCGCGCTCAAAGCAACCTAGGCCCAAGGAGAGCAACCGAGATCAGTCCCTAAGGGTCAATGAAACCTCCGCTGAGAAGAGAACAGACTCGAGGTACGTCCCATATGTAGCCAAGAGAGATGAGCCCAAGACGAAGGCTAGGGAAGGGTCAACAACCATACCCAAATTCGAGTATGCTATAAAGATCTCTTAAGCATGCTAGGGGTAACGAATAAACTAATGTTTCCCCATATGACAAATCGATTCTTGGGATCGCAAAGAGATGCTTGGTGCGAATTCCACTGAGCATTTGGGCACAACATCGAACAATGCATAACCTTAGGTTTCCAACTGGCTAGCCTGGTCAAAGAGGGATTCTTGAAGGAGTATCTCGAAGCTAACCAAGAAGAACCAAAGGGAGAGGCTGCTATAAAGGACCAAAAACATGAGACATCGGTCCACGGGAATTTGAACACCATTGCGGGAGGATTTTTTGAAGGAGAAAGCTCGGCCTCCATACTTAAACGATACGCGGGAGTAGTGATTCGCCTGGATACAAGGATACCTGATCATCCCCCGAAGCCCACTCTCTACTTTGTGGGTTCTGACTTGGAAGACGTGTTTCCTCATGAGATGATCTAGTGGTGATATTCGTTGTTACTATAGGACAAAAGGTGCACAGAGTTTTGGTCAACCAGGGAAGCTCGATCGATGTGATGTTCTGGGGAACATTCACCTACTTGCAGTTATCCCCTGATTAGTTGAGGCCATACGATGGTTGTTTGGTCGGTTTCTCGGGAGATCAGGTAGAAGTACGAGGATACGTTGAGCTGAGAACGACCTTCTCCAATGAAAGTGCGGCCAGGACGATTACCATCAGGTACATTGTTGTTAACGTGTCTTCTGCTTACAACTTACTTTTAGGGCGACCTTCCTTGAATAGGTTTGGTGTGGTAGCCTCAACTGCCCATATGAAGATGAAGTTGCCTTTTCTTGAAGGAGGGGTGATCACCATAAAGGTCAATCAAAAGATGGAATGAAAATGTTATGAGAGTAGTTTGAAGAATTAAAAGGGAACTTACGAAATTGTCATTCAAGCAAGAGAGCTAGGATGGATTGTGGAGGTAGATGTGCAAGGAGTTAGAAGATAAGATAGCCGATGTGATATCGGAAAACGTGAATGTTTTTGCATGGTCATCGATAGACATGCTCGGGATAGACCCATATTTTCTATGCCATCTGCTTACCACGGATGAAAAGGTCAAACCCGTGGTTCAGAGGCGAAGAAAATTCAATAAAGACAAACGCCTCATCATCCGAGAGAAAACTTAGAAGCTCTTTCATGCTGGCCACATAAGGGAGATTCAATACCCTGATTCGTTGACAAATATTGTGTTGGTAAAGAAGGCCAACGGAAAGTGAAGGATGTGTGTTGACTTCACTGATTTGTTCAAGGCTTGTCCCAAGGATATTCTTACCCACTCCCGAGCATAGACTCCTTGGTTGACAACACTTCATGTTATCGGTTATTAAGTTTCCTAGACGCACTCTCAGGGTATAATAAGATTTGTATGCACCCAAAGGACGAGAGTAAGACAACCTTTATGGATGAGGTCGTTAGTTACTGCTACAAGGTTATGTCCTTTAGCCTGAAATTTTTTGGCACAACTTATCAAAGGCTGATGGATCGGATCCTTTCCCCCAATGCTCGGGCGAAACGTTCAAGTATATGTAGACGACATGGTCGTCACGTCGGAAAGGAAAGATCAACATATTGCCAAATTGGAAGAACTATTTGCAACAATAGCGAAGTACAATGTAAAGCTTAATCTAGATAAATGTGTGTTAGGGGTGGAAACAGGAAAGTTTTTTAGCTTCCTGTTGATTGAAAGGGGCATAAAGGCAAACCCCGACAAATGCGCGACAATCATAGGGATGAGAAGCCCGACCAATGTGAAGGAAGTACACTAGCTATCTGGGTGCATGGCCACCCTCTCTCGTTTCTTGTCGGCCAGTGGAGATAAGGTGATACAAACCAAAGCAACCAGCAGATGACTAAGTACACATCAAGCACTTCACAAAAAGGTCAGTCATCTCACTATACAAAGTTGGACCCCACCAAACCACGAGAAAGCATCAACAAAAAAGAAGAAGCTATAAACTAGAATATCAGAAGTTATTCCTTCTAGTATTTTCCATAAGAGAAAAGTTATGTAAATAAATTGGACTCACTTCGGGGGTCCAAAATAGCAAGATAGGCTAGAATAGGTGCCTATAGCATAATAGAGGGTGTAGTTATCATTTTAGTTTATGCCTAACCCTTTAGGAAGGAAATTTGACCTAGTTTCTAGAAAGACAAGTCTAGGGTGCGGTTTTGACTTAGTCAAACCCTAAAGGCAACCCCTCACACGTTTACTACCCTACCTTTGCCCTTTTTGCCCACCAAGACACCCATTCCTAAAAATAGGGCGCCTTACTCCTTGTATTTACATGTTGAATTTTATAAAAGGAAAACTCTGCACAAATTGTATGAGGCTTCTTAGCTCTAAGCATTAATCTTGAGTGAGTTGAGAGCTCTCAAGTGGCGACCCTCTACACTCATCTTGGAGGAAACCATACTCCAAGTGGCATGTCCCTTCTCAATTCACACCATAAGCTTTCTTCCCTTTATCCATTCTTCCATTTTCCATTACACTTTTATCTTTGTGTTGGTATTCTTGTTTTGTTTCATTTCCTTTTCGGTTTCCTTCCATATCTTGTGTTTCCTTTCATGTCTTTTACATTCCACACCATACATCATGTTCACCTTATTATGTGATTTTCCTTTTTGCCTTTGAAAGTGAACTTTCACACTTACTTAACCACTTGGTTAAGTTCGTGTTCAATAGGGATCTTCCCTAGGTCTCACCATATACTTGTTAAAAATATCAATCATAAGTAAAGTGTCACCTCTAAAATGGAAAAATCTAAAATCAACTCACATCATAAGGGGTACCCCTACTTTCAATGTTTTAAGATGAAAAATCATTTCCTGTGGACTAGTGAATGCGAAGAATTTTTCGCCAAGTTGAAGGAATACTTGGCAAGTCCCCCTGTTCTTGGTAAGCCAATCCCGGGAATCCCTATTCATCTTTAGTTTGCGATTACAGATCGGGGAATCAGCTCAGTCATTCTGCAAGATCATGATAGAGTCCAAAAGCCAGTCTACTTTGTGAGTAAGGTACTGCATGGACTAGAAACTCGATATCAAGCTATTGAAAAGGCCGGCTTAGCTGTGGTGTTCACAGCTTGGCGACTTCGCCCTTATTTCCAAAGCTTTACTATGATCGTGATGGTTGATCTACCAATTCGCAAGGTCCTCCAGAAGCCCGATATACCAAGGCGAATGGTGCATTGGGTGGTGGAGTTATCTGAGTTCGACATACGGTATGAACCACGGGGGCTGATTAAGGGTCATGTATACACCGACTTCATGGTAGAACTTGTTGAACCAAGTGGTGTTCAAGCTTTGAAGAATCCAAAATCCTTTGAAGGATGTTGAAAGGTTGTGCTTGCTGTTGCTGAGTTGTCTTAGATAGGATCTGGGGTAGTTTGAGTTTTGTAATTCACCCTTGATCGAATCCAAAGCATAGGCATTCTCAATCTTTTTAAAAGAAAAGTGTTTTTCAAACTAAGTGAAAAACAACCAATTGTTTTGTCAAAACAACCGATTGTTTTATACTCAGGTGCTTTTAGAAAAGATTGAAAACGGTATTTCAAATGATTGAGCTGTTAAAACCAAAACAACCGATTGATTCGAGAAAAAAACCGATTGTTTGTTTTGGTACCATAACAGAAAAATGGTTTTTGTTTTGACTGAGCTTTAAATGTTTTTAACTGATTACGCTCCAGTCTTTAATGCTTTCACCAATCTTTTAAATGCAATGAATAAGTTTGTTAAGATTTGATAACAAACAATATCTTTGAATACATTCAGAAAAACATATTTGAGTAAAAAACAATTAACACAAGTTTTTAAAAAGAGTTGAGATTGCTTAGAGATTGAGATTGATCAAAGTGTGTGAGATAGAATTTCTGCTTGTATTGATTTCAGATTTGCTTCTTTAACAAGTGTAATCCTTGTATTTGTTGAACAAGAATCTTTGTGTGTTTGCTGAGAAGTGTTGTGTGTTCTTAAGGAGATCAAGATCAGCATTCTTAGTGTTGGTGTGTTGGCCAAGAGAAGTGTGTGTCTTAAGGGGATCAAGGTGACTTTCTTGGTTGTGTTGTAAGTGATCTAGGTTTGATTGCTTAGTGGTGTTCCTCAGTGGTTTCTGAGAAGACTAGATGTAGCTCTGGGTTTAGAGTGAACCAGTATAAATCTCTGTGTGCATTTTTCTCTGTCCCTTAACTCTTTAAATTCAGTTTTGATATTTGTAAACTGGTATAAACAACCAATTGTTTCTGCGAAACAACCGATTGTTTTGTTGGTGCTGTGCTTTTAGCTTTGTGTTTTGAAAAACTGATTTCTTTATCAAGATATTCTCGAAGTAATTTCATTCTAGGCTTAAAAGGTTTCGAAATCCCTCTTTAAACCATTCATCCCCCTCTAGTTTAAAGCCATACATTCTAACAATTGGCATCAAAAGCTTGGTTCTTGAAAGTTATTCAAGTTGATCCAAAAAAATAAAAATAAAATAAAATAAAAAATTTTATGGCTGGAAAACAATCTTTGGAGGAAGGTGCTTCAATCTACAAACCACCTTTATTCTGTGGATTGAATTACAAGTATTGGGAAGCCAGAATGAAAATCTTTGTGGAATCTATTGATCAAGGAATTTGGGATTCAATTGAGAATGGTCCTTACATTCCAAAGTTTAAAAAGAATGGTTCTTTCATTACAAAACCTTTATCTCAATGGACCAATGATGAATGTAAAATGGCCAAGCTTGATTGTACTGCTCAAAACATAATAGCTTCTGCACTAGATACTAATGAGTTTTTCAGGATATCAAAATGCAAAACAGCTAAAGAGATGTGGGACGCACTCAAGGCTGCTCATGGAAACAATGAACCAAAGGAGGAAAAGTCAAAGAGTCAAGAAAGAAGGAAAAGAAGGCAAAACAAGAAAAGCCTCAACCTCTGCTTCATGGCCAAAAAGGAGGATGACTCAAGTAGTGTAAGTTCATCTAACTCCTCAAACTCTGAAAATTATGGTCAATTACTTCAAGCCTTTCAAGAAACGCATGAAGAAGCCAACTGATTGGCCCTCTTGAACAATCGATTAAAAGAAAAGAATAGCTGGCTTGAAAACAGAGTAAGATCACTGGAAGAGGAATTAGAAAATTCAAAAACAGATTTTGAAAACCTTGAAATCATTTACAGAAACTCCTCTTGTAAGTGTAATACTCTTGTTTGTGAAAATTGCGAAAATCTTGAAAATAAGGTTCACTATCTTGTTAACACTGTGGATAAGCTTTCTAAAGGTCAATCCAACTTTGAGAGTGTCTTAGCATCTCAAAACTGTGTTTTTGGAAAAGCTGGATTGGGTTTTAATCCACAAAACAAACAAGATAAATTTTCAAAATCATTTTCGAAAATGCCAGAAAAACAACCGATTGGACCATCGAAACAACCGATTGTTACATGCTTCTATTGCATGAAAAGAGGTCATTCCGTGAGGTTCTGTAAAATCAGAAAATCTGTTGTTCCTAGAGGCTTTATGAAGTGGATTCCTAAGTGCAATAAAGATTCAATTGATGAATATAAACAAAATGGACCCACATTCATAAGGGGACCAAATCTTTGTACTTGAAAATCTTTTTTGTAGGAAATCTAGGAGGAGAGCAAGCAACAATGGTACTTGGGCAGTGGATGCTCCAAGCACATGACAGGGGACAAATCAAAGTTCTTGAGCATCTCCTTTAAGCAAGAAGGGCATGTCACCTATGGGGACAACAATAAAGGAAGGATTCTTGGGAGAGGATCCATAGGAGACAAAGACATCTTGGTCATCCAAGATGTGCTCTATGTGGAAGGTCTAAAGCACAATTTGCTGAGCATTAGCCAACTATGTGACAAGGGATATCAAGTGATGTTCAAGTCAAACACATGTGAAAT
Source organism: Phaseolus vulgaris (assembly GCF_051622355.1). Classification (NCBI taxonomy): domain Eukaryota; kingdom Viridiplantae; phylum Streptophyta; class Magnoliopsida; order Fabales; family Fabaceae; genus Phaseolus; species Phaseolus vulgaris. The sequence continues at coordinate 9,683,427 of NC_143499.1, forward strand.
CTATCTACCCAACACAAAAGAGGTAATGTTGGTAGGTAAGAGAGTAAATAATGTGTATCTTCTAGATATCTCTTCACCATGTTCAATTGGATGTCTTCTATCCAAGCAAGATGAATCTTGGCTTTGGCATAGAAGAATTGCTCATATTCACATGAATCACTTGAACAAGCTAATTTCAAGGGATCTTGTGATTGGGCTACCAAAGCTCAAGTTTGAGAGGGATCACATTTGTGAAACGTGCCAAAAAGGGAAACAAGTGAAAAGTTCTTTTAAAATAAAAAATGTTGTTTCTTCTTTAAAACCCCTTGAACTTCTTCACATGGATCTCTTTTGACCCTCAAGAACTATGAGTCTTGGTAGAAATTATTATGCTCTTGTTATTGTTGATGACTTTTCTAGGTTCACTTTGACTCTTTTCTTGGAATCAAAGAGTGATGCATTTTCTGCATTCAAGAAGCTAGCAAGAAGGTTACAAAATACTAAGAACTACTACATAGGCTCTATTAGAAGTGATCATGGAGGAGAATTCCAAAATGAGAAGTTCAGCAAGTTCTGTGAGAAAATGGGGATTCTGCACAACTTCTCAGCTCCAAGAACTCCACAGCAGAATGGTGTGGTAGAGAGGAAGAACAGGTCTCTTGAAGAGCTAGCAAGGACAATGCTTAGTGAATCATCTCTTCCTAAGTACTTTTGGGAGGATGCAGTGAGCACTTCTTGTTATGTGATGAATAGAGTGCTTATTAGGCCCATTTTGAAGAAAAATCCATATGAACTCTTCAATGGAAAGAAGCCTAACATCAACCATCTCAGAGTTTTTGGCTGCAGTTGTTTCGTTCTCAACAATGGAAAGGAAAACTTGGGGAAGTTTGATGAGAAAGCGGATCTTGGCATCTTCATAGGGTATTCTCTCACTAGTCATGCATATAGAATCTACAATAAGAGGTTGATGACGGTAGAAGAATTAGTTCACGTTGTCTTTGATGGGGTAGATCACAGAAACATCCAAATCCCGAAAACCAGAGCTAAAGAGGACGAACAAAGCATCAGTTTGGAGAAGCTGGAAATTTGTGCAGAAAAACAACCGGTTGATTCGCAGAAACAACCGATTGAAATTCTACAACAGAGTGAGTTGCCCAAAGAGTGGAGGGTTCCTAAAGATCTGTCAGTGGAAAACATCATAGGGCAGATAAAGGAAGGTGTCTCCACATGAAGCTCCATCTCAAACTTCTGCAGGCACACAACTTTCGTCTCACAAATTGTACCAAAGTCAATTGATGAAGCTCTCAAGGATGAGAAGTGGGTTGAAGCTATGCATGAAGAATTGAATCAGTTTGCAAGGAATGAGGTATGGTTTCTTTTCCCTAGAACAGATGAGATGAACATTATAGGTTCGGGGTAGGTATTCAGAAACAAGTTGGATGAAGATGGTGTGATCACAGGGAACAAAGCAAGGCTAGTTGCCAAAGGCTACAATCAAGAGGAGGGCATAGATTATGGTGAAACTTTTGCCCCTGTTGCTAGGTTGGATGCTGTGAGGCTGCTGTTGGATTTTGCTTGTATGAGTGGTTTCAAACTCTTCCAAGTGGATGTCAAGAGTGCTTTCTTGAATGGCTACATCAATGAGGAAGTGTATGTGGATCAACCACCGGGTTTTGAAGATCATAAGCATCCCAACCATGTCTTCAAGTTTAAGAAAGCTTTGTATGGACTGAAGCAAGCTCCAAGGAAGTGGTATGAGAGGCTTAGCAACTTTCTGCTATCACATGGTTATGAAAGGGGAATGGTAGACAAGACTCTCTTCATCAAAAAGTCAAATTCAGAAATAATTCTTGTACAAATCTATGTTGCTAACATCATCTTTGGTGCTACACAAGATAGGTTGTGTGAAGAATTTGTGGCTGCAATGAAAGGTGAGTTTAAAATGTCTATGATAGGAGAATTGTCTTTCTTTCTTGGATTGCAGGTTAAGCAAACAAAGGATGAGATCTTTCTATTTCAATCAAAGTATTGCAAGGAGATTCTCAAGAAATTTGAAATGGAAAGCTGTAAAGAAGCAAGCACTCCAATGCCATCAAGCTGCTATATGGATGTTGATTCTGCTGGAAAGAGTGTAGATCAAACCAAATACAGAGGATTGATTGGCTCATTGCTATATCTAATAGCTAATGGGTCGGACATCATGTTTGTCGTGTGCCTTTGTGCTAGATATCAAGCAAATCCTAAAGAGTCACACTTCAAAGCTGCAAAAAGAATTCTGAAATATCTAAAAGGAACATCAACTGTTGAATTATGGTATCCTTCTCACTCTCCAATTCATTTAATTGGTTATTCAGATTCTGACTTTGCTGGTTGCAAGCTAGATAGGAAGAGTACAAGTGGCACTTTCCACCTTCTTGGCTCAAGCCTAATCTCATGGCATAACAAAAAGCAAGCATATGTTACTCTCTCTACTGCTGAGGCTGAGTATATAGCTGTTGGAAGTTGTTGTGCACAAATTTTATGGCTCAAACAACAACTTGCAGACTTTGGATTAAAGATCAGCAAAGTCTCTTTCATGTGTGATAACACAAGTGCCATCAATCTTACCAAAAATCAAATTCAGCACTCAAGGACCAAACATATTGAGATAAGACATCATTTCATCAGGGATCATGTAAACAATGGGAATTGTGAAGTGAAGTTTGTGGAGACCATACTGCAACTAGCTGACATCTTCACGAAACCACTACCAAAAGAGAGGTTTTTCTTCCTAAGAAATGAGTTAGGTATCCTTGATCTTAATAATCTCTCCTAAATCTGTGTCGTTTCTGTTAAAGTCTATTTGTGAAGACAAATAGGAGGAGAATTAATTGGTCTTGTGTATCCTTATCTGAAACTGTTTAATTCTGTTAAAATCTTTGATATAAAATTGTTTTCTCCTGCTGGTGATAAAAACAACTGATTGTTTCGAGTAAACAACCGATTGTTTATCAGATTTTATGTTTTAAATGTGTGAAAACTAACCTGCTGTTGTAAGAAGCATTGGATGGTAGATATGCTATTTTTTGCAGGTACTGCTTTAGATTCAATCAAGTCAAACACAAGCACCAGGGATTTATCTTTATCAAATAAGGGGAGATTGTTGAACCAAGTGGTGTTCAAGCTTTGAAGAATCCAAAACCCTTTGAAGGATGTTGAAGGGTTGTGCTTGCTGTTGCTGAGTTGTCTTAGATAGGATCTGGGGTAGTTTGAGTTTTGTAATTCACCCTTGATCGAATCCAAAGCATAGGCATTCTCAATCTTTTTAAAAGAAAAGTGTTTTTCAAACTAAGTGAAAAACAACTGATTGTTTTGTCGAAACAACCGATTGTTTTGTCGAAACAACCGATTGTTTTGTCGAAACAACAACCGATTGTTTCTGCGAAACAACCGATTGTTTTGTTGGTGCTGTGCTTTTAGCTTTGTGTTTTGAAAAACTGATTTCTTTATCAAGATATTCTCGAAGTAATTTCATTCAAGGCTTAAAATTTTTCGAAATCCCTCTTTAAACCATTCACCCCTGCTCTAGTTTAAAGCCATACATTCTAACAGAACTTTCATCTGAGGACTTCCAGTCCAATCCCAATGAGTTCCAGTGGGTTTCATGGATCCTCCAACCAACAAGGGAGTGGAGCTAAGTCATTTTAGAAGGAACAAGCGGGCTCTTAATCGAACAAGCCCTTAGGTTTCCGTTTAAAGCGAGCAAAAATCAAGTCGAGTACGAGGCCTAGATAGCAGGGATGTTGCTAGCCAAATAATTGGGAGCTTAGAGCTTGTTAGTGAAAAGTGACTCATTGCTCGTCATCGGGCAAGTCACATACGAGTATCAGACTAAGGACTCGCAATTAGCTTCATACCTCAGGTATGTAAGGATCTTGAGGGCAGTTTTCTCTATGTTTGACCTTGCTCATGTTCCCAGAGAGCACAACTCCCAAGCAGACTTGTTGTCTAGGCTAGCTAGTTCAGAGAAGGGAGGTCAGTAGAGGTCAGTGATTCAGGAGACATTAAAGTCACCTAGGACAACTGTAGAAGGGTTGTCCGAGGTCGACCACATGGAGGTCTTAGGGATCCCCTTAGGAAAGGGGAGAAGGCATCAATTGATGATTCAAGAAACCTTGAAAGTCCCAAGAATAACCATCCATGAGTTATTCGAGGATGAATTTCTTGAAGTTTTGCAGGGCAACACCACAAAGACTTGGGTAACACCCTACAAGCGTTACCTCGATGATGGGTTACTTTCCGCTAAGCCTGCAGAGGCCAAGATTGTTTTGATGAATGCTAGTCGGTATACCCTGATAGATGGAAACCTTTTTCGCCACGGTTATACCCACTCAATCTTCACATGTGTAAGCGGAGATCAATGCACCCGCATAATGGTTGAGCTTCATGAAGGCATTTGTGGCAGTCACATAGGAGGGCAAGCTCTCTCATTGAAAGTTATCCGAGCTGGGTATTATTGGTCGATGGTGAAGGACGATTGTGTGAGATACGTCCAACATAGTGAGCAATGTCAGAAGCACGTTTATTGGTACCATGTGCCAACTGAGGACCTGCGATCAATTTATATATCCCATGGCCTTTCCACTTGTGGGGGAGAGACATTTTAGGTCCTTTCCCTTTGGCGATATGTCAAATGAAGTACCTCATTATGGCCATTGAGTACTTCATCAAATGGATTGAAGTTGAGCCAGTTCCACAAATAACTGCTCATAAGTTCCAGCATTTTGTGTGGAATAACATTGTGTACCGTTTTGGGATTTCGAGACACCTAGTGTCCGACAACGAAACTCAATTCACTAGTCAACAGTTGGGTAAGTTGTGCTTGGAGCTCGGGACAAAACAGGTGTTCACTTCGGTAGAACACCCCCACTTGAGCCTTCTCCATCTAGATTCGTTTAGCTTCTTCATATAGATCGGTCAGGCGCTTGGCTTCAGCTCGGGTATGGTCGTTGAGGCGGTTGATTTCAGCCTAGAGACGTTATACTTCCTTCTGAAGTTCCACGCTTTCCTTGACCTATTGATCATTAGCAGCCTTCTGATCTTGGGCCTTAGCAATAACCAGGCAACCCATGGCAAACGCCTTCCCAAATTGCTTCATGGTGTCACGAAGAAGGTGATTCTGGTCATGGACCATGAGCCTAGCCCTATCCTCGTTGGGCAGAAAGAAAGTCTCGCCATGGGTTGGAACGTCAAAATTGGGGTCCCATGGGCTTTTCCCCATTGAGCTCTCGATCTCGCATTCCTGAATGACGACAACCTCTTGGTGTGGAGCTCGGCCATCTGAATGAGAATGCTCGGCAGGAGGAACACTCGCCTTCCTTTTTTTTCTTGAAGACTAGCCTGTAGGTGGTTTCCTCGTCCTGATCGATGGGGGGCTGAGTAATCATAGCTAGAGTCTTCCTTTTATGCATCAAAGATTCCTTGGGCATGCTAGCAGTTGCCCACATCTTTTTAGCTTGCTTCTCTTTGCTGATGTTGAACAACATTCTCTCTGCAAAGAAAACAAGTAAATGATTAATGACAGTAATAGACTTGACTCTACTAAAGGTGGGAAATGAGAAGTACCAATATAGGCTTTCAAGGCACCAAGGATATACTCTTTGGTTAGCAGATAAGAGGTGTCAAAGACAACCTTCAAGCTTGTCAAAAAATCACATATCCCCTGATCTTTTGGTGACAAGTCCTTCAGTCGTCGAGCACTTTGGAATCTGGGTTCAGGGGTCCAATAGGATCAGATCTCCTGTGGAAGCTAGATTTTAAGGAATTTACCTTTAAAAATTTTGTATGATGATTGGAAGAGGGTGAGCAAAGCTCTTCCAGGGCACCATTTAAGGAAACCCATAACTGATAGCCTGAATATTTGGCCTTAAAGAAATATAGAAAAACTTCCACAGTCGGCAATATGTCGATCTGTGAACATAAGATTTTAAAGGCACGAATAAATGCCCAGCTATTTGGATGTAGCTGGGCAAGAGCTACATTGATCTCGATTAGTAGCTCCTTTTCAAAAATGGACAAAGGAAGACGCAGGAGATTTTTCTTAAAGAACGTGGCATAAAAGAAACAAAATGGACCATCAGGGTCTGACGATTCATCATAACAAATAGGCTCATTTTCCCTACATTCTACCATTTTTACAAATCCTTCATGTCTTTTACTCAAGGTACAACCATTTTCTCTCAACTCCCTAATACGTGAACGAGTGGTGTAATAAGAGTTTTTTTTAAAAAAAATATCCCTTTTAGCCCAGGAGTACATAAAACCTTAATCCATCGCAGTTATAGTTAGAACACAAGCATAAACACAAACAAAATACAAGCACATTTTAGGCTAGGCAAAGTAAGCAAATCGAAACGAGATTTCAGTTCAGGCAATGCAATCTGCAAGATGAGTAAACAAATGGCAATAGAGATTAGTGGAGGAAAGATACTTAGTGCGACAGTGGTGGGTGATAGCTCAATGGTGAGAAGAAATGCGAAAAAGGCTTTTGGAGTAATGGAAGTTCTGAGAATAGAAGGGTTGTGAGTGAAGAAAGAGGAAATGGGTTTTTAATTATTTGAAAGAGGAAGATGAAGCGACAGTGCTCCCTCGTCGTTGATGCACATGCCACATGGACGCTTCAGATTTAGTGCGGTAAGATATCTCATCAGGAAAACGCTTTGGTCACCGCACCTCACCTGCCTTCTGTGGAAGCGTCACGTCAGTTGCCAACGCTGGAAAGACTCTTCGCCTAGCCAAGCTCAGCTCGAGCCTGGGGGGCTTGTGTATTGGTCAGGAGTGCTCGGGACCTTAGTCCAATCGTTTAGGTATGGTCAGCTCAGTTGTGGGCGAGTATGGGCCCAAAAGGCGGGTCACGAGCTCGACCCAAATGCTGGTAGTCATCTCAAAAAAGATAATTAAAATAGGGATAATTAAAAAGATAATTGGTTATAATACATATCTTTACTAAAACAAATAAAAGTTGTGGGATATAAAGTAGTTAACACCCGAGAATAAAGGTGCATATAAGCAGAATATTTTTTTGTTATGATTATATGCTTTCTGTTGAGATTATGGTCTCATTAGTGAAAACTGTTGAAGGTGTTGGTTTATTAGTGTCTAAGTTCAAGAGGGGGGGTGAATTGACCTTATAAAATTTTCAATTAGATTCAGATTTTTCACAAAACAGAGAAAAGGAATTGATATATTTTGGAAAAAACATATTTATTTTTTTCGCTTACTTCAACAAGACCACATTCTAGTTATATAATTTTTAGATATTAAGAGTATTTAACAGTAAGCCATGCATCACATTAATATGCACAGATGAAAAACAAATAGTTGAATCAAGAGACGTTTTTGAATATCAAACCACACACTTGAATGAACCGTGTCAATTGATAGACTTGATTTTTATAAAACAATGTACTTCAATTATCTCCAAATTAGTCACTCAGATTACAACAAAATATAAAGATCGGTTTTCCAGAAATCAAGAACATTAAGAACAGACCTAGAAAGAACATATTCAATTTTAATTGAACATGTTTATTTTCTGTCAGATCAACACACAAAACTGTAAATTGTTGATCAAGAGTGATCAAGTGCTTTGAAGAATTCAAATCCAAAGTGTTTGATGGAAGGTTGGTGTTGCTGCTGTGTTTGGGTGGGATCTGGGTATAATAGAATGTGATCCACTCCTTTGTTGAATCTAAAGCTGATGTGATTTAAAACCTTTTTTAGATCAAGTGTTTTTTCAACTAAGTGAAAAACAACCTGTTGTTTTGTCGAACCAACCGGTTGTTTTACTCTTAGGAGTTTTGAAAAGGTTGAAAACTGTTTTAGTTTGGTTGACTTAACTGTCAAGCCAAACAATCGGTTGTTTCGTGGTTTCAACCGATTGTTTCTTTGAAAATCCTAACAAAATTCAGTTTTGAATGATTGAATGTGCTTTAAATGTTTTTCAATTGAATACGCTCCTTCATTAATTGCTTTGACAAATCTTTGGAAAACATAAATGGTTTGAGATATATGTGAACTATTGTTTGATTTATGTATTAAGTATTGACTATTGTAACAAAGATACATTTGTTTCACTAATGATCTAAGTCACATAAAGTAAAATATTCGATGGTGAGAAGTTGATGGGAGAGTTCTTACACACCATGTAGATACACAACTTGGGCTGTAATGAACTTACTATGATCCATTCTCTTAGGTTCGCTTGTGAATCTAACTCTTGTGTATTGAATCAGATATTAGTCTTTAGTAAGACATACTTAATAGGAGCCTTTTGGAAGGTGTTAGTTGATATTGCACTTGTTGAATATTTTTAAGTATACATCAATGTGTAGTCTATATTGTTGTTGTACATTGATATTTGAAGGAGATCGAATGGTTGTGCTCTATTGATTAAAATGTCTTCTTTTATATATATTCTTGTGTTGAAAAATTATTTCAATATTTTACCCTTACATATTTTATTTGTGTTGTGAACTACGATGATTGTATTATATACATGAATATATATGAGTACATGTGCACGATGAATATTTGGAAGAGAATGCATATTTGACTTTCCTTTTATGAATAATTCATACGATTCACTAATGAATTTATAATATAATGGATAGTTAATTTTTAGGGTGCTACATTTCTCATAATACAAGTTACATTTTCAAGTTTCCAGTAGAGTGTGAACACCCCAAATAGCTTAGTAAGCTTTAAAGGACAAGGATCAATACTTCTAACATTTACAATATCCCTAATAAGTCTCATCATTATCATAGTCATTATTTTTGCAACCTCTACTCATGTTAACTCATTATATATGTCTCTACAATAATCTATATTTGAAATATATAATCAAATTATAATCCTAATAGTAAAATACGTATATTTATATGTATTTTATAATATATATATATATATATATATATATATAAAATGTTAAATAAGTAATAAAGTTATTATATTTTGATAAAAGTAAATAAAGTTATAATTTTTTAAAAAAAATAAAAGTTTTCATGTTAGGCATCACTATGCAACTTGATATCTCAGCTATGTTGACACCTCAAGTAACAACAATCATTTGCCATGAAAAAATAAATATTATTAAAAAAAAGAATACAAAAATATGGGGGACTAAACCAAAACCCATATGTTAACAAAAACGATACATAAGTAGACTCTATTCATAAAGAATTCTAAAAACAAACTAGATGGTAGCCTATTATACCAATGAAAAAATTCTCTATGAATAAATTATAAATTAGCCAACTTATAACAAACGCATTTCCTTCACGAAAAATATGAGTAACCCTAAACTTTATTTTCCCTCAGTAATTAAGAGAAGTATTTCATCGATTATGAAACATCCAAGAAACATTAGTCCTAGCAGTAAACACAACACAAAGCAAAGTAGAATCACATTCCAACTAGACATTAGTAAATCCCATCTTTTGAACTTCCTCCATAGCATGCATAATCCCATAAAACTCAGCGAACAGAGCTGTCTGAACTTCAAAAAACGCAGAGAAAACTCCAATAAACCTCCCGTACTCCCACGAAAAATACCTTCACGGAAAAGTTATAAATTATAACTTGAATTATTAAGTTAGTAAAAAAAATTACTTATAATTTAATAAAATTAGTAACAAAAGATGTTATAATATATAATAAATATAAATTTATTTTGAAAATATATAAGAATATCCGAGTATAGTATAGTGGAAAGCAAACCCTTGGTAAACTATAGTTTATGATATAATTTTATTATGAGAATATTTATAAAAAGAAAATATTAAAAAAAGAAAAATGAGGTGAAAAGAAGGAGGGTATGGTGTAGATAGTGAGAGATCCTTCCCTAAATTCCGAGCGCCACTCTGATAGGGACTGATCGGACAGGTTGCTCTTGTCTTTTTCCCCTCTTTCTCATCCCATCTCTCTCTCCCTTATTCTATTTTCTTTTTTCAACAACAGAGTTAAAACTGTTGCTGTTTCATGCACACTGCAAAACCACAACCACTGTTTCTTCACAACTTCGGATTCTTCTCATCAAACACCCAAATCACGTGTATATTATCAAAATAATATGAATGTCCATGTTTTTTTTTAAATGAAGGTCTCAGTTAAAGAACTGTGGTTATACATATAATAATTACACTACATTGTTCATATAATTAATTATTAAAATAATTGTATCTTTTGATAGTGTCAATCAACTTATATTTCACACAGAGATGCTGAGGTTTCCTTAGAGGTAGAACAGACATATTGTACCGAATTTACTGAAACAAATAGTTTTAAAAAATTTAAATATATGAATAAGTTGCATAAAATTAAAAAAACAGTATTTTCAAATATAAATTTAAATTAAAAGAAATCATTTTCAAAGTTTATATTTTTTTTTAATCGTCCTTCAAAATACAAGAAAAAAAAAAGTTTTAGCGAAGATTATTTACGGAGGTTAATATAAATTTAGGAATTGATTTAATTAACGGAGATTTTTTAAAACCTAAGCAAAATAAAGGAGATTTTTTTAATCTTCATTAAATTTCAATGGTTTGTTTTAAAACCTCAGCAAAATAACAGATATTTTTTTAACCTTCGTTAAATTATAAAGATTTATTCTAAAACTTCAGCAAAATAATGGAAGTTTTTTTAACTTTCAATAAGTTCTAAAGGTTTATTCTACAACCTCAACAAATTAACAGAGAAGTCTTTTTAACCGTTGTTAAGTTTCAAAGGTTTATTCTAAAATCTCAACAAAATAATGAAGGTCTTTTTAACCTTCAAAGTCCAAAAATTTATTGTAGAACCTTAATAAAACACTCCAGATTTTTCAAAATTCAATAAATAAATATAATTAAATCTATTTATAAATAAATAATTAAAAACTATATAATTTTAATATATTTTATAACTAAATTCTCTAAAATTTTGAAAGTTAACTTCACATTACAAATAAGTTTTCTATAGTTTCAAAATTTACTTTAAAAACTCAGCAAAATAACATTGGATTATAAGTATTTCAACAACTAATCTTGGATAATAAGTATTTCAACAGTATTTGCATATTTCTTATGATTCATGGTAGTTTGTTTATATAATTCTTAGCTTTTTTGTTACAAAGTCATACTTTAAAAAACCTAACTTATTTTGTTTTAGCTTTTGATGTACGTATATTTTATGTGCAATTTTAGTTTTAGTTATAATTTTTAATATTTAATTCTCATATTTTTGAATGATTTTAAATTAATGCCTTTATTTTAAGATGCATTTAATAATTAATTCATTGTGAAAGTGAGAAGTAATAAAGTTAATTAATATGTTATTGCAATCTTTAGCCAATAACACACATGGCTTTGAAGCCCACATTTGAAAGATAATGCAACTATTTAGGGTATATAGAGCAGTGTGATATCAAATGATGGATTTCCTATGAGCTCTTCTTGGATGTTTGTGGAAGATGATGCGGAAGCTTAATGGAAGAGATGAACAAGGTCCTCCTAAGAGGTGTGGTGACCTTGAAGGTGCATGAAGAGTGTGGAAATGGGGAGGTTCGACCAGCCCCTTTGAAGGTGGTGAAATGAAGATTAAAACCTAGAAGCTAGGCAAGGAGTAATGTATGACACTAAATTGGCAGCATAACAATACTCTATTCAATCTTGAAAATACAAGGTGTAGGCTCCTCTTTTTATAGGCTAAAGAAGATCATAATGCAACCCTAATGCTAAACAAAATGAAATGCAAATTACATCACATGGGCACATGGAGCACATGGTCGGTCCTAGTGGGAGAAATCTTCTAGAAACCGTGAGCAATCTAGGGTAAATCAAAAGGAGACAAGTTTATGCTTTTCAACACTACACTAAATACTAAGCTACCCCTAATGGGCCTTCATGTAGCATGTACAAGTTCCTTTCTCTACCATCCTAATGCGTGGAGATGCTTGGCCATGGACCTAGTGATAGGTCCTAGACGCTCTAGTCTTCCTCCTAGACGCTCCCTTTCTAGACACCCTTCATCTTAGGGTAGACGCTCTTCACCTTGTGCTAGACGCTCCCCACTTGGCTCTAGACATTCTAGACTTGGCTCTTGTCTTCCATGGGGTGGTGAGCTTGGCTCTCCTCCATCAAACACTAGTTGTTTTCAAGTTAGGTAACACTAGCTTGTAACTCAAGTTGGGGAGTAAGGTGATGGAAGAAGTAATATTGGACCAAGAATAATATAGTGTCTTATTAAGTGTTTCTTCTCCTTAGATATAATAGACATAAGTGTGTTTGAATTGTGATTCCTTGTTAGGACTGCCATCAATAATCATTGAGCATGTGTCGGATCGGAGAGTAGTGTGTCTACGGTGGAAAAGAAATCAGGAGGATCGTTAGAGAAGGTGGAAAATGGAGTTGAAGGTTATTTCAAACGGCAAGTCATTTTACGAAAATTTTGAAACCCGTGATATTTTATGGAGGTTTTGAAACCCATGGTATTTTACGGAGGTTCTTAAACCAATGGTATTTAACAGGGGTGTTGAAAGACTTTTCCTGAGGTTTAAAAAAACCTCGGAAAACACATTCCTCATGGATGGTTTAGCGGGAGAAACTGCAATTCTGGATAAATGACTTAATAGAGGTTTTAACATTGGATAATGGAAAATTAAATCCCATTAAAACTATTTTTTCTTTTTTTTTTCAAAATTGTATTTAAAAAAGCTGAATTTTGTTGTTTTTATCTATATTTGAAAGTGTGTTTTCATGCACAACTTTTTTTTTTAAGTTTTGCAAATAATAACAACACAGGTGGAAGACGAGTTGCTTTTAACCAAAGAAATTAATTAAATTTAAATGTTTAAATTTAAAAATGAGTTTAAAAGAAAATTAGTATACTTTTTATTATTATTAAATTTAAAAATCCTTTTACAAAAATCAGTCTGAAAGCACGACTTTCAAAAAACAAAGTACCTATGATTTAGAAAAGAAATTGTAGTCATACTTTCAAATATGAATTTAAGAAAAATAACACAACGAAATAGATCGAAATTTAAAATATGATTTATGTTTCTTTTATTCAAATTCGTGTTTGTAAATTTAATTTTTTTATTTTGAAATCATACTTATAACCACCACTTATTTATATGTACAAATTTTTAAAATCATACTAAAAATAACACATTTTTAGTAAAAATCAGCCATAATAGTTTTTCCTATTTAGTGACAGGGAGATATTAAATGGTATCAATAATAAGATATGACAATAGATGAATATATTTTGTGTGATATATGATAAAAAATAAATATCACTCACTATTCAAGATTTGATTGATATAGTTCCAAGAAAGTATTTTACAATCAAGATTCAAGAAAAAAATAGTAAAGAAAAAAATAAACCAATAAACGAAAATAATTTGAAACCAAATATTACGATCGTTAAATTAATGATTTGATGTTTAATATTTTTAACCTTCTACGGAAGGTTTCGCAGTGTCCAAAGGGAGAATAAAATAAAAAACAAGACATAGAAAGATAAAATCACAAACTGGTAACAAAACTCACTCAATAAATAGAAAAAAAAATGTATCTATAAAATCTTCTAGAAGAAAAAAATTAATATGATTTTTCAAAAATTAAAATTAATTTATATATAAACTGATTTATAGAAAAAAAATTCATTTTTAAAAATTTATTTTTAAGTTGTGAATAAATTAATTTTAACTGATAAAAAAATCATTTAACTTTTTCAATTTTCTTCCCTGAAAATCTTAAATAAGTTGTTCATACATATAAATAAGATATATTCACCCAAATTTTAATTTAATATCATCATGAATTATTTGATATTTTAAATGACCGATTTAGTTTTTGTGTCTTTATAGAAATATTATTACAAGAATGTTATTTTCTTAAGAAATATTTCATATAATATCCAATCATTTGGATGTATTTATCTAAAACAAATACATTCAAATTTTTTTCATATTGCATGATAATGTTCTTTATGATTGAAGTTAACACCCTTCTATCACTACAAGAAAACCACTTATTAGAGTGGGCCAAAAACGGACGCAAAACATTGAAAACGGACGCTTATGCGTCAGTTTTGTGTCCGCTGGGCATCCCACGAGAAAAGGCTGGAAGCAAATTAAAAATAGCGTGGGCCACTATATTGGACGCACATTGCGTCGGCCTAACCCACGCAAAGTGGACGCAAAACGCATAAGATAAATATGGTGTTTGCGTCGGCTAGGCCCATGCAAATGAGATCAGATTTTGCGTCGGCCTGGCCCACACAAAAGTCGACGCATAAAAAAAAAGTTAGCGTGGGCCACTGGCCGACGCATATAGGGAAGAAAAAAAAATTATTTTTTTGCAAACCAGATTACCTGTAAAGAAAAAATCTCAACCAAATCACATTCAGAAAATATCTATCATCCACAAACACATCCAAAGTATGAATACTTTTACAATTAAAATTGTACTTTACAAATTTAACTAGAAGTAGCAGCAAAATGAATTCCATAGTGATAGGATAAACCTGTAAAAAAATGTAAAGAATATAAATAAATAAATGAAATAATTAAAATACTTAGTGTATAATAAAAATGTAAAATAGTTAAACTTACATTATAGAATGCACTTTAAGGAACAAGTTGATCATCCTGTTCTGGATCATACTAATGATCGAATTGTGTTGTGCTTTTCTCACGTTCCATTGAGATAAGTTTATCTTTTATAACCTTCAGCTCATCCTCCAAGTGTGCATACTTCTGACTCCACATACTAAGTTCAGCACGAAGCATTTGATTTTCAACCACATGTGTAGATTGTGAAGTACTAGAAGCAGAGGCTTGGGTGAGAGAAGAGACTCCGTGGCGGATGTTAGCAGCCAAGTCTGTTGTACCATACATTCGACCTCTACTCTTTCCTCCAGCAGTTTCTTTCCATGTTTGAAGCTTAGTTGCAGGATCAAGTTGGTGAACATCGGTATTAGAATCCTGAGAACTATTTACTTGAAGAGCCTTCAAGCGCTCATGATAGTTTTCCTACACAAATCATTAGGAAATGAAAATGTTAGAAAATTAAAATATAAATATAAAACAAATTAAAAGAATAACTTACATAAGTTTCTCTCGCACGAGAATCAACCCATTCACCCTTCTTATTTGTGTGGGTGGCCATAAATAGTTCATCAGGTTCTGGAGGACGACCATATTGACGTTCCTAATAATGTTGTACAATTAAAAGCATTATAGGTAGCAAATGTAAAATGATTTCATGTAAGGCAGTGACAAGTACTTACCTAGATAACTGCAATATCTGAATGTGATTTTCTACCTGTAGAGTGCAGTGCTCCACCACGAGCTGAACTCCTATTGGCTTTATTTTGAGTTGATTTATTTTTGAATTGTTGTGAGTCCCAATAGTTTAGAAGTTCAACCCATGCTTGCTCTCCTATCCAATTAGGGCAGACACCCTTTGTCCTAGCCTTGGTCAACATGTCACAAAGTCTTTTTTTGACTTTAGACTCGTAGACTTTTTTAATTTGGCATTCATCATGGGGTGCCCAAGTGACTCTAGTCTGTTAAAAAGAAGAAAATAGTTACTTTGAGTCCACAAGAAAAAGAAGAAAACAAGTGACTGTAGTTTGTCAAAAATTAAAATTACCTGAAAGTCAGTCCACCATTTCAGTTTGTCCTCCTCAGGCATGGCATCATAATGATGATATGGACCTCTAAATTGAGATCGAATGCAATGTCCAATGGCCTCACTAGCAAAATGATTTGGCGTCCAACTACAAATATAAACAAATAAAATTACAAACATAGTAATATAAAGATAAAATTAAATATACATTTAGGATGACTTACCCTCTACAAAGAAGTCGGATGATGACCCTACCAGTAGGGTCACGCTAGACCTCCTCAGAGGGGAGGTCATGCTCTGAAGCAGCAGTGGCACCATGGTCAACATGGTCAGAGAGGCCTTGCACATAGGCAGCAGTAGTCGGGTCAGATGGAGAAGATGTGGTGTGGAGAATGGGATGAGGAGTAGTCTGCACAAATGTACCAGGGGTGGTCTGAAACAAATGTACCAGGGGTGGTCTGAACAAATGTACCAGGGGTGGCCTGCACAAAAGTACCCGGGGTGGACTGCACAAATGTACCAAGGGTAGGCTGGAGTGGAAAACTCTGAGTCTGGTGGAGTGGTGTAGGGACACTCTGATGGTAAGTCGGAGCAGAGAATGATGGTCTTGGTGGTACTGGAATACTAAGAGGGTGTGAAGATGATGAAACATGTGTGTGATGAGGTGATATAGTGGGGTGGGGATAAGCATGCCGGAATTCTCCATGCCCAGAGGACAAGGGGATGGAGGAAGACGGGCTAGAAGATGGTGTCGAGGAATGGGATGAAATATATGGACTACCAGGATCAGACGGTGGTAAAATACCAGAATAAGGGATGTTTCCCAGGTCTATAGCTAGCTCACCGTGCATCGATGTAGAAACTCCACGTCTCGGCTGCCCACGCCTAACAATCATACCATCCCTCCCTCTAGTCCAAACCATTTTTCCTGAAAAATCATCCGTTCATAATATTAGTATAAATATGTAATGATCACATGTTTTGTTTATAATTGACTACAAGTATATACATTAGTCTTCATTGTTATCAAAATCAGAATCGTCAGTGAGTATGTGATGTTCTGAATAATCTTCATTTAAGAGGTCAACATCTTCATCATCGTCATCATTACGTGCTTCAATATCATCATCGTCATCAACTACTTCGACATTAGATGTGTCAGCTAAACATTGTAAATGTTCAATTCTTGTAATTGGTAACACATTAGACGTCTCCTCAGCTTGATACGGCAATTCATCGTTGATGTTGTCAACTTGCCCAATTTTTTTTACTCTCTCCGCCCCTATTTCATTTAAACACCCACGTCACTAAATGAAATTTATTCTTTGCATCATCAATATTTTTTTTTCAAACACTACAAAAATTAAAAACTTCATAATTATTAAAAATTCTAAATAAATAAAAATTTAAATTATTTAAACCACTACATTAGCTTTACTTTACTTGTCTCTACTGGAAGTTAGCCTTTTTTATTTGACGTACAAAGCAAAATGATGTTAACACAAATTAGGGAAAAAAAAATTAAGCACCATGAGGAGAAAATAATTTGTACCACTACTCATGTGCCAAATTGTAAAAATTAATAATACAAGATATACCTAAAGGGTTCTGGCCTTTGGTCACTGGCCCAATATTCAGAAGCATAATGCATTAAGGAGCTTAATCACAGAGAGCTAATTACCCGATAAAGTAGAATTAACACAGACAAAGACCTAGAGGTAATGCCCAAGGACCCATTATTTCAATTCAAAATAAAGTTGTTAACTTTGATAACAAATGATTAAACATTGATTAAACATTGCACTATCAATTATTATAAGAAAAAAAAAAGAACTCAACACAAAATATTTGGTAGAATAATTAAGTTTCATTGACGGGATTCGTTTAATAATTTTAACCAGTGGCTTAACAAAAGAATTATTTACAACAATTGTTCAGGAAAATAAAAGTGGATGAATCCAAATTCAAAATAGGAAAGACGAAATTGAACACTGTTGAGAAACTGCACGAGGCTCATATAAAGTAAAATCAATTGGGGAACTCAAACTCAAACTGCATTCAGGCATAAACTCACACTCAAAACAGAACTCACAAGTAAAATCAATAATACCAGCAACCACAGCTCAATAATCCAACTCAAAAATCAGTTCAGTAATCCAAATAAAAAATACTCAAATCTGAACCTGAGTAGGAGACTAGGCAGGCGGATGAAGCTACGCAGTGGAGGAGGAGTGACGGTCGCGGAGGAGGGCGACGCGGCTGGACGCGGAGGAGGGCGACGCAGCTGGACGCGGCGAACAGCGACTCAGAGCAACGATCGAGAGTTGAGGCGGAGGAGGGAAGAAGGAGATGTGGAGGGAAGAGTAAATGTTAGGGTTTCAATTGGGGAGAACTGGGACGGTTGGAAAACCGGGAACCAAAATTTTATTTATATTTAAAATATTTAAAATTAATTCAATTTTTAAAAAATAAATTAAATTCTTTTTATATAACAAAAAACTTAATTTAATATAAAAAAAATTTATTATACAACAAAAACTTTGATTAATTTATAAAAAACAATTTAATTTAATTTATACAATACAAAAATTAATTATATTTATACATAAAAATATTTAATTTAATTATACAATAAAAATTTACTTTTATTTATATAAAATAATTTATTTTAATTTCTACAACATAAAGTTAATTTAAATTGTAAAAAAAAATTATTTAATTTATATTTAATTTATACAAAAATATTTAATTTAATTTAGACAATAAAAATTTACTTTTATTTATATAAAATAATTTCTTTTTAATTTATACAACATAAATTTAATTTAAATTGTAAAAAAAATTATTTAATTTATATTTAATTTATATAAAAAAATTAATTTAATTTAGACAATAAAATTTACTTTTATTTATATAAAATAATTTATTTTAATTTCTACAACATAAAATTAATTCAAATTGTAAAAAAAATTATTTCATTTATATTTAATTTATACAAAAATATTTAATTTAATTTAGACAATAAAAATTAACTTTAATTTATATAAAATAATTTAATTTAATTTCTACAACATAAAATTAATTTAAATTGTAAAAAAAACTTTATTTAATTTATACAACAATAAAAAAATTTAATTTATACAAAAACTAAAATTAGTATAATTTTTATGTCACATAACATCTACTACCACAAATATCAATGAACCTTATTATTGAAATTGCTCACGATACCCTCATCATCCCTTCTAACTTATAATTCAAAATCTAATAATGAACTATATTCCATGATTCTAAGGTAATTCTATAATTATCACGAAATGAATCATATTTCTTAAATTAACAATGGACTAGGGTTATTAACTTGTTCCTGCTAAGGAGATGAGATCTAGAAAACTATTGAAGTCTTTGTCTTCGTGTTGGGTGCTTGACTAGGGTCCTTCTCTCCTCGGTCAGGTTCCCACTGGTCTCTGTCAGGTACACCAGGTCTCGGATAGCCAAGTGGGTCCCGGTCAGGGAGACCATCTGTCGGTCTCACCCATACCGGTACATAACTTATAATCCAAAATGTAATCATGAACTCTATTCCATGATTTTAAGTTCATTCTATATCACACCCAGTCGAAACTTACTTAATTATGTTACATTTATTAAGAACTAAGTCTATTAAAATTACTATGTCAAAGACCAATTATTTAGTACATTGGAAAACTATATTAACACACTTATAAGAAATATTGCATACGTGTCATCTCGTTACTTACAACTTATGACATCATTATGTGCTTCAGTTGGAAAACATTAATGTTTTTTCGATATCATACTCAGTAACTATAACAATGACATTTATAGAGCATGTAGTCAACTTTGGAACACTTTTGATATTGTATCAATCTAACAATTAAGAATAAGTTACTTACTCACGCACTTAGTCTTAATATGTTTGTATCATATACATTTTCGCTAATTCTTTAAGATGATCTTATGCTTCATTTATGAGAAATAACATCTTTAAAATTATAATGGATATCAAAACAAAAATCCTACTTCATTCATCAATTGCACACATATAACATTTAAATTTATTTAAGTTACTAATCAAAAGTTTTATCTAATTTTTTTTTTCTTAAACCAAATAAAACTTTTTTAGATCAAGTTTATTCTCTATTTTTAAATAGATCCATTACCATTTGTATTAATTAATTACTTCATTTTAAATTTATATTCTGAAATTTATGTATAAAATATTTTATATAATATTTAAATAAATATTTTCTTTTACTCAATTAATTTAATATTTAAATAATTTATTATAACATTAAAGAAATAATTTTAAAACAAATATAATAAAGAATTAAATATACATTAAATAAATTTAAATTTTAAATTCCTAAACATGCGTGGGCCAAGCGGACGCATATGCGTGGGCTGTGGCCGACGCAAAACCGACGCAAGCTGACTTTTTATTAAAAAAAAATTCAAATCCATTTCTGCGTCCGCTTTGCGTCCCATTTCATTTTTGTGTGGGCTTTTAGTGAATTTGGCCGACGCCAGTACCGTCGGCAAGTGGCCCACGCAAAAAAATGGAAGCTAAATGAAGGTTTTCTTGTAGTGTATCCTAAAATAACAATAAGAAATCTTTAACACACTCTATTTGGATCTGGATGTTTATTGTTCATCCGGATGGATTTAAACTGGTGAATTTTGTTTGTATCCACTTATTTACGTGAATTTGAGAGCGTAAATTTGTGGGAAAACTTCATCCTCGCATATAACTGAAAATGTGCAAAGAAAGTCATAGAGTTGTAGTATTTGACGTTGTTACCCTTTGATGTTTTGAACCAAGCCACGTGACTTGCTTAGCACAGTACCTAGCATAACAAAGATTCCTAGGCAAAGTCCCTTCCTATGTATGTAGAAGAAGATTTAGATTCCTGACTTCTTTGACTGAGCTAAGTGGTGTGATTGAGGGTGTAGGTGAAGATTTATTATGGTGTTAAATACGGTGAACGAGGTGGAGTTGAATTGTTGAGCTTCTTATCATTGTTGTTGTCCTGAGCTAGTGCAAGAGTAACGTGTGATCTTCTTCGTCTAGTGAGGTTGTGAGTAGTGAGGTTCTTAGTGAAGTATTAGTTGTGACTGATACTATGTTGGTTGCTCCCTAGTTATAGTGGTGGTTTGGTGTTGTTTGGTGTATTGAGCTAAGATTTCATGGATCACATTGTGGTAATGGATTTATAAACATTTGAAAACGAATTAGTCTATATGAAATAACCACAAATGTGATTATCCATGTCATTCACACGAATCAAAATCAATTATGCAGTTTTTATGAAGCGATAATCGATGTTGATTGGGTGATGATAATCAATTATGTGTGTAATTTTATGGGATAATCAATTATCCATTTTCCATAATAGATTATGTTTTTTACAAGGTAATTGATTATGTCCATGCCATAATCAATTAAGGTTGTTGTTTTGTCTTTCTATGATTTTGGTTCTCATTTCTCCACAGTTATGGTTGTTGGTATGTTCTGTAAAATTGGTTTTGAAAGTTGACATTAGTTACATCTTCATGGATTTATGTTTATATGTTTGTTTTGGGTGAATGATTTTTATGTAGTTGTGTAGGTTATATTGTTGTGATGGTTGTGAGTTGTTGTTGGTGTTGTGGTGTTACTGTGTTTTGGTCCTTTGGACATGCCTTGACGAGGTTTATAACCTAGATTTACGAGCAAGTTTTATATTTTGATGGTTTGGAGTCATGTACTCATATGTGTATATGGAATATGTGATTTTATATATGTGTGTTTTGTCTCTGTGGTACTTCATTTGTGGTTGATGAAGAGATTTGAAAGGAAATTAAAAAATGTGCAACCAAATTTAGTTTAGTACAAATGTGATGCATGTGTGATATTATGGATATGTGTGGAAATTATTTTGTGTTCTATATTTTCTTATCAATAAATTGGAAACAAATTTTGGTTGTATTTGAGTTTGTGGAAAAAAATTGGTTGATATGAGTGTTTTTTATGTAAAATATTATGCTATAGAATTTTTATTTTTTTTATCATTTCAGCGGTATGAATGCGCGAAAATGATAGTTAATTATTATTTTTTATATTAAAGTATGTTTAGAACATATGTTTTTGTATTTAATTCATTTGTATCATAAGAAAAGTTTGAATAAATAAAAAAAATCATAATGCTTAAGCTAACACTAGCTCTAACCCCAACACCTAACCCTAACCCTACCCATAAACCTTAACTCTAACCTTAAATCTAACCATAACCACTATAACTTAATAACCCTAACCATAAACATACACTCAAACATTACCCCTACCCTTTAACCCCTAATTCTAAACCCTAATCTTAACCCTTAACCCTAACATTACTCATTAACCTCTAGCCTTAACCCTAAACCTTACCCTTAAACCATAATCCTACCACATACCATAAACCCTAGTACTAACCCTACGTTATCCATAACTCTAATCATAAACCCTAACCTTAAACCTAACTCAAACATATAACCTAAACCTTGATGGAGATCAAGCCCAAGAGAACATGGAGGCCACTCATCAAGCTCAAGAAGAGGTGGAGGCACAAATGGAGGACGCCCATGGAGGTCAAAGTCCACCTCAAAGGATTACAAGAAGCATGTTCAAAGCCTTGGGAGCTAGAGGACATTTATTTTCTCTTTTTGTAGTGTCTTTAGTTGAAGGTGCTTAGAGGGAAAACTTAGAAACCTCTTTTGTTATAGCATCTTTTAGGTTTTAGTTAGGAGCTTTAGGGGGGTGTATTAGTAGATAGGTGTAGGAGTAGAATAGGGGGTGCCAAAGTGAAGGAAAGGATCACACCTTCCTTGCCTTGCTTTTGAGCGCCGATTCTAGCTTGTTTTGGAGGGAATTTTGATTTGTTTTAGCTTTCAATTTTCAGCACCTTAGGCTATAAATAGAGGTGCCTTCCTTGTAAATTTCAGATTTGAATTCATCTAAAGAAACTATACTCAAAATTGGAGTGAGCATTTGGAGAGCTTTTGAGCTTCTACTCTAGTCTTATCTTGAAGGACCATGGTTTCCTCAAGTGGCGGCTTCCACACTCATCTAGGAGCATCCATACTTCTAGTGGCGTGATCATCCAACCTATCTTCCATCTTCATGAGCATTCTCTTCTCCTTCCTTTCTTCTCTTTCAATTACTCTTGTTGTTTTGTGTTCTTGAGCATTTTTTGGTTCGGCTGTCCTTAATTTTCCAGCACCTATGTTTTGGTGTTCTAAATTCTGTTCGGTACATTTGTTTGTGGTTTAATTCTGTTTGGTCTTCTCTTTTATAATTCCTTTGTTGATTCAATTTGACAATATTTGGTTCATCCAAATGAGTTTGGGAATTGGTACTTGTATTGGTGAGTTCTTGACTTAGAACCATGATCCAACTTCTAAGAAAGTGCCTCTATATTTTCCAGCTCAAGGTGATTCCTCAAAGTGTCAAGAATCTTGTTCTATGTGGCTATTGGAATCACATCATGTGGTATCATGAGTCTTAGGTTCATTCTTGTTAATTGTTGAGTTGTGTGCACTTTAATTTCAAGAGCTCTTTAATTTCTTGCAATTTTAGTTACTGTTTTAGAATTTTAATTGAGTATTCTTGCTGTTTTTCTTTTGCTCCAAGTGTTTGTGGAAAGGTTTATGGCACTCATAATTCTTATGAGTATGGTTGCTCTTTTGGAATGGCATTATCCTTCCTAGAGTTTACCTTAAGCTTCCTTTCACTTGTTGTTAAAATTTGTGATGTGTCTTTTAATTTTGTAATCATGTCAAGTTTTGTCTTAGTCATGTTATTCCATAATTGTCATTACTTCTAGTAGTACTTTTCTTGTTTTGATTGTTTCTTGCTTTAGTGTCATATAATTTTCTGAATTGATGTTGATCCTTTGTGCATTTTCTTTTTAGAATTGAGTTCATACTTGTATTCTAGACCTATACAAGTTCCAATACATCATTTTCTATTATGTCTTTGCTAGTTCATCATCCTGTTTTTTATTCCTATTAGGATTTCTCTGTTTCTGAAAAAAGTGCTTACTGTTTTTCCTTATTGCAACTGATTTACGTACTGTAAAATTCTGAAATTCTGGATTTGAGATATTCAAAGTGTTAGAAAGGAATAGAAAAAAGAATCATTCAAAAATATGAAGTACACAAAAAATGATAAATAAAATAAAAAAAGTGTACATTCCTGCCGAAAAAAATACGGTAATCTGGCAGTGATTTTAAAAAATTTATTTCTCTCAATTGGCTTACTGTTTTTAATTGATTCCAGTGCCATTTTTGAGTTAACATCTTGAAGTTTCTGTGGTATAAATTTCATAATCCAGTTCGCTCTACAACGTTCCAGTTAAATCAGTGAATATCAAACACAGTTTGCATAAAAAAAAAAAAAATTCCAGTAGCTAAAATTTTTGTTTTCTTCATCTACTCTAGTGCTTTTCCTTAGGTATTCTTTTGTGTGCCTACTTTTCTCATTGAGTTCTTTATTTTCTTGATTGTCTTTCATTCTTATTCTTTGAGTTTGTCTTACATATAGTATTCCTTTTGCAATTACCTTTTCCTTGCTTATACCTTTTCTTGTTTGTCTTTATTGTTTCTTTGGTTTTGTGGTGGTTTGCTCTTAAGATTGGTGTGCTTGCTTTGACATATTTCATTTGAGGATTCCAAGGCCTCAAGATCAGATTGATGCAAGAACATTATTTCTTTGAGAGTGACCTCTTTTTCTACCTCAAACATATAACCTAAACCTTAAGCCTAAATCTAGCCCCAAACATAAACTCCAACCCTAACTCTAACTCTGAACACAACTCCTATCCATAAAATCTTACCTTATCTCTAACCATACATGTTAACCTTAACCATAAACCTTAAACCTAAACATAAACCCTAACCATCAACTTTACCCTAAAATTATGGTTTTTTTATGTAGTAATTGAAGTTATATGGTTGTCTATGTTCAAGGATTTGTGTACATGGATAACGATAACCATTGGTCTATGTATTTTGACGACATTGAGATGCCACGCACAAATAATATGAATGATGATGTTGTTGATGTGGACTTCAATCCAATTTCATACCTACAAGAACAAATAAAAATGCACATGAAACTAGAAGCATTGATAATCCTTTGCATGGTTGCATATGGATTGAAAGTGTTGCATGTGTTAACAAAAACAAGAAACTTCATACTAGAGTTCGTACCACAAAAAGAGCGTTGTCGACAAGAATTGATATCACACTTGGTCCATATTGAAAGATGTTGTGACATTATTCACACATGGGTCCAAAAGCATTTATTCAGTTATGTGAACGAATAGGAGAAACTAGGATTTAAAGGATGCATTTCAATTAATAGTTGAGGAACAAATCGCTAAATATTTACACATCATTGGCCATAACGTCAAGAATCAGAGTGTTTCGTTCTTTTTTTCATTGATTCAGAGAAACAATGTCTCATTTCATAATGTCTTCAATGCAATTTTAATGTTGGAGGAAGAGATCTTAATTCAACTATCTAGGATCAAGGTGCAACCTCATATCTTAAACAAGAGTCGATTTTATCCATACTTTAAGGTACCAATATGAGAAACACTAGTTCAATAATTAAGTAATGTTGTATGACTTTTTGTTATTTATGAATGTGAGTTTTTTGCAAATTAGGATTGTTTAGGTGTTATAGATGACACTCATGTTCGTGTCAAGGTACGAGCAGATGTTCCTCATTTTCATAGAAGAAAAGATTGGCCAACTCCTAATGTATTCGTAGCTTGTGATTTTGACATAAATTCACATATGTTATGGTCAGGGGGTAAGGAATAACCTATGATTAGAGGATACTGAAAGATGAATTTGTACGAGAGGATCCATTGATCATATTAGAAGGTAGTTTAAAGTGTTTTGGAGTCAACAATATGAATTGGGTTAAACTATTACTTATGACTAATTATTACAATGAATTCAAATTATTTAAGGAAAATACTACCTCGGGGATGCCAATTTTATGTTGAAACTCCAAGTTATAACATCATATCGTGGAGTTCGATACCATTTGAAATAGTACTCTCACAGAGATTCATAGGATGTCCGCGAATTGTTTAATCATTTTCATTTATCACTTAAAAATGTAATTGAAAGAATATTTGGTGTGCTGAAGAAACATTCCTAATTATAGCTAGTGGAATTGAGCCTCGTTACTCATTTGATACGATGACAATTAGAATTTTAACATGTTGTATTCTTCATAAATTTCTTCACGGTTTCAACAACGATGGGTTTTTACTTGAAGAAGTTGACTGTGAAATGATGAAACCGGATTTAGATGTATCACACTCGCAAGTTCGTGAGGATGACTATAGGCTCGGATCACAAATTAGGGATAATATGGCCAATGAAATGTGGAGAGTTATGCAAACAATAAAATTTATGTAATAAAAGATATTATTAGTCAGAAGTTATGTTCATTTGATATTCACATTCGTGCACATTGCTCAAAATAGCCAAAATCAACTACCTGAACAATGTTTTCAAGTTTATAATAACCTAAATTTACCATACCAAACTCAATTATACAAAGTTCAGTGTACCATTCGAAACAAAATTAAGGATACCCAAAATGAACCTATCATACCAAGTTTCATGGATATAATGAATCCAACCTTTCGTCGATCAACAATACGACAATAACGATACAATATTTCCATAAATTTAACCAATTCTAAATACTCAAAGAAAAACCTTTATAACTCAAACATCCTGTTGTGAACTTCAACTAACTCAAAATCTTAATTCAAAACACAATATAACATTTTAGTTTTATTGAATTCATGCTGAACACATCACAATTTTACCAACTTGCAAATTATTTCATCTATTCAAACTTCACAATTAACTAAAGAATTTACTCCAATTCAACAGGCAAACAAAACATCAACCAAGGGACCATATCAATTCAAATTTCACATATGCAACCTCATAACTATTCTTCATAAACCTTTCTAACTAAATAGTCACCCAAACCAATTTCGACATCAAAAGATTATTAAAGATAATTTTTCTTATAAACCAATATTTACATCAAAAGATTATTAAAGATATTTCCCTTACCTAGAAATCTAATTACTCCAAAAATCTCAATTTCAGAGATGAAGCTTAAACCTACTCACAAAAAACATTGATGACCAAACTAAGTTATTGTATGATCCTAGATTAGTAGAGATTCACGTTTTTCCATCAAAATGCACATGTAAACTCATATTCCTAGGAAAACAAACCATACACGTGTAAACGACCCAAGGAAAATGGGATAAAGAAAATCTTACTCTAAACAAAAAATTAATTGATAGTTATTATTATTCTCCTCTTTGTTAGCTTCAATGTGATGAACTCAAATTTTGAAAAAGATGAACGATTAACTCAAAAATTTAGAAATATGACAAAGAAAAATTATTTTAGAGAGACGATGATTTTTATAAAATGAAGTTTGAATAGTTAATTTTTATTTATTTATAAGTTTTTAACTTAAACAATAAAATATTTAAACTTAGTTTCATTTTAACCACTTTTATTCGCTTCTTTGTTTTCTTTATCATCCCACTTACCAGAGGAGTGAGAGTGGTGATTGTTTGAATGCCTTCAAAGGAAGGGGCCATGACACATTTATTGATTCTAGGAACCACTGAAATTTCGACTAAACTCAATCAATTGAGAGTTAGGATTAGAGAAAGCATTAGAAAATCAAAGACGAGCACTGGAAGCAAGGGGATCTACTGCTTCATTGAGGAGAAAAGAATCATAGATATGGGAAACAAGCAGTCTTTATCCTGTCTATCCAGCCAGGAATGAACCAAGTCTCTTAAAGATGGGATAAGATTAGTCAAGTCTAGGAGAACTTTCCTTAATCAGTTGACCTTACTTTATAATTTTAACGTACTTTCTTTCTTACTATGTCATAGGCCTTCGCCACTTCAAATGACCTTTATTTTTAATTCACTCCAAAGATATATTTGAATTATTTTTATAATGACTAGTTAGAGTAAACAAATTTATCATGATTTAAAAAATGTACAAGATTATTTCACCTTCATTAATATTTATTTAAATCCTCAACCTTAATCCCTAACTATAATTATTTTAAATCTTTAGTTTTCTTTATATGAGTGTATTAAATTCACTATCATAACAAATTATTTTTGCAATGAAATTTAGAATTAATATCTATTACATTTCTAAATATATAGGTATAGTTTGTATTTTTCTGTGAATAAAAAATTATATTTTAGATTAAGTTAAGAAATACATATATTGTAGCTAGCTGCACCCTTGCCATCCAATTGTACATAGCTGCACCGGTGATTTTTTGTTTTTTTATTTTTATGTTTTAAAAATAGTTTATTAAAGAAAGGAAAATGGACCCCTCTTCCGGTATTTCAGGAGATCACTAAATATAGGATGACATGTTTTAATTGCCTTCCATGGCAATATTAATTGAGTCCATATTTGTAATAAAAGCGTGAATAAAAGTCAGAGTTTTTATTGCATTTTATGAATTAAATCTAACTTTTCTAATATATAAAACAATATACGTGTCGTTTAAAACATTTAAATTCGTTGAGTTGAGTGAAATTTTAAGTAAAGAGTTTAAATTTAATTTTATCACATTTAGAGTAATAAAAATATTATATTTCAATGACTTCATTATTTTTTGAGAGTGATTCCATACATCCCAAATTTGTGGGAAAAAAAATAGTCCTTAAATTCTATCTTGTTAATTGATTTTTTTAGTAAGGGAGAATATGTTAACAATTCTCATGTCAAATTTAATAACACAACAATAGTTTTTGAGTTTCTTGGATAACATTTTTTGTTCTTCTTAAATTTAAACATTATTTTAATCTTTCAAATTTTAAAATTGATATTTATTTCTTTAAATTTGAGAATAATATTTTTAGTTCTTAAATTTAAAATTAATATTTTCTTCACATACAATGATATAAAAATAGTTTGTAGGATCCAATATATTTAAATTTAGATAATAGAATTTAAATTAAATGGAGAATGAAAAAAAAATTAGAAAAAAATAAAGTTTAAAATTATTATTTTTTTATTTACTATATTTTAATAGTTTATCTTTTTCACGATCAAATCTCATCTCTTTAAGAAGACATTAAAAGGTAGATTGACTTATCATAATCTTGATTTGTATAAATGTTTTTAGATGTTAAAGTTAATTTTCTCTCTTCTTAATTGTTATCACTCAAGCAACATAAACCCTAAATCATAATGCATATGTTCAATGGTGCATTCATAATTTAAGAGACTTTATTTAGTGAAGACTAGTGAATTGATGATGTCTTCCTAAATGTTAGGTCTCTATTTTTATAAATTATTTATTGATTGGTATGTTGTAATATGAATTAGTTATGTGATTAACTTATGTATATATGGAGTTATTGCATTGATAAGTGAATTTATATGTATTATGATTGGATTAAGTGACAAAAGATTGATACATAAGATTGATATCTTAGCAAAATTACGTTATTAGTACTAAGTACATAGTTTATTAAAAGGAAAGTATCCTAATTTAACTTATAATTTAAATCATATAAATTAATATATTAAGTTATGAAAAAGTTGAAAGATATTTTTGTATCAAAATTTGTATAGTAAATATAAGGAACAACTTTAATATAAGAACGTGATATTAATTGCAAATATTATATATATATATATATATATTATTTTTTTAATATGTGATTCGATAAATTTATGAGTTTTTTATGAGATATATTTTATTTTAAAATTAAGAGAAATGTTAGAAATAATTTTTTAAAAATTATTTAACTTTAAGAAAAAAAAACTAATTAGCATGTTTAAGAATCTCTTCATGGACATATTCAAAGTTTTAATATAAAATAAATATTTAAAAGAACTAATAAGTCTGGTCAAACTTATAGATAGATAGAAAAACTTAACACAACTAAATTATAAAACTAGTGACTTCGGCAAATATGAACTTTTCTTAGCTTATTTCTACCCGAAGGGTAATAAATTTGCAATAAAAAACTGCATTACTTGAACCTAAAAATCGTAACTAAATTTTATTCTAAAATAACTAACCTAATACGAGAATATTACTTGAATGTGAAATAAAAATACTCACATATTAATTGAACCTTTAAAATCTATCACACATATTTAATTTTGAAATAAAAAATTGTGGCAGTAGAAGAATCCAAAAGTTTGTGTTTATTATAAGCAATTTAATATCACTCATCCATATGAAAATCATTAAAAATCAAAGCAGTAGGAGTAATCTTTTCAAGTATTAAATTGATGTGTTGAAACTGTTCAAAAGATGAAATTAAAAACTCAATAAAAAAGGAAATGAAAAGAGAGATAAGAAAGTGATGGATGGGGGAAAGGGGCAAAATGGTAAGTTGCAAAGGGTTTTGTGTAGGCTTCCCCATCTCAGAAGCAGAGCTAGGCTCCCAATATAACCCCTCAAAGTTCCCCACCACAGAGAAGAATCTCTCTTTATTTCTTTCACTCTCACACAACCAAAATTTTCCAAACTCTCAACTCCATCAACCCTTCTCTCTCTCTCTCTCTCTCTCTCTCTCTCTCTCTCTTTCTCTTCAAACTCACCACTTCTGCACTTCAATTTATTCACCTCTGACACCCTCTTAATTTTGCTTCCAGTTCATCTGAGTGATGGGCATGATCTCTCCTCACTCTCACAATTCCCACATTATAGTGATCCTCATCACCTGCTTCTTTCGTCATAAATTCTAGAACAAATTGCACACCCTCATCTTCTCTTTCACTGCATATGGGGTATCTATGAACTCAATGAATATGACCCTTTAATCTAAGAACTAGTAAAGCCACACTCACTCTCACACACTCCAAAGTCCACACCAACCCCCCCAAAGTCCTGCTCCCATGGCGGGTGGCAAGCTTCATCCTGGTTCAAACATGTCACTTCTCCTCCAAAACGACAGGCTCCCTTGCTCCTCTGAAGTCCTTGAGTCTCTTTGGGCTCACACCTCTAACGCTGCTTCCTTCCAAGGTCATCTCTTCCTTCTCAATTCACCTCACTCTCTTCCATCTCTTCATACTCTTGTTACTACTTCCCTTGCTCATCAATTTTCTCAACCTCAACTTTTCACTCTCATGGATGCTTGTCAAGGTTTTTAAAAACGCTTCAAGAACACAATAACATCGAGGTTCTTGTGGTTTCCATGACCATGGAACATCCACAATTGCAGATGGATTAGTTTGCAATTTTCTGCATGGATCATGACCGCTGTTTAAAACCTTTATTATATGTATTTACAAAATAAACAAACTCTCTTTTTTATTTTTGTGGGAACTTGAAAGTTGATTTCTTTCAGTTCGGGACAATTGTTCTCTGAAGATGTTTGGAAGTTGTTTTTTTTCTTCCATGTAGAAGCTTCTTGTGATTGAAATTTAACACGGTTGTTGTTTGTTATTTCTTTTTCTGGTGGTTGATTTCAGGTTCAAAATCTATGGTTGATTTTGAGAATGTTAGTGGGGGCAGGGTGACGGATAGGCCCTTTTTTCAAGCGTTGGAGAAGGAAGATAACTGTGATGATGATTATGAGGGTTGCTTCCATCAACCGGGTAAGAAAAGGAGGCTCACAAGCGAACAAGTTCAGTTCCTTGAAAGGAACTTTGAGGTCGAGAACAAGCTTGAACCTGAAAGGAAGGTCCAACTTGCAAAGGAGCTTGGCTTGCAGCCAAGGCAAGTGGCTATATGGTTCCAAAACCGAAGGGCAAGGTTCAAGACCAAGCAGCTAGAAAAAGATTATGGCACATTGAAAGCTAGCTATGACAGACTCAAAGGTGACTATGAAAGTCTTCTTCAAGAGAATGACAAGTTAAAAGCAGAGGTAAAAGAAATAAGAAAAAAGAGACACACAACACATACATACATGCTTCCAAATTAGCTTTTGTGCTTTATGCTACTACTTGCTTTAATAAAGTGCAATGTTTATCCCACTAATGGGTTAATGATTGGATTGGCACAATTTTGTTACTAACAGGTGAATTCTCTGGAGAGCAAATTGATTCTTAGAGATAAAGAGAAGGAGAATTCGGACGACAAGTCATCTCCTGATGCTGTCAATTCACCCCACAAAGAGCCTATGGATTTAATTTCAAATTCAACATCTGAAAATGGGACCAAAGTGTCACTCCCTATTATGGTAACATGCAAGCAAGAAGATGCCAATTCAGCCAAAAGTGATGTGCTTGATTCGGACAGCCCACATTGCACTGATGGGAACCATCCCTCTTCATTCGTGGAGCCTGCTGATTCCTCCCATGCTTTTGAACCAGACCACTCCGACTTCTCCCAAGATGAAGAGGATAATCTTAGTGAAAGCCTTTTGACCCTCCCTTGCTTACCAAAGGTTGAAGAAGCCTGCTATGATGACCCTCCTGAAAACCCTTGTAATTTTGGCTTCCATGTCGAGGATCAAACCTTCTGTTTCTGGCCCTATTGAACCAACCAACCGCTTCCAATGTTATAAAACTTCGCAGTTGTAACCATGTACTTGAAGCAATAAAATTGGTATTACTTCTACCAAGGAATAAAATCAAAAGGCTAATCCATTTTGCGCTCAATAACAAACAATATTAAAAGCTTTAACACACTTCTCTGAATTCTGAAAGGTCATGTGTCACTGGTGTTATTACCAGTAAAAGTGTACAGCAATGTTCCTAGCTAAAATTCAAAACTGGTTCAGGTATGCGCGTAGGTATCCCAAAATTTCAGGTGGGGTACAGCAACCAATCGTTGTTTTACTTTCGGATGTGAAAAGTGGAAACCCTGTTCCTCTTTCTCTCTGCACTCGTCTGGATCACACCGTTGTTTTACTCATGCATTAGGAAGACCCTTTATCGTGACTTGCTGGTCCTTACTTCTCATCATAAAGTTACGGTTTAATATGCATCCTAGTACCAACTAGGATTGGCACAAAGGTGCTGGCTTTGAGTAGTTCCTGTAAAATCTTACTTCAAACTTTTTTTTCTATATTTTCTACTGTGTCCCAGCTGATGATGATTGTGTTAGAAATAAGTGGCACCTATTTAATGAAATTGAAAAATTAAATAAAAGGAAGGAGTTTATTTAGTAATGTATCTACACAAATAAAATACATGACTGCTACAGTCACCTTTGGTAGCAGTAAACAAGTTCATAGGTAAATAGTCTCCCTATTACCTAGCATTGAAGTAAATTTGTGAGACTTGAGAGGAAGCAATTTTTTATCATTATACTTTAGATCTTTAACGGGATAGAAGAGAAGAGGTTACTTACAAGTCACATCCTACTGGTGCAAATTCACATTCAAAATGTTGCTTAAACAACAACTTGCATGAACAGAATGACATACATTGAAGGCTGCGAAAGTTGTTAGCTACTTGTCCCATAAGAAAGTTGAATTTAGTACCTTGGCCTCCCCACGAATGAAATTGAATTTCTCCAAGCAACAGTAACCCAAAGTAAAAAAAAAAACAGCATGGAACATATGGAGAATACTACTAAACCCTGCTACAGAAGTCAACATTTCTGGTGTGGCTCGCTTGAAGAAATTGGATTGGCAAGGACTTTAAGCACAAGCTAGCTCATTGAGATGTTGACAGCTTCCTCAAATTTAAGCATTATAATATTTGAAATTCATTCTTGCAATTAATCCCATGCCTTTGTTTCTTCATGAAGAATTTGTCCGTTGCAGAATCTTGTTAGCTGTTGAATTTTGGTTCGCCCATGAAAAAGTCCATGTAAAGTGTCTCACCCTTTAAAATATTATCTGCATTAGTATTTTACTCAATGTGTTGCATCATCCATTGACAAGTTATAAATGGAGGCACCTTTCAGGGATGGCCCTTGTGCGCCTTGACATTATTCACGTGAAAAAAAAAAAAGTTTTAGCCTGAAGGAACACACACACACTCAAGTAGTGCAATTAATTAAACAATTGATTGAAATTCCATGCTTGGATCACAGTGGTGAAAGGGTGTTTTAGGGTATATAAGAGAAAGAATAAAACATTAATCAGTGGCATGTAAAAGTATGTGTTAATTGATATTTTCCTTGTTGTGTTGTAATGGGTTAGAGTAGCTAAGAAGTTAAAACGGTGGAGTCAAAAATGTCATGCTCTAGAGTCTTTTTTTTTCAAATGTGATTGCTTTGTAGGCTTATACAGCTAAGGTCAAAAGTTTTTTTGTGGTCCTCAAAAGAGGAACACTGCTGGCATTTGATTTTGGTGAAAGTGATGTTAAGTGAAGCTCTTTAGCGTCTTTTTCCTTTTCCTCTCTTGCAGCTTGGGATCTAAGTTGAAGCACAAGGTTCATTAATTATCCTTGTCCTCACTGTAGTGAGTACCATAAACGAATCAATGTGAGGGCATTGTCTCATATCTGTTGTACTTAAGAATATCTCGGACTGTGGCTTAGTTAGGATCAACTAAGTTGACGGATATCAATTTCTTATAAATTAATTCAAAACCCTGCTGTGACATCTACTGTTTCAACTTCTCTTCTGCATTTTGGTGGAAACAGAGAAAAAAGCTACACTTTTCCCTCTCTTTGTTTTTATCAAAATCATACAAATTTAGTAATATTCAATATAATGAGTTCTTTTTTGTTTAGGTTAGTAATATTATCATTTTTAATATAAATATGTTACTACTCAAACTACTATTACAAGGAAACGAAAAACACAATTATGATTGATTAAAGTATCTCATCATCACATGTTCCGCCATTAATATGTGGATTTTGGTTTAACAAATTTATTAGGTTATTTCACTAATTTGTATTACCGAGAAAATCCCACCCTAATTGGTTTCCATCTGGATGCAAAACTTGATTTGCATCTTCTCCTCTCCTTATTATATAAGGGATTTCCAAATAATTGTTAGCACTATTTTGTTATTGGTTGTAATTATTTAAAGGCTTATTTTGAGAAATTTCGTTTTAAAGAATTGTCGGTATCTTTTCAATTGAGGCATTTTATCTGCTAACAATTTAAAACTATTACAGTAGTTTACGCTCATGGATTAATACTGCAATAATTTTGTTTGACAACATATTAACCATCTCTTGTCATCCATTTGATGCCTAATTAATTTTAAGCAACCACTTGATATCTTAGTAAATGGTGAGTGTTGTTTGGATAAAGTGTTTATCATTAGTTGAGAAGATATAATTTATAGTCAAGGTGTAACTCTTTATACTTAAGAGCATAACAATTCAAGTATATCACAATTTGATTGGAACTTCACTCTCCTGACCTCTGTCATGAGACAATTGATGTCACCGGTAATAATCTCTTCCCTGATAATTATCTCATTAAGAATCAAACTCTTTGATTGTGACTCAGTCCACCTGACCTACGTCACGAGAAAATTATATAGCCTACAACAATCTCTCCTTAAAATATTGTCCCACTAGGAATCAAACTCGTGATCTTGTTCTAATACTAATTGTTTGATCGAGCTCTTATCATTAGACAAAAAGTTATATCTTATATTCAGGACGCAACTCGTTCTACTTAAGAGTGTAACAATCCAAGCTCCAGGATTCGATTTTGACTTGACCCAGCTTATAGCTTTTGGCCTTACGATAAGCATTTGATCAAATGGGTCAAGTCACAATCAAAACATGGTGTTTGGGCCACTAAGTATAAAAAGTTGTGATATGACTATTAGCTGTAATTTTTGGCCTAATAATAAGCATTTGATCTAACAATTTGTTTAGAGTCAAAATTACAAGTTCAATTCCTAGCCAAAAGATTGTTAAGGGAGAGTTTGTTGCATGTGACATCAATTGTCTCGTGATGTTAGGTATGCTGAGTAATTATGAGATTTGGTTCTTGGATTGCTACACTCTTAAGTAAAAAAAAATATGTTCTAACTATAA
This sequence comes from Phaseolus vulgaris, assembly GCF_051622355.1. Lineage (NCBI taxonomy): Eukaryota > Viridiplantae > Streptophyta > Magnoliopsida > Fabales > Fabaceae > Phaseolus > Phaseolus vulgaris. Next base: position 9,719,066 of record NC_143499.1, read on the forward strand.
CTATATTATTGACCTAATGGTATTTTGGCCAACACTCGTGGGTGTTAGTTACATTTGTACTCCTAGAATTTTTACATTGTTCGTATTTTGTGCTTAAATGATCATTATGATTTTCCTACTTAGTCTCATAGAATATGAGAATCAACTGTACATTTTTAACACATTAACAATATCACATAATGTCCATACAATACAATATAACCAAACTAACATGTTCAAAACTAACAATAGTTTCTAATTAGCTATCAAATTTTAGCTACCAATTTATAAAGTTTATTAATAATAGAAACTACTTTAGATATCAATAAATTTTTTAGTCTCTAAAATAATATATAATTTAGTCAATATAGTAAATAATTATTTTTTTCTCTAAAATTGACTTCTATTTAATGATTTTCTTGTAGTGATACATATATAAAAAAAACAAAATATAAAAAGGAATGTAGAACACTCCATCTACTCACTGTGGAATTCTACCACCTGTAACATCATCTGCTTTCATGTAACAAATGATGATCACAAATTTTAAAATAAATACAAAATGGAAAATATGGTAAGTTAGTATTTTCAAAACTTTCAATATAATTGTAGCTTTCAATAAATACAATCACAAACTTATATAATTCATCATTTTTCATACCTCAAAATTTTAAATTAATAGTCACATGTCTATAATTAACTCATAATCAATACTATTTATGTCAACAATCCGCATACCAACATATATAGACACTTGAATATACTGTTTGAAGACTTGTGTATTGATTTAGACTCATATATATACATTTGTCATACTACCCTACTGTGAAATTCACACAGCTAAGTGCATAATAATAGCAGTACCAAATTACCATGATCAGGTTAATCTATATGAAGTGTCAGACCAATTATCTTTCAAACCATAGACATGGTCATATGAATCTCCTTCAAGTCTTATTACCTCATAATTTTCATCTATATGATTCCAATATACCAATACATTTATGATACCCCATTCTAGACAAATCCCTAACTAATCTCAACAATGTATTTCTTTTTTTGAATATATTACGTCTCAATCGCATTTTCACTAGATTCATAAATCACTTCACACATCATACAATTATTGAATATCAAATATTCAAATTTTACATGTATAAATAAACATTCATCATAATTTAATAGAAACTATTACACAATAACCAAACAAACAAAATCAAAAGATTTTTTTTAGTTTGAGCAAAAATGACATCGCTTTAGCAAAATGTTCTTCGCTTGAGCGAAAATGAGGTCGTAAATAGGTCCATTTTTAGTACTATGAGTGAAAATAGACCCTAGAGTTTAAGCCAAATTTGAATCCATTTTCGCTTGAGCGGAAATCCTTTCGCTTGAGTGAAAATGAACTTGAAAACAAGCCTAATTTTCACTTTGTTTTCGCTCAAGCGAGAATGGACCTGAGAACAAGGTAAAAAATTTATGTTAACTTAACTACATTTCAAAATTTCACCCAAATTCAATACATAAATTTGAATTTTCTAAAACATATAACATCAATAGGATATCACCTTGCTTAGAATTTGACTTATACTCTCATTGAACTCATATATATACATACATATTCAGGATTTCTAAACAAGATTCATTCAAACTTTAATTCAACAACCAACACTCATTATTGATTGCACTTGAAACAATTCATAACATAATTCGGTGACATTCAAGAACTTCTTCAACATCATAATCAACATGTAAATTACCAAGTCATCAAAATCTACTATCTCTATACTTTTAGAATCAATCTCAATCAAATCATTCTAATTCACTTAACAAAAGACCCCGCAAGAGCTAATTTGGAACTTGTAACCACATCACCTTCATCCTATAACCTAGGATTCTATTGAAAGGTAAAACTAAATTCCCTTACTTAATTATAAGTAGGTGTACTGACAGAGATTTCCAACTTCTAAAGAGAGCAATGATAGTCTAACTTACACCATAGAGTCCTGATCAAGGATCCAAACATATCGCTAGGACTTTGAACTAACAAAGACTAATCATGAAGCCTGAGGTACCACATGGAAAGAACCTCAATCCAGGTAAATAGGAAAACTTAAAATTGACTCAAAGGAAAAATAAGTAGAACTAAACTTACTCTATTCAAAATTATGATCGGGTAGTTCTACTCTACTCACTGTCAAGAGTTCAAAGGTGGCCTTTGGTCGTCAGTCGGATGAAGGACAAAAGTCTGAAATTTAGAAAGAAGGCAGAGGAGAAAATAAAAAGTTTTCTAAAGATATGATAATCATTTTAAAATGAGACTTGAATAACTGTTTAGGGTTTAGGCATGTGAGTTTTTAGTACTCTTGAGAAGCATTAACATATGTCAAGTTCAACAAATAGAAATACGACCTTGACCTTGACCTTGGAGTGAATTTATAAAATAAATCCTAATAGTATGATTCTCATATATTAATATATGATTATTTAATTCAAAATATTATAGTATTATATAAATTTAATTACTATAAAGTGTGAGCATAAATCTCTATATTCATTCAATTAAAAATATCATTAATATGATTTTAAAAATAATTTTAATGAAAATCTACAGACTTCTTTTATAATAATATATAATGGTTTTTAACATAATAAAATTTAGAATTAAAAAGCATAAATAGATATTCTATTAATTTATAATCTTATTATTTTATATTATTTTTAATATATAAAAATAAATTGCAATAAAAAAAATTAATGAATTATTCACATTTAATGTAAATGATTTAACTCAGTTAGGAAAAAGTATTTATAAAGAAATGAAAATTTTAAATAATAATTAGGACAATATTGAATTTTTTAGTGTTTATTTATAAAATTAGAAAAATTTAAAAATTAATTACTACAAAATTAAAATTCGACGGGTCTATTTTTTTTATGAGAAAAGTTTGGTATTAATTGAGATAAAAATTAAAGTTTAAGATGTTTATTTTTGAGAAAAAAAATAAAGTTTAGGAGAGTTAAATATTTGTTTTAAAAAAATTACCATTCAAAACAACTTAATTGTATTTTGATTGGATTAGATAAGTCATTGGGATCATATACTAAAATAATAAAAAAGGAAAGTCATAATAAATTGAAATAAAGTTAATAAATAATTTAAAAGTTAAAATAGTATAAATTCGGATCAATTCATACTTTGCATTCTAAAATGATGATAATAAATTTGTAATTTTAAAATTCAAATTAAATTATTTTTTTGTCCTTTAGTTTCGTTTTGGGATGGTGAGGTTATCATGTTTCTATCAAGTTGCAATTTAATTCTCTTAGCTGTTTTCACCATCTTTATACTAACTATATTATGTGCATCTAGACGAGAGTCCCACCATTAATGTCTCATGTTTATCAAATTTCATATAAGCAAAAACATTTTTTCATCGATAACAAATTATTAAAAACAATTTTTTTGGGGTTTATATTAATTATGATCTTTCATATTTAGAAACTCATTCCAGTCCTAATTAATCTGAGTTGATTTAAAACCAATTTAAAAGGGTAAAAAGTCTCAATTTATTTAATCAAACAAGTCTTCATATAAAAGAAAATCAATCTTACAAATATCTACTTCAAAATCAAGCTAATTGAATAGAAGTAGCATGGATAGAACAAAATAAAAAATATTTGTTAGAAACTTCTAAAAACTTTAATAGTTTTTTTTCTTAAGTTGTTTATTTTCTCTATTATTATACTTTACGCTATTTTAGTATCATACTTTATGCTATTTTAGTATGAACATATTTAAAATTTGAGGTTAATGACACTTTAAATAAATTTTCTTTCCTTAATTTTTGGAAGTTTCTTTTAAGGACAAAATTGTAACAGAGCTTCAAGTTTCAAAGTGGACAATACCTTAGATGTACGATTGACCCTAATGATGTTATCTCAACTAACTTGAAGTTAGAACATTGGTGTTATTTGTGGGGATCGAAACGAGGTTTCAAATGTGAATCCTCATTCTCTTAGCCCTCGACTGATGGGTTTGTTTCGATATGTTCAATAGTTTCACATCGCTTAGGAGTCGAGGTCAATGACACTTTAAATACACATTCCTCCCTTATTCCCCAAGGTACTTTTTAAGGACGAAATTGTGACGAAACTCCGAGATCCAAACGAACAGTATCTTGGATACGGTGATTGACCCTAATAATGTTATCCCAAGATACTTGTGGTCAGAACATATGCATTTTGAAAGGACACACAAAAATTTAAATAGTTTGAAACCAAAAATTAAAATATTTATAGGAACTATGAAACATATTTATAAAAACTAAAAAAAAATAACATATTTACATAAGTTTTTTTTTTCATAAGGTTTAATACCTAATTTAAGTTGAGTTGATAAGTGTCATTCTTATTATAGAGATATCTAAAGAGACAAATTATATAAGTATCTTGTTTTAAAATGACACTTCTTTAATTTGTCACCTTTTCTAGATAAGACTATACATTGTAACATTTTATGATATAATTTTTTAACTCCAAATTAGGTTTGATTTCTTCATAAATGGTTTGGAGATTTATTTTCTTTTACAAGAGTTTTGATTTTGTCCCTTTATTATTTTTTATCCTTTTGTTTTTCCTTTTCATGGAGTTTTTATGACGTAACATATGGTTAATAAAATTTTAAAATGTGAACCTAATTGGTATGTTCATAAATGCTTGCTTAACGGATTTAATCTGTGAGTTCACTGACTTAATCTACAGGAAAGTTTCTCCCAAATTATTAAACATATTATTATTTGGCTTGTAGATCTATTTATCTGCAATTTTTTGTAAAATAGATTAACACTGAGAAAAAAAATTCCTTTCTTTTTTGAACCAGACTCATCTAACCTATATTAAACGTGGATTTCATTAATCAGACCTTAAGCACGCTAAATTAGCATCTTAGACATATTTGTGTCAACTCTGTTAATTCATTTCAAAATTTTCTAAATCAATCATTTTAACATTAACACAATTTAGTTAAGCATCAAAGGAAAATAAAAGTTAAAAAAAATGGCATACACCTTTTTTCATTAATTTAATTAGTTTACCATTAACACAAGAAAATGAGGGTAAAAATAAAAAATAAATTTGTTAAAATTATTTTTTCAAACACACGCAAACAACAATTAAATTTAATAGTATAAATTTATTAATAATTATATATATTTTTTAAATTATCCTAAAACTACTGAGTCTTATTATGCTATTATATCTTTTTTCCATTATCTAAAACAACGTACTCTTTATATTTAATTTATACTTAACTACTAACGTATGCTAGTGATCTTCTCTGGTTCTCGTAGGAGAAAAGGATTTTATCTTAAGAATGTATTGTATTTATTGTAAAGTAATTAAAAATAGTTAGATGAAAAATTTAAAATATTTTTTAAAGAATAGATAAAAAATTATTCATAATAGCATATATATATATATATATATATATATTTGTGAAAATATATATAGGTTATGAAAATAAGACTCTTTTCAGATTATTTGTGAACATGAGATTGTTTTCACCATGTTAGCAATGGATGAAAATGGTTACCTCACATAGTGATTTTTCCTTCACACGTTTCTTTAAAACAAATGTTGGATGACGCATTATAACTTGCATGTTGGTCTATAAGCCCCACTTGTGAAGTCATGTGACCACTTTCTTTAAATAAAAAAGTTTGTAACTTAAAATTTAATGTAACGACTTCCATAAAAAAAAAAGAAAAAAAGTTGCATGCATAACTTGTAATGTAAGATCAAATTTAAGTATTTTACTCCACCCGATCGCAAAAATTGTATCTCTCATCTTTTATGAGATTCAAAGAATTCATCTCATAATAAAATTGTTGTTTTAGCAGTTTATATTTCACAATTTTTTTCATAATGCTTTGTTCGGGTTCAAGTTAATTACCGTTTTTTTTATCATGAAAAATTTATTTTTAAGATTGTCACTTTAAGATGTTTGAAGATCATAATGAGATAAGCTTCCCTTGTTGATAAGACTTCGACGAACAAGCTAGTCAAAACATAAAAATATATGAGTATAGTGTATATTGCATGGAATAATGTCTACTTTTGTTCGGGGTCTCAAGGCCCTTTTATAACACTTGTAGATCCTCCTTTAAGAGTTAGTAACCACATAGTAAATTGTTAATATGTTCCCTTTATTTTAGGGTTGTTGATATACAGAATATCGTCTCTGACTATTTATATTTCTTGAACTCATGATAAATAAATATAATTAAATGATTTAGTTGTACATTCAGTTGTTTCTTATTGTTTTGGAGTGTTTAACGTATTCGCCATATGCCAAGGTCGACCTCTTTCAGGGTCATTGAGCCTGCTTTTACTTGGGTTGAGCTTTGTCTATTGGGTCTGAGCTAAGTGGGCAGAAGAAATACGTTTTAAGTGATCGAGTTAATGCCCGATCATGACCGAATGGTACATAGCCCCTCAGTCTTGAGCCGAGCAAGGTGAGGCGAAGAGGTTTACCTATGCCTGACATGAAAAGGCGTTAGTGCAGAGGGTGGTTGGCTCATGAATTTCGAAGCGTCGCCCACACTCAGTTGCATCTGAACAGTTGGGCATTTATCTGAGCCTTTGTTATTTTGTGTTTCCAGTTCGGCATTTCGCCAACTTTAAATGTACTTTTTCATTGCTTCAAGTTCAAAAGTTTTAGTAGGCAGCTTTGAGCCTCTTTAAATAGCATTTCTGGAAGGGGTTTGTTTTCCCTCTTTCAATCCTCTTATAAAAATTTCAAGGGCCGATTTATAAAAGTTCGTCCTTCGGCTGGCGATTTGACTCTGTTGGATGGCTTCCTTCTTTATTGGTCGCCCAATCCTCATTTCCATAGTGCTCGTTACCTTGGAGACTTGGACCCAATGGAGTGAGGAATGTGCGAATTTTTGGAAAATCTCAAAGTTATCTTTGACACGTCGGCGATCTTGACAAGATAGTACCTACCGAGTTCTCTTAAAGTTTATATTGGTATACCATGCTCTTTCCAACCCAAGTGACATAGTTTAGAATTTATTTTGTTTTATTTTTTAATTCCTTGTTTTTTTTCTTGTAGAGAAAATGCTCTCCTCAATCAACAAGGCGGAGCTTGCCAAGCAGATTAAGAGGATGATGGTTGCAAGGAGTGCTTTGGTTACGAGCGAAACTACCTCGAGTGGGATCCTTATTTAGTTCGAGCGAGACGAACGCACCGCTTCGAGGTTAGTTCGTAAAAGAAAAAGGTTGGAGGCCCCGATCCCTACTGATCACTGCAATTCGGATGGTCGGGCTCCCGATGTTAAGGTCCTAACCATCCAAGAATGTGATGCCACCGACAAATCAAGGGAAAAAGCAAGTTTGTGGGATCTGAGCTTCGATATTTCGGCTATAATAAGTTACGCTATCTACTTGAGGATGATGTGGCTCGACTGAAGGAGTTTGATGAGATTGCCTCTGTACAATGCAGAAAGCCTGCTTGGCCAAGTCTCAACCAAGGTTATCAAACTCTAGGGTTAACTCGTAAACTCTTACGAGTTTAAGGGTTAGGTGTAGGTTGCCATGTCAACTCGGGAGCAAACTCGTTTTTGAGTAAAGTCGGAGTTGACTCGATCAAACTCATAAGTCTAAGGCTGAGTCACCAAGTTGCACAAAAAAGACCCAAAACGAAATGTTTCGTTCTGATAAGGTTAGTCTTTAGGGTTTTTTTTTACTTGGCTTCATTCTTCTCACAATGCCATCTTTTTCCCTGCTGCCATCGCCCAAGCATCTCGTCACACTGCACCGCATCGCTTCATATCGCGTCGCATCCTCGCCTCAGCCAAGTATGTCGTGCTTGCTGCTACAATGACTTTTAGGGTTAGGACATATTAGGTTTTTTATTAGGGTTTGTTAAATTAGGTTGGGGCTTTTAAAAATGGGTTGGGGTTTTTTGGTGATTGGATTTAGGATAGATTGATTTTTTTAGCTTTTTGGGCATATTTGTTTTTTTTTTAATTTTAGGGCAGGTTGGAATTTTTTAAAATTTTGCCTAATTGATTTTTAAAAAAAAAAAAATTGGCACATTGTAAGATGTCTGTTATTCAAATTCAGTATTTCCACCACTACGACCTAAAAGTAAGAATGTTGCAGGAAATAGAACAAATATTGGATGGAAGCATGGAACTAATGCTTCAAGAAACAGAAAAAAAGATGATGATGGAGATAATCATGAAGATCTTGGAGATGATTACCTTAGAGGATTAGATGAATGAGACTTTTAAACTTGATAACATTTGTGTTATTTTAGTTATTTTGTTGTTGTATGAACTTCTTTATTTCAATATTATGGAATTGGTATCATAAATTATTATTTTTTGTTAAATTTTTTATGTGAAGTAGACTCTTACGAGTGTACGAGTCGGGTTTACAGGGCTCCTACGAGTCTGATAACCTTGGTCTCAACATTAGTGTGCTTGGCCAATGTAAAAGTAAAGGAGAGGAAAAAAGTGGAAGACAAAAAGGTTCATGAAATTGCGAATCTCCAATAAATATTTAGTCTCACACATGAGATGTGTATCTCAGCGTGAAAGATGTGTGTTGAAGATCCCCCATTGACTACAAATATATAAGTGGGAGTAATCCTTACCTTATAACTTAATATTCTTATAAAGAATTAGGCTTAAACTCACTTCCTAATAGTTCATGAATTTCCTCAGCTGAATAGGTTTTCCTAGAGCTTTTAGGTGTTAGATGTCTTTTTGCTTAAGCTAGAAGCTTCTTGATAGAAAAGGGACTAATGCCCTTTAGGTACATGGTCTGGAGTCTTTGCTTGGAGTCTTTGCTTGCATGTTTACTTAGGAAATTTCTTTATCATCCTACTCGGAGTCTACATTTTCTTTAGTCTTCAACGTACAATGAATTCATTGTTGTGTCTGAAAGGATTAATTTTGCGAATTGAGATGGAAATGTCTTTTAAAGTTCAAGTGGGGTAGTTTCATTTTTAGCAGTGTATATGTGCTAGTGCAAGATGTTTAGGCTAGTTTCCAAGCGATAATATCATCTAAGCCACTCTAATGAGTGCTTTGTTTGATACTCTTCACTCGACGAAAGCAAACATTCTTAAGTGGGGGTATCGTCTGAGTTACTTTAGTGAGTGCTTCATTTAATACCCTCAGTGAAATCAGGTGCACTTAAATGGAAGTATCGTTTGAGTCACTTCAGTGAGTGTATATTTCGATACCCTCATCGAGCAGAACTATTTTTGTTCAAGTACAAATATCGTCTGATGTTTTTACTGAAGTGGTTTTTCAATGTTTATTTGAGTACGGGTGTTATGCATATGTATGTTCATATGCATAAATTATTAAATCGTATGCTGGAATGATTTATTTCTTCAAGTGAATTGCAATGTATACATATAATGTGAACCATGGATGAAAGTATGTATTAAGGAAGAATCTATGTTGTAACAAAAATTCCCTAGGTTCATTGATTGTCTAAGTCATGTAGACAAAGGCATCAAATGGTGAGAAACTAGGGTGTTATTGTATCATCAGAACACATGTAAATATTTGAAAAAGTGAATAAAAACACATATTGGGGTCTATGTAAGGTTATATATTTAAATTCATGTTAATCCATTGTAGTCTAAGCTCTGTACTTGAAGTGTTAAAATGGGTCTGATGTTAAATATCTAGTGAAGAATACTTAATATGGATCTTTCGAAAGACATTATTAAGAATTTCTTCATGAATATTCATGATATGTGGATCCATGTGTTATTTGTATATATGTGTGCACGTGTTTGATGAATATGGATGAATGATTGTGTGAGATTATGAATTTCAATGGTAAGTTGAATAAACTTAGAATTTGTAAATTTATGATAGTTTCTTTTGATAGTTTCCTCTCGTATTATTATTGTTTAAGTGAAATATGTTATAAATGAAGTGAGTACTAGATGTCAATCTTTAAGATAAAAAATATCTTGATCACTTATTTGCATGAATGCAAAATCAAGTTTATATTTACTATTCAAATATTCAAAAACTAAAACTTATAACAAAGGTTTGAGACAATTAACCAAAATATCTTATTCACTCATTTTTTAGCGAAAGCATCAACATTGATATCCATCTTAAGAAAATACAAGACGAATGAACTTCAATCAAGAATGACTTCTCTTCAACTAATCTCATTTCCAAATCTTGTGATGTGTTTTGAACACTCAATGACTAGTGAAAACTTTGTAAGAATAAGTTGATTCACCCCTTTTGTAAAAGGGGGACCGTAACATAACACAATAAGCTTTGCCATTTTTCTAAGGCAATTTGATTATGTTTTTTTTTTTTTGTTGAACTTCAACCCTATATATGATTCTCTTTACGAAATGATTTTGATATATGATTATCTATTCATGTTGTCTGCACCACTCAGTCCATGTCCATGTAAATAGTAAGATGTCATGTTCTTGTAATGAACACACACTTGGTTTCTTTCTAAATACAAATGCAACAAATTTCTTACTTTATTTTCCATAGGTGACCCAACCTATCAAAGCAAAATAGATAGGGACATATAAAAGCAACGAATGGAGTGGAGGAAAAAGGGATCAACACAGGTACCAAGGAAAAAAAATTATGTGGGGATCTTATAAGTAAAATTATTTTGAAACCCTAAACTCTAAACTAAGTTTTAATCATGACTTTGATGCAACTGATACAATTAATATTATAGGAGGAACGAAGTTACTTCAAAAGTAACTATTTATCCTATTTTTTAAATTTAATAATTAAAAATGAGTTAATTTTTATAATTTTTATTATCTATGTGTAATTTAATCTTATAAAATTAACTTATAAATTAATTATAAAATATAATAGTTTAATTTAATTTAATTAAGATATATTTTAAATGATTTTATATGATTTTAGTAAGTGATTTTATGTCTAATTTGAATAACTCTCTAGTTGATATAAAAATTATAATATAACTATTAAAAATAAAAGTGTTTAATTTAAGATGGATAAAAAATAGAATAAATAATAATAAGATATTAATATGTACTTTTTTGTTAAATATTTTTTATAATTAAATCGAGAAAATTAAACTCTTTGACAAAAAAATTTAATACAAGAATATCACTATCCGCAATTCTTTGAAACATTATTTGAAATAACATTTTTCAAAAACTACTTTCTAACATTTATTCAATTCTTATTTTTAAACTAATTATTAAATTTCTATTTTTAATATTTTTTTCTATAAGATATGCTTTTATTATAGATTTTTTTCTTTTTCTATAAGCAAATTTTTTAATTTATTTTTTATTTAAGATTTTTGTTTTTGTTTTTTAAGTAACTTGGATATTTTGAGAAGGTTTAATAGAGTTCGAGACTTATATTATTCAGGATTTAGGAATTAGAGTTTATAAATTAATTTAAATTATAAATTCTAAACTTTCTTATTTCTTATGTTCATTATAATTTTTATATTGTGTTTAGTTTTTTTTTTTACAGGTTTTCACAATATTCAAAATGAATTGTAATAATATTTTGTTTGAATTTATGATTTTTCTTGGATTTATGAAGACTGAAGGAGGGAGATAGAAGAACGTTAACCTCCAATTTTTTCAATTTATCCAATGTATAAATGTATTTTATGTAAATGTAAATGTTAATTTATTTTATTGGTAAAACATGTTTTGAGAAAATTTGAATTAAATTTACAGTCTGATACTTTTATACTTATAGATCAATTATTGTAGTTATATTTATTTTACTTTCAAATTATAATTTTCAATTAATTGTAGATAATATAATAATTAAAAATATATAATATGAAAATATGAAAATTAAAAAAAAAACTTAATTAAATCTTTGATTGAATCTCTTTTATGAAAAAAAAGTTGTTTTTTTACAATTGTTGCATCACTAATTATATCTTTCCTTTTTATCACGTGTGATATAAATAATGATTATTTGTCAAAGTTATTTCTTTTCTTACATAAACCAGTTGGTCATTATAAATATTTATTTAAATATTGAAGGTTATTATTTCGGAGGTTTTTATAAATAAATAATAAGATTAATTTTACGTTTTATCTTAAATATAAAAATAAGATAATTATTATATTATTTATTGTACGTATTATCAAATTTTATTCATTATAAGATAATTATTATATTATTTATTAATAGAGATGAAAAATTTATATCTCTATATATTTTAAAAAATATTAATAATAGTGGTTATATAAAAAAAGGAATTTAATAGTAGGTAAGATGTTTTGTATTGTTGATTTGTGTAGTTAATTTTACCATTCCAATAGTTTGTTTTTATTTTTTAATCTAAAAATACAATTAACTGTAAAATAAGAATATGAATCTATACATTTAAAACGTTCACTTTCGGTATTGTTGTTATATATTATATTAAAATTATGTTATAAAAAAACTAATGATAAAGAATCAAATATTTTTAATAATAATTATGGTTGATAATACCGGACACTTATTTTTTTCTACCATTTGTTATTTTGCTTTCTTTTCTGTTATTTATAATTTTTATTCTTTACATCAATAATTTTTATTATAAATTTTATACGTAACTTCAAAATATTAGTAACAGTAAAATAAAAAATAATTTATGTACATAAAATAATACATTTCTATTATATATTATTATTATTATTATTATTATTACAAATTATTAAACTTAAATTGAATAAAGTAGACAAGTAATAATACTACTGAAAAAGGTAAATAACACATCTCCCAGTCACAGACTCTATCTATCCCCAACCATATGAAAAAAAATGTGAATTAATTTACTTGAAAAATGGTAAATTTTCTTACAATAAAAACAAAGAATTATATATTTCAAAACTTGGGGGTTTACACATGTACCCTCAAAGAACAGGCAGCCATCACCGTCTTTGCGAAAGATATTTGTGTGCCGACGACGTCCTCAAACCGACACCACCCGGTCGCCACGTGTCCCATAACCGTGGCCGGCGCCGTATCCGCCATGCACGTTTTGAGCGCCCCACGTGCGACAGAAGCCCAAAGCAGCAAACGTGGCAAGGGTGGTCGCGGGGCCCACGGTGTTGGGATGATGTTTGGTGCGGGACTACGTGGGTGGCATCGCGTGGTGCAGGGTTAAAGTTGGAAGGCCAAAGTGCGGGCCCGGGCGACAAGAGTCCCTTTCCTCCAGATAAGGATGGGCCCTAGATGGGGATGGGCTTTTTGTGTTGTGGTCTGTGGAGGTGATGTCACTGCTCTGTTTGTGTGCGGTCTTTGTCGTGGGGGCCCCAGGCCCACGTGCCAGCCCACGTCCTGGTGCTCTCAGACGCGGTGGTAGGTTGTGAGCGGATGTTATTGTGATGGATAGATAGCGCTGACAACAACTCCTAATACTCCCTCTTCCCAAATATTATAATTTTCATTTTCCTTCTCATTTATTACTAAATATAATTTAACCTGCCTCTGTAATTCTTTGTCGTTCTTTTAATAATAAAAAAAAAAAGAAAAAAAAGATTGATAAAATACTTCTTAAAATGTTAGAGATTATAATGGCAAGAAACAAAAGTTTGATGATGAGGCAGAGCATGAAAGTTAATTGTGGTGTATCTTAACGGTGCAATGGTACTTTAATGAGTAGTATGGTTACTGTAGGTTGATTAAGAGAATTGATGCAGACAAGTTAGAGAGTCCGAAAAAAGTGCAAACTGTTGCTCCATCCAATAATCAATGGATTGTAATCCATGTGATGCAACAGCATGGTTCTTTCCTTCAATTTTCTTCTTAAGCAGAGTAATGAAGCATTTGATGATTTAGTGATTAGTCCTAAAACTAAAACGGCTGAACAAAGGGAGTGGATGGAGAGAAGAGAAGAAAGCAGACTTTATTAGGGTGAGTGGCCACTATCTCAGGTCCTCTAAGATGCCTGGCTTCTCTGTAGCAGAGGCAATTGGGCGAATGCATGAATTCACATTATTAGGTAATTATGAGAGAAATTAAAAGGGTCACAATTGATGTTGAACTTTCAGGAATGGGTACATGCAAGTTATTAAAAACCCATTCCCAAAACCACATCCCATTTTTGTCCTTTTGGACTGTAAAATTTCATGTTCTACAAAACCCTTATGTACAAACACTACAAGTATTTTGGGGTAATCCAATGTTAGAAGTAAACCAGAGGAACTTGATTCAAGATAGGTGCAGTGAAGGTAGTGGAGTTGTCGCAGGAGGAACCATGCAATCAATTATATTCCTAGAATGAAGGAAAATAATCCATACCTCACCCTAAGAGAATCTCATATAATCATTGCAAATAAATACATTAAGGGAAACAATAACTCATAATAAGTTTTTTTTTATGTATTATTGTACAACACAGTCATCAAATTGTTGCTGTTCAGGTCAACTTTTCAAGACTAAATGCCATGTTCTTTTATTTTTTACCTAAGAATTATATGGAAGCATATGTATGTAATGTGCAGGAAAGTTTAGTAACCAATTAAGATTGTATTTAGTATGGTATTGTGTCACAATTATGTTTTATTAAAACAATCCATTTATTTACTATCTATATATGACCATTTACAACTGAATTTCTTTAATCTATCTATTACAAAAAAATATATAAAAAATATCAAATAAAATCCATTTATTTAATTTTACAAATAGTTAATGATTCATTAATTAGTTATATAATTTAATAAAAAAATTAATCAATATTAAGGGATATTAAAATTACTTCAACCAGTTTTTTCATAATGAAATCTTTTTTTAAAATTTACTCTTCTAAAAATTTTCAAAAATATTCTTTTATTTTGTATTACAAAAATTATTTTTTTTAAAAAAAAACTTTTTCAAAATTTTAATTTTATGGTTGAATTGCATATCCATCCATGAAAAAATTGTTAATGGATAAATTGGACTTAATGATATTTAATGAGTAAGATTAGATTTAATTTTAATGAATTTAAATTAATTAATAAATTCTGATTCGTTATAATATAAAATAAAATTCATTAAATCCATCAATTTTTTCATTTCTAGTATTAGTAAAAAATTAAGACTTGCATTTTAAGTATAACATACTAATAAACATATCTTTATATCAGACCAAAAACTAAATATAGTCTCAGCGATCGAGACGAACAAATGTAAAATTTGTATTTTTGTTTTTTCTTTCTCCAAAAAAAGTTTTATTCTTTTAATAAATCTTTCTAAAGTAAAAAAAGAAAATAATTTAAAATAAAACATAGATAAACTCTCTTTTTCTTATTTCTTTTTTCTTTAACACTTATATTCTAAATTTTTCTTATATTTTATTTTTTTATAATCTTTTATTTCTATTTCAAAAAGATTAATAAAATATTTCATTTGAAAAAAATAATTCGAAGATTAATTATTTTAAATAATAATAAAATAATTATTTATTTTTAAAAAATAGTTATCCTAATTATTTTTTATAGAAATTATAAAAATATTTTATGACAAAATTTATGAGTCGATTAAATGAGTGATCCGATGATGCAGTTTTCAAAATCAACTAAAATATTTTTTAAACTTTGACTAGAAAATAATATCGAATAACTTCAACTAAATAACATTAAAAATTAATATTTTTTAATTATTAAATTTATTCCATTTTAAAACAATTTTTATTTGATGATAATTAAAATATTTTATCTATCTAAATAAGTAAATTAAAATTTTACAAATTAAAATTAATTTAAAACAAAATCAAATTAAGAAAAGTAAAATTTAATATATTTGCATTTCCTAAATATTATGAAATTTTCTATCAAATGTTGAAAAAAATAGCTTAATCATTGAGAATAATGGCACAAGAGTTTGGATGAATGAAATGAGTCTGCTATAATAATCTGTTCTCACATTTTACTCCACGTTATTTAGGTTTTGTTTCTTTCCATGGATGTACGGTTCACAAGGAAAGAAATGAGAGGATATTAATGGTTTGGATCCAGGGTTTTGCAGGAAAAAGGAGGAGAGGATATACCTGTGAACAATAAATATCTTCTCCCCTCAAAATGAAGAGATGTAGAGGGAAAGTCACATCAGCATGTGATATTTCTGATTTTACCTCATTCATATGCAAGGGTTTTTAATATTAAAAAACAATATCTTTTTATTTATATAATGTGATTTATTTTCTAATTTTATAGTATATATTTAATATTTTAAGAAATTATTTGAAGTTTTCTTTTTATTTAATTTGTTGTTGTATTTATATTAATATTTTTTTTTATAATTATTATGTTTATGAGTTTGTAATTTATTTGATAATAGTTTTTATGAAATTATTTTCTATTGTTAATTAATTTATATTTTTTTAGTGTTTTTTATTATTATAGGATTTTTAATAATAACAAATATTATAAGATCTGATTTATTTTCTAATTTTATAATGCATGTTTAATATTTTGAAAAATTATTTGAATTTTTTTTATTTAATTTATTGAGTACATTTTTTTATAATTATAATTTTTAAATTATATCTACTTATATTTAATATATATTTAATTTTAATTTTTAAATCTATGAAATATGTGAAAGTTGTTTATTTTTAAACAAAAATAACTCATTTCATTATTAAAAAAATTTAATAGGTGAGGATAAATTTGTAAAGTAACATTTAACAATTTAAAAAATAAATAAAATTCTCTCACAACCATCTTATCACTTACAAACTTCCATGAATTTTTCTCACTCATCCTCTCTAACATATCCCAATCCAAACCACCTCACTTTCTTCACACTTTCTTTTCACATCCTCACACATCCACTCCCAAATCCAAACACTCACTCAATGACAATTTTTTTTAATAAATAAATGTTTAACAATTAATATAAAAGTTGTAAATAATTTTTAAATAAACACTATTTCACAAAGATTGTATGTAACAGTTACTTTATTGTATTTGTTTGTAAAGTTTTATAACATGGATATTTTATTTTATTGAGTCCCGCATATTATTTTGTAGTCTTGTTAATTTGGGCTTAAAAAAGACAGGTTAAAGAGTAATTAACATATCTTATTAAAGATTTTAATTATCTGGAAAACATCAGATATTTTTATTTAGTATAATATAATTAAAAATATTTTATTTTAATGTAATATCCTTTTTTATTGTTTTTATTCTCCTAAATTAACCAATAAATATTAACTTGCTTTGGTTTTACTAGCATTTCTCTAACTTACACGTTAAAGAAATAAAAATTTGAACTTTTATCATGTATTCTATATATATAAACAAAAAAATCATATAGTATTTATTTTTATTTGATTTTTTTATTAACTACATTCAATTCTTTAATTTGTGTCAACATTGATGTAAGTAAAACTGAATTTAAATCTATCAGACAAAATTTCAAATATATGTTTTGTTAAAATGAAAATAAAAGTAATTGACTAATTAGTAGAGAAATTATTATTAAAAGTGATTAAATAAATATATATTTTATACAAGAAAAAAAAATTGTGTACTAAAAGTATAAAATAGAAAACATTTTCATTATGTGATATCCAAAATAAGAGCTCTTAAATAAGAAAATGTTACTAAAACATATTTTTTTAACATACGATTCTTCTTAGATTCTTTATTATTCTCTAAAATTCATATAGATTTAATAAAAAACATGTAGGTAATATTATTTTCTATTATTAAGTCTCTCATTAACATATTTTTATTACACTTTTGGGTCAATTTATTGGGTTGAATGTCAAACAGGGCTAGTTGCTCTTGCCTTTGGGTTTTGATTGAAATGGGTTTGAAAGTAGCCCAGTAAGTGCAGGTATTTTCTTTCTGCACCTCCACAGTTTCTTCCTGCACTTCCATAATTCTCTTAATTTCAAAATTACCTTTGGAAAAAAGTGTTGGGTTTGTTTTTTCCATTTTCAAATTGTATAATCTCTATAACTTTCAGACTCTACAATTCAAAATAAAAAATATATTTAAATTTTTTTATCCAACTTTTTTTATTTGATTATTAATTTACATATTTATTATAAATAATTTAAAGTAATATTATTAAGCTATTTATTCTTTGAGTCCAATTGTTACTCAAAATCTCTTATAGACATTTCACGTGTACATAAAGTGGGATATGAATATGGTTGAAACAAAAACCCTCACTTCATCATTCATAAAACAAAAACCCAACTTATAATAGATGAAATTTAAACTGAAAATCTTTAAAAACAAATTGTGCTTTGGCTATAAGTTACTATAACCTACCATTAACATTTGTTATACCCATTTAGGTTAAGAGGGAGCATGATGACAACATGGTAGTTTTGACCAAACCCCACATCCTATTAATAGCCAAAAAGGTTGGTCATATTTCATTGTCGTGTCCACAGAAATCAAAGGGTTATCTTTCATTTTAAATTTTATTTTCCACTTTTATCTCATAAAAAAAAGGTTTTCAATTGTTATTGCGCATATATGAAATCTCAATTTTGAAGGTGGGGTCATCAAAGTTTATTGAACCAATATCAATTCTTAGTGAACCTACATGGAGCTGAAACATTGTGGTGAGAGTACTCTCACAATTAGTTTCAAAAATGGTTTTGATGCCCCTAATTTATTGTACTAATGCTCTATTATTTACCTGTACCATATTATTATAATTATCTTCTGCATGTACAAATTATCCATTGTGCATAACTTGTTATTGATGAAAAGGTATTAGTTTCATTAATTTATATAATATCATTATTTGCATAGAATAATTAATGTTAATATTTCATTTATATAATAACACTCTAAAAACAATTATCCACTGTAATATAAATCCTTATTACCTCTACAAAGTATAATATATTTTAAAATACAACTTAAACATACACATATTATATATAATATAAATATTTATTATTGATAAAAAAAAACATATAAATATTTATAAAAGAAAAAATAAAATAAAATATCTATTGTCCCTTAGATATTGTTTATGTACATATCCCTATATCATGTACACACTATAGTCATAACAGATCACTACACAAACAATACATATAATGATAAACTTAATAAATTTCTAATATAAGATAATGCATATAAAAGGAAACAATTTTATTAACAATCTATAAACAATTCAACACAAACATACAATAACCATATAAATCAAACATAGATCTATACATCAAAGGATATTCATCTAATAAAATATCAACTAATGTCGTCTTCTAGACACGATTGTGAAAAGGCTCATAGATGACATCAACATGTCTCTTCCGTACGTCATTTTGATAACACGAATCATGTAAGTATATGACTTGGACTTGTCAAATGACTCATCAATTATGTTAGAATGAAATCACTCTTTCGAGAAGAAAATGATGAAAAAGTTGAATATATCTCAAGTAAATGGTGTATGGCATCTTGGTAGGCCTAACAACCAAGATGAAGAAGAAGAAGAAGACCTACCATTACCAGAAGACCATGTTGAAGGCGGTCAACCTTAGCCCTCAATCCCCCATGATGCGCAAATGACCAAATTTGGGGCGGAATTCAAAACATCCAAAAAAACTATGACGAGCATGAGGTTGAATATCAACACACGTTTGAACATGTTTCAACACATGTTTTGACAGGGTTGTTCAAAGGATGGACCAAATGGAAGATAAAATTAATCAGATTGAACGCCATTAACAAAAATGATTGTATATGATTATGTTATTGTTATTTTTCATGCTAAACATTATTATAGTTCTCACTTTTTTTCATGTCTTATTGAAAATTTCTTTTAATACATTTGAAACATTTTTTACTATTTCCAATAATAAAAAATAGACTTAATTACCTTTTTTTGGAGGATTGGGGGCTTTGCTTCAGTGCACTTCAATGTTTGGGTATCACTCTTCATTATCGTAGCTGTAAGGGGTGGGATGTGTAGAAGTGTTGTACTTCTGGCCATGGTGGCAGGAGCACGAGTGCATTCGTTGCACCCATTTATGATTGTGGAGATTTTGTTATTTTGAGAACAAAAATAACTGGAAAAAAAATGTTGGGAACAATTTTGGGGTTGTCCTAAGTACAAGTTGACATTTATTTAACTATGTTTTTGTGAACATATGCATGTTAGGTGAAAGATATTGATTCTTTTAATTTTATGCTTTTCTTCAAAGTAGAGTAGGAGTGACGTAGTGTTGGGTTGTAATTTCTTCAAATGGTGCATTGAAGATGTTGGCGATGAAAGGGATGCAATTATTGTCAAACAAAGGAATAAGATATGTAGTTTAGAGAAGCGTTTAAAGGTGTCCATAAAATGGATTCAGATGTTGTTAGGAGGGGTGTGTTTTCTTACTGTTATTAATATTATTACGTTAGCAATTTTCTTCATATTGGCATGAGATGAGCATGTGTCTCTTTTGGGATTGTAATGTAATGACTTTATGTAATGTGCAGTTCATTGAATGACTATTTCAAGTTCATGCCATGTTATGTTGAAGTACAATTTAATGTGTATTTTCACATGAGTTGAGGTTATTGATATATTTTTCATTTCAGTATAATGTCAAATGAATGAATCATGTTAATAATTACAAATACGTTTAAATATTGAATAAATTATTGTTATAAAAACTATTATACAATTACTAATTGTACTGCACAAGAGGGCTCGTGATCTCGGTCCAAGTATTTGTTGAGAATAAAAGAGAAGCACCCGAGAATAATGGTGCACATGTTAAACAAAATGTTTTTTTCCTGCTGTTAGCACCTGAAGATAAGTGGTGCCAGTTCGCAAGTGGTTTTTCTGTTATAATGAAATGCTTTTATGTTGAGATTACATTTTCGTTAGAGAAAGTTGTTGACGGGATATCTATAAAAGGGGCTTGAGATCCATGATAAAGGCACGTTGTTTCTGAATAATAAGTTTGAAACTGATTTGATGTCTCTAGTGCTCTTACTGACTTGATCATCGAAGTGTAATCAATAGGTAGAGCCCCTCTGGCCGAGTTCCAAACTTGATAGAGAAGACAAATCAGAAGCGGAGCTCTCCATCCAATCCACCCAAGGTCAACCGGCGAGAACACTAATATTATTTAAATTCAATAAAAAATTATTTACTAATTATATTTTATAAAATTATGAATATTAAAATTATTTATTTCTATCTAACAATTTTAATTTTTACAATTTTTTTATAATTATGAATACCAAAATTTTATTTTTAATGCAAAACAAAATTATTTTTTGATAATTTTTTATTCACCAAAATATTTACATAATTTTTAATTTTTTTTGTTCAAAGTCATTTCCTACACATATTCGAAAATTATATTTTAATTACAAACAACTAAAATGCACAAATAAATAAATCATATTTAATTTATTTATTTTAAATATAATGGTAAATTTGTATATGCTTAGATAATTATTTTTATTACAACATTTCGTATTTCAACAATGTTAAGTAACCCGCATTTTTCTGAAAATAACAATTTAATCCTACTGAAAATAACTTACAAAATTTTAATTAACTCAAATCTAAAAAACATACCTCACATTTCATTATTCGAATATTTTTCATCACATATAAGGGTAAATTTGTAAAGTTACATATTATACCTTTAAAAAAATTAAAAATTCTTTCACAATCATCACATCTAATAAATTCAATCTATCATACTCAAATCAAAACATTCTCACTTTCTTCATAATTTTTCCCGATAATCACTTCAAATTCACTTCTCAAATCTTGACACGCCCCTTCCAAATCCAAACATAAACTAAGGCAAGCTCTCTATCAAACCCCTCTATCAAATCTATCAAGAATAAACTCTTTTTATGGTTTCAATTTTGCCTTCACTTTACAAACCTTTGGAATTTTAAAAGGCTTATGCTATAATATCACAAGGTGCAGGAAGAAACAGTCTGAAGGCTGTACTTAGTGCTGGCAAAATGGTTGATTGGCCCACATTGGCCCAGATTCTAAATGATCTAATTTGGCCCAATCTTAAATTAGTCGACGACTGTTTACATTCAATTTTTAGAAACAAAAAAAAAAGGATTTTTTAAAGTTGAAATCATATAAATAAAAGTATTTTCAACTTTTAAATTTAGTAGTATGATATATAAACATTAAAACATGTATATAATTTAATATATAATATTATTTCCATATTTTCTAAATTATAATTACTATTTTTAAAAACAAAATTATCTTACCTAAATTCCTTTATGTAGAAATTAAATATATTGAATCAAAATTAATCTACTTCAATTTAAACGACTATTATTTAATCTAATCTTAGCAAATTTACTATCTATCCAAACATGTAGGTTATCTTGAAAAGTTATATTGATACTGTGGTTGGATTGAGAAAACTATTTAATGTTATTGATATTTTTGAAGTATATTTCCACAGGTGAATACAGTATCAAGCCATGAACTTTTATGCAAACTTCCTTAGAAAAAAACAGATACGCCAAAAGTATTATATTCGCTATGTATTTTTTTATTAGGCTTAATTAAGTTTTAATTATAACATAAATTTAGTTATTTTTTAATTGAATTTTATTAAAAAAATTATTTTATTAGGTGTTTAAGATATTATATTCTTATTTTTTTCTAGGTATTCAGTTATCTATCTTTTGTTATCAATGGAATAAAGTAACTATTATTTTTATCTTCTCATCTCTAATTCAGTAATCAATTTGTTTATTACTTCTTCAACTTTTCTTAATACATCGGTAAATTTGTTCATTTTGCAAAATCAAGTTGACCAGTAGTGATTTGAAGAATATTGAAAAAGGAATGAGCGTATAAATAAATTAAAAAGGATAACATAAAAAGATAATTACGTGACAAAAATCAAACCCCACAAAATTTAAATAGAAATAAAATATATTTTAAGTATTTAATAAATAGAATTTTTTTCATAAGAACTCAATTAAAAATGTTTGATAAAGTACTTCTAATTTAATTATTTTATTATTATTATCTTTTATAATTTTGATAAAAATATATATTTCTATTTCATATAATTTTATTTACTATATAAAAATAAGATATACAAATATATGAGGGAGATGTATATAGGATATAGGCAATTACTTTTTTTTTTGACATAACTGATATTAAATCACTACTAGAAATTATTAAATAATCTAATTTTAGACATAAAATATAAATAATCTAATTTTAGACATAAAATATAATTAGTCACTTTATTAACTAAATTAAATGTTAGAGACTATTTTTTTTTATATTTAAAGTAATTTTTATTAATAATAAAATTTATAAATTAGTTTTTAAATTGATATATAATTGATTACCAAGGTTTTAGCTACCAATTACTTTAGATTTTGTACTTGTAAAGGGACTAGACAATACCTGCTACCGGTTGGACAATTGATTCTTCTCCCTCGGTCGTCCTTTCCTTCCTCTCATTCTTCTAGTTTTTTTTTCGGCAAAGAATTAAAGAAATAAAATAAAATAAATGGGACACTTTAGGGGTGTCCCAACCCTTATACAAACTCATTCAAGCTGGGTTAAGATGCCTGTACAAAACATACCCCTTACGACATCATGTAAAAAACCTGTTTAAAACCCCTTACAAAGTCTATGCTTCTAAACACAATCTAATCATGACAGCAAAATAAATAAACTCTAAAACAGTATCCCATCAATCTTCACACTCCAACAGCTATAACTTGCTTTCAAAAGCCAAAAAGTAATTTACTACATGTTCTAACAAAACATGCTTTGTGCAGCAGAACACATTCTCACAAACTTCCATGTATAACCAAGACCAATCATACCACCTATTTGAACAACACCATCGGTAGCAGCAAAAGATCAAGAATCTCGATCGGGCATGCACCTGCAAAAGGTTCTCCAACGTTCAAGTCAGTATTCAATATTTGGATGTTATTAATGTAGTAATAAAGTCTTACCTTTACTCTTGTCTAATGTTCTTATTTATACATTTTGTAATGAGCTCTATAATGTATGAGCCATATTTAATGTGTATCATCATAAAAATGTAATTACCTGATTTGTCGTGTATGATTGTTACACTAGCCAGTCGAGTGGTCTCCAATACCGAATGTTAACGGATTGTCCGACCCCAATCGTTACACTAGGCCCCAAGGTCGAGGGCAATTCTTCCAGAAAAGTCTAGATGTGACCATTTTGTGTTTCGAGGTTGGAGGGGAGAAGACTGAATGTTGATTACTGTAAATTAGATGTTGATGGGACACTTTTCATGATGTTTCTTTAAAGTCAATGTAACTGCCCGATGAGAACAAATCTAATAGTTCCATTGGCCGTGACTTTTCGAGTTGCAACTGTTAGACCCGTTAAATGTGAATAAATCTAATTGTTCTAAGATGTATGACATTTCATGTTCCCGTGGTAGGACCTCTATAAATAGTGGTTCCTTTCATATTTTATCCTTTGCTTATTCTCTCTAATTCTGAATACCAAGTGATATTCTAAGTACCGAATTGTGGTGAGGTATTTTCCACTTTATTCAAAAGGATAGTGATAGTCCTCATCTTCTTCTTATACATCTTCTTTTGGGGGAGCTTTGGTCATGATAGGGAATGACCCAAAAAGGTTGGTTGACCTGATGTGAGTTGATTTTAGAGTTGCCCATATTATGGTGCCACTTTGTTTATGGTTTTGAATTATGGTGTGAGAACCAAAGAAGATCCCCACTGGACACGAACTTAACCAAGTGGTTAAGTAAGTGTGAATGTTCACTTCTAGAGGACAAAAGGAAAAAAACACAGTATATGGTGATTATGATGATCATTGTGGAATTGAAAGAGCATAAAATGAAGCAAGAAATGAAGAAGATGGCCGAATTGAAACAAGATAAAAACAAGAACACAAAGAGGAATTAATGGCATATTGATAAGGAATGAAAAGATGAAGGAAGGAAAGCTTATGAAAGGTGGATCATGCAACTTGGAAGGTTGGGAACTTCCAAGATGAGTGGTGAAGGCCGCCACTTGAAGAGCCCTACACCCACAAGATAAGACCAAGGAAGAGAGCACTCAAGACTCACTCAACACTCTGGCAGAGTTTCTTTTCTATTCAAAATTCAACGTGTTAATACATGAGGCAAGACACCCTATTTATAGGAATGAGTGCCTTGGTGGACAAGATGTGGGGGAGGGGTAGATTAGTCCATGAGAGGGACGAACTAAGGGGTTTGACCTAGGTCAATTTTGTCCCTTAGTCCTAGCTTCTAGAAGTTAGGACTACATTATAACTCTAATGGACTAGGCACAAGCTAAAATGATAAGTACACCTTCCCTTTTATGCTAAATGGACCCTACTTTACTGAAATTAAAAATAAAGAAAGTAGCTGATGCTCAGCTCCCATGGCTTGGGCTCTACTCTTGATGATCCTTTGAGGAATGATGGGCTCTGAAGCACTGGCTAGTGGTGTGTCCTGACCTAGCCCTGGATCCTGTGTCATGCTCCGAGTCATCCTTCTGGAGGGTTGGGCTTGGTCAGTGGGTGCACTATCTCTCAGGTCCTCATCATGCTCTTTGGGTGGGAGAGAATTCGTCCATGAATTTGCAAAACTTGCAGAGAAAGGAGTTAGATCACTAACATTAAAAGAATGACTCATTAAATACGTTTCAGGTAAATCTAACTCATAAGCATTATCATTGATCCTTTTAATGATCTGGAAGGCACCATCGCCACATGGTAGGAGTTTGGATTTCCTTTGAGTAGGGAAACGATCCTTCCTCATGTGAAGCCAAACCCAGTCCCCGGATTCAAAGATCAATGCCTTGCGCCCCTTATTGGCGTGTTGGGCATACTTGCCTACCTTCCTTTCAATTTGGTGCTTGATGTGGTGGTGCAATTTTTTAATAAAAGATGCTTTGTCAAAATCATCCTTGCACAACACCTCATCAAGTACAAGAATAGGAAGGAGGTCAAGGGGTGTCAAGGGATTGAACTCATACACAATCTCAAAAAGGGTGTGAGAAGTAGTAGAGTTGACTACTCGATTATAAGCAAACTCAATATGAGGAAGTAAATTTTTCCACACCCTCACTATAAGAAAAATTGGAATTACATACAGTCAAAATCCGTATGTAAGACTCAAAATTCGTATGTAAAACAAGTTTACATACGGATTACATACATGCAAAAATCCGCATGTAATACTGTCGTAGGTAAGTGTTCCATAATCGGTATGTAATTACATTGTATGTAAAAAAAATCATTATTATTTTTATCTTTTTTAATTATTTTCAATTATTATTTATTATTAAAGTTGGAAACAATCTGCACTGGATAGATGTCCAATTGACTCCTAGGTCCAACCATGGTATCAAACATGTGAGCGAATTTGTTTTTATCAAGTTTCTTCCATTCATTAATATTATCATCTACCTACATATAATAATATACAATTTCTTGACAAACTAATTCCTTGATAATTAAATGAAATTATCCAATAAACATTATTATACAAAAGAATAAAATATAATATTTAAATAAATTACAATTGAAACAAGTGAAATCCATTGCATCCTAATGTCTGGTGTATCTTTATCCTTCAATATTAATAAATTGTTGACTAATTGCCAAAAATAATTACTTAATCAATAATTAAAGTATTTAAATAATTTTTTTATTACCTCTATCCATGAGTCTATAAATTATTGTGTGCATGTTGTTTATTACATTCATAGTTTTCTCATTAATATGAATATTAAAATAAAAATAAAAATAATTAATATAAATCCTTATATCCAAACTGTGTCTATTAAAACTAACTAGTAACATCATCACCAATTTTAGTTACATTTCTAAAAATCTATAATTGTATCAAAATTATTGTTTGATTTTGTATTTGATTATTCCTTCGTAATTTTGTCGACATTTTTAAAAAATAGAAAAGATAAATATTTATTTTTCACTTTTTTTTATATATTTCGAAAATATATTAATATAACAATATATATAAAAAAATGCCTCAATTTGGTTTTTTATTTTAGCTAATGAAAAAGTTAACTCTAAGAGTGAAAATGGGTCTCATTTAGACTCGGAAACTTTCTCAACATTTCTTGAACCACCCATTCTTGAACATTTCTCCTCTGGTAAAAAAATTAAACAAAAAATTTGTTTCACAATGAATTAATTAAAATATACACTCTATAAGTTATCTTTTATATCTTTACATTAGTTTTGCTTTTTATTATGTTTTGTTTCAAAATTTAGTTTTGGATAATACTCCGCCCCTCTATTTTGACTTTGTTCCCAATGAGTTACATGTGGAATGGCATATTCCGTTGGTTTACCATTTTGGTGAGATAACTCTCATAACATCACTTTTTAAATTGTAAATGCAGTTTTGACAAAGTCGTGTTAAATTGGAACGATTTGTGCATATGAAGTCGTGCCGAATTGGCACGACTTGCCTAAATTTGTAATTTTTTTTAAACGAACCCCATTTTGGTAAAAAGCAAAAAAAATAACCCCATCATGGTCAAAAACCCGATTTCTTTCTACATACACAAAAGAAGACAACCAGGTACCATGTTTTTATATTCTATTCATCATCAGGGACGACAAAAAAGGAGATACAAAAATTAAATAAGAAAGTATGGGTAGAAAAGATCTCAATAGTTTGGGTCATTTTTCAAAATGAGAGTGGAAACAATTTTTACATTATCCCTTGTAAGTAGATTTCTAATTGTTTAACAGTATAAAAAGGACAATGTATCAAATTTGAAGTTGATTTCTACATTGTAAATTTTCAATTGGATTTTTATTTTGAAGATATATAGGAAAGATTATCTAAGATTGCATTATATTACGCATATAAATACTAGTTTACAACAATTAACAGATATTTGAATGGAATTTGATTTCTTTCTTTCCACAGTTTCACCTCACCAAGAGCAAACAAATTTCTATTCCATAATAAAAGAGAAACTATAGACAAATAAACAAAAAATCACCTATACTGAAGTCCTGACCAGGACCAAATCTTTTGAAAGAGTTGTAGGGAAAGGAGGATTTGCTAAGGTCTACCATGGCCGGATAGAAGATACTGACATAGCTGTCAAAATGCTCTCTCTCAACCCAAAGGTATCTGCAATTTAAGGTGAAGGTGGTATGACTAACTTCAAATATGATCATTGTCCAAAGGTACTTCACTAACTTTTTTATCTTTAAGTATATATAATACTTAAATTATAATATTTATTAATTGATGAGATTCAGTCAAAATTTGATATTGAAAAATGTGCTAGAAAGTAGATTTTAGGAAGCATATGCCCAAGTTGGAGGAACCATAAATGTCGATTGAAGGCAAAATATTTAATTTTGAAAAATGTTAATGTTGACTTAGGTTGGGTTTGTTGTTCCGTGACACATTGGGATTTGGATTTGGATTTGAGCTTGAGGTTTGAATTTGATATGCATGTAACTAACTGATTGAGTTAGATGTGGTAGTTGTTATGGTTGTTTGTGACGATTACTGTGAACTTGTATTGTTTCATTAAGTTTGAGGTTTTACTAGTTTGGTTATTTTAAGATAAGGAGAACTTGTGCCTCTATGGACATCCAAATGAGACTTGGGAGGTGAACCTGCATATAATGTTTCTTTAATTCCTTTGTGACAATTTTTCCATGTACAGGCTTGTGGGTGATAGGGGTGAACCTATTTTTGATATACTATCAGTTTTTCCTTGTCATAAAGAAATGTATGTTTATCAGTTTTTGATGTACATTCATATTGGGTTGGAAAGAGAAAACTACTACTCTTTGAAACATATTAGGAAGGGCTTCCTGCCTATGGCTTGTTTGGGGGCTTTGTGGCTCTATACAGAGAATTTATCACTAGGATAGGGGAAACTGAAGCCAAGGCTGAAGGAGAACAAATAAGCATTGAAGGATTCATAGGCAAGGGAAGGATGAGGAAGCTCAGAAGTTGTGGTTGAGGTTGAAGAATGAGGTTGCAACTTAACTAAAGGTGAAGGGTTTTGATGTTGAATAATTGCACGCTTTACAGTGAATGACTGCCAATGTCATTCCCATGATACATGAACTAGTTGTGAGACTGTAGTTGTAGTACATGCTAAGAATCTTATGTATGCTATATGGTAAATAAAAGTGACAATTTATTGACATGACATATCTAAATTCACTTTCAAACATTAAAAATTCATTGAAATACTATTAGTGTTTGTATAGACAGATTTTTATTACTAGCTTGTGTATAAAATAAAAGCATTTAAATATAAATTATTAAATTCATATGTTACACAATCCAAACCTAAGTAATCTATATAATTTTATAATCAAACAATTTACTAAAGATTTTTAGTAACATTTTTATAAGGTTACTTTTTTATTAAAAAATAGATTAGTAACTGTTCTCACCGGTTGACCTCAGGTGGACTGGATAGAGAGCTCTACTTCTGATTTGTTTTCTCTTACGAGTCTGGAACTCGGCTCCGTTGGATAGAGGGGGCTCTACCTGTTGATTACACTCAAACGATCAAGTCAGTGAGAACACTAGAGATATCAAATCAGTTTCAGTGTAAGTCTCAGAAACAGCGTACCTTCACCACGGGTCTCAAGCCCCTTTTATAGATATCCCGTCAACAAATTTTTCTATCAATAATGTAATCACAACAGAAGAACATTTAATCATAACAAAAAAAAACCACTTGATAACGGGCACCGCTTATCTTCAGGTGCTAACAGCAAGAAAACATTTTGTTCACGTGTGCACCATTATTCTCGGGTGCTTACTCTTTTATTCTCAACAACTTTTTAATTAATATATAACTAACACATATATAACTAACATGCACATTATAACAAAAATAAATATCTCTTTATCTTTTATCTTAATTACCTTTTCTGGGCCGACCCCTACATAGACCGAGCTCCCGACCCATCTCTAGGGCCCAAATGTCAAGCGGTCCTCTCCTAAATACCTGGGCTGAGGTCATGAGCTCTCTTGCACAATATAATAAAAATGTCACTTCTTTATTAAAAAAATTCACTACAAATTTTTAGTGACATTTTTATAATGTTACTCTCTTTTTAAAAAATATTATTAAAAATATTTAATAACAGTTTTAAAATGTTACTTATTTATTGAAAAAGGTTACTAAAGATTTTTAGTAACATTTTTATAATATTACATTTTTATTAAAAATTATTACTAAAAAGATTTAGTAACATTTTTAAAATGTCACTTCTTTATTAAAAAAAGTTACTAAAAATAATTATTTATAATGTGATACAAACCAAGCCAACAAGGAGATGACCAATGATGCACATTACCATTCACACCATGAGAAGTCATCTCAACAATCAAGTGAATACCTCACCAAGGATCTAGCGGACCTCACCAGAGGGAGAAATGGACAAAAACCAAATCATCTAATGTTCTTTTTGCTGGTCTTCTTAAGAATAAAACAAGTTGTAAATAATTTGGGCTCAGTTTAGGGGTTCAAATAGCAAGATAGGCTTAGAATAGGTGTCTTTAGCATAATATGGGAGGTGTGCTTAGCACTTTAGCTTGTTTTTTACCTAGTTTCTAGAAGAACAACTCTAAGGTGTGGTTTTGACTTAGTCAAACCCTTGATATGATTCCAATAACACAATATGAATGATTCTTGACATTCTTAGGAATCATCTTGAGTTGGATATGAGATAGGCACTTTAAGATAGAATTGGATCAAGGTTCTATGATCAAGAACTCACCAAGACTAGTACCAAAACCCAAACTCATATGGAAGTTCCAGGTATTGTCAAATTGAACCGAACAAAATGGAAGAAAAGGCAAAGGCACCGAACAAAAAACACAAGAACAGAATTGCACCGAACAAATAGACTAGAAATGAAGAAGAAACAATGAAGAACAACAAAGTAGAAAATGTACCGAAGCAAAACACAAATGAACTGAAAATGCTGAACTGAAAAACAAAGGAAGCAAGCTAAGACATGATCATAAAAAGAGAAGGAAGGAAGGAAGGAGAAGAGAAAGCTCATGAAGATGGAGGAATGGTTGGATGATCAGGCCACTTAGAGGATGGTGACTCCAAGATGAGTGTGCAAGCCGCCACTTGAGGTAACCATAGAACTCTCAAGATAAGACTAAGTGAGGAAGGCACAAAGCTCTCCAATTCTCTCAAAAATTGAGTATAGTTTCTCTAATCAAAATTCAGATCTGAATTGTACAAGCTAAGCACCTTTATTTATAGCCTAGAGGTGCTGAAAAATAGGTGGGAAATTTCAAATAAAACTCATTTGAAATTCCCACAAAAAACAAGTCACATGGGAGGTGTGACCTTTTTCTACTATGACACCTCCTAAAAACTACACATACACCACTCTCCTAAGTCACATGGACAATGTGACTTTCTTTTACATATTCACACTCCTTTATTTAATAACCACACCTCCTAAAACTATACAAGAGTATTTCAAAGCTTGGCCTTGCCCCTCATGGGATGGACTTGGGCTTTGGCCTTCTTGGGCTTGGGCTTGGGCTTTGGGCTTAGGCCTCATCTTTATTTTATGTCTTCTTTTAATTTTGAGAAGACTAGAAGGAAGAACTTCAAATGTGAGGGTGGATGTCCTCTTCCTCTATTAATAAAAGCCTCCTTTATTTGATTCTCATCACCCTAAAGGCAACTCCATATTTAGGTTTTCCATCCTACTCTTGCTTCTTGTTTTCCAAGGCACCATCTCCTATAAATAGGGTGCCATACTCCTTATATTTTTCGTGTTGATTTTGAATAGAAAAGTTACTTTGTACAAATTGTGTGAGGTGTTAGTGAAGCTTGTTTCCTCTTAGCATTAGGTCTCATCTTGAGTGATTGGAAAGCTCTCAAGTGGCGATCATCTCACTTATCTTGGAGGAAGACCACACTCCAAGTGGCATAACCACCTCTCTTCCATCTCAGAAGCTTTTCCTTCCTTCATTTTTTTTCATTTCTCCATACTCCATGTATCTTTGTCTTCTTATGTTCTTGTTTTTCCTCCATTGTCAATTCGGTTTCTATCATGCTCTTTTGTTTCCTTCCATGTTCATTTAATTTCTGCCCTTCATCATCAATCACCATATACCTATATTTTTCATTTGCCCTCTAGAAGTGAACCTTCACACTTACTTAACCACTTGGTTAAGTTCGTGTCTAGTGAGAATCTTCTTTGGGTTCTCACCGTATAATTGATAAAATCTCAATCCTAAGTAAAATGTCACATCTAAAATGGCTAAATCTAAAATCAACTCATATCATGTGGTATTCAGAGCTTTGGTTTTTTTAGCATATTTGCTTTCAGTTGATTTGACACTTTACTTGCACCTTTAAATTCTTGCCTTTACGTTCAAGCAAATTTAAATTCTTGCCTTTACGTTCAAGCAAATTTAAATTCTTGTCTTTATATTCAAGCAAATTTAAATTTAGTCTTTACTTTTCGACATTTTTATTCATTAGCACTTCTTTTTCGCTTTTGAATGTTTATGTTATGTCAATTTTTGTTCTTACTCTTTTTGCTTGAGTCATATGTTCTTAGTGTTTCTAGGAGTCCTTAATTGCTTCTACTTACTTTGCTTTTAATTGTGAAGGTATAAAAGTAACTAGAATTTGTTTGAGTAGAAGTAGATTTAAGTTCCAAACATAGTTTTCAAGTGTTCATTTAATTTGAATCCCAAACTTTTTGTGATAATTAGAGGTAAATGAAAATATGCATGACAAAAAATTATGGACATCTTATTTCCATAAACCAAAAACAAGTATAAAAAAAAGGAAGAGAAGTTGCGCAAATTGTTTGTTCCAATCTTTTCAAGAGCAACATTTTCAAAAATAGTGGATTCATTTTATTTGGCAAATTGATTTCAACCTTGTGGAATTTTTATCCTTTTACTTTGACAATTTCTAAAGAAAAGAAAACTTCATTGTTAAAGGTTTAGTAAGTGTCTTAGAGTCTTTTTGTGTGCTTTTCTTGCTTGTCTTTCTTTAAAGTTTTGTCATCATCTCTTTTTTCCAACTTGGTTTAGCTTCTTTGTTTTGAGCTTTTCTTGCTTGTCATTTGAAATTCTTTTAGTTTTGTTGTGTTTATTTTTTAGATCAAGTGTTAAGGGCTTTGTCTTTTTTCATTTGAGAGCTTACAACACCAAGATAGACCTTTGTTGAGAGAAATTTCTTTTTGAGTGCTTTGTTCAATTATCTTCTTTGCTACACAAAAGTGTGACACAAGTGAGGAGAGAATTATTAACTTTTCTTTCACTAATTGTTTGTTCTCTTTGTGCAATTTTTATGGCTAATCTTTCTTCGGGGGAATCATCAAAACCTCAATCTCCCCAAAAGGTCTTTCTTATGGGTGAGCTTGCGGCAACCAAAAGAGCATTAGCCAAAGAAGAAGAAGACATGCAAAAATTGGAAGAGAGACTTCGAAGACTTGAAATGGCACAAGATAGACAACCAAGAGGAAGGAGGTGGGAGCCAAGGAGAACTTCAAGGATCTATACCCACTACGGCAGCCAAAAGGAAGAAAAAGAGTGGAGGATGCACCAATATGATGAAAGGCGCCACCCACACCAACTATCCAAGCCCTCTTTCCCTTTTATTAAATTGCCAAATTTTAATGGGGAAAGTGATCCCAATGTATACCTAGGATGAGATGCTAAAGTAGAACAAATTTTCAATGTGTGTGAGGTCCAAGAAGACCAAAAAGTTAGGTTAGCTTCCCTAGAATTTTTAGACTATGCCATGCAATGGTGGCACCAACTTGTAATGGACATTGGGCTAAACATGAGACCAACTGTGGTCTCTTGGGACGATTTAAAATTAGGCATGCGCACGCGGTTTGTTCCTCCTCACTATAGGAAGAAACTCTTGTTGAAGCTCCAACGGCTTCAATAAGGACCTAGAAGTGTAAATGAGTACTTTAAAGATCTTGAAACTACTTTGACTAAAATTGACATGCATGAAAATGAGGAGTCAAAGATAACTAGATTTGTAAGTGGCTTAAGAAGAGAAATACAAGATATGGTAAACCTATATGAGT
Organism: Phaseolus vulgaris; assembly: GCF_051622355.1. NCBI lineage: Eukaryota > Viridiplantae > Streptophyta > Magnoliopsida > Fabales > Fabaceae > Phaseolus > Phaseolus vulgaris. Next base: position 9,753,115 of record NC_143499.1, read on the forward strand.
ATTCCTCTTTGGAAAAATTGGTTCACTTAGCCATTAAGGTTGAATCACAAATTTTAAAGAAAACTTCTTTCAAAAGTACTCATAATGATGGATTCCACCACTCATCGTGGAAGGACAAAAATAAAACTTCAAAAACTTTTCCTTCCAATTTTGTGAAAGATACCACTTACAATCCTATAGTTTCTCCACCCTCAACCTCTACACCTAAGTCACCCACCAAAACCTAAAGTAAAAAATGTTTTAAATGTCTAGGTTTTGGGCACATTGTTAGAAAAGATGGCTTTAAACTAGAAGGGGGGGTGAATTGTTTAAAGAGGGTTTTCGAAAACTTTTCAAAACTAGAATGAATTTATCTCAGGAACCAATTGATTCAGTAATTCAGTTAGCCAAAACAGCAAGCAAAAGCTATAATACCAGAAAAAAATCGGTTGTTTCGTAGAAACAATCAGTTGTTTATACCAGCAAACAACAAATAAACTGAATTTAAAGAGTTAGAGATAGAGAGATTGTACACAGTTGTTTATATTGGTTCACTCCAAACTAGAGCTACATCTAGTCTTCTCAGAAACCCTGAGGATAACCACTAAGCAATCACCGCTTGATCACTTACACAACAACCAAGAGAATGACCTTGAACACCTCAAGAAACACACTCTCCTTGGCCAACACTAAGATTGCTGATCTTGAACACCTCAAGAACACACAACCAATCTCAGCAAACACAGAAACGAAATTGTTTAACAGAGTACAAGGATTACACTTGTTACATAAGATAATCTGAAATCAATACAAGCAGAATCCTATTCCAGCACTTTGATCAATCACAAACACTTAGCAATCTCAGCACTTTGAAAAACTCTCTTAGAAAAACTTTGTCAAAGATTCTTAATTCTTAAATCTGTTTTTCTGAATATATTCAAAGATGTAGTTTGTTATCAAATCTTAACAAACTCTTAAATTGCATTAAAAGATTGGTCAAAGCATTTAATGATTGGAGCGTAAGCAGTTAAATCATTTAAAGCTCAGTCAAAGAAAATAGTATTTCTGTTATGGTCCCAAAACAAACAATCGGTTGTTTCCTCGAATCAATCGGTTGTTTTGGTACTTAACAGTTCAACCATTCAAAACAGTTTTCAATCTTTTTCTCAAAACACCTAAGTATAAACAATCGGTTGTTTCGACAAAACAATCGGTTGTTTTTACTTAGTTTGAAATCATTTTGTTTTCATAAAGATTGAGAATGCTAATGCTTTAGATTTAATCACAGGGTGGATTACAACATATAAACTACCCGAGAACAAAGCTTAAACCAGCACAGCAACATCAAGCACAACAGAGGCTTCAACATTCTTCAAAGGATTTGGATTCTTCAAAACATTGAACACCACTTGGTTCAACACACATAACAGTCAATTGTCCTTAAAAAAGAACCATGATGGTCAATGGGGGGTTTTCATGAGTGACCATAGCTCTCAAAAGTCTAAGTCCCCTACCTCTTCAAAAAGCCAAAGTGAGGAAGAGTATGAGTTACCATGTGAGGGAGACTTGTTAGTGATAAGGCGTATGCTTAGTCAAATTCCAAAACCTTTTGATAAAAGTCAAAGGGAAAACATTTTTTACACAAAGTGCCTTATCAATAACAAATTGTGTTCTGTAATTGTGGATGGGGGTAGTTCCAGAAATGTGGCAAGTACAAGAGTGGTGGAAAAGCTTAAGTTATCCACCATCTCTCATGCAAAGCCCTACAAGCTCCAATGGCTTAGTAAAGAGAGGGAAATCATGGTTAATAAATAAGTCCTCATACCTTTTGCTATAGGAAAATATAAAGATGAGGTTTTATGTGATGTTGTGCCAATGGAAGCAACACACATTCTTTTGGGAAGGCCTTGGCTATATGATAGACAAGTTCTACATGATGGCCTAACTAATCACATTTCTTTTAAATTCCAAGGGCACAAGGTTATCTTAAAACCCCTCTCTCCCAAAGAAGTTCATGAGGACCAAATAAAAATGAAAAACAAAAGAGAAAATGAAAAAGAGCAAAAAAGAAAAGATAAACTGAGTCACAAAATATCATCTTACACAACTAAATCAATCATGTTGACTCGTGTCATGCTACAAACTGCACCTCCAAGGTGTCCTTCTTCCTTATCTTTTTCATTAACAAATAAAAATTACTTGACATCTTGGACAAAGAAACTTTGGGATGAACATCAAACACCTCCTAAGGGTTCTCACCTTTTGAGAGGATTTTTATCACCAAGCTCTTTCATCCCCAAATATTCTTTCCCAACATGGCTTGTAAGAAGAGCTTACCCTTTTGAACTCCCCGAACTCAAAGAACATAAGTTTGTTTCACATCCCACACCCTGCACTATCTTATATGTGAACAAACTAACTATGCTATCCGTAGGAGTTCTAAATTCAAGGTCGAATTCTCTCAAACTTGGGGGGCATGATACAAACCAAGCCAACAAGGAGATGAGCAAGGTTGCACATTACCATTCACACCATGAGAAGTCATATCAACAATCAAGTGAATACCTCACCAAAGATCTAGCAGACCTCTCCAGAGGGAGAAATGGACAAAAACCAGAGTATCTAATGTTCTTCTTGTTGGTCTTCTTAAGAATAAAACAAGTTATAAACAATTTGGGCTCACTTGAGGGGTCCAAATAGCAAGATAGGCAAATAATAGGTGTCTTTAGCATAATAGGGGAGGTGTGCTTATCACTTTAGCTTGTTTTTGACCTAGTTTCTAGAAGAACAACCGTAAGGTGTGGTTTTGACTTAGTCAAACCCTAAAGGCAGCCCCATTTTTAGGTTTCCCATCCTACCCTTGCTTCTTGTTTTCCAAGGCACCATCTACTATAAATAGGGTGTCATACTCCTTATATTTTTCATGTTGAATTTGAATAGAAAAGTTACTCTGCACAAATTGTGTTAGGTGTTAGTGAGGTTTGTTTCCTCTTAGCATTAGGTCTCATCTTGAGTGATTGGAGAGCTCTCAAGTGGTGGTCATCTCACTTGTCTTGGAGGAAGACCACACTCCAAGTGGCGTAACCACCTCTCTTCCATCTCATAAGCTTTTCCTTCCTTCATCTTTTTATATTTCTCCATTACTCCATGTATCTTTGTGTTCTTATGTTCTTATTTTTCCTCCATTGTCAATTCAGTTTCTATCATGCTCTTATGTTTCCTTCCATGTCCATTTAATTTCCGCCCTTCATCATCAATCACCATATACTTGTATTTTTCCTTTACCCTTTAGAAGTGAACCTTCACACTTACTTAACGACTTGGTTAATCGTGTCCAGTGAGAATCTTCTTTGGATTCTCACCATATACTGATAAAATCTCAATCCTAAGTACAGTGTCACATCTAAAATGGCTAAATCTAAAATCAACTCACATCATAATGTTACTTTTTAAAAAAAATATATATTACTAAAATGATATAGTAACATTTTTAAAATGTCACCTCTATATTAAAAAAAAGATACTAAAAATTTGTAGTAACATTTTTATAGTGTTACTTTTTATTAAAAAAACATTACTAAAAAGATTTAGTAACATTTTTAAAATGTTATCTTTTTATTAAATAAATGTTACTAAAGTATTTAGTGATAATTTTATAAATGTCTCTATTGATGTGTAAAAATGTTACTAAAAGTCTTCAGTAACATTAAGTATTCGTTACATTGGATAAAATGTTACTAAATCATATTAGTAACATTTTCTTTGATTTAGTAACATTTTTTTAATGTTACTAATTATCATATATCTAGTAGTGTTTGTATTTTGCTTCAGAGGAAGATCGTGTAACAATGCTTTGTTTGTCTTCCAAGAGATGAGAGATGACCCTAGAAAAATGTAGTAGCTAGTGGTAAAGTGTCTTGTGTTAGGACAAAATGACCAGTCTGAGACATCGAAGGCCTTGATGTACACTTCAGATGTAGCATAAAAAAATAATTCATGTGCGAGATTGGCTTTGATGTAATGAAGAATATGTTGCACAGCTTTTTGATGATGAATTGTGGGTTCTTGAATGAATTAACTGAGTAATTGGATGGTGATATAAAAGTTGGTGAGATGTAAAAGTTGGTTAATGAGTTCTCTATAGGGATTGAGATTCTGTAACTTATTTGTAGTTTCAAAAAGAAGTTTGGTGTTAGACATAAGAGGAGTAAAGCAAGGTTTGCTTGCAAGCATCTCAGTTTCTTCAAATATGTCAAGGACATATTTCCTTTTACATAAGTGAATTCCTTTGGCCACCTCAAGTCCTATAAAAGATTTAAGTTTCCAATATCTTTTATCTTAAAGGATTCAATTAGAAAAAAATTAATTCTCTCAATTTCTTGTAAGGAATCTCATGCAAGAACAATATCATCTACATAAAACAAGTAAAATAGTGAGAGAATTTTTAATTTTTCTAATAAAAAGAAAATAATCAGATTTAGACTGAGAAAAACTAAAATTATAGGATAGCATAGCAAACTACTGTCTGCTAGCTTGTTTTAATCCATACAGAGACTTTGTGAATCTACAATCTTGGTTGTCTTATAGTAATTAACCCTGAAGGAGGTGTCATATACACTTCTTCATCAAGGTCTCCGTGCAAGAAGGAATTGTCAACATCTAATTTATGTAAATGTCAATTCTTAACTACAACAATGGTTAATAGAAGTCTAACAATGGTAAGTTTAGCAAAAAGAGAAAAAGTATCTAAGTAGTTAATCCCTTCAAGTTGAGTGTAACCCTTTGCAAGAAGTCAGACCTTATGTCTTTCAATACATCCATCCACTTTGTTTTTTGATCTTGTACACCCATTTACATCCAATTGGTGTTTTCCTTATTGATAGATCAGTGAGGTACCATGTGTGATGGTCCTGTAGAGCTTTAATCTCCTTATTCATAGCAACAATCCACTCAGTATGTTTACATGCTTATTTAAAAGATTGTAGTTCAGTATTAGAAGATAAAACAAGAGTGTAATTTATATGATTTTTAGTCAAATGATGATATATGATATAGAGTCTTAAAATTGTTTTGATCACATTCAGTGATTATGGAACTATTAACCTGATGATGATAATTCTTTAGAAAATAAGATATTCTTCTTTATCTTGTTAATCTTCTCAGATTATCACTTGTAGTTTTGTTATGTCATTCTTCTTGAATCTCTTGTCTTGATTGTGGGTCTCTTCAAAATTGACAATGTCTTTTCTATTCTTGTCGTTGATCGGAAAAATATGATCTTTATAACTATTTGATGTTCTATTAGTGTTAATAAAATTGGTAATGTCATTGTTTAAGGATTCAATAAGAATCAAAACTGTATTAAGTAACAAGCCACTATTATCATTAGGGATATCATCAAAAAAATTTATAAAAGGATATATTTTAATAAAAAATATTAATAAAAACTTTCCTATTTAGTATTCGATAACAAATGCCCTTTTATTCGTAATTTATATCAAGAAAAACACATTTTTTAGGTTCAAGCTTAGTACGATTATTTCAAAACAAGATAAGCAAAATAGAGAGATTCAAAAGTTCTAAAATTAACCTTACAAAATCGGCGTATAAGGTGAAATGTCTTATTTTTAATCGATGTGAGATCTCTAACACCCCATGTGGAGACCTACAAACATGTGCATATGACTACAAATTTATGGATGATCGGATAGTGGTTCGATAATGAATAGTTTAGTAAACCCAACAAACACTTCATAAAATAAACTTTAAATGACTCTGATATCATTTAAAAGATCTCAGTATTTTTAAAAAGGGTAAAAAAATTAGAAAAACTATAAAAATATTGCGATTTCAGAAAAGTAAAAGTGAAACATCCGGTGCCTTCTACACACGCTCCACAAAAATCACTTTGCATCAGATGAAGATCACACACGCTCCGGAGAAACCACTTTGCATCAGATGAAGATTACACACGCTCGAGAGAAACCACTTTGCATCATATGAAGATTTGTAGAATAGAACCGAAGAAGAAGAAAGAATGGTCCATGAACATGTAAGAGCTAAAACGAAAAATTGTGTTTGTATGAAACTGTTGTATTATTTCTTTTACTGAAAAGCTATTAAACAAAAACCGAGAGTCCTTTCTATAAGCCTTTGGAGAGAAAACAAAAAACCTAAAATAACAAACTAAAGACCGACCAGTATCTCAACTTTGAGAAACAAGTGAAGTGCATAAGAATGAAAAGGAAGAAATGCAAATGAGAAAAAGTCAAGATTTTGGATACATGTCAACAAAATAAATATGAATAATAAAATAAAATGGCCACTATCAAATGACAAAAAATATCTACATTTGATTATCTTTAAACAAAATAAGTATGACTTATAGAGTAAATTCCTACTATCTTGTTTTCTTAGTTTTACAGTAGATTATAGAAATTAAACTTGTTATAATGTTAAAACAATTCACTTTTTCTAAAAAAATATGGAAGAATAAGGTCAACGCCAATTATGTATAAGATTGTGTAGCCAATTGAAACAAGACCATAGGAAAATCGAATAAAAATTGTTCAGAAAGTAACCTATCCTGTTCTTTCACTCATTCACACAACTCAAACAATGAATCGTAAGCGAGACAGGCACTATTTTTACCGCCAGGACGCCGCCGCCAAGCGCCGCCGCCCCTTACCAGAGCCCGTGGAGGAGGAGAGACCGACGACGAGGCCTGCGCCGCCTTCCGCGGTGGTCGTGATGGGCCTCCCTCAAGACTGCTCCGTCCTCGATCTCAAGTCTCGCTTCGAGATCTACGGCGCCATCTCCCGCATCCGCATTGACCGCGATGCCGTCGGCTACATTACTTACCGGTCAAAGGACTCCGCCGACGCCGCCATAGCCGCCGGTGTTGACCCCTCCTTCGGAATCACCATTAGCTCCAAAAAGGTGCTTCCTTTCACCCTTTCGTTACTTAGGGTTTTGAAGTTCCTGTTTTTATTACGATTCGTGAATGTTTAGGGTTTTGTCTAAAGTGTTTAGTACAACAAAACTGAATGCAGTCGAGGAATTTTCAGCTTAGTTGGTTGTAACTGAATTAAAAAATGGGAGTTTTTGAATTTGAAGAGGAGAATGAGAAGGCACTGAACAAATTTGACGAATTTTCTACCCAGCTGTTTACAATGTTGGCAAAAGCTTGAACCTTTAAGTCTGTGTTTGGATCAATGTGTTTTAATTAAAATTGATTCGGTAGTGAAGTGGGTTTACCCTTTCATCCGACGCAAAAACTGTTTGAAACTGCTATAGATCATGAACCTGAAATCAATTTTAGTATTTCTCAACATTACAGTTTATGCTTGTATAAAAGTTGAAAACACGTATTTTGAGAACTACATGTGCTCAATTCTAAAGCACAATGGAGAGGGAAGAATGTGCTGCTTTAGTGGTGAAAGAAATTATTAGGCTATGAGGAACTAACATAACATGTGCTTAATACATCGATTCTGCTTGGATGCATTTTTCTAGAAGCACATTGAGGAGAAAAAAATATTGAAATTAGTTTCTCTATGAATTATTTTTCATTTGCAAACAAGTTAATTTTAGTTTATAAAAGAACTCATTTAATTATTATTTTTTTCCTTTTTATAATAGACTTGTGAAAAAGCTGACTCAAATGTATCCTAATGGGTAGATAGATAGAAGTGAATAGAGATTTATGAAGGGAAATTTGAAAGAGGTTGCTGTGTTTAACAGGTTCAGGTGTTGTGGGCAACAGACCCTCTAGCCATGTGGAGGGAAGGAGTTGGTAATAGGAAGGATAAAGGGTATATGTCAAAGCTTGTGCGTGCTGAGGCACCTTTGAGCAAGCATGGAAGAGGTAATAGACTTGCTTCAGCTACAGGGAACACTAAAGATGGTGAGAATAGCTCAGGTAGCTCAGTTTCAGAAGTGCCTTTCAAGGGCCGAGAAATTGTTGCTTATGATGATATCCTCTAACTATCAAAATCTGTACTATTAGAGCCTTATCTTATTCTGTATCAATGATTTCAATTTGGCATTTAGATCCTTCTTGTTTTGTTGTTAAGTATGTTCTCAGTTGATTAGGTATATGTGGAATTGCTTGTGATGTTTGAAGCACACATGGTAAATGTAATGTAAATAGATGGTTTTACATTCTGATGTCTTATCCCTTCAATTCTTTATACTTGAAAGTCTGAAATTGTTCGTTTATGATTTGCTCACATCAGAAAACCTTTTATTTGAATAATCTCTTAAATTAGCTGTTGTGAGTGTTGAATATCTAATATTTTAGTTTGTTCTGACCGTAAATAAAAACTAAAATGAATGAACTTTTCAAAGTTAACCAATAGTACATGATTTTTCAAATATCTAAAACTGAAATTCTCCATTTCTATAATTTTGAAGACTCTTTCATAGGTTTACTCATTATTGTCATTTTTCTTCAATTCATTTGACTCCATGGTTTGGCTTTCATGACCAACTCAGACATTGATTACAAGTTTGAGGGCTTGTGTTATAAAGAAAGAATTAAATCTCTTGTTCTGTACGTGCTTTAATGTAAAATTTATAATTGGAACATGTTAAAATATAAAATTTAAGATTAAGTTATTATTATATGACAAACGATCAAATTTTAATTTGTTCAAATGATCAATTTTAATGTTATGATAATAACTAACGATCAATAGAACTGAATGAATTAAACTGTACGAGAAAAAAAAGGATCAAATTTAAATTTAAACAAAAAACGGAACTGAAATTATAAGAATGTAAAATAAAATAATATATATATATATATATATATAAATCTATTCTAAAATTAAGATGTAATTAGCAATTTAGTCTTTCATCTTTTCAGGTAGACTTAGTTTGATTTCTTATATGTTGATGTCTTATATTTTTAAGATGAATCCAAATAGTTTTTTTGTAAGTTTATAATTAACTCTATTAATAATTAAAATAAATTACTGCTTAAAAGTGGTCGCAAAACAATATTTCTTTATAAAATATTATATTTCATATATTTTTTAATTTCCATTAAAAGGAAGTGTTGGTAGAGAGGGAATGGTGTTTAAATTTTTAATTATTAATTTAAAAAAAAATTAAAAGAACAAATGAAGTATAAATAACATAAGATGAAAGATTAAAAGTAAAGGCGCAAACAAGAGTGTGAGATTGTGAAGAGAGGGCAGAGACATAAAGCGGTGATGGAAGAATCCTCAAAAACAGAGATAGAGGATGAAAAATCAGAACAAGTTGTGTGGAGTTGGGGTGCTGGAACCGAGGGTCAGTTGGGAACAAAGATTGTTGAGGATGAGGTCTTCCCTCAACTCCTTCACCAACCCTCTCTCTCTTCTATCTCTTCTCTTGCATGTGGCGGCGCTCATGTCATAGCCTTGACCTCTGGTATCACCGCTATATTTCTTTCTCCGTCTTTTCTCTTCTAATTTACAATTTTTCTTCATGTTAATATTATGTTAAACTAATTCTGATGATAATCTGTAGCTGGGAAGGTACTTTCATGGGGTAGGGGAAATTCTGGGCAACTAGGCCATGGGGAGGTTCTGAGTAACGCTTTGTTTCCTAAGGCTGTAACGTCATTGGATGGCTACTTCATAACCCATGTCGCTGCTGGGTGGAGCCACTCAGGTTTTGTTTCAGGTTTGCTCTCTTCTGGCTATGTCTTCACTGTTTTTGTGAATGTTGAATTTTTTTTTCCTTTTGATGTATTCTTCTTGGTTGGTTTTCAGATACTGGGTGTGTCTTCACTTGTGGGGATGGCACGTTTGGTCAACTGGGTCATGGCGATTATGCTTCACACTGTTCTCCTGTCAAATTGTCATGCTTTGTTGATCAGCGTGCTGTGCAGGTTGCATGTGGAATGCGCCATTCCCTTGTCTTGATGAAAGGTCAAGGATTGGTTTTAGTTGGTGCCTAGAATGTGTTTGTCTCTCACTTCGTACTTGCATGTGCTCCTTTATTTAGCAAAGGGTATTGTCATGCAGATTGCGTAGGAAATCAAGTTTATGGATTTGGTTCTGGGAAGCGTGGTCAGCTCGGTGTCAGCAACGATAAGGTCAAAGCTGTTAATGTTCCAAGAGTTGTTAGTGGCTTTGAAGGTATTGAAATCTTTGGAATTGCTGCAAATGGAGATCATAGTGCAGCAGTATCTGGTAGGACCACCACTTTCCCCTTCATGATATCCGTGGCACTATATTGTTCTCTAAATGGTTCTAATATCTTCAGTTGATGGGCATGTTTATACCTGGGGAAGAGGCTTCAAGGGCTTTGAAGATGCTTATGTTCCTCACTGCTTAAGCTCTTCATTGAAATTTATCAAAGTTGCTCTGGGATGGAACCATGCTTTAGCTATGACTGGTATTTATTGACACTACATTCCCAACAAATTGTGATTTCCACATTTCTATCAAATCCCTATTTAATAATTGCATTTTGTTGTCAATTTCTTTATGCATAGGTGAGGGAGAGGTTTATATACTAGGTGGAAACCACCTTGGGGTGCTTAGTGATTTTCAGAACATGAGCCCACGATCCAGGCATATACCTGGTAATGCATTTGAGTTAACGTTGAACAGTAAATACATCATAATTTACGCACTTTCTTGTTGCATACATCTCTAATAATTGAGAATGAAACTTATTGCGATCGAGTTCCATACTACTACATTTGAACTATCTATTAGCGGTCATCATCATACATAACCTTGGCCACTCTACATAGTTAAATGCAAAAAAAGTCTTGTAAACTGAGTGTCTCTGTTGTAAAGTTCTCGATGGATTCTGGCGACCAAAGAGTCATCCAATGCGTAAAATTATTAGATCATGGCACTGCATAAATTCATTGGTAATTTATTGGAGGTGAGAGAAAAATGCGAATTTTTGTGTCATGGAAAATGTTTGTTTAGCATTACTTTACTCTTATATTTATACTATGTCTTGTTATTGCGTAATATTTAGTAGATTTAAGAGAAGTCAATTTGGAGAAAGTCCCTGGCCTTGATGGGATGAAGATTAGTGATATTGCTGCCGGAGCCGAGCATTCTGTCATTGTCACAGGCAAGATGTACTCTTTTCGTTCTTGAGGAGTTTTGAATCACATAAAAGTTCTGGCTGACTTCTTTCCTTCCTTTTTTCAGATAATACAGAAATAAGAACATGGGGTTGGGGTGAGCACGGTCAACTTGGTTTAGGGGATACTTGCGACCAAATCAGTCCTGTTACAGTAAGTCTAGGTTATGATTTGAATGAAGTTGAATCAATTAAAGTTTTCTGTGGAAGTGGGTTCACGTTTGCTGTAACCATGCCCTAAATTCTCCTCAAACTCGATAAAATGCTAATTTCATATGCATGCTTAAAGAAGTTACATTCACCATCAGCTTGGCCTTGTTCTGAACTTCCAGTGACAGTAATAGAATTGGTACATTCCAAAAAAGCCTTCTTATTCTTCAATATTATTTTGGAGAACCTTGAAGGGAAGTGAATAAGTGTGATCCTCTTTTCAACCACAAAAAATAGATGATAGATAAGTTTTCCCGATTTATGGACTTTGCTAAAACTCATTTTTAGTCCCATTTAATAACTTATATTCTCCCAACAGACAGTGAAAAGAATTATTTCGGTTTCTTATTATATATTCGAATTCACTGGGACTTTGGAATGTCAAATATGGTTTCTTCCATCGTCACTGCTCATCAATTGAAGAAGCATAAATAAAGAAAAGAAAAATATCTACTAGATCTCGATCTAAAAGCATTAATTTCTAGAACTGTAAAAATAGGCTACATTGAACCATTTCTCGTCTTTTACAATATCAGAAAGTATGCCAAGAACAACATTCAAAACAGTCAAGGTGGCTATGTAACCTTATTACTAACATTTACTCGTACTGATACGATGAGGCACCTCTCCCACAATTATATGAACATGTTAAAAATGATTGAATGGGATTAGTAGGTATCAATCAAGATATCTACATCTAAAAGTAGTAATTGGACTAAGTAAAAGAATCAATGAACTTCTCACCGAATATTTTGTACAAAAGTGAAAAAAATGGGGGGAAAAATGGTAACTAACCTAAAGCATGTCATCCTCCTGTATTCTACAAATATTATCTCATGCTAACCTTCTCTTGCATCAATCACTAACGATAAGAATATTATTCTCATAGCCATCGCTGGTAACAGTAGGACGCAAAGGATCAATTTTCCATTCTCCATCAACAATGAACTTAATCTGCAACAGAAAAGCAAGTAATTAAAATGTGCCAGTACGTTATTGGGCACAACATCAATAGGTTAAGTCATTAGCAGATAATATACAACAAACCTCATATCTTCCAGGATACAGCTGCAAGCTCACAGAAAATATACCACTGCTTAACCTCTCCATCTTTCTCTGCAATATAATTACTATCTATTAATATTTTTTGCATTTAAGTCAATTGCGGTCAAAAAAGTAATCTGAAAAGCACCAGGACACTATATATACACAAAAATATAGTTATGCTTGAGTATGCATTCGATCATTCGGAATCAGAATTGATTTTGCAAATACATTGACAATAAAGAAAGCAATTTAATTTTTAATTTTATCAATCAAACACACACAATTGCCCTAGGAAAGCAAATAGTGGTTTATGAATCCATAACCCATGTTAAATGCGCAAATCCTTAAGTGATTTATCCTTGAACAAGGTCGTCTGTGAACCCTGATCAACTAGACAAGCACAAAATTGAATGACACTTATGGATAGTTCTATAAAACCTATTTACCCCAATGATATCTTGTAATACAGTACGGTTGAGTTATTGGTAAAGCATTTTTATGATATAAAACACTAAAATGCTTTTTTTGTTATATTTCTTAAAAATACGAAAAACATCTTTCAAAAAAATGTACAAGCATGCAGGCTGTAATATCTACAAGACAGTATAAGGCATTTTAACTACCTGAATTGGTACAATTTTTAAAAAAACATTGCCGAAATAGACAAATTATATGGGTAAATTATTTTAAATGTGCCCATTAATTTAATTTTTTTTTTCTAAAATTGCACCAATTCCGTTAAAAAACCCAAGTATAAGGTTCTTGGAAAGAGATTAGACCTTGTTGGACCAACCATCAAATGATCCTGTTAAAAATACTTCTGCAGCGTTGCTTGGCCAAACTACACAAGTAGTCTTCAGCATTTGCAAAGCTTTTTGAGCCTTACCAATCTTCATCTGCTTTTCTTCGACTGCCTTATTTGCGTCCCTGGGAGAAAACGATGTAACATTGTCAAGATGTTATTTATCTATCTATATAGATGATACATTAATTGAATGGTGTCTGAGGGGATACATTATTGCTAATGTCATCTTTCCTTCTAACACTGCCAACTTAGCCTGTATAGAACGCAATTTGTCCTGGGCATTCATGATCTCATTTTCCTGAAATTCCCAAGCATCGGAAAGCTTTGCCAGATCATCAGAAGAGCTCTTATGAACCTATCAAAGAATATGGAGCATGCAGATCAGGACTAGTTTAGGATCACAAGGAGAGGCCTTCGAAATAACATTTGAGAGTAAATTAGAGCAGTGTCAGCAAGTTTAAGACATTGAACAGTTATTGAGAGATTTAATTGGTGTAGTATGGGAGTAGCTATCACAAAGAAACTAAAAGAACTCCTTGCTAACAGCAGTCAAACCACACAACATATATATGTCTCTTAAGTCCGTACTAAGAGAAGATATAAAGAGAGATGCCCAAAAAAGAAAAGGTTTCGCATAAAAGAGAAGCGACAATTAAATTTCTTTAATGAAAGATATTGGATAGATTTAATACAAAATTTTAGTATCATTCAAATTCTTGGTGTTTATCATTCAATATATGGTATTATAAAGTTGAAATTTAAAAACACATTGTGTTTTTATCCTTTGTTGAGTATTAACTCCCTTGGCTTGGGTGATTCTCCCAACCCAAAACAGGTTGCGCACAAATATCCACCTCTAGCCTTCCAAAGTAAGTGGCGGCAAATTTTCTTCTTATCTATCATCATATACATCAGCCAGTCCAAACTTACCGCAAAAGCATAAAACATGCTATGAGCTAAGCGAACAAAGATCCAGTATTGGATATACTTACACTAACCATCTGCTTTGAAATTTTATCTGAGCTAGACCTCAACGAGTGAAGTGTAGATGATAGCTCGGATTCCAGATGCTGGATACGGGATTTAATGTCAATGAGATTTGGATTTCCATCAAGAGAATGTAATCCTATTTCATTGTTTGTAAGTTCAGATGAAAACTCCCTTCTGATGAGAATATCAGGTTGTCCTGAAATATCACTCGTGCCTCCTTTCTGAGTTTCAGTGGGAACAATTTCAGCATCTGTTATGTCAAAATTACAAAATTATCAGTTGATCCCCGCTACAATAACAAGACATGATCTGAGAATGTAACAATACCTTCAAAATCTGCATCTGGAAAACCATTTCTCTGAGCAATCCAACTCCTCCACATCTCTGGCTTAAGTGAATTTTTTGAATTTTCAGTACCTAATTGTGATCCATGCTGATCAGGTTTGATCTGAGAACCACTGGGATGACTGCTTGTGAGGCTCAATGAGGATTCTCTCCTATTTGCAGGGTCAGCAGCTATCTATACAACAGAGAAGATACCAAAAGAAATATTTTAAAATTTCAACATTGTGAGGGACATAAAAACTGTAATATTTCAAAAACTGATTCTCTCAGCTTCGGTGCAACACTTCATTCTCATGTTCATCAAACTGTAAAACTATATCTTCATTAGCTTTAACTGATAGGAAGAAGTATATAATATTAGAAACATTGGAAATCTGAATGTTAAATAGAAATTTCCATTATTCAAATGTACCTGAACTTCGAAATATGTAATGTTTTTTTAATACTTTAGCATATGATGTAAATAGTACTGGAAAAACTAACGAACAACCGAGAGCATTTGAAGGGAATAAAAATTACTTACTGCATCCATAGTGGTTCTATGATCCCATTCATCTCTGTCTTCATTATTTTCAGAAGAAATACTATCTAAGTCAAGTCCAAAAGATCTACACCTTTGTTTCTCCAACCGATTCAATATACCGGCAATGCCAGATTCATTTTTTTTAGCTTCAATTTTTCTGTATACCAGAAAGTATCAGTCAGGACACCGCTTGTCACTACATCAAATTCATCTATTTAACAACACGAACAATACAACGGAAAGAAGAAAAAATAGTGTATACTTATAAATTAGCTCATTCTTGCTAAATTAAGCAACAATAGCCAACCATTTTCCTACTAGGTCTGGCCAGCCACACTTGTTAAACCACACTATAATGTTCTATCATAAGTCATATCTCCGGATAAACTACTGTACTCTAAATCTCACATATTCGATTTTCTGTAGCTTTATTGGGTCTACTCACCCTCTAGCAATTGGGCTACCCTTTGTTTGATTTGCTCTCCTCAATTGCCACTGGGGTTTCAACATATTTTCTCCACACATGCTTAAACCACCCAAGACAAAGGCCTTACCTTCTTTCCCATAATAGGTTCCACTGCCACCACAACTTTCTCTCCGGTGTATCCTAATCCTATCTTGTCTAGTATGTCCTCTCATCCAACGCAACATTCTCATTTCTACTATATTTATTTCATTCTCTTGTTGGTTTTGTACGACCTAACATTCAATTCCAAAATACTAAGTGTATTTACCCCTTAAGCTTCACCTAAATTTTTTTTTGTCACGAACAACACCCAAGCACTCCTCCATTTCATCTAACCTGCAAGAATCTTGCTGCCAAATTCAAGCCTCCAAGGCCCATATGCGGCCTTCAAACCTTCCACACACACTTCAAGACAGGTACACTTTACCGCAACAAAATTCCAAACATACACAAACGCGGGAAAGTGGGAAACAGGGTACCAAGAAAAGCAAGAGACAAAAAAGAAATGCATAATCATAACGGAATTCTCACACTGAATCATCTGTTTGGGAAGAAGAGGAATGTGAAGAAACCCCAGAAGCCCTAGTCGCATTACCGTCAATTCCATCGCTACTATTATATTCAAGACCGCCAATTTCACTGGACCCGCCATTCCATTCCCACCCAAACGCAAGCCAACCTCCCTCGTTCACAATAGCGTTAACCAAATCCACCCTCCCTGCAGCAACCAACTCTTCCTTGGTGGGAAACGCTTCGGGCTTATCGGAACTCTGCATAAACTCCAGAATCTCGGATTCGAGAGAGGAAAACTCTCCGTCCCAATCCTTACACCGCCGCAAGAACCCAGTGCAGGACCAACACAAACCCTTGTAGCAGGTCCCCCTCCAAGAAGATTGGAGAACGGAACCGGGTTCGACTTCAAACCGGCGCGCCCGCGCAGTCGAGGCGGGGAAGTGGAGCGGGGCGAGGAGGGACGGGGTCAAGTGAGGCGAGAGGAGCGAAGGGGAGAGTGCGGTGTGGAAGTGCATGGTTGGAGCATTTCGTCGAACAGTTAGTGAGCGATAGAGATTAAAATAGTGGTGCGCGCGAGAGGAGAATGAAAGAACGAAAAAGGGTAGTAAAGTGCGAGTCCGCGAAGGAAGCAAAGAACAATACCTCTAGTGGAAGGAAAAAGAAGAAACTACTTTTTGTTAGTATTGTTGTTATGGTTAGCATCACATTCAGCTATCTATGATATGATGTTATCCACTTTCTAATTACGCACATTGCTCATTGAATGAAGAACCGAGAAAGACACGAGGCGAAAGGGATACTATGTTTGGTGGCATTTTATTTATTTTCACGTTGCACCCACGCCACAAACCCATATCAATACATTTTTTTTAAATAACTTATAAAATTTACATCTTAAAAATTTGAAAATATTTTATTTTTAAAATAAATATATTAGACAAACACATAAAAATATTTATTTATTAAAAGAGACACAAACAAATAGGCTAATATAATAATAGAAAAAGTGCTTATTTGCAATGAAATCTTAATTAAGTAAAGAATATTTGTAAAATGATTTTACTAATTAAAGTAGAATCAATTAAGATTTTCTTATATTTTGAATTACTTCATTAAATTTAAAATTTAATATTGTACCGGTATGTATCAAACGAGTTAGTTATTCAGTCTTGGTGACCAACCGACCGTGTCAAAGCACACTTTAAGACACTTATTAAATAACATCAATGACAGTTATGGAAACTCTTCAAGAGTCATAATCATGTCTCACTTAAGGCGGGTGACATTTACAAAAAATAAGCTAAGCACGGGTTAACCAAAAGATATTGAAGATATTCTCCAAATATAGTTATATAGCAATATACCTACCTCCTTATAAATTAGGATCACGTTATAAAATAATTTAACGACTGATATTTGATATATTCATCCCATCACAACAATGGTCCATGATTAAACACTATAAATAACTCCTTTACATAGGTGTAAGGTACACTTTTATCAGTTTTACAAATATACACTCTTTAAACAGAGTACTTACTTGATCGTCGAAGTACCTTTTTCAGGTCAACACCGACTGAGGCACAACAATCAAAGGAGGAGACTTGAAGGAAGGAACAAGGAGGCAACCGACACGTCAGCAATTGTACAACTAGTTCCAGGTACTATCTAGGCCCACTTTGTTTATACAGGTACAAATATTTTCAAACCTTAAGAGATTACTACGTAATACTTTTTTGTTTTTTTGTTTTCAAAACTTTATTCTTCTATATTTTTTCTCTAATTTTTTCACTTAATCGTTCATCCTTTTTAACATCATATCATATCACGATGTAGTAATGAAGAATAGAATAATATAAATTTAATAAAATTTGTTTTCGGCTCCTTTATAATTTTTTTTATCCATATTTTGGATTGTTTGGTAATTTTGGATGACTTAGTACAAAAGTAAATATAAATTGATACTATAAATGAATTATGATGGTTATAATTGATAAGATTTCATTATGTAACAATTTGTACAAATTTTGAGTTTTTTTTTCACATTATAGCTCGAGTGATGCTCAAGCGTCTAATTGGTTGTTTAAGTGATAAAATTTATTGGTTAAACTATAGCTTAAGAATTGAGTGAGAAACATGTTGAACTAATTCTCTAATCTATATTTTGTCACTTAGGTGACAAGTGAACACTCAAGTGAGAGACACCATAAAAGAAAAAATTTCCTCAAAGAGTTTAGTCACTCAAGTGTTTTGATGACCCTTAAGCAATCATATTTTGAAGCTTAAGTGACATTGGATATTTTAACGAAAAAATGTTCAATCAATTATTTTTTTTCTCAATAGATATATTGTACAAGCATTGGAGAAGCGTTTTTGTAACTTGTGATATTGCTCAAGTGGTGAAGGTGTAGGTCAAACAAGGGAGAGTTAGTAACTTTTTCTCTATTTTGGTGAAGAATATTTTATTGTTCAAGCTATAGCTTAAGAATCGAGTGAGAAACATGTTGAATTAATTCTCTCATCTAGATTTTTGGTCACTCAGGTGACAAGTGAACACTCAAGTGAAAGACACCATAAAAATTTTCTTTCCTAAAAGAGTTTAGTCACTCAGGTGTTTTGATGACCCTTAAGCAATAATATTTTGAAGCATAAGCGACATTGGACATTTTAACAAAAAAATGTCAAATCAATTATTTTTTTCACAATAGATATTATACAAGCATTGGAGGAGCGTTTTTACAACATGTGAGATTGCTCCAGTGGTGAAGGTGTAGGTCAAACAAGGGAGAGTTAGTAACTTTTTCTCTATTTTGGTGAAAAATGTTCCTCAAAGTAAAGTTACAATATACTTCAATGTGTGCTTTTTTCCAATATGAAATAATTGCTATACACACATACCCATGTATAGACACACATATAAGTGTTTAATAATGTGATTGATTGATTCTCAAGCTTGCATCTAGTTATACATGTGTGAATGAATTAGATTGAGTATGTTATGTTTAATTTGGATGAGATAAGTCATACATGGGGATAATATGTTGAATAAGTCTATGTATATAGTATTAAGCACATGAACTTATTGTTGAAAGGAGATAATTTTGTTTTAATATTCTTGAAAACCACATAGATTAAAACATTAGGTGGTGAGAAATTGATAGAAGTACTTGTACCACTTTTATAATTATTTTAAATGAACTTACAATGACTTATGAAGTTGAGATTTATAGACCAAAATAGTTTAAATGATTCACGTGTTAGTTTCAAATAAGACATACTTAATATAAATCTCTTAAAAAACATAGTCTAGATATTATTATGATATATTAGAGTAGAGATTTATACACAAACAATGTTTTGAAATTGATTAGATACACTTGGATTAATTTGTTTGAACAAGTTGAGTTTATGAATTATATATTTATTAGATATATTATAATCTCTTGTTGAGTTCTTGTAGTTGTATGTTTCTTTTTTGTTGCAATGGTATTTAATAATACATAAATAAATAATATTATAGATTTATGTCACTCTAAACTTAAAAGACTTTATTATATTTTTTACCCTTAAATTTCTTTTAAAACAATGATGATTTAAATTTTTTTTAGTGAAATATGTATGTAACTAAACTTTGTAAATGCATGCATATAATACTTTGATTTATAGTTAGTTTTTGGGGAGTTATATATTACCCTATAAAATATTCTACCATCTTATTACTTTATAAATAAAATATTTAATGAAATAAAAAAATCATTATTTTTTTTATCATGTAAGAAAATAGATTAACAAGTTGATGCAAGATTATTTAAAATTATTCTTTATTCAATTCCTTAACAAGTGTCCTTTTGGTCCTTTTGGTGTGAGTAGAGTAAATGTTACAAAAATTACTTGATTCTAACTCATTATCAAAGATTGTACTTTAAAGGCTCACTTTGAGAACTTATGCTTTCATCTTTTCTATAGTTTGTTAAGATCTTTGTGAGATTTAAGGAAAGTGATCAATAGACATTCATTAACAAATTTATATCCATGGACATTCATATTACTATCTTTACCTTGTTTATCACACGGATTAAAAAAGCTAGTATATCTAAAAAAAGACTTCAGAGAAAAAAAAAGGAATAAAAATTTGTAGTAAGACAAATATATATTAAAAAAAAAAGGTTATTAGTTTCAATCTTTGGAGATAAGGTGTAGAAAAGAGATTGATGGGTACCTAAGTAGTGAGGAAAATAATAAAAGGAGGAGAACAAAAATGTTAGATAGGTCCATATGACACTTGGAGGTGGCACCCAGTCAAGATCTATTGACACGACTAAAATCATTACACCTAAACAAATGATTAACAAGATTAATCAATGCTCAAGTATTAGGTAATACATTCTTAATCACAATCCAAATCCCTAATCTAGGCACAGATTTTAAGAATCAGGTACGTCATCATTCAGTACTAATAGCTCCGAGTGTTAAACACCAAAGTCTTACTTGAGCGCAGTGTCTTTTACAAGTACCATCTGAGATCGGAGTTCATGGAGACGAGGAGTAAAGAAGCAAGAGGAGTACGAGGAGATCACTCGAGTAGAAAGGGGGGAAGGTAGACCGATTGATGAGAAGGAAGGTAATCGTTCTCTTGGTTCCAACCCCGTTCGAGAACAGTTGGCACCCTGCGGTACCCTAGACATACCTCGAAGACACCCATTCACTGACTATATGATGGGAGCCCAGCTACTGCTTATGTGGAAGGGCTTGAACATAGACCGCTATGACGGGACGACCGATCCTAACGAACACATGGATGTATACACTACGCACATGAGTTTATACACCTCAGATAATGCAGTCATGTGCCGAGTGTTCCCAACCTCACTGAAGAGAGGAGCCTTAAGTTGGTTTACGAGGCTTCCCCCAAACTGCATCGACTGCTTGGAGACCTTGGTGTTCAAGTTTGGGACATAGTTTGCCACAAGTCGACCGCATCACCTATCTTCCATAGCCCTTGTCAACATTCGCCAAGGGAAAGGGCACTCACTCAGGTTGTTCATGGAGAGATTTCAGCAAGGTGACATTGAACACCTAGAGTCTGAGTCCGGACGTTTCCATGCACCACATGGTCACGACTCTTTGACCAGGACTATTTGCGGACAGTCTATGCAAGAAGTCGACTACAAATTAAGACGAGCTCAGGCAAATAGCAGCTAAGTACATGTAGCTCAAAGAGCTGAGGGAATACAGAAGTCAGCCAAGAGTCGTATGACAACCAAGTTGCAGCTTCTCGGGTGAAAGGGTAGGTACCCGAGGCTATATTGATATCTACACCATGTTTGGCGAAGAGAAGATGAGCAAAACCATGAAGATCCAATATTTGGTGATAGATGCTAACACCTCCTACAACATCCTACTAGAATGAGTGTCTATCAATAGATTGGGGGCGATCGTGTCTACCTCCCATCTAGCCATGAAATTTCCTTCGGTTTCGAGAGACATTCTCACAGTGCACGTGGACCAGAAGTTTGCACGAGAATCTTATGCAGCAAGTCTGAAAGTGGAACCTCTATGGCAAGACACTGACCAAGCAGGTAGAGATCGTTCCTGTTGAACATGGGAGCTTTGATGTTTCACATCCACATGAAGCTTGAAGTTGTGCTGCTTTTTGGTTTGAGTTTAGATTAGATTGTTTAGAATCTTTGTTAAGATCAGTTCTTATTCCTACACAAAGCTTGATCAAACAGTTTTAAAAGAAACAAAGTGTTTTTCCAAGCAAAGGGAATATAACTGGTTGAATCATCAAGATAATCGGTTGTTTGTCACTTAGCTGACTTGAGGTTTTTGAAACTTCTTTTTGAATTAGTTATGCAACTGTTTGACTCATTCAACTGGTTAAATCGTGGTTTCAACCGGTTAAATGTGTATTTTCATAACATTTTTTTGAAAACTTGTTTTAACTGATTCACTGATTAAAACTGCCTTGAACGACTGCATTTCAAGTGCTATAAATATAGCCTCTCTTTCAAAGCAAAATACACATTCAAATACAACAAGTATTGATACAGATTTGAGATCAAAGAAAGAGATTTGTTTTAGGAGTTTTTCAAAGTGCAAGATTGTTGTTCAAGCTTTGTTGTGGTAACAAGTTCTGATCATAGGAGTTTCATGTATTGTACAAATTCAGGTGTTTTCTATCCTTGTCTAGATACTTGTAGTAGTACTTCTTTAAACTGTTGTGTGTGTTTGAAATCCTGTAAAGAAAGAGGTTGTTCTGTCTTGAGGTGTTTGATATTTCAAAGAGGGTGAGTGAATCTTCTGGGTTGCAAGGTTACCTCTTTGTGTGTGTGTTGTAATCTGGTTTTGATTACTAGTGGAACTCAGAGGTTGTTCTGAGAACTAGATGTAGCTCATGTGAGAGTGAACCAGTATAAACCTAATATGTAAATCTCTCCTTCTCTCAAACTCTCCATAACTGTTTGATAATTTCATTTTTGCTGCTGGTATAAACAACCGATTAAAACGAAGGTTTAACTGGTTAAAATTCTGATAATTGTTTCTGTTGGATTGTTTGATTGCTTTCCTTAAGTGTTTATCTAGTTTGTTTGATAAAGATTCATTCTAAATCAAGTATTTGCGAAAATATTTCATAAAACAATTCACCCCCTCTTATTTAAACCATCAATTCTAACAATTGGTATCAGAGCTAGGTTCTTGAAAAATACTCAAATTCTTGTTTCTGTTTTTTTGAAGAAGAAAAAATCGATGGCTGACAAAATGCCTTTTGGGGAAGGTGCTTCCATAAACAGGCCACGACTGTTTTGTGGGGTTAATTACCAGTTTTGGAAGGTGAGAATGAAAATCTTTATGCACTCAACTGATAAGGGTATTTGGGAAACGATTGAAAATGGTCCATTTATACGTCAAGTCAAAAGAGATGAGGTTTTAATTGATAAACCTTCATCTGAGTGGACTGAGGTTGAAAGTAAAAAAGCCAAGTTTGATTGGATTTCCAAAAATATAATAACCTCTGCTTTGAGCTATGATGAATTTTTTAGGGTTTCACAGTGTAGCTCTGCAAAGGAAATGTGGGACATCCTAGAGGTCACACATGAAGGAACAAATGATGTCAAGCGAGCTAGGAAGCATGCTCTGATTCAAGAGTATGAACTCTTCATAATGCAGAAGGGAGAAACCATCTATGATGTGCATAAAAGGTTTTCTCACATTGTAAATCATTTGATGAGTCTTGGTAAGACGTTTGATAAGGAGGAGCTGAACATCAAGATACTGAAGTGTCTTGATAGATCATGGCAGCCAAAGGTCATTGCCATCTCAGAATCCAAAGATTTAACATTTATGACTGTTGCCGCATTGTTTGGTAAATTAGGGAACATGAGCTTGAAATAAATAGGCTTATTGTCCAAGAAAGTGAGGACAATCACAACAAGCGCATAACACTCAAAGCTTGTAATCACAAACAACAACCAGACTCTAGTGGGAGTGATGAAGACACCATGAGTCTTCTATCAAGGAAATTCAGCAAGTTCTTGAAGAAAAGACAAGCTTCAAAGAGGTATGGTTCTAAAAAACCTAGTGAATTTAATACTAACAAGTACACTTGCTATGGCTGTGGAGAACAGGGTCATATCAAGGTTGAATGCCCCAATAATGAAGTCAAAGAAAGGCAGACTTTAAGAAAGAGAAAAAGGTAAAAGCCAAGAAGGCCTATGTAGCATGGGATGACAATGAAGTCTCATCCTCAAGCTCTTCAGATGATGAAGAAGCAAATCTATGCCTTAAAGCTTCAGTAACAAGTAGCATGAGTTTTTCATCCTCAAGTAAAGGTAACAATTATTATCAATTGCTTTATGCTTTTAATGAAACTCATGAAGTGGCTAACCGATTGACACTTTTTCTCAACCGGTTGAAAGGTCTAAATAACTGGTTGGAAAACAGAGTCAAGTCTTTAGAGGAAGAGCTTAGCAAAACAAAAGAAGATTTTGAAAACCTTGATTTAGTTTACAAAAACTCTTCTTGCAATTGTGAATCAAAAGTTTGTGAAAATTGTGAAAATCTTGAAAGAAAGATTCACTATCTTTTGAAAACCTTGGACAAAATTACAACTGGAAAATCCAATTTTGAAGATGTTCTTGCATCTCAAAAATGTGTTTTTGGAAAAGCTGGTTTAGGGTTCTATCCTCAAAGCAAAGAAAATAAGATTTCAAAACCTTTTACATTTCAAGTGCTATAAATATAGCCTCTCTTTCAAAGCAAAATACACATTCAAATACAACAAGTATTGATACATATTTGAGATCAAAGAAAGAGATTTGTTTTTGAAAGGAGTTTTTCAAAGTTCAAGATTGTTGTTCAAGCTTTACTGTGGTAACAAGTTCTGATCATAGGACTTTCCTGTATTGTGCAAATTCAAGTGTTTTCTATCCTTGTCTAGATACTTGTAATAGTAATTCTTTAAAATGTTGTGTTTGTTTAAAATTTTGTAAAGACAGAGGTTGTTTTGTCTTGAGGTGTTTGATATTTCAAAGAGGGTGAGTGAATCTTCTGGGTTGCAAGGTTACCTCTTTGTGTGTGTGTTGTAATCTGCTTTTGATTACTAGTGGAACTCAGAGGTTGTTCTAAGAACTAGATGTAGCTCATGTGAGAGTGAACCAGGATAAACCTATTGTGTAAATCTCTCCTTCTCTCAAACTCTCCATAACTGTTTGATAATTTCATTTCTGCTGCAGGTATAAACAACCGATTAAAACGAAGGTTTAACTGGTTAAAATTCTGATAACTGTTTCTGTTGGATTGTTTGATTGCTTTCCTTAAGTGCTTATCTAGTTTGTTTGATAAAGATTAATTCTAAATCAAGTCTTTGCGAAAATCTTTCATAAAACAATTCAACCCCCCTCTTGTTTAAGCCATCAATTCTAACAGTTCCCCCGGGCAAAATCTCTCTCATGGGTGGAAATCCTTTCGCAAAGAGGCTAAGCCAGACGTAGAAAGCATACAGTTGTTCTGGTGGGTGTAGACCCCTGGACAACCAAGTCGAGGCTCAAAGCCAAGGAGGATCTAAGTTGAGTACCTCTAATCGACGAATATCACACCACTAGCACAGGAACATCATTAGCGACTGCCGAGGCCGAGATGGTCCACCAGGCATTAAAGAAGAATGTAGACCTTTTTGCCTGGAAGACATCCAATATGTTGGGAGTAAGCTCAAATATCATAAGCCACAAGCTCTCAGTTTACAAAGAGGCTCGACCGATAGCTCAGAAGAAGCATAAGCTTGGAGAAGATAAGAGGTTGGCAGCAAAGGAAGAGGTTGAGAAGCTTCTATCGGTTGGTTTCATAAGAGAAACTCACTGTACTACTTGGTTAGACAACTTAGTTATGGTGAGAAAGGCCAATGGCAAGTGGAGGATGTGTTTCGACTACACCAACCTCAACAAGGCATGGCCAAAAGACTCATACCCTCTCCCCAGCATCGACCGACTAGTAGACGATGCAATCGGTAACAAAATCCTCAGCTTCCTATATGCATACTCTAGCTATAACCAGATAAGTATGGACCCAAGGGATAAGGAAAAAAATATCCTTTATGACGGATGGAGAAACTTACTACTACGAGGTCATATCGTTCGTTCTGAAAAATGTCGGGTCAACCTACCACAGGCTGATGGAAAATTTTTCAAAGGGATGATTGGCTGGAACGTCGAGGTCTACGTGGACAGCATAGTTGTAAAGTCGGACTCGTGCAACCAACACGTTAAAGACTCAGAAGAAGTCTTCAAGGCGCTAAGGAGAACAAACATGAGGCTCAATCCAGAGAAGTGCGCATTCAGCGTTGAGGGGGGTAAATTTTTGGGGTTCATGTTAACCCATCGGGGAATCGAGGCTAACCTGGAAAAATGACGTGCCATAACCGAGATGAGAAGCCTTCAAATTGTGAAGGAAGTGCAACAAATCATTGGTCGTGTCTCGGCTCTTTTGAGATTCATCCCTCGGCTAGCCGAACAAACTTGACGATGGTACAACTCCTTCAGAAAGTAGCCAAGTAGCTAAAAACGTTCTTGTCTTCATCAGCGTTAATTCAAAAATCGAGACCCAATCAACCCATAATCATCTATCAGTCGGTCTTGGAAGAAGAAATAAGCACTATCTTGGTGGAAGAGGTGGACAAGAAGGAACGTCCGATATACTTCGTTAGCAGAACGCTCCATGAAGCCGAGACGAGATACCAAAGGATAGAAAATGGTTACGTTCGCCCTGGTTGATGAGGACCTAGGAGAGAGTGGGCCTTCTGATCAAGCCCAGCCTCCTTGGAGAATGACTATGAATATGTCTCAAAACACAGGGCTAGGTTAGGATTCTCCAGCCACTACCTCAACACCTAGCTTTCCCTAGAGGATCACGGGGAGTAAAACACAGGTCTTGGGTGCTGAGCATATGTTGGTGTCATTATTTTTAATTTCAGTAGAATTGGGTGCCTTTAGCATAATAGGGGGTGTAGTTATCATTTTAGATTGTTTTTCACCTAGTTTCTTGAAGAATTGGCCTAAGGTGCGATTTTGACTTAGTCAAACCCTAAAGGCAACCCCCCTCACACATTTACCTTCCTACCCTTGCTTCTTGTTTTCCAAGGCACCCTCTCCTATAAATAGGGTGTCTGATTCCTTGTATTTGGACATGTTAATTTTGAATAGAAAATTTACTCTGTTCAAATTGTGTGAGGTGTTTGTGAGGTTTGAATCCTCTTGGCTAGGTCTTATCTTAAGTAGTGTGAGACTCTCAAGTGGCGGTCCTTCACTCATTTTGGTGGCTACCACACCCCAAATGGCGTGAACCATTCTCCCCACCACTCTATAAGCTTCTCTTCTTCCACTCTTTTCAATTCATTTCCATTTCCACCTTTCATATATCTTTTTGTCTTGAATTCTTGCTCTTGGATTTTCTTTTGTTATATTCTTATGGTTCATCATTTGGTTCGGCCATGACCACCATTGATGTTTACCTTATTGCCATTTCCATTCCACATTGCATTCCATTTATCACTTTATATTGATTTTTTCATCTTTGCCTTTATGAAGTGAACATTCACACTTACTTAACCATTTGGTTAAGTTCGTGTCTAGTGGGAATCTTCACCATAAATTGCTAAAATCTCAACTCTAAGTAAAAGTGTCACCATAAAATGGAACCATCTAAAAATCAACTAACATCATGTGGTTATCAGAGCTTAGGTTCTTGAGCTTATTTTTTTTAGTTGATTTGGCACTTTACTTTTCTTACACCTTTAAATTCTTGTCTTTACATTCAAGCACATTTAATTTCAGCCTTTACTTTCTTGCTTTTCAATTCGGCATTTATCTTGTCATTAGCTTTGTTTTCACTTTTGGATGATAAATTGTGTCTTCTATTGTTCTTGCCTTTTTTGCTTTGAGTCATATGTTCTTTAGTGTTTCTAGGATTCCTTATATTTTGCTTCTTCTTACTTTGCTTTTAATTGTGAAAGTTTAAAATTAATTAGAAACTTGTTTTAGTAGAAGTAGATTTAAGTTCCAAACAAAAGATTTCAAGTGATCAATTAAGTTGAATCCCAAACTTTTTGTGAAAATTGGAGGTCTATGAAAATATACACGATCTCATTTCCATAATCCAAAAAAGAAAGTATAAAAAAAAAGTAAGAGAAGTGGTGCAAGTTTTTTTGGTTCTAATCTCTTCAAATAACAACATTTCAAAATAGTGGGTTCATTTTGATTGGCAAATTAATTTTAACATTGTGGAATTTTTATCCTTTTGCTTTAACAATTTCTAAAGAAAGGAAAATTTCATTGTTAAAAGTTTTAGTAAGTATCTTAGAGTTTTTTTGTGTGCCTTTTCTTGATTGTCTTTCTTTAAAAGTTTTGTCATACATATTTTCTCAAACTTGGTTTAGCTTTCTTGTTTTGAGTTTTTCTTGTTTGTCTTTTAAAATTTCCTTAAGTTTTGTTGTGGTCCTATTGAGATGTTCAACACCGAGATAGACCTTGTTGAGAGGAAAATTTCTTTTTGAGTCTTTTGTGTCTTCTCCTCTTTGTTTTACACGAGAGTGACGCAAGATTGAGGAAGAGTGATCTAACTTTTCTTTCACTAATTGTTTGTTCATTCTTTGTATTTGATGGCTCTTCCTTCTTTAGAGGGATCATGAAAACCTCAATCTCCCCAAAAGGCTTTCCTTATGGGTGAGTTGACGGCGGCAAAAAGGTCCCTAGCCCAAAAGGAGGACGAAATGAGGCAATTGGAGGAGAGACTCCAAAGACTTGAAACCGCACAAGTAAGACAACCAAGGAGGTGGGAGCATAGGAGAGATTCAAGGAGCTATAATCAATACGACAACCATGAGGTAGATGAAGATTGGAGAATGAATCAATTTGATGAAAGGCGCCAACATCAACACCGTCCTTCTAAAATTTCTTTTCCCAATGTAAAATTGCCTAGATTTAGTGGGGAAAGTGACCCTAACATTTACTTAGGATGAGAAGCTAAGGTAGATCAAATCTTTGATGTACATGAGGTCCAAGAGGACTAAAAGATAAAATTAGCCTCCTTAGAATTTTTAGACTATGTCATGCAGTGGTGGCATAAGACTATAATGGACATTAGGCTAAACAAGAGGTCAGTCGTGGTCTCTTGGTATGATTTGAAAGAATGCATGCACGCGAGGTTTGTTCCTCCCTATTATAGGAAGGAACTCTTGTTGAAGCTCCAACGGCTTCAACAAGGATCTAGTAGTGTAGATGAGTACTTTAAAGAGCTTGAAACAATTTTAACTAAAATTGACATGCATGAATGTGAGGAGTAAAAAATTGCTAGATTTGTAAGTGGATTGAGAATGGAAATCCAAGATGTGGTAGAACTTTATGAATATTCATCATTGGAAAAATTGGTTCACCTTGCCATCAAGGTTGAATCTCAACTTTCAAAGAAAACTCATTTCAAAAACTCTGATAATGATGGCTACTACCAATCATCTTGGAAAAACAAAAACAAATCTTCTTCAAAAACTTTTCCCTCAAATTTTGTGAAATAATCCACTTACAATCCTAGACATGTTAAACCCTCCACTTTTACACCTAAGTCACATACCAAAACCTCAAGTAAAAAGTGTTTTAAATGTTTAGGTTTTGGGCATATTGCATCTAATTGTCCTTCTAAAAGAAATATGATGGTTAAATGGGGGTATGTCATGAGTGATCATAGCTCACAAAGGTTTAGGTCCCCTACCTCTTCTAGATCCCCAACTGAGGAAGAAAGTGAAATTCCATGTGAAGGAGACTTATTAGTAGTGAGGCGCATGCTAGGGCAAGTGTTAAAGCCTTTTGATGAAAATCAAAGGGAAAACATTTTCCACACTAGGTGCCTGATTAATGATAAGTTGTGTTCCTTAATTGTGGATGGGGGAAGTTGTGCAAATGTGGCAAGGAAAAGAGTGTTAGAAAAACTTGGGTTACCTACCATCTCTCATTCAATGCCCTATAAATTTCAATGGTTAAGTGAAAAAGGGGAAATAATAGTAAACAAACAAGTCCTCGTAGCCTTTTCTATTGGTAAATACAAGGACAAGGTCTTGTGTGATGTTGTCCTTTTGAAAGCTACATATATTCTCTTGGGTAGGCCATGACAATATGATAGGAAAACCCTACATGATGGCCTTGCCAACAAAATATCTTTCACCTTCCATGGGCATAAAATCACATTAAAATCTCTCTCACCAAAAGAAGTCCATGAGGACCGACTTAAAATGAAAGAAAAGAGAGAAAAAGAAAAAGAAAAAGAAAAAAAGAGTTCTAAGAGAAGCCTTCTCATCTCATCACAAGAGGTTAAAAAGGTAATGCTTTCACAAAAAGTCTATTTTCATAGTTTTTCCAAAGAAAACCCTTAGGAGTGAGTCAGCGGTAGATAGTCCTAAGTGCTTGGAAAATTTGGTAAAAGAGTTTGAAGATGTGTTTCAAGATCCCCCTAAAGGACTACCTCCTCTAAGCAAAATTGAACACCAAATCGACTTCATACCCGGGGCTTCTTTACCAAATAGGTTAGCATATAGGACCAATCCAACAGAGGCCAAGGAAATTCAACAACAAGTGGATAATTTAATAGCTAAGGGGTGGGTGCAAGATAGCATGAGTCCTTGTGTTATGCCTGTGATTCTTGTCCTTAAAAAGGATGGGAGTTGGAGGATGTGTACGGATTGTCGAGCTATAAATAACATCACCATTAAGTATAAACATCCCATTCCTAGATTAGATGACTTGTTGGATGAGTTACATGGATCTCAAATATTTACCAAAATTGATCTTAAGAGTGGTTATAACCAAATCCGGATTAAACCAGGACATGAATGGAAAATCGCCTTTAAGACCAATTTTGGTTTATATGAGTGGTTAGTCATGCCCTTTGGCTTAACCAATTTCCAAGCACCTTCATTTGACTTATGCACCATGTCCCAAGGCCTTTCATTGGCAAGTTTGTAGTGGTTTATTTTGATGACATTCTAATCTATAAATTGTCTTTAGAGGACCATAAGAAGCATGTTAGGCAAGTGTTGGAAACCCTTAGGAAGGAAAAGTTGTTTGCTAATCCAAAAAAAAATGTGTGTTTGCAATAGATCACATATACTTCCTAAGGTTTGTTGTGAGTTCTAAAGGGGTGCATGCACTACAAGAAATTGTCAATTTACATATCGATTATTACATACGGATCCAAATTCGTATGTAAAGTGAGCATTACATATGATTATTTACATACGGATTTAATTCAGTATGTAAATAGACAATACATACAAATTTTTTCGTATGTAAGAACAAAAGTGATTACATACGGATTTTTCCGAATATAAGAATAAAAGTGATTACATACGGACTTTTTCGTATGTAAGCCAAAAGTGATTACATACGGATATTTACATAGAGATTTAATTCAATATGTAAACAGACGTTACATACGGATTTTTCCGTGTGTAAGCCTAAAGTGACTAATAAGGATTTAATCAGTATGTAATTTTGGCGTCATGAAGAAGGAATAATTACATACAAATTATATCCGTATATAAAGTATTACATACATAATATTTTTAATAATTGTAACAATACTAATATTAATATTTTTATTAATATTAATAATAACAATATTAATATTAATATTATAAATATTAATAATAATAAGTATAATAAAAATCATAATATGACAAAAGAACTTATCTGGTGTAGTGGTTAAAGGTTCTTTGGTCACTAATGGGACTTGACTTCGAGTCCCGCCCACTGCAGGGATGTATAGCATGTAGGAAGGCTAAGTCTAAGGTGCAATCTCATGGTTTATATACCCCTCTCCCTATCCCGGACATGCCTTGGGTAGACATTTCCATGGATTTTGTTCTAGGTCTTCCTAAGACATCACAGGGTATGGACTCTATCTTTGTGGTGCTTGACCGGTTTTCTAAAATGGTTCACTTTATTCCATGCCACAAAGTAGATGTTTTATTGCAAATCTCTTCTTTAAGGAAGTTGTTAGATTGCATGGACTTCCTAGAAGTATTGTATCTGATAGAGATTCTAAGTTCTTAAGTCACTTCTGAAGGACATTGTGGGGAAAAATTGGAACTAAACTATTGTTTTCTACTAGTCATCCCCAAACTGATGGTCAGACATAAGTGGTTAATAGGACTTTGTGTCAAATGTTGAGGTGCCTTATTTTCGGGAACCCAAGGGTGTGGGAAAACTTGATACCTCATATTGAGTTTGCCTATAATAGGGTAGTTAATTCTACTACTTCCCACACCCCTTTTGAGGTTGTGTATAGGTTCAATCCCCTCACATCCCTTAACCTCCTTCCTATTCCCATACTTGATGAGGTGTTGTGCAAGGATAGTTTTGAAAAAGCTTCCTTTATTAAAGACTTGCACAATGGCTATCAGCCTTAACGTCGACAACTTCAAGAATGTATGGATGAGATACCCTACAGGGAATTAATTAAGCAAAGGAATGGATTATGTTGGTAGAATTTATGGTAAGTGTCCTTCACTAAATATTTTACTCGAACAACTATGATGTTGTGTGTGTAAGAAATAGAAAAGAAACTCTACACAAATTGTGAGTGAGACTTGTGTTCTCTCTACTTTGGTCTTATCTTGTGAGAGTGAGAGTTCTTCAAGTAGCGACCCTCATCACTTATCTTGGAGATCCCACACTCCAAGTAGCGTGTTCATTCATTCCCTTCACCATAAGCTTTCATGTCC
Source organism: Phaseolus vulgaris (assembly GCF_051622355.1). Classification (NCBI taxonomy): domain Eukaryota; kingdom Viridiplantae; phylum Streptophyta; class Magnoliopsida; order Fabales; family Fabaceae; genus Phaseolus; species Phaseolus vulgaris. The sequence goes on from NC_143499.1 coordinate 9,785,357, forward strand.
TTCATCTCTTTTTCCATTTTTTCATTACGCCATTTATCCTTGTGTTTATGTTCTTTTTTTGCTTCCATTTTCAATTCGGTCTCCTTCATTATATTTGCTTTCTTTCATGTTCTTTCATTTCCGCAAAGTATACTCATCTTCACCTTATCTTGTGATTTTCCTTTTGCCTTTGGAAGTGAACCTTCACACTTACTTAACCACTTGGTTAAGTTCGTGTCCAGTGGGAATCTTTCCTAGGTTTCACGCTATAATTGCTAAAATAAATCATAAACAAAGTGTCACCATTAAATGGACAAATCTAAAATCAACTCACATCACCATGACTCTTTTCCCATGCCCAATTCGGCAACAACAACACGGTACCTATAATGGCCATCAGCCTTAACGTCGACAACATAAAAAATATATGGATGATACCCTATAGGGAACTGATCAAGCAAAGGAATGGATTATGCTAGTATAATTTGCTGTAAGTGTTCTTCACTATATTTTTTACTCGAACAACTATCATGTTGTGAGTGTAAGAAATCCACATGTTCAAAATAAGAAGGGATTCACTTAGTTGATCTCATGAATTTTGTACGACGAGCCATCTTTACAACACATTTTGTTTTGACCTTATCATGTGGTGTGTAAATAGATGTCTTCTCTAGAAAGACAATCTCTTGCAATTTAGTTTTGATGTTAACCTTACCTCCAACGTCTAACACTTTGAAGCGCTTCGCGATCACCTCAAACTCTTTGCCAATTGACAACTCAATTAAACATTGTTGAGTTTGAATATCTTCAAAACTTAATCAAGTCCACATGACATGTACTAATTTAAGTGGTATGTTACCCAATCCAAATGAAGCCAATTGACACGCACACGGAACACCATGAGTACATGTATGAGTACATACACCACACCTATTTTTATCAAACCCCACAGATTAAACCCTATCAAGCTCTTCGACAATAAAGTTCAAAGCATACTTAGACACAAAACCTAATAATTTTTTGTATTCTGTAACGTTAAACCGATGTCTGACCACATGCAAACTATTTTGGAATGAAGCTTTGATTGCATTATGTTGTAAAATAATCATCTTGTTGATCAAATCCCAACAGAAACATAAATCCCCCAAGGTATTTTCAAGAATTCTCTTTAGGCTCCAATGTGCCGCCACAACCCTGTTACTTGTTATGTTTCCTAAGTGCATCACCTTATCTTTCCATGCCTTCACAAATTTTTCTTTATATGGACATAACCATGTAACCATCACATAATCAACAAATATAGGTCATGGAGAACAAACAACTTGAAAATCATTGACACGATCTTCAAAGGCATCAACAATATCACAATCCACAACAGACCCCCAAGCTAGCATTACTTGATCTCATGCCTTTCTTGGATGGACCAACATTTTACATTTTGCCTTCAGATTTTTACCAATGTGAAATCGACAGAGCAAATTATAAGCTTCGGGAAACACGATTCTAATTGCATTATTAAGGCAATATCTCTCTATCACATACTACCACCCTAGGGTATGAATCAACTCTAAAAAAACAACAGTTTCAGTCTGTCAAGGCCCACAAAAAGTTATTTTCCTTTTCAACTGCTAGTAAACAAAATGCAATGGAAAAAATCAAACCAGTTGATGTAATCACAACAACCTCAAGTAACAACATCCTATACTTGTTTTTCTGTATGTACTATCCATCAATATGACAATGTTAAACAAGTTCACTAGCTTTACTGAATTTGGGTGTGTCTAAAATATATCTTGCACGACATTCGACACCTCTTCACACCTACACCAATGCACATACATGTCTCGCTCCAGTAACAACATGAACTGTTACATTTATGTTCTATGACCTCATTGTGATCTTCGGTGAACACTCATTGCATTATAAACTTGCTTTATCATTGTCATTTTCTTCTCATTTCTCTATTTCATGGTTAGTAAAATATTTCTTGGCTTCACTGAAGTTTTAGTCATATCCTCAATCATAGTCTTTTCCTCGACACTTAAGCTTCCAACATACAGATGACCCACCAATGTCTCTGCCAAATCATGATTGTGGGAACACAAATTAATTCAACCATCCACCCTTGACCACCTTTGATTGGTTTCCCTTGCAATCTAAAAGGACACTCACGCTTCCTAATTCCCGTTTGACTGATGTCTACATCTTTTTTTATACTTTTTGTATTTACTTCCTCTCTCATAACCTAATAATACATAATTAATCCTTCCTCGTTGCCTCTTCCATGTATCTAACCTTAATATAACAATAACAAACCTATAACTATAGCCAACATTTCTCACTCACTCTAACAGCTCATCTCGATTACGAAATACCTACAATAACATATGCCAAATTTTAAAATCATTCATAACTACAATTCACACACCTAACATTTACCTTACCTCATTTGTAGTAAATGCCTCACTACACTCATGTGCCCTATGTTCATTATCTAACATGTTATAAGTTATTGAATGCTCCAGATCAACATCATCTAATCCATCACACACATTAATCTCCCCTGAAATTCCCATGTATGAGTCTGTTGTATCCATTGGCAATGCTGAAAAAAAAAACATATCAGTAACCTTCCAGATATTAATATTCTTAGGTCTTAAAAAAATCTTTTAAATGTAGAAATCCGGACCACATAAAACCATTCTGGATATTCATATCCATAACTCAAATGCTACTTCCACATAAAGTTATATGGAACTAATTTCATTTTCAAACATGTGCATTCGGAAGCTTAAACTGGAAATCTAATTTACTTACGAATTTGTATATTCAGAGTCACTAACAAAGCATTCCAGACTCATTCATCCATAAGCCAATATCTAGGCTTTTAGATATCGTTATTCGGGAACATCTCAGCTAAAAAAAACGCGAAAACGAAGATGAATGTGTTGTCTTACCTCATAACAATGTGAACCACAACTAAGAGTGAAACGTTCCCTCCACCACCACACCAACACTGCACCAACAACACCTCCTCTGCACCTCAAAAGGACACCAAGTCTCAAGTCTGATCTGAAATCATGGAACAGGGAGGTGTTTGGTAACCTCCATACTACTAAGGGGAGGATTTTACAGGAGTTGGAGGATTTAGATTACAAATATTGTAGTGGGGGCTTAGAGGAAAGCGAAAGGTTCAAAGAATGGAGTTGAGAAGCCATCTAGTAGAGAACGACAGAAAAATTGAATCACTTTTATGTCAAAAGGCTAGTGCAAGTTGGTTTAAGAATGGGGACTCTTGCACTAGGTTCTTCCACTCATCTTTGAGGTGGAGAAGGCTAAGGAACTAAGTGAAGGGCGTTCAGGTAGGAGACCTATGGTGTGAAGAACCAAACACTGTCCAGTCTGAGGCAAAAAAGTTGTTTGAAGCTAGATTCAGAGCCACGAAGGATCTAGGGGTAAGGTTGGATGAGGTTGAAATTTAAGTCTCTAAATTTGATGAATAATGAGAGTCTGGTAGCTGAGTTCAATGAGATTGAAGTAAGGGATGCAATGTGGCAGTGTGAAAGATCTAAGAGTCCTGGACCAGATGGTTTTAACTTCAACTTCATCAGGAAGAGCTGTGATTTTATAAAAGATGAGTTAATGGCATCAATGTCTTTGTTCCATGAGACTGAGTGTATCTCGAAGGGCTGTAACGATTCCTTCATAGCTTTAATCCCTAAGGTAAGGGATCCTACTAAGCTTGAGCAATATAGACCCATCTCATTAGTAGGAGCCTTATATAAAATCATTACAAAGGTTCTAGCCGAAAGATTGAAGAAGGTATTGCCTGCAATTATAGATGCAAGCCAATCAGCATTCCTAAGGGGCAGAGGGATATTAAACAGTGTGCTCATGGCCAATGAAGTGGTGGAGGATCTCAGGAAAAATGGGAGAAGCGATCTTTGCCTTAAGGTGAACTTTGAGAAAGCATACGACTCAGTCAGGTGGGAATTTCTATATTATATGCTACATAGGTTGGGTTTTCATAACTTATGGATTTCGTGGATTAGAGGATGCCTGGAATCCTCCTTTGTGTCTGTGTTAGTTAATGGGAGCCCTACGAAAGAGTTTAAGCCATCTAGAGGGTTGAGGCAGGGAGACCCTCTAGCACTCTTCCTCTTCCTAGTGGTTGCAGAAGGTCTTGCTGGGATAGTAAGACAAGCGTTAAAGGCTAATATGTTGACAAGTCTGAAGATTGGAAGTAAGGAGTTAGAGATGTGTATTCTCCAATTTGCGGATGATACGCTCTTCCTATGTGAAGATTCCCTGAATAATGTGTTAAATTTGAAGGCCATTCTGAGGGGTTTTGAGCTAGCCTCTGGTTTGAAGATTAATTTTCATAATTTAAGGCTAGCAGGTTTTAGTGTACAAAGTAATATTGTAGCATGCTTCACTAAGATTTTGAATTGTACTCAGATCGGGGTATCGTTCAAATATTTGGGCCTGGATGTGGGTGGAAAACCAAGGAAGAAACAATTATGGGAACCTGTTATAACTAAGCTAAAAGCAAGATTCAGTATATGGAAGGGGAGGTTTTTATCTTTGGCGGGAAGAATTTGTCTTATTAATTATGTTATGGCCGCTGTTCCACAGTTTTACTTATCCATGTTTAAAGCACCGGCTTCGGTTTGTAAAAGGATTATAAGCATTCAATCGAGATTCTTGTGGGGATGAGGGAAGGTGAATAAGCCAATTGCGTGGGTTAGTTGGAAAGACGTATGCAGACCAAAAGAGGAAGGAGGTTTGGGATGTAGGGATATATGTATGTTCAATAAAGCCCTCCTAGCCAAATGGAGATGGAGGTGTTTATCTTAAGAGAAAGGAAGGTGGAAGCAACTTTTGGACTCAAAGTATAATCTGGGGTTTGAAAGTGGTCAAATACCTATCAAATTTCAATCCTGGTGGTGGAGAGACCTTTCTAAAATGTGCAAGGAGGGAGGAGGTAAAGGGTGGTTTCAAGTAGAGTTAGGATGGGAATTAGGATGTGGAGATAAAGCAAAATTTTGGGAGGAGGTGTGGTTCGGTAGTGCTGATCTCAAATCCATGTTCCCACGTCTATACTCACTATCCTTGAACAAAGGGCAAAATGTAGGGGAGGTTGGTGAATGGACCAACTCGAAATGGAGGTGGAGGTTGAGGTGGAGACGTAATAGATTTGAGTGGAAGTCTCCTATGGAAGAAGAGTTAATCTCGCTCTTATCCAGGGTCATCCTGAAAAAGAATGTCAAGGACATTCAGGTGTGGGGGAAGGAGCCAGGGCCATTTTTCGTGAATTCTGCATATGAGTGCCTTTCTAATCATGTTAGAGGCCCTCAATCTGAAGTGTATAAACTCTTGTGGAAGGCAAAGGCATTTCCAAATGCAGTTGTGACAGCTTGGAGGGTGTTGATGGGTAAACTTCCAGCAAGAGTGAACTTAAGCAGGAGAGGGGTGTTGCTGGAATCCACGGTGTGTCCATTGTGCCAGCAAGAGGAGAAGTCATGCCAACATCTTTTCTTGGAGTGTAAACACGTTCAACGGGTGTGGTCTATGTGTTTTCAATGGTTAGGTATCTCCTTTGTCCAACATAATGACTTAAAGATGCACTTCCAAAGTTTTCACTTGTTTCAAGCTAGTAACAAGCAAAATCCGATTTGGAAAGGGGTATGGGTAGATGTCATTAGATGCATCTGGGATCAAAGGAACCTAATTATTTTTCAACAAGGGGTAGTAGATGCGGAGGAGGTTTTTCAAAAGGTTCAACTAAAGTCATGGTTGTGGATGAAGCATAAGGTGCAGTCTTTTAATCACTCCTTTGTAGACTGGGTTCTCAATCCAACCATATGTTTTAAAAACTGATAGTAGAATGGAGGTTGCACAGTGTTCAGTATGAGAAGGTTCTGGATATGTCGGGCTTAAAGGAATGATCCACATAACTATCCAAGTTCTATACTTTATGTTTGGGCCCATATGTTAAGGTATTGTTGTCGTGATGGTTAATAAGATGGTGTCTTAAGTATTTCCTGTAGCTGATGTTCTAGAATGGTACTTAGTATAATGAGGTAGGTTCTTGTAGTGTTGGTGTCTTGAGCTTTTTGGGAGGTTTAGTTGCTTATAGCAGCATAGTTGTGGTTGAGATGTTATTAGGGAGTTGCAGGAGTACAACCAATCAGTAGCCTAGTTGGACAACATATAAGAGGTGAAGGTTGTCAGGGGTGTTGGAACGCGTTGGTTGTTATAAACAATATGATGATGTAGCTAAGTCCAACATTCTATGACTATGTGTAATGTGTTCAAATGGTATGTTGTCCTGGAAGCAATAGAAGCAAAATCTGAGTAGCTCTACTGTGTTTTTTCTTTGGCCAATCCTAATGGTCAGGGATCAGTAGGAGTTAAGTTTAGTATCAATGGCTCATTGTACCGGTCTGGAGGTGTGGAGCATGAAAACAGATTGTTGGCACAACATTGCTTACAACAGGGAAGGTAGCAGTTGAAGCAATGCTTATACCAGGGTTAAACACAAAAGGGAACAAAAGGTTTGATGTAGCTGTGTGATGGCAGAATGTTTTATGCAGGGAAACAAATGCTAGTCTGGTGTCAGTCCGTGTTGGATCCTGGAGCTGTCTGGTGTTAATTTGGGGAGTAATGTTGCACAAATGGTTTAGCTGCTTTATGTTTTAAGTTTGTGAATGTCATACTTCCTTTGGAAGGAGGCAATACTTGTTCTAGGCATTATTTGCATGGCCAAGCTTTAGTTTTTTTCTGAAGGAAACTGAGCTCAATCGGCATATATATTTCTCCAACTTTGCAAATATAGAGATGCTGGAACTGTCAAACAATCAGCTGGAGCTTTTTGGTTTGACTCGTGAAGCTTAGCATTTATGTTGGCTTAAGTGCCTAAATGTGTTTTGGTTAAGACTGGATGGAGAAGGCAATGATGGTGCAATATGCTATTTGAATAGAGGAATCATTGCTTTTTGTTTCTTAACGCAACCATTGCTGGTGGTGCATTCGTAGGATCCTGTTTATAGTGGCTTTGGTCACATGCTCCGCTCACATTATAGGTTTTGTGCGTGGAGGATGGATGCAGGTGTCTTGTAAGTGCAGACCTGTGTTTTTGGGTCTGTATTTTTGCAGGTTAAGCTTTTTTGGTTGTTCAAGTTGTATAACCAATTTGTGGTTTGTAAACGGGTTGGAATACCCCTGAAGTATCCCTCTTAATTTAATTTATTCATTGTTGATAAAAAAAAACAAGGACAAAATGGGGTTTTAAAAGTGTTGTTGGGTGTACATCCAAAATGATATGGTACATTGAGAAATTGTCTCCAACATATTAATATGAAAAACATGGGCCCATTATGCTGCCCATCACTTTTAAGGCAAATGCTCCCTGCACCCAACACTTTTTAACATGCACCCAACATAATTTGTAAAATTCCAAAAATACCCTTTATTCTGGAAATAAAAATTCAGAAGTGAAAATAATGCATTCCGAAAAAGTAAATCTGGAAGAAATTTTTGTGTTTCGGATATAAAAATTTGGAAAAAAAACAAAATTCCATTCTGGATAAAAAAAAATCCGGAACTGAAAATAATACATTCTAGAAAAAATTATCTCTGGAAGAGATTTTTGTGTTCCGGAAAAGGGGGTCCGGAATGTAATTTTATATGTATCCCATTTTTTAAGGGTATTTTCGGATTTTCTCCTGTGATTGGGTGCAGTGATATGGTGCAGGGAGCAATTGCCCACTTTTAATCTATGTTGCCCATCACTTTTATTCTAACAGCCTCTATTTAATTTATACACCCCCACATCACTATTTATAACATTTTCTTGAAAAACGGGTCCATTCTGCTGCCCAAGACTATTATTACTCTATGCAGTCGTTATTTGTTTTTTACACCCACCAGTTCACTATTTGAAACATATTAATGAAAAATATGGGCCCATTCTGACAACTATAGCTTTTACTCTATGCAGCCCCTATTTAATTTATACATCCTAACATCACTATTGTAACATTTTCTTCAAAAACATGGCCCAATCTGCTACCCATGATTTTTACTCTCTGCCGCACCTATTTATTTTGTACACCCATCAGCTTTTAATATTTTTTGAAATAACTAATGGAAAAATGAAAAACTTTACTCTCTGCAGCACCAATATTTTTTTAAAACACAATGAAAAAATGAAAAACTTCTAAATGTATTTAATTATTACAACATAACCAATGAAAAAAAAAACTTCTAAATTTGTAATGTACTTAATTATTAGAACATAACCATTAACTACAACATTGGAAAAAATAAAATAAAAAACTTCTAAAATCTACAATGTAGTTAATTCTTACAAAATATTTAATGAAAAGAAATTAAAAACGAAATTTCCTAAATCATTTTTAAACAGATAATAATTTTAAAAAAAAATTATCACTTCTTTTATTAATTATCTTTCCTTTTATTAATTACCTTTTCATTTATTCTTGATCCGGCCAGTTGATTAAATGCAAGAATGCTGCCTCGTCACGATCTTTACTCACCAGCTGCAGCGCCACGTGCACCTCAAATTCTTGCTCCAGAATTCCTCTGCTAGAACCTGAAATGACAGAATGGCGCCACTGCGGCCGATGGCACTCCGACGCTCAAGTCAACAACAAGAACACCAACAACTCAGAGAAACTAGACTCTGTGGAACCGTGCTCAAGTGCTCTCTGTGAGAAAATGAATCGTAATGAAAAATGCGTACCTTGTAATTCTGTTAGGTTCAGTTTTTATACCTGGGATTTTCTCTCTCCAGACAGTTACACTTTGGACACGTGGCTCGCATCCAACTCTACACGTGTCATCATCTGGGCGGAGGTAACTTAAACGTCATTTCTATGTATCTTGTTACACGACTAAGTTGCCCATACAACGAAATAACCTAGCGCGTAACACACCCTGGAGTGCACACTGACAGGGCAAGTACTGGGATGCAACAAAGCACACCATCTCTGTAGTATTGTCTGTCGCAAGTGCCACCTTCTTTACTGACACGCCATGCATGTTCTAGCTAAGGAAACCTCGTCATCAATGAATGTCCATTCTGGGCAACCCCATCACCGATGAACAAGCTGCTTCCTCCAACTCACCTCTCATGCTAGGACATGAGCATCTTGTATCTCAACTTTCTATGTTTTGTGCTGATGCTAATAAACATATCCACCGAACTTATACACCCGAACTTCCCAACAGCTTTAACTAAGCTTTACCGAAACACCCGGCGATGTGCTTCTTACGGCGATCTCTGACCACCTGATCTTCCATTACCTAACACGGCGATGATATGAAAATCTGGTGACAACCGACTATGTACGCTGAAGAACGCCGCTTCCACAAACGGCGACTATGTTAACTTCTTAGCCACTCATCTTTCTCTTGACCACGTATCCCGCCAAGCACGCCCCACGTAGTCACTTGTTGTCCACGTCATCATACCCGATGACCTGATCGGTACACAAGCCCCCCAGTCTTAAGCTGTGACTTGTCCAGCAAAAAGACTGAGAAGTCGAGTTTTCGGCGATCTACGTGGCTTTGCGCGCTAGCGCCCATACTATTTACTGATTCGACATTTCACCAACTCCCTCCAATCAAATGACAGGTGGACTTATCAACGACTATTATTGATTGTCGTTTGCGCTTCTTGCAACGTTCAAAACTATTAAAACCTTCGCGCCACTTCACTGTTTCGTTACCTTCTTCTTCACTCATAACATTCGAAATACCTTTGCGAACTCTTCATCTCCTTCAATCATCATCCTTCACAAAGCACTTCTGACCATCAAAAGGTAACATTTTTATCTCTCCCACTGACATTTGTTGTATCTTAATCGGTTTGCATCATCCATTAACTGTTCTGAAGCATACGTTGTGGGTTGCCCTGTTTTTCTGCATTTAGGTTTTTTCTGTTACACTTTCTTTCTGCGAGCCCCCCTTGTTCATGTTGTTTTCTTCTTTTCAATCGAGTCATTCTGTTTATAAACCTTCATCTCTTCCCTTTTTATCTTCTTTGCAGTTCTTCTAATGGCTCGTACAAGAATCACTCCAAACCCACCTTCGTCTTCTCGAAACCCTCCTCCAAAGACTCGCGGAGTCATTTCTTCACAAAACCTTTCCTCTTCTCGCAATCCACCGAGGGATCCCAATATCCCTTCAAACCAAGCTGAGAGGCCCGCACCTTCTCAAACCAACCAACCACAGCCAACCCTACCACAAACTGGTGAAACCGCGAAACCTCTTTACGACTACAAAAAACTTTATCCTCGGGCCACCTTGACTTTGTTGGGTGAAACTTCCTCCATTAATACAGAACTCGCTGTTCTTCGCCTCAAGAGAGGTGATAAGCCCCACCTCTCATTCAGCAAAGAACATGACGACAAAGTCACCGTTCACCCTTGTCTCCCTGGAGAGCCCGTATGCACCGACGACCAAGGAAATAACGGTGGACCATTTTTCTTTGTCTATGCCACCGTCTTCAAGTAGGTCAAACTTCGCATTCCCCTCACCGCTTTGAAAGGGAGCTCCTCACTGAACTGGACATAGCCCCCGCCCAACTACACCCCAACAGTTGGGCGTTCGTTCGGGCTTATCAAATTATCTGCGCGCATTTGGGGCATCCAGCTTCAGTTGATGTCTTCATGTTCTTGTTCGAGGCTAAAAACTCGGGTGATCGGCTATGGGTTAGCCTCAATGGGATTGCGGGGAGGTCCATCCTTTCCATCTTCCAGCAGTCCTACAAGGATTGGAAAGGCAAGTTCGTTCGCATTTGCCGCAACGATCAAGATCCTACCCTCCTTGACGGATTCCCCTTGTATTGGGTGAACAAGGAAAAAAGAGAATCTAAAGAGAACTTTAGGAGGGCGAGAAGTCCAGAGAAGATGGGGGATCTTGATAAAGACTTGTGCAATTTCTGGAAAGGAATTGCTTCTTCCAACATCACCCTGACCACCTCCTCCATAATTACCTTCGAATTCCACGAAACCCAGCTGGACCTCTATATTGGTTTGTTTTCCTCTCATTCCCGAATTCCATTCTTCTGCATTTAAAATCATACTATCTTTATCACTGTTTCTTGTTCTATTCTGGTTTGCACTAAGCCTTTGTTAGCTAATCCATGCATTTGTTCACATTACTTATTTCCCTGCTCATCATCAACTATCAAAATCTCTGTACTGGTTGGTAATTCTTGTTTTTCCTACACAGATAGGATGTTGGGGAAAGAAAAAATGGCTACGTTGCGCTACATTGCCAAACTACACAACCTGGCGGCGGGCTCCCAAACTGTCCCCAACTTTGTTGCAGAAATTGCTGCAGCACAAGGCAACCCCCTGACAGTTGGCCCAACTCTTCCAGCCATTGAACGAAAGAAACTGCCATTGAATAAAACCAAGAGGAAAACCACTAGGGTGGTTTTTGACGAGGAAGAGGATGAGAGCTCGCAAGAAGGATTGGTCTCTAAGAGGAACAAACCAACTGTTGCTGAACCACCATCAACTGAAGGCGTTACACCTGACTATGCAGAAAACCCCTCGAGCGCCTCCACGCCATTTGAATCTGCTAGGAATACTCTTCCTTCAAACGCCTCAGCTGCTGGAAATTCATAAGAACAACTTGCTAACACCCACTCATCCCCTCAACCCGCAGCAGAGCAACCCACTTCTCCACCACGCCCTGAAATTGCCCTTTCCATCCAACCTTATGAAGGTGGTGGTGAGAATCAACCCACACCTTCTCCAGCCCCAACGCTTCCAGCCCCTCTCCAGGAAGCTCTGAAGTCCTTGGAGAACTTGGTGAGAAACCTTCCCCAAGTTGTTGGTGAAGCTTTGAAGGATTCTCTGAGCAAGTTTGAAATTGACAACCGCATTCATCAGGAAGAGGCGAGCACCGCGAAAGCCGAAGCTGGTAAGCTTAAATGTGACATGTTGATGCAAGGGCTAGAGTTCTCGCGAGTGGAAAATGCTCTCAACGATGAGCTTCGAAGTTTGCGCAAGGATAAGGCTGAACTGCGTCAGAAACTGAACGCCAAACTTCAAGAAGCTGTTGAGTTAGAGAGTAAGCTCGTTCCTATGAGGGCCAAAATAGCTGAGCTAGAGGAGGCTCAAAAAACTGGCGAGGCAAAGATGGCTAAACTGGAGAAGAGATCAACTGAGAGAGAAACCCTTCTGGGACAAGTCGAAGCAAATCGGGACAAGAAATCTAAAGAACTGAGCGAAACTACCACAGAGCTTGCCCAAGTGCGTGAAGAGAACAGTGGGTTAAAGAAGAAGATCGACGAGCTTGAACTTGAGGCCGCCCATGTTCTTACCTCAGGCTTTGGGGCTGCTTTGGAGCAGTTTGCTTGTGAATTCCCTGATCTCGACCTCTCTATGTTCTCCGTGTACAATGAAGTGGTGGATGGCAAGATCATGCCTTCAACTTAACTGCTCCCATTTGCCACTTCAATTTTATAACCTTAAAAACTCTTATATTGAACCTTTTGATTTATCTGTGCAATGACTCTCATATTGTATAAACTATTTTTGTACACACAGCATCATCTGCGTATGGCAATTCGATCTATCTTAACCTTGCATAACCTTTGTCTGGTGTAACTTGGTTAAATTGCTTAACCAAATTAACTTTGCACAAACTAACGCCTAATTTTCTGAAAATCAACTTATCCTGAACAAACTGTTAACTTACAACAATGACATTTAATCGTAAATCACTTACCAAGAAGTAGGTGTAAGTCAATCTAGTATTTAAGATACCGTTTGCCTGATCTGCTAAGTGAAATGCGTATTTCTATGTCATCGCCCAAAGAACTCCGCTGATCTGGTATTCGCCGTGTAATCTTTCAACTGAAAAGGCGTCCTCTGCGGAGCTACCTCATAACTTCATCTCTACTCGCCTGGGAGGAGAGCTGCCTTTCGGATCTCCCTCTACCTCCCTAAGCTTCCAACCTGAAATACCTTGGTCATTGTTCCCTCATCTGGGGGTAGAGCTGCCTTTCGGATCCCTCTCTACCTCCCTGGGTTTTAGAACAATGATCTGGATAGTGAGGTGTCCACTGCGAACCTACCTCAACCATCCTTTAACCTCTTCCACCCTTCACACCACACCTGAACTCGCTCAAGGCGAGAAGGATTTTTTCTGGTGCCTCAACTTGCCCAGGGGTAATACCTCTTTCCTCCTGGACGCACTGAGGACTTTCAAACTTGCCTTAAAGAGAGGTCTTGCCATCTATTCTCGCCTGCACCCGCTCAAGGCGAGGAGGACTTTTCAATCTTCTCTCTATTGCCTTAAAGCGCATGAGGGCGTTAAGGGCTTTTAAACTTTATGCTGATACCTCCGATCGCACGAGGGCGATGAGGACTTAAAAACTTACACTGAATGCATGCAATAATCCTTAAACCGTCGCCTTAGATCACACAAGGGCGATAAGGTCTTTCCATAAAACTTTTTTAAAACAACAAGCATGCAAACTTAAAAAACTTGGAAATTTTAAAAACTTGCAAACTTAAAAAACTTGGAAATTTTAATGAACTTTGAAACCTTCTTTGTTAGGTGGCCTCATTAAAAACCCTCCTTAGGGAAAAAATAGTGCCCCCTTTTAAACTGTTTTAACTGAGTGAAAACTGTTTAAAACTGTTCAATTTAGTCACTAATCACAATGTTTTTAACTATAGTAAAACTTGAGATGGGTGGCGTTCCAAGTTCGAGGAATCGCCCCTCCCTCCAGCGTCTCCAAACGGTAGGCGCCGTTTCCGAGTGCTTTAGTTACTCTGAACGGTCCTGTCCACTTAGGCGACAATTTGTTTTCCATCTCATACTGGTGGACCTTTCTCATCACCAGATCGCCATCTCTGAAATTCCTTGGCTTTATCTTATAGTTGTACTTGCGTTCGATTCTTCTCTTTACCGCCTCAGCCTTCACCCGAGCTTCCTCCCTGACCTCATCCAGGAGATCCAAATTCATTCTCCTCTCTTCATTTGAATCTTCCGCCACAAAATTTTGAAATCTCGGCGAACTTTGCGGGATTTCAACTGGAATCATTGCATCACACCCATATACCAGACTAAACGGGGTTTCATGAGTTCTTGACTGCTCGGTGGTATGATATGCCCACACTATACGGGAAACTTCCTCAGCCCAAGACCCCTTCGCTTTCTCTAGCCTCCTCTTCAAACCTCTTAACAGAACTCGATTGGCAGACTCAACTTGCCCATTCGTTTACGGGTGTTCCACAGAAGCAAACACCTGCTGTATTCCAACATCCTCGCACAGCTTCTTTAACTGGAAACTTGCAAAATGAGTTGCGTTATCCGATACCAAACGTTTAGGCACGCCAAATCGACACACAATATTCTTCCACACGAAACTCTGAATCTTGTGCGCGATGATCTGGGCCACCGGCTCTGCTTCAATCCACTTCGTGAAGTATTCGATCGCCACAACCAAGTACTTCATTTGCCTAACCACAATGGAAAGGGTCCCAAAATATCAATTCCCCATGTGTGAAACGGCCAGGGGCTGTAAATTGACTTCAGCTCTTCTGGAGGCGCTTTGTGCCAATCGGTGTGCTACTGACATTGCTTGCAATATTGGGCATATCTTTTGCAATCTTCCCTCATTGTGGGCCAATAATAACCTGCACGGAGAGTTCTTGCTGCCAAAGCTTGACCCCCGATGTGACTCCCACAAATCCCCTCATGGAGCTCAGCCATAATCCTCATGCATTTCTCTCCGTGTACACATTCTAGAAGAGGATGTGTAAACCCAAACCTATATAACACGCCGTCGACGAGAGTAAACTTGCTGGAACTCTTTTTTATTTTTCTAGCTTCTGTCGGGTCCAGTGGGAGCACGCCATCCGCCATGTAGCGCTGGTACGGTGTTATCCACGTGTCCGGCTCATGGATAGCACAAACCTACATCATCTTTGCTTCTCCCACTGGATATGCTCTAATTCTCGGCGTCTTCAAAGTCTCCTGAGTCAAGGATCTATGACTCTTTGCTCCTCTTTCCGTCAACTTGCTTACTTGAAGAACCTGATGGTGTTCAACAAACGCTCGAGGTGCCTTCAACGTTTCTTGTATGACGGTCCTCTGTCTGCCCCCCTTGCTCGAACTGGCGAGCTTGGCTAGCAAGTCAGCTCGGGCGTTCTGCTCTCTTGGCACGTGTACTACGTCAAACAAGGCAAAGGACCCCTTTAGCTCTCGTACATACTCCAGATAAGCCGCCATTTGCGGATCCTTGGCCTGGAACTCGCCAGTTACCTGCCCAGTGACCAACAAGGAGTCACTCTTGGCCACCAGCACCTTTGCTCCCATTTCTTTTGCCAACAAAATTCCAGCGATCAATGCCTCATACTTTGCTTGATTATTGCTGGCTTTGAAGGCAAACCTCAAGGATTGTTCTATCAAAACACCGTTGGGACCCTCCAAAATGACTCCAGCACCACTACCCTGCTGGTTGGATGACCCATCCACCGAGAGAACCCATCGGAAGTCATTCCCTTCACTCTGCGTCGCTTCGGAAGAGAGTTCGACCACAAAATCAACGAAGATTTGCCCCTTGATCGGTCCTCGGGGCTCATACTTAATATCAAATTCTGATAACTCCACTGCCCATTTTACCATTCTTCCAGCTACATCCGGCTTCTTCAAAACCTTTTGGATGGGTAAATCAGTTATTACCAACACCGTAAAGCTCTGGAAGTAATGACGCAACCTCCTTGCTGAAAACACAACTGCCAAAGCCGCCTTTTCCAAGGTTTGATACCTTACTTCTGGGCCTTGTAACACTTTACTGACAAAATAAATAGGCTTCTGGATTTGACCTTGATCTTGGGCAAGTACCGCGTTCACCGCCTTCTCGGTTACGGCAAAATACAATCTGAGGGGCGTTCCCATCTGAGGTTTACACAACACTAGCGGGCTCGCCAAATAACCTTTAAGCTTCACAAAAGCTTCTTCACATTCCTTTGTCCACACAAACCTATTGTTCCTCTTCAGACATTGAAAATACGGATGACCTTTCTCTCCACTAGCAGATACAAACCGGGATAGGGCGGCCATCCGACATGTGAGTTGTTGCACCTCTTTTACTGTAGCAGGGCTCCTCATTGCCAAGATGGCGGCACACTTGTCAGGATTTGCCTCAATTCCTCTCTCGGTTAAGAGAAATCCCAGAAACTTCCCTGCCTCAACACCGAAAATACACTTCTCGGGATTTAACTTCAACTTGTACTTATCTATTGTAGCGAACAGCTCCTCCAGGTCAGCCACGTGCTTGCTCTTCTCCAGGGACGTTACGACCATATCATCAACACATGCTTGTACATTCCTCTCGAGCATGGGCGCAAACACCTTATCCATTAGCCTTTGGTACGTCGCTACCGCATTCTTCAGCCCAAAAGGCATTACCTTGTAACAATAACACGACCTCTCCGTCATGAACGCAGTTTTTTCTTCATCCATGGGATGCATCTTAATCTGGTTATATCCCAAGAAGGCGACCAAGAAACTAAGCAATTTACACCCTGATGCATTATCTACCAGAGCGTCTATACTCGGTAGAGGGTAAGAATCCTTTGGACAGGCTTTGTTTAAATCTATAAAATCGACACACATTCGCCATTTTCCGTTGCTTTTCTTCACCAACTCTACATTGACGAGCCATTCTGGATATTGAATCTCCCTGATATGACCCGCCACGAGGAGTTTCTGCGTTTCGTCCCTGATCGCCCGCCTCTTCTCTTTGTTAAACTTTCTTCGTCTTTGTCGAACTGGCTTGACTTGAGGGTCCATCGCTAGGTGATGACACAAAAAATCAGGGTCGATCCCTGGCATGTCCGAAGTAGACCATGCAAACGCATCCAAATGTCTTTCTATCACCTTAGCAATCTGGTCTTGCATATCGCCGTCTAAAAACTTTCTGAGCTTAAACATTTTACCACCAATTTTCCTCTCAAACCAATCTGTAGCTGGTTGAGGCCTCTGTTCACTGGCGATCACCGCTCTCGCTATTCCCGACTCTCTATCGACTCTCGGGCAGTCCTTCTCTTCTTCTTCCCGAGCGGCGTCCTCGCACCCCGCCTCGACATCTGTCATCACCACTTCCCTCTCCGCAGCCATCTCAAAAGCTGTGTCCACCACCCGCTGATTCACTGGTCTAGACTCTATGCCAGGGGGCGGCATGGTGGTTACGTAGCACACCAATCTCTTATTCTTGAGGTTGTTTTCGTAACACTTCTTCGCCTCCTTTTGATCAGAGCGGATGGTGATAACCACCCCTTCCATTGAAGGCAACTTGACTTTCATGTGCCTTGTTGAAGGCACAACTCCTATCCTGTTAAGTGTGGGTCTTCCCAACAGAACATTATATGCTGAAGGAGCATTCACGACAAGGTACCTGATCTTCTCTGTGCGCGAGGCCACTCCATTCGTGAATGTGGTTCTTAACTCAACATACCCCCTGACCTCCACTTGATCCCCAGCAAAACCATACAAACAGCCCCCGTATGGTTTCAGCTGATCAGGAGATAATTGTAACTTGCTGAAGGTCAGCCAAAACATAACATCGGCTGAGCTCCCCTGGTCGACCAGCACTCGGTGAACCTTCCTTCCCGCCGTAACGAGCGAAATCACAATGGGATCGTTGTCATGGGGTGCAACATCCCTAAGATCCTCCTTGGTGAACGTGATGTCCACTTCAGGCGAGTGATCCTAAAAAACGTCGACTGACAGAACAGACCTCTCATATTTCTTTCGCTGCGATGCAGTACACCCACCACCCGAGAATCCACCAGCTATAGTATGGATCTCGACGTGAATGGGTACCTCGTGCTGTTGTCCCTCAGTGCTCGCCGGTTGTGACCCTGACGATTGGTCTGCTCGTTTCTCCAGCAAGTAATCCTTCAAAAACCTGCACTTCACCCACTCACGTTGGTGTCCCAAAGCCAAACACGAATTAATGGAATGGCCAAAGCTCTTGTCCCACTCACAATATATTCGGGTTTTGGCCCCAACACCTTATCCGTTGTCTTTTCAGGAACTTTAAGCCTGGCTGCAATATTCGGAACGGCAATCAAATCAGTCAGTTCCATCACGAACTCATACCTTGGAGGACGATTAAATTCCCTTGGTTGCCCTGGTCCCTTCCCCTTGTTTTTCCTTGGATCATAAGGATGATGCGTCCTCTGATCCTTCTTCCCAGCCGCCGCCTCCATCACCCTCTGCGCTTGGGCCCTCGCCTGAACCCGTGGTTTAGCCGGGGCCGCGTTTCCCCTCTTCTCAGAAACTTCGCTCTCAGCGGCGATATGAGCCACAACACGTCGTCGAATTTCAGCAAACGTGGCGGGGTGGCTCCTAATCAACGATTCGCTAAACGGTCCAGGCAACACGCCCTTTTTGAAGGCGTGAACGAACATGTCTTTATCTTTACCTGGCAAACGAACGATCTGAGCCCTAAATCTGTTCAGATACTCCTTTAAAGACTCCCCTTGATATTGTCTCACATCAAACAAGTCGTAAGACACCAGTGGCGGCGCCTTGTTCACTATATATTGCTCAACAAACATCTTGGAAAACTGCTGGAAGGTGGTAATGTGACCAGTAGGTAAACTAACAAACCATTCCAGTGCTTTACCAGTGAGGGTACTCATGAATACTTTGCAATAAACTGTATCTGAACCACCCGAGAGCATCATCTGCGTGTGAAACGCAGTGAGATGAGCCTCAGGATCCTCTACTCCGGTGAAGGATGCTTTCACCACCACCGTATTCGCAGGGAACACCGTGTCCATGATCTCCTGAGAAAACGACATTGGAAAATTACGCTGCGGAGACGGGGGTGCAGCTTGGTTCCCAGCTGCACGCTCCTTCTGCCCCTGAAGGGCTTTACGTAACTCTTCATTGACTATGTTAAGCTATTCATTTCTAGCCTGAGAGGCTACCAGTGCCTCGTGCATTCTCTCTTGTTCAGAACGTGACGCAGCCACGTTCTCCTACAATGCTCTCATCATCTCCATTACCTGCGCCATAGTTACAACGCCCTCCTCGGTTGACGGTGCGACTGAACTGGATCGCGTTGCCCTCATCCTTTCTCGATAAACTTCAGAAAAACACACCACAATCTCATAATTATGTAGTCACAAACGCTCTGAACCAAGACTCTGAAAATGTCGATCGCCACGACAATCCCTTGACTCAGACTTCAAGCAACCAACAAAAGCACAACTCCAAGAAAATCCGTACGAGACTCCAAACTCTTCAAACAAACTTCAGAGAGGCGGTTGATCCAGCAATCAATCGGTCAACCTTCCTTCGAACTTAAAGAATCTCCAAGAAATCGATCAAACCAGCAAACAATCGATCCAAACGTCCAACAACCTTCGCAATTACTCACTACCTCAGCGTAACCGTTGAAATCTTTGAAATGAATTTTAACGAAGCGACTGATCCAGCAATCAATCGATAGAAACTTCAACAACTCAAAGAAACTTCAATTTGATGATTAAAATTCCAAACAAACGGTGGAAACTCCAGAAAACCGATTGCGACAGCGAGCAATCGAACAGATATCACCGAAACTTCAACAAACTCGAACTGTGGTTGGGAATCACCTTTTACACGGCCTCACGGTGGGCACCTGATGATCCGGCCAGTTGATTAAACGCAAGAATGCTGCCTCGTCACGATCTTTACTCACCAGCTGCAGCGCCACGTGCACCTCAAATCCTTGCTCTAGAATTCCTCTGCTAGAACCTGAAATGACAGAATGGCGCCACTGCGGCCGGTGGCACTCTGACGCTCAAGTCAACAACAAGAACACCAACAACTCAGAGAAACTAGACTCTGTGGAACCGTGCTCAAGTGCTCTCTGTGAGAAAATGAATCGTAATGAAAAATGCGTACCTTGTAATTCTGTTAAGTTCAGTTTTTATACCTGGAATTTTCTCTCTCCAGACAGTTACACTTTGGACACGTGGCTCGCATCCAACTCTACACGTGTCATCATCTAGGCGGAGGTAACTTAAGCGTCATTTCTATGTATCTTGTTACACGACTAAGTTGCCCATACAAGGAAATAACCTAGCGCGTAACACACCCTGGAGTGCACACTGACAGGGCAAGTACTGGGATGCAACAAAGCACACCATCTCTGTAGTATTGTCTGTCGCAAGTGCCACCTTCTTTACTGACACGCCATGCATGTTCTAGCTAAGGAAACCTCGTCATCAATGAATGTCCATTCTGGGCAACCCCATCACCGATGAACAAGCTGCTTCCTCCAACTCACCTCTCATGCTAGGACATGAGCATCTTGTATCTCAACTTTCTATGTTTTGTGCTGATGCTAATAAACATATCCACCGAACTTATACACCCGAACTTCCCAACAACTTTAACTAAGCTTTACCGAAACACCCGGCGATGTGCTTCTTACGGCGATCTCTGACCACCTGATCTTCCATTACCTAACACGGCGATGATATGAAAATCTGGTGACAACCGACTATGTACGCTGAAGAACGCCGCTTCCACAAACGGCGACTATGTTAACTTCTTAGCCACTCATCTTTCTCTTGACCACGTATCCCGCCAAGCACGCCCCACGTAGTCACTTGTTGTCCACGTCATCACACCCGATGACCTGATCGGTACAATTATCATTTCTTTTTTTTTTTAAGAAAAATTTAACCTTCATATCCTATTGAATCAATTTTAATCAAATTTAAACCCTAAATCCTATAAAATTAGTTTAGTAATTCAGTTTTAGTTGAATTAAAATTAACATTTTGTAGATCAATTTTGTACACGCACAACAGTTTTCTTCTTCACCACCTTCACACATAGAAGCTTTCCAGGGGTTCCATTATTACAGTTTTTGAATTTTTTATTATCAGAATAAAATTATGTTTGGAGTAAAATCATTGACATAAACTCAACCACAATCACATACATTCACACAGTAATAATCACAAAAGAAATTAATCAAAATTTTTAAAATTAATCAAACACTTAATTAATTTAATTTAACTAACTTATATCAAAATATTTAAAATTAAAATATTTATTGCAATATTAAAAAATTAAATTTAAAATAAACCAAACTATAATAAAATTAAACATACAATAAAAAATTCAAAATAAAAATAAAAATATTCTAAATTAAATAAATTTAAAATAAACAATATCTAAAAAAATAAAATATTTAAATATACAATGTGTCGACCGTAATGGACACAACATATTTCGTTTCTTAAACTTATCGTTAACTACCAACGCATTAAGTTGTGAGTTCTGACGGACTCAGAATTAATTTTAATTTTTTTTTCTTATTTTGTTTGTGCATCCGACATGTCCACAAAAATCAATTTCTTTATTGTTGTCAACAGTGTAAGAAACTGCTACTGTAGTATCTTTTTAAGAAAAACTATATTTATGGTGGAATAAGATTTGATTTATATGCTCTAGGGTGAGTTTACTGCATGATTTTCATTATTAAATTCTATTTTCTTATTTGACTGAATGCATGTGTGGCCTGCTTTTGCAGGTTTATTCGGAGATTAACACATAGAAATTTGAGTATGAAAATGTTTATAGGATGCCTTTGTTATTGGGTACAATTTATGAATCTGCACGCCTTCTGCCTACTGGCTCCATGCTGCATGCAGAGGTACTTTTGAAACATGGTGAGATGTTGCTTCTCAAGCAAACATAGTTTACTTTACCAGCATTATATGCAATAATTTGTTTAAAGCATAGTTTTTCGTGCACAAAAGCTAACTAATTTGTAATCTTTTCAAGTTATCTTGCGGAGTTGTGGCCACTGCATGCATGTGATAATTTCTGCATTTGCTTGCTTTAGCATTAACACTATCATATCAACCTGGTTATTTGTGCATTTGCTTGATCTAGCATTAAGAATATGATATCAACTTGTTAATATTAGTAACTAATTAAATATTAATTTAAAAATTATTAATTAATAATAAAATTTAATTTAACTATTAATTAAAAAATTTAACTTTAAAATAATATTTAATTTAATAAGTATAATAATTATTTTTTTTTAAAATATTTTTTATTTAATATTTTTTCTTAATAGTACTTATAATTTTGAAAACGTATTTTCCATCAAAACAAGTAGTATGACAAAATATTAATAGTTAGATTTTAGTTTATTACAAAAAAAAAATTATAACCTTAACATATTTATGAAGCCAAAACACTGTAGAGTACTAAATATAATTAAGATTTAACTTATTCTAATATTATTTTATATATTTTAATAAGCTTATACATTTATTTATATATATATATATATATATATATTTTGTTAATCTTATTGTTTTGTTGAGCTTCTTCTTAGTCCTATTTTGTTTTGTGTAACTCTTTTACTTTGGGTCATGTTCTTTTAGCCAATACCTCTTGTTTTTTTTACTTTTTCTTTTATATAACTTTTTTTTACCACAATAATAATAATACAATATCTTTTTCTTCTTTACTCTTCCGTTTTATCTCACTGCATCCTTTTTCTAGATTTCTTCACATTCCTTTTTCCCTTTTCACTTGCTCACTGTCGATTGATTGTATACTCTAAGTGTTGCTGCAATTTTCTTCATCGTGTTTCAAAAATCATAATCATATTATGGTATCAGAGCTCTTCACTTTGAAGAGCTCTACTGTGCACTCTGAAATTTCTTTCCCTTAATTGATTTCTTGTTTTCTTGCCCTAATTTCTTTCTTTATTTTTCTTTAGGTATGATGAAAGAAGATTCAAAGCAACAAACACAGTCCGATCAACAGAGAAATCGGCGAATAGTTTTCTTTACCTACATCCCAATGAAAATCTTGTTGCCCCCTTGATGTCATCGGTGCTCGACTCTACAAACTATCATTCTTAGAACATATAAGTGTGACGACACTGAGCAAAATATTTGGATTTTGAATGCAAGATAATGTTAACTTTTAATTCCAATATTATTTTAGAACAGTAACACATAACTCCAATGGCTGGACGTGCTGGCTGGAGTGAAGGTCTAGGGCGTGGTAGGAACGGAGGTCAGGGGTTTGGTAGGTATGGCGGGCCAAGGAATGGTAATGTTTTCTCTACCTTCTTTTTCTCGAACTTCCCCCATGGTTTTGGAGAAAGAGATATGGTCAAGGTTTTCCAGAAATGGGCAACGGTGAAGGAGGTTTTCATATCTCGTAGGCTTAATAAGTGGGGGAGGAGGTTCGGCTTTGTGAGATTTCTGGATGTGAAAAATGTGGCGAGGCTAGAAGGTGAACTGGATAAGATATATATTGGTAATCGGAAGCTTCATGTGAATATCCCGAAGTACCGGAGGTTCCAGGCCGTTACAAATAGGGAGGACCGGAGGCACATGGAGAGTCAAAAGGAAGTAAGAGCTCAACCTTTGTTGGGTGAAGTAGTGAGAGGTACACAGAGAAGGAAAGGGATTTGGGTGGAGAAGAATAGGAACATGACCTTTGCTGAAGTCGTTATAGGTACTTCTAAGGAAGGGTGGAAGGGTCTAGCCATTAATACACATCATGATGTGCCAAAGTGGCTGGCTAACAGCTTTGTAGGGACACTTTGTGCAGGTATGGATTTTAACAAGCTGGAGGAGGAAATCGTGAAAGGAGGTTTGTCTATGGTTAAGGCGCGTTTCATGGGTGACAACATGGTTCTGCTGTCACCGACTAAAGGGGGGGATCTGGCGAACCTTATGAAGCAAAACACAGGGTGGTTCGAAAGTGTTTTCTCAAGTGTCAGCCCTTGGTCGTTTACGAAGCTACCCTTTCCTGGGAGGTGGTGGAATTTGCCAGGGTGAAAATTAGGGTCCAGAACAGCGACAGTGTGAGATGGGCAAGAAGCATCCAGATTAATAGGCATAGGTGTAGTGTTTTAATGGAGGAGGGACCAATCGGTAGTCTTGGTTGGGGATGTAAGGAAAATCTCTCTTGGGAAGCTTCCTCCGATAGTGTTTCATCTTCAAAAACGTATGTTGAAGAGACTGCTTTCTCCGAAAGGAGTAATGAGAAGTGTTCCCGCCTGTGTTGTGACGACGGGCGAAGGGCAGCGAGGGAGGAGGGAGGAGGACATAAGAACGGAGAAGGGGAACACCCTTGGCTAAAGTAAACTTTGCCGCTTATGGAAACTGGAAAAGATGGATAGGGGAAAGGTAGGTTATTCGCTCAGTTTGGCGCTCGATAGGGACATAAGGGACAAGGTGGTAGCTTGTCTGACATTTTTCTTGATCAGCTCTACGGAGGTGTTGTTTCTGGTAACCTTTCCATGTTCGAGGCGGCTAGAACAGTAATTGAGGTGGAGTGTCCTATTATCCAAGTGGCGCCATCCAAGGCTTTGGGCCGAGTGAACTTTACTGAGGCTCATTCGAATACGGGTAATCCTTTGGTTCCAACCCAAAAGGAAGAAGCGTGTGAGGGGTGTATAGACTTATCTGGGCAAGGGGTTGTTGGGCCGACGGGTGTAGTTAGCAATGAAGTTATCAAGAGCGGAATGGAGGTCTGTGCAGATTCTTTGAACAGTGAGAGGAATGAAGGCGAAGCAGCCCACCAAGGAAATTGCCATCGTAATCTGTCCAGTAGTGGTTTGAATTTTATGAAGATGGGGTGCGTGGACCAGTAACGCCGTTCTCCAGGCCAATCTATTGCTGATGACGGCAAGGAAGGGGGGGAGTTCATGCTGTTTTGCGATGCGAACGGGACCAGAGGGTTAAGCAGGTCGAATTCCCCACCGCGTAGACGTAAAAAGAAAAGGTTGATGGAGTTAGGGGACTCGTGCCCCCAGCTATGGAGATTTGCCAGATTAAGTCCAAACAACCTAAAGGCGGGTCGTTACCGCTTTTTCGAGCAGGTTCGTCTTCTCTTTCAATTTCAGACACGGCCATTAGAAATTTCAATTCTCGGTTGAGGGACCCTGTTGATGAGGAGGAACCTGATAGGCTGTGGGTAGCTGGTAAGAAAGCTGGTTTAATTTGTAGGGGGGACGAGAAAGAGGTCGCCGTGGAATTTAGGCATATGGAAGAACGTGACCTTGAGGTTCTGGTGCGTTCTAAGTTGGAAGGTAAGAATGTCTCTTTATGATAGTTGTCAACTTAAATATTAGGGGCATGGGGGGGGGACCATCAAATCTAGGCACCTGAGTCACGTTATAGCAAGTGAAGGGGTAGATTTTGTGTGCCTACAGGAGACAAAGTCAAAGGTTATTTCGGAGGCTAAATGTTTCTCAGTATGGGGGAACAATAGAGTTGGTTGGTTGCATAATGGAGGGGAAAATGGTTGTGGAAGCCTGCTATCTATGTGGAACGAAGAAGTGTTTCTCTACAGCAGTCATGTGATGGGGAAAGGGTACTAGGGTAACCATCTTAAAGCCAATGCAAGTTGTGTTATGGTAAATGTTTATGCGGCTTGCTCCATGAATGATAAAAAGACCCTTTGGGAGGATCTATCTAATATTAAACGGGCATCACAAGAGAAGGTATGGTGTTTCTGTGGAGATTTCAACGCAGTTAGAAGTTGTACAGAAAGGAAGGGTACTAGGGTGGGAGTCGACCTCTCCAGTGAGATAGTTGGTTTTAATAGCTTCATTGATACCAACCTTCTATTGGATTTGCCTATTGTGGGTAAGAAGTATACGTGGTTTAAGTCTAATGGGTCGGCAAAAAGTAGAATTGACAGAGTGTTGGTCACGGAGGACTGATTGGCTAGATGGCCCATGAGTAAACAATATGTGAAGCGAAGGGAAGTCTCTGACCATTGTGCAATTGTGGTGAAGTCAGTGGAGAAGAACTGAGGGCCTAAACCGTTCCGTTCAGTTGATGCCCGATTCCTGGAGAGGGGTTTCCGCGAGATGGTGAAGGAAAAATGGTTATCCTATCCTGTTGAGGGGAATGCTTTTATGTCTTTCAAGGAGAAGCTGAAGAGGTTCAAAAGTGATCTCAAAATCTGGAACAGGGAAGTGTTTGGTAATATTCAAACTCAAAAAGGTTTGATTTTGCAGGAAATTGAAGATTTGGACTGCAAAGATTATCTGGACAGCCTGAGGGAAGTTGATTGATTGAAAAGGGGTGAATTGGTGAGTCGGCTGGTGGTAATTGATAAGAAGTTAGAGTCTTTCATCTGCCAGAAGGCTCGAGCTAGCTGGTTCAAAAACGAGGACTCTTGTACAAAATTCTACCACTCGTCTTTGAGATGGAGAAGGCTTAGAAATGAAGTAAAAGGGGTGGAGGTAGGGGGCTAGTGGATTGAGGAACCCAGTACGGTCCATATTGAAGCGAAGAAGCTTTTTGATAGTAGATTTAAAGCCACCAAAGACCTTGGCGTAAGACTTGATAATGTTGATTTTAAGTCTCTATCACTTGAGGACAACATGGGTCTGATTAAGGCTTTCTCTGTGGAAGAAGTAAGGGATGCAATGTGGCTTTGTGATGGGTCAAAGAGCCCTGGACCAGACGGGTTCAATCTGTTTTTCGTTAAGGAGGGATGGGATGTCTTTAAAGATGAGATAGTAGAGGCGTTGGCTCTATTCCATGAGACGGGATGCATACCTAAGGGTTGTAATGCTTCCTTTGTTGCTCTCGTTCCAAAAGTCAGGGACCCTGCTAAGCTTGAGCAATATAGACCTATTTCCCTGGTGGGGTTATGTACAAAGTTATATCCAAGGTGCTGGCAGAGAGGATTAAGAAAGTGCTACCAAGTGTTATAGATGAGTGTCAATCAACCTTCCTCAAGGAAAGAGGTATTCTTGATAGTGTCCTAACGGCTAATGAGGTGATTGAGGATCTTAGGAGGCGCCGGATGAGCGAGCTGTGTTTTAAGGTGGATTTTGAAAAAGCTTACGACTCAGTTAGCTGGGAATTCCTTTATGACATGTTACGAAGATTGGGATTCCATAGTAGATGGATTATGTGGATTAAAGGATGTCTGGCTAGTGCATCAGTGTCAGTCTTGGTTAATGGAAGCTCAACGGAGGAATTCTACCCATCAAAGGGTTTAAGGCAGGGAGACCCCTTAGCCCCTTTCCTTTTCTTGGTGGTAGCTGAAGGGCTTGCAGGATTAGTCAGGCAAGCTGCGAAGGCCAATCTGTACGACAACCTCAATATTGGCAGAACTGAGGTAGGTCTCTGTATGCTACAGTTTGCTAATGACACGTTGTTCCTATGCCAGGATGCTTTCTCCAATGTCTTTACACTAAAGGCGATACTTCAGGGGTTTGAGGTAGCATCTGGCTTGAAGATCAACTTCCATAAGTCAAAGTTAGCTGGCATAAACGTCGGTAAAAGCAATATGGACTGTTATACAAAGACCATGAATTGTTCACAGATGGAGGTTCCCTTTACCTATCTGGGCATTGAAGTGGGGGGTAATCCGAGGAAGAAGAAGTTTTGGGAGCCGGTTCTGAAAAAGCTAAAATCAAGGCTTAGTGTATGGAAAGGGAGATTCCTGTCTATGGCAGGAAGGCTATGTCTTATTAAATCAGTCTTGTCCGCTATTCCGCTATACTATATGTCCCTGTTTAAAGCTCCGGAGGTGGTCTGTAAGAGTATTATAAGTATTCAGAGGAGTTTCTTGTGGGGATGGGGTAAGGAGAAGAGGTATGTCGCTTGGGTAAAGTGGAAAGACTTATGCCAGCCGAAGGGGGAAGGAGGACTACGCATCAGAGACATTAGAAAGTTTAACCATGCGTTGTTGGCTAAATGGAAATGGAGGTGTATATTTGAAGGCAAAGGTAGATGGAAGGAAGTTATACATTCTAAGTATGGTACGGACCTAAGTGGTGCCGACGTCCTTGTGAAATATCAGTCCTGGTGGTGGAGAGACCTGAAGAAGGTGTGCAGTGAAGGTGGAGGAGGGGGGTGGTTTCAGGAACAAGTTGGGTGGAAAGTAGGAAGAGGGGATAAAGTAAGGTTCTGGGAGGATGTGTGGGCTGGTAATTCGAACTTGAAAACCTTGTATCCAAGATTGTTCTCTCTGTCGTTGAATCAGGGTCAGAAAGTGGAGGAGGTAGGAGTGTGGGACGACTTGGTATGGAGGTGGTCTTTAACGTGGAGGAGAAGCAGATTTGAGTGGGAATCACTTTTGGAATTTGAGCTTGTTAATCATATCTCCAGGGTTAGCTTTAGGAGGGACGAGGAGGATACCCAAATTTGGAAAAGTGTTGAATATGGTTGTTTTTCGGTAAAATCAGCATATGAGCTCCTAGTTAAGTCTGATGTGGGTCTCCAAAAAGAGGTGTTTAGTATCCTTTGGAAGGTGAAGACTTTCCCTAATGTGTTGCTTACGGCTTGGAGGGCGTTGCTGGGGAGACTCCTTACAAGGGAGGGTTTGAATAGGAGAGGGATTGTGATGAACACCACGGGGTGTGCACTTTGTTTGGTAGAGGAGGAATCCTGTCAACATCTCTTCGTGGAATGTATTTGTGCACGAAGAGTGAGGAATATGTGCTTTAAATGGATTGGGATTCTGTTTGTCCAACACAACGACATGGCGGCTCACTTTGAAGGGTTTACCTTGATAAACGATAGTAAAAAACAAAATATGGTTTGGAAAGGGGTGTGGACAACTATAGTGCGAAGTATGTGGGAACATAGAAATGTCGTGGTCTTCAATGAGGGTGTAGTGGATGAAGAAGAGGTGTTTCATAAGGCCCAACTTAAATCATGGTTGTGGTTAAAACATAAGGAACATAATTTCTGTTATTCGTTCTCTAACTGGGTGACGAACCCTTGGCCCTGTATTAGTAGCTATAAATAAATTGTTGCAAGATTCATAGGCAGTTGTTGGAAGAGGATCATAGTGGCTTATCCGAACTGGAGTGGGGATGAAGGCTGGTTTCAATGTCGGGCTTTTAATAATGGGCCCTGGTTTTGTGCAGCAATGAAGATAAGTCAGGGAGTCAAGTAGAATATTCATAGTTTGTTTTTGGGTACAACGCCCAGCAGGTGCAACTGGAGTATTGGGTGTAATCCCTTGGAGGTTGGTTTTGGTCGCTGGAGCCCATCTGTTGGCTGGTCTTTCTGTCCAACAACTATACGAAAAGGTTGTTGTTGAAGATGTTGGGGCTGGCTGGAATGTTGTGTATGAATGGAATCATAGGAGGAGGTTGTTGGTTTATATGTTGAGAACGAAGCCAAGCTTTTGGCGGGTCTGCTACAATCGGGTTTATGGAGATGTTTTGCGCCTGGTAAGTGTGGTACGGTCTAGTTTGTTGTTCTGTTATTTGGGGCCTGGCTCTCCCTCATATGTGTTATGGTTTTAGATAGGAACAGCAAGGAAGACAAGTCAGGGTGTCTAGCTGCCTGCTCACGGTTATGGGTAGCTGCCTGGTAGTTGCAGCTGGAGTCCTGGGTGTATTTCCTGGGACAGAAAGGTCTTGGTTTCTAGAGTCTTTATGCAGGCTTGTCAGTTGGTTTTTGGCCAACAAGTGCATGTCTTGATGGTGACAGGGGTTTGGATGCCAAGGGTGTGACGGGGCTGCTGGTAGTATTATGGAAGTGTCTATGGTGTCTGAAAAGCATTTTTGGTATGGTTGCTGTTTTGCTATGTGGGGCGACCTTTTCTGTTTTGTGTTATGTTTGCATGTTTTGAAGTACTCTCCTTAAAGCGTTGGTGTTGTGGGGATTAGGTGTTGATCAAGTGCTTTTGCTTGTTTAGTTGTTCTTGGTTATGCTCATGTAGGTAAGCCATATGCAGGTAGGTTTTTCTTAGCTTTATGAAGAAGTCATCTTTTGGTTTTTGTATACGGGTTGGGATACCCCTGAAGTATCCCAGTAAATTCAATTTATTTTTTGTTGATAAAAAAAAAACTAAGCGCGAAGAACAAAGTGGAGTTCATTCTGGGTTCACATCCCTGCCTAGCCAAGAACCATCCAACGTATTCGGCTTGACAAAGGTGTAACAACATGGTTGTTTCTTGGTTAGACAGAGTATAACATTGATGGATATGGCCATACATATCTGGATCGATTTAAAAACTAGATATTCCCAGGGATCTTTCAAGAGTTTCGGACTTGCAATCTGAAGTAATCTCTTTAAATCAAGGGGATTTGTCGGTTACAAAATATTTTACTAAACTTAGAATCACTTGGGATGAACTAGACAATTTCAGACCTAATCCTGTGTGTGTCTTTCAAACAAAATGTATTTGCTCTGTTGCTTCGGTTATTAATCAAAGAAAATGTGAGGATCAGGCTATGCAATTCTTGCATGGGTTAAGTGAACAATATCATAACATCAAGTCTCATGTCCTTTTAATGGAACCAATACCACCTATACCCAAGATTTTTTCTCTGGTGGCTCAGCAAGAACGTCAACTGGCTAACAACTTATTTGTGACTAATATTAATAGTGTTAATTCCAATCGAAATAGTGTTCCTGGTGTTTGTACCTTTTGTGGAAAAAATGGCCACACTGAGAATGTGTGCTTTCATAAAGTTGGTTTTCTTGGACAAGATAATAGAACTTATAAAAATAATAGAAAAATGTGTACTCACTGTGGTAGAAATGGTCATATGGTTGACACTTGTTACAAAAAGCATGGATACCCTTTTGGGTACATATTCTATAATGGTAAAACTGGTTAAGTTAATAATGTTGTTACTACTGATGAAGTTGTTTATGAGCATTCTAAAAAGACACAGGAAAATAGAGATTTTCACCTCACTAGACAACAATATCAAGTGTTGTCCGAACTGTTCAGGCAACATTCCTGCAACAATCCAGCAAATCCAGCTCATGTGAACCAGGTGGGATCTTTCACTGTTGATTTCACACACAAAGCAACAAACCAATCTCCCATTGGTAACATTTATGCTTTCAATAGTATAAAGAAAACTAAAAATTACTAGATTTAATATTCAAGGGCAACAGATCATGGTTGAACCTCTTTATCTGCTTTTAATACGTATAAAAGTATAACACCTGTTAAAATTAGTTTACCAAATGGTCAAAATGTTTTTTCTAAAATTTCTGACACTATTGTCTTTAATCACAAATTCTACCTTACTGATGTTCTGTATATCCCCCAATTTTCTTTTAATTTGATTTCTACCTCTAGATTGTGTTCCAATCTTAACTGTAGTTTAATTTTTTTCATCCATAAATTGTGTGATACAGGACAATCAAACCAAAGAGATGATTGGTTCAATTGATACTAGATCTAGATTGTATATTTTTCAACATTATGCTTTTAAAAATACTGTTGCACATCATATTGTTCCTGCTTTACATTGTACTGTTAAGGACATAAAATTGTGGCATCATAGAATGGGACATCTTTCAAATGAAAGATTAATGGTTTTGAACACTCAATACCCTTATATTTCTGCTAAGAAGTTTGATGTTTGTGATACTTGTCATCTTGCCAAACAGAAAAAGCTTCCTTTTACTTTAAGTAGTTCTTATTCTTCAAAATCTTTTGAGTTGATTCACATGGATATTTGGGGTCCGTGTTTTGTTATTTCTACAAGGTTTCCATTATTTTTTAACTATTATGGATGATTTCTCTCACTTTACATAGACCATTTTTTTTTGCACAATAAATCTGAAGTCCATAATCATATAGTCAGTTTTGTGCTTATATTGAAAACCACTTTAAAAACTACTATTCAAACTATTAGAACTGATAACGGTGCTTAATTTGCTATGAAAGATTTTTTTCTTTACTAAAAGTATAGTTCATCAAACCTCTTGTGTTGAAACCCTTAAACAAAATGCACTGTAAAACCCAAACATCAACATCTTTTAAATATGACTCGTGCTTACTTTTCCAAACTCATTTACCTTATTTGTTTTGGAACTTTGTTGTACAACATGCAACTTTCTTAATTAACTGTACTCCTACTCCTCTTTTACAAAATTCTTCTCCTTATGAAAAATTAAATGACAATATATGTGATCTTTTAAATTTACGTGTTTTAGGGTGTTTATGGTACTCTAATACTCTTACTTCACATAGAAAGAAATTAGTTGCGCGTTCTGTTCATGGTATTTTCCTTGGTTTCCAGCATCATACCAAAGGTTATATTTTTCTCAATCTTAAAAATCATAAAATTGAGGTTTCAAGACATGTTATTTTTCATGAAATTAATTTTCCATATCAATTGACTACTGATGTTCAAAAGAATCCAAATAATTTGTCTTTACCTCTTCCTCCCAATTATGATTCAAAATGTGATCTATCTTTTTCCTCTACACCTTATATTGTTAAAACTACTGCAACCACCACTGTCAAAAATGTTGTTAATCCCCCCCTTCATGTTCAACAAGATCAAGGAGATCTCCAACTTATTTAGAAGATTTTCAAATTGATTTGCCTATTGTGCACCATGTGAGTTCTCACTATCCCCTTAGCAATTATGTTTCATACCATACTTTATCACCTAGTTTTAAGCATATGATTCTTTCTATTTCATACCATACTATATCACCTAGTTTATTACATAAAATTTTAAAAACATAACATATTTATTAAGCCTTTTACTAAATATAATTAAGATTTAACTTATTCTAATATTATTTTATATATTTTAATAAGCTTATACATTCATTTATATATATATACAAATATATATATATATATATATATATAAACTCATACTAGTCACTGAATAAATATATCTATGCATGACTTAAATTTTTTTTATTAATGATAAACAACTAAGAAGCTTAATGTTTATTATCTATATCTCTATACCTATATATAAAGGAGATTTCCCTCTTTATTTTTTATATATAAAAAGCTTTCATGTTAGGCATCACTATGCTACTTGAAATCTCAACTAGGCTGGCACCTCAAGTAACAACAATCATTTGCTATCACATGGAAAAAGTATTATTAAAAAAAAGAAAAAAAAAGAAAAAACAAAAATATGGGGGGACTAGACCAAAACCCATATGTTAACAAAAACAATACATAGGTAAACTATACCTATTAATAAAGAATTCTAAGAACAAACTAGATGGAAGCCTATTATACCAATGAAAGGATTCTCTATGAATAAATCCTAAATTAGCCAACTTATCAGCACACGCATTTCCTTCACGAAAAATATGAGTAACCTTAAACCTGATTTTGATAGACAATATCAAGTCATTGTAGTTTGGTTTCTTTCCTCCATTTCCCCCTCTATCCTCACCAACATTGTTGGTCTCTCTTCCTCTCACCAAATTTTGTCCAATCTTTAGACACATTATGCATCCAAGACTCATTCTCGTGTCCATAAATTGTGAATTCTATTACGAACTTCTAAAATAGATCGTTCAATCTCATCCTATCTCCAAGACATCAAGAAATTCGTAGATTCCTTGGTTGTTGTTGGATCACCTATCATCATTTAAGAACACACTGAAATATTCCTTGATGGCTTATCTGAAGAATACGATGCCTTCATTACCTTTGTAACATCTCGAACTAATCCCTATATGGTAGAAGAAGTCTAGGCTCTCCTTTTGACTAAAGAAGAGTGTTGACAAAAATATTGCAATAACGATGTTCTTTATCAAGCTCATGCTACTTCTTTTACTTGCACCAAGTTTTCTCCAAACACTCAACGAAATACTCACGGTTATTCGTCTTCTTCCAACTTCACTACTTCCAACAAGATTTAGTGTCAAATTTGTTGGAAAACTAGTCATTATGCTTCTGATTATTGGCATAGGTATGATCATCATGTTGTATCTCAAATTTATCCTAACAACTCATAGTTTGCTCCTCCTTTAAGTGACAATGTTGAACCCTCCATTCTCGATTCTCCTCCTTCTACCCATGAATCTCTATGGTATCCTGACAATGGTGCATCACATCACTTTACGCATGATGCCTCTCAATGCAAAAACTCCTTACACTGGATCTAAAACCGTCAAAATAGGTAATGATTTTGGATTATATATCAAACATATTGGTTATGTAGATTTCATTATTCCCAATAATTGTTACATATTTTCTCTGAATAAATTATTACATGTTCCTCACATCAATAAAAATGTTCTTAGTGTCTCTCGATTTGCCCATGATAATGTTGTTTTCTTTGAATTTCATCCTCACCATTATCTTGTCAAAAGGCATGACACAAAGTATATGCTTCTTCAAAGAACGCTTAGGAATGATTTATATGTTTTCTTAGATTTTGTTCCTTACTCTCAATCATTTGTTAATGTTACTATTGTTTTGCCTACAAATGATACTTATACTCTCTGGCATGCATGTTTTGGTTATGCTAATGACAGTATTATCCATTGTATTATAAAGCACTGTCAAATTTATTTTTCTGCAAAATAGGATTTTTGTGATTCATGCATTATTGGCAAAGCTCATTAGTTAGCCTTCTCTGATTCCCACACAGTTTACACTGCACCCCTACAACTAGTTTATTTAGATATTTAGGGATCATCTCCCACTGCATCTTCTAATGGATCATACTACCACATTGTCTTTCTTGATGCTTTCACGAAATAAACTTGGTTTTATCTTTTACAACGTAAATCTCAAGTTGCAACAATTTTTAAATCTTTCAAAATCTTTGTTGAAAAACAAATCAGTTTTCAACTTAAAGTTATTCAAACAGATAATGCAAAAGAATTTTTATACATTAAGTGATGGCAAATTCATGAAGCTCTTCTTAGAATCATGTGAAAGATGGTGCGGAAGCCATTGATGTGTATGTGCAAGATCCTCCTAAGAGCTATGGTGATCTTGAAGGTGCATGGTGTGTATGGAAGTTGGGAGGTTCGACCAGCCCAAGTGAGAGGTGAGGGATGTGAAGAATAGAGCCTAGAATCTAGGTAGGAGCAAAGGTTGGCACAATACAGGCAGCATAACTTTACTCACAATAATCTTGAAAAATACAAGAGATGGCCTTCCCTTTTATAGGCTAATGGGCCGTGAAAACTAAGCTAATTACACATGAAATGGAACCAAAATGAAATGCAAATGACAAGGCACATGGCACATGGCCGGTCATGTGTGCTAAGGTTCTAGAAAGTGCATAAATCTAGGGTAAATCACATATAAGACAAATTTGTGCTTTCTAACACTACACTAATTACTTAGCCACCCCTAATGGGCCTCCATGTAACATATACAAGGCCTTTTCATCCCAAACCGTAGCTTGACCCATGTGAACGTGAATGTGCTTGGTCCTAGACGGTCTAGGCTTCCTCCTAGACGCTCCTTATGTAGCTGCTCCTCATCATGGGCTAGACGCTCTCCTTTTGAAGTCTAGACGCTCCTCATCATGGGCTAGACGCTCCTCACATGGTTCTAGACGGTCTAGACTTGGAGCTTGGCTTTTCATAGTGTGGTGAGCTTGGGCCTCTTCCATCATCCCCTCCCTCTTGAAAAGGATTTGTCCTCAAATCCAATGCTTTTGCTTCTTAGGGGGATAGGTGGCTGGATGGTGTCCATCATCTCCTCCTTCAGAAGATCTATCCTCAGATTCGCAGACTTGATCTCGGATAGCAGCCTCTTGCTTCATCAAGGTGTGTCCTCCCGGATCAAATGTCAATCTATAGAAGTCTTGAAACAAAGCAAAGGAAATAGTGTGAGCATTTGGAGAAAAATGAATTGTGTGAAGTTGCCATTTTTGCTTTTCTTTTGTTGTTGGCAACTTCTCACAATGTTTCCTTTTTTATGGTTGTATGTGTTCGCTAATCCTCTTATGTTTTCTAGAATTTCCAATAGTAGTTACTTGTCCCTTAGGCATAATTCCTTTAGGAGATGGTAACAACTTTAAAAGGGCAAGAGGACTGTGTTCACATACAACTTCAAATGGAGAATTATGAGTAATCTTGTGGACTACTCCATTGTATGCATGCTTAAAAGGAAAATGATTCTTATCCCAAGAATTGTGAGTGTTCCTCATGATTTCGTGAAGCATAGAAGGTAGAGCTATAGTTTCAAATTTTGGAGCTCTATCCATTATTTTTGAAAATAAATCATGGAGGCTTGTCACGTTTCTTAGGAAAAGTTTATCCACATTCATGAAGAATGAATCAAGGCCTTTTGTTGTCCTAGGAAGCTCTAATATGAAATGTGTGTCTTCCCAAGGATCTTTTACAAAAGGTGAAAGAGTATAGAGTTCTTGAGACTTTGCTTTAGGTGTAGTTTGAAAACAAGAGTTATACCTAAAGTAATGTCTTTGAACCTCTTTTCTCATGGGTGACAAAATGATCCTGCCTGTTGACCAGAACGCGAGAGCCTTGCCTCGTCAAAGGTAGCTTCCACTGGATCGGCTTTGCACCGTGTTAGCTTCCGTCCTTCACCTTGATTCACCTCAAGAACCTGCAAAAGACAGAATGGCGCCGCTGCGGCCGATCGCGCTCCGACGCTCAAGTCAGCGACTGAACCACCAAAATACTAAGAGGAAAACTAAGAACTTCAGGAACCGTGCAATGTTCTCTCTCAGCGTACTCAAGTTCTCGCAAGCGTAAAAGAAGTATTCTAAAACGCGCGTACCTCAGAAGTTCGTTAGAATCCCTTATATACCTGTGCACTTTCTCTCTCCTGACAATTACACATTTGGACACGTGGCTCGCATCCAGCTGTACACGTGTCACCATCTGAAGCATCCTCTGCTTGAGCGTCACTTCTTACTCTTCAGGCTGTTCGACTAAGTTACCCATGCAGGAAGTAACTCGGTGTATAGCTGCCTTGGATCGCGATCTCTTCTGTGTGGCGAGTATGGGTGTCATCATACACACCTTCCCTGTGGTCTCGCCAGCCGCCATTATGATCTGCTTCACTTACTTCACCGTGCATGTTCGGGTAAACTGTTCCCTGACCTCAACCTCTGGCCAGCTAGGGAATGGCCATCTGACAACTTTATCCTTCGCTTCGAAAGCCTGGACCAAGCTTTCCTGATCTTTCGGCGATGTCCTCCTTTCGGCGATCTCTGATCGCCTTATCGCCTGGGTTCACATCCGGCGACTACGACACAAACTTGGTGACCGCCGGTTTAGGTATGCTAGAGGTCGGGGCACGCCAACTTAACGACTGGCACCTACACGAGCCCCCCGACTTCCTTCCCTTCTGCCAGCCAGGTGTCCCGTTCAACACACCTATATTATAGCTTGTTGCCACGTCATCACTTCCGACTACCTGGGCGGTACACAAGCCCCCAGTCTTAAGCGAAGGCTTGTCCAGCGAAAAGACTAAGAGGTCACATCACTGCCGATCTACGTGGCGCTGGCACGGAATTCCAAACGTTCGTACCCTCTGCTTTTCTGACGCTCCACCAAACCCCTTTTTCCAATCGCTCGACACGTGGCTTCATCAACGGTCATCTTCAGCTGTCGTTTGCGCTTCCAAAAACGTTTGAAAAACCCTTAAACCCTTTCATTTCCACTGTTTCATCATCTCTCTGCATTCTCAAACACTCTGAGTTTTCTCTGCGAACCCACGACGCTCCTCAACTCTCTTAATCTCCAACTCCCTTCAACGCTCATCTGATCATCGAAAGGTACCTCATTTACTTCTTCTGTTAATATTTGCTGCATTTTAACCAATTCGCATCATCCATTATCTGTCTGGTGCATACGTTGTGGGTTGTTTTCTCCTTTTCTTCCCTCTCGTAACTTAGGGCTTCGTCTTCCATTGCATTCGTCCCAACGAACTCTCGTTCGTTCGCTTTCCTTTCTTCGTCCTCAATCGAGTCGTTCTTCGTAACCTTTGTTCATCCTTTTTTCTTTTTCCTTGGTAGTTCCTGCGATGGCTCATACAAAGTCCACCGCGAACCCCCCTTCTTCCCAGGCTGAGAGGCCCGCAA
Source organism: Phaseolus vulgaris (assembly GCF_051622355.1). Classification (NCBI taxonomy): domain Eukaryota; kingdom Viridiplantae; phylum Streptophyta; class Magnoliopsida; order Fabales; family Fabaceae; genus Phaseolus; species Phaseolus vulgaris. Next base: position 9,823,174 of record NC_143499.1, read on the forward strand.
CTTCTCACGCCAACCCTGCTCAGGCAACTCCGCCAGTCGCTGGAGGTGCCTCCCTACCTCCAAAAGACTACAAAAAACTTTACCCTTGGGCTACCTCAGCTTTGTTGAAAGAAACTTCTTCCATAAACACGGAGTTGGGCGTTCACCGACTGAGGAAAGGGGACCAATCCGAGCTCTCATTCCATAAGGAACATGACAGCAAAATGGCCGTGCTGCCTTGCCACCCGGATGAGCCGATCTGTGCTGACGATAAAGTGAACAACGGCGAGCTGTTCTGCTTCCTCTACGCGACGTTCTTCAAGAAGGTGAAGCTCCGACTTCCCTTCACTCGCTTCGAGAGGGAGCTATTAACCGAGCTCGATATCGCCCCCGCCTAGCTTCATCCCAACAGCTGGGCATTTGTAAGGGCGTTCCAAATCATGTGCGCACACCTGGGATTGCCAGCTTCGGTTGACGTTTTCCTCTTCCTCTTTGAAGCTAAGAATCCAGGAGACCGCCTCTGGATTAGCCTGAACGGGATTTCTGGGAGGTCAATCCTCTCCATCTTTCAGCAATCTTACAAGGATTGGAAAGGAAAATTCGTGAAGGTGTGCGCCAACGACCAAGATCCTTCCCTGCTCGACGGCTTCCCCTTGTATTGGGTACACAAGGGGAACAAAGACGCCAAAGAGAGCTTTATGAGGCCCAGAAGTCCCGACAACATGGGCGAGCTAGACAAAGATCTATGCCTTTTCTGGAAGAAAGTAGCAGCCGCCAACATCACCTTTCCCACCTCCTCAATAATCTCCTTCGAGTTCACTGAGGGCCAACTCGAAGCTCATATAGGTTAGCCTTTACCTCGACACTTAGGTTTTCGTTTTGTGTTGGGACTGATTTCGCATCTCTATTATCTACCATCGGGCGTCCTGCTTGTTGCGTACTGGACTTGGTTTTTAGCTGAACTGAGGGCGCTCGCCCGAACTCATAAGTTGGCGACGGGTTCCCAAACCGTGCCCAACTCGGTGGTGGAGATCGCCGTTGCCCAGGGCAGATCGCCTCCTCAAGGTTCAGCTCCTCCAGAGACACTGCCCAACACACTCCTCCAGAGGCCTTGTTACCAAAGGAAAAAGGGTGGCACCTTCTTCACCACCCGCTCTCCCAACACCAACACCGCCCTCTCCCCCAGCTCCAACACCGCCAGTCCAAGCAACACCTTTGGCGGTCGCGCTCCCTGTGGTTGAAGGCAGCGAGCCCAACTTCATAGAGAACCCTCCAAGCGCCTCCACGCCGTTCGTATCTGCTGGAGAGGGTCCTCCTTCAACAACCTCTATTTCTGGGGCCGCACAAGGTGGGGATGAAGGTGCTCACAACTCGCCGATACTTATAACCGAGTCCCCCACTTCACCACCACGCCAGGAAGCCCCCCTCGCTCTACCAACTCAAGAGGGTGGTGGTGAAAGTCAGCACCAGGCTCCTTCAGCACCTCCACCAACAGCAACTGCAAGCCTTCCCCCCTTGGTCAAAGAAGTCTGGGGGCCCTTCACAGCTAAACTAAAGATGATGGCAGAGGACCTCCCCTCAATCATAACAAAGGTTGTGAAGAGCTCGAACAGGAAGCTTCAGGATGAGATCTCAACGCTCCAGGAGGAGAATCGCCTGATAAGGATTGAGGCAGAAAAACTGTCTTGCAATCTGATGATGGCAGAAATCGATCACTCAAGGGTGGAGGACGCTATGAGTGCTGAGCTGAGGGTTGCACGCAAGGAGGCCTCCGATCTGCGCCAGAAACTGCACCTCCTAGCTCAAGAGAAAATCGAGCTGAAGAGTAAGCTGGTTCCCTACAGGCTCAAGGTGGCCAACTTGGAGGCATCAATGAAAGCGGATGCAGCCAAGGAAGAGAACCTTGAAAAAAGGTCGGTTGATCGGGAGGTTCTCCTTGGAAAGGTTGAGAAGGAGAGGGACGACGCCATGGATAAGCTCGCCAAGGCTCGAGAGGAAAACAAAAGAACTGCTGCGGAGCTGGCCCAGGCGTGGGACGAAGGCAAGAAGGTTGCTGAAGACCTTGCTCAAACTCGTGGGGAAACTGAAGAACTGAAGAAACGAGCTGACGAGCTGAAGCAACAAACCGAGGAGCTCAAGCAACAAACCGAAGAGCTCGAGCAAAGCTCCGCCCAAGTCCTTGCCGCCAGGTTCAACGCCACCCTGGAGCAAGTCGCTTGCCAGTACCCCGAGCTCGACCTCTCCATGGTATCAATATGCAACGAAGTGGTGGATGGGAAGATCGTGCCTTCTGAAGATTAATCGCTTCCCTCCTTCACTTATTTCCTGAGATTTAGCACCTATTTCTTTTTGCACGATCTTTACTTGTAATTTTCTTTCCTTTGTATTCGAACTGGTACAACTTTTATTCTAACTTCTTCCGCCTTTGCACCTTGTCTCTCTGTTTACTTCGCTTTTCTTTTTAACCTTCATCTGCTTTTCTCCCTTGCTGAATGGTTGATCAACTTACCTTGTAGAAATCGCTTTAAACAAATTAACTTAGCGATTCCTCGGGCTCAACCGTTTACTCAATGCTTCAAGCTCGAGCAAACTATCAATCTTATATCCACTCATCAATTGTTAACTCAAAGTGAAAACTCGAGCAACTTATTATTCTTCAAACGATGATATTTAATATAACTTGCAAACTTAAGACAATTAGCTACTTACTAGGCAGCAGGTTCCAACTCAAACTGGTATTTCAATACAGTTTACCTGATCTGCCTGGCAAGGTTTGCCCTTACTCCTGTCATCGCCCGGACTTCTTCTGATCGCCATAGGGTCCTGGCGATGTAAGCTTCCTTTTGCCTTCATAACTTGGCTATTGTTCCCTCATCTGGGGGTAGAGGCGCCTTTCAGATCCTTCTCTACCTCCCTGAGTTTCAGAACAATAAGCCGGATAGCGAGGTGTTCTCTTTGAACCTACCTTAGCCATCCTTTAAACTTCTTCCACCCTTTACACCATACCTAAACTCGTTCAAGACGGGAAGGATTTTATCTTGCCTGAACTCGCTCGACGACGAGAAGGTCTTTATCCTGCCTGAACTCGCTCGACGGCGAGAAGGTCTTTATCTAGTGCCTCTACTTTGCCCAGGGATTACATCTCCTCTTCCCTGGATGCACTGAGGACTTTTAATCTGTTCACGCCTGCACTCGCACAAAGTCGAGGAGGACTTTTATCTCTTTCTCGCCTCGGGACGCGCGAGGGCGTTGAGGTGTCTTTTAATCATTGTTGGTGCCTCCGATCGCCGAAAGACGATGAGGACTTTAAAACTTTAACTGTGCCGCCGATCGCCGAAAGGTGATGGGGACTTTAAAACTTTAACTGTGCCGCCAATTGCCGAAAAACGATGGGGACTTAAAAACTTTAACTGTGCCGCCAATCGCTAAAAAACGATGGGGACTTAAAAACTTTAACTGAGAGCATGCACTTTTTCTACAAGCTTTCAACACAAACATGCATGCAAACTCAAAAACTTTAAGCTTGAAAACTCTTCTTTTATTGGATGGCCTCATTAAAAACCCTCCTTAGGGAAAAAAGAGTGCCCCCTTTCAACTGTTTTAACAGAAAGCTTGCAAATCTTTTCATGTTCGTTTCTACTTACAAAGCTTTAACTGTAATATAACTTGAGGTGTGTGGCATTCCAAGTGCGAGGAATCGCCCCTCCTTCCAATGTCTTTAGGCGGTAGGCGCCGTTCCCGAGCGCCTCGGTTATTGTGAACGGTCTTGTCCACTTAAGCGATAACTTGTTTTCCATCTCGTACTGGTGGGCCTTCCTCATCACCAGGTCACCCTCTTTAAACTGCCTTGGCATCACCTTCGAGTTGTATCTTCGTTCGATCCTCCTTTTCACTGCCTCGGCTTTTACTCTCGCCTCCGCCCTAACCTCATCCAGCAAATCCAGATTCAACCTTCTTTCTTCATTCGAGTCTTCCGCTACAAAGTTCTGGAATCTCGGCAAGCTCTCCTGGATTTCCACTGGAATCATTGCATCACATCCATAGACCAAGCTAAACGAGGTCTCATGGGTTCCTGACTGCTCGGTGGTGTGGTACGCCCAGACTATGGGGGGTACCTCCTCAGCCCACGATCCATTGGCTTTCTCTAGCCTTCTCTTCAAGCCTCTTAGCAACACCCGATTGGCGGACTCTACTTGGCCGTTCGTCTGAGGGTGCTCGACGGATGCAAATACCTGCTGAATTCCCACCTCTTCGCACAGCTTCTTCAGCAGGTGACTCGCAAACTGAGTCCCGTTGTCTGACACCAGGCACTTAGCCACACCAAACCGGCACAAGATGTTCTTCCATACAAAGCTCTCGATCTTGTGTGCGGTGATCTCGGCTACTAGTTCTGCTTCGATCCACTTGGTGAAATATTTAATCGCCACCACCAAGTACTTCATCTGCCTGATCGCCAATGGGAAAGGTCCCAGGATGTCAATTCCCCACGTATGAAACGGCCAAGAGCTGTAAATTGACTTTAACTCTTCTGGAGGCGCTTTGTGCCAATCGGCGTGCTGCTGACATTGCTTGCAACACTGTGCATACTTCTTGCAGTCCTCCCTCATTGTTGGCCAGTAGTAACCTGCACGGAGGGTTCTTACAGCTAGAGCTCGACCCCCGACGTGACTTCCACATATCCCTTCATGGAGCTCGGCCATAATTCTTGTACATTTTTCTCCGTGCACACATTCCAGGAGTGGGTGTGTGAACCCAAACCTATACAACTCGCCATCAATCATTGTGAACTTGCTGGAGTTCTTCTTTATCTTCCTAGCCTCCGTCGGATCCAGCGAGAGGAGGCCATCTGTCAGGCATCGTTGGTACTCTGTTATCCACGTGTCTGGCTCATGCGTAGCGCAGACCTGCGTCATGTTCACCCTCTCCCCCCGACATGCTCTTATTCTCGGCGATCTCAAGGTCTCCTGAGTCAAAGACCTGTGACTCCTCGCCGCTTTCTCCGTCGACTTGCTTATCTGAAGAACCAGGTGGTCTGCCACAAATGCTCTAAGCGTCTTCAGAGTTTCTTGGATCACCGTCCTCTGCCTACCCCCCTTGCCCGAACTGGCGAGCTTAGCTAGCAAGTCTGCTCGGGCATTCTTTTCTCTAGGCACATGCACCACTTCAAACGAGACAAAGGAACCCTTCAACTCCTGCACATACTCCAAGTAAGCCGCCATTGGTGGATCCTTGGCCTGGAACTCGCCTATTACTTGTCCCGTGACTAATAACGAGTCACTCTTAGCCATCAGCACCCTAGCTCCCATCTCCTTGGCCAGCAAGATTCCGGCGATCAGCGCCTCGTACTTTGCTTGATTGTTGCTGGCTTTGAAGGCAAACCTCAGGGACTGTTCTATCAGCACGCCGTTGGGCACTTCCAGAATGACTCCAGCACCGCTACCCTGCTGGTTCGACGATCCGTCCACCGAGAGCACCCAACGAAAATCATCCCCTTCAACTCGCGCTGCTTCTGACGAGAGTTCGACCACAAAATCGGCGAAAATTTGTCCCTTGATCGGACCTCGGGGCTCATACTTGATGTCGAACTCCGACAGCTCCACCGCCTCACCATCCTCCCAGCTACATCAGGCTTCTTCAGAACTTTCTGGATGGGCAAGTCGGTCATCACCAGTACTGTAAAACTGTGAAAATAGTGGCGCAACCTCCTCGCCGAAAATACCACAGCCAGTGCAGCTTTCTCCAAGGCCTGATACCTCACCACCGGGCCTTGCAACACCTTGCTGACGAAATAAATAGGCTTCTGAACCTGGTCTTGGTCTTGGGCGAGCACCGCACTCACCGCCCTCTCAGTCACAGCAAAATACAACCTGAGAGGGGTTCCTGCCAGGGGTTTGCACAAAACCGGCGAGCTTGCCAGGTACTCTTTAAGCCTGACGAAGGCCTCTTCGCACTTTTTCATCCAGGCAAACTTATTGTTTCGCCTTAAACACTGGAAGTACGGATGGCCTTTCTCTCCGCTAGCTGATACGAAACGAGACAGGGCGGCCATCCGACCTGTAAGTTACTGCACCTCCTTCACAGTAGTCGGGCTCCTCATCGCCAAAATGGCAGCACACTTATCAGGATTTGCCTCTATTCCTCTTTCAATTAAGAGGAATCCCAAGAACTTCCCTGCCTCCACGCCAAAAATGCACTTCTCGGGGTTCAGCTTTAACCTGAACTTGGCGATTGTGGTGAACAACTCCTCCAGGTCCGCAACGTGCTTGCTCTTTTCCGGCGAGGTCACGACCATATCATCCACGTACGCTTGCACATTCCTTCCTAGCATTGGTGCAAGTACTCTATCCATCAATCTTTGGTACGTGGCGCCCGCGTTCTTCAGCCCAAAGGGCATCACCTTGTAGCAGTAGCACGATCTCTCGGTCATGAAGGCGGTCTTCTCTTCATCCATGGGATGCATCTTTATCTGGTTTTACCCCGAGAAGGCGTCCAGGAAACTCAGCAACTTACACCCTGCAGCGCTGTCGACCAGGGCGTCTATGCTTGGCAAAGGATACGAGTCCTTTGGGCAAGCCTTGTTCAGGTCAGTGAAGTCGACGCACATGCGCCACTTCCCATTGCTTTTCTTTACCAGCACGACATTGGCCAACCACTCAGGGTACTGGACTTTTCTGATATGGCCTGCGGCGAGGAGCTTCTGTGTTTCATCCCTGATCGCCTGCCTCCTCTCCTCGTTAAACTTCCTTCTTCTCTGCCGCACCGGTTTGACCTGGTTGTCCATTGCTAGGTGATGGCACAAGAAGTCGGGGTCGATTCCCGGCATGTCTGAAGCAGACCATGCAAAAGCATCCAAATGCCGCTCTATCACCTTGGCGATCTGGTCTTGGAGTTCGGCCTCCAAAGATCTTCCCAGCTTGAAGACCTTTCCCCCGATCTCCCTTTCGAGCCACTCCTCGACGGGTTTGGGTCTGGTTTCCCTGGCGATCACCGCCCTGGCGATTCCCAGTTCCCTCACTTCCTCTTGGCGGTTCCTCGCCTCTTCTTTCCCATCGGCATTCTCCCCCCTTACTTCAGCATCTATCATGACGACATCACTGCCGGCGGTCGCCTCCACCGCCGTCGACCTGGGCTTCACACCGGGAGGCGGGGTGGTCGTGATGTAACTTACTGACCTCTTATTCTTCAAGCTATTCTCATAGCACTTCTTTGCTTCCTTCTGGTCAGATTTGATGTTGATCACCACCCCCTCCATAGACGGCAACTTCACCTTCATGTGCCTGGTCGAGGGCACGGCTCCTATTCTGTTGAGTGTTGGTCTTCCCAACAGAATGTTATATGCCGAGGGAGCATTCACGACGAGGTACTTGATTTTCTCCGTCCTCGAGCCCGCCTCATCCGTGAATGTAGTTCTTAACTCGATGTACCCCCTGACCTCCACCTAATCGCCAGCAAACCCATACAGCTGGTCAAGGGGTAGTTGCAGTTGCGTGAAAGTCGGCCAGGACATCACATCTGCCGAGCTTCCTTGGTCCACCAGTACCATGTGGGCCTTCCTTCCCGCTGTGACAAGCGAGATAACTATGGGATCGTTGTCATGAGGCACAACGTCCCTGAGATCTTCTCTTGTGAACGTAATGTCCACATCTGGCAAGTGGTCCTCGAACATGTCTACCGTCATCACAGACCTTGCATATTTCTTCCTCTGTGATGCGGTGCATCCACCACCCGAGAAACCTCCAGCGATGGTGTGGATCTCTCCATGAGTGGGCATCTCATGCTGCTGAGCCTCACCACCCGCCAGCTGGGAGCTCGACGCGCCCCCCGTCCTCCTATCCAACAGGTAATCATTCAAGAAACCGCTCTTGACCAGGTCGTCGAGCTGGTATCCCAGTGCCAAACATGAATCAACGGTGTGACCAAAATTCTGGTGGAACTCGCACCAGGCGTCTGGTTTTGGTCCTAACACCTTGTCGCCCACTTTCTCAAGTGCCTTGAGCCTGGCTGCTATGTTGGGGATGGCGATCAGATCCGCCAACCCCATGACAAACTTATGCTTTGGCGGGTGATTGTACTTCCTGGGGCGCCCTGGGCCCCTTCCCTTGTTTTTCCTTGGATCATAAGGATGGCGAGTTCTTTGATCCCTCTTGGCCGCCACTGTCTCCAGCACCCTCTGTGGCTGGATCCTGGTCTGGGCACGTGGCCTAGCAGGGGCCACGCTCCCTCTCTTCTCGGCGACTTCACTTTCGTCGGCGATGTGGGCCACCGCAAGTCGCCTAACCTCAGCAAACGTGGCGGGGTGAGCCCTAATCAGCGCCTCACAGAAAGGTTCAGGCAGCACGCCCTTTTTGAAGGCGTATACCAGCATCTCCTCGTCTTTCGCAGGCGAGCGGACCATCTGTGCTCCAAAACGATTCAGATAGTCCCTGAGGGACTCTCCCTGGTATTGCCTTATGTCGAACAGGTCGTAAGACACCCTAGGTGGCGCCTTGTTCACAATGTACTGCTCGACGAAAAGCTTCGAAAACTGCTGGAAATTGGTTATGTAACCTGTAGGCAAGCTCACAAACCATTCCAGCGCTGTTCCCTGGAGCGTGCTCACAAACATTTTGCAATATACAGCATCCGAGCCTCCTGACAGCATCATCTACGTGTGAAACGTGGTGAGATGGGCCTCAGGGTCCTCCACGCCAGTGAAAGTAGCCTTCAGAGGTACCACGCTCGCAGGGATAGGCGTGTCTGTGATCGCCTGAGCAAATGGCATAGGGAAAACGCAAGGTGGCAACGATGGTGCGACCTCTTCAGCGACCGGGCGTACTCTCAGCTCCTAAAGAGCTTGGCGCAACTCCTCAGTCACTTTGCTGAGCTCTTCAATCCTGGCCTGAGAGACGACTAGGTCCTCATGCATCTTTGTCTGCTCTATGCGCGAGGCCTCCACATTCGCCTGCAGCGCACGCATGATCTCCATCATTTGCGCCATGGTCATGGCGCCTTCAGCAGCAACTGGCACAACTGGACTTGAACGGTTGCTTCTCATCTTTCTCATGAAAACTCAGCAAACCAAAATTCGATGAACAAAACCTCCTCCAGCAACGATCGATCCAGCAAAAAACCGGTTAGAAATCCTCAAACTCCCTAAAACCTCCGCAAACGCAACTGCAACAGCACGCCGATAGATTCAGACGTCGAAACCTTCACAGAAACTCGCAACTTCACCACAAAACCACCGCTTCTCCAGCAAGCCCCCGATTCCCTAACCAGAAACGCAATCGAACGGAAAACACACCGAACAACAGATTGAAAACCGCGCGAACAGCAAGAAACTCCAAGAAAACCGATCGAAGCTTTGAACGAACGGTGGAAAACCTCACACTACCGATCAAAACCCCAAACAAACGGTAGAAACCTCGAACTCACCGAACAAAACTCGAACGAACGGTGGAAAACACGAATTCACCAAACAAAAGCTTGAATGAACGGCGGAAAACACGAATTCACCGAACAAAAGCTTGAATGAACGGCGGAAAATGGTTGCACCAGCGCACAACCACACAGAAACTGCAGAAACTCCAAGAACTCACGCTGTGGATGGGGACAGGTTTTACACAGTCCCACGGTGGGCGCCTGATGATCCTGCCTGTTGACCAGAACGCGAGAGCCTTGCCTCGTCAAAGGTAGCTTCCACTGGATCGGCTTTGCACCGTGTTAGCTTCCGTCCTTCACCTTTATTCACCTCAAGAACCTGCAAAAGACAGAACGGCGCCGCTGCGGCTGATCACGCTCCGACACTCAAGTCAGCGACTGAACCACCAAAATACTAAGAGGAAAACTAAGAACTTCAGGAACCGTGCAATGTTCTCTCTCAGCGTACTCAAGTTCTCGCAAGCGTAAAAGAAGTATTCTAAAACGCACGTACCTCAGAAGTTCGTTAGAATCCCTTATATACCTGTGCACTTTCTCTCTCCTGACAGTTACACATCTGGACACGTGGCTCGCATCCAGCTGTACACGTGTCACCATCTGGAGCATCCTCTGCTTGAGCGTCACTTCTTACTCTTCAGGCTGTTTGACTAAGTTACCCATGCAGGAAGTAACTCGGTGTATAGCTGCATTGGAGTGCGATCTCTTCTGTGTGGCGAGTACGGGTGTCATCATACACACCTTCCCTGTGGTCTCGCCGGCCGCCATTATGATCTGCTTCACTTACTTCACCGTGCATGTTCGGGTAAACTGTTCCCTGACCTCAACCTCTGGCCAGCTAGGGAATGGCCATCTGACAACTTCATCCTTCGCTTCGAAAGCCTGGAAAAAGCTTTCCTGATCTTTCGGCAATGTCCTCCTCTCGGCGATCTCCGATCGCCTTATCGCCTGGGTTCACATCCGGCGACTACGACACAAACTTGGTGACCGCCGTTTTAGGTATGCTAGAGGTCGGGGCACGCCAACTTAACGACTGGCGACTACACGAGCCCCCCGACTTCCTTCCCTTCTGCCAGCCAGGTGTCCCGTTCAACACGCCTATATTATAGTTTGCTGCCACGTCATCACTTCCGACTACCTGGGCGGTACAGTTTTCCTCTTAAAAGCTCTACAGTTTCATCAACTCTCATTTGTCCCATGAGTTCTCCTTCTTGTAGACTTTTTCTCTTATGTGTAAAGAGAGTCTCGTTGGTACAACCATTGTTTATGAAAATTTGTACATTTTGCAATGGTTGTCTCAATAAGACATGGCAAGTTGTCCTAGGCACTACTTCATATGAAAATTGGTAGGTGCTTATAGATGACTTGTCATTCTTTTGGGGATATCTTAACACATTTAAGAAATAGTCTCGATCTATGCAAGCTTCTTTTAAAGACTCTTCTTTTGTGCTCGTGCTTGCAAGTGTTCCTTTACAATAGGTAAGGCTAGGTTGTTCAACAAGAAGCATGTTTGCAAGGGTATTTTCAATGTGCTTGACTTGTTGCATGACCTTGTGGGAAGGAACACTCTTCTCCCACGCCTTTTGTTTTCCCAAAGTTTTCTCTTTTTCTATTTTCTCTTCATCCCTTTTGTGTTTCATTTGTATTTGGTCTTTTACCACTTGGGAATGTGGTAAAGGGCTAAGTACAAACTTTTTGTGCTTGTGGATGAAAGAAATCTCGTTAGTGAGACCATCATGCAAGGTTTTCTTGTCAAATTGCCATGGTCTCCCTAATAAGATGTGGCAAGCTTCCATAGGTACTACATCACATAAAACATTGTCTTTGTAGTTACCTATAGAAAACTTGATTTCCACTTGTTTGTCTACACGTAGTTCTCCATCCTCATTGATCCATTGTAAATTGTAAGGTTTTGGATGAGGAACTACTTGTAGATTTAGTTTCTCAATCAATCTAGTGCTACAGCAATTGCAGCATGATCCACCATCCACAATAAGAGAGCATATATTTTCTAAAACATTGCATCTAGTATGAAAAATGTTCTCTCGTTGTGTCTCGATGGATGCACTAGGTTGATTGTGGAGGATTCTTTGAATCATCAATAAGTCCCCCTCCAAAGGATTTATCCTCTCTCCTTCCCCCTTTTCTTGTGTACTAGGTTCATCCTCACCACTTGTGTACTCATCTTTTCCCTTTAAGAACAAAACCCTTTGGTTTAGACATTGCGCTTGCACATGCCCTCTTCCAAAACATTTAAAACACATGGTGTCCCTAGCACGGATGTATGGGGTGGAGGCATCTTTCACTAAGGGTTTGGTAGTTTCTTTGGGTTCGTCTCTAGGTGTACTACCCTCCCTTTTAAAGTCTTTCTTGGGATAAGAGTTGGAGTAAGAACCCACCCTTTGACTTTAAGTTTTGCGCAAATTTTGTTGTTCAACTTTAATGCAAAGTTGAACCAGATCATTCAAGTCTTGGTAGGGTAGAAGTTCTACTTTATCCCTTATCTCAAGGTTGAGCCCACTTAGAAACCTAGATATGGTGGTGGTTTCTTCCTCTCTAATGGATGCTCTCATCATGTAGAGCTTCATTTTCTACCTATACTCTTCCACACTCATGTTCTTTTGTTGGAGTCTTTGGAGCTTGTCCATCAACTCCCTATGGTAGTAGGAAGGTATGTGGCGACGTCTTAGGGCTCCCCTAAGGTCATTCCAATATTCTATGGGAGGCTCCCGATGAAGACGTCGGTCTCTCTCTAGAGAGGTCCACCAATACATGGCATTGCTTTGGAAACTAAGGGTTGCTAAGGGTACCTTCCTCTCTTCACTCACCATATGGCAAGCAAAGAGTTGCTCTACTTTCATCTCCCAATCTCGGTAGGCCTCTACATCTTCCTTACCATAGAAATGGGGTAGGTCTACCCTTACTTCCCTTGGGCTCTCTTGCTCCCTTTGCCTAGTTCTTCTAGGGGGTGGTTGGTAATAGTCATTGATTCTAAGGCTTCCCTCCCCTAGAGACTCATTACTTTTAGAATGGGATGCACGAGTATGAGATTTTTTTTATTCTTGTGATTTCTCTTCTTGTGCTTTAGTCAACTCATTGATTTTAGCCTCATTCTCCAATTGTCTAAAAGAAATCATTTGCACAGCTTGTGAAACTTCTTTCAAAAGAGTTTTAATAGATTTTACTTCACTTTCAATAGACTTTGGAGAGTGAGGAGAAGAAGACATGGCTAAAGCTTTGTGTATACAAAGTGTTTTACCTTGAGCAAATTTAGGAAAGTCAAAGAAGGTACTTTTCCAGGTAAGGGAGGTGAGTCACAGAGGACTACTTAAGTACCAAGCCTTTTCCTTAGCCAAAAACTATCCCTCAATGTCTTCACACAAAGCTTTCTCTTAGTAAACCACTTAGAACACAATTAAGTTGAGAAAACAAATGCAAGAAAACTATGCAAGCTAACTAATTAACAAAACTAGACGGTTTAACAAAGCTTAAACAAGGCAACCACACATGCAAAGCGTCACTAATTAAGCAAGTAATGCAATTAAAAACAATTAACAATTGCTAATTAAAAACTCTACATTAGTCGGCCCTAGGTGAGGCTTCTTGGACACTTGGAGCCCTTGAAGACACACTCACCGTCTAATAACGTAATTAAGAAGTAATTAACACAAACTAAGTTGCCAAGAAATTAAGAAAAACTCCCTTTGTTGATCCTCCTTTTGCTATTGGCACTTCCTTTGTTGTCTTTGCTTGTTGGCCCTCCAAGTGTTTGTGGTGTTTTGAGAAAAGTTTGAATCTGCCTTGTCTTTGTTTCCCCTTAGAATGAAGGTCTTAATTCTCCAATTCCCGCACCTATCAATAAGACTAGACCTTACCCAAGTCAAGTTTTCATTCAATTAAGCACCAAAGGAGAATAAATTCCAGCACCAAATTTAGAGGTCAAAGAATAAAAGCAAGAAACAAATTAATTGAAGAAAACAGTACCACACAAATGGAGTTAGATTGTGACAACTAGAAAGAGGTCCAAGAATTTTAGTCAAGCAAATAAAAGTACTCAAATAAAGGTAGGCACACAAAAGAATCCTAAGAATAGCACTAGAATTAGATTACAAAATAAAAAACAGCACCACTGGAAAATTGTTGTGGGCCAGAAACGTGTTTTTCCCCAATTTATGCTGAGCTGTGCTTTTTAGATTTGATTCTGAAATTTGATATGCAAGATACTCAAGATCTTAGCTAAAATATGGCGTTGGAATCACTCAAAACACATGAACCATTTTTTTTAATAAATTTTTCAATTTCAGTGTTCAGTTACGCCAGCTGTAGCGCCTCAGATTTGCACACTGATTTTAAAATATTTATCATTTTTTTTCTGTTGACTCTTTTGAGCTAATTATTTTTTTTTCTTTTCTGTAACACTCTAATCTTGCATATTCCAGAGAATCAAAATTTTCCTATGAGTGAAAATATTTTTCTGGAACAAAACAGCCAGCACAGAGAATGTGAAACAAGGGATTCTAGAAAAACTGGAAAAAATAGTAAGATACCAAAATTTAAACACAATGGAATTGAGAAAAGGAATTTGTGTAAGATCTAAACACAAATAGCAACTCAAACTAAAATTAAAAAGGCACCAAAAGATCAAATGAACAGCAGATTCAAATCAAAAGTATATACCCAAAATCAAGAAACAATCAAGCCAATCAAAGGACTACTATGAATTGATGACATTGTGGATGAACATGACTTGACAAAATATATATGGATTCAGAAATTAAAGACTCAAAGAGCATAATATGAACCAAATTAAAAGTGCAATAAAGACTCAAAAACCTAAAAGAAAACAACAACTCAAAGGTGTATGGAATCCTATCACAATTTGCACAAGAATTGTTCAAGATCAATTGAACAAAGTGCACCGGTTGGATCTTCCAAATAGCACACCAAAACAAATTAAAATGTAAAAAACAGCAAGACAATTATAGAAACAAGATGAACAACATGAAATAAAGAAGAACTAAAAATGAAAAGACCAAGAACAACTCATCTTTGAAGAACCTATGCTCATGATACTAAATGATGGCAAATTCATGAAGCTCTTCTTAGAATCATGTGAAAGATGGTGCGGAAGCCATGGATGTGCATGTGCAAGATCCTCCTAAGAGCTATGGTGATCTTGAAGGTGCATGGTGTGTATGGAAGTTGGGAGGTTCGGCCAGCCTAATTGAGAGGTGAGGGATGTGATGATTAGAGCCTAGAATCTAGGTAGGAGCAAAGCTTGGCACAATATGGGCATCATAACTTTACTCACAATAATCTTGAAAAATACAAGAGATGACCTTCCCTTTTATAGGCTAATGGGCCGTGAAAACTAAGCTAATTACACATGAAATGGAACCAAAATGAAATGCAAATGACAAGGCACATGGCACATGGCCGGTCATGTGTGCTAAGGTTCTAGAAAGTGCACAAATCTAGGGTAAATCACATATAAGACAAATTTGTGCTTTCTAACACTACACTAATTACTTAGCCACCCCTAATGGGCCTCCATGTAACATATACAAGGCCTTCTCATCCCAAACCGTAGCTTGACCCATGTGAACGTGAATGTGCTTGGTCCTAGACGGTCTAGGCTTCCTCCTAGACGCTCCTTATGTAGCCGCTCCTCATCATGGGCTAAACGCTCTCCTTTTGAAGTCTAGACGCTCCTCGTCATGGGCTAGACGCTCCTTACATGGTTCTAGACGGTCTAGACTTGGAGCTTGGCTTTTCATAGTGTGGTGAGCTTGGACCTCTTCCATCATTAAGTCATATCTTGGTGAACATGGCATCAATCACCATTTAATTTTTCCTTACACCCATGAGCAAAATGGGTCAATTGAGTGAAAGCATCACCACATTACCGAGGTTGGTTTGACTCTCCTGGCTCATGCATCTCTCCCTATTAAATATTGGGGTGAAGCTTTCACTAATATCGTGACCATCATTAATATTGCACTATCACCAATTATTAAATTTGATAATCCTTATCATTTGCTTTTCAAACAACACCCTAATTACTCTTTTTAAAAATGTTTGGATGTGCATGTTATCCTTTAATAAGACCGTTTCATAAGAATAAATTAAATTTCCGTTCTTCTTTTTGCTCATTTCTTGGATTCAAACCTCAATACAAAGGGTATATGTGTCCTAACATAAGTAAGAAATATATTACATGACATATTTTTTCAATGAATCTAGTTTTCCATATTCACAATGCTTCAACTCACCTGATACTACTAACTCCTTATCTTTTTCTCCACCCTTATTAATTATTTTGGATATTTCTTCATCTGCATCTCCATCATCATCAACTCTCATCCATCTCATCCCTAGGTTGCAGTTTCCCCCACTAAATCATTCTTGGGGAATGTGTTCCCCGAAGTTTTTTTAAACCTCAGGCAATGTCTTTCAAAACCCCAAAAATACTTGGGTTTAAGAAGCTTCATCAAATACCATGGGTTTGAAAACCTCACTTAAATATCATGGGTTTAAAAACCTCTGTAAAATACTATGGGTTTAAGAATCTCCGTTAAATACCATGAGTTTCAAAATTTCCGTAAAATGACTTGCCTTTTGAAATAACCTGCAAACCCATTTTCCACCTTCTCTAACAATCCTCCTGACTTCTCTCTTCCACCGTAGATACACTACTTGTAAGAAAGTATGGCTTTAAACTAGAGAGAAGGGGGGGTGAATGGTTTAAAGAGGATTTTCGCAAACTTTTAAGTCTAGAATGAAATTACTTCGAGAAAAACTTGATTAAAAAATCAATTTGCAAAAACACAAAGCAAATTAGCACAACACCAGAAAAACAATCGGTTGTTTATACCAGTTCACAAATACAAACTGAAATTGAAGAGTTTAAGGATAGAAAGATTGAACACAGAGGTTTATACTGGTTCACTCTTAACCAAGAGCTACATCCAGTCTTCCCAGAAACCACTGGGAATCCACTAAGTAATCAACCCTAGATTACTTACAACACCACCAAAGAAGTGACCTTGATCCCCTCAAGACACACACTTCCTTTGGCTCAGCACAAACAGTTTTCAACCTTTCTAAAAACACCTAAGTATAAAACAATCAGTTGTTTCAACAAAACAACATGTTGTTTTTCACTTAGTTTGAAAAACACTTTTCAATTAAAAGGATTGAGAATGCTTAAGCTTTGGATTCAATCAAGAGTGGATTTACACAGATAATCTACCCCAGATCCTATCTAAAGACAGCAAAGCAACAACAAGCACATCCAGCCTTCCATCAACCTTCAAAGGGTTTGGATTCTTCAAAGCTTGAACACCCTTGATTCAACACTACTCTCCGGCATAGGCTCAATAGTCGTCGACAACAATCCTAACAAGGAATCATAATTCAGCCACACTTATGTCTATTATATCTAAGGAGAAGAAACACTAAACACTGGTGCAGAAAGGCAAAACGAGTGCGGCTATTTTAAATTTATAAGGGCGGCTCTATAGCCACATTTGATCAGCACGCACTTGTAAATCGAAGAGATAAGAGTGCGGCTATATAGCCGCACTTATAAATACCATTTATAAATGCGGCTATTTCTTAAAGCCGCACTTGTATATGCCAAAACATTTTAAAAAAAATTAAAACACCGTCAAACTTGTGTGAAGGCAACGTTGATAAAGAGTGGCACAGGAGCGTCAGCAACGACAACGACAGCAGAAGCGGCGGCGGAAAGGGAAGCAGCGACGGAGCAAACCAAAAGACCCACAAGAACCCACGAAGGCAATGA
Organism: Phaseolus vulgaris; assembly: GCF_051622355.1. NCBI lineage: Eukaryota > Viridiplantae > Streptophyta > Magnoliopsida > Fabales > Fabaceae > Phaseolus > Phaseolus vulgaris. Next base: position 9,840,377 of record NC_143499.1, read on the forward strand.
AAGAGTACTGAGCAATGCAAGAAACCAAACATTGTAAGAAAAATGAAAAAATTTATACATGAAGAGTGGCACGGGAGCGCTAGTCACGACGGCGACAGATAGGGAAGCAGCGACGAAGCAACGAATGTCAGCCAATGAAATAGTGCTTTGAGACCACCAATGCAAGGAAAAAAACATATATAAGAAAAACAAAAACATCTATGCATATATTTGTGAAGATGAAGAGGAAGAAAGAGAGTTCAAGAAAATTACATTGGCACAAATGGAATGCAGATGCAGCAGAAGGAGATGAACTCAGAGTGCAAACGCAAAATGAAAGCAAAGACGAGAAAGAAAGTATGAAATTGTGTGTTGCGCGCTTCAAAATTTAGGGTAAAAAAGGATTTATGAATGCGGCTAAAGGTAAACCCGCATTCGTAAATCAAAACGCTTTGATTTACAAGTGCGGCTATACAAATAGCCGCATTCGTAAATCAAAATAATTTCAAAAATGCCACCGCATGTTTTACGAAAGCGGGTAGCGCAAAACCCGCACTAAATAAAGAGTACCCTTTTCTTCCTTTTGCACTAGTGAAATAAGGAACCATTTTCTTCTTACTCCAATATTGCTTCTTTCATCACCTTATTGCCCCAACTTTGGTCACAAGTCACTTACCTAGCTCGAAAATAACTATGTGTTTATCACTGCTTTATATATCCTAAATAATTGCATTATCTGTCATATGTGGGCTTCAAAGCCATGTGTGTTCTTGGCTAAAGATTGCAAGAACATATTGCGATGAGAAATTAACTTTATTACTTCTCACTTTCACGGTGAATTAATTATTAAATACATTTTAAAATAAAGACCTTAATTTAAAATATTTCAAAATATTAATAATTATAACTAAAACTAAAATTGCACATAGATATACATACATCAAAAGCTAAAACAAAATAAGTCCGGTTTTTTGAAGTATGAGCTCGTAACAAAAAATAATTAGAAATTATATAAACCAATTACCATCAATCATAAGAAATATGTAAATATTGTTGAAATACTTATTATCCAATATTAGTTGTTGAAATACTTATTATCCAAGATTAGTTGTTGAAATACTTATTATCCAAGGTTATTTTGCTGAGTTTTAAAATAAATTTTGAAACTTTAGAAAACTTATTTGTAATGTAAAGTTAGACTTTCAAAATTTTAGAGAATTTAGTTATAAAATATATTAAAACTATATAGTTTTTAATTATTTATTTATAAATAGATTTAATTATATTTATTTATTTATTGAAGTTTGAAAAATTTGGAGTGTTTTATTGAGGTTCTACAATAAATCTTTAGAATTTAACGAAGGTTAAAATAACCTCCGTTATTTTGTTGGAATTTTATAATAAACCTTTGAAACTTAACAAAGGTTAAAAAAACTTTCGCTAATTTGTTAGGTTGTAGAATAAACCTTTGAACTTAATGAAAGTTAAAAAAATATTAATTATTTTGCTGAGATTTTAAAATAAATATTTAAAATTTAATGAAGTTTAAAAGAGTCTCCATTATTTTATTAAGTTTGAAAATAAACTTTTAAAATCTAACCAAGGTTAAAATAAATAAAAATAATCTCTATTACTGAGGTTTTACATTTTAAAACTTAGAAGTTGTTATCTAGCTGACATTCTAACCAAGTTTCTCACTGGTTTTCATTTCATAAAGCTGACATTCTAACCAAGCTTCTAACTGGGTTTTCATTTCATAAATTTATGAAGATGTTACTTAAACTACCCATACATTTGTTATTCAGTTTACTTGCATATAAATATTTCCCTGTATAGCTCTTTCTGTAAGATTAAAAAGCAATAATAAACTCTCTTTTTTCTTTCTCTTTCTCTTTCCATCCACTTACACGCACACATTCAAAAGATACCAAATTTTAAGGATACTAAAGTGGGGCAAGTCATTCATATTTATAAATATAATTAGTTGTACAATAATTACAATTGAACACAGGATAAGATCCAGTAAGATCAAAGGTGTTAAACTAAAATCTAACATCAAATCTCTGTTTATTTTATTAACTTAATTCCTTAAAATATGCTAAATACATTATTTATAGGAATAATTGGGTTCTAGTTAAAAATCATTAATGAATAAGATTAAACAATAATTTAACTATTATAACATTATTATCATCATGGTCATAACTATTCTAATAATAATTACTTTATTAACTTAATTCCTTAAACTATGCTAAATACATTATTTATACCTAGTTAAAAATAATTAATGAATAAGATTAAACAATAATTTTATTATTATAACATTATTATCATCATGGTCATAACTATTATAGTAATAATTACTATTATTAATATATATTAATTAAATTTCATTCTTATCACATAATATATCACATAATATGATTGTACAAAATTCAGTATTCCAAAAATCTCACCGATTTTTTACAAATGGGTTTAATAGCAAATCCATACTTAATAAGGAATATTTTTTTAATTTTTTTTTTACACTAATGTGCCATTTTTATAATGTACACGTGCAAGGAGTGGTGGTTAAAGAAAGATAGTGATATCCATGGAAAGGTTTGAGCGTATAGGTGCATGGTCCCCACAGGTCCACTGAGCAGGGCAAATACAGCACGCAATCCATCTACATTATGTTCCTGCATGAGTCAGTAGGTTAAACGTACCACATGCTACTTTCTTTTCCTTTCTATCATGCTGCTACGCTGCCTAATTCATCATCATATACGTACCCCTTTCAATCATTGAGCATTATAAAAAAAAAATATATATATATATATATATATATATATATATATACACTGCTTGGATTCTCAGTTTCATCACACTTTTTTAGGTCCAAACCTCAAACCTCCAACATATATATCAAACCTTAGTAGTTAGCTATAGCAACACAAACGGTAGAGAAATTTACTGTTGTGAGATAATGGCGGCTAAGGGAAAAAAACTCTCTTTCTCTCACTCTTCTTCCTGGTCGCTTCTATGCTGCAGAAATGGTATTTCTGCAACTTCATCAGCACCAGAAAAAGAAAAAAAGAGTGATGAGCTAAGCAAACCCAGTTCAAGATCAGGCAATTACAAGAAGCCAGGGGGATGGAAGGCTATGCCTTTTATTTTAGGTATTGCTTTGTTTTTTTTATTTCCTTCCATGATCATTTCACAAAGTATATAAGGTCAATTACACTTAATTTGATCGTTTTTGTGTGTGGAAATCTTACTAACTTAGTTGTTTGGATCTTTAATGTCACAGGCAATGAAACTTTTGAGAGGTTGGCAGCATTTGGTTTGTTTGCTAACTTTATGGTGTACTTAACGAGAGAGTTTCATTTGGATCAAGTTTATGCTGCAAACATTCTCAACCTATGGAGTGGCGTTACCAATTTTTTCCCTTTGATTGGCGCCTTCATTTCTGATGCATATGTTGGTCGCTTCCGAACTATAGCTTTTGCTTCCTTTTCTTCTCTACTGGTACTGCTTTCTTTACCTCTCTTTATATTTTTTTTACAGAGTCAGCTAGTTTTATTATATTTTTTTTATCAGAAAAAAATATATTAAATGAAACTAATGAGGTACTCGAATCCTTTTACAGCAAAAACAATACAAATGAATTTGACACTTTTTTTCCATTTTTTCTTTTCATTGTTATATGAACTTCTGACTCTGGAGAACACCATTGCTAATTAGCTGTAGCATAACCCTAGAGCTGTTAAGTTCATGATTTTTCATAACGTTTAATATTTTTTCTTTTGAGCAGTGATACATGCTGTTCACTGTTTCTAATCATCATATCAACCCTCATATATATAATTTATTTAGTTATGTTCTCTTTTTAACTGTGTTATATCATCTATCATACTTCTTTTTTGTTGTGTGTCCGCTTCAAGTAATTTATGACTCACAAATTATTTTATTTTTTATTTGCTCAGTGGTCTTTTATTTACGATTTTAATTTAATATATATAACAGTAACTTTATTGGTAATTACCAACCCCCACAATTTATTTCTTTTTTCTTTTTTATTGTTTTATATCATCTATCATACTCACCTTTTTTTTTGTCTTTATCTTATCCTCTTGGGTGTCTAGTAGATATAAATAATTTTATTTCTTTTATTTGCTAGGTGTCTTTTTACGGTTTTGATTTAATATAAGCAGTAACTTTATTGGTAATTGTTTAGTCTCTCGAGGCAATTTAATATTTAAAAGAAAATCGTGATTCTTTTATGATAACTTGTACATATATTATTATTTTATTTATATTACTATTATCATTTGAAGATAATAGTTATTATTGAAAAGGTTGTGGTTGATTTTGAAAAGGTGGTGCAAAATTATCATTTTCCTTGAATTAGTATTTCTAAATTATACAAGAAAATAAAATAATTGAAGTGTCAGGCAAAACTTTTTGATGTGGACATAGCGATGAAAGAACAAATAATGCTGTAGAAAAGTTGCATATGAATTTGTTATATAAATAATATAACTCTCTTTCACCAAAAACAAATGACTCTTATATTTACTTTTAAATTTTAATGAACTAATACAAGAACATTTGTTTATACCATAACACTGAAATTTTTAAATCAGACACTGCGTACAGTCACTGGAACCGTGGATGGAAACATTGAGAGAGAGACAAATGAATTAGAAAAAAAAAAAACCATTGATAAATATAATTGCATAACTTATCGATACACTTGAAAGACTTTAAATTAAAAATATAATCATACATTTCTGTGCTGGATATGTGTGTTTTTGTCAGATGTTTCATTGTACATTTGATATATATAAAAAACATTTACTTGTTTTTCTCCAAGAATAAAATATTCATTTTCTTAGAGTTAGTGTTGAAGAGATCAAATAAATAAAAAATATCGCCGAAGAAGAAAAATATTTCTAATATAAAATCATTAATTAATTCTTTATGAAAAAAAATACTTTTACTTAAAGAATACCATATAACCATTTCCTGCATGTTATCCCCGTCTTCATATTTTATTGCCAGTCTTTATATTTTATTTTTTATTAATGTCTTCATATTTTATAGTGCAACGTGATAATGGAATTGGAATGTTCTAATTAATGAAATTAAATTAGTCCACTTGAACTTAATTTAACCGTAGAGATGGAGAAAACTATGTGAATAAGTGAGTTGATAAATTTGTAATTGAAAATATTTTGTAGATATTAAAATAAAGCTTATTTAAGGCTTAATTATTTTTTCAGTGTCTATATTAAAAAAAAAGTTTAGGTTGAGATTATTGATCATATTGAATTATTTTAAAAAAATTAGGATCACATTGAATTTTTTAAAAGAAAGTTACAAAAATTAAATTTTATTAAAAAAATTGGAACTGGATTGATTTTTTTAAAACCTCAAAGATTAAATTAATTTTTAATCTTTAATATAGAAATTAAAATATTTAATTAAACTTTTATAAATCTAACTTATAAGGTATGTATATATGAATCCGTTGTTCATTATTTGGAGTTGACAAGTCAGACTTATGCATCTACATTTCTCCTTCCAAACAAATCATTTCATAGATACGATCGGTGTAGCTTGACAGGACTGGTATCTTTTGTGTTGATTTCTATTTTGGATTTTTGTTCCATAAACAATTCCAAATTTTCCACCTTTTTTTTATCACAAAATTATTGAATAATATTTTATATTTTAAAATGTCAATTTTTATTTAATATTTTAGAATAAATGAAGAATTTAATTCCGGAAATGGTATCTCACTTTCATATTAATCATTAACAATAAGAATAGTACAAATAAATTTCGCAACTTTTTAAAAATTTAAAACTATTATTTTTTTAATCGTCAAATAATGTATTTTAAAACTGAAAAAAAAATAAGGACTTAAATTTGATTTTCTTAGTTTTAAAATTAATGAGAGTGGGATAAAATTTGAAAAACTAAAGTAATAATTTACTGAATAATGTAGCATAAGAAAGTATAAGAAAAATTATAAGGAGTGATAAGAAGATGTAGATGGAATTTTGTAATGAAATTTGTGATGACAGGGAATGGTGATGGTTACTCTAACAGCATGGTTACCAAAGTTGCATCCTCCATCGTGCAGTCCTCTTGAACAAGCAGCGAAACAATGTGTTAGAGCTAGTACAACTCACCTAGGTGTTCTACTCTCGGGACTTTGCCTTTTAAGCATAGGCTCTGCTGGCATAAGGCCATGTAGCATTCCTTTTGGTGTGGATCAATTTGACCCCACCACAGATGAAGGCAAAAAAGGGATCAATAGTTTCTTCAATTGGTACTACACCACCTTCACAATCGTCTTGTTGATCACTCAAACAGTGGTTGTCTATATTCAAGACTCTGTTAGCTGGAAAATAGGTTTTGCCATCCCAACCCTCTGCATGTTTTGCTCCATCGTTATGTTCTTTGTGGGAACAAGGATCTACGTGCATGTGAAGCCCGAGGGAAGCATTTTCTCTAGCATTGCACAAGTTCTGGTAGCTGCTTATAGAAAGAGAAAACTTGAGGTCCCTACTGAGAAGCAACTTGATGGGGTTTTCTACGATCCTCCACTTGTTGGGACTCGTTTGTTGTCAAAGCTACCGTTGACCAATCAATTCAGGTAAGATAGATTAAATATATCTCTATCTTTAAGGTGCAGTGTCCAACGTTTCATTTACAAAAGCTTTGTGTATATTATTATCATGGGTGCGTGTGTCATTATCCTACATATCATCATTGACCAATAATTGAAGTTGCTAACAATATATAGTAACATTTTTTATACAGTAATTGTTTCTAGAACTTGGGTTCAACTTTTGTTTGGTGGTGGGAAAGTGATAGCTAGAGAGATTATTATATAAAATAAACATGTTGTGATTAACAGGAGTTGATTTATATTTTAATAGGGCTTTGAATAAAGCAGCTGTAATAATGGAGGGGGAGCTAAACCCTGATGGGAGTATAGTTAACAAGTGGAAACTAGTGAGCATACAGGAAGTGGAAGAGGTGAAGTGTTTGGCAAGAGTTTTCCCAATTTGGGCTGCTGGGATCCTTGGTCTCACTTCCATGGCACAGCAAGGAACATTTACCGTGTCACAAGCCATGAAAATGGACAGACACCTAGGACCCAAGTTCCAGATCCCAGCTGGGTCACTTGGGGTCATATCATTCCTCACCATAGGTTTGTGGGTTCCATTCTATGACAGAATCATGGTGCCAGCAGTGAGAAAAGTGACTAAGCTTGAAGGGGGAATCACTCTCCTCCAGAGAATTGGAATTGGCATGGTGTTCTCCATTTTGTCCATGGTTGTTGCGGCCCTGGTGGAAAAAGTGAGAAGAGATATGGCAAATGCAAATCCAAGTCCACTGGGGATTGCCCCCATGTCAGTCCTGTGGCTTGTTCCACAGCTAGTCCTGATGGGTATGTGTGAGGCATTCAATATAATTGGACAGATTGAGTTCTTCAACAAACAATTTCCTGAGAACATGAGAAGCATTGCCAATGCCTTGTTCTCATGCTCTTTTGCTGGGGCCAGCTATGTTAGCAGTGCACTTGTCACCTCTGTTCATCATGCCACAAGAACACATAGCCATCCAGATTGGTTGACAAATGATATAAATTCTGGCAGGCTAGATTACTTTTACTATCTGGTTGCTGGAATTGGAGTCCTCAACTTCATTTATTTTCTCTTTGTGGCTCAAAGATATCAATACAAGGGAATTGGTGACCTCCAAGATAAAGCTCAAGATATGGAGTTAGGTTCAAAAGGAGAATTAGATCACTATAGTGCTAAGAATGAAGTTTCTACATAATTATAAGTAGCAAGAACACACAAATTACATAACTATAAATCTAATGCTTAGAAGTTGCCATATGTAATAAATGTGTTTAATTTAATAACATTATAATAATCTTGTTTTGATATCACATCTAAATTATTAAACATATTCAAACCAAACTTAAATCCAAAATCTTAAACTCACTTACACCAACCCAGTTATATTTGGTGATAAATAAAATAATATATTTTGAATACTGTAAATAGTTAATTATTTTTTATTAACAAAAGAATAAATTAAATTAACCATTATGCTTTCGTATAAAAAAAAGTTGGACGTTCCAACCAACAAATTTCTCCCAAACCAAAATTGTTCATCCAAAATATCACAACAACAAAAATATGAAATAGAAACTAATTTTTTATCTCTTTATAATTAAAGTGTTGAAAAATATTTTATAAATAAATCTTATTTAATGTTTGCATATCCAGCTAGAACTTATTTCCTAGATTCCACGGTTTAACATTGTCAACAACTTCTGTAGGAGTTGATATTCTGATAAGAACATTTGCCTAATTTTTTTTTCATATGTTTGTAACTTTTTATCACAAACTTTAGAATTTAGAAAGATGCACAAAGAGAAAAAAAAAGAGTAATGTCATCCTAAAGAAGATACTGGACGTAGCAGAGAAAGTGATAAAGAACAAAAGTTATAAAAATTATATGTATATATAGTGTGTCCTTTTCACTATGACAAAGCAACCTTCCACTAAGAAATTCTCCCCGCTTGCCTCAATTGAAAGTGTTGCATTACATACAACAACTTCACATCTTATAAGAGTCAAAGTTAAAGAATTTTTTTATATTTGTTTTCTTAAATTCTTTTTGAAAATGTCTTCTAAAAATAAAATAGTCACGAAGCCACTAAACTTCAAATCAAATAATAATCAAATAATACCTTAACCGTAGTAATTAAAGTTGTTGTATGAAACAAATAATATAACTTGTCATTCAAAGTTACTGTATAGTAGAATAATAGATTATATTATAATGGACTATCCTTTAGTTCTTAATTAAATAATATGTGAGGTTAAGTGGGCAAGACACAAAATCAAATGTGTAACTTTGTCCCAATAAAATGAACAGTATTATATCTTCCTATAGTAAAGTGCGTCACAAGTGCGCCAAGCACAACATTATTTTCTTTATTTTTCTTTTTAATTTATTAAAAATGTATCAAATAAAAAGTGAATTCACTTAAATCAATAAAAATGTGAAAGATTCAATATTTTTTAGTGATCATAAAAATTATTAAATGATTGGAAGATAAAGAAGAAGTCTTCAAAATAATTATTTTGTTTACTTTTTAGAAGAAATAGTGGTGATTGTATTTTTCTGAGGAATTTTAATTTTCTCCTGTATCTTCAATTTTAAAACTTTAAAGTATAAGTTTGTAAAATTTTAAAACGTTTAATTTCTTCCATTCACTAGTAAAAAAACTAAAAAAACCAAGAATAACGATATTTAAAAAAAAACATCGTAGCAAAAAATGCAACGATATTTCTGTAATTATTTTAAATTTTCAATGAAAATAGCGACAATTATCTCTATAATTGTCGTTAAAAATGAAATTGAGTACAATTAACTACGATTACTCTATTGAGTTGTCGTTAATAATAGAATTTGGGTAAAAATAACGACGGTTACTCTATTGAACCATCATTATAAAACTAAATATAATTGAAAACCCTTCCAGTCCACGCTCGCACTCACTCTTTTTTCTCCCTTGCGCTCACTCTCTTCTTCTCCATTGAGCGTCACTTGCGACTCCATATCCGCGGCCCCTGAGCTCTCCATTTTCGACGACACCATTCCTTGAGCTCTCCTCTCTACACGCAAAGCCTCCGGTCAACCCCACACCCTCGCGCTACTACCAAGAATCTTCTTTTCTCCACGCGCACAAGCAAATAGCTGCCTCTGACTTTGCGTGCCAACCTTTCACCTCCGCACGCCGACAACACCTTCTGCACACCAGAAACATCTTCCTTCCGCACACCGCCAACACCTCTACCATACACTGCCACTACGAATTTGGCTCTAGAAGGTTAGTATTTTTAGGGTTTAGGGTTTTAAATTTTTTAATAAATATTTGAATGTGTGTGTTGATTAGTTAATAGTTTACAGTTTGTTGCAAGTTCATTTAGTAGATATTTGATGGAGGAGTCTTGACAATGAAGAGAAGAGTGATTGGAGTTGACAAAAATTAGCATGAGAAACTTCAAACTACCATAACTTTTGATAGGAAAGTTGGATGGAGACGCGTAAAAAATAAAAGTTGTTCGAAATAAGGTAATGAATTGTGTGGCCAACTCCAAAGGAGATTGGAGTCCGCCAAAATTCTAAAAATCCATAATTTACTATTATTTTTTAGTATTATTTAGGTATTTTTCAAATATTTTGAGGTTTTAGTTTTCATACTTACACTTGCCAGAAAATTCTGAAATTTTGCATGATGTTTCCTAATATAATTTAGAGATTTATTAAACCATTATAATTACATTACATCACAAATTTATTACTCATACATTACATTACATAATGTTATGTGTGAATTTTAACATGAAATCTTATTATTTTAGTGCTTATTATGGATATAACATGTTAAGTGAGAGGAAAAGTACAAGTGCAAATGTAAAGAAACTCACTTGGATGCACCTTAATGTAATCATGTCTAATACTTTAGAATGACATAAAAAATGTTCATATATTTATAAAACTTTTTGTAGACTTTCATATTTAAACTATGATATTACATGTATTGTTGTTCTGAAAATTGTTATATTTTATGCAGAATTAAAGTGTGAGTATATAATAATAAAACATTTTTTAAGAAAAATACACTTATTACGACGTTTTCCACTGGAACCGTCTTTAAAAGCTAGTCATAAATACTTATAATGACGGTTCCAGACTAGAACCGTCGTTATAAGTATTTTTTTCATAATTTTTTTCATTTGTTTGGCACAATGACAGCTTTTACACATGTCGTTAATGTGATTTTATAACGATGGTTCTAGAATCGTCTTTATATGACATTTTTAACCATCGTTAAAGGACTTTTCTTTAGTAGTGATTGACAAAAAAAATTAGTCAATTAATTAAAAACTAACATAAATATAACTTTTGAAATAATTATTAAAAAAATAAAAATATTTTCATATATCACATTTTATTACTAAATATTGTCAATTCACTCTGATTCAATTCGGGTAATGATATATTGACAAGTCCAATTTTTTATACAACCACATTACAACTCCTAATACTATTATTTTAATATTTTTTTATATCTTTTAATTAAAAATTTACTCTTTATTATATATATGTTTATTTCTAAATCCATCACATCAGAGTTGTTTTTTTTTATCAGCAATGAATTAATAGAATAAAATGAGACACTTAAGGGGTGTCCCAACCCTTATACATACCATTATCTATATTAAGGGCTCAGCAAACACAAAATTTTAAGTGCGATAAAAACTTTAATTACCAGAGACCCCCTCACCCCTTACAAACCCAAAAGGAAAAAACACATTAAACCAGCCCTACTAGAATTGCTTACTAAAGCTATAACCACATAAAAGAGAGCTTCCTTCACCCTATGCATAAGATTAAGCTGCCTATGAATAGTTTACCGCTGAACCTCAGCTTACAGGCACACAAAATTGGAATTTAATGCATCAAAACAGCAAGCCACATGCATAAACTACTACAGCACATCACATTTAGGTTCACTTTCCATTCCAGAAGCATACCAACTCCTTCAAAGCTCATTGCACTGGTAAAAAAAACCAGCAAGTCCATTGCATCTTCATCAGGACGGGGAATGCACAAATACATCACCGGGCTAAGCAAAACCTGCTATATACAGCAAGGTAACAACCAACAGGGCACCCTACTTCCCTACTTTTGTTCTGCGTTTGAAAAAAGTTGTACTTCTTCCTTCTTTCTTCATGTCATGATCTCTACTTTGATCCTGCATAACTCTTGCTTACCTTTGAAAGAAGCTACCTCGGCTGTCATCAATTTATTTATAACAGCAACAAGCATTGAGATAACTAGACGCACCAACACTTCAACGTGTATCTCCCTGCATCCCTACAGTTTGATTATGTTGTACCTGCACAAACTACAAACAAACGTTAATTAACAAAATTCTGGCAGCTGCTACTTGTTGTCTTTAAGTTTGTTCCGACACAGGCTTTCCTTCAAGATAGTCCCAACATAAGATTTATTTGCCTTGACATCAACACCAGCAGTTATGACATCATTGACAAAATAACCCTTGAGTGTAACCTTCTTTTCTTTAGTAAAAGTAGCATCCTGAGTTGAGCCTACATCCAAGTAATCCAACAACCCTTTTCCCTCCCAGCTTTGGCATCACATCAGAGTTGTATACAACTACAAGAGTTGTCAAAGTATCATTTTTCAATTCAAAATTTATAATGTAGTTTTACTATGTAACATTTAAGTATCACCATATGTATACTTTTTTTTATATTTTTAAGATTTAATTAAGTTTCAACTTCTTCATAAAGTTAAGTATTTATATTAAAAAAATTGAATATTGAGTACTCAAAATTTGTATTTTTTTAATTGAGTGTTTATTCTTTAATTTTTTATTTAATTGAGTGATGTGATTATTATTTTATCATTTTATCTTGTTTATTTGTTTGTCTTCAAATTTTTTTATTAATCATAAAGTCTTATATTTTTTAAGATATGGAGATAAGTATCATGTCCTTCAATTAATAAAAAAATTAAATGTCAAAGACTTCATGACTGCATTGAAAAATATAAAAAATTTGAGTATTTAATAACCTAATAAAAACTTAATTAAAATATTTAAATTTATAATAAAATTAAAATTTAATTGAGATAATTAAAGAAATTAATATGACCATCGCGAATGTACTTTCTCCTACTAGTTCAAGTTCAATTTACCCAAGAAAATAAAGCTTGTGTCATTATTGAATGGATAGAAACAGATAAAATGTATTCATACATATAATTTTTCAAATCCCTTTAAAAGAGAAGTGCATCCCACCATGTGAACCTATTACTCGCTTATTTTGGCTTTCGGCATGAATGGTCACTATCATGGTAAACAAAACCATGATTTCTTTGCCTGTTTGTAAATTATCGTGAGGAAGAAACAATAAATACTATATAATAGAAACATATGAAAAGAGACTATAAACACACACTTACTTTGAAAGACCAATAACACATTTGAGAAAAAAAATATTAAATTGACATGCACGTTGAATATAAAGTTTTTATATCGTATATAATTGATAAAAAAAAACTTGAATTATAATTTGTATAATAGAAAAGACAACACAAGGAATATAAAACTGTCTCATGTAAAAGAGAAGTGGGAATCAAAAGAGGATTTGGAAAAACCATTGTCACTCCTCCTTGAATCATCCATTGAAAAGCATTCCATTTTGGACACAGACATCTTGGTACATATTCTTATTCTTCAATCCAAGAAGATCAAACAAAATTCATAACACAAAAACACCACACACTAAGCCATAGAACTACTCAAACCCGTACTAATCAAATCTTAGGATCTACCCACTTTCCCCACATGAATATGTCCACTTCATGGGATGGTGACTTGTGGATTGAACACTACAAAAATATGGACAAACTACTCTATTCTTGTATGTGACACTCAGAGTATTTGTGGTGCAGCTGATCTCTTCTTCGTCAAAATGTGGGAGATGTGGTGGAAAATGGGTCCAAAGAATCTTCCTTTTCACATGTCTCACAGTTCCACTAACTTTACATGGTTGAATGTTCAATAGTCAGGTTTACATGTATAAGAAAATACATTTTTAGGAGAAATTGGATTTTTAAATGACATTTTGTAAAAAAAATAGATAATGTATAATGTTTATGCATTGTAATAAAATGTTTATGAAATGATTATATACAATAATTTTTATACAAATCATGTATATTATAAAAAAATAAATAATTTTATATATTTTAAGTATATAATTATATATTTTATTCTTAACTTATTTTATTATATAAAAAAATATACCTTAAAAGAATATTTCTTTCTTAAGATTAAGATCAACGACATATATGAAAAAAAATATTTTATATATGACACATAACACTACAAGAAAATCATGAAATAGAAATCAATTTTTAGAAACCAAAATAATTAGTTGCAATAGTAACTAAATTAGAGACCATTTTAGAAACTAAAACAAAAATTGGCTTCTAAATTAGTTTCTATTATTGTTAAATAGTTTCTAAATTGGTATCTAATTAGCAACCAAAGTTTTAGAGACCAAATTTAGAAATTAAATAATTGGTAGTTAAAACCTTGGTTGCTAATTAGATACCAATTTAGAAACTATTTAACAATAATAGAAACTAATTTAGAAACCAATTTTTGTTTTAGTTTTTAAAATGGTCTCTAATTTAGTTACTATTGCAACTAATTATTTTGGTCTCTAAAAATTGGTTTATATTTGATTATTTTCTTGTAGTGTAAATACTGCTATTTTTTATAATTTTTTATTATAAAAAAAGTAAACTAAATATTTACAAAAAATAAAATGAATTTACATATAACTTAATATTGTTTATACCACTTTTTATTTTTTTAAAATTTTTTATATAAATTATTTTTAACCTTGTAACTTGTATTTAATTGTTTCTGGAAACGATTAATCCAAAAACACCAATTTATAATTTATGGGTTCGTTGTTACTTTTGGGAACTATTTATGTGTTTAGGGACCTCATCGTGTCAAAATAAATACAAATTTTCGTTCCTAAACTATTTAGTACTTTTGCGATATTTGGGAACACTAAATAACAAAATTCAATTTTTTTTTCTCATCAATCAAATAAGTGAAAATTAATTCTTATTTTTACTTTTTAAATGTACGATTTGTTCATTTTTTTATCAATAATAAATATGATATATATATATATTGGATTCTTCCTTAGACTAAATCACTTTTCAGACCTTAAACCCACTACGTAATCCTCAAGAAAAGTGTGCAAATATAGACATAACACATATGCAGAGTATCTATACTTAGTTTCAGCATTTAAGATATCCATATAATTCTTCTAATTTGACTCAACTTCTATTTGTTTCATAGTATGAGTACATCCTCTGGGTTCAGCTTGGATTCTCCTTAATACTAACGAATAATGAAGGTGTTTGCTTATATTTATGTGTAAAAATTTAAAAGTGTCAATTTGTAAAAATGAAATAAAAACAATTTCCTACATTATGCAAAGAAAATTAAAAAATTTACATATTAATATCAAATTTACCTTCAATTATTTCTTCAGGCACATATAAAATAATTAATTGTATTATAAATAAAATATTAAAAATAAAAATTAATTGTATTACACTACAAGAAAAATTGGAATTACATAAGCCAAAATGTGTATGTAAAACAAATTTACATACAGATAAAAATATATATGTAAATCCTTTTAGTGACCAAATAAGCATTAACCACTAGAACAGACAAGATCATATTATCATTTTTATTATACTTATTATTATTAATATAATTTATACATATTAATATAATTATTAATAAAAATAATAACAAAATAAATTATATTCATATTATTAATATTATTAATAATAATATTATTAATAATATTATTATTAATAATAATATTAATAATAATAATAATAATAATATAATAAATTATATACATATTATTAATATTATTAATATTATATTCATATTATTAATATTATATTTATATTATTAATATTATATTCATATGATTAATATTATATTCATATTATTAATATTATTCATATTATTAATATTGTTAAAATTTTTAATATTGTTAATATTTTTAATATTATTAATATTGTAAATATTATTAATATTGTAAATATTATTAATATTGTAAATATTGTTAATATTGTAAATATTGTTAATATTTTTAATAATAATAAGTATAATAAAAATCATAATAATATTAAAGAATTTGCTTGGTGTAGTGGTTAAATTTTCTTACACCTGGTTTCAAATCCCATTCACTGCAAATTTTATTTTATGGTGCCCCATGAAAATGCATGACTTATACTCACGTAGACTTAAAAAAAATGGATTGCGTTGGTTAAACCGTCACTCCTGAAAACATAAATAATAATAAAAATTTGAAAGCTAAGCCCACACTATCCATTTTAAAATTAAATTTAAATAATAATAAATTGTGAAGGTTGAGCCTACGCAAATAATTACTTTTTATTTATTTCAAAACTCTTCAGGGTGCATGGTGCGTGGAAAACGTTCGTCCTCCACAATACTTTTAAACTTTTCGAAGCTTTAGCAGAGTCATTGATTAGCAGTGCGGGGTGTGAGCTTGAACAGTTCGTGGTGCGAGCTTGAGCACTGCGTGAGAACCTTTGTATTCAATAACGATGTAGTAGTCGAGAGCGTGCAAACGTGAGAACGCGACCGTGGGAATGTACGACCGTGAAACCGTGGAACTGTGACCGTGAGTTTCACATTTCCTTCATTTTTCATTCTTAACCCTAGGTTTTGCCAAATTTCTTTCTTTCTGTGTATATTGTGTAATTTTATTTTACCCTAGGTTTGTAATTCACCATGGTAGAAACAACTTAATCCTGGGACCAAGAATTTTGGGTTATGGAGGCTACGAAGGATTTTGTATAGGAAGAGGTTTTGTGTGGACTGTGAGGTTCACTCTTTGGGTGGAGCAAAACCAGTGGCAAGGCTTTGAAACTAGTATGGAGCTTTGGTGAATTAGACACGTTGCAGCAATTAAATAGAAGGCTTCCTAGTCTTTCGGTTGTTGCAGAATTGCTATTGCTTAGGGAACTGAAGGAGAAAGTGAGTGTTGTGGTTTAGGAAGTGTGATTGTGCAAGGGCTTAGTTGTAGGAGCTTAGAAGACAAGGTAGGGGCTGGTGTAGGTATTGGAGGGGTAGTATTTATGAAGCTGTTTTTTCTGATGAGAGGATTGTGGTGCCAACTTGATGGATATGTGAAGTTTTTTATGTGTGAAGTTTTTTATATGTTGTCATATTCTCTTTATAGGGGGTGCATATTTTCTTTTATATGTTGTCATATTCCAATGTTTTCTGATTGTAGTTCAGTAACATCGATGATATTATTAGTTTCAATTTTTAATTCTGCCCCAACATTAATTATATTAATTGTAAGTTTATTTTGGAGGCTTTAGTTGGAGCATATGACAAAACAAAGGGTTCTATGAATGAGTTATTGAATAACCAATAAGAAGCCTTGGCGTTTTCCCATACAAGCAAAGGGATATCAGAAGGCCTGGAATGATTGATGGAAGGATGTTGCAGTGTTTACCAAGACAACAGCTAGCTTGGTGAAGGTGTTGCTTATGCTGGGTAATGAGTAGGAAGGTTATGGTTGGACCAGAGTGCTGAACGGAACATTGGCTGGAGCTGTGAACTTGGACTATGGAGTTATGCACCTTGTAGGGGTTGGTATTGGTGGAACTTGTTGAAGGCCTATGTTAAAGGTTATATTGGTGCAAGTGCTGGTTTTTGCTGGGTGGTTAGATTGGTGCAGGCGCTAGTTAGATTGGTGCAGGATGGCTCATGAGAAGAGGTTGTGGAGGTAGGAAGTTGATGAGGTGATGTTGTTGTATGGTGTGAGCAGCTAGATGGACGAGAATGCTAGTTCAGGAAGTTGTAGGGTCTTGTTGGTTAAGGGATTAGGGTTGGTTAAGAGGCATAGAAGATTGAGGAATAACATGTTTGGAGCCTATATTCATGCTACTGGTGGTATAGTACAAAGGAAAACTGAAAATCAGGTTCATTTCCGTGGTGGACCAGTTGGCTTACCATCAAGTTGATTACTCTTTTGTTGATTGGTGGTATTAAATAGATAACCAGTTGGTGTTGTCTCTTTTTTTGGGTCCAGTACATGTGGTATCTATATTCTGGATCATATCAGTTACTGCTATAACAATTCTTAGGGGTTTATGTTTTTGGTATTTATTGGTTTTGCTTTACCGCAACTAGTGTAGCTCCTAGTGTAGTATTGGCTGATTATAATGCATATGGGTGGTTTACATGTCTTGCCTTTAGAAGGTCTTGACACACGCTCAAGGTTTAAGTATGCCTAGAAGATTATCTTTTTTGGTTCGCTTGCAAGGACTTTTATGTGGATTTTTTGAACATTTCTGCAGGTCTAACATTGATGAGTGTAGTGGTATGAAAGGTGCAGGGTCTGTTGTTTGTTAGGGGAAGCTTTTGGGTGTTTAATTGTTTTTTGTAGTTGCATAAAGTGCTGCAAAACCATGCAGTAATAGCTATTGCAGCAATATCTTGATGTGGGCAGAGGCATTCTTACTAGGCAGTGGAGATTTGTAACTTTGGGTTGCTCTTGTGTGTTTTTAGTAAGTTGGTGGGTAAGTTGTGAACCCAAATATTCTATGAATGAGGCCATTTGGGATATTCTTGAAGTGAGAGAAATAGTGTTTCCAAATCTGCATGACCCTCACAAGTGCATGGAGCTTTTTATCATAGGTGGGATAATTGAGGGTTGCACCATGTAATTTTTCACTGAAATATGAAATTGGGTGTCCACCCTGCAATAACATTGCACCTATGCCTACTCCCGATGCATCACACTCTAACTCAAAAGTTTTTGAAAAGTTTGGCAAGACTAGCATGAGTGCATTGAGCTTTCAAACTTTGAAAGACTTACTCATATTTTTCAATCCAACAAAATGGAGTGTCTTTCTTCACTAACTCATTGAGTGGTAAAGCTAGACTTGAGAAGTTGATAACAAAGCATATATAAAATCTTGCTAACCCATGAAAGTTACTAACATCTCCTACATTTTGTGGTGTTGGCCACTCTTGGATGGCTTTGATTTGCTCGGGGTCCACATGAACCCCATTTTTGTTTACTATAAACCTTAGAAAAACTACATTATCAACACAAAAAGTACACTTCTCTACATTGGCAAACAAATTATTACTTCTAAGAACTAACAACACATCCCGATATGGGACTCTAGACTTTGACTATAAACTAAAATATCATTAAAGTAAACTATTACATATTTACCTATACAATCCCTAAGGACATCATGAAACTACTAGGTTCATTAGTAAGACCAAAAGGCATCACTAACCTCTCTTATTGTCCAAATTTGGTCTTAAAAGTAGTTTTACACTCATCACTGGTAATGAGTGTACCGACCGGTCCCCAGGCTTTAACTAGCCACTGGTAATGATTGGTGCCATATAAGCGGGTCCCACGAGCAGCGCGGGTTAGTACCTCGCAAAGCACGTGCGCCAAGGAGCTGAGAGTGGTCAGACATCGGTCATCAGGATGTACCGACTTGCCACTAAACAAGGCAGAGAGGTCGGGCATCGGAGACCCAAACAGTAGAGGTGGACCACAAGAAGTGGATCCCAGATCACACACCAGTTATCAGTAAGGGAGAAGCATATATCACGAGTGCCCATGCGTAGTGGACGACGCATTCAGGCGTGACACAAAGTATAGAGTCACTAGAAGGATATGGCTTGCTAGGGTCACGTTCAGGGGTGAGCTGCATGCATGGCACGTGAACAGCTAGGGCACTCCCAAAGGCAGGTGACCCTAGAGATCAGGTGCACGAGGAGGCATCCAGGTGGTCATCCCGTCAGAGGTTGCACTCTAGTTAGGGACCCCACGCGCTAGGTTATCCTGAGAGTAAGGTAACAATAGTGTTGGGCCCTCCCATCAGAAAGGCCCATTTCAGGTAAACAGGAAACCCTAGTTTTCAGTCTATAAATAGTAAGTTAACAAACTTGGCCAGAGGAGGGGGGAGAATCCTCTTGCGCCGTTACACACACACAAGAGCAAGAGTATACAGTTTTGGTGTTTCCTAGTCCTAATACTGACTTGAGCGTCGAAGTGCAAACGGCCTCTAGGTTGCCCATTGTCTTTGTGTTTCAGGTGTTCACCACAGGGAAAGCATACACGAACGCAAGGACTTTGGACGTGAGCGTGACGTAGACGTACGAAGGCATTTCGAGTCAACCGGCAGGAACATAAACTATTACATATTTACCTATACAATCCCTAAAGACATGATTCATAAGCCTCATGAAACTACTAGGTTCATTAGTAAGACCAAAAGGCATCACTAACCTCTCTTATTGTCCAAATTTGGTCTTAAAAGTAGTTTTACACTCATCACTCTATTTGATTCAAATTTGATGATAACCACTTTTGAGATCAATTTTAGAAAATATAGTGGACCCATGCAATTCATCAAGCATATCATCAAGTCTAGGAATTGGATGCTTGTATTTGATGATGATATTATTGATGGCTCTACAATCATAACTCATTCTCCACTTGCCATCTTTCTTAGGCACCGACAAAATAGGTTCATCAGAAGGACTTAGGTTCTTTTGGACCCAACCATTCTCCAACAATTCCTGAACCTGTGATTCTATCTCTTTAGTCTCTTCATGATTAGTTTTGTATGTCAATCTATTTGGTAGACTAGCTCCAAGGACTAAATCTATTTGATGTTCTATGCCTCTAAAAGGTAGAAGTCCAATTGGTCCTTCCTTAGGAAATACATCATCAAATTCTTTTATAATACTTTGGACTTTAGGAGGTAGAATACTGGGTTCTGAAAGTGTGATAGTGCATGTAAGTGCTCCTTTATAAATAAGGAGGCCTGAAGGTTGTCCAGATAGCAGAAATTTTTTTAACTTCTTGATGTACTGAAGAGATTGTTAAGTTTTTTCTTCTTCTTAGCCTTGTAAAAATTGTATAGAGTAGTTTGAAAGTTTTGGGTCTTGTATTTTGGGACAAAGTAGAAGGATGTAAATAGAAAAGAAAGTATAGTGTAAAAAAGTAAAATAGGGGTTTAAATAGAAATATAGGCAAGGAAGACATGAGGCTCAACATGTCTTCTCTTCCATGAAGAGGATTTGCACCAATAAGGTGGTGACACTTGTCACACTCTCATTTGAGAGGTTTTGAGAGACTTTCTCCTACAAATAGGAGTCTCTTATACATGATTTTTTTTAACTTTGATTTAAGTAATGAAATGTTGTCCAATTGAGACAGTTTTACTTGTTCAAATTTCTCTCCACAATTGTCTTCTTGCTAGACAAATCTCCAGACTCCTCCCTAGTAGTGTTGGACTAACATCACTCTAGAAACTAAGTGTTGGTGTAACGTCACTTAGATTCACCAACATAATGTTCATCATCCGTAAAAGATATTCAAATAAAAAAAATGAAGAAGAAGATTTACAAATGAAGATGCAATTTAGGATTGCATCACTTCTTTTTTCATCAAAATTGTTTCTATCTGAATGACCTCATGGGAAGGAGCATTATTCTGCCACGCCTTAGCATTGTCCCTAAGAACTATCCCTTGATTTTGAGACTTTTTTTTCATTATCTCTTTTTATTTTCATTTGTACATGGTTTTCTATCTCTTGTGAAGGTGTTAAAGGATAAAGTACAAACGTTTTATCTTTATGGGTAAAAGTTAACTCGTTTGTAAGGCCAGTATGAGTAGTTTTCTTATCAAATTTCCTTGGCCTTCTAAATAAGATATGATAGGCTTTCATGGGTACTACATCACTTAAAACATTATCTTTGTAGTTACCTATATAAAGACTTACTTTTACTTGCTTATCTACAATTATGTCCCCCTCTCCATTCAGCCATTGCAACTTATAGCGTTTGGGATGGGGTATAACTTGTAGATCAAACTTTTCAACCAACCTAATGCTACTACAATTGTAACAAGAGCCACTATCCATAGTAAGAGAACAAGTGTTTTCTAAAACTTTATTTCTTCTATGAAAGATGTTCTCTCTTTGTGTTTCATGCTTCGCAATAGGTTGATTGTTGAAGATTTTCCTAATCATCAATGATTCCCCTCACATGGATATTGATGGAAGAGGGCCAAGCACAACCTTTCATGAAAAGCAAGAGCCAAGTCAAGAACGTCCAAGATCAAGCTAGGAGCATCTAAGACCAAGCTAGGAGCGTCTAGGACAAGAAGACTTGGATCAAAGCTATGAATGGGAGAGTGGCTTACTAGCACAAATTCCGTGAAGGCCCAACAAGTGTAGTTTAGCTTTAATTGGGGTGTAAATAGCATAGCCATGTGGACAAATGTTTATTTTTCTGCACATTAGAATTAAGGAGGAGTTAACCTTGATTAGCAAAGGTTTCTAGAAGCCTTCACTAATCAAGGGACGGTTTTGGTAGCCATGTGAACCCATGTGCACCCATGTGCTCCATGTGCCCATGTGCCTCACATTTACATTTCATTTGGCTTACATTTCATCTTCTCTTAGCTTAGGATTTACGACCTCCTTAGCCTATAAAAGGAGATGCCTAGCTCTTGTATTTTCAAGATTAATGAGAGTAATGTTATGCTGCCAACATTGTGCCATACATTGCTTTTCCCTAGTTTCTAGGATCTAATCTTCATCTTCATCACCTACCATAGGGCTGGCCGAACCTCCCTCTTTCCATACACATCATGCACCTTCAAGATCACCATAGCTCCTAGGAGGATCTTGCACATTTCAATCCATAGCTTCCGCACCATTTTTCACAACATCCAAGAAGAGCTCCATGAATTTGCCATCATTTGGTATCAGAGCATAGGTTCTTCAAAGATGAGTAGTTCTTGGTCATTTTCATTTTGAGTTCTTCTTTATTTCATGTTGTTCATCTTGTTTTCATACTTGTCTTGTTGTTTTTAATTTTTTACTTTGATTTGGTGTGCTATTTGGAAAATCCAATCGGTGCACTTTGCTTAATTGATCTTGAGCAATCCTTGCGCAATTTTTGGTAGGATTCCATACACCTTTGAGTTGCTGTTTTTATTTTAGGTATTTGAGTCTTTATTGCAATTTTATTTGGTTCATTTCATGCTCTTTGAGTCTTTTAATTTCTGAATCTATATGTGTTTTTGTCTAGTCATGTTTTTCCAAAATGTCATCAAATCATAAGTAGTACTTTGTTTGGCTTATTTGTTTCTTGATTTTGGTCTAAATATTTGTCTTGAATATGCTGTGTTTTGATCTTTTGGTGCCTTTTATTTTTAGCTTGAGTTCATATTTATGTTTAGATCTACACAAATTCCTTTTCATCAATTTCATTATGTTTATCTTTTGGTCTCTTGCTGTTTTTTTTTTTCAGTTTTTACAGAATCCCCTGTTTTACATAACTCTGTGCTGGCTGTTTTGTTTAAGAAAATTATTTCCCTACATAGGAAATTTTTTATTCTCTGGATTATGCAAGATTGAGGTGTTACAGAAAAGACAAAAAAAGAATCAGCTCAAAAGAGTCAATAGAAAAAAAATGATAAATATTTTAAAAACAGTGTGCAAATCTGGGCGCTACAGTTGGCGTAACTGAACACTGAATTTGAAAAATTTATTAAAACAAAATGGTTCATGCGTTTGGAGTGAAACCAACGCCAGAATTTAGTTAAGATCTTGAATATTTTGCATATAAATTTTCAGAATCAAATCTTAAAGGGGCAGCTCAGCATAAATCGGGGAAAATCACGTTCTCTGGCCCACAAGAATTTTTTCAATGGTGCTGTTTTTTGATTTTGAAATCTATTCTAGTGCTATTCTTAGGATTCATTTGTGTGCCTACCTTTATTTGCTTGTCTAATATTTCTTGGAACTCTTTCTAGTTGTCACAATCTAACTCCATTTGTGTGGTACTGTTTTTCCAATTAAATTGTTTCTTGCTTTCATTCTTTGGCCTCTAAATTTGGTGTTGGAATTCATTCTCAATTGGTGCTTATTTGAGTGGAAATTTGACTTGAGTAAGGTCTAGTCTTCTTGATAGGTGCTGGAATTGGAGAATTAAGTCCTTAATTCTAAGGGGAACAAAAGCAAAGGCAGAAACAAATATTTCTCAAAACACCAGAAACACTTGGAGGGCCCAACAAGAAAAGACAACCAAGGAAGTGCCAATAGCAAAAAAAAGATCAACAAAGGGAGTTTTCTTAATTTTCTTTGCAACTTAACTTGTGTTAATTACTTCTTTAATTACGTGATTAGACGGTGAGTGTGTCTTCAAGGGCTCCAAGTGTCCAAGAAGCCTCACCTAGGGCCGACTAGTGTAGAGTTTTCTAATTAGCAATTGTTAATTGTTTTTAATTACATTTCCTTGCTTAATTAGCTACGTTTTTCATTTGTGTTGACTTGTTTAAGTTTTGTTAATTCGTCTTGCTTGGTTAATTAGTTAGCTTGCATTGTTTTCTTGCATTAAAATCTGATTTCTCAACTTAATTGTGTTCTAAGTGGTTTACTAAGAGAAAGCTTTGTGTGAAGACATTGATGGATAGTTTTTGGCTAAGACAAAGGCTTCGTATTTAAGTAGTCCTTTGTGACTCACCTCCCTTACCTGGAAAACTACCTTCTTTGACTTTCCTAAATTTTCTCAAGGTAAAATACTTGTATACACAAAACTTTAGCCATGTCTTCTTCTCCTCACTCTCCAAAGTCTATTGAAAGTGAAGTAAAATCTATAAAAACTCTTTTGAAAGAAGTTTCACAAGCTGTGCAAATGATTTCTTTTAGACAATTGGAGAATGAGACTAAAATTAATGAGTTGGCTAAAGCCCAAGAAGAGAAATCACAAAAATCACAAAAATCTCATACTGATGCATCTAAAAGTAATGAGTCTCTAGGGGAGGGGAGCCTTAGAATCCATGATTACTACCAACCACCCCCTAGGAGAAATAGAAGAAGAGAGGAAGAGAGCCCAAGGGAAGTAAGGGTAGACCTACCCCATTTCTATTTTAAGGAAGATGTAGAGGTATACCTAGATTGGGAGATGAAAGTAGAACAATTCTTTGCTTGCCATAGGGTGAGTGAAGAAAGGAAGGTACCCTTAGCAACCCTTAGTTTCCAAAGCAATGCCATGTATTGGTGGACCTCTCTAGAGAGAGACCGACATCTTCATAGGGAACCTCCCATAGAATATTGGAATGACCTTAGGGGAGCCCTAAGACGTCGCCACATACCTTCCTACTACTTTAATGGACAAGCTCCAAAGACTCCAACAAAAGAACATGAGTGTGGAAGAGTATAGGCAGAAAATGGAGCTTTACATGATGAGAGCATCCATTAGAGAGGAAGAAACCACCACCATATCTAGGTTTCTAAGTGGGCTCAACCTTGAGATAAGGGATAGAGTAGAACTTCTACCCTACCAAGACTTGAATGACTTGGTTCAACTTAGTATTAAAGTTGAACAACAAAATTTGCGCAAAACTTCAAGTCAAAGGGTGGGTTCTTACTCCAACTTTTATCCCAAGAAAGACTTTAAAAGGGAGGGTAGCACATCTAGAGACGAAATCAAATAAACTACCAAACCTTTAGTGAAAGAGGCCTCCACCCCATCCATCCGTGCTAGGGACACCAAGATTTTTAAATGTTTTGGAAGAGGGCATGTGCAAGCGCAATGTCCAAACCAAAGGGTTTTGTTCTTAAAAGGAAAAGATGAGTACACGAGTGGTGAGGATGAACCTAGTACACAAGAAAAGGGGG
This sequence comes from Phaseolus vulgaris, assembly GCF_051622355.1. Classification (NCBI taxonomy): domain Eukaryota; kingdom Viridiplantae; phylum Streptophyta; class Magnoliopsida; order Fabales; family Fabaceae; genus Phaseolus; species Phaseolus vulgaris. Next base: position 9,865,799 of record NC_143499.1, read on the forward strand.
AAGGAGAGAGGATAAATCCTTTGGAGGGGGACTTATTGATGATTCAAAGAATCCTCCACAATCAACCTAGTGCATCCATCGAGACACAATGAGAGAACATTTTTCATACTAGATGCAATGTTTTAGAAAATATATGCTCTCTTATTGTGGATGGTGGATCATGCTGCAATTGTTGTAGCACTAGATTGATTGAGAAACTAAATCTACAAGTAGTTCCTCATCCAAAACCTTACAATTTACAATGGATCAATGAGGATGGAGAACTACGTGTAGACAAACAAGTGGAAATCAAGTTTTCTATAGGTAACTACAAAGACAAAGTTTTATGTGACGTAGTACCTATGGAAGCTTGCCACATCTTATTAGGTAGACCATGGCAATTTGGTAAGAAAATCTTGCATGATGGTCTAACTAACGAGATTTCTTTCATCCACAAGCACAAAAATTTGTACTTAGCCCTTTACCACATTCCCAAGTGGTAAAAGACCAAATACAAATGAAACATAAAAGGGATGAAGAGAAAATAGAAAAAGAGAAAACTTTTGGGAAACAAAAGGCGTGGGAGAAGAGTGTTCCTTCCCACAAGGTCATTCAACAAGTCAAGCACATTGAAAATACCCTTGCAAACATGCTTCTTGTTGAACAACCTAGGCTTACCTATTGTAAAGGAACACTTGCAAGCATGAGCACAAAAGAAGAGTCTTTAAAAGAAGCTTGCATAGATAAAGACTATGTCTCAAATGTGTTAGGATATCCCCAAGAGAATGTCAAGTTATCTATAAGCATCTACAAAAACCAATTTTTGTGTGAAGTAGTGCCTAGAACAACTTGTCATGTCTTATTGAAACAACCATTGCAAAGTGTACAAATTTTCACAAACAATGGTTGTACCAACAAGACTCTCTTTACACATGAGAGAAAAAGTCTACATGAAGGAGAACTCATGGGCCAAATTAGAGTTGATAAAACTCTAGAGCTTTTAAAAGGAAAACTTTTGTCACCCATTGATGGCATTTTCATGAAGTTCTTCTTGAATCAAAGTAGAGTATGGGGCGGAAGCAATGAATGAGAGTGAGCAAGATCCTCCTAAGAGTGGTGTTGATCTTGTAGGTGCATGATAAGTATGGGTATTGAGTGGTTCGGCCAGCTCAAGGGAAAAGATGAAGGAATTGAAGTTTAGAGCCTAGGATTCTAGGGAGAAGCAAAGTTGAGCACAAATTGGCAGCATAACTTTACTCACAATAAACTTGCCAAATACATGAGATAGCCTCCCTATTTATAGGCTATTTGGGACGTAAATCATAAGCTAATGCTTAATGAAATGTAAACCAAATGAAATGCAAAGCTATGCCATGTGCCATGACCGGTCACACCTAGCAAAGTTCTAGAAGGTTTCATTTCAAATTACTTTCTACACTACCCTATCTACTAAGTACCCCTATTGGGCCTTGATGCAACATATACAAGGCTTTCTCTCTTCCATCCGTGGCTTCTTCCACTTGTGCTTGTACATGCTTAGCCATTGATCTTGTGAGAGGACCTAGACGATCTAGTGCCACACCTAGACGCTCCATGGGTAGACGCTTCCCTTCTTCACGGTCTAGACGCTCATTCCTTGGAGCTAGACGCTCTCCTTGGTCTAGACGCTCTTCATGGTGTGGGCTTTGGCTCCCATGGCTAGATGTGCTTGGCCCTCCTCCATCATCCCCTCCCCCTTGGAAAGGATTTGTCCTCAAATCCAGCTCGTCATCGTCATTGGTACCTACAAATGGAGAAAGATCAATTACATTAAAAGTGTCATGTACTCCATACTCAAGAGGTAGGTCCAATTTATATGCATTGTTGTTGACTCGCTTGAGAACTTGGAAAGGGCCATCTCCTCGGGGACTTAGTTTGGACTTCCTTTGAGTTGGAAATCTATCTTTGCGGAGGTGAAGCCAGACTAAGTCTCCTTCCTCAAAAATGATTTCTCTCTTCCCTTTATTGTTGTATTTTGTGTACTTTTCATTTTGTTGTTGTATTTGGAGTTTAATCTTCTCATGCATTTTCTTTACAAAATCAGCTTTGATTACGCCTTCCTTATGCACAAAATCTTGTGGATTAGGAAGGGGTATCAAATCCATGGGTGTGAGAGGATTAAAGCCATATACTACTTCAAAAGGAGAAGCATTAGTAGTCTTGTGAACTACTCTATTGTAAGCAAACTCAATATGGGGAAGGTACTCATCCCAAGATTTGTGGCTGCCCTTCATGATAGCCTAAGCATAGTTCCAAGAGATCTATTGACTACTTCGGTTTGTCCATCCGTTTGAGGGTGACAAGAAGTTGAAAATTGTAGTCTTGTTCCAAGTTTACCCCAAAGAGTTTTCCAAAAGTGGCTGATAAACTTGGGATCTCTATCGGACACTATACTTCTAGGGAGACAATGGAGTCTCACCACTTCTCTAAAGAAGAGTTTAGAAATATTTTGAGCATCATCTACTTTGTGGCATGGAATAAAATGGGACATTTTACTAAAACGGTCCACTACCACAAAGATAGAGTCATGGCCTCTTGCAGTCCTAGGAAGTCCTAAAATGAAATCCATGCTAATGTCTTCCCAAGGAGCATTTGCAATCGGCAAAGGGGTATAGAGTCCATGCGGCATTGTTCTAGACTTTGCTTTTAAACATGAGATGCATCTAGAACAATGTCGTTGGACATCTTTCCTCATGTGTGGCCAACAAAATTTTGCTTTTAAAAGATCTAGAGTTTTATCAACTCCAAAGTGGCCCATGAGTCCCCCCTCATGTGATTCTTTGACAAGGAGTTTCCTATGTGTTCCTTGGGGAATGCAAAGTTTTCCCTCTTTAAAAAGATATCCCTCGGACACATAATAACCTCCTTACGCTCTATGTAGACATTGGGCATAGATGGATGAGAGTTCTTGATCATCTTGGTAAAGCTCTCTTATGTGGTCAAATCCAAGAATTTGGGCACCCAATTTTGAAAGGAGTGTATGCCGTCTTGAAAGAGCATCGGCCACTATATTGGTGCTCCCTTTCTTGTATTTGATTACATAAGGAAATTGTTCAAGAAATTCCATCCATTTAGCATGTCTCTTGTTGAGCTTGTGTTGGCCCTTTAAATATTTTAAAGACTCGTGATCACTATGGATGACAAATTCTTTAGACACAAGGTAGTGTTCCCAAGTCTTTAGGGCTCGCACAAGAGCATAGAGCTCTTTGTCATAGGTGGGGTAGTTGAGGGTGGCACCATGGAGTTTTTCACTAAAAATAAGCAATGGGGTGTCCACCTTGCAACAAAACCGCACCTATGCCTACCCCCGATGCATCACATTCTATCTCAAAGGTTTTGGAAAAATTTGGAAGAGATAGGATGGGTGCATTGGTGAGTTGAGCTTTTAGCCTTTGAAAGGCTTGCTCATGCTTTTCATTCCAACAAAATGCAACATCTTTTTTAACAAGTTCATTCAAAGGAGATGCTAGGCTAGAAAAATTAGGCACAAACCTTCTATAGAAGCTAGCTAACCCATGAAAACTTCTTACATCACTTACATTTTGTGGAGTTGGCCACTCTCGGATGGCTTTGATTTTCTCGGGATCTACATGCACCCCCTTATTGTTTACTATGAAGCCTAAAAAGACTACGCTATCTACACAAAAGGTACACTTATCCCTATTTGCAAAAAGACTATTTTTCCTAAGAACTAGAAGAACTTCCCTAAGGTGACTTAGATGGTCTTCTAGGGTTTTACTATATACTAAAATATCATCAAAGTAAACTACTACATATTTACCTATACAATCCCTCAAGGTGTGATTCATAAGCCTCATGAATGTACTTGGGGCATTAGTAAGCCCAAAGGGCATCACCAACCACTCGTATAATCCAAATTTGGTCTTAAAAGCGGTTTTCCACTCATCACCCTCCTTGATTCGAATTTGGTGATATCCACTTTTAAGGTCAATTTTGGAGAATAGAGTTAACCCATGCAATTCATCAAGCATATCATCAAGCCTTGGAATTGGATGCCTATACTTGATGGTGATGTTGTTGATTGCTCGACAATCACAACACATGCGCCATTTTCCATCTTTTTTTGGCACCAACAAGACAGGTACAGCACAAGGGCTTAGGCTCTTTTGAACCCAACCCTTCTCCAACAAGTCTTGAACTTGTGATTCTATCTCCTTAGTTTCCTCGGGATTGGTTCTATAAGCAGGCCTATTTGGTAGGCTTGCCCCCGGGATAAAGTCAATTTGATGTTCTATTCCCCTTAGAGGAGGAAGCCCAATGGGTCCTTCTTGTGAGAATAGATCTTCAAATTCACTCAAAAGATTTTCGATTTGAGGAGGTAAATTCATAAGTTCACTACTTGTGGCAGTGCATGTAAGTGCTCCTTTACACAAGATAAGGCTTGGTTGTTCAACAAGAAGCAAGTTTTCAAAGACGTTTTCAAGAGGCTTTGCTTGTTGACCAACCTTGTGGGAAGGAACACTCTTCTCCCACGCCTTCCTATCCCTAAGGATTTTCTCTTTTTCTAGCGCTTTTTTTTTTTTTGTTTTCCTCATCCCTCTTTTGCTTCATTTGTATTTGGTCTTTTACCACTTGAGAATGTGGTAAAGGACTAAGTACAAACTTTTTATACTTATGGGTGAAGGAAATTTCGTTAGTGAGACCATCATGCAAGGTTTTCTTATCAAATTGCCATGGTCTCCCTAATAAAATATGACAAGCTTCCGTAGGTACTACATCACATAAAACTTTGTCTTTGTAGTTCCCTATGGAAAACTTGATTTCCACTTGCTTGTCTACATGTAGTTCCCCATTTTCATTAAGCCATTGAAGTTTGTAAGGTTTTGGGTGGGGAACCACTTGTAGCTTAAGCTTTTCAACCATCCTAGCACTACAACAATTACAACTAGAACCACTGTCCACAATGAGAGAGCATATGTTTTCTAAAACATTGCATCTTGTATGAAATATGTTCTCTCTTTGTGTCTCAATGGATGTGCTAGGGTGATTGTTGAGGGTTCTCCTAATCATAAGCAATTCTCCCTCTAGTGGAGCTACCCTCTCATCCTCTCCCCCTTCCTCTCTCTCACTAGGCTCATCCTCGCCACTAGTGTACTCATCTACACCTTTAAGAAACAAAGTCCTTTGGTTTGGACATTGTGCTTGCACATGCCCCCTACCATAGCACTTAAAACACTTAACATCTCTAGCTCGGATGGGTGGGGTTGAGGTTTCTTTGGTGAAGGGCTTGGTAGGCTCTTTTGGTTTTTCCTTGGATGTACTACCCTCCCTTCTAAACTCTTTCTTGGGATAAAAGCTAGAATAGGGGCTCACCTTTTGACTTGAGGTTTTGCGCAAGTTTTATTGCTCAACTTTAATGCAAAGTTGAACCAAATCATTCAAGTCTTGATAAGGTAAGAGCTCTACTCTATCTCTTATCTCAAGTGATAGGCCACTAAGGAACCTAGCTATGGTGGTTTCCTCCTCTTCTCTAATGGATGCTCTCATCATGTAGAGCTCCATTTTTTGCCTATACTCTTCCACACTCATGTTCTTTTGTTGGAGTCTTTGGAGCTTGTCCATCAACTCCCTATGGTAGTAGGAAGGTATATGTCGACGTCTTAGGGCTCCCCTAAGGTCATTCCAATATGTAATGGAAGGTTCCCTATGAAGACGTCTATCTCTTTCGAGAGAGGTCCATCAATACATGGCGTTCCCTTGGAAACTAAGGGTGGCTAAGGGTACTTTTCGTTCCTCACTTACCCTATGGCAAGCAAAAAGTTGCTCTACCTTCATCTCCCAATCTAGATATACTTCTGCATTCTCCTTTCCATGAAAATGAGGTAGGTCTACTCTAGTTTCCCTTGGCACCTCTTGTTCCCTTTGCCTAGTTCTTCTAGGGGGTGGTTGGTAATAATCATTGATTCTACGGCTTCCCTCCCCTAGAGACTCAATACTTTGAGAATGGGATGTATGAGTTTTTTTTTTATTTTTGTGATTTTTGTGATTTCTCTTCTTGAGCTTTAGCCAACTCATTAATTTTGTTCTCATTCTCCAATTGTCTAAAAGATATCAATTGTACCGCTTGGGATACTTCTTTTAAAAGAGTTTTCAAAGATTTTACTTCACTTTCTATAGACTTTGGAGAGTGAGAAGAAGAAGACATGGCTAAAACTTTGTGTATATAGGTGTTTTACTTTGAGAAAGTTTAGGAAAGTTAAAGAAGGTAGTTTTCCAGGTAAGGGAGGTGAGTCACAAAGGACTACTTAAGTACCAAGCCTTTTCCTTGCCAAAAACTATCCCCCAATATCTTCACACAAGACTTTCTCTTAGTGAAACACTTAGAACACAAATAAGTTGAGAAATAAATGCAAGAAAACAATGCAAGCTAACTATGCAATCAAAGCTAGTCGGTTTAGCACACAAATTAAACAAAATTAAACATGCAAAACGTAGCTATGAAAGCAAAAGAAAAGCAATTACAAACAAGTAACAATTACTAATCAAGAAATTGCTATACTATTCGGCCCTAGGTGAGGCTTCTTGGACACTTTGAGCCCTTGAAGACACACTCACCGTCTAAACGTAATTAACAAGGTAATTAACAATAAACCAAGTTGCAAAGGAAAAAGAGAACTCCCTTTGTTGATCCTCTTTTTGGTTAGTGCACTTCCTTGTTGTCTTTGCTTATTGATCTTCCAAGTGTTTGTAGTGTTTTCTCAAGAATGCTTGTTTCGGCTTTGGCCTTGTCTTCTCCTTAGAATGATGGTCTTTAATCCTCCAATTTCCAGCACCTAGCAAAGGGCTAAACCTTAACCAAATCAAGTTCCCATTCACATAAGCACCAAAGAAGAATTAAATTCCAGCACCCAAATTAGAGGTCAAAGAACAAAAGCAAGAAACAAATTTAATTGAATAAAACAGTACCACCAAAAGGATTTAGATTGTGACAACTAGAAAGAGAGTCAAGTAAGTAAAGCAAACAAATAAAGGTACTCAATTACAGGTTGACACACAAAAGAATTCCTAAAGAAAAGCACTAGATTAGATGACCAAATAAAAAAAACAGCACCACTGGAAAATGTTGTGGGCCAGAAAACGTGTTTGTTCCCCGATTTATGCTGATCTGTATTTTTGTAATTTGGCTATGAAATTTGTTATGCAAGATATTCAGGATCTTATCTAAAATCTGGCTTTGGATTCACTCAAAACGGATGCACCATTTTTTTTTAATAAATTTTTCAAAATTGGTGTTCGGTTAGGCCAGCTGGAGCGCTTCAGATTTGCACTCTGATCTTAAAAGATTTTTTTCTGTTGCTTCTTTTGACCTAATTCTTTTTTTGTCCTTTCTATAACACTTTAAACTTGCATTTTCCAGAGAATCAAAATTTTCCTATGGGTGGAAATATTTTTCTGGGTTAAAACAGCCAAAACAGAGAAGGTGAAAACAGGGGAATCTGAAAACTGGAAACAAAAACAGCAAGATACCAAAGTTTAGACACAATGGAAATTTGTGAAATAGAATTGTGTATGATCTAAACACAATATGAACTCAAAATAAAAATTAAAAAGGCACCAAAGGAGCAAAGAACAGCAGATTCAAGCAAATAATGAGACCCAAAATCAAGAAACAATTAAGCCAAATAAAAGGACTATTATGAATTGTTGACAATATGGATGAACATGACTTGACAAAACATGTATAGATTCAGAAAATTAAAGACTCAAAGCATAATATAAAGCAAAATAATGAAAGCAATAAAGACTCAAAGCCTAAAACAAAATAGCAACACAAAGGTGTATGGAATCCTATCACAAATTGCACAAGAACTTGTTCAAGATCAAATGAACAAGAGTGCTTCGGTTGGATCTTCCACAAAGCACACCAAGAACAAATTAAAATGTAAAAAACAGCAAGACAAGTATGGAAAGTAAATGACAATATGAAATAAAGAAGAACTAAAATTGAAAAGACAAGGAGCTACTCATCTTGAAGAACCAAAGCTCTGATACCAAATGATGGCATTTTCATGAAGTTCTTCTTGAATCAAAGTAGAGTATGGGGCGGAAGCAATGAATGAGAGTGAGCAAGATCCTCCTAAGAGTGGTGTTGATCTTGTAGGTGCATGATAAGTATGGGTATTGAGTGGTTCGGCCAGCTCAAGGGAAAAGATGAAGGAATTGAAGTTTAGAGCCTAGGATTCTAGGGAGAAGCAAAGTTGAGCACAAATTGGCAGCATAACTTTACTCACAATAAACTTGCCACATACATGAGATAGCCTCCCTATTTATAGGCTATTTGGGACGTAAATCATAAGCTAATGCTTAATGAAATGTAAACCAAATGAAATGTAAAGCTATGCCATGTGCCATGACCGGTCACACCTAGCAAAGTTCTAGAAGGTTTCATTTCAAATTACTTTCTACACTACCCTATCTACTAAGTACCCCTATTGGGCCTTGATGCAACATATACAAGGCTTTCTCTCTTCCATCCGTGGCTTCTTCCACTTGTGCTTGTACATGCTTAGCCATTGATCTTGTGAGAGGACCTAGACGGTCTAGTGCCACACCTAGACGCTCCATGGGTAGACGCTTCCCTTCTTCACGGTCTAGACGCTCATTCCTTGGAGCTAGACGCTCTCCTTGGTCTAGACGCTCTTCATGGTGTGGGCTTTGGCTCCCATGGCTAGATGTGCTTGGCCCTCCTCCATCACCCATGAGAAAAGAGGTTCAAAGACATTACTTTAGGTACAATTCTTGTTTTCAAACTACACCTAAGGTAAAGTCTCAAGAACTCTATACTCCTTCACCTTTTGTCAATGATCCTTGGGAAGACACACATTTCATATTAGAGCTTCCTAGGACAACAAAAGGTTTTAAGTCCATTTTCATGGATGTGGATAAACTCTTCCTAAGAAAAGTGACAAGTCACCATGATTTAACTTCAAAAATAGTGATAAATAGAGCTCCAAAATCTGAAAACATAGCTCTTCCTTCTATGCTTCACGAAATCATGAGGGACACCCACAATTCTTGGGATAAGAATCCTTTTCCTATTGAGCATGCATACAATGGAGTAGTCCACAAGATTACTCATATTTCTACATTTGAAGTTGTATGTGAACCTAGTCCTCTTACCCTTTTAAAGTTGTTACCTCCTAAAGGAATTATGCCTAAGGGAAAAGTAACTACTATTGGAAATTTTAGAAAACATAAGAGGATTAGAGGGCACATACAACCATCAAAAGGGGAATATTGTGAGAAGTTTCCAAAAACAAAAGAAAAACAAAAATGGCAACTTCACACAATTAAATTTTCTCCAAATGCTCGCACTAACTCCTTTGCTTTGTTTCAAGATTCCCATAGATTGACATTTGATCCGGGAGGACACACCTTGACGAAGCAAGAGGCTGCTATCCGAGATCAAGTCTGCAAATCTGAGGATAGATCTTCTCATGAAGGAGGAGATGATGGACACCATCCAGCCACAACCATCCCCCTAAGAAGCAAAAGCATTGGATTTGAGGACAAATCCTTTTCAAGAGTGAGGGGATGATGGAAGAGGGTCAAGCACAACCTTTCATGAAAAGCAAGAGCCAAGTCAAGAACGTCCAAGATCAAGCTAGGAGCGTCTAAGACCAAGCTAAGAGCGTCTAAGACCAAGCTAGGAGCGTCTAAGACCAAGCTAGGAGCGTCTAGGACAAGAAGACCAAGCTAGGGGCGTCTAAGACAAGCTAGGAGCGTCTAGGACAAGAAGACTTGGATCAAAGCTATGAATGGGAGAGTGGCTTACTAGCACAAATTCCGTGAAGGCCCAACAAGTGTAGTTTAGCTTTAATTGGGGTGTAAATAGCATAGCCATGTGGACAAATGTTTATTTTTCTGCACATTAGAATTAAGGAGGAGTTAACCTTGATTAGCAAAGGTTTCTAGAAGCCTTCACTAATCAAGGGACGGTTTTGGTAGCCATGTGAACCCATGTGCACCCATGTGCTCCATGTGCTCATGTGCCTCACATTTACATTTCATTTGGCTTACATTTCATCTTCTCTTAGCTTAGGATTTACGACCTCCTTAGCCTATAAAAGGAGATGCCTAGCTCTTGTATTTTCAAGATTAATGAGAGTAATGTTATGCTGCCAACATTGTGCCATACATTGCTTTTCCCTAGTTTCTAGGATCTAATCTTCATCTTCATCACCTACCATAGGGCTGGCCGAACCTCCCTCTTTCCATACACATCATGCACCTTCAAGATCACCATAGCTCCTAGGAGGATCTTGCACATTTCAATTCATAGCTTCCGCACCATTTTTCACAACATCCAAGAAGAGCTCCATGAATTTGCCATCAGATATACTCCTTCACTCTTTTCTTTCTCCTCTTCACTAGATTCATCCTCTTAGCTACTATACTCATCTTTGCCCCTTAAGATCATGGTTCTCCTATTGGGAAATTGAGATGCTATATGACCTCTACCAAGACATTTAAAGCATTGAACCTCTCTAGTGCACATCTTTCCCTCTCTCTAGGATCTTGGGAGTTTCTAGTTTGGGTTTCTCCTTAGGATAACTTTCCTCCCTTCTTTCTTGTACTCTTTCTTGGGATAAGAGCTAGAGTAAGAATTTTCCTTCCGACTTGACCCTTTTCTCAAATTTTGTTGTGCAACTTTTATGCTAAGTTAGACCAAGTAATTCAGATCCCTGTAAGGCAAAAGTTCTACTTTGTCTCTTATCTTAAGACTGAGACCACTTAAAAGCCTAGAGGTGGTGGTGGTTTCTTCCTCCCTAATGGATGCTCTCATCATATACAACTTCATTTTATGCCTATATTCCTCTACACTCATGTTCTTTTATTAGAGTCTTTGGAGCTTGTCCCTCAACTCTCTATTGTAGTATGAAAGATATGGCAATGTCTCAAGGCTCCCCTAAGGTCATTCAAATAAGTAATGGGAGGGTCCTTATGGAGACGTCTCTCTCTCTAGGGCAATCCACCAATACATGACATTTGACTAAAAGCTTAAAGTTGTTAGGCGTACGTTCCTTTCCTCACTCACATGATGACAAGAAAAAAGTTGTTTTACTTTCATATTAATCACCGAAACTTCAATTAATAAACTGAATATTGGCGTTGGAATTTCACACAAAAAGTGTGCCAATTAATTTCAATAATATTTTTAAACTTGTTGGTCAATTCAAATGTCTGGAGACAACTATTTTGCACTCTATTCATTTTTTATTTTCATGTTTTTTTCTCTTTTAAATTTTGATGTAATTCTTTTTTACACTTTTTCTCAACACATCAAAGTACTCAAGTGTAGAGTTTCATATTTTTTTTTATCAAGAGCTCAAATAATGATAAACATTTTAAGCCACCACAAAATTCTGGGAAAAGAGGAAAACCTAATTGAATTCAAAAAACAACTTTCAAAACTCAAGACACACTAGAATGGGACGAAACTAGAACTTGTATGAAACTAACAACAAGTATATAACTCAAATATGAAAAATTAAAATACACCAAAGCTCAAATTCATATTAGAATTAAGACTCAAATTTAAAAAAAAAAAAACAAATCAATTAAAATAAGTACTACATGAATTTGATGAAGAACATGACTAGACATTACTTGAACTTGATTTCAAAATTAAAACGACTCAAATTAACATGACTTGCACCAGATAAAATTGCAATAAAACTCAAGAAAAATGTAAAAGCACCATGGTATACTCAATGGAAATCCTAAAAACTCATACGGATCTTTCAAGAACAATTAAAACATCTAAATTGAATAGAAATAGAAACAAACATCATTAGGCATTAATAAAATGGAATTGAAACAATTCAAGAAACTCAAGAACATCAATGAACAACACAGAAATAGGAACAAACAATTTAGAAGAAGAAGATACTTAGCTCTTGACGAACCAAAGTTCTAGATACCAAATGATAGCATCATTTTCATCCGGTTCGATTTTTCTTGAAGATTGGTTGGAGTTGGCGGATGCTAATGGAATTAATGAGTCAAGGAGCTCCATTGAAACTAATGATTCCTTAGAGTTGTCGTGAGGTGTGGGGAGAGTGATTGGTCCGACCAAATCATTCAAAGAAATGAGAGAAGAGACCAAAGATGTCTATCCTATAGAGATTAGACAAGAGAGTGCTTAGGCTTGCAATTTGGTAGCATAACACTCATATATTTGATCTACAAAAACATGAGTCAAACACCTCAATTTATAGGTGAGAGGGTCGGTCAAGCTACAAGCTGGTGGGAAAATTCAAATGCAAAAAGGTTTCAATTAGGCGCCTAAATCAAGTGACAAGGTAAGCATTAGCAAGGTGTGCACCATGTGACGTAATTAGGTCTAATGATCGGTCTAGGGTTTAATGTGGGTTGTGATTATACCCCAAGTATGTTTTGGAAACCTAACCCTAACCCTAATCTACTAAAGACCAACATACAAGCTAAAATCCTACTCTACTTTTAAGCAAGAAAATCAAATCCTACTCTAAAATTTATACAAGGTTATGACACCTTCAAATATATATAAGAGAGTGTCTCTACCATCAGTAGCAGAGTCTCACTCTTTTTTGTATTCTCTTTGTCATAGTTATAGTGGTTGATCCTGAGCTGAGACCTCTGTCATCATGAAGTCATCAACATTAATATCAACTTCGATGTAAGTATTTATCGAAATCGCGACAACTTCAATTAAAAAAGTGGCTTTAAATTTTTTAACAAAGTAGTTAATTGTGACTATGATTTCACTGATTTTCAAATTCATAGTCATTCAGTGACAACTTTTATGTAATATTTTCACAAATTGTCCATTTACGTTATTTTAGGACTAAATAATACTATTCTTATAATTTTTCTCGGCTTTGTAGGCTTCATCCCCCTATACTTATCTTTTTGTTCTTTTGTGTCGAAGAATTAAAATTTGTGGAGTGTTCTCACGTGGAGGAGAAAATTGGTAGACGAGTCTCTCTTATTTACATTCAATTCTTGTGGGGTCCGCGGTCATTGGTATCAATTGGAGTAAAATGTGCATGAAATTTAGGATGGGTGCAACGAAAAAGAGAGTTAAAGTGGGGTCCACGGCTTTTTAATGTTTTATTTCCTCACGCATTAATTTCTTTTTGGGCCCCTCGTGTTAATATTTCCACTCTTGGACTCTTTCTATTGGTCGTTTCTTCCTACACCTTCATACATTTTTGTGTCAATTTCATGAGTTCTTGGATTTTAAAAATGTTTTTCTATAAGTTATAGTATAGTTTATATTTGTATAGTTTATATTTCTATAAGTCTTTTTCAAATTAAGGATTAACTTTTGAATAATGTAATCCAAGTTTTTTCTATATTTGGAATTAATTTATAGATTATTTAATCTGAAATTTTTTTATAGATATGAGATTAGCTTTTTATTATATAATTCAAAAGTTTTTTTTAATTTTGAGATTAACTTCCAAATTACATAATCTAAAACTATTTTCTAAATATGAAATTAGTTTCTGAATTATGAAATTAGAAAGCGTTCTCTATATTTAGATTAGTTTCTAGATTACATATTTCAGAAATTGTGACGTTGAAATGCAACAATTGGAGGAAGTGGAATAACCAAAGGACGCTTTTCAAAGTGGTAATGAGGTTAGGCGAGTCAATGAACATGGTGGAAGCCAGTCGCCGGTAGATGCCACGTTAGGCGAATAACGTACTTGGCAGAAGCAAACAACAGATATAATTTTGTCAAATTGTGTGAAGAAATATGAACAGTAGGTGAACGTTGGAAATAATAGCTCTAATATGGAAATTGTGTGTCAGGTGACCTCAGATCTTCAAACGGCTACTTCTGTTGTGCCTGAGACGATGGAAATGTTGGATGCCTTACGCCAGCTTGTTGCATCAATATCTATTTTCAGTGGCAGGCCCAATAAAGAGATGGGCCAAAAGACTCTCTCTGAGGCTCATATAGCAAGTGAAGCTTCATCTGTTGATGGCCCGCGGTACTCCCCAACATTCGTATTCAATAATTCACTGGCAAATGCAAATGCTCCCTGCATCATATCAATTCCAACATGCATCCAATATGTTACTGAAAATGACAAAAATACCCCTAAAAAATGACGAAAGTAACCTTAAATAAAAGGAGAGTGTAAATAAAAATTACTTTCAGAATCTTTTATCTGGAAATATTCCGGATTTGGATATCGGGAACACATTTTTGAATTCCATAAATTTTTTATCCAGAATGCATTTTTAGTGTTTCGGATCTTTTTATCCATAATGTATTTTTTTATTTTTGAATAATATTTACTATTCTGAATTTTTAAATCCAAAATAAGGGTAATTTTGGATATTTAGAAAAATGATAGGGTGCAGGTTATAATTGATATGGTGTAGGAAGAAATTGTCTAATTCACTACGTCAGATCCACGACAACAAGCCCAATAATGCCTCTACCTGCGATGTGCCTATCGAATTGGTTGTGGCAACACAAAATGACCTTATCCTTGACGCGCAAAGTTGGGAAATCTTTGTCAATTTGAAGATTGGTGATTCTAATGGAAAATAGTGGTCAGAGACGGTGGCCATGAATTTCTCTCAATAAGGGCAACTAGAAGATTTTGTAGGCAATACAACCCAACTTGACAAGCAGATGAGCAAGGACACAACAGACACTTCACAATTAGGTCAGTTATCTCATCATACAAGACCAAGTCCCACCAAATCTCATCATATGGTGCGGTTTTGACCTAGGCTTAACCTATCCACCCCTTTCCTTCCCTTCTCTCACTCTTGCCAATCAAGGCACCCTATCCTATAAATAGGATGTCTTGCCTCATCTATTTTATACTTGAATTTGGATATAGAAGAGAAACTTTGCTTGAGTGATTAGTGAGTTTTATCTCCTAAAGTTCTTGGGTCTTATCTTGAGTTTAGTGCACCTCAAGTGGAGGCTCCTCACCACTCATCTTGGAACCATCCACCATTCCAAGTGATGTGATTCTTTGCTCCATTTTCCATAAGCTTTCTTCATCTCTTCATCTTTTCCTTTCTTATTTGCGCCATTTTAATTCCTTTTTATGTCCTTATGTTCTTCCATCTTGTTTATTTCCATTATATGTTTTTATTTCTGCACCTCACCATCATCAACACCATATAATTGTGTTTTTCTCTTTGCCCTCTAGAAGTGAATCTTCACACTTACTTAACCATTTGGTTAAGTTCGCCTCCAGTGGGAATCTTCTTTGGGTTTCTCACCATAATTGCTAATTCAATAAAATCCTAAACAAAGTGCAACCCATAAAATGTGCAATCCTAATATCAACTCACATCAGTTAGTCTCCTTAAGACTTAGCCTAAACTCTTTTCTAGTGAGTTGGCCTCACCACTCACTCTCACAAATTCCTAACTCCACTTCAATTCATGGAAACTCTTCTTGAGTTTCTTTAATGCTTTCGCTCCTCAGATCTCCTTCATCATCCATCCAAAGAAGAAATTACAAAGATCACTATTAAAAGAAGAACGTTTTTCCACCAGGGTGGGAAGTCAAACTATCTAAATTTGAAATCTAGTATCAACCGAGGGGGAGGGGGAGGGGGGAATCAAGTTTGCTAACTTTATGGCCAAACTCAGCCTAAATCGATCCAAGATGATCTTCGGTGGACACTACATATTGACGAATCATCTAATGACAAATCGTGTGGGGTAGGAGTATTCTCGAGGGCCTGAGTGGGATCCTCTTGGAACACTCTTTGAAGATTGATTTTAAAACTTCAAATAATCAGGCAGAATATGAGGTTATACTGGTCGGACTAATATTGGCACATGATATGTAAGCTCGTAGGGTACTTTGTAAAAGCAACTCCCAACTAGTAGTCAATCAGGTAAAAGGATAGTTCGAGGTTATAATTCCTATTGCAATACCACCTCGTTCGGAATCTTATCTCCAAGTTCATATTTATTCATATTGAACACATCCGACGAGAGCACAACGCTAGAGGTGACATGCTTTCTAGGTTGGCTACAACTAAAAAAAGGTCTCCATTGGTCAGTAATCTATGTGGTCCTCAAGAGTCCAAGTGTCAACACAGACGAGTGTCTGACAATTACCAAAGAAGAAACATGGATGACACATATCCAATGCTTCATAGAGAACGATGAGTGTGGAGCCCAAAAGGAAAATACCAAGAGGCAACAAACCGCATGATTCATCCTCATCAGTTGTGAACTATACCGTTGAGGATACACCCAACCCTTACTGAAGTGTATCTCTTAATGAAATCCATGCGAGAAATAACTTACTACGTCATGCGAGAGAAATCCATGAAGGAGTATGCAGTAGTCACTCGGGAGCAAGGAGGGTTGCTAAGGTACTTAGAGTAGGATACTACTGGCCGACCGTTCAGAGTGATTTCACCGAGTTTGTACGCAAATGTTTGAAATGCCAAGAATATGACGCATTATCCCATCAGTAGCCCGAAAACCTTCATTACATCTTATCCCCTTGGTCATTTGAAAAATAGAGAATGGACATTATTAGACCTTTCAACCAGGTAAAAGACAACGCAAATTCCAACCTCATGGAGTAGAATCAAATTAGTTTTCAAAAGTCTTTTAAAAAATATTCTAATAATACAACTTTTAAACATTTCAAAATAATGAATGTAAACCATGATTTGTTCAAACATCATCCTTCACTCGTTTCAATTCAAACTTAATAATTCAAAATCAATATATTATTATTAGGATTAATCTCTTTTTTAGTTTTCACACACCATCTCATGTTTTTCTTAGTTTACAATTCCGGAGCTGTTGGGTATAACTGCTTCTTCCCAAAGTATAAAAACCTAATGATACAACAAATCAATTTCAAAAACTATGAATATTTTAATATTATAAAAAAAACCATAGTGTATAAGATTTTTAGTTTTTACGTCATGATTTAATCATAAATTACTATCTAAAATAAATTTATTAATTTTTATAATAATAAAGTAAACTGACTAATGCATATCAAAACAAAGACTAAAATAATATAAACTCAACACAATCTTTGATTTTATGTGAATAAAACAATGTTTGTGGGCAAAGATATTTTCATTAATTAGTATTCTACTTTCTTAGAATTTGAATTTAAAAAAATATATATATATATATATATATGTATTTATAAAGAATTAAAGTTCTTTATATTTTTTAAAATTGTTCGTAATTATTTATAGATTTTTAGAGTTTTAAAATAAGGATTATCAAAATAATATTTCACATCTTTCAATCCAATAGTCATTAGTTACTAGTTACAAGCAAGTAATTATTTTTAATTATCCATTGTGTATTCGAGTTATTTAGATATATCCATATTAAATATTTTATCAACCATATTTAATTTAATTATGATTATATCTTGAATATATGAGATATGGATGGACACAACAATAAATATTATGTTTTGAAAATAATTAATTATTTTATCAATTTCACTTAAAGTAAATAATTATTAATTTACATTTTTATTTTTTGTTACTAAAATGGTCAAGTTAAAATTAATTTTACAATTATTTTTAAATTTTAATTTATTTAGAAAACTCAATTTTATGGATTATGAATTAAAATGTGATTTTATAATTTTAATAAACTGTTAATTGTAGTTTTAAGCAGGCAGCCGCATATTTTCAGGATTAGATGCTTACCAAAGAATTCAATCTGCAGTACAGTTGGGCCAAACCCAAATACAAAATTATATTAAAAGGCTTTTTCTCTCTGCACCTCCATAATTACTAACTCCTCCATTATTTTAAAATGACTACTTTATTATTTATCATACTTCAATAGTGATTTTCGGATTACCTGTTTTAAAAATATTTCAGATCAAACTTTCCAGAATAAGATTTCTTGAACAATTTTTTTGAAATAAAATTTCGAGAACATGAGGAACAAGCTTTTTGAAAATCCAGTTTCCATAGCAGTGTGTGTTGCAGGTGCGATGGTGGAGGTTGCTTCAAGAATAAACACCTTTATTTAAGTGGTGTGAGCAACGTTCAAAGTACCTTGGATGGGATGCTTCTTCCTGCACCTCCATAGTTAAAATGTTTGAAAGTTTGCTTATGGAGGGATGTTTTCTCTATATTCCAAATTGTGTATTCTGATCACTCTCAAGTTTCACAATGTGTATTTCTTTATTAGATAATTCAGAACTTGTTTCTGAATTCAGGAAAAGGTTTCACAATAGTCAATCTATAATACAAATCTATATTTTATATATTCTGAATCATGTAATCTAAGTAAATTTATGATATGTGAACTTTCTCTTTATTGGTAGAATTCAATTTTTTTTTTTAAAATACATTTTGAATTACATAATCAATAAGTTTATTTTGAATTTCAAAAAAATACATTTCATAATACATAATCCAAAAATCTTTTCTGATTCTAAAAATATTTCTTTTACAAAGTATATTTTAAATTATATAATAAAAAAACTTCCAGATATTATGTAATACATAATGTATTTTTTTACAAGAAAAAAAATATATTTTCACATAAATGTGGCAAGAAGAAGCCGTTGGTGTCTCAAAGGCAACATCATCAACCATTGTGCATTGGGTTCATCACTGTTAGAATTTGATAAATTTTAGGTCCACTTTTTTTAACTCTTATAATCAATTTCTTAAGGAAATAAGGACAAATTTTGAATTAATCAAATTATGATCCAAAAGCGGTGTATTATTGGTTTTTTATTTTAATTGAAAAGGATTTTTCCTCGCATATTTTTCATTTTTTTTATTTGTTAGACAAAAATTCTCAAATATGTTTTCAGGGTTTATTGACCATGATGGTTTTTTTTTTTTTTACCAAAATGGTGTCCGTTTAAAAAAAATTATAAATTTAGGCAAGTCGTGCCTAATTGGAACGACTTCATATGCAGAAGTCGTGCCTAATTGGTACGACTTCTGCCATGTCATACTAAAGTCGTGTCAACTTGGCACGACTTCTGCCCTGTCATACTGAAGTCGTGCCAACTTGGCACGACTTCTGTCCCGTCATACTGAAGTCGTACCAACTTGACACGACTTCTGCCCTGTCATACAGAAGTCGTGCCAACGTCAATAAAAATATTTTATTGATTCTTAAAACATTAACCATATATAAAATTATATATAATAATGATTGATAAAAATTAAGTAATACGAAAAAATATTTTTACAGATTCTTAAACCATTAAATATTAAATAAAATTAGACACATTTTTTTATTATCATATATAAAATTATATAATCATATATAAAATTATATTTAATAATGATGGATAGAAATTAAGTAATACGAAAAAATATTTTATAGATTCTTAAAATATTAAATATTAAATAAAATTAGACACCTTTTTTTATTATCATATATAAAATTATATATAATAATGATGGATAGAAATTAAGTAATACGAAAAAATATTTTTATAAATTCTTAAAATATTAAATATTAAATAAAATTAGACACATTTTTTTATTACCATATATAAAATTATATATAATAATGATTGATAAAAATTAAGTAATACGAACAAATATTTTTACACATTCTTAAAACATTAAATATTAAATAAAATTAGACAAAAAAAATTTATTATCATATATAAAATTATATATAATAATGATTGATAGAAATTAAGTAATACGAAAAAATATTTTTATAGATTCTTAAAATATAAAATATTAAATAAAATTAGACACATTTTTTATTATCATATATAAAATTATATATAATAATGATTGATAAAAATTAAGTAATATGAAAAAATCTTTTTACAGATTCTTAAAATATTAAATATTAAATAAAATTAGACACATTTTTTTATTATCATATATAAATTATATATAATAATGATTGATAGAAATTAAGTAATACGAAAAAATATTTTTACAGATTCTTAAAACATTAACCATATATAAAATTATATATAATAATGATGGATAGAAATTAAGTAATACGAAAAAATATTTTTACAGATTCTTAAAACATTAAATATTAAATAAAATTAGACACACCTATTTTTATTATCATATAAAATTATATATAATAATGATTAGGCACGTTGGCACGACTTATGTCTGACGGTGCAGAAGTCGTGCCAAGTTGGTACGACTTCAGTATGACGGAACAGAAGTCGTGCCAAGTTGGCACGACTTTAGTATGACATGGCAGAAGTCGTGCCTAATTGGTACGACTTCTGCATATGAAGTCATCCCAATTAGGCACGACTTGCCTAAATTTATAATTTTTTTTAAACGGACACCATTTTGGTAAAAACCAAAAAAAATAACCCCATCATGGTCAATAAACTATGTTTTCAGTTATTAACAAAATATTGGTGAAAACAGAATTTGACTCGATAGTAAGCCGTAATTTTTTTATAAAGATTGATCACCAATAAATTAACAAGATATTTAGTAATTTTTTCCTTTATTTCAAATAAATTAAAATTTTATTTTGTTAGAGTGTTGAACGACCACATTTTGGTACGATAACAAGAACAGGTTGAGTTTTGTTACTATTATCAGGTGCGTTTATTTAACTTTTTTTCAAAAAAAATACTTTAATTAAAAATTATTTATTGTAAAATTTACTTGATTATTTCAACTTTAAAAAACAAAAGTTAAAAAAAAACTCACTTTTAATAAGATAATCCGAAGTTAATGGTTAGAGAATAACGTTTTTATGATTTTTTTTACACCAAAATTATCTTTTTTAACCATAGTTATTATTATCTAATAGTATGTGACCTATCTTATAGCATGTTACATATAGCATCCATTATAAAAAAAATCATTAAATAAAAATTAATTTTAGAGACCAGAATAATTAATTGTTATATTGACTAAATTAGAGGTCATTTTAGAGACTAAAAAAATTATTGATTTCTAAATTAGTTTTTATCATTGATAAATAGTTTCTAGATGAGTATCTAATTATTGGTAGTAAAAACTTTGGTAGCTAATTAGATACACATCTAGAAACTATTTATCAATAATATAAACTAATTTAGAAACCAATAATTTTTTTAGTCTCTAAAATATATTTAATTTAGTCAATATAATAACTAATTGTTTTTAGTTTCTAAAATTGGTTTCTATTTCATAATTTTCTAGTAGTGATCTTTCATCTCTTTTGTGAGTGCTCTTTGTTTTTTAGATCGAAATTCAATAAAATTTATTATAGTATAATTTAGATTCCAAATATAAAATACAAATTTTGTCTTATACTTCTCATATTTATGTTTACTTTTCAGCCACCAAAATTCCTAATTTAAACAAATGAATTTTTAACTTAAAATCCCTTCTTCATTTTTAATATCAATAACAGTTGTTCATATAGAAAATGAGCTAAAATAGTATGAGATGATTGTTCAAGTTGTATGAGTTGATTGACATCTTCTATGCAAGGTTATCGAACTTTTTAGATGAAAGTGGTCCATATGTAAAAGACTTTTCAACGTTCAAGTCATAAGAGTTTTAGAGGATACGAGTAAGTAATGAATGAAAGTATCATTATTTTGAAAATACTCCCTAAGGTGGTATCGATAGGCTTTTGGGCCTATGAAAATATCTTAGTAACTGATAACTATAATAGAATATTAAGTTGATTTTAGCGACAACGTAGGTCGGTATCTCTGAGATACGTGGCTTCTATAGCTGGTTAATTCTCACTATCTCAAGGTGAGTATTAATTGTTCAACAAATTTGGTATTAGATAGTGTTGAACCAAGTGGTGTTCAAGCTTTGAAGAATCCAAACCCTTTGAAGGATGTTGAAGCCTTGACTGAGCTTGTTGTTGTTGTGTTGTTTTAGTTTAGTTTTGGGGTAGTTTGAGTGTTGTAATCCACCTCTTGATCGAATCTAAAAGCATAGGCATTTCTCAATCTTTGTGAAAGAAAAATGTTTTTCAAACTAAGTTAAAACAACCGATTGTTTTGTCGAAACAACCGATTGTTTATACTTAGATGTTTTGAGAAAAGATTGAAAACTGTTTTTCAAATGGTTGAGCTGTTAAAACCAAAACAACCGATTGATTCGAGGAAACAACCGATTGTTTGTTTTGGGACCATAACAGAAAAACTATTTTATCTTTGACTGAGCTTTAAATGATTTAACTGCTTACGCTCCAGTCATTAAATGCTTTGACCAATCTTTTAATGCAATTTAAGAGTTTGTTAAGATTTGATAACAAACAACATCTTTGAATAAATTCAGAAAAACATATTTAAGTAACAATCTTTTACAAGATTTTAAAAAGAGTTTTTGAGTTTTTCAAAGAGTTGAGATTGCTTAGAGTTTGTGATTGATCAAAGTGTGTGGAATAGGATTCTGCTTGTATTGATTTTAGATTATCTTCTGTAACAAGTGTAATCCTTGTATTCTGTGAAACAAGTTTCGTTTCTATGTTTGCTGAGATTGGTTGTGTGTTCTTGAGGGGATCAAGATCAACAATCTTAGTGTTGGTGTGTTGGCCAAGAAGAGTGTGTGTCTTGAGGTGTTCAAGGTCACTTTCTTGGTTGTGGTGTAAGTGATCAAGGTGTGATTGCTTAGTGGATTTCCTCAGGGTTTCTGAGAAGACTGGATGTAGCTCTGGATTTGGAGTGAACCAGTATAAACATCTGTGTGCAATCTCTCTATCCCTAACTCTTTAAATTCAATTTTGTTTGTTGTTTGTTGGTATAAACAACTAATTGTTTTTGTGAAACAACCGATTGTTTTTCTGGTACTGCTGTTTTTGATTGCTGTTTTGGCAAACTGAATTTCTTATCAATTATTTCTTGAGATAGTTTCATTCTTGTTTTAAAAGTTTGCGAAAACCCTCTTTAAACAATTCACCCCCCCCCCCCCCTCTAGTTTAAAGTCATCCATTCTAATAGATAGTACACAAGCCCCAAGCTCAAAAATTCGATTTTATGGTAATTGGACCTTATTTTGAAATTTAGCTTTATTTGTATTTTTCTCGAGCTCTCAGAAATAGATTGTATTTTCATGACTTGTCATAAGTCAGACTTTGCAACCTCTTACATAGCTCACTGGTATGAGCTTATTTAACTCCTTGGTTCGAGCTTTTCTAGCTCGGTGAGTCGAGCTTCTCAAGCTCAATGGTCTAAATTTAAAATAATTAAAGTGTAATTAAGGTGATAATTATTGCCATTCAATGAAAATTAAAAAGCAATAATGATAGGTCATAATTAGAGAAATAAAAACCCTATAAGTATTAATGAAAGGTTTTTATGTCTAATGATGAGTTGTACGCTTTCAAGGTGTCACGTCAGTTTGGCGAATGATATTTCACCTAAAATCTTTCTTGAAGGGACACATTTCCTGGATAAAGGTGATGCTTCATTTTTTTCACTTGTTTCTTTTGTTATGATATTTTGAATGTTAGGGTTTTAAATGAAGCATTTTCAAAAACTTATGAAAGTCAAAGAGTGAACACATTGTCATATTTTGCTTACTTTTATTGGTGCGTGTTGTTTACTCTCATCCTAGCATTTTTGCTTTTCTTTTCTCTACCTTTGTCCCTTCATTTGTTCCCTGAATTCTTAAGGCCAAATGACATGACCTTGTAGCATTACTTAGTTCCATTAATCATAAATATTGTTTTGTCTTCATCATGAGGTACATTTTGATCTGATTGTACCCCGAGTATGCATTGAGGAAGCCAAGAAGCTCGAATCCCGAGGTACCATCAACAAGTCGATTAATACTCGGGAAAGGATATGTGTGTTTGGGACACGCTTTGTTCAAGTTCATGTAGTTAGTACACATCCTCCACTTACCATTCACCTTCTTTACCATAACCACATTTGCCAAGCACATGGTATACACAATCTCTGTGACAAAGTCGACTTTCAGGAGTTTGCTGACCTTTTGATTAATTGTTAAATGTCTTTCTTCGCCGAGCTTGCGCTTCCTTTGGCCATTGGCTTTACCCGATGGAGTATGATAAGCTTATGACACGTGAATTTTGAACCAGTGAGGATCCAC
Organism: Phaseolus vulgaris; assembly: GCF_051622355.1. Lineage (NCBI taxonomy): Eukaryota > Viridiplantae > Streptophyta > Magnoliopsida > Fabales > Fabaceae > Phaseolus > Phaseolus vulgaris. Next base: position 9,889,843 of record NC_143499.1, read on the forward strand.
ACAAACATATTGACATTGTTGACAAGTACTTGTTTTATCTCGTTCTGCAATGCTCTATGAATGATTTTCCCGACTCATGTGGTTTGAGTGGGGAGAGGACTGTGCTTCAACTCATCAAAACTAGGCTGATTTTCCTCGAACTCGACCATGGGTTCTAAATTCACTTCATCCTATAGATCTACCTATTCTATTATATGTATTTCCTCGACATTGTGAATCTGTCGAGGAATTTTTTGTTGTTAAGGTATTTCAATGACGTTTGTGTAGTACTGCTTGAAGATGGAGCCTTTACTGAATAAGGCATTACTCTTAAGCTCTGAGCATAACATTCCCGTGTTGTTTTGGGATTGACCTTCGCCGCAATGATTGAGCCATTCTGAGCCGAAAACATCATGGCCATGTGCGGTGTGGATACAAAAATGTCGAGCTTTTAGCAGCCGATAAGTACACTGTAAGAAGTATACACCTCAACCAAAATATATTCGATAATCACTATGTGATAGGCTACATTGTTAGCACATTTCATTCAATGGCAAGTGTATCAATTGCACAATAACAAGTAGTATGTAATTATCGCTCTCCCAAAGGACCTGTGCAACACATAAAATAATTGCAATTGGTAACCACTGTAGACAAAAGAATAAGTCCATTAAGTGTGTTTATGTGCAAGAAATTAAACTATGCAAAAACAATTAAAACTCTTTTCAAGATTTTATCAAAAACTTAGAATGTGGAATAAATTAGAAATGATATGGTGTGTTATTGTCAGGGTTAAACTTCACCAAACCTCACTCTCATGCATATAATCACTCAAATTCTTTCCAATTTAATTTTAAAGTCAACCCACAAGTGATGCAATCCTGCTGACCAGTAAGAACCACAACTAGAAAAGAAGCAAGAGAGGAATCTAAATAAAGAAACATGTTTTCAAAGATTTATAAATACATAGAATAGGGTTTTTAGGGCTTTGTATTCTGAGCCATAAATAGTATAGATTTATTTGGGTCGTGTATTTGGGGCCAAACCTAGAATAGGTCATAAAACCTAATCTTAGGAGAGAGGAGTGTGGCATGCTTCAGGTTTGGGTATTTACCATAGCTTGCGATGCAAGCTATTCTTCCTCCTTGTATATGACCGTACAAGGTTAACACAGGGTTATTGTAGGGTTTAGCTAGGGTTAGGTACCTTGGGCTGCAAGATACCTTCCCATATAAGTACATCATCCATGTACTTCCAAAATAACTTTAAATTTGAAATCATATTTCTTTCCATTAAGTGCACAATTATGCTTGTTCTTAGCTCCCTATTGGTTTTTCCTTCTTTGAGAATTCAACCTAGAACCTCCCTAGAGTTGGCCTAACCTCTTTTGGCTTGAAGAATTGTTCAAACCTCCCTTCCTCTACCAATCATCACCATAGCCATCTTTCCCCTCCATAAAAACTTGCGTCATCTTTATTCTTCCTCCATTGCATTTGACACACCATACCTCCCCCATAATTCATCAAAACGAAATTGCAATGTCTTCAATTTGTACTCCTTCAATATTCTTCCAAGAAGCATCAAGAAGAATTGCATCAACAAGTATACTCAAACTATAATTCCTTAGCAAAATGAGCCTAAGTTTCCTATTAGGAGTTAATTTCTTGAGCACTTAATAAGCAAATTTGTTTTCACAACAAGGGTTTAAGACAACTAATGAGTTAAGTTCCACTTCTAGATACAAGTTTCGTTAGGTATTTTGATTTGGTTCTTAATTACAAAAAATATTTTCCAATACCCAATGAATCTAATATCAAGCTATGAATGATCAAACCACAACAAGCTTTAAGCATAAAAACAAAATGTTAACATTGAATGGAAAAACATGTATCAATATAAACAATACCAATTACATGAGATCCCAAAAGAACGAATTTAGCTCTTCATTGCATGAAGATCCCAAAAAACAAAGATGAACAATGGAGGAGAAAGGGAAACCAAAGCTAAGAGAGAAGATCTCCAAAGGAACCCTAACAGAACTCCAGGTCTTCAAAAACGCCTCTTCTATACTCTAAACCCCCAAAAAATGAACTTCCCTCGTAGAAAAAGAAAGAAATAAGCCTCGGGTGCCTTGTCAGTAAATTTTGCGCCCAACGAATGACAATACACACTGGGCACAACCACTGGAAGCTGCCCTTGGTCCAGTTGGGGCTCACCATGCGTAGCTCTTTATCGATCTAACTGGAACTTAACACAAGTTAAATGGTGCTCAGCGTGGAGAATCGATGAAGGATGGTGTTTAGCGTGAATCCCCTAACACTCAGCTTGGGCAAAAATTTTCCTCTTTTTCTTTAAGGCCCTCATTTTAGGTACCAATTTTGATGGGGAGGATCATCTTCACTTCCAAGCTACCATACACTCAGTTAGGAGCAGAAGATTAACCACATAAATACACTGAAGAAATATTTGTTGTAACTTGTATAGATATGTAAATAGTATAATAGTCTTTCTTCTATCTTTGTATTTCTTACCCAATTTTTAGAATAGGTTAAAAATAACTAAAAGGATTTTTAGAAACCTTGACTTAACGTTTAAGCAAAGGTGTCTAGAGCACCTAAGGAGCTTGGATGATCATGACTCGCGTTTAACCTTTACCAAAGTTAAGTTTAACTTACTAAGATGAAGGTATCCAAGAGGCACAATTTAGAAACTCTTCAGCTTATAAATAAATGGCCCATCTTTTGTAATTCTTAGACTTGGATGAATATTGAATTGTGTTTATGAATTTTCAACACATTTCTCTCCAATTATCTATTTTGCTAGATACTCTCAAGCCTAGTAGAAACTCAAGAAAGTTGACCTCTCTTCCTTGGCTCTTGCACTAGAAACATCCCGCCTATTCATCTTCTCCTTCATTGCAATTTGATGCAACCTTCACCCTCTTCAAAGACTTTCCCTACCTTTAACCATCTCCTAAAAAACACAAGAACATAATTGCATCAAATTTTCCTTTCTGACTTTATGGCGCTCAACTCAAGTAATGTGGCGTTTAAAGCATGTGATCTTTTGAAAATTAACCTTTTAACCTTTCATCTGCTCTTCCACATATCCTATTCAATTGTTAGAAAATAATGGGATTAGTGGTATAATTAGATGATAGTAATCAAAATCTAATTACAAAAAATAGATTAAAAAAATGGGAACTAAGTAATTTAAAATTTGAAGAAGAGTTTATTATGTTAAAACAAAAAAATAACTAAAATAAAGGTAAAAATTAACATTATCAACTCCCCAAAACTTATAACATTGCTTGTACAAAAGGTAACTTGGCAAGAAGAGACATCTAATCAATAATGGTATAACAATTGAGAAGAAAATTCACACAATCACTTCAGATGTCGTTCATGTAAGAGAAATATGTGTTTCCTTGTTAAGCTTTGCCTATGGTTCTCACAGCGCAATTATAACAAAAGTGCATGCAAATATATTATTAGAGACTAACAATCATGACAAATTGTTTTCATTGATCAACTAAAGGAACCATTCCTTACTAGAATAAGTGTTTCACTTAAGCACACTAGTGTATAAGGATGAGAATTTTTCTCTCTTCCACCACTAATTTCACACAATTCAACTTTTCTTTTGGTTTAAAGAGCCAAGAATTTTCATAAGCATGCAAACATCAAAATAACTTTTATGGGTTATGATGAGAATCAAATAAAGGAGGCTTTTATTAATGGAGGAAGAGGACATCCACCCTCACATTTGAAGTTCTTCCTTCTAGTCTTCTCAAAATTAAAAGAAGACATAAAATAAAGATGAGGCCCAAGCCCAAAGCCCAAAAAGCCCAAGTCCATCCCATGAGGGGCAAGGCCAAGCATTAAATAAAAGAGCATCATTTGAATTACTCTTGTATAGTTGTAGGAGGTGTGGATATTAAATAAAGAAGTGTGAAAATGTAAAATAAAGTCACATTATCCATGTGACTTAGGAGAGTAGGTGTAGGTGTAGTTTTTAGGAGGTGTCATAGTAGAAAAAGGTCACACCTCCCATGTGACTTGTTTTTTGTGGGAATTTCAAATGAGTTTTATTTGAAATTTCCCACCTATTTTCCAGCACCCTCACACTATAAATAGAGGTGTGGGCTCTTTTAAAATTCAGATTTGAAATTGGTAATAGAGAAACTCTACTCAATTTGAGAGAGAATTGTGAGAACTTTGTCTTCTCCTACACCTTGTCTTATCTTGAGTGCATTTGGTTCTCTCAAGTGGCGGCATTAGCTCACTTATCTTGGAGCCTTCACCATCCAAGTGGCGTGATCACCAAACCAAGTCCTTCATCTCCATAAGTTCTTCTTTCCTTCATCTTCCAATTCATTTTCTAAGCTTTACGAAATGCTAAACATGTTTAAGCTTCTTTCTATTCGGTCTTAAGCTTCCTTTTCACTTTCTGTTCAATTCATTTCTGTTCTAGCTTGCTTGTTCGGTTCAATTCTGTATTTGAAGCATTCTATTCGGTTCTTTTGCTTTTAAACACATTTTAATCGGTTCAATTGTCAATAGATGGATCTTCCATATGAGTTTGGTGTTTGGTGCAAGTTTTCTTGAAACATAGAACATTGATCCAATTCTATTAAAAGTGCCTATTCTTTCTCCAACTCAAGTTGATTCCATAGAATGTCAAAGAATCATCTCTACTTTGCTAGTGGAATCATATCAGGTTATATTTTGGCTAGGTTAAGAAGGAACTTGGTTTTTCTAGTTAACAAAGACACCTTGAGCAAATAGAGCAATTAGATCTACTCATGAAATTAGTCCTCTAACTAGATTGAAACCAAATATCATCTCACCCTCAACATATTTTATTTTTCTATTTCCAATTTTATTTCCCTTTTTTTTCAAACATGAACTATAACCCTTTTTGAATTGTTTTTTATGCTCTTGATAAGTGCTATAATTCAGTAATATTTCATGCAAAAAGATTGACACTAATGGACTTTAATTGTTAATAGAGTTATAACTCAACCTCTAAATTATGAATTTGATCCTTTTTACATATTTTTGGATTATGAGATGAATAAGAACGATTTATTCTCAATTTTGTGCTAATTTTAGGAATTTAAGGAAAGATGGGGAGAAAAGGCTAAAGAAGAATGGATAAGTTGAAGACAAGGAGAAAAGACAAAGTTGGAGCATTGAAAACTTACCCAAGGCTCACTTAAGTGAGTTCACTCTAGTAAGTTGGACTTTTTCTCAAAAAAATCGCTTAAACAAGTAATATTTCGCTTAAGCAAGATGTCACTTAGCCCAAGACATATTAGGTTAAATAGAAGGAGTAAGGTAGAGAGAAAAGTGTGACCTGAAAGGGAAACCAAGGGAAGGAAACCGTAAAGGAGGAAATCGTCAAGGAGAAACATTCTGGATCTTCTTTTCTTGCTTTCAATGCTTGTAATAGCCACCATGAGTGGCTAATTCTTTCCTTAGGGATTGAGAGTAATATGTTCAAACTCCTTTCTTGATTGATGATTGGTATTATCATTTTATTCTTAAAGTTTGAATCTTTATTCATAATTTTGATCCTTAGATTAGACAGGAAAATACTTCTAAGCATTTGACCTAAATGATAAAACTTAACATGTTTGAATGTTAGGAATATATTTGAAATGTTAATTCATTTATAACATATATTCGAAATGATAAGAAAGTTTTTATAAATATGCGAGACATCGATGTTTAGGAGACAATCTTAATAATTTTGTATGTAAGAAATCAATATGAATGCTTTTTATGTGTGCGTCAATGTCAATCAAGATGGAATGTTATATGTTTTTATTCATTGAAAATGCAGACGAGTGTGAATAATTAACCTCAATCCAAATTTTCTCAATTTTCTCAATAGTTTGCCATAATATCAATCACAATTAAAACAATGAATGCATTTTCAACACAAGAACACGAGAGCAACAACATGCTTATGCTTAAAAGGAACAACACCATCTCCATTCAATCCACAAATATTAATTACGAGCAAGTGATAAGTGTCTAATTTCAGTAATATTTCATATTAAAATATAGACACTTATTAGTATTAATTGCTAATTTATATATAAAATAATCTTTAATTTATGAATTTAAACCTTTTTTACATTTTTTATGATCTTTATTTGAATAAGATCTTTTTATCCCCGAATTTGGTGTTAATTGCAGGTTTCTAGGGAAGATTGAAGATTTGGATTAAAGAGTAATGATTTGAGCTAAAAAGATAAAACTGGAAGGTCCCAAAATGGAGAAAGTGTCGAAAAAGCCAATTTTGCAACAGGAGATTCTCGCTCAAGCGAGAATGCTCTAGGACTATTTTCGAAAATCAACGCCTTTCTCGCTCAAGCGAGAATGCGTCAGACAGATTGGGCTTTTTTTTATGTTTTATCACTTAGCCCATCAACACGACACATGAAGCGACCTAACCCTAGAAAATTAGGTTAAATAGAGGGCTAGAGGCTCAACTCTAGTGTGCAAGATTGAGAGGAAAACCATTGAAAGAATTGTAACCCAATTGGGAGAATGGAAGGTGTTAGAAGTATGTGTGGTTAATTCTACCCTTTGGGATTGAGAGTAATCTGCTCGAATTCTTATGTATTGAGGTGATATTTAATATGATATAATATTATGTTCTTGATTGATTATTGGTATTGTTGTTTTACTTCTAAATTTTCGTGACAAATTGAGAATCTTAAATCTGACCATGAGGTATTTTTAGGGTTCTGACCTAAACAACAATACTTAACATATTTGAGTGTTAGAGATAGACTTGAAATGTTAATTGCCATTAACGTCTAATTGTGATTTCTAAGTTGTTTTTATATGTATGCGAGAAATCGATATTTAGGAAAAATTCTTAAGAATTTTATATGCGAAAGATCAATATAAATAAATTTTCTACGTGCATCAATTTCAATCAAAGAACTTAATATTGACATGCTAATCAAAATACATGAGAGTGAGAGAGATGAACTTAATCCCTATTTTTCCAACTTGAAGCAACTAATTCTTTGTCTGTTTTCTTATTGATCATTGCCAACACAATCAATCCAACACTCTTTTTATTGTTCTGTTATATATTTAGTTGTTATTGTACTTGATAATTTATTGTTCCTTGTGGGATCGATATCCGTCCTTAGGGACAATTATTACTTCTGACAACGCGGTGCACTTGCCGTAGAAAGTCATTAGCAAGCATAAAATATCATCATTAATGGCATGCGAAACTCACTCAAAGTCATGAAACCTACTACATCATATTTTTCAAACTAGCCAAGTCATAAAGTTTTGAGCTATCATCAATTTAAATTTAAAGACTAGAAAGTAAAAATAGATATAAAGAAAGACTATCTTTTAAAAAAAACTATAAAAAGTCCTGCAAAAAGTGAGAGTCTCCAACAGATCCTGTTCATCATGCCATTTGGTCTTACCCTCCATCATCCGCATCTTCGATTTCAACTCCATTCTCCTTTCCAACATGCCCACCCCCTTTTGCAAATGGGGTATGGGCCCCAAGCTTAGCTAGATGGGATGGAAGTTGATGTAGCTTCCATGCTTGGAGAAGGTTGTGAACCGAATGAAATGAAAGAAGGATGCAACAAAAATATTTGAAGTTGAGAAGGAATGGAATGGAAGGAATTGCACCATAGCAATCTACTCAAGGAAAGCATGAAGAAGAGAAGTTCCTCTTCCAAGAACCATAGGCTAGGTTATCTTGAACTCTAGAAATGAGTGAGACAAATGAAAGTGAATGACTCTAAATTTTACTAGTTTCATTACTCAACTAAGCTTGTATTACAAAGAGGAGAAAACCCCTATTTATAGGAGAGAAAGAGTGAAGTTAGCGTGCCATGCAAGCTATATAACCCTAGCTTACATGTCAAGTTAGGGTTTTTAGGTTGTCCACTACTTCCTTCTAACCCTAGCTTACTGATAAGTGTCATATTTTAGTAATATTTCATACTAAAAGATAGACACTTAGAGATATTTATTGACAAAGTAACTATAATTTAACCCCTAGTTTATAAATTTAAACCTTTTTACATATTTTTTTTATTATAATATGAATAAGAACGATTTATTCCCAAATTTGTGTTAATTTCATGATTCTAAGGAAAAATGGACATGAAAGAGCTAAAAGAGAATAGACAAGATGAAAAGGGAAAGCTAGAACGCTCAAAACTCGCCCAAACTCGCCTATCCCATATCAATCCAAAGGAACTTGCCCAAGCGAGCCCAATCTCGCCCAGGAGAGATCACTCTAGAGAAGTTGGGTTTTTTCTCGTCCAACTCGCCCAAGGAAGTTGTAGCTCGTCCATGCGAGAAGTCCCTTAGCCCAAGCCTAACTAGGTTAAATATGAGGCATAACCCTAAACATCATTGGGAGAATAGAAGGTGATAAAAAATCTTAGAGAAGGCAGTTGTAAAGGAGAAACATTGATGGAAACCAAGTAGAGGATGCTCAAGCCCATGAAGTCCAAGCCCAACAAGGGGCCCAAGCCCAACGAATCACTAGGAGCATGGCAAGAGCTTTGGGACAAGAGTATCAAAAGATGGCTCTTCTTATTTCTTTTGTAGAGTAGGGGTGCGGATGTAATAAATAGGTGTGTAAGTAGTAAGGGATGCTAGGGGGAGTGTAGATAGGAGTTAGGAGGTGCCAAACTAGGAAGGAAAGTCACACTTCCTTCATGCACTAGTTGGCGCCGAATTTGAGTCTCATTTGAGGCACATTTGGCTTTGCATTTCAGCACCTTATAGGCTATAAATAAAGGTGTTGCCCTTGTACAATTCAGATTTGGAATTTAGAGTAGAGAGACTATACTCAAATTTAGAGAGAAATTGTGAGTCTTGTGTCTTCTTCTTCCTTTGCCTTATCTTGTGTGCCAATGGTGAGCTTCAAGTGGCGGCAACCTTGCACTTATCTTGGAACAAGGCTCCAAGTGGCGTGACTGAACTTCCAAGTCTCAAATCCAGCAAGCTTCATTCCATAAGTGTTCCTTCCTTCATTCCTTTCATTTTATTCGGTAGTTTCCATGCTTAGGTGTTTTCCATTCATTTCCACCGATTGAAATTGTGTTTTCCAGCTTTGTTTTCAAATTCTGTTCGGTGCAGTAGCATTCTTTTCAAATTCTATTCGGTTTCCATTTTTTGTTCTTCAATTCTTGTTGTTTGATTCCATTTGACAATATATGGACTTTTATATGAGCTTTGGTATGGTGCAAAGTCTTGGTGAGTTCTTGAATTAGAACATTGATCCAATTCTAAGTAAAGTGCCATTTCATAACCAACTCAAGTTGCTCCTAAGAATGTCAAAGAATCATGTATTCTTGTTATTGCATTCACATCAAACATCCTGAATCTTCTTTTCTTGCTTTCAGTGCTTGTAATGACCAACATGACTGACTAAATCTATCATTTGGTATTGGGAGTAATTTGTTCAAACTATTATATATTGAGGTGATATTTAAACATAATATTTTGTTCTTGATTGATGATTGGTATTGTCATTTTATTTTTAACGCTTATTTTATCATGATTTTGATTCTTAGATTTGAATGAAAAGTACTTTTAAGAATCTAACCTAAATGATAATGCTTAACTTATTTGAATGCTAAGAATAGATTTGAAATGTTAATTACTATCAACATTTGCTCGTAACGATAAAGAGTTTTTATAAATATGCGAGGAATCGATATTTAGGAGACTATTTTAATAATTTATATGCAAGGAATCGATATAAATGAATTTTATATGGGAATCAATATCAATCAAAGATAGAATATTATTATGTTTTTCAAAATACAAAAGAGTGAAAAGGATGAACTTCAATCCCAATTTTCCCAATTGAATCAACAAGTCTTTACTTTGCTTTATTTACATTCTTGCAGACTCATACACAACAAACTTTTACTTATTATTTTCTATTTAGTGAATATTGTACTCGAGAACTCAATTGTTCCTTGTGTTGAACATAGACTTTGATGTCTCCAAATCCATGAATATTGGTTGAAGGCTTTGCTGCTGCTTGTGTGTGGGTTTTGGGTAGTTTGAATTTGTAATCCACTCATAGAATTGATCCAAGGTTGTTTGATTTTAATCCTTTTGAAAAAGATGTGTTTTAAAAGAGAAGTAGAAAAAACAACCAGTTATTTTATCGTTTCAACCGGTTGTTTTACACTTAGAGTTTTTGAAAGGATTTGAAACTAGTTTGACTTTGGTTGATTTTGTTGTCAAATCAATTCAACCGGTTGTTTCGATAAAACAACCGATTATTTTTTGAAAATCCTTAACTGATTTAGTCTGTTTTGTTTGTTTTAAAACTGATTTGGCTTTTGCATTAAATGTTTTTAACAATTGATTGAAGTATAAATAAGTGGTTATACACTCCTGGTTGTTATGGATTCAAATTAACACTTTCAAAATCAGTTTTTCCATGATTGCTTCAAGCTTTGGATATTTTCTAAGAGTGGAATAGGATTGGGTCTTGTATTCTGAACTTTGATCTAGTGATTTACCCAGGTGTATTCTATTTCCTTCTTCCTTGATAATTGTATTTTTGTACTGGTGTTGCCAAGAAATGTTGTGTGTTCTTGAGGGATCAAGATCAACATTCTTGGTGTGGTTTTTGCCAAGGAGTGGCGTGTGTTCTTGAGGGGTTCAAGATCATCACTTTTGGTGTGTGTAGCTTGTAATCTAGGGTTGATTACATAGTGTATTCTTAGTGGTTTCTGAGGACTGGATGTAGCTCAGGTGTTGAGTGAACCAGTATAAACATTATGTGTGAATCTCTCTATCCTTACACTCTTTAAACTACTTTAACACTATTTTTTATAAACTGCTGATAAAAACAACTGATTGTTTCGTAAAAATAACAGGTTGATTTTCTGCATCAAGCTTAAAACAATTTTATATTTGGCTAGTCAAATTTTCCATTGATTAATTCTTCATAGCTTTTCACTCTACCTTCAATAAATCTTTCAAAAACAATTCACCCCTCTTGTTTTAGCCCTATAATTCTAATACCTTGTGGGTTCGATATTCGTTCTTACTGAAAAATTTATTACTTCTGACACAATAAACTTGTAGTAAAATAGTCATCAAGGTTTTGGCGCCGTTGTCGGGGAACAGTTTAATCTTTTAGTACAAACTCCTAAATATTGTGAATATTTTAATTATTTTTGTTTTTTTATTATTATAATTTTGTTTTATTATATTTTATTTTCATATTTAGTTTATTTTATTTTCAGATTTATTTTAAATTTATTTTATTTTATCTGTTTTCAATTTTAATTTTTTTTTAAAGTTTATTTCTTTTTTTACTGCTAGTGAATCCTTGTGTTAACCATTGAGTGGGTTGTCTTATATGATATTAAGAGGTCAAATTCCCAAAGACCAATTATTATTTGAATTAGAGATTGAAAAAGCAGCTAGAAGAAATAAGGAGACAAAAAGAAAAGAAAAACATGGAGACACTAGAGAAGAATCCTCAATCACTTATTCCTTTCCGATTAATATTTTTCAAGAAGAAAGCAACATGGCTGAAGAGCAAGCACCACCTCCTAGGAAAACACTTAGAGATTATGTCATGCAGCAGGGGTCAAAGCATTTTTCTAATATTGCAATACCTTCTACCACCAAGGCCTTGGAGATGAAACATGTATTAGTCTTATCAATGGCCATCAATTTACCGCAATGGACTATGAGGATCCATATACACATTTGTCTACATTTATGAATTGGTGGAAATAATGGGCTTTCATTCAGATGATATTGAAATTGTTTATTTGTGTTTATTTCCTTTTTCATTGGTAGAAAGGCTAAAGAATGACTCAAATCACATCCAAATTAGAGCCTCCCTAGCTAAAACGATGTAAATGAAAGAAATTTACAAAGATATTTTCCATTTTCTCACTACATCAAAGCAAAATATGATATTTCTATGTTTAGACAAGGATCAAATGAAACCTTTTGTGAGACATGGGAGAGATTTAAAGTGATGTTGAGAAAAGGCTCAAACCTAGTCTGATAAAATCCAAGCCAACAAGAAGATGACCATGGACTCAAATTACCAATCACACTATGAGAAGTCATCTCAACTTTCAAGTGAAGACCCCGCCAATGATCTAGTATACCTCACCAAAAGGAGAAATGGACAAGGATCTAGTATACCTTACCAAAAGGAGAAATGAGAAAAGATCAGAACATCAAATGTTCTTCCTTCTGGTCTTCTTAAGAATAAAACAAGTTGTAAATAAATTGGGCTCACTTTAGGAGTCCAAATAGCAAGATAGGCTAGAATAGGTGCCTTTAGCATAATAAGGTTTGTAGTTATCATTTTAGCTTGTTTTTTACCTAGTTTATAGAAGAAGTGGCCTAAGGTGTGGTTTTGACTTAGTCAAACCCTAAAGGCAACCCTCTCACACATTTACCATCCTACCCTTGCTTCTTGTTTTCCAAGGCACCATCTCTTATAAATAGAGTGCCTTCCTCTTTGTATTTTCATGTTGAATTTTATAGAAGAAGGAAAAATCTGCGCAAATTGTGTGAGGCTAGTTTGCTCTAAGCATTAGGTCTTATCTTGAGTGAGTTGAGAGCTCTCAAGTGGCGACCCTCTACACTCATCTTGGAGAAACCACACTCCAAGTGGCGTGTCCAACTCTCTTCCATCACCATAAGCATTCTTCCTTTATCTTTTCTATCATTTCCGTACGCCACTTATTATTTATGCTTCCTATATTTGTTTTGCTTAATCTTTTCCATTCGGTTTCCTTCATGTTATCATGTTTCCTTTCCTGTCTTTTACATTCCGCACCATACCTCATTCTCACCTTATAATGTATTTTTCCTTTTGCCTTTGGAAGTGAACCTTCACACTTAACCACTTGGTTAAGTTCGTGTCCAGTGGGAATCTTCCCTAGGTCTCACCATATAATTGTGAAAATCTCAATCATAAGTAAAGTGTCACCTCTAAAATGGAACATTATAAAATCAACTCACATCATAGTCTCCCTCTTCAAAAACCATCTCTCTCTTCCCATTATTGCTATGTTTCATGTATTTCTCTATTTGTTTTTGTATTTGGTTTTTAATCATCTCATGCATTTTCTTTACAAATTTGGCTTTTGTTACTCCTTTCTTATGCACAAAATTCTTGTGGACTAGGTAGAGGTAACAAATCCAAAGGAGTAAGACGATTAAATCCCTACACAACCTCAAATGGAGAAATATTAGTAATTTTATGAATTACTCTATTATATGCAAACTCAATATGAGGAAGATACTCATCCTAAGATTTGTGGTTTCCCTTCATGATTGACGTAAGCATAGTGGAAAGATATCTATTGACAACTTCAGTTTGTCCATTCGTTTGAGGATGACAAGAAGTTGAAAAGTTCAACTTAGTTCCTAGCCTTTCCCCAAGCGTTCTCCAGAAATGGCCAACAAATTTAGGATCTCTATCCGAAACTATGTTCTTAAGAAAACCATGTAGTCTTACCACTTCTCTAAAGAAGAGTCTAGAGATGTTGTTAGCATCATCCACTTTATGGCAGGGTATAAAATGATCCATCTTGCTAAACCGATCCACTATCACAAAGATGGAACCAAAACCTCTTTGTGTCCTAGGAAGTCCTAATATGAAATCCATGCTTATATCTTCCCAAGGAGAACTTGCAAAAGGTAAAAGAGTGTAGAGTCCATGAGGCATTGTCTTAGACTTAGCTTTTAAACATGAAATGCATCTATGACAATGTCTTTGAACTTTTTTCCTCATGTGTGGCCAAAAGAATTTTCCTTTTAAAAACTCAAGAGTTTTATCAACTCCAAAATAGCCCATGAGTCCTCCTTCATGCGATTCTTTTACAAGGAGATTCCTATATGTTCCTTGAGGTATGCAAAATTTTCCTTCTTTAAATAAGTACCCCTCAAAAACATAAAAACCTCTTTGTGCTCTATGTTGACACTTAGCAAAAGTGGGTGCAGAATCCTGATTTTCTTTATAAAGTTTAGGTATGTTTTGAAATCCAAGACTTTGCGCTCCAAGTTTAGAAAAAAGGGCATGTCTCTTTGATAGAGCATCCACCACAATATTTGTATTGCCCTTCTTGTATTTGATAACATATGGAAATTGCTCAAGAAATTCTGATGCAAATCAAGATGAAAAGGAGGCCAACATTCAAGATGGAGAAGACCAAACTCATGGAGAAGCCCAAGCCCACTCCAATCAAAGAATCACTAGGAGCATGGCTAGATCATTGGGAAGAGATTGCCAAATGAAATCTCTCTTTGTAATATCTCTTGTATTAAATTGTAAATAAGATAGGATAGCCTTAGGGAAGTGCCTAAAAAGGAAAACAAAAGAAACTATGCATGTAAAGGAACTTTTAGTCACTAGTTACTTAGAAATGGCTAGGAAGGTCACCTTTTGGCCTAGTTAGGAGCCTTTTGTTCATAGAAGGAACTAGAAGGAGCCTTTCCTTCCTTCCTTACCTAGAGGGTCGGTCATCTCTCACCTTATAAAAGGAGAGTCTTGCCTCATTGTAAAACAAGTTGAAAATTGAGAGTAATGAAATGCTAGTGAATTTTAGAGAAAGTTGTGAGCATTGATTCTTCTTCTCTCTTTAGTCTCATCTTGTGAGCTCTTGGGACTTTCAAGTGGCGGCACCACCACTCATCTTGGAGCAAGCCACCCTCCAAGTGGCGTGAAGATCCTCCCTTGGTCTACAACCACATAAGTCACTCTTTCCATCTTCCATTCTTCTTCCATTTTTTTGTGTTGCTTGCTTGGTTTTCTATTCCATTAGGTGCAATCTGTTCTTGCTGTTTTCCCTTTCATTTTCTGCACTTTATTTCTCTTTTATTCAGTGCAGTTTGGGTGTTCTCCTTGCTTTTCTTGGTTCGCCCCATGTTGGTATCAATTTACATGTGATACGCTTGTTGTTTTCAAGTTCCTTTCCATGGGTTTTGTTGTTTAGATCATTCCAATCGGTAGTTCCTTTGTATGCTGCGTTAACTTGCTGTTCTTGGCACTGTTCTTGTGATTCCTGAACTGTTCTTGAATAGTTCTTGGGGTTTACTTGCTGTTTTAGAGTTACCCATTCATTTTATATCCATATCATGCTATTGGAATCACATCAAATTCCATTCACTTTGCAAGTCTTTTGTTCAACTTGTGTTGACCCTTCAAATATTTCAAAGACTCATGATCACTACGTATGACAAATTCTTTTGAGACTAGATAGTGTTCCCAAGTCTGCAGGACCTTCACAAGTGCATAAAGCTCTTTATCATGGGTGGAGTAATTGAGGGTTATACCATGAATTTTTCACTAAAATATGCAATTGGGTGCCCACCCTACAACAAAACAACACCTATTCCTACTTCCGATGCATCACACCCTAGCTCAAAAGTTTTTGAAAAGTTTGGTAAAGCTAGAATGAGTGCATTTGTGAGTTGAGATTTCAACCTTTGAAAGGCTTGCTCATGCTTCTCTGTCCAAAAAAATGGAGTGTCTTTCTTCACTAACTCATTGAGTGGTGAAGCTAGACTTGAGAAGTTAGGAAAAAATCACCTATAAAAACTTGCTAAGCCATGGAAGCTCCTAACATCTCCTACATTTTATGGTGTTGGCATTCTTTGATGGTTTTGATTTTCTCGGGGTTAATATGTACCCCATTTGTGTTAACTATAAAACCTAAAAACAATACACTATCTACACAAAAAATGCATTTATCTACATTAGCAAACAAATTATTTTTACTAAGGACTAAAAGGACCTCCCTAAAGTGACTTAGGTGAGACTCTAGGCTTTGACTATATACTAATATATCATCAAAATAAACTACTACATATTTACTTATGTAATCCCTAAGAACATGATTCATAAGCCTCATGAAAGTGCTGGGTGCATTAGTAAGTCTAAAAGGCATCACTAACCACTCATATAGTCCAAATTTGGTCTTAAAAGCAGTTTTCTATTCATCACCCTCTTTGATTCTTATTTGGTGATATCCACTTTTAAGATCAATCTTGAAAAATATAATGGATCCATGCAATTCATCAAGCATATCATCAAGTCTTGGAATTGGATGTCTATATTTGATGGTGATGTTATTGATGGCTCTACAATCACAACACATTCTCCACTTGTCATCTTTCTTAGGCACCAACAAAACACGTACAACATAAGGACTTAAACTCTTTTAAACTCAACCCTTCTCCAACAATTCCTGAACTTGTGATTTTATCTCTTTAGTCTCCTCAGAATTAGTTCTATAAGCCAGTCTATTTCGTAGACTAGCTTTCAGAACTAAATCTATTTGGTGTTCTATACCCCTAAAAGGTGGAAGTCCAATGGGTCCTTCCTTAGGGAGTACATCACCAAATTCTTTTAAAAGATTTTTGACTTGAGGAGGTAGCTCACAAACTTTAGAAAGTGTGGCAGTGCATGCAAGTGCTCTTTACACTACAGAAGGCTTGAAGGTTGTTTAGATAGAAGTATTTTTTTAACTTCATTTTTTTTCAAATTTTTGTTTTATCTGAATGACCTTGTGGGAAGGAGCACTCTTGAAGAACCAAAGCTCTAGATACCTAATGATGGTGTTGCCTTCATGCCCGATTGATTTCCTTGGAATTTTGAGATGAATGGCGGAAGCAAATCGATGAAGCGGACAAGGATGACTCCAATGAAGCTATGGTTTCCTTGAAGGTGCATGAGAGGTAGGGAGAGTGATTGGTTTGGCCATATCACTTGGAGAGGTGAAGAAGAAGATAAATGTGTTTATCCTAGAGAGTCTAGACAAGGGAGTGAGAAAGCTTGCAAACTTGGGCAAAATTACAAGTAAAATTTCTATTTTAATTTTGACAAGAAAATAAATTCTACTCTAAATATCTACACTAGGTTATGGCATTTTTGAACATGTATAGGAGCGTGTCTCTGCCATCAGTAGCAGAGTCTCAATCTTCTTGTATTTTCCTTTCCATAGACCTAGTGGTTGGGTCTGAGCTTAACCTTCCCAAAAGAGAATAAACAAGATGAAAAGGGAAAGCTGGAACGCTGGAAACTTGCCCCAAAACTCGCCTAAGCCAGATCACTCCAGAGGAACTCACCAAAGCGAGCCCAATAACGCCCAAGCGAGATCACTCTAGAGCAATTTAGCTTTTGCTCGTCCAACTCGTCCAACTCGCCCAAGCAAGCCCAATCGCGCCTAGGCAAGAAGTCACTTAGCTCAAGCCCAACTAGGTTAAATATGAGGTGTGAGACATAATCCTAGACGTCATTGGGAGAATAAAAGGTGATATAAAACCCTAGAGGATGTCTTTGTCAACCATCTCCATTTTTGGGGTAGTTGGGTCCCCATGAAATCAATCATGAAAGGATGCAAGCCCTCCAACTTAGCCTTCATCACTTCATTCAGCGGAGGGGTAGTAGTTTCCTTAAAGAGTCGTTGATCATTGCCCCGAGTTTCCCTCCATGATGACCTTGGTATTGAAGTGTATGTTTTGGACTGGTGGGGGCGATGATAACATGATGGATGTTCCTCCTATGTAGGTGGGCGGGAGAAGGATGATTGGGATTCAACCTGAAGGAGGGTGATTGGGATTTGGTCGTGTACTCGTCCTGCTCCGGATCTCCCAGGGTGGTTTGACAATTATTATTCCTTACTACGAGTTTCTCTTACACTGCTTGCATTTCTACTTAGAGTTGCTCTTGCTTAAATTGGTGTTATTCCTTCAAGGATTCTATGTCCTTGTCGAGCTTATCCTACATCTGCCTGAGTGCTTTTTCCATCACTTTTTGCATGTTCTCCTCATTCATGCGGAGGAGAGCCTTAATTTGGGTCTTCTTGGTGTTGTGTGCTAGAGGATTCATTCTCTTTATCTCGTAGAGTGAGTTGAGATTTCCTTTAGCTTTAAGGATCTTATGGACTTGGAAATTTTTTACTCGAGCCCCACGATGAACGCCAAATGTTCTTACTGATAATGGATTAAAAGAATATAGAGGTGGATAAGAGATGACCTTTCTATAAGCCAAGCTCTTTGATACTGGCTGATCATAAAGAGATAAGGGAGATCCATATGTAAAAGACTCTCTGACACTCAAGTCATAAATAATATGAGATATTTGTGAATATAAAAAAATATTAAAAGTTGAATAAGTACTTATAGAAGAATATATATATATATATATATCTTTGTCAATTAGTTCGATAAAACAATAAAATAACTATAATAACCATAATGGTTGACTATATAACGAGTGTTAATTACTTGATTACAATATTAAATACTCGGTTAAAAAGTTAAATATATCATAGTGAGCAAGATATGTATCATTCTTTAACTTTGGATAGTTACAATTAATAATTTTAAGAATACCTAATATTTTTTTGGTATATTTTGCATACAATGTTTCTATCTTGTACATGTGAGGAATGTGAGGGGTCCAGAGAGTACTTATGCTTGTCGGTGAGTGGTTGATGTGTTTGTGTCCTTTCTTCAATCTCCTTCCTTTATTGTTGTTGCTCGGTGGACTGGGGTACCTGTGATTGCACTTCGACGCTCAAGTCAGTGCTCTGATATTCTCCTTGACTCATTTAATGCTAATGATTCTTACTAATGACCCTTCATAACTACTAATGAAAACCGTTACCTATTGAATGCTAGTGGTAACTACTAGCAATAATAGTTATTTATTTATTGTGTTCTTTATGTTGTTTTTTTACCTTGATCGATCGGTCCATGGCTCGTCCGATACTGACCGGTACATATCTTGTTAGGCAAAACGGAACACAAGAAAACAACCCACTTATTCCATGCTTATCAAAATTAATATATTCTTTTTACAATAGTTTTTTTCCCTTACTTAAAAGTCTTCAAGAAAAATTATAAATATAGAAGAATATTTTTTTTTTGAAGAAAACTAAGAACAATTAACATCTTCTCTAGATTATACATGATCTCTTCGTGTATTTATAAGCTTTATTCTTTTATTTGCAGTGTCAAATTGTATTCAACTTACACATCCTCAATTTTCGAGCTGCCTTTTAAAAAACAATTTTTTTCTTATAAAAAAATGTGAAGAAACTTGATAAAAAAAAATTAGTTGATAATGTTGAGTTTGGATTATTGTTGATGAAACTTGAAGCTATAAATGGATAGATATAACTTTTAGTTGGTTAGTAGATACGTTGTCATATAAAAAAAGAATAGAGGTAGTATAATTTAGTGAAATAATATAAATTCTTCCTCGTAATCAACATCTTTTTTTGTTTCTTCATTTACCATATATCTTTTTCTGAGTAATATCACCTAGAAAAACTTATGTGAATTCAAGAATTGAAACTAATTCTCAAAATGTTATTCATATGTAATTTTGAAATTATATCAATTTTTCACATAAACTTTTTTGCAATAAATAAGTTTTTTTACATACTTAAAATAATTATTTCAGTTACATTTTTTTTTTCATATCTACGAATCTTGTTCTAGAAAAAAATATGTTAGGATTCTTTTAACTATAATATTGAGGGGATTCTCACTATTTTTGGTTTTGACATTCTTGTTTATAAGTAATTATTTTCATGGGTATGTAATTCTTTTATTTTTTTTTTATTTTACGATTTTATGTCTTAACTACTTTTTATTAAGATTTATTAAATTATCCTTTAAATTTATATGAGATAAATATATTGTAGGTTGTTTGCTCATATTAGTATTTTATTTTTTCAAATTAATTTAATATATTTATTAATATTCATATTTTATTATTTTAAATTAATCTCAAGCCATTTAATTTGTTCATAAAATGTTGAATCTTACTTATTACTAGAGAACCATTCACTCTTGGTAATTTCTTACTTGAGTGAACCTTTCTATCTATTATCTTATTATATTAGATTATTCAAAGAAAGTTTCAATATCTTAAAATGTATTTTTTTATTAACTAACAATAATATCTACATATTTTTTTAAATATTTTACAAATAAAAATGATAGACAGGAAGCTTCTATCTATTTTTTTTTTCAATTAAAATTAATATAAAAATGCTTACTATTTAGTAAACCAATACAACATGATTTTTGCCCAATATTTTCTACGTAAACATTCTCATATAAAGAATGTGGAAATTTAACGTTTTCAAAACAAAATAAAGGTTCATTGATTTTTTTTACTTCTATTAAATACTTTAACATAATAGTAAATTTAAAATATATAAAAAGTTACATAAATATTTTCTACAACTATTTTGACCAATAAGATATAAGTTAATAATTTCCAATAATGAGAATAATTTTCAAGATTGGTTATCACAAAGAATTCTGAAATATTAAAAAAATAATTTTACACCCTTAAATATAAACTTAGACTGTTTTACAGAATTTTCTAAAATTTATCCTGGGGCAGAAAATATAGTAAAATATTGAAACTCCTGAAATTCATTAATCTAGTTTAAGGAGGAATTATTTTGGTAAATAAGTGAATAAAAAGAGATAATTTGGTTAACAGAGAAGAAGTAGAATAATAATATTAGGAATTGTCGTTTAATATGTAGTGTGCAGTGTGATTGGACCTATCCATTTTACACAGCTGGCAGAGGGAAGTGGTGTGTCCATGTCTTATTGGATCCAAAAATCCCACAAGGCCACATAACCGACAAGTTCGGCCCACTCGGTTCCTCCCAATATTCTAGACACACACACAAACACAAAATGGAAACCCCAAAACCATAGCGCGCACAACACACTCTCCTTATAAACTCTCTCAAACCCCAAGTACACACACACTCTCCACACAAACACTCGCTCGCACACCGCGCCGTATTGTTCACAACAAACCAAACCCAACCCAACCCATTCTTTCTCTCTCCGCCGTCGAACAACCCTCCCTCTGCGCCTCCACCGTGCAACCTCGGTTCCAGCGGAAGACCAGAAGACCAACTGCAGGAGGTGCTTGGTTGCAAATGGCGACCCCCGCAAGCCCCGACGTCGCCGACGGCCCTGTCATGAACCTAATCAACAAGCGAATCCGCGCCTACCGCAAGAAGATCAACCGCATCCAAGCCATGGAAGAGTCCCTCTCCCAGGGAAAAACCTTGAACAAGGAACAGGAAGAGTTTCTCCGCACCAAACCCTCCATTCTCGCCCTTATCGACGAGTTTGAGAAGCTTCGCCAGCCCCTCGCCTCCGCGCTAACCGAGGAACTCCAGGGTGCGGCGCCGAATGCTCGAGGCGCCGAAACCCCAACCCTAGCCGAAAGCTCCGGCTCATTCGAGCAGCCACCGCCGCAGCACTCAGAGGACGACGTCGTCGTGGAGGACCTCCTCAACCTGCTCTACTTCGGCTCGCTCTTCGATGTCAAGAGCGACTTCGCCTCCACCATGCTCACACGGACGCACGAGCGCGGTTGCTGCTTGACCTACGACTACGTCACGGACGATGCCACCGATCTGCTAGGCGAGAAGGACTTGGATTCGATCTCGGCGTTGCGCGGCCTGCTCGTCTCTCGGCCAGCCGACTCCAGCTTCTCCCACAAGAACGCGCTGCAGCGCTGCGTAGAGCACGCCAAGCTGTGGCTCGCCAAGTCGGAGCATCCCATCGGACCTGATGCTGATGTTACTTGTATGGTTCTGTTCATTTGCTCTGTGCGTGTTTGGTGTTTTTTGTGTTGGTTGTTAACTTGTTACTTAGTGTTTTTTGGCTTTTGGTTTCAATTTTTGTAGATGCTGGATTGCGGGAGAAGTTGGATAAGATAATGTCTTCGGAGTACTTTACTACTACTCCTGAGATGAAGGCTCCGGTTGAAGTTGCTGCAGCTGCTGCTGGGGGGAATTACGTTTCTTTCCATGTGTCCGTGCATGGGTCTGTGGTTCCGGTTGAAGTGGAACAACCTATTTATCAGTCTCAGGAGAAGGTATAATTGTAATGTTGCTGGATTGGTTGTTTTCTTAAATGTTTTTGTTTGGATGTGTATAGCTTTCTTTTGAATTCAGATGAGTTAAGTTAATGGCTTGGATTTTTTGTGTGCTTGCCAGAAAAAATGTTTAATTTTTTTGGACTTTGGGATTGAGGGCTAGCTGTCAATATGCTGTTTGAAAGTAATATAACTTTTGTTGAAAGGTATTTTTGTTTACTGTTGTACAGCTAAAAGGAGTGGGGTATGAGAGGGATGCTTGCTGATTTGGTTGTTGTAATTCTTCTGCTTATGAATGTGGTTAGGGCGAAATTATATTAGAATTCCATTCTCTCTATTAGTTTTGAAGAACACCCTTTAAATTCTTATGTGATGTTGCTGTTTTATTCATGAGTTTTGAAGTGTTGTCTAGAATGCGTATAGATGAATAAGCATGTGCTTCCTTTGCCCTTCAACTCAGAGGAATGTAGTGGTGAAATAGTTCTTAAGAATAAGCTGTTGAGTTCTGTGCTAGTGGTGAAGAAAGAGTATAAGTTGTTAAGTTACTAGTTAGCTTCACATACAATATAATTGCTGGTGGTGGGGGTTTGATGTATACTGTAATCTGTGCTCAAGCTTTAAAAGGTCATTGAGACCTATGAGTAATTTGTTTCCTATCACGAATCATACTTTTTTAGAAATGTAGAATTATGCTATAGATATATGTGTAATAATCACAATGCAGACTTATTAAAAAATATGTGTCAAGTGCAAACTTGAATCAGCACTTGAAATGTTAGGAGAAACCTTTTATTAGTTAAAGTACTCTGTAAATATACACATCTTCAAGTACATTGTTATTATGCATATATTAATTCATTTGAATTTTGTTCTACACAGTAAATCTGCAATATGTGCAGATCAACCACAACGAAAGCCTTATCTCACTAGGTGAGGAATGCCTGCAAACCTTGGCAAAATTTTATTAAGATTTAGAACCATTATTGTTATAAAGTATGCACAAGAAGAGGCTCTGACCTGTCTCGTTCATGTTGCTTACGGATGGTATTTTATGCAAGCATGTCTAAATATGTTCTGTTTATGATTTTCTTCGATATGCTGGAAACTATATTTTTTGGAGTGGACAAAAGTGATTTTCCAGTATTTTTTTTCCCATTAGGTTAGATTGAAGAGACCTTGTTTCAATATTTGTTTTTGAGTAATTAAACATGTATCCATGAATGTTGTGTCTTTGACTATAGACACTTTTGTTAAAAAGTTGCCATGGCATATGGTGGTGTCAAATTTCGCAATGACTTCCATTTTATGGCGGTTTAATGGTGGCTTTTTGTGTGATGGGTGCTTTTCATGTAGTGCAATGTTGTCAAACTCGTAAATTGCAAGAGGATCAGAAAGGGGATAAAAGATTGTAACTTAAGAGGAAAAGATTGTAACTTGAGAGGATCTCAAATTCCTGTTACAATTCATATTTATATTTATAGATAACTTAAAGATGTAAAATTCATATTTATATTTATAGATAACTTAAAGATGTAAATTGCAAGAAGATCAGAAAGGGGATAAGAGATAAAGATTGTAACTTGAGAGGATCTCAAATTCCTGTTACAATTCATATTTATATTTATAGATAACTTAAAGATGTAAAATTCATATTTATATTTATAGATAACTTAAAGATGTAAATTGCAAGAAGATCTGGTGTGAATTAAAATTTTTGGGCACTTGTAATATTTCAAATGGGCCTAGTAAGGCCCAAATAAACCTTGTTTGATTGTGGTTTTTAATTATTATTGTTGTTAACTTCCTCTTGCGGCTGCAAGACACTTCTCCAATGACTTAATTTGAATTAGGGTTGCAATGGGCTGAATATTAAAATTGGGTCAATGTCCAAATGTTTGAATTAGATTTTTTGAAATTAGGCTATATTTTTTGGGCAACACCTTTTTACTTTTGTGCGTACACCCTCCCATTTAATTTATTCATTTTCCACCGTCGTCACATCTTCACCAGAGTGCGTGCCGTTGCTGCAAAACCTCATTCTCTTTTGATGGAGCAACCAAGTTTCATTTTTTTTGGCCAAAAATGTCCTGCACATGTCATGATCCAAGATGGACAATATCGCAACGCCTCTATCTGCTTTGATACCGATTTGCTGATTGAGTCACCTTGGGTGGCCCTCCAAATGCACGTGTCATGATCCAAGATGGACAATATCGCAACGCCTCAATCTGCTTTGATACTGATTTGCTGATTGAGTCACCTTGGGTGGCCCTCCAAACTCGTTGACTCGTGCAAGTAAACTTGTGATCTTGACAACATTGATGTAGTGGCCATGGTGAAAAAGTATGGTGGAAATCTTAGGAGAGAAAAAGAGAGAATTTGGGTTTTGGGTCATTTCACCTTTCTAAACATTCTACCCTTCTCTAAAACCCTGGACCTGCTTATTACCCCCAATTATTTATCCTATTTTCTTTGATTCAACATCTCTTCCTTGACCTTGTTCTTGTTTCTCACTGCCTCAACCTTTTCTTTTTTGACTTCACCACCTCTCGACCTTTCTAATTTATCCCCTTTGATTTTTATGACTCTTTGACTTACCTTTGCATTGCAATTACATACACACCTGCCATGGTTCTGCCATAAGTTGCTATATCAATGTTGTTAAACTCGTAACTTGGGAAGAGGATCAAAAGGGGAATGATAACTCGTAACTCGAGGATCGTAACTCGACTCGAAAGAGTTACCACTCAAGTTACTACTGTACATAACATAATTAAAAATAGATTCATAATTCATAAAATGGTCCAAATACATAACATAATTAAAATAGTTTTAATATTGTGAGGAAGAGTAGTGAGGTAGCAAACATAAAAAGCACTCGCGGTGAATCACGAGGGAGGTGCACACGAGCAATGGTGTGAGCGACGGTGCGAACGGAGGAGGGGTTCTACAATTAGGGCTTTGAAATTATGGTTTTTGATGATAAGGGGTGTTATTTAGGGTGGGCCTTGTTTTTAGGTATTTTTTTAATGGGTCGAGTCACGAATTGGAGAGACTCAAAGATCCTCCGATCCGACCCATGACTCATCAGATTGCTTCGATTTGGCAATTTTTTGATCCAACCGATGTAGTTAAAATTACAAGTTTACTCGCATACTCGCACAAGTAAGCATGTTTTGAAGGCCAACTGAGGTGACTCGATAGATAGGTATAGAAGAGGATCATAGCGAGGTGCCGCACAGACCAGTCGATCTAAGGATCGACATAGGTTGTTGATCCTGGATCGTGACTTGTGCTTAGCCATTTTTGACCAAGAAAAATGGAACTTGGTTGCTCTAGCGTAGAGAACGAGGTTTTGCAGCGGCGATTTTGATGGTCTTGTGCGGTGGTGACAGTGGTGGTGCGCTCTAGTGAGGTTGTGACCGTGGCTGAAAATGAAGAGATTAAAAGGGATGATGTACGACACATGGAAGTGAAGAGCTGTCGCCCCAAAATAAACCCTTAAATGTATTTCAAACATTTAGGTCTTGACCCAATTCTAATATCCAGACTATTGCAATCCTGACTAATTCAAATTAAGTCATTGGAGAAGCATTTTGTTGAAATACATTTAGGTCTTGACCCAATTCTAATATCCAGACTATTGCAATCCTGACTAATTCAAATTAAGTCATTGGAGAAGCATTTTGTAGTAGCAAGAGGAAGTCATTTCCTAAATTTATTTGGGCCGGGCCTTACTTGGCCCATTTAAAATATAATAAGTTCCCAATAATTTTAATTCACATCGGATTTCTAATCTTTTCTTTAATTTATCTATAAATATATATTGTAACACTATAAATATATATTATAATACTATTAGTAACTCTTACGAGTCGAGTTAAAATCTTTTATCTTTATCTTTTCTCCGATCCTTTTGAGTTATGAGTTTGACTACATTGGATCCAACACGTTTTCCTCCCAAAAGAATGCAAGATCGTGGGATCGATGATCTAGATCGTGATTTTGATTACATTGTGCTACATCTTATGCCATTTGTGTATGGCGAATTTTTTGCCGTCTGCCATCAATAACACTAGTTATATATCATGCTTTGCTTTAGCATTGGCCTTGTCATTAGACTTTGGTTGATATATTTGAGTTTTTTTGCCATGGTTGACTTCTTATAGCCGGTTACTTGTTCTTTTATATTGAATCAAAACCACTTTTTATGGGGTATTTTGCTCAATGTTTCTAGCTATTAACTGTTGTTGCATTTCCTGATTCTGAGTGTTGAGTTAATTCTGATTTGGTTAAATTTCCTGTCAGGGGTTAGTGAAATAAGATCAGTGGCATTTATCTTTTTTCGATGCATCTAGCTGTCTCAAATGGCAAATGAATTGCTACCTGGCTATCTCCTAAGTGATTTTAGAGGGCTTAAGAGGGGACCCCTCCACTGGAGTGCTAACTGAGAATGACTTATAAATTATAACTTACTAGGGAATAACTTATAAATTGTAACTTACTAGGGAATAACTTATAAATTATACCGAAGTTCTAATAAGTGTGCTGTGTATATGCTTATTGCACTAAAAGTTGCAAACCACTGTTACTCTTGTTATTTGTGTGCAAATATAGTTTTTTACTCTGTTCAACATTCATTTGAATGCTGATGCATGGTAATTTTGGTGTACAAAAATGTAGTGGGTACCACCCTCTAGTGTAGTGAAGTTCTGTTAGTTTGAATACTTGCACAACATTCTAAAACCTGAGATGGTTACTGGGAGGACAACTGTTTGTTCCTCTTTCTATTCACATAGAGATATGTGATTTATCGAATAACAAATGTATCTCACTAAGTACCAAAATGTTAACTACGGTTTCATGCCACAAAAGATTATTTGTTTGGTCAAACTTTCTTGGGCCAAAGTAACACAATTAATCACTTTTAGAGTTAACAAATTTTGCTTGGATGTAAGCTTAAAGTTTGATTACAGTTCACTACAGTATACAGACAAATGTGCTTTTATTGTTTAACTTCCAGAGGATTATTAACAAGAAAGAAATAATGTTTGATTACTTTTCACTGCCTGATGTTTTCGTGTACTGATCCTTTTGTTTAAATTAAATAATACATTTTAAACTGTACTGTCAGTCCGGGCTAAAACTTTGCACTGGATTAATTTTCTTTTTTAACCCATGTCATTGCACTAGATTATAATTTTATTGAAAAATCATTGCTATAACTACAAGTCTGGTTCTCTTGGTAATGTGAACTCCAACGAATGCCAGATTTTAGAGAATGAAGAGAATATTTTTGAAGAATGAAGAATAACTGTTATTAATTTATGATGACTCAGAACACATCTAGCATTTATATTCTTTCAAGGGCAACACCATTACAACTGATAAATCTCAGTTAACAAATTATTATTCTGATATGCTTAATATTGTAGACTTTTTTTATCTATTTAATCTGCAAGACCCTGTGTCTTTTAAATTTGTTAGTATACTGTAGAAAAATAAGAAATTTGCATCGGCAGTTTCTTAAGTATGCTGAACAAAACAATTGTATGTAGTTTATCTGGCTGTTATTTTGTCTGCAATTGTGGGTGGAGCAGTTGTTGTGTCAGTTTATCTGTGCACTAGGTTGGTGAGGGGTTGATTATTAAAAGAGAAGTATTCTTTAATATGTATTAAAGGCTCCTTGTTAGGAAACCATTGTGTGCGGAGTGGTTGTTTTTAAAGGTGTTCGTCAACATATAGGCCATACCATTCTTTGTGGTTCAATTCCAAAATTATTGTCTCTCTGGCCAAGAAATCTTAGGAACAATGACAATATTTCACACCTTATTTTATCAATTCGAAAGTTATGGCACCTTGATAAAGAAAGAATTCTTAGTTTTGTGTTTCTGCACCTTGATCAATTCCAATATTAGCTTTTACCTGTTTGGGGTTTTCATTTAATCTATGAACAAATACATGTTTTTATTAAAAGTCCATTTTTTTTTAGTTGTATCTTCATAACCCTTTTCCTTTTCAAAATGTTTATTGTTTATATAACTTGAGTTTCATCCCTTGTAATACACAATATCCGTTTCTTTTGTCGTAACTTTTTTTCGATGTTCCAAATCTTATTGGCTGATTTAGTATTATAATTGCATACCCTCGTTTCCTTATTAAGTTTTTTATCTTTTAAGATTTTCCGCACAAGTTTTTATTTGATTTTAAGCAGTCAAATCCTCTGTAAAATGACAACCCTTGTTGCTTTTAATATGATAGCTAATAATACTGATATTAATTCTATACAACTGTTTACTTTTCAAGTTCTCATTGCTTGTTGCTTTTGTAAAGGACATTGAACTTATTTTATTGTCTTCAGGATCATTGAAGCCAATTTTTTTTTTTGATACTGCATACTGTTATCTTACAAGTTCCATATGCTTTTTGTAGGATGAAGGAACCACAAATTTCCAAGGACATGGATCTGAAGATGATCAGACTGATCCTGAAGGAGAGCTTCAGAAGGTTCGTATAATTTGGCTAGATATAGATATCTTAATGTCATTGAAGTAGATATGACGCTGAAGAATTTTCTTACTGCAGGATGAGGTAGAAGCAGAAAATGCAAATGAAGTGGTGTCAGTTCAACACGGTCAGACGAACCCACAAGCGGATGCAGAGCAGAATGAACGAGATTTCGAGGGAAAGGAGCAGCAGTCATATCCGAGGAGGGGTTATCAGAACCATAGAGGCGGTCGAGGGGGAGGTGGTCGTAGGGGTTATTCAAATGGGCGTGGAGGTCGAAGTGGTGGTGGCAGAGGAGGAGGAGGCTACCAAAACGGGCGCAATCCATACTACGACCAGCCTGGGAATTATTATCCAAGGAACTACTATAACAACAGAGGAAGAGGAGGAAGAGGCGGTGGGTATTACAACAATCATGGTGCAGGTGGTCAAGTTAATCATGTGGCAGGTGACGTGGGGGTGCAATCATGATTAATTATGGGCTGTTTATAGTGCTTGTTACTGTCACTAATTGGTGGTAAACCAGTTTTATTCGCCTGCCATGAAACATGTTTTGAACAATTTTGTTTTGACACTTTCTAGATTCCACCCTTTTGTAGTCCAGTGGTTAGTGGGGACCTTTGTCCGAAATCTCACAGGAAGAAACTATGCGAATGTCTAATGTTCTGCTTCTCTGTGATCTTCTCTTGTTTAGTCAGCTAGATGTTTTCCTTGCATTTTAATTATACAGTGGTCAGGTCACAAAGCACAAATTGCAACAGCACTGCTTTGTTAGGCAACTCAACTTACAACTACTTTCTATCATGCCTTTTTTTCTCTCCTCCAACTCGCCTTTTCCCATTGCTCATAGTTTGGATCACTGGATGTCCACATAATCTTTTATTATTCTTATTATAATCTCATCTCAAAAATCAAACTAACCATTTTTTTACATCCATAGTTCATTATTTTCTATTCCTAACTATTAGGGATCATCTATTTTCATTTCATTTTATTATGGACTCTATTATAATAATACATAATTAAAATTAGTATTAATATATTATAATAAATTAATATAATAACAAAAGAAATTATGTTTTTTACCCATTACTTTTTTTTTTGAAAATTTTTAATTTCTTTAAAATTCTATTTTTGTGTTCTAATTATTGTTTATTGGGTTGGATTATTCGTTGATCCAATCAAATTAGATAGAGTTTAGTTTTATTTATGATTGAGATAAATTTGACATAACTCAAATGAATTCACTCTTATATGAATTGAGTTATAAGTTTACTATAATTACTTAATACCAACTCTCATACTTGATTCACATCTATTATAATTGGCATAACTTTAAACAATCCTAAAACTCTCATTTATATCTTCTTTTATTTTGTCTATCATTTACTTTTGAAATGAAGTTAAACATTTTTAAACATTCTTGTGATAGTATGTCTTTCTTTTCCTAATAACTCTAGTATTAATGTATTTATCATTTATCTTTAACATTGATTTTCATTGTTCGTTTTTGTCATATCTCAACCCTAAAATTAGATAAATAAACCTAAATATATTTATTTTTTCATCAATTATATCATTTTCGTTTTTATTGTTCTCTTCTATCATTATGCTATTTGATTTATGAAACACGTGAAGTAGGTAAGAGAAAAGTTACAAGGGTTTTTTTGTCATAGAATAAATGATAATATATGTGACAAGTCAATAATACTAATAATAAAAAATAGATATAATTACCTTATTCGTCTTTGCATTTAGGGTTAATATTCAATTTAGTATATTGATTTAAAAAAAAAATCAATTTGGTTCCTTATATTTTTTAAAATGTATTTAAATTAATCATTTTCGTTAAATCGCACTTTACAACGTCAAGTGCTGCTTATGTGACAGAGGAAGACGGAATTAAGAGATGTGAGGTGTTAAGTGATGATGTCCCCTAAGACCGTAACCCTCGCATCGTCGCCGACGACATCTCTTCCCACCGTTATGGCTGCTGCTCTAGTGACCAAGCCTCTGACAGCATCTTCTCCGACTGTAGCGCTAGTAACCTCCCCACCAACACTAGTTCCACCGAGCTCTCTCCATGCACTTGTGCCTACAACTATTCTTGTGCTTCTTACCCTTCTTGTAAATACTTATATAAATTGGATAATTCTTGATCACTATATTAATTAAATCAATCACTGACAGTTACAATTACAAAATCAACCCTAAGGAAAAAGGCTTGGGCTATATAAAAAATCATATGGATTGAATGGGTAATGAAAAAATGGAACTCAAATTCCTACCATACTAAAACAATCAATCATGAATGCACCAAACAATAATTAAGAACAATGTGATCTACCAACACCTATGCTTCTCGAGTGAGGCAAGGAGAGAGAGAAGAGAAGGTTGTTCCTAGTTATCAAATTTTGTGGGTTAATGCCATTGTGCCAAACTTCTCGACAATGAACTGAGGAATGACCCTCTAGTAGGCATCTCTTTCTTTCCGTGTAAATGTTTTCCTCCCAAATCTGTTAATACCAGACCCATATCCTTGCTTCTTTGAGTTCTTTCAACCTGCATAACATACCAAAAAAATAATATATTCTTATTAAGAAAACAGTGTCATCTTGTCTTACATATAAAATCAAGACACCCCTGCACCTAGTCTTATAAGAAAATCAGAGATCACATAAAATATCAATCAACTTACCTTGCTAATTTTCCCATCTTTCAAATAGTACCGAATCCCAGACCAATTGATAGATTGAGAAAGATGAGAGCGGAAGGCAGATACGAGATATAGAAAGATTAAGTTCAACTAGAAAACCAAAAACTCATTTTGCCCAAATCCTACTCTACTCAACCTGTGAACATCCCAGTTTTAGTCACCATCATTCTTAGTTCATTCCAATGATAATTTCTTTATTTTTGTAAAAATTGAAAAAAGTCTATTGTTTGATAGTTTGACTTATGTTGCAAGAGAAAATGTAATCGACGATACTGTATCGGTTGAGATTGAACGAGCTATGTTATTGGGTATTTTTGACCGATCGATCGGATGATTAATTACATTGAAGAGTAAATCAAGGATACATGATAAGTATGGTAACATCCTACAAATCAGGGTAACATCCCTCAAATCCAGGCTACATCTCGATGAATCCGGAAGCTGATAAATCAACTAATATTGTTTTATTGAAGACACGTGTCAAATATGGTCCATGAATGAAATAGTCAATTACTAAACACTATAAATTGGTCTTATACACAAAAGTAATGTACGCATTTATCAATTACATCATATACTTTAATATAAAATACTTATTTGATCATTAGAGAACCTTTTGTAAGTTAACTCTCGACCAAGCATCAAAGAGTTGAAAAGTTGAAGAGTTGAAGTGTTGAAGAGTATAAAAAGATCAAAAGAGGAACAACCGAGTGTTAGGGAGAGAATAAAAAAGGACGAAGAAGGAATGACCGAGAGATCGGACAATTGTTACCGTCTGTCCCAGTTCCAGGTACTATGTAGGTCCCTTTTTAGACTATACAAGTACATAACTTTTTGTTACGGATATTTCTAGTTTATTGGCCACCTTAGACGTGTTATTAGAGTGAGAAAAAAAAAATCTAAACTGAATTGAATAATTTCTCAAAGTGAATTGAGTTTTTATAAAGTCATTGAATTTTTTTCTAAAAAAAATAAATTGATTTGTTTTCAAATATAATATTTAAAAACTAAAATTTGTTTTAATAAAATTTGAAAACTAAAAAGTAAACTAATTTAAATTAAAATATATTATTTGTTCATTTTTCTTTTTCTAAGTTAGTTTTTTTCAATTCTTTCTTCATTTTTGTTTTTGTTGGTTTCCAATATTCTTTTTTCATTTTTGTTTTTTTTATCTTTATTTTCAGTTTTTATTAGTAATGATTGATTTTTATCATCACTTTACATTTTTGTTTTTCAATCATTTTCATCTATTCCACAATATTTTCATAAATCTTTCTCTTAACAATTTAGTTAGAGCAGTAAGGATGAAAACAATTTTTTTAATGTTGACGAAAAAAAGATGCAAAGTAATAAAAGCACAATTGAAAATTGATAAATAGAAAACTTAAAAACTAGACGGTTTTCTAGGTGAGACTTTTTGGCACTTTAAACCTTGAAGACACACTTACCGAACTAAAAATTGAATTTAATCCACTAAGTAATCAAAGTTTAGCAAATTACAACTCAAAAAAATACAACGAAAATTAGGTCAACAATTTTATGCACTAAAAATTTAAATGACCTATTCTATGCACTCCCATCTTTAGCTTCGTGTTTTGTGTAAATTTTGTGAGGTTGATGTTGTTCCTTGCTTTGCTTATTTAGGATATTCAACCTAAGGTACTCGGTTTTACCTCTTTAGTAATGTGGCTTGCACCAAATTTTTTCAGCTCCACAACTCACCAAAGTAAAAAATTAGGTTACTTCCACCAAAAGAGGTCAAACAATTTAAAAAGCAACAAAACGCAAATTTAAAAATAAGAACTACTGCAAATGGAGTTTGTAATTGACATGATTTGAAGGAGTAATCAAGAAATTGACAAGCAAAAAAATTAAGATTCACAAAAAAAGTTAGCACTCAAATTGAATCCTAAAGAATGAAACTAGAATAGATGAAAAAAAAACAAAAATTGCACTACAATTTTTTTTTATGTAAAATTTTCTTATCTTGTCGAATTTATGTTGGACATATTACTTCAAATTTGAATTTGAATTTGAAATTTAAATAACTGAAACTTCAATGTTTAATATCAATATTGGTGTTGGAATTTCACAAAATTAATGTGCCAATTAATTGCAATAATTTT
Source organism: Phaseolus vulgaris (assembly GCF_051622355.1). Taxonomy (NCBI): domain Eukaryota; kingdom Viridiplantae; phylum Streptophyta; class Magnoliopsida; order Fabales; family Fabaceae; genus Phaseolus; species Phaseolus vulgaris. Next base: position 9,923,119 of record NC_143499.1, read on the forward strand.
TTCAAATTTGGTAACAATTCAAATTTTTTAGAGTCAAATTTTTTTACATTGTCCATTTTTCATTTGTCATTTTTTTTATTTTGAATTTTGATGTAATTTTTTTTTTCACTTTTTCTTAACACATCAATGTACTCAAATCCAAAATTTCACAACTTTCACCAGCACAATTAATTGTAATAAACGTTTTCAGCCAACACAAAAGTTGAAAAAAAAGAGGAATCCTAAACTGGAATTAAAAACAGAATTGAAAACTTAAAAAATACAATGGAATTAAGTGGAATTGGAACTTGTACGGAATTAACAACAAGTATGAACTTATATCTAGAAAAATAAAAATGCACCAACGCTCAAATTCAGAATTAAACTTGTACTCAAATTAAATCAAACAACCAAAATTAACAACAAAAGTACTACATAGAATTGATTGGACGAACCTGACTTAGACAATACTGGAATTGATTCAAAAATTAAAATGACTCAACCAAATTAATTTGCACCGATTGAAAATTCAATAAGACTGAAATAAAATAAAAAACAAAGCAGCATACTCAATAGAAACCTATAAAATTGCAATAGGAATGTTCAAGAACAATTGAACAACGATAACTTGAACAACAGTTTCAAAACAACATTATGAACTAAAATTGAAATTAAAACAACAAGAAAATTCAGAATTCAAATGAACAACACATAAATAAGAACTACACAAAAGTTAAAAGAAGAGAAAGAACTTAGCTCTTGAAGAACCAAAGCTCTAGATACCAAATGATGAGTTGTGCCTTCATTCTAATTTGTTTTCCTTGGACTTTTTGGAGGAGTGGCGGAATCTTGGTGTAGGAGATGGGACAAGGATGATTGCAATGGAGCTATGGGTTCCTTGAAGGTGTATGAACGTTTTCAGCCACAATTAATTGTAATAAACGTTTTCAGCCAACACAAAAGTTGAAAAAAAAGAGGAATCCTAAACTGGAATTAAAAACAGAATTGAAAACTTAAAAAATACAATGGAATTAAGTGGAATTGGAACTTGTACGGAACTAACAACAAGTATGAACTTATATCTAGAAAAATAAAAATGCACCAACGCTCAAATTCAGAATTAAACTTGTACTCAAATTAAATCAAACAACCAAAATTAACAACAAAAGTACTACATAGAATTGATTGGACGAACCTGACTTAGACAATACTGGAATTGATTCAAAAATTAAAATGACTCAACCAAATTAATTTGCACCGATTGAAAATTCAATAAGACTGAAATAAAATAAAAAACAAAGCAGCATACTCAATAGAAACCTATAAAATTGCAATAGGAATGTTCAAGAACAATTGAACAACGATAACTTGAACAACAGTTTCAAAACAACATTATGAACTAAAATTGAAATTAAAACAACAAGAAAATGCAGAATTCAAATGAACAACACATAAATAAGAACTACACAAAAGTTAAAAGAAGAGAAAGAACTTAGCTCTTGAAGAACCAAAGCTCTAGATACCAAATGATGAGTTGTGCCTTCATTCTAATTTGTTTTCCTTGGACTTTTTGGAGGAGTGGCGGAATCTTGGTGTAGGAGATGGGACAAGGATGATTGCAATGGAGCTATGGGTTCCTTGAAGGTGTATGAACGTTTTCAGCCACAATTAATTGTAATAAACGTTTTCAGCCAACACAAAAGTTGAAAAAAAAGAGGAATCCTAAACTGGAATTAAAAACAGAATTGAAAACTTAAAAAATACAATGGAATTAAGTGGAATTGGAACTTGTACGGAACTAACAACAAGTATGAACTTATATCTAGAAAAATAAAAATGCACCAACGCTCAAATTCAGAATTAAACTTGTACTCAAATTAAATCAAACAACCAAAATTAACAACAAAAGTACTACATAGAATTGATTGGACGAACCTGACTTAGACAATACTGGAATTGATTCAAAAATTAAAATGACTCAACCAAATTAATTTGCACCGATTGAAAATTCAATAAGACTGAAATAAAATAAAAAACAAAGCAGCATACTCAATAGAAACCTATAAAATTGCAATAGGAATGTTCAAGAACAATTGAACAACGATAACTTGAACAACAGTTTCAAAACAACATTATGAACTAAAATTGAAATTAAAACAACAAGAAAATTCAGAATTCAAATGAACAACACATAAATAAGAACTACACAAAAGTTAAAAGAAGAGAAAGAACTTAGCTCTTGAAGAACCAAAGCTCTAGATACCAAATGATGAGTTGTGCCTTCATTCTAATTTGTTTTCCTTGGACTTTTTGGAGGAGTGGCGGAATCTTGGTGTAGGAGATGGGACAAGGATGATTGCAATGGAGCTATGGGTTCCTTGAAGGTGTATGAACGTTTTCAGCCACAATTAATTGTAATAAACGTTTTCAGCCAACACAAAAGTTGAAAAAAAAGAGGAATCCTAAACTGGAATTAAAAACAGAATTGAAAACTTAAAAAATACAATGGAATTAAGTGGAATTGGAACTTGTACGGAACTAACAACAAGTATGAACTTATATCTAGAAAAATAAAAATGCACCAACGCTCAAATTCAGAATTAAACTTGTACTCAAATTAAATCAAACAACCAAAATTAACAACAAAAGTACTACATAGAATTGATTGGACGAACCTGACTTAGACAATACTGGAATTGATTCAAAAATTAAAATGACTCAACCAAATTAATTTGCACCGATTGAAAATTCAATAAGACTGAAATAAAATAAAAAACAAAGCAGCATACTCAATAGAAACCTATAAAATTGCAATAGGAATGTTCAAGAACAATTGAACAACGATAACTTGAACAACAGTTTCAAAACAACATTATGAACTAAAATTGAAATTAAAACAACAAGAAAATGCAGAATTCAAATGAACAACACATAAATAAAAACTACACAAAAGTTAAAAGAAGAGAAAGAACTTAGCTCTTGAAGAACCAAAGCTCTAGATACCAAATGATGAGTTGTGCCTTCATTCTAATTTGTTTTCCTTGGACTTTTTGGAGGAGTGGCGGAATCTTGGTGTAGGAGATGGGACAAGGATGATTGCAATGGAGCTATGGGTTCCTTGAAGGTGTATGAAGAGTAGGGAAAGTGATTGGTTGTGCCATATCTGATGGAAGAGGGCCAAACACAACCTTCCATGAAAGGCAAGAGCCAAGTAAAGAGCGTCTAGACCCCAAGCCAAGAGCGTCTAGACCCAAGCCAAGCATCTAAGACCAAGCTAGGAGCGTCTAAAGATCAAGCTAGGAGCGTCTAAGATCAAGCTAGGAGCGTCTAAGACCAAGCTAGGAGCATCTAAGATCAAGCTAGGAGCGTCTAAGACCAAGCCAAGAGCGTCTAGAACAAGAAGACTTGGATCAAGCTATGAATGAGAAAAGGCCTAATAGCACATATTTCGTGAAGGCCCATCAAGTGTAGTTTAGCTTTAAATGAGGTGTAAATAGCATAACCATGTGGACAATTGTTTAATTTTCTGCACATTAGAATTAAGGAAGCATTAACCTTGATTAGCTAAAGGTTTCTAGAAGCCTTTACTAATAAAGGACCATGTGCACCCATGTGCACCCATGTGCTTCACATTTACATTACATTTAGCTAGCATTTCATTTGCACTTAGCTTAAGAATTACGGCCTCCTTAGCCTATAAAAGGAGATGCCTATCACTTGTATTTGGAAGATTAATGAGAGTAAAGTTATGCTGCCAACATTGTGCCATGCTTTGCTTCTACCTAGTTTCTAGGCTCTAATCTTCATCTTCCTCACTTATCATAGGGTTGGCCGAACCTCCCTACTTCCATACATATCATGCACCTTCAAGATCACCATAGCTCCTAGGAGGATCTTGCACATATACATCCATGGCTTCCGCACCATCTTTCACATGATTCTAAGAAGAGCTTCATGAATTTGCCATCAATATCACTTGGAGAGGTGAAGAAGAAGACCAAAGGTGTCTATCCTAGAGAAGTTTAGAGAAGGGAATGTAAGAGCTAACAACTTGGCAACATAACACTCAAAATTGATCTTATTAATTTATGAGCCAAGCACCCTTTAAATAAGTTTGAGGTCTGGCCAAGGCTGAGAGGGAAAATTCAAATGGCACTGCTTTGAAAGTGCACCTAAATGAAGTCACATTGCAATCATGACCTAGGTGTGCTTCATGGGACTAATTTAGGTCTAAATGACTGACCTAGGTTTATTAGGAGTCTTAATGAAACCCTAACTTAACCTAAGTTGGTTTTTAGATGCCTAATTTTAATTCTAATTCAAAATAAGAAAAAATACAACTAAGTTTCCTACTATACTTTTAGCAAGACAATAAATTTTACTCTAGAGGAATTACACTAGGTTATGACATTTTTGAACATATATAGAAGAATGTCTATGCCATATATAGAAGGGATCATCGTATCTGTCCCATATACCAAATTGAACGACGTTTCCCTCGTGGTAGATTGGGGAATGGTGTGATAAGCCCAGAGTATTATGAGAATTTCATCGGGCCCACCCGCCCTTGGCTTTCTCGAGTCTCCTTTGTAATCCCCTTAGCAGCACCTTATTAGCCAACTCTGCCTATCCGTTCGTTTGTGGATGTTCCACCGAGGCGAAGACTTCCTGATTCTTAAGCTTTTGACATAGTTTACCCAATTGTCGACTTGAAAATTGAGTGCCATTATTTGAGACTAAATGTCGTGGTATGCCGAAGTGACACACCACATTCTTCCATACGAAATGTTAAATATTCTAGGTCGTTATCAAAGCCATGAGTTGTGCTTCAATCCATTTGGTGAAGTACTCTACGGCAACAATGAGATATTTCAATTGACGAACTGCTAAAAGAAGAGGTCCCAAGATGTCGATTCCTCACTTATGGAAAAGCCATGGGCTGGATATGGAATGTAACTCTTTTGCTGGTGCATGATGCCAATCGACATGCTTTTGGCATTGCTCGCAGTTCCTGGTGTGGGCCATGCTATCTTTTTTCATTGATGACCAATAATAACTTGCTTGGATTATCTTTAGGGAAAGGGCTCGTTCGCCGGTATGACTGCCGCAAATTCCTTCGTGAAGCTCAAATATTATTCGCGTGTACTGATCTTCACTTCTGCAAGTAAGTAGAGGATAAATGTATCCGTGTCGAAAAACGTAACCATCAACTAAGGTGTATCGACTTGCATTTTTCTTGACAATCTTCGCTTGTCCTGGATCGGAAGGAAGCAACCGATCTGCTAGGTATCATATATATGGCGTCATCCAAGTGTCAATCATGGCTACCTACAAAATTTCCAAGTTTCTTTCCTCGAATTGTTCTTGTGTCATCACTCTTGGAGCCTTTAACGTCCCTTGTATCAGTGTTCGGTGTGTTCATCCCTTTCCCAAACTGGCTAACATGTACAACATGTCAGCTTAGGAGTTTTGGCCTTTAGGGAGACACACAAGATCAAAGATAGAGAATATTTCCATTAGAGTTCTGACATACCTGAGGTACGAGGTTAACTGAGGGTGTTTTGCTTGATATTATCCGGATACTTAACCAGTTACGAGCAAAGAATCGTTTTTTTCTAACAAACGACGTGCCCCCAGCTTGTTTTCTAACAACATCCCAACTATCAGTGCTTCATACTTGGCCTGGTTATTACTGGCTTTGAATGCAAACTCGAGGGATTGCTCAAGCAACAACCATCAGGACCTTCCAAAATGATGCCTGCTCCACTTCCTTAAAGGTTGGACGATCCATCCACGGAGAGGATCCACAGTGATGGAAGAGGGCCAAGCTCACCTCACCATGGAAGCCAAGACCCAAGACTAGACCGTCTAGAACCATGTGATAAGCGTCTAGACTCAAGATAGGAGCGTCTAGCTCATGATGAGAGGAGGCTACATAAGGAGCGTCTAGGAGGAAGCCTAGACCGTCCATGGCTAAGCACTTTCACGCCCAAATGGATCAAGCTACGGTTTGGGAGGGAGAAGACCTTGTACATGTTACATGGAGGCCCATTAGGGGTGCCTTAGTAATTAGTGTAGTGTTAGAAAGCATAAACTTGTCTTACACATGATTTACCCTAGATTTTGTGCACATTCTAGAAGCTTGCTTACTTGGCCGACCATGTGCCCATGTGCTACCATGTGGATTCATTTTCATTTCATTTGAGAAGCATTTCATCTTCTCTTAGCTTAGGATTTACGGCCTCCTTGGCTTATAAAAGGAGAAGCCATCCCTTGTATTTTGCAAGATTAATGAGAGTAAAGTTATGTTGCCAACATTGTGCCATACTTTGCTTTTCCCTAGTTTCTAGGATCTAATCTTCATCTTCATCACCTACCATAGGGCTGGCCAAACCTCCCTCTTTCCATACACAACATGCACCTTCAAGATCACCATAGCTCCTAGGAGGATCTTGCACATTTACATCCATAGCTTCCGCACCATTTTTCACATGATTCCGAGAAGAGCTCCATGAATTTGCCATCACACAGGAAGTCTTCTCTGCTTGCTTCGGAACTCTTCAGAGTGAGCACTACAATGTAATTTGCATATACATGTCCCTTGATAGGGCGTTGTGATTCGTAGCGGATGTCGAACTCTGTTAGCTCAATGGCCCACCTAACATTCTTCCCGCCATGTTTGGTTTATGAAAAACCTGCTTTTAGGAAGGTCAGTCATTATTATTACAGTGAAACTTTGAAAATGATGTCGTAACCGCCGTGCTGTAAAGACCATTGCTAATGTAGTTTTTTTATGGCTTGATAATGAATCTTCGCACCTTGTAGTAGTTTATTGATGAAATATATTGGCTTCTGAATCTTCTCTTCATCTTGCATAATAACTGAGTTTATAGCTCGATCGATAACTAAGAAGTACATCCAAATGGGAGTTTTGGAGTGGGCTTGCTGAGTATGGGTGTATTGGCCAAGTATTCACACTTGTCGGACTAGATGAATCAATCATTCTTCTAAAGACATTGAAAATATAGGTATTCCTTATCACCACTGGCTGACAAAAAGCGTGACAGGGCACCCATTCAACCGATCAACTTTTGTACTTCCTTCACATTGCTTGGGCTCCTCATCTAAACTATCGCATTTGTGAAGGTTCGCCTTTATTCCTCTTTCAGTTAACAAAAAAGCGACTAATTTTCCAGCTTGAAAAAGCACCCATGAAGCTAAGTAAGCCACAACCAAATGCATTGTCGACTAAAGAATCTATATAAGGCAGTGGATAAGAGTCCTTGGGACAGGTGTTATTGAGATCGGTGAAATCTATTCACATTCTCCAGTTCTTATTCGACTTCTTTACCATTACCACGTTCACCAACCATTTGGGATATTGAATTTCCCTAACATGACCAACTTCCATGAGTTTTTGGGTTTCGTTCTTTATAGTTCGGCGTTTTTCTTCATTGAATTTTCTTTGCTTTTGTACAATAGGTTTTACTCTTTCGTCCATGGTCGAATGGTGGCATAGGAAATCCGGGTCGACTTCAGGCATGTCGGCGGCCGACCACACAAAGGCATCCATATTTTTTTTATATGATTTCTTGATCTTTTCTTCCAATTCTTCATGTAGTGACGCGCCAATCTTGAATTACTTGCCATTTTCTAATTCCCGCACCTCTCCTGCAGGTTCGGGACGTCTTTCCCTAGAGCTGGGGTGCTTTATCTCTATATTTGGCCTTACCAATTGAGTCGTGATGGTGTACATACCTTTTCTACTTCTCAAAGTGTCCTTGTAAAATTTCTGGACTACCTTTAGATCCACCCTCATAGTAATTACCTTGCCTTCGGGCGAAGGTAGTTTCAGCTTCATATGTAAGGTGGAAACTACGACACCTAACTTATTCAATGACGGTCACCCCAAAAGTAAATTGTAAGAGGAAGAGGCATTCACCACTATGTACTTAATTATTGTGGTGTTTTTCGTCCCATAGTGATAACTGAAAACACCACAAGATCATCCTTATGAGGAAAAACATCCTCGAAATCTGTAGTTGTGAAGCAGAGAGATGGGACCGAGGTATGTTTGGGCTTTTGAGTCTCTAAGGACAAGACAACCCTGGAGTAGCGTTTCCGGCTAGATGCCGAAGACCCCCCTCCAGAGAATCATCCTGCTACCCCTTCTCGCTCTCTCAGAATTGTGGCTTCATGCCATGCCTTTTTAGTGGGTCTTCGCCTTTTTTTACTTTCTTGTAAGCAACCTCTAGATACTTTGTCAAAAAATCTTCTTTGACCAACTTGGCAAGTTGGTAACATAAAGTCAGACACCTCTCAGTGTCGTGACCGCGCTTGATGAAACTCACACCAGACATATTTATGTCTACCCAGTGTCCAATCAGTCTTTTTTGGAAACTATAACTTGTCCACCACGTCTTCCTTTGTCATGAGCAACCGTTAAGATGTTATGAACCTTGACTGAGGTAAGTCGCTATCGAGTTAGTCCTTCATATAAACCCTTTTAGCCACATATGGGATGTATCTCTATCAGATCGCCGATTTCAGGATGCCTCGGTGTTCTTTTGGTGGTGCTTTCGTCCATTCTCCTTGTATCTTCCTTGCTTTGGTTGTTCGTTCACCTTCTTCCTTTGAATTTCTTTTTCGTTCGATGTGAGCTATTACTCGCTCTCATACTTCAACTATGGACTCTTCCCTATTTCGAATTAGTGAGCCACTGAAGGGACCGACCCAGAGTCCCTTCATGAATGCGAAGAATACCATCTCTTCATTTGGTGCAAAAGAGATTCAGATAGTCCTTCAGGGATTTCCCTTCTCGCTATCTCAGAATTGGAGCTTCATGGCCACGCCTTTTTAGTGGGTTTTCGCCTTTTTTTACTTTCTCGTAGGCAACCTCTAGATACTTTGTCAAAAAACTTTCTTTGACCAGCTTGGCGAGTTGGTAAGATAAAGTCAGACACCTCTCGGTGTTGTGATCGCGTTTGATGAAACTTACACGATACATCTTTCCATCTACCCAATGTCCGATCAATCGTTTTTAGAAATTATAACTTGTCCACCACGTCTTCCTTTGTCATGAGCAACCTGTAAAATGTTTTGAACCTTGGCCAAGGTATGTCGCTATCGAATTGATCCTTCGTATACACCTTTTTAGCCATATATGGGATGTATCTTTGATCAGATTGTTGATTTGGGGATGCCTCAGTGTTCTTTTGGCAGTGCTCACGTCCATTCTCCTTGTATCTTCCCTGCTTTGATTGTTTGTTCATATTCTTCCTTTGAATTGCTTATTCGTTCAATGTGAGCTACTACTCACTTTTGTACTTCAGCCATGGACTCTTCCCTGTTTCGAATTAATGAGTCACTAAAGGGACATACCCGAAGTCCTTTCAAGAATGCAACGACTACCATCTCTTCATTTGGGGTTTGCTGACGTACCGAGACGGTGCAAAAGCGATTCAATTAGTCCTTCAAGGATTCCCATTCTCGTTATCTTAAGTCAAAAAGAACGGGTAATCGGGGAAGGGGGTAGACCTTGTTGGCTGAGAATTGTTCCTTGAATATCCTGGAGAATTCTTGAAAAAAAGTGATGTAGTCGTGTGAAATCTGCTGAACCATTGAAGAGTCGTCCTCGTGAACGTGCCTATAAACATTTTTGCATCAAATGACGTTCAATCCACCTGAGATTATCATTTGAGCTCTAAACGACTTTAAATGGCATTTGGGGTCTTCTACCCCAGAAAAAAGGGGTGATCTTTGTTGTAATGAAGTGAGGTGGAATCAATTCTTCCATAATTTCCTATAAGAACAGTTGAGGGTTATCTCATGATGACATGTCTGGGGAACGGGCTCGTGCACTTCTCCTCCCTTGCCTATGCATGATTCTACGCAACTCCTCGTTCATTTTTTGTAGTTTTTCTTTCATCCAGACAATGTTTTCCACCAATCTTCTAGAAGAATCTACTGCACCCATGAGTCATTCTTGGTTTGTTCGGGCTTCCTCCCAATTAGTGTGGGCTTCCTCACGCAAGCGATCTTGTCCCACGGTGTGCACCAAATGTTCTCGCCAAAACTCGAGGTCGGAGGGTTGGAGGTGGTCTTCGAGGTGATCCTTCACAATTGTAGTTCTGGGTTTCTTCAAGATCATAGTAAAATGAGGGAAGCTCCACCTGTTGACAAAACTCTGATGATCAAGTCAGTGAGAGCATAAATATCAATGTAGTGTATCTGACATAGAATAATGCTTACCTTAGGTCAGAGACTCACAATCCCTTTGTAGCATTTTTTCGATCCCTCTTCCTTCAGGAGATTGTAACAAAAATCTCTCAATTGCCCCTTGAATTCCCGTTTTTCAATGATGTCATGCGTTGAATATCTTTTTTCCTTTATGTTTGGTTAGACATATGCTTTAAATGAAACGAGTAAATAAACAAACTTAAATAAATAAACAATATACATTTTCTTCAAAACATTAATGATTAGATCTGATCCATGTTGGCTATCTGACCCGACCCATAAGGATCGTATTTGACCCAATCTTTACTGAAAAATAGAATATGTATGTATGAATAAAAAATATGTGATACCTAAGATGATATCAGCCTATTTGGGGAAGTATTAAGTATGTTAGCTCATTAAGTAGATGATATATCTTGAATTCAATAATGATTTGATAATTTAGATTAATAAATCAAGTAGTCAGAACCTAAATATGCATTAGACTTGGATAACTAAGTGTATGAACTATACTAATCTAGGAAAAATGTTAGTATTTAGTAGGTCATTTTTAATACATTGAGTCTTCCAAAAGACGGCTAGTTGCGATATCATTGTATATTGGTGATACATATTGTTGATAATGTTTCAATTGACATTGTTCATTGGGGGTGTTGTTGAAGGATACTTTATCTTGTTGACAATGCAACAATATAATTTGCAAGTGATGTGTTGAATATTGTGTGTGTGTATGTAAGTGTATTTTGTTATTATATCTATACCTATATATAAAGGGGATTTCCCTCTTTAGCTGTCTTTTTATTTAATTCCAATTTTATCCTTATATTTATATATTTTTTATTATTTTAAAAATCTACGAGTGGAGATATTTTTTTATTTTGTGAGCAGTTTTAATTTTATATCTCAAAAGGATAACAAAAGAGATAACACTATTTTTAAATTCAAAACTAAACATTGCAAAGTGAGGCTTGTTGAGGGGCATAAAAATTATTTTATGTTGTAATAATAAAAATAGAAAAATGCGGATATACAAGTGCGAGAGATAATATATATTGACAAATTTATACTAGTTTATAAATTAAAAAAATTATTGTATCTAAAATAATTTTTATTGTTAATAAAAAATTATAAATTAATTTTTAAATTGGTATATAATATTAATTACCAAAATATTAGATACTAACCACTTTAAATTTTAAAAACTATACTTTGATGTATTCATAAGCTACAAATAATAAATAATACTAATAACATATACCATGCTTATAAGGAAAGGCATAACTTAGTCCCTACCTTTTGTTTTTCCCCACCCTACTCTTGATTAGCAAGGAATGCCAAACATCAGAACCATATCTGTAACACTCACCATCACACAAAACTTGATGCAGACAACAAAGGCAGACACTTATATCTACCCATAAATGAGATTCTAAATAAGATCTCAACTTGTTTTACAAGTCATTAATCCTACCACCTTTCTATCACACATAATAATTTGATTTGCATAGTAGAGAACCATTCATCATATCAACATTGGTAAAATCATGTTGCAACATCAGATAAGTATATGCCCTCAACAAACTAGTGAAGATCATGTAGAGACATGACACTTACCAAACCACAAGTTAATGTTTCCACAAATAAGCCATCTGTTCTTCTTAGCAAGAAATTTTTAGTGTATGAACTAGTTGTAACACCCCAGAAAATAACATCTAACTATTACAATACAAGTTCTACGTATTTCTATACAAACTTGGAGTTTTTCAAAACATTCCTAATACATGATTAGGATTTATAGAAATACAAATATTTACATATCCATAGCTCAAAATAAAACTCTGAAACCTCTAAGGTTTTCCTGCACCTGTATGGTCATCTGCTCGTGTACATAGTACAGTCATCGCAGTTTAAACACAACACAAAAAGCAAGGGTAAGCTAGTGAAAATAGAATTTTATAATATACGAAATTAAATTAAAAGAGAAAATCAAATTACATGGCCAATTTCTCAATTATTCAATCGTCTTCAAATTACAACATAAATCAATCACATAGATCTCACATGGATCTACACATCCAGAATATTCAACAAACAACGTCTTCCGGAAGACCCGTATTAAGTAAGTCCTACCAGAGACTAACACCTGATCCAAAGATTACCAGCGAATCCAACAGAAAGGACCAATGTAAGTTCAATACAACCCAAGCCGTGCATCTCATATGTCACGGTGTGCATGAACTCCCCCATCAGCTTCTCACCACCTGATATCTTAATCTATGTGACTTAGATCATCAGTGAAGCTCGGAGATCTCTGTTACCACATAGGCATCAATACTTAATACATAGCAAACATCAGTCCATACATTATCCCGACATCAATACTTAATACACAACGAACATCAGTCCATACATTATCCCAAATGTATGAATTCAATTCCATACCATTTCAAAAAGTGATCTAAAATATTCAAAAGTCTATTTGACATAAAAAAATAACACTTTAATACTAAATCATCAAAATCAAATATTTCCACAAATTAAATCATATATAAACAAACAAACCAATATATATAAACACACAACATCCCTGCAAGAGAAATTGAATATTGGGACCACGTCCCTTCCACATCCAGATCTTCTAACCTAGGGTTCTATTAAAAATTAAATTTAGCTTCCCTTACCTCAATTGCTTGCTTTCCAAGCAACTTTTAGAATTTTATTCCCCACCGTTTGGATAAGCTTAAAGATTTACGGGCCTAATGCAAATTATCCAAACAGAACAAAATTTCAGTATATAATAGAATAAGTTGAGAAGATTAAACTTCTCAACTGACCCCATCAAGATTGATGACTAAATCCTAAGGAAAAACAGAGAACAAAGGATATTTAGAGTAAAAATGAACTTACTCTGTTTGAAAATCTGATCGGGTAGAAATGTTCCTTAACTCCTCAGCTACAGCGTGGTATGATCAGATTCTAAAATAGATGAAGATTGGGAGAGAAAATTAGGAGAGAGGGAGAGAAGAGAATATGGGGAGAGAAAGAAAAAGAAGAAAAAAATGGTGCGTGCAGGGGGGTCTGTGCGTTGCTTTTCTTTTTAATGCTGTCACACTAGTAACTTTTGTTTGTTAGGACACTAGTCTTAAACAAAATATTTTGATAACTGGGTTTATGTCAAATTTAATATTACACAAACTTGTAAACATCTGTGATTGGTTGTTTAGGCCTGTGGATGCTATTGAATTCTTGTGTTTCAATTCATTGATCTTTTTCTTGTGGTGATTTTCCCCTAATCCACCGGTTTGGTTAGTTCTAGAGTTGAGGTTTTGTTGTTGATATTTTTTCTCAACTTAACTAGAGGGAATACTTACTATAATTTATAAACTCCAAGGACCACTTCAATGGGAGGCTACAAAAGATGCTACAAACTTCCATCAATTCAATAATAAAATCCACTCAAAAGAATAGTAGTGAATAAAATTAAAAGATGCTACAAACTTCCATCAATTCAATACCAACCCTTATTTATAGACAAGCATCTTTGTCTTTGATTTCTATTCTCTGTATTCACTTTTATTTTATACTAATGAGGATTGGCTCATGTCACAAGCAAATAATATTTCCCAAAATCACTTTAGTTTGATTGTGTTATATTTATTATTTTGCTATTTAGAACCATTCCTCTAATGTTCTATTCTGACCTTGAAGATAATTTCATGTGCTTCTAGACTTTTGTTCATAAAAAAATGTTAGCAGTATATATTCTTTTCCATATTCTTAACACTTTTATTATTAACCAAAACTTATTAAATATTATAAGTTTTTTGCATGCTTCTCATTTTATAAGTTTTTCTTTAGTAATTTATTATCAATAATATACTGTTTTTTGTAGTATTACTAGCATAGTACCTCTCAAGAAAGAAAAAAAAACGTCATTTCATTTTAAACTGTTTTTTACTTTATTCCTCTTCACTGTCTTTTTAAAGATATGGTATTTTATTTTAAGAATGATATTCTGAGATTGCGAAACAGAACATATTCGATAATGGTTTTCAACCCCAGTTTCAACGTCCTCTAATTAATGCGATTAAAAAATTAAATAAAATTATATAAGTTAATTAATGGAGCTATAGTTAGATATAATGTTATTCGAATTGAATATATATATATATATATATATATATATATATATATATATATATATATATATATATATAAACTTGAGTTATATGTATACTCCCTCAAAACTCATATATTTTAATTGTATATTAAAATATATACGTTCATGAAAACAATTTGTATGTTTTAATCAGAATTTAAATATAGTGATATCATATTATATATGAAAAAATTACATTGAAGATATTAGTGACTTTTATCAACGAAATAACTCATACTAGAATTAAAAAATTAGAACAACCAAACACAATTTTAAACATGTGCAGCCCTATAATTAGTTGCTAACAGGAGATATCAAGAATATTTGGGAAGTACTTGTTTTAGTAGTTATTACGAAAAAGTGGACTTTAAATCTAACTCAACCCTATTTTATTAAATTTTTACTTTATTTTAAATATTTTTTATTCATTTTGTCTACATCAAAAGTTTCATTTTATTTACATTATTCTCTTAAATTCACTTTTCAGATTAAAAATAAAGAAAATAATGTGAAATAGTTAAATATAACTGTATCTAATTTAAGTAAACTTTTCCTAATTAATTGCTATAATTAAAATCTCTATTTTTTTTATCCACAAGATGTTTTAACAGTGTCCAATTAAATTCAAAAAGGAAGATTAACAAAAATTCTATTTAAATTACACTACATGAAAAATCATTAAATAATAATTAATATAAACTAAAAATAATTAATTATTGATTAATTTAGATAATATTTTATAAACTAAAAAATATTGATATCTAAAGTAGTTTATGTTAATAATAAAATTTTATAAAATAATTTTTAAATTGATATCTACACTACAAGAAAATCATGAAATAGAAACCAATTTTAGACAAAAAAATAATTAGTTGCTATAGTGACTAAATTAGAGACTATTTTAGGGACTAAATAAATTTTTGGTTTCTAAATTAGTTTCTATTATTGTTAAATGGTTTCTAAATTGGTATCTAATTAACAACTAAGATTTTTGCTATCAAATTTAGAATCTAAATAATTGGTAGTTAAAACATTGGTAGCTAATTAGATACCAATTTAGAAACTATTTCACAATAATAGAAACTAATTTAGAAACCAATTTCTTTTTAGTTTCTAAAATAGTCTCTAATTTATTTACTATGACAACTAATTATTTTGGTCTCTAAATATTGGTTTCTATTTGATGATTTTCTTGTAGTGCTAACATTAGTTACCAAAATTTTAACTATGAAATACTTTAAATTATAAATTGATCACTAATTTAATTAGACTAATTTAGAATATGAAGTAGTTAGTAACTAATAGTGAATATTAGATATCAATTTAAAAATTATTTTATCAATTTTTATTAATAATAAAAAAAATTATTTTAGATATAATATTTTTCTAATTTATAAAATAATATATAATATAATGACTAGTTTTTTTTTTCTAAATTAATTATTATTTAATAGTTTTTGGTTAGAATCACAATTTTATAAAACGGATGAAACTATTGAGTAGAGTTAGATCCTATGATGATATAACAGCATAAATCCACCAACAAAAGTTCACATATAATCCACTTTTACATACAGAAATGTCAATGCATCCTTCGTCACTTATTGATTCACGCTGAACTTTTGTTTTTAAACCATCTTCGTTTTCTTCTAATAAGAAGCTTTTATTTTTAAACAAATATTCACTCGTGACACTCACATGACACAATTGCATCTTTAATCAATTTTCCTTCCAACTTTTTTTGACGGATCCTAATTTCGTTTTTAGTTAATTAGACAACTTCATTTAGTGATGTCGATCAACCTATCCCATCCAAAAAAAAAAAAAAGTATCGTTGGAGATTCAAGAAAATATGTATAAGTTGATGTATGAATCGAAAAGTTCGTATATGGATATCAATAAGACAAAATCTGTAAGAAACAAGACTTATATCAAATAACAAAGATGAAATGATGGTGACGACACTTCAAGGAAATTTGTTTTCTTATTGGAAAAAACCCTAAAAATAAGTAAGACCAAAAGGGGAGACTTTTTCAAAAAAATATCAACTCAGAATTTATATCTCTTTATTCTTAATTATGAGTAATGATCTTGGAAAATTATTTAAGAATAAAAATGATACAACTAAAGTGGAACATGTACATTTTAATATCAAAAATTTAAAAACTTATAAATAGAAAAAGTTAATTATTTAAGTTTTATTTCAAAAGAACCACTATCTCTTTACGATTCTTATGTTTTTTTTTTCTTTGTCTTCTTTTTAAAAATATGATAAATTCATTCATTCTTATGAAATTGAAGTCTTTCATATGAATTTTATGGAGAATAGAACAAGTTTATCTGTTCATAATCTTCTTTGTAGTAAGTTTTTCTTTGGAGTATGTAGTGTTTTTAGAACTATGATGAGTCTCTACTAGTTTAAGGTCATAGGGCTAACTTCAAATAGTAGATCAAGACTTTATGTGTACATGATCAACTTTCTTGTGAGTCATGTTAATAGTGTTGTCTTCATGACCGATTGATTTCCTTGGAGTTTTGATGCAGTTTGCGGAAACTTAATGGAAGAAGTGGAAAAAGGATGGCTCCAATGGAGCTATGATTTCCTTGAAGGTGCATGAGAGGTAGGGAGAGTGATTGGTTGGACTATATCACTTGGAGAGGTGAAGAAGAAGATCAAGGTGTCTATCCTAGAGAGGTCTAGACAAGGGAGTGAGAAAGCTTGCAAACTTGAGCAACAATTCACTCATATATTGATCTTGGAATTTCATAAATCAAGCATCTCTTTATATAGGATAGAGGTTCGACCATTGTACAAAGAAATGAGTGGGAAAATTAAAAAAAAATGGATTTGAAAATGGTGCCTATTTTGGAGTCACAAGGTCAACATGAACAAGGTGTGCTTCATGTGACTCTTTTTAGGTTTATGACTGACCTAGGTTAATTTAGGAGTTTTCTGAAAACCTTAATTTAACTCAGGTTGTTTTTTAGGTGCCTAATTCAACCCTAATTACAATTAAGAAAAATTACAAGTAAAATTCTTATTCTAATTTTGGCAAGAAAATAAATTCTACTCTAAAATTCTACACTAGGTTATGACATTTTTAAACATGTATAAGACTGTGTCTCTGTCATAAGTAACAGAGTCCTAGTCTTCTTATATCTTTCTTGCCATGAACCCAGTGATTGAGCCTGAGCTTGACCTTCTTCCATCACATGTGGAGTTGGAGTTATTGAAGATATTAGTGAGTTTTATCAACGAAATAACTCATACAAATATTAGAATTAAAAATTAGAACAACCAAACACAATTTTAAACATGTGCAGCCCTATAATTAATTGCTAACAGGAGATATCAAGAATATTTGGTGACTATAACAAGAAGGGTGTATTAGTGGTTGTTAAAATTTTACAATAACCCTTCTTATTATTAATTGACCCTAAACCCTAAACAATTTTATTAAAAACCCTTGCAAAGGAAAAAAAGTGTCCCCTTAATTACTACATCGTTCATAAAGAAATCATTAACAAAATATCTCAAATGAAATAAAATTTAAGGTTTGCTCCGTTCCATGTTTAAGGTATAGCTCCTCCATCGAGGGTTTCGAGCCTATAAGCTTTGTTCCTGAGTACGCCCACTACGCAGAATGAGCTAGTCGACTTTGGAGACAACTTATTCTCCAATTGATAGGGGTGAACCTTTCTCATCACCAAGTCGGAAACTTGAAACTGACAGCGCCTCAACTTGGTCTTTTTATTTAGCTCCACCCTTCTTTTCAGGCTGCTCTTCTAACACTTCCTTGTCGTCTTCTGATCATACTTGATGATGATCATTGCTCCATCAAAGGAGGGCAACTTCATCTTCATGTGCCTCGTTGAGGCCACCACACCTAGCTTGTTCAAAAAGGGTCTTCCCACCTGATTTCCCGCAAAACCAAACAAGCAACCATCATACGGCCTTAACTGGTCAAAAGACAACTGCAAATTATTGAATGTTAGCCAGAACATCACATAAGCTAAGCTCCCTTGGTCGATGAGAACACAATGTACTTTCCTTCCTACAGTGATGACAGATACCACCGGGTCATCTTCATGTGGGACCACGTCCTCCAAATCAGAGCTCGTAAAAGCAGAGGGTGGGCTCTGGTGGTTGGTTAGGTTTCCTTGCCTCTAATGTCATCACTTCTTTCGCGTATTTCTTACGCTTAGAGGTAGTGCACCCCCCTCTCGAGAATCCTCCCGAGATGGTATTCAGCTCACCATGGACTGGTACCTTATGCATTTGGTCCCCATGAGCAACCTCTTCCTTTGTCTCTTCCTGGTTCCACTCTAGATATTCCTTCAAGAATTCGTCCTTCACCAAACCTGCCAATTGATAGCCCAGAGCTATACATCGCTCCACATTGTCCCCGAAGCCTTTGTGGAATTCGCACCAGGCCTTCTTTCGTGGCCCCAAATTCCTGTCAGACTTCTAGGGGAACTTCAATTTTTACTGCGACCCCATGGATGCTTAGAAACTCCTTGTAGGTCATTCGGAACATAGGTCGAAATGCCAAATCTTCTTGTGCCTTCTCCTTGCGCACATTCTTCCTAGTTGTGTATGGTGCTCGCCTTGCGTTCGTTCTTTTCTCGATCGTGGCTTCGTTGACCCTCAGAGGTGGGGCTCGGCTACCCTCCTTAGGCTTGGTCTACCCTGGATGTGTTGTTGTGGTTCAAAGACATTGCTTCCTCGATGCTGATGTGAAAGACAACCCAACATCGTATCTTGGCAAACGTCATTGCCAGATTCCTGATCAGTGAGTCACTGAATGGCCTTACCATGACTCCCTGCCCGAAGGTGTTAACCATCAGGGGCTCGTCATGGGTCTAAAGCTTCATTGTGAACGCCCAGAACTTGTTCAAATAATTTTTTAGAGACTCACCTTGCCTCTGCTTCACATTGAAAAGATCAAATGAGATCAGTGGTTGGGCCTGATTGACAGAGAATTGTTCTCTGAACAACTCGAAAAACTGGTCGAAGGAGGTTATTTGGCCATCATGAAGGCCACACTAGGTTGTCTTAGCCAGATTTGCATGATAGACCTATGACGACTCTTCTTCTTGGTTGTGGATAACTGAGACAGCGCGTCAGCCCGCTTGTTCTTCTGATGACGGGTGTGCTCTATCATTGCCCTTTGGAACCGAGAGATGCTGTTGCGGACCGTGTGATAGTATCGTTGTAGCAAAGGCTCCTTCACCTAGAATTCACATTTGATCTAACTGGTAATAACTTGGGAGTAGCTCTTGCAAGTTACCTCGCAAGCTCCAAAGTTGTATGTTAGGTTTAGCCGACAATAACAACTTCGTACTCAACTTGGTTATTGGTGGCATTGAACCCAAACTGGAGAGCTTGCTCCAATAGGAGGTTAGAAGGTCCTTCGAGGACGACTCTTGCTCCACATGCGGTCATGTTTAAGGAGTCGTCCACGTATAGCGTCCATCCGACCAAGAGGTCCGACAGAGGTGTAAGATCGACGAAGAATTCAACCAAGCATTGGGACTTTATGGCACCTCTCGGCTCGTATCGGATGTTGAACTCTGAAATCTCAATTGACCACCCTATCAATCACCCTGCAAGGTTGAGTTTAAATAAAATTTTAAAAATGGGGTAGTTAGTTCTTACCATGATGGAGTGGTTATGGAAGTATGGGCTGATCCGCCTGGCCTTTAGAACTAGGGTGAGTGATGCAAACAAGGACAACAAGGAGATAACCAAGGACGCACACTATGAGAAGTCATCTCAACAATCAAGTGCAGACCTCACCAAGGATTTAACACACCTCACCAAAGGAACAAAAGGACACAAACCAGATCATCTAATGCTATTCCTGTTGGACATTTTAAAGAATAAAACAAGTTGTAAATAAATTGGGCTCACTTTAGGGGTCCAAATAGCAAAGATAGGCTAGAATAAGGTGCCTTTAGCATAATAGGGGTTGTAGGTATCATTTTAGCTTGTTCCTAGCCCTTTAGGAAAACAATTTGACCTAATTTCTAGAATGACAAGCCTAGGATGCGGGTTTGACTTAGTCAAACCCTAAGACTGCCCATTTTTTCCCTTTTCTCATCCTACCCCTCTTGCTTGTTTTCCAAGGCTCCTTCCCCTATAAATAGGAGGCCTACCCATTGTATTTTACATGTTGAAATTGAATAGAAAAGTTACTCTGCACAAATATTGTGAGAGCTTGAGTGAGTATTGTCTCCTCTTCCTTTTGGTCTTATCTTGATGAGAATGAAACTCTCAAGTGACATCCTAGAACTTATCTTGGTGGTTTCCACCCATTAAGTGGCGTGACCACCCACCACCATATCCATAAGTTTCTTCTTCTTTTTCCTTCATGTTTCCTTTCCATTGATGTTTCCTAGCTTTCTTCTTTATTTCTGCAGTTTGCATACATTCTCACCATACAATGTCTTTTATCTTTGCCTTTGTGAAATGCACCTTTACACTTACTTAACCACTTGGCTAAGTTAGTTTCTAGTGGGAATTTTCCTAAGGTCATCACCATTAATTGCTAAAATCTCAATCCTAAGTAAAGTGTCACATCTAAAAATGGTTAAATCTAAAATCAACTCACATCATGTGGTATTCAAAGCTTTGGTTTTTGAGCTTATCTTGTTTAAAGTTGATTGGCACTTTACTTTCTTGCATATTTAATTCCTTGTCTTTACATTCTTTACATTCAAGTACCTTTAAATTCTTGTCTTTATTGCAATTTAATTTTAGCCCTTTATTTTCTTGCAATTTCATTCAGCCATTTTACTTTTCCATAACATTGTTTCGCTTTTGGATTATTATTTTTGTGTCTTATTGTGTTCTTTCCCTTTTCTTTGAGTCATATGTTCATTCGTGTTCCAGGAGTCCTTAATTTGATTCTATTTACTAGGATTTTAATTTTGAAAGCTTAAGAAGTAATTAGAAACTTGTTTTAGTAGAAGTAGATTTAAGTTCCAAACAAAAGATTTCAAGTGATCAATTAAATTGAAGCCCAAACTTTTTGTGAAAACTGGAGTTATTTAAAAATATGCATGATCAAAACTATGGAAATTTCATTTCCACAATTCAAGAACTAGTATAAAAAAAAGGAAGAAGTGTGAAGCACAAATTTGGGGTCCATTTCTTAAAGAAAAACAAAACATTTCAAAATTTTGGGTTCAACTTGATTGGCAAATTGATTTCAACCATTGTGGAATTTTTATCCTTTTGCTTTAACAATTGATAAAGAAAAAGTTTCATTGTTAAAAGTTTAGTAAGTACCTTTGAGTCCTTTTTGTGTGCCTTTTTCTTGATTTTCTTTCTTCAAAGTTTTGTCATAATCTCTTTCTCAAATTTGGTTTAGCTTTTCTTGTTTAAGCTTTTTTTTTTTATTGTCTTTTGTATTTTTTCCCCTTATGTTTTGTTGCGGTTTCCATTAAGATCAAGTGATTAAGGCTTTGACCTTTTTCATTTGAGAGTTTTCAACCTCAATAAAAACCTTTGTGAGAGGATAAAATTTCATTTTAAGTGTCTCCTTTTGAGTTCTTTTTCACCAAAAGTGGCGCAAGCTTAAGATAGTGTTTTCTAACTTCAATTTCACTAATTGTTTGTTCACTTCTGAATTATGGCTCATCTTTCTTCAGGGGAGTCATCAAAATCCTAATCTCCCCAAAAGGCATTCCTTATGGGTGAATTGACGGCTATTAGGAGATCCCTTGCCCAAAAAGAGGAGAAAATGAGACAAATGGAGGAGAGACTCCAAAGACTTGAATCGGCTCATGTAAGACAACCAAGGAGGTGGGGGCATAGAAGAGCTACAAGAAGTTTCACTCAATATGGTAGCCATGGGGAAGAAAGATATTGGAGATTGAATCACTTTGATGATAGGCGCCAACATGTTTCAAGACCTTTTTTGCCTTATGTAAAAACTCCTAGTTTTAGTGGGGAAGGTGACCCCAACATTTACCTAGGATGGGAGGCTAAAGTCGAACAAATTTTTAATGTACATGAGGTGCAAGAAGACCAAAAAGTCAAGTTAGCCTCCTTAGAGTTTTTAGGCTATGCCATGTAGTGGTGGCATAAGACTGTAATGGACATTGGACTTAACAAGAGGCCAACCCTGGTCTCTTGGAATGATTTAAAGTTATGCATGCGTGCTAGGTTTGTTCCTCCTCACTATAGGAAGGAACTCTTGTTGAAGCTCCAAAGGCTTCAACAAGGAACAAAAAGTGTTGATGATTATTTTAAAGAGCTTGAAACGACTTGAACTAAAATTGACATGCATGAAAGTGAGGAGTCTAAAATGGCTAGATTTGTAAGTAGATTGAGAAGGGAAATCCTAGATGTGGTGGAACTTTATGAGTATTCATCCTTAGAAAAATTGGTTCACCTTGCCATCAAGGTTGAAACCCAACTTTCAAAGAAAAACCATTTCAAAAACTCTCATAATGATGGATACTACCAATCATCTTGGAAAAACAAAAACAAAACTTCTTCCAAAACTTTTCCTTCAAATGTTGAGAAAGATTTCACTTACAACCCTAGACATTCTAATCCCTCCATTTCAACACCTAAGTCACCTACCAAAACCTCTAGTAGAAAGTGTTTTAAATGTTTAGGTTATGGGCACATTGCATCTACTTGTCCTTCAAAAAGAAACATGATGGTTAAAGAAGGGGTTGTCATGAGTGACCATAGCTCCCAAAGGTCTAGGTCCCCTAACCATTCTAGATTCCAAAGTGAGGAAGAAAGTGAGAGTCCATGTGAAGGAGACTTATTAGTAGTGAGGCGCATACTAGGTCAAGTTTTAAAACCTTTTGATGAAAGTCAAAGGGAAAACATTTTTCACACTAGGTGCCTCATTAATGATAAGTTGTGCTCCTTAATTATGGATGGGGGAAGTTGTGCAAATGTGGCAAGCATAAGAGTGGTAGACAAACTTGGGTTACCTACCATCTCTCATGCAAAACCCTATAAACTTCAATGGTTAAGTGAAGAGGGGGAGATCATAGTAAAAAAGCAAGTCCTCATAGCCTTTTCTATTGGTAAATATAAGGATGAGGTCTTGTGTGATGTTGTACCTATGGAAGCCACACATATTCTTCTAGGAAGGCCATGACAATTTGATAAAAAGACTTTACATGATGGCCTTACTAACAACATTTCTTTTACCTTCCATGGGCACAAAATCACCTTAAAATCTCTTTCTCCAAGAGAGGTCCATGAGGACCAAATAAAAATGAAAAACAAAAGAGAAAATGAAAAAGAGAAAGAAAGAAAAGATAATCTGAGTCACACAATATCATCTTCTACAACTAAATCTATCATGTTGGCTCGTGTCATGCTACCAACTGCACCTCCTAGGTGTCCTTCTTCTTTGTCTTTTTCATTACCAAATAAATCTAATTACTTGACATCTTGGACAAAGAAATTTTGGGATGAACATTAAACACCTCCTAAGGGTTCTCACCTTTAAAGAGGATTTTTATCACCAAGCTCTTTCATCCCCAATTCTTCTTTCCCAACATGGCTTGTAGAAAGCGCTTACCTTTTTGAACTCCCCAAGCTCAAAGAACATAAGTTTATATCACATCCCACACCTTGCAGTATCTTATATGAGAACAAACTAACTATGTTATTTGCAGGAGTTATAAATTCGAGGTCGAATTCTCTCAAACCTGTGGCGCATGACGCAAACCAAGGCAACAAGTGAAGACTATGAGAAGTCATCTCACCAATCAAGTGAAGACCTCACCAAGGATTTAGCAGACCTCACCAGAGGAAGAAATTGACACAAACCACAACATCTAGTGTTCTTCCTGCTGGTCTTCTTAAAAAATAAAACAAGTTGTAAATAAATTGGGCTCACTTTAGGGGTCCAAATAGCAAAGATAGGCTAGAATAAGGTGCCTTTAGCATAATAAGGGGTGTAGCTATCAATTTAGCTTGTTCCTAACCCTTTAGGAAGACAATTTGACCTAGTTTCCAGAATGACAAACCTAGGATGCGGGTTTGACTTAGTCAAACCATAAGGCTGCCCATTTTTCCCCTTTTCCCATCCTACCTCTCTTGCTTGTTTTCCAAGGCTCCTTCACCTATAAATAGGAGGCCTACACATTGTATTTTACATGTTGAAATTGAATAGAAAAGTTACTCTGCATAAATATTGCGAGAGCTTGAGTGAGTATTGTCTTCTCTTCCTTTTGGTCTTATCTTGGTGAGAATGAAACTCTCAAGTGGCGGCCTAGCATTTATCTTGGTGGTTTCCACTAGTAAGTGGCGTGATCACCCACCACCATCTCCATAAGTTTCTTCTTCTATTTCCTTCGTGTTTCCTTTCCATTGATGTTTCCTAGCTTTCTTCTTTATTTCTGCAGTTTGCATACATTCTCACCATACAATGTCTTTTATCTTTGCCTTTGTGAAATTCACCTTCACACCTACTTAACCACTTGGTTAAGTTAGTGTCCAGTGAGAATTTTCCTGAGGTCATCATCATTAATTGCTAAAATCTCAATCCTAAGTAAAGTGTCACATCTAAAAATGGCTAAATCTAAAATCAGCTCACATCAGTGAGGGTCACATTTTTTATCATCTGGTATCTCGTCTTGGCTGCATGGAGCGTCCGAGTGACAAAGTATACTGGTCGTTCTTCGTTCTCTACCTCCTGAACTAGTGCGGTGCTGACGGCTTCCTCAGAGACCGTCAGGTACACCACAATGGGTTTGTCGGGTCTCGGCTTCTAGATGACTGCCAACTACAACAAAAAGTCCTTCAACTGTTCACATATTTCTTTACATTTCTCGTCCCAGTTGAACTTTGCTTCTTTGCGTAGCAGCTGCACCATCGACCTGGTTCTCTCGGCTAGCCGGGGGACAAACCTTTAGAGGGCAGTAAGACGCCCTATCAACTGCTGAACCTCCTTTATGTTCTGGGGGCTCCACATCTCAGTGATCGTCCGACACTTGTTTGGGTTAGCCTCAAGGATTAGCATGAAACCCAAAAATTTTCCTCCTTCAACCCCAAATGTGCACTTCTCGGGGTTGAGCCTCATGTTCGTACGTCTGAGGGCTTTTGAACACCCAGAAACCTAACAAATCCAAATCTTTGTTTCTTAACATTTAGTCTCTTGGATATTAAAGTATCACTCACCCTTCCCCATCTTTGAAAAACCTTCCACATGTCGTTCTCCTTAAAATCGTAGGAAAATTTTGAGAAGAAGAAGGGTGTTCCATTATCTATATGCATTCAGATTAGTCGTTGAAGAAGAAAGAGAAGAGAGAATTTCACACCACTCTGCATACATCCAAACGTAAGAATTTCAATTTAAAATTGTATTTATGATTTATGATTTTTGTATAAATTTATTCTTATACAATTGTATTTCAAATTTATGATTTTTTAATTAAATTCGTATTTCATGTATACGGTATTTTTATAAAAAGAATCATTTGAGAAAACACCGAACTTGGTGAGTTTAGTAAAAAAATATGCTCACAGAAAAACGAAGAGAAATTACACCAATTTGAAAAAAAAAATCAAACTTCTTAGATGGATTCACCATAAGTGCAATCCTAGGATTAGACTTCTCCTCACCTTACTCAAAGGCTCATATTTTAATAAGCATACATTTTTTTGGTTAGTCCCTAATGTAAATGCATGGCCTTAATTAGGAGGAATGTTTGGTTATTTTTGTGTGTGTCTTTTCTTTGTTTATCTTCTACTCAACTTACATGTTCTCTCATTTTCCATTGTTTTCCTCATAATACTTTGTGAGAAAGAATTTAAGATTTAAGGTTTGGTTTTCTTCAGACACTGTACGTTTAAGGAGAAGAAGGTCGCGAAAGAAAAATATTTTTTTATAAAGTTATTCTGCCTAATCTATGTCACCGTTAAGTCCATAATTAACCAAAACCATAACAATAGATCTCTTTATAATATTTAATTAGTGAAATATAGTATCCTAAACAAAGAGAGAGCTCTAAGATCATTGCTATGATATTCATTGGTTACTTCCATTATGAAATCAAGGTACAACTACTATTTTCTTTTTATTTTAGGATCATTTTTTTTATACAATCATATTAATTTGAGATTAAATGCATGATATTATAATATATTTTATATGTTAGGCTATCATGACAATCTCATAAGTTTCAATGCCAACTTAAATTTTGTTTGATTAAGGAACAATGATATGTTGAGTTATATTCTATGCAATTTACTATTTTCTTTTTATTTGTGTTGTACCACATATATTTTTATTTGTTAAGATTATTTAGTTTCCTAGTGCAATTAGAGGCTTGATTAGTTAACATATGAAACAAAATCCAATCTTTCTATTCAGTGTTTAGTTGTTGGAAGTACAATCATTTTACCTGTCTCAACATGCAACTACTTTATCTAATTATTTATCTGGATGCAAAGCATGTCTAACTACGAAGAATAAAGACTAGAAATAATTGCAAAAAACAAAAAATTTGAGGTTTTGAGATTAAAACATATAACTTATTTTTTTAAAGTCCCACTCAAAATACAAGGAAAAGAAAAGAGATGAAGAGAATGATGAAAAGTACAAACCCAAAGAATCAGAAGAGTTTCAATTATCAAGTGAAAAAAGATGAAAAATACAGTAAAAAAATGCATGTAATGACCCTCTTAAAATATATAAATGTTTGTGTTTAGTTTAATTACAAGAGTAACATGTATAATCTAATTCAAGTTAGTGTAACATGATATTTTTTCTGTATGTGTTTATTTTAAAATAGAAATAATTGTTACAATTTTTATTATTTCTTTAAAATATATATTTTTCTTTAACTTTTGTGATTATTCACTTTTACATTTTATATATTTTTTTTATCAGCAAAATTAAAATTAAATTCTATAAGGTATTACAGTTAATGAAAATGAATATTCCTTGTCTGATGTGATGCATCAAATGAAGCGCACGTAATTGTTGGGTTTAATAGTGCCAAAGTTCAAGAGGGGGGGTGAATTGACCTTTTAAAACTTTCTCGCAGAAACAGTGTTTAACATAGTTTTACAGAAAATAAATCGATTTATGTGAAAATGAACAGATTTATTTCAGCACTGTTTTTGTTTGAAAAACTTTTAATACAGCAAGGTTAATCACAAGATTATGCAGATAGATTTTCCAGATGCACACACACAGATATCAGATTGAAAAACAGTGAAACACAAAAATAGCAAACCTTAATTCCAATTCGTGTGATTTAGGTTCAGTTAAGGGCTTGACAATTAGTGAGACAATCTATCACACACAACCTGTTTTATTAGTCTTTAACAGATTATCAGTGTTCTTATTGAAGCCAGACAGTTTTCCAGAAATTAAGAACAATGAATCACAGAACAACAAGCCTCAGCTTTAAGCAATTGTTTAAGGTTCAATTAATAGCTTTGACAATTTCTTGAGCAACCTATCACAGTCAATCTGTTCCAGTGGCTTTTAGCAGATTTTATATGTTCTTATCAGATTCAAACAACTTTTTCAGAAATTAAGAACAGTATGCACAGTGCCCAGAAAGAACAGATTTATTTTCAATTGAACAGATTTATTTCTTTGCTGTTTTATCAATTATGCAGAAACGAAATTGCAGAGAGTGAGAGAGAATGAACACAAGCAGTTATACTGGTTCACTCAACTGAGCTACATCCAGTCTTCACCAAAACCAGGTGGAAATCACTAAAACACAGTACAACCAAGTACAATTCCCACTGTTCTTGAAACCTACAAGAACTTAGGTACTCTTGCTGAAAAAACCTATTTCAGCTCACACACACTCTCCAAGAAAACCTATCAAGAAGAGTGTTCAACCAAACTATTACAAGAAATGAGAAGTGAAACGACTACACCTGATTGAGGATACAAAGATCTGCCTTAAACCAGTAGGCAAGATTGCTAGAACAGTAGCAGCACCTCACACCAAGCTTTTGGAACCAAACCAAGAACAAGCACTTTGTGATTTTTGAAATCTTTGAAGAACAAATGCTAATCCTTTGTAAACACTTAATTCTCTGCTGTCAAAACTTGTTTTTTGCAAATGTATGAATTAATTTTTAAACTCAGAAACAAGTTTGCATTTTATAGAAAACCAACTTATAACAGATTTTTGAAAAACAGTTAAAGCTGTTATAAAATGAACAGATTGAAAATAAAATGAACAGATTTATTTTCAAAAGCAGTTAGAGAATTTGTTAAGTGAGGAGACTTAGTCAACCATTCTGGTGCTGAGATAAAACTGAAAATCGTTTAAGCTTGACATGGCACCAGAGACAAAAAGAATCTATTCATTTACAGATGAACAGATTTATTTTTCAAACCGAAAACAGAGAAAGTTTAACTATTTAAAACTCAGTCGTTTTGAAAGATAGAAGACTTAGTCAAAATACATGATGCATAAAATCTAATTTTTACAAGACTTAGCCAAGGCATCAGTGTAAAAATGAATCTGTTTATTTAGAAAAGAACAGATTTATTTTTATGCAGTAAACGTGTTTTTTGTAAAACATGTGAAAAACAGTTTCAGAAAACTTATGCTTGTTCTTATCACATGGCCAGTGGTTATGAGGTGAGTTACTCAGCAAAAAGCCCACTCTT
This sequence comes from Phaseolus vulgaris, assembly GCF_051622355.1. Classification (NCBI taxonomy): domain Eukaryota; kingdom Viridiplantae; phylum Streptophyta; class Magnoliopsida; order Fabales; family Fabaceae; genus Phaseolus; species Phaseolus vulgaris. Next base: position 9,952,129 of record NC_143499.1, read on the forward strand.
AGACAACCTCTAAGCACTACCTAAGACATACTTAAAGCAAAGCAAAATACAAATGAAATGTACATATAAGTCTTCATCAAACACAGTCTTGAAGGGGCAGCAACCATCTTCAACAGTAATCACACAAAATCGCAATAGAGAAAGGGAGGTTCTGATGAACCCTAATTGCAAATAAAAAAGTGACAATGACTTAAGCATAAAAGAGAGAAAAAACAGAGAAAAGAAAATACAAAAGAAACTTATTTACTTGTGTATTAGAGAGTAAAATACATGGTGTATATACAAGAAAAAGACTAAGACATAACTAAAACAGAAAAGGAAAGTTAGGCCAAACAAACAAAGCCCAATAACTTAAAACAGAAAAACTAAATATGTTAACACCCCCCTCAAACTGGGGAGTAGATATTTGTCACGCCCAGCTTGGATTTGAGAGTAGAGAACTGTGCGGAAGCAAGGGGCTTGGTGAACATGTCAGCAACTTGCATGGCAGAAGTAATGGGCAGCAGTTTGAGGAGACCAGAGTTAAGTTTTTCACGAACTAGGTGACAATCAATTTCTATGTGCTTGGTGCGTTCATGAAAGACTTGATTGGACGCTATTTGAAGGGAAAATTTGTTGTCACAGTACAGGATTGCAGGCTAGGAGAGAGTGATGGAAGAGCCCCCAACACCAATTTTTTGAGAGGCCACTAAAATGCTACATTGAGGCAACCACTAAGAGTCATGGTCAAAGAGGGGTCAAGAGGACACATTTTTACATATCATAGACTCTAGTGTGTGATAGTTCTTCTTACTTTTCTAGTCAAAGTAGCATAGTTTAAGTCATTTTGTAAATGTAATGAAACATGCGAAGTGGTACTTAAAAGGCTAAACCTAAGTTTAATTAGAAATAGCCATTTCTAAGTAAACTTAGGTCCGGCCCAATTAGCTAGACCTAATGGGCGTAAATTCTAGACCAACCACACAAGGAAGGATTCTAGAACCTACCTCCATGTGAAGGCTAGGTGCACCATGTGCTCACATTTTCCATGTACTCTCATGTGCTCACACTTGCATGTAATTTGGCTAGCATTTCATTTGTATTTGGCTCTTCAAATTCCAGCCCTCCAATCCTATATAAGGAGGTGCTTGGCTCTCATTTTGTAAGATTATTTTGAGTATAGATATGTTGCCAAATTTGTGCCATACATACTCCTTGCCAAAATCTCTCTAGATTTAGGGTTTTAATCTTCAACTCTTCACCAACCAAAAGGAGCTGGCCGGACCTCTCTTATTTCCCTACCTATCATGCACCTACAAGGCTACCACACCTCCTAGGAGGGCCTTGATCCACCTACAACTCATTAAGCTTCCACAAACCACCCAAAAACCGTAAAAGAGAAGAGCTCAATGCCATCATTTGGTATCTAGAGCTATGGTCTTCAAGAGATAAGTATCTCTTTTCATTTTTCTGTTTGAGTTCTTCTTATCTTCAAGTTGTTCATCTTTTATTCAAGTTGTTCATCTTTTATTCAAGTTGTCTTGCTGTTTTACGTTTTTAATTTGAGTTGGATGCTCTTCTAAGCATTTCAATCGGTAGAATTATTCAATTTGTGCTTGAGCATCTTATTTGCAATTTTGTGTAGGATTCCATGGTGAATTGTGTTGCTGTTTTTGTTTTAGGATATTTGAGTCTTGATTGAATTTCTATTTGGTTCATATGATGTGTTTGAGTCATTTCATTTTCTGAATCTATAAGTTTCTTCAAGTCATGTGATTCCAAAAATTGTCAACAAATCTTAGTAGTACTTTTCTTGATTTATTGGTTTCTTGTTTTGATTTGAGTGCTTAATCTTAATTCTGTTTTGATTTGATCCTTTGGTGCATTTTTCTTTTTAGTTTGAGTTCATATTTGTGTGCTAGATCCACACAAATTCCATCACATTCATTCCATTGTGTTTTTGAAGTATCCCTTTCTGTTTTTAATTCCAGATTTCAGAATCCTCTGTTTTCACAATTATGTTTTGGCTGTTTTGTTTTATGAAAATTAAATACATCATAAGAAAATTATGAGCTTCTGGAATTCAGTGGTTTGAAGTATTATCAAAAAAAGAAAAAAAGAAAAAGTTGAAAAAACAAAATAGAAAAAAAAAGATAAATCACACAAAAGAAGTGTGCATTCTGGCACTACACCTGGCGGTAATTGGACACTGTTTTTGAAAATATTATCATAATTAATTGGCACATGTGATTGGAGTGAAACCAACACAAAAAGTTTGTTAAGAAACTGAATTGATAGTGTTTAAATTTTCAGAAACAAATACAAAATAGCCAGCTCAACATAAATCTTTAAAATCACGCTTTCTAGACCACAATATTTTTTCAGTGGTGCTGTTTTGGTTTTTCAAATCAATTCTAACACCAATCTTTAGGTTCCTTTTGTGTGCCATCCATTATTTGAGTGCCTATTTTTTATTTGCTTGTCCAATTCATTCTGAACTCCTTCTAGTTGTGTCACATTATTAATTCCAATTGCAGTGGTGCTGTTTTTAAAATTTATTTGTTTCTTGCTTTCTTTTCTTGACCTCTATATAGTTGGTGGATAAATTTGAATTGGTGCTTGTTGAGTGGAAATTGACTTGAGGAGAGTCTAGCTCTACTTGGTAGGTACTGTTTTGGAGAATTTAATTGCTTAAATCATAATAGGATCAAGGCAAGGGGCAGCAATAAACACAAATACCAAAATACACCATACACTTTGAAGGACACAACAAAGAAAAGTAACAACAAGTCAAAGGAGTGCATTGCTGAAATTTAATTTGTGCAATTTAATTTCTTTGCATTTCTTGAATTGTAATTACATTTTACTCTTGTTAATTAGTGGATTAATAACGAATTAGACGGTGAATGTGTCTTCTAAGGCTCAAAGTGTCTAAGAAGCCTCACCTAGGAAACGACTAGTTTAAACTTTCTAGATTAGCCTTTGTTAATTATTTTTCCTTACGTCAATATTTGCTTAGTTTTGCTTAATTTGCTTATGCTTATCTTTATTTAAAGCTTTGATAAATTGCTTTAGTTTTTGGATAACTTTGCATTGTTTTCTTGCATAAAATTTGATTTCTCCATCCTCATTGTGTTCTAAGTGATTTACCTAAAGAAAGAATTGTGTGAAGATTTTGAGGGATAGTTTTTGGCTAAGGCAAGACTTGGTATTTAAGTAGTCCTTAGTGACTCACCTCTCTTACCTCGAAAACTACCTTCATTAACTTTCCTCTTCCTTCTTAAAGTAAAGCACTTCTAAACACAAAGTTTTAGTCATGTCTTCCCACTCCTCTAAATCTTTTAAAAGTGATGTGAAATCCTTGAAATCTCTTTTAAAACAACTTTCCAAGGATATTCAATCAATTTCATCTAAACAATTGGAGAATGAGGCCAAAACTAATGAATTGACTAAAGAAAAGGATGAGAAGTCTCAAATTTCAAAAAAATTACATTCTCATGCATATAGCTCTCAAGTTTATGATTCTTTTGGGGAAGAAAGTCTTAGGATGAATGACTATCATCAACCATCCCCTAGGAGAGCTAGAAAAGAGAGACAAGAAAACCTAAAGGAGGTTAAGGTAGAGCTACCTCATTTCTATGGAAAAGAAGATGTAGAAACATATCTATATTGGGAGATGAGGGTAGAGCAATTGTTCGCTTACAACCATGTGAGTGAAGAAAAGAAAGTACCCTTAGCTACCTTAAGTTTTCAAGGTGATGCTATGCATTGGTGGAATGCCCTAAAAAGAGAGAGACATCTCCACAAGGACCCTCCCATTACATATTGGAATGACCTTAGGGGAGCCTTGAGATGTCGCCATATTCCCTCACTTTACAATAGGAAGTTGATGGACAAGCTCCAAAGACTTCATCAAAGAGATATGAGTGTAGAAGAATATTGGCAAAAAATGATGTCATATATTAAGAGGGCAAGGATTAACGAAGACAATCATACCACCATAGCTAGGTTTTTAAGTGGTCTCAAACTTGAGATAAGAAACAAAGTTGAACTTTTACCTTATAGAGGTTTAAATGACTTGATTCAACTTAGCATTAAAGTTGAAAAACAAATTTTGAGAAAACAATCAAGTCGAAAACAATGTATCTTATGAAAAGGATGAGTTCCATAGAGGGGAAGAACATATAAAAGAAACATCTCTAGAACTTTCCCAAAACCTATCCAAGCATATCTCACACACTCAAGCTAGAGAAATTCCATGTTTTACATACCTTGGTAATGATCAATTAGCATCTCAATGTTCCAATGAAAGATCTATGATCTTAGTGGACAAAGATGAGAATAGTAGCCAAGAAAAAGAAGCTAGTGAGAGTGATGAAAATGTAAAAATAGAAAATCAAGAGAAAACCCTTTGGAAACAAAAGGCATGGGAGAAGAGTGTTCCTTCCCACAAGGTCATTCAACAAGAAGAAAAAGTTGAAAATACCTTTGAAAATATGCTTCTTGTTGAACAACCTAGCCTTAACTTTTGTAAAGGAACACTTGCAAGCCTAGTGAAAAAGAAAGAATCCTTAAAAGGGGCTTGCATAGATAAAAATATAGTCGATTATTTTACATACATGCTAAGATATCGTCAAGTGAAGGGCAAGTTATCTATAGGCAACTACAAAGACAATTTTTTATGTGAGGTAGTACCTAAAGAAACTTGTCATGTCTTATTGAGACAACCATTGCAAAGCATTAAAATTTTCAAGAACAATGGTTGTATCAACGAGACTACTTTCACACATACAAGAGAAATTCTTCATGAAGGAGAACTCATGGGCCAAATTAGAGTTGATAAAACTCTAGAGCTTTTAAAAGGAAAATTCTTGTCACCCATGAGGAAAGATGTTCAAAGACATTACCCTAGATACATTTCTTGTTTTAAAAATACATCTAAGGCGATGTCTCATGAACTCTATACTCCTTTACCTTTTGCAAATGATCCATGGGAAGACATAAGCCTAGATTTTATATTAACTTCCTAGGACAACAAAAGATTTTGATTCCATTTTTATGGATATTGATAAACCCTTCTTTAGAGAAGTGATAAGTCTTCATGGTTTATCTTCAAGCATAGTGTTGGATAGAGCTCCAAAATTTGAAAACCATTATTTGAGGATTCTCTTGGAAAAACTTGAAACTAAGTTGTACTCTTCAAATTTTTATCATCCTCAAAAGAATGGTCTAAATGAAATTGAAAACATAGCTCTTTCTACTATGTCTAGAGTAATCCTAAAAGGCAAACACAACTCTAGAGATAAGCATGCATACAATAAAGTAGTTCACAAAACTACTTATATTTCTACATTTGAGGTTGTATGTGGGCTTAATCCTCTTTCTCTTTTTGAGTTGTTACCATTTCCAAAAGGATTTGTACCTAAGGAAAAAGTAACCAAAATTGAAAATTTTAAAATGCATAAGAAGATTAGAGAACACATACAACGACCAAAAGAGAAATATTGTAAGAAGTTTCCAAAAACAAAAGAAAAACACAAATGGCAACTTCATAAAATTGATTTTTATACAATTGCTTCAACTTCATTTGCTTTTTCTGAAGATTCCCATAGATGGACGTTTGACCAGGGAGGACGAGCTTAGTTGTCAAAACAAGAGGCTGCTATCCGAGATCGACAGTGTGGATCTGAGGATAGATTTTCTTAAGAGGGAGGAGATGATGGACACCATCCAGCCATATACATCCACCTACTTTTGTGAAGCCTTGGATTTGAGGACAAATCCTTTTCAAGAGGGAGGGGATGATGGAAGAGCCCCTAGCACCAATCCTTTGAGAGGCCACTAAAATGCTACATTGAGGCAACCACTAAGAGTCATGGTCAAAGAGGGGTCAAGAGGACACATTTTTACATATCATAGACTCTAGGGTGTGATAGTTCTTCTTACTTTTCTAGTCAAAGTAGCATAGTTTAAGTCATTTTGTAAATGTAATGAAACATGCAAAGTGGTACTTAAAAGGCTAAACCTAAGTTTAATTAGAAATAGCCATTTCTAAGTAAACTTAGGTTCGGCCCAATTAGCTAGACCTTATGGGCGTAAATTCTAGACCAACCACACAAGGAAGGATTCTAGAACCTACCTCCATGTGAAGACTAGGTGCACCATGTGCTCACATTATCCATGTGCTCCCATGTGCTCACACTTGCATTTAATTTGGCTAGCATTTCATTTGTATTTGGCTCTTCAAATTCCAGCCCTCCAATCCTATATAAGGAGGTGCTTGGCTCTCATTTTGTAAGATTATTTTGAGTATAGATATGCTGCCAAATTTGTGCCATACATACTCCTTGCCAAAATCTCTCTAGATTTAGGGCTTTAATCTTCAACTCTTCACCAACCAAAAGGAGCTGGCCGAACCTCTCCTATTTCCCTACCTATCATGCACCTACAAGGCTACCACACCTCCTAGGAGGGCCTTGATCCACCTACAACTCATTAAGCTTCCGCAAACCACCCAAAAACCGTAAAAGAGAAGAGCTCAATGTCATCAGAGAGGAAGATGTAAATCCTGAAGGAGGTAAGACAACCATTGTAGCTCACATGTGGTGGTGGCAAGGGCTCTATACTCGGCTTCGGAATTTCCATGATATTAGGGAGTCTCCTAAGTAGATGGAATAACCAGTGACAAATTTGCGTGTGGTAGGACATGGTGAAGTGAGGTAGTATGAGAAAAATATAGTCCTTCACCAGGGGTGCCCTTGAGGTAACGCAAAAGACGTGAGACAACTTGTTAATGATGAGTTGTGGGTGCATATATGAATTGGCTTAAATTGTGTACAACAAAGACAATGTCAGGTCGCGTGTTGGTTAAGTAGATTAGACGTCTAAGGAGTCTTCTGTATTGGGAAGTTGCATCAGCATCAAGAGAGGAGCCTTGATCGGGAGAGAGACGGGAGATATGAGTCATAGGAGTGGCCATAGGTGCAGAGTCAAGCATGCCAGTTTTGTAAAGAACATCTAGAGTATACTTGTGTTGACTTAAATGAAGACCAGAACTGTTGCGTGCAATTTCCAGTCCCAAAAAGTAAGTGAGATGACCTAAATTTTTTATCTTGAAGTGATGGGGAAGGGATGCAGTAATTGTATTGATTTCCTCAGTGTCATCGCTAGTTAAGACCAAATCATCAACATAAACAAGAATAACAGTGAGTTTATCGTTATTATATTTAAGAAAAAAAAGAGTGATCAACAGCAGAAATAAAGTAATTATTTGATAAAAGAAAAGTAGAAAGCTTGTCATACCATTGGCGACCAGCTTGACGAAGGCCATACAAAGACCGTTGAAGCTTGCAAACATGCTGGGGAGAAGGAAGAGAGAGGCCAGGTGGGGGTGTCATGTATACCTCTTCATGGAGATCACCATGAAGAAATGTATTATTGACATCAAGTTGTTTTAAAATCCAATTTTTGGTAGTGGAAATAGCAAGGAGAAGGCGGAGGGTAGTGAGTTTAGCAACAGATGCAAAAGTGTCTAAGAAATCAAGTCCTTCAAGTTCGGTGAACCCATTGGCAAAAACTCTAGCTTTGTGGCGCTCAACAGTCCCATCAGAATGATATTTGATTTTATATACCCATTTACAAGCAATAGTTTTCTTTCGTGGAGGGAGAGGGGTAAGTTGCCAAGTATTGTTAGCAGCAAGAGCTTGAAGCTCATCTTGCATGACAGATTGCCAAGAAGCATGTTTGGAGGCTTCGTTATATGTCCGAGGTACAGGATGAGAATTGATAGAGGAAATAACATTTCTAAAATTTGAAGATAAGGAATTGTAAGATAAGTAATTATGAATAGGATATCTACTACTTACAGTGTTGGTTGCTGTGTGGAAATCCGCAAGATAGGCAAGTTATCGGTGAGGACGAGCTGATCTTCTTGGAAATTGGGGTGAGGTGCTTCCTGGAGATGTAGGCGGTGTTAATTCTGGTGGAGGTGCAATGTTGGATGCAGAGCATAGACACTATTTGTTGGAAGATCAAAGGATAATGAGGCTGGTGGAGGGACAATATTGGGTGTAGGAGTAGAGGCACATGGCTCGATAGGAGGTGCAATATCAGAAAAAAAAAATCAAAAGCAGAATTATACGCGTTAGAAATAGGGAGAGATAAAGTGTTAGGGTCCTTAGGCAAGCCACTGTCCAATTTTTATGGAAAGTGGTTTTCATGAAAGATTACATGTCTTGATATCTCTATGCTATGAAACTTTAAATTTAGATAATATAATCTTTTGTATTTTGTGGGTAGCCAAGAAAAATACCTTTGATAGATCTATCATCTAATTTTTTTTTCCTATGTGCAGTAATGGTACTAGCATAACATAGACAACCAAACACTTTTAGAAAGGAAATGTCATATGGTTTTCCAAACAACTTTTCATGAGGAGTGATGTTATTAAGTAATGGAGTAGGAATAGCATTTATTAAGAAAACAACATGATTTACAACAAATTCCCAAAAAGTAGGAGGAAGATTTGCTTGAAAAAGTAAAGCCCGGGTTACATTTAGTATGTGTTGATGTTTACGTTCTACAATGCCATTTTGTTGTGGTGTTTCAACACAAGATTTTTGATGTATAATTCCCTTTGAAGCATAAAAATTTGACATAGCAAACTCAACACCATTGTCAGTACGAATCGTTTTGATATTAGTTTTGAAATGATTTTGAACAAAAACAATGAAGTTAATGATGTGCTGACGCACTTCAGATTTGTTATGCAGTAGAATAACCCAAGTATAACATGAGTAATCATAAACAATAGTCAATAAATAAAGAAAACCTTGCATAGAAATTATGGAACATGGTCCCCAAATATCAAAGTGTACAAGATCAAAAATAGCAAAGGTAACAGTATTACTTAAAGTGAAATGAAGTTTTCTCTGTTTTGCACGACTACAAGTGTCACATACATGATGAGTATCAACAGTAATAAAAAAGTATTGTTTGCTTAAGACATGTAATCTTTCAAGTGAAGGGTGTCATAATCTATAATGCCACAGTGTTTTGTCCGTGATATTACAATTAATAAAAGGAGCAAAACAATGCGGTTTAGAACGGCTAGAAGTAGACAAGGTAGTGACAAGGTACAAGCCAACGTGGCTTTAACTGTACCAATCTTCTCTTGGGTGAGATTATCCTGTATAATGCAGTGGGTTGAAGTGAAAGTTAAAGTGCATTTAAGTTGGTGTGTGAGTTTAGAAACAAATATTAAGTTTAATTGAAATGAGGCACATATAACACATCAGACAAATAAAACTTATCAGAAAAACGTAGTAAACCAGAATATGTGGCATAAACAGTTTGGCCATTTGGAAGACTAATTAAGACATGTTTAATTTTAGTATAAGTAGTAAAAACGTTCAAATTGTGACAAACATGATCCGTGGCACCAAAATCAATAATCCAAGATTCTTTTATAGCAGATAGTGAAGAGAGAAACTTACATGTTGAAGAATGCTCAGTATTGGGGATTTCATTCGCAGAGAAGGTGCTGACTTGATTAATTTGAGTGTGAGGGGCAGGATCCTCAAGGTTTTGCTGACGCAAAATGTTGGTAAGGAATTGACACTGCTGTGATGTAAGTTGAATCCCCTTTACATCCTGTTCTTTAGGAAAAAGCTCAGAAAAAGTGTCAGTAGTAATCATATTATTGGCTTGGGATGTCCAATAGGTGACTTTGTAGCCAGGAGGGAACCCATGCTTTTTATAACAGGTGTCGACAGTGTGGCCAAGACGATTACAAAAAGTGCAGACTTTTCTAGTAGAAGAAAACGTTGAGGTTTTAACATTACCAGAAGAAAAACCCACTTTGCAAAAACAAACAACCTTAGTATGACCATATTTACCACAAAAATTGCATGTAATAATGTGACTACTATTAAGACTATGAAGACTAGGGTTTTCATTAAACATTGTCTAAGATATTTTTAAACCCAATCAAAATTTTGAAATAGAACAGAAAAGATAACCAAGAACAACAAAGGGGGAAATAAAGATCAGAGAGAACTGCAACAGAGCTCTTCATTCAAAGAGCTTTGATACCATATTACAGTTAATGAAGATGAATATTCCTCATCTGATGTGGTGCATCAAATGAAGCGCACGTAATCACACGAAATCGCAATAGAGAAAGGGAGGTTCTGATGAAGACTAATTGCAAATAAAAAAGAGACAATGACTTAAGCATAAAAGAGAGAAAAACAGAGAAAAGAAAATACAAAAGAAATTCTTATTTACTTGTGTATTAGAGAGTAAAATACATGGTGTATATATAAAAAAAAGACTAAGACATAACTGAAACAGAAAAGGAAAGTTGTACCAAACAAACAAAGCCCAATAACTTAACATAAAAACTAAATATGTTAACATAAGGGTTAATGCATCTTAGTTGATTAATGTTGAACAATTTAAAAAGATTACACGTATTTGTATAACATGTTTCTTCTAGAATTAAATAGATAATTATTAAAATTAGTATTGATTTATTTTATAATTTAATTTAGGTCACTATGTTGTTAATAATGGACATATATACCATTAATACAAAACTCCCAAAGAAAGGATATATATGATTTAATGGTAATGAACAAAATATTTGACATCCTTCCACTAGTAAAAAAAACTCCTTTACAAGTTAAGAATTGAAAATAAAATAAAATAAAAATAAAAAATAAAAATAAAAATAATATATATATATATATAAATAAATAAAGATGATTAAATGTAATGTGGAAACATATGAAGGTTAGGGCTATTAATATTAATTAAGTATATTTAATTAATTTTTATTTATATATTTAATATATTTTAACAATGTTTTTCTTTGATATTTTTTTTTTAATTTCATGATTTTAAGAATGCATTATGTTTGATGGAAGAGAATAAAGAACATGAATGTACACTTGCAAAATCAGAAATATCATTTGGATCAAGGTACATTAAAAAAAATGTAGACCAAATGATATACTTACCCCGATCAAGTTAATTATTTTTATATATCTAATTTTATTTTCTATGTATTTTTATATTATTATATTAAATTATTTTTACATTTATATTTGACTTAGGTATTAGTTGTCTACATGCCAATAGAAACAAATTAAAACTTTAATTCTGGTTCAGAGTGAGATGTTCTTAATAATTTTAACATTAAAGTGAATTTTTTATATTATATGTGCAAACATATAATGTTATAAGGTTGAGAAGATAAATAATTATGTACCGTAAACATGTGAATGCTTTTAGTTAATGAGTTGAAGATCACGTTAATTAAAAATAAGTTAATCAAACTATATAACATATAAATAAGTATAAATTTAATTCTAGATGTTGGTTTTATGAAGTTTAATTAGATTTAAAATTTCACTTTAGACGTTAGTGTTAAAGTTTGTTCCAATTAGATTTATTATTATAAATCACTTCAACTTATGTAAATAAAAAGGGAATATAAATAGATTTGACTTTTTTTTGTACTTATTGTTATTTTTTCTTTACGGTAACACCACTCACTCGAGAGCATATTTTTTTATTTAATTTCTGCGGCCACATTGCTTTAATTTTTAAACCTTGTGGTGAACATCATGCTTTCATCTGAAAGGAATAGGATAAAAAGAAAAAAGAAAAAAAACCTGCTACTAAAATTCTAATATATTGATTTTTCACAATTTTTTTACACCACCTTGAAAATGAGAGGTGTAAAAGTAGAACCAAACTTTCACTTCTGAGAGAAAATAAAACATTTAACTCATATATTATCTTATTACTTTTTATTAATCAAATTCATTTTATTTGTTTGAAGTTCACACTCAATTTAAAGACTAAAATGGGGAATTATAATCAATAATTATGAAGCCAATATTTGAAGTTACAAATAAATGGATGTATATAATAGTAATAATAATAATAAATGGTGTATAGTTATTTAAAAAAAAATAGAGTTGATTTTTTTAATTAATGGTTCTAACTTTTATTTTAGTTTCTGAATTAAATACTTCACTTTAAACGAAGCAAATCCTTATTAAATGTGTTCTTAAATATTTCTAAGTTTATCAATTTTATTTCTAATAGATAATTATGTATCAGAAGATGAAACAAAGAAATCATATAGAGATGTTCTAAAGTTAAATTGCAATATTGTAATGATTAAAGAATTAAAAATAAAAATGTATTAAAAAGTATTTTTAATGAAGATATGTTTTACTTTTAACTGTATACATAACCATGGTATAAAATGGGTGGAGGTACTAGGCATCCTTTAATAGCTCTAGAATTAATTGAAAGAATGTGATTCTTTATTTTGTGTGGTGAGTGGTTCGCTTAGAAAATGATAATTAATAATATTTCCCCACCACTAATACACTATACTTGGTTGCTCTATATAAGGTTAATGTTAACGACCTAAGTTCTAACAAATATACCACACAAAAACTTCACTCATAATTTTACAAATCTCAAATCAATTTTGCTTTTTGATCCCACAAAGCTGCATTAACAGCATCATGGGAGCCAACTTTTCGAGTTTTGATGAGTCTGTGGAAAAATCATCACACTCATCATCGCTCATCCTCACCTTCCATTCCACTGCTAAATGGAAGGCACACTTTCATGCCTCCAAAGAAACTAACAAGCTGGTAACTTTCATATTCTTAATCATCAAATTATGGCTTCAATTCATGAGAGAAATTGATTAATGTGTTTTTAACTTGTTAAAGTTGGTCATCGACTTCACTGCTACGTGGTGTGGACCTTGCAAACACATGGAGCCTATAATAAAAGAATTTGCTGCAAAATACACAGACGTGGAGTTCATTAAGATTGATGTGGATGAGTTAATGGTATATATACCTTCATCTCGTTGATATTATCTTGTTTAACAGAAACATGTTATGATATATTGATAGAAATGTACGTATATAAATGGAAACAGGAGGTTGCACAGGCTTTCCAGGTGCAAACAATGCCAACATTTATACTAATAAAGAAAGGGAAACAAGTTGAAAAGGTGGTGGGAGCCAAAAAGGAGGAGCTGAAGAAGCTCATTGAGAAACGCAGGAATTGATCACTGCATGGATGCATCATCTATATATCTCCTACTGTAATAATAAACTACTTGGGATCACTTTCGATATATATATATATATATATATATATATATATATATATATATATATATATATATAGAGAGAGAGAGAGAGAGAGAGAGAGAGAGAGAGAGAGAGAGAGAGAGAGAGAGAGAGAGAGAGAGATATCAGGTGTTTCTGCTGCCATGAGCATGTAAGTGTAATATGAAAAATTAAATGAACTTTCTAAAATTTTAAATTAGTTTTTATATACATTAATGGGTTCGATTTCCTCTATGACATGGTTAACATTAATAATAATAATAATAATAATAGCATTAATAAATAATTTGTAATAAAAAGTTATATTAAAATTTATTTATAAGCAAATTTTACTTTATGTGAAATTCACTCAAGAATCAATTTTTACATAAATTATTATATTTTATAGATTTAACTATGCTTTTTGGCTCTCTAAGTTTTAATTAACTAAGTTGAGTTTGTTAAGTATCACAAATGTTTTTAGAATGATTTCAATTGAGACCTTCAAATATTTGTAATTGTAATTTTTTTATTAATTAGAAATTGCTTACATAGGACATTGACCTATGATAAACTTATGAAATTAAAATCTTAGAATTATAGATATATAAACTTGAGAGAGACTAAAATGTCACATATGTAATACCTTAAGGATCCAATTAATACAATTGGAATTTGAGGGATTAAAAAATCTATTAGAATGCTTCGAAAACCAAAAGTGTCACTATAAAAAAATTATAAAATAAAAATCAATATTTAGGGACGAAAAGTAATTAATTGTTGTGACTAAATTAGATACTATTTTAGATATTAAAATATTTTTTATTTTTAAATTAGTTTCTATTATTGTTAAATAATTTTTAAATTAGTGTCTAATTAGCAACCAATGTTTTTGCTATCAAATTTAGAATCTAAATAATTGGTAGCAAGAAAGAACCTTGGTTACTAATTAGACACAAATTTATAAACTATTTAACAATAATAGAAACTAATTTAGAAAAAAAACAATTAAATATATATTTTATAAGAAAAATGTATATATAACTATTCATTAATTTAAAATTTTTATTTCATTAAATAGGTTAAAGTTGACATAATTATATTAAAAGGTTGAGTTATTCCCCTCTTATCCTAAGTTTGATTCAAATTTAAATAAATGATTCAACAATAAAAATTGTAAGATGAAGTGAAAACAGATAAATCAGCCCCATTCATCCTTTATACAGCACATTATTTTTAATTAGTCACCCCACTTTGTACCTTCATTTTTAGCCACATTATTAAGTAGGAAAAGTTTTCTTTGAGAGTACCTTTTTTTTATCTACTTTCACTTTACAATTGCTTTTCACAATAAAATATTATATAATAATAATAATAAATATAACTAGAATATTATAATAAAATAATAATTTATAAAATTGTGGATTAAATGTCAAATGGGAATGTCAATCTAATATTACTCTTCTTCTTTACATAATGACTCCTATTGAAATTTTACACCCCGTTTATATTCACTTTCTTATTTTTCATATCCTTTTCTTTATAAATACAAAACTTTATTTTTTAATAATTATATTATCTCTAAAAGTAAGTTCTCAAGTAATAACTAGAGTTGTAAAAAATTATTTATTTTTATTTGATCTACTGATTTTAAGGCAAAGGAAAATAAAAACATACTAGTGAATTATAGGTTGCTGTAATTACAATAAGTTGTACATAATTGACCTCATAATAAAGGGAGTGCTGATATCTTAATACCACAAATTATAAAAGAACATAACGTTTATATTTTAATTATATTTAATTTATTTTTTAATTGAAAATATTATTATAATGTGTTGTCAAGTATATGTGTATGGTGTGAAAGAAATCTTTTCCTAATAAAGGAGACATTATTGGATTTAGGTGATGAAAATATATGAGTAAACTGGTAAGAAAATCTTTTATTAACACTTTTAGAGCATTAACATATACTTGATATCGGACACGTGACATTGGGTGAAGATGTGATAGTGAGATTTTTTGTAATTGTAATGAGAGTGATGTGGCCAGGAGGAAAGTTTTGTAAGAGTTTTAGGATTTAGGCATTGAGTGTTAATGTGGAAGCAGGAGAAGCTCGAACGAAAGCGGTGAGCGAGAAGCAGGAAGCTCAAAAGGTTCGTCAAAGGGAGGGAGAAAGAAGTAGCAACCTCGTTGGAGGGAGGGAGAAAGAAAAGCGGTCTCGTCGGAGGGATGGAGAAAGAAGCAAGAACCTTGTCGAAGGGAGGGAGAAAGAAAAACGACAAGCTTAAAATGAGGTAAATGTCTATGGTGTGCGGTCGTCGCTACTTCTTTCTGTGTTGTTCAAGTGTTCAACGTCATGGCTGATTCTGTGTTATTAGATTGGGTTTAAATAATTTTTTTTTTGTGTTTGGTTATTGCAAAAATAGAATTTATATTAGTATTGAAGTTGTCTTTTGGTGGATTTTGTTGTTGTGTGTAACGAAATGTGCAATTGTTATGAAATGCAAGATGTGGTTTTATGTTTCATACTGTGGTTTGGTAGTGAGTCCATATATTTAAAGTCATATTATGCTTTACTTAAGAAGATGATAAGTGGGTGAAGTAACTGAAATTTTTGACTGAGATTGTCCAGTTCTTATTTTCAATGCATGGGGTGGCCAATGTGAAGGCAATGCCCATTTTTTGTGTTTGTGTGCATTGTATGCTTATGGATTCATGTATGAAAGAATTATGAGGTGAATTGTCATGTTGGAGTGCAGTCTCTGAATTTGTGAGCAGGTGACCACATTTTTTGACTAGGTGTCCAGTTTTGTTTTTATTGCATGGGGTGGCCAATGTGAAGACAATTTATTATGTGGTTGTTTGAATTTTATAGTTATGGGTTGATTTATGAAAGAAATATGAGGCCAATTGTCGTGTTTGAGTGCAATCCCAGAATTTGTGAGTAGGTGATCACATTTTTTGACTGAGGTGTCCAGTTTTTTTTACAGCATGGGGTGGGTAATGGAAGACAGTGCCTATTTATTGTGTAGTTGTGTGCATTGTATGCTTAAGGGTTCATGTAAGAAAGAATTGTGTGGTCAATTGTCATGTTTGAGTGTTGTCCTTGAATTTGTGAGTAGGTGACCACATTTTTTGACTAGGTATCCAGTTTTTTTTTTACTGCATGGGATGACCAATGTGAATCAAAATAATTCCATCCCCAACGATCCAAATACGAAAATTTTGGTCATATTTAGAACCATTCATAAACATCACAACAAATATTATTAAAACATTTATAGCACCCATGTAAATAAGTAGTTGTGAGGCAACTACAAAATTAAAGTTTGATAAAATATAGAATAAAGATACACAAACAATAACTAGTCCCAATGAAAAAGCAGAAAAAATCGTACCCATTTCATGTGTGGTTGTGTGCATTGTATGCTTATGGGTCCATTTTTTACTAGGGTGTCCAATTTTATTTTTGATTGCATGGGGTGACCAATGTGAAGGCAATTTATTGTGTGGTTATGCGCATTGTATGGTTATGGATTTATTTATGAAAGAATTGTGGCGTCAATTATATTTAGTGCAGTCCTTAAATTTGTGAGTAGGTGATTACATTTTTTTACCGTGTCCAGATTTTTTTTACTATATGGGGTGGCAAATGGTAAGGCAATGCCTATTTCTTATGTGGTTGTGTGCATTGTATGCTTATTGTTCACGTATGAAAGCATTGTGGGGCAATTGTCATGTTTGAGTTCAGTCCTTGAATTTGTGACTAGGTGACCACATTTTTTTACTGAAGTGTTCAGTTTTATTTTAGATTCCATGGGGTGACCAATGTGAGGGAAATTTATTGTGTGGTTGTTTGCATTGTATGGTTTTGGGTTGATTTATGAAAGAATTGTGAGGTCAATCCTACGAGTGAATTCTGGAAGAAGCCAATGCCGAGTAAAAACGACTACGAGTAGAAGCCCGAGCCAACCAAGAACGCCTTTGAGAGGAAACACGGTTGAGCCACACCCGGCTTATGGCAGAGATTGAGGCCTCCCGAATAATTATGGAGGAGCACTCACAAGCCAACGAGGAGTTGCGGAAGACCAACAAGGAACTACAAAGGAACTTGCATCGACAAGGCCGACGTCCCACCTGGGAATATTCCCGAAACTTGTCATCAAGAGATGACCCCAAGTCGTTCTCTCAGCAAATCATGGAAGAGAGTGTGTCGTCCCATTATATCACACTCATGATCGCTTTTTTTCTCTGGGGTAGACGACCCCGAGAGTCATCTAAAGACGTTCAAGGCTCAAATGATCATCTCTGGGGTCGGATGCAATCCGATGTAGGATACTCATGGGTACCTTCATAGGAACAACTCTGCAATGGTTTAGTGAAATCTTGGATGGTCACATCACCTCTTTCCCTTAGTTCTCTAGAATGTTTGAGGAGCAGTTCTCGGCTAATAAGGTCAACCCTACACAATTGTATGATTTTTTCAATGTCAATGAGGGAAAGCGAGTTACTTAAAGAATACTTGAATAGATTATGTGCAGTCTCATTAAGACTTCAAACTCAGGATAAAGAGATGGTGGTGGCTGCTTTCGTACAAGAGAAACAACAAGCCCGTTCAGTGATTCATTAATCAGGAATCCGGCGGAGATGTTATCCGAGGTGCGTGAACGAACTACAACCCATATCGAGGCTAAAGAGGCCGTGCTCAGGAAAAAAGGCAGCTCATGGTCAAAACAGTCCAACCCCAAGGAAAACAACCGAGAAAGTTTTGTCATGAGCAATGAAGCATCCACCGAGAAGAGAATGAATCCAAGGTGTGTCATATGTTGCCAAGAAGAACAAGCCTACGACAAAGGTCAGAGAGGAAACGACGATCAGGCCTAGATACCGAGTACCCTGTAAAGAACTCATAGGCATGGCAGGGGTAGCAGATAGGTTAAAGTTTCAACAAAAGACAGATTGGTTGTTGGGATCGCGAAGAGATACCTGATGCAACTTTTATGGGCAGGCATCAAACGATGCATGGCCCTAAGTTATTAATTGGCTAGTTTAGTCTAAGAAGGTTTCTTAAAGGAATATCTCAAGGTCAACCAGGAGGAACCAAAAGGAGAACCCATGTCCATGGAGCAAACTCATGAAACTCCGATCCATGGGGACTTAAACACCATCGCAGAAGGATTCTCTAGAGGTGGAAACTCGACCTCTAAACGCAAACGATACATGCAAGTGGTGATGTCCCTAAATACAATGAGGTCTGGCAGCCTCACAGAGCCTCTTTACAAGTTCCGACCTGGAAGATGTGTTTCCCCACGAGGGCGATCCAGTGGTGATATTTGTTGTCACGGTAGACGAAAGGTGCATATAGTCCTGATCGATCAAGGAAGTTCAGCCGACGTGATGTTTTGGGGAACATTTACAAATTTGCGAATATCCCCTGATCAGTTGAGGCCTTATGACAACTGTTAGGTTGGCTTCGCAGGCAACCAAGTGGAAGTACGAGGATACGTCGAGCTGAGGACAACCTTCTCTGATGCAATCGCAACCAGGACGATTATTGTCAAGTACATCATCGTCAATGCATCTTCCACATACAACCTATTTTTGGGGCAACCCTCCTTGAATAGGTTGGGTGTAGTAGTCTCAACAACCCACATGAACATGAAGTTTCCCTCGTCTGAAGGAGGGATAATCACGATAAAAGGCGACTAGAAGATGGCACGAAAGTGCTACGAGAGTAGTTTGAAAAATCGCAGGGGAACCTACGCAGTCACTATCCAACTAGCAAAGCCAGGTTGGATAGCAGAGGCCGACATCAACGATGAAAGACAACCTGGTTGTTAGAATATATGGCCTTAAACGAGAGGGGGTGAATTTTTTAAGAAGGATTTTGGAAAACATTGAAGGTATAATGAAAATCAATGCTGAATTACAGATAAAAGAATCAAGGAAACAAATACCCAAAACTATTTTAAGATGATATTAGAAAAACAATTGGTTGTTTTGTCGAAACAATTGGTTGTTTTTATCAGCAGTTAATAAAAACAACTTAAAACAGATATATGTGAGATCAGTGAAAGAGAGAATCACACAAACAGATTTATACTGGTTCACTCTTACACCAAGAGCTACATCCAGTCCCCAGAAACCACTGGGTAATCCACTATGCAATCAAAACCAGATTACACACATCATACACCAAAGTAGTGACCTTGAACCCCTCAAGAAACACACTACCTTTGGCAAACCACACCAAGAATGTTGATCTTGAACACCTCAAGAACACACAACATTCCTTGGCAACACAACTACAGAAATACAGTAATCAAGGAAGAAGGGAATAGAATACACCTAGGTATTACGAAGCTTAAAGTTCAGAATTACAACCCAATCCTATTCCACACACTTAAGAATGATCCAAAGATCTTACAAATCTTGAAAAAACTGTTTTGATAAACTCTTTCTGTTACTCCAAGATTAGGAGCGTAAAACCACCTTTATATAGACCAACCAAGTGGTCAAAAGCATTTAATAAAGGAGCCAAGTTAGTTAGGATCATTTAAAACATATTAAAACCGCTTAACAAAATTCTGTTAAGGATTTCAGGAAAACAATCGATTGATTTGGTTTGACAGCAAAGTCAACCAAGTCAAACAACTTTCAACCTTTTTCAAAAACTACTAAGGTAAAACAACCTGTTGAAATTTTGACAGCTTTTTGAAAAAACACATCTTTTCAAAAGGTTAAAGATTCAAATGGACTTGGATCATCTTAAGGAGTGAATTAACAAGTTTCAAACAACTAGACAACACATACACCCCCAACAACAATGTCTTCAAGCTTTCTTCTTGGATTTGGAGACATCAAAGCATTTTGTTCAACACTGGTCCTGCAAAATACGTTCGGCAGAGGGAGATAAATGGAAAAAAAATCTACTCGACATCTCTCTTTGCAAATTATTAGAGGATAAAATAGTCGATGTCATCTTGGAGAATATGAACGCTTTTGCATGGTCGTCCGCGGATATGCCTGGAATAGATCTAGATTTTTTATGCCACCAGCTTACCATGGACGAAAAGGTTAAACCCACGGTCCAGAGACGAAGGAAATTCACTGAAGAAAAACGCCTCACCATCCGAGAAGAAACTCGAAAACTTTTTGTTGCTGGCCACATAAGGGAAATTCAATACCCTGAGTGGTTGGCGAATGTTGTAATGGTGAAAAAAGGCAAATGGGAAGTGGAGAATGTGTGTTGAATTCACCAATTTAAATAAGGCTTGTCCTAAGGACCACATATCCTTTACCGAGCACAGACTCCCTGGTAGACAACGCCTAAGGGTGTTGTTTGTTGAGTTTTTGGATGCCTTTTCAGGGTACAATCAGATTCGTATGCACCCGAAGGACGAGAGTAAGACGAATTTTATGGCTGAGGTCGCCAATTATTGTTACAAGGTCATGCCTTTTGGGGGAAACTTATCAAAGACTCATGGATTAGATCCTTGCACCAATGCTCAAGCGCAACATCCAAGCATATGTGGATGACATGGTCGTCACCTCATAGAAGGAAAACCAACTTGGAGGAGCTATTCGCCACGATAACAGGGTACATTATGAAGTTAAACCCTGCTAAATGTGTGTTTGAAGTTGAAGCAGGGAAATTCCTAGGTTTCCTGTTAACCAAGATGGGTATAGAGGTGAACCCGGATAAGTGTACAACAATTATAGAAATGAGAAGTCTAGCTAATGTGAATGAAGTGCAACAACTAACTAGGCGCATGGCCGCCCTGTCTCATTTCTTAACGGCTAGTGGAGAAAAAGGGTATCCTTATTTCCAATACCTTAAGAAGAATAATCGTTTCGCATGGACTGATGAATGCGAAAGGGCCTTTGTCAAACTAAAGGAATACTTAGCTAGTCCCCCAGTTCTAGGTAAACCGACTTCAGGTATTCCTATTCGTCTGTATTTTTCAATAACAAATCGGGTCATCAACTCAATTATCCTGCAAGAACAGGAGAAGGTGCAAAAGTTAGTCTATTTCGTAAGCAAGATGCTACAAGGACCAGAGGTTCGATACCACACTATCGAGAAGGCTGCGCGCTAGTTGTGGTGTTCACAGCTCCACGACTTCGTCATTACTTTCAAAGCTTCACTATGATTGTAATGACCGACCTGCCCATCTGTAAGGTTCAACAAAAGCCTGACATTACAGGTCGGATGGTTCGTTGGGCAGTTGAGTTGTTTGAGTTTGACATACAGTACGAACTGCGGGGGCCAATTAAAGGCTAGGTATACACAGACTTCATGGTAGAGATCTCGTCCAAGGACTCCCATCCTGACCCTAATAATTTCCAATGGGTTCTTTCGATTGATGGGTCCTCCAACCTACAAGGGATCAGAGCTAGAGTCATTCTAGAATGACCAAACAGATTCTTAATTGAACAAGCCCTTAAGTTTTCATTCAAGGTGAGTACGAGACCTTGATAGTAGGAATGTTACTGGGAAAGGAGTTGGGAGCTCAACGCTTGTTGGTGAAAAGTGACTCACTGCTCGTAATCAGGCAAGTCACAAGCGAGCAAGTACTATTGGCCGACGATGAAGGAAGATTGCAGGAAATATGTCCAGTGATGTGAACAATGTTAGAAGCATGTTGATTGGTGTGATGTACCAGCCAAGGAGTTGCGATCGATTTACAGCAAATGGCCTTTCCATACGTGGGGGGTAAACATTTTGAGCCCTTTCCCTTTGACCATACGCCAGATGAAATACCTCATTGTCGACATTGAGTACTTTTGATAGAGGAGGGCCAAGCTCACCACACCATGGAAGACAAGATCCAAGCCTAGACCGTCTAGAGCCATGTGGGGAGCGTCTAGACTCAAGTATGGAGCGTCTAGCACAAGATGAGGGGCGGCTACAAAAGGAGCGTCTAGGAGGAAGCCTAGACCGTCTAGGACCTATCACTAGGTCCATGGCCAAGCATCTCCACGCACAATTGGGTCAAGCAACGGATGGGAGGGAAAAGAACTTGTACATGCTACATGGAGGCCCATTAGGGGTGGCTTAGTAGTTAGTGTAGTGTTAGAAAGCATAAACTTTTCTCCTTTTGTTTTTAACCTAGCTAGCTCACGTTTTCTAGAAGATTCTCACTAGGAACGGCCATGTGCCTCCACATTTCCATTTCATTTTGCTTGCATTTCATCTTCACTTAGCTTAGCATTTACGGCCTCCTTAGCCTATAAAAGGAGAAACCCATCACTTGTATTTTGAAGATTAATGAGAGTAATGTTATGCTGCCCATATTGTGCCATACATTGCCTTTGCCTAGTTTCTAGGTCCTAATCTTCTCTTCACCATTTACCAAGAGGGCTGGCCGAACCTCCCTTTTTCCATACATTTCATGCACCTTCAAGATCACCACAACTCCTAGGAGGATCTTGCCCACTTTCACCATAGCTTCCGCACCATATTCACATACATCCAAGAAGAGCTCCATGAGAATGCCATCATTTGGTATCATGAGCATAGGTTCTTCAAAGATGAGTAGTTCTTGGTCATTTTCATTTTGAGTTCTTCATTAATCCATGTTGTTCTTTATATTCCATATTGTCTTGCTGTTTTTTAATTTTTGCTTTGATTTGGTGTGCTGTTTGGAAATTCCAATCGGTGCATCTTGTTCGATTGTTCTTGAGCAATCTTTGTGCAAGTTTTGGTAGGATTTCATACACTTTGTGTTGTTGTTTTTATTTTAGGTATTTGAGTCCTTATTGCAATTTTATTTGGTTCATTTTATGCTCTTTGAGTCTTTTAATTTCTGAATCTATATGTGTTTTGTCTAGTCATGTTTTTCCAAAATGTCATCAAATCATAGTAGTACTTTGTTTGGCTTATTTGTTTCTTGATTTTGGGTCTAAATGTTTGTTTTGAATCTGCTGTGTTTTTGATCCTTTGGTGCCTTTTTATTTTTAGCTTGAGTTCATATTTGTGTTTAGATCTACACAAATTCCTTTTCACCAATTCCATTGTGTTTTTCTTTTGGTATCTTGTTGTTTTTTTTCCAGATTTACAGAATCACTTGTTTTGCATAACTTTGTGCTGGCTGTTTTGCTTAAGAAAATTATTTTCCCACATAGGAAATTTCTGATTCTCTTGATTATGCAAGATTGAGGTGTTACAGAAAAGACAAAAAAAGAATCAGCTCAAAAGAGTCAATAGAAAAAAAATGATAAATATTATAAAACAGTGTGCAAATCTGGCGCTACAGTTGGCGTAACTGAACACTGATTTTAAAAAATTTATTAAAAAAAAATGGTTCATGCGTTTGGAGTGAAACCAACGCCAGAATTTAGTTAAGATCTTGAATTATTGGCATATAAATTTTCAGAAGCTAATCTTAAAAGTACAGCTCAACATAAATCGGGGAAAATCACGCTATCTGGCCCACAACAATTTTTCAGTGGTGCTGTTTTTGATTTTGAAATCAATTCTAGTGCTATTCTTAGGATCCATTTTGTGTGCCTACCTTTCTTTGAGTACCTTTATTAGCTTGTCTAATATTTCTTTGGAACTCTTTCTAGTTGTCACAATTTAATTCCATTTGTCTGGTACTGTTTTGCCAATTAATTTGTTTCTTGCTTTAATTCTTTGGCCTCTAAATTTGGTGCTGGATTGTTTCTCAATTGGTGCTTATTTGAGTGGAAATTTGACTTGAGTGGGATCTAGCTTGCTTGATAGGTGCTGGATTGGAGAATTCATTCCCTAATTCTAAGAGGAACAAAGGCAAGGGCAGAAAACAAATACCTATCAAAAACACCATTATTCTTTGCAACTTAACTTTTGTTAATTACTTCTTTAATTATGTGATTAGACGGTGAGTGTGTCTTCAAGGGCTCCAAGTGTCCAAGAAGCCTCACCTAGGGCCGACTAGTGTAGAATTATCTAGTTTAGAAATTGTTAATTGTTTTAATTGCATCTCTTTGCTTAATTAGTTACGCTTTTCAATTGTGTTGCTTTGTTTAAGCTTTATTAATTTTTTGCTTGGTTAATTAGTTAGCTTGCATTGTTTTCTTGCATTAAATTCTGATTTCTCCAACTTAATTGTGTTTTAGGTGGTTTACTAAGAGAAAGCTTTGTGTGAAGACATTGAGGGATAGTTTTTGGCTAAGGCAAAGGCTTGGTATTTAAGTAGTCCACTGTGACTCACCTCCCTTACCTGGAAGACTACCTTCTTTGACTTTCCTAAATTTTCTCAAGGTAAAATACTTGTATACACAAAGCTTTAGTCATGTCTTCTCCTTCTCATTCTGCAAAGTCTATTGAAAGTGAAGTAAAATCTATAAAAACTCTTTTGAAAGAAGTTTCACAAGCTGTGCAAATGATTTCATTTAGACAATTGGAGAATGAGACTAAAATCAATGAGTTGACTAAAGCCCAAGAAGAGAAGTCACAAAAATAAAAAAAAAAATCTCATACTCATGCATCCCATTCTAAAAGTAATGAGTCTCTAGGGTAGGGAAGCCTTAGAATCAATGACTATTACCAACCACCCCCTAGAAGAAATAGGCAAAGGGAGCAAGAGGGGCCAAGGGAGGTTAGAGTAGACCTACCTCACTTCCATGGTAAGGAGAATGTAGAAATCTACCTAGATTGGGAGATGAAAGTATAGCAACTCTTTGCTTGCCATAGAGTGAGTGAAGAACGCAAGGTACCCTTAGCCGCCCTTAGCTTCCAAGGGAACGCCATGTATTGATGGACCTCTCTCGAAAGAGAAAGACGTCTTCATAGGGAACCTCCCATTACGTATTGGAATGACCTTAGGGGAGCCCTAAGACGTCAACATATACCCTCATACTACCATAGGGAGTTAATGGACAAGCTCCAAAGACTCCAACAAAAAAACATGAGTGTGGAAGAGTATAGACAAAAAAACATGAGTGTGGAAGCACATGATCACGCTCGTATAAACTCGTAAGCCTTAAAGAGAAAGGTGGAGCTAAGGAACAAGACCAAGATGAAACCTCGACAATTTAAGGTTGTCGACTTGGTGATGAGGAAGGCCCACCCCTATCAAATTGAGAACAAGTTGTCTTCGAAATGGACTAGCCCATTACGCGTAGCCGAGGTACTAGGAAACAACGTGTATAAGTTGGAAACCCTAGAGGGAGGAGCCATCCCACGAACGTGGAAGGCAGCAAATCTCAAATCTTATTTTAGTTAAGATGCCTAGATTTTCATTTTTTTTTCCTTTGAACACTATGTTTTTGTGTGAGGTGACACTCTTTTTCCCTCAAAAGAGGTTTTCTAATTAGGTCACCTAGTATTAAATTTGTTCTTTGGAGAGATGTGTGAAATAAGTTAATTTGAATTAAATAGAGTAGTCACCTGATGGCACATGGTAAGACGACCTAACTCGGTGTAAGCACGATTATCCAAGTATAGGAGCCTTGTGAGATGAATTGGTTTAAGCGGGTGACGTTGTCCGAGATGGCACACGGTAAGACAACCTAACTTGGAATGAATGAAGGCACCCGAGTATAGGCGCCCTATGAGATGAATTAATTTGATGAATTATCTAATTTGGCACACGATAACACGACCTAACTCAGAATGAATGAAGCCACCTGAGTATAGGCGCCCTGTGAGATGATCTAATTTGATGAATTATCTGATTTGGCACACAGTAAGACGACCTAACTCAGAGCGAATTAAGTCACCCGAGTATAGGCGCCCTGTGATAGATGAATTAATTTGAATAGATGAATCATCTGATTTAGCACATGGTAAGATGACCTAACTCAGAATGAATGAGATCACTCAAGTATAGGCGTCCCGTGATATGAATTAGTTTAAGTAAATAAATTATCTGAGATAGCGCATGATAAGACTACCAAGCCCAGAGTAGATACAACTATCCGAGTAGGCGCCCTATGAGGTGAGATATCATGAAATAGATACAGTACTCACACTACAAGACAACCCAATTCAAAGGCAAAGGTAGCTCGACCAGGCCCAAACTTAAAATATTCTAGAGAATTCATGATGTCATGCCCTTTACTTGACTCGTGAAATAAAACTATGTAGTCAATGCCCAAACAAAAAGCAAGTACAAGTCAAGTTGAAGTGGAAGGTTGTTCTAACTAGAAGGATGTCACTCATCAAAGCCTTAGTCTCTCCATTAATAGAAAGTTTCATTGCTTTCTACATTTAGTTTCACCTAAGTTAACAAGACCTTGTTATGTTCAAACACTACAACTCCATGTGGGCTAACCACGTAGTAACATGCTAGACACGTTGTGTTTAAGTAAAAAATCATCTTATATGGCAAAGCGTTCGGATACACATTCATGCACTATAGGTAAAATCTTTGATTTAAAAGAAAATAACATGTTCAAAATTATTTAAGTTTCAAAACACTAAATGAACGTCGGTGAAGAGTTAAAGTGTCTAGAAAGTTCCATAAACAAAAGTAGATACATTCCATAAGAGTTGAATTAAGAAGCCCCACTAGTTTTCCATCGACCACGGTCTTGTCCGGGTCTAGCTCTGAGAAGTTATTCCTCAACTCTTTTTGGATCTTTTACCTTGACGTTGACTAGACAAGTTCGAGAAAATGCTTATCCGAGGAGCTTTTCGGCATCGTGACAAAGGTGATCTTCGTCATGAGCCATCAGTCTAGCCTTATCCATGCTAGGCAAAAAGAACGACTCACCATTGTTGAACCAAGTAGTGTTCAAGCTTTGAAGAATCCAAACCCTTTAAAGGATGTTGAAGGCTAGGCTGTGCTTGCTGTTGCTGAGTTGTCCTAGATAGGATCTGGGGTAGATTGGTTATGTAATCCACTCTTGATTGAATCCAAAGCATAGGCACTCTCAATCTTTTAAAAGAAAAGTGTTTTTCAAACTAAGTGAAAAACAACCGATTGTTTTGTCGAAACAACTGATTGTTTTATACTTAGATGGTTTTAGAAAAGATTGAAAACTGTTTTTCAAATGGTTGAACTGTTAAAACCAAAACAACCGATTGATTCAAGGAAACAACCGATTGTTTGTTTTGGAACCATAACAGAAAAACTGTTTTAGCTTTGACTGAGCTTTAAATGTTTTAACTGATTGCGCTCCAGTCTTTAATGCTTTGACCAATGTTTTAAATGCAATGAATAAGTTTGTTAAGATTTGATAACAAACAATATCTTTGAATATATTCAGAAAAACAGATTTGAGAAATAACAATCTTTTGAGAACAACAAGATTCTGATTTTCAAAGAGTTGAGATTGCTTAGAGATTGAGATTGATCAAAGAGTGTGAGATAGGATTTCTGCTTGTATTGATTTTAGATTTGCTTCTGTAACAAGTGTAATCCTTGTATTTTGTTGAACAAGTTTCTTTTGTGTGTTTGCTGAGAAGTGTTGTGTGTTCTTGAGGGGATCAAGATCAGCATTCTTAGTGTTGGTGTGTTGGCCAAGAGAAGTGTGTGTCTTGAGGGGATCAAGGTCACTTTCTTGGTTGTGTTGTAAGTGATCTAGGTTTGATTGCTTAGTGGAATTCCTCAGTGGTTTCTGAGAAAACTGGATGTAGCTTTGGGTTTAGAGTGAACCAGTATAAACATTTGTGTGCATTCTCTCTTCCTTAACTCTTTAAATTCAGTTTTGAATTTGTAAACTGGTATAAACAACCGATTCTTTCTGCGAAACAACCGATTGTTTTACTGGTGCTGTGCTTTTAGCTTTGTGTTTTGAAAAACTGATTTCTTAATCAAGGTATTCTCGAAGTAATTTCATTCAAGGCTTAAAAGTTTGAGAAAACCCTCTTTAAACAATTCACCCCCCTCTAGTTTAAAGTCATATATTATAACAATTCGAAAACCCTCTTTAAACAATTCACCCCCCTATAGTTTAAAGCCATCCATTCTAACAATTGGCATCAAGAGCTTGGTTCTTGAAAGTTATTCAAGTCGATCCTAAAACTGTTTTTAAATGGCTGATAGACTACCTTTTGGGGAAGGTGCTTCAATCAACAGACCACCTCTGTTTTGTGGTTTGAACTACCAATTTTGGAAAGTAAGAATGAAAATCTTTATGGAATCACTTGACAAAGAAATTTGGGATGCAATTGAAAATGGTCCTTTTGTCCTAAAGTTTGAAAAAAAAGATGGATCTTTCATTGAAAAGCCTTGGTCTCAATGGACTGATTCAGAAAGCAAGAAGGCCAAATTCGATTGCATTGCCAAAAAATATAATAACCTCTGCTTTAAATTCTGATGAGTTTTTCAGGGTCTCTCAATGCAAATCATCAAAAGAAATGTGGGACACCTTGGAAGTAACTCATGAAGGTACAAATGAGGTAAAGAGAGCTAGGAAGCATACTCTAATCCAAGAGTATGAGATGTTCAGAATGCTCAAAGGTGAAACAATTGTTGAGGTGCAGAAAAGATTCACGCACATCATCAATCATCTCATGAGCCTTGACAAGACCTTTGAAAAGGAAGAGCTAAACATCAAGATCTTGAAATGTCTTGATAGAGCATGGCAACCCAAGGTAACTGCTATTTCCGAATCTAAAGATCTAACATCCTTGAGTATGGCTTCTTTGTTTGGTAAGCTTAGGGAACATGAGTTAGAGATGAATCGACTCAATGTTCAAGAAAGCGAAGACAAGCACGTAAGGAGCATAGCCTTAAAAGCTTCCACGAACAAAGGAAAACAAGAATCCAGTGATGATAGTTGATGGAAGAGGCCCAAGCACAAGCCCACATGCAAGCCCACCAAAGGGTAGATTTGGGTCAACCATAGAGTTATGACCAAGAGGATCCAAGAAGACGTTCTTTTACATGTTCAAATGCCATAAACTCTAGTGTAGAGTAGACTTTAATTTCTTGTCAAAATTAGCATAGGAACTTTATTTGTAATTTTCTTAGAATTAATTTTGGCACCTAAAACACCAACCTAGGTAAACTTAGAGTTTCTAAAAAAAACCTCTAAATTTACCAAGGCCGGTCTAGAAAGCCCATGGGGGGGTGAGCATAAAAACTAGACACACCCCTCCCCATGTGCTCATTTGTGCACCCATGTGCCATGTGCACCCATGTGCTTCACATTTACATTTCATTTGGCTAGCATTAGGGTTGCATTATGGTCCTCCTTAGCGTATAAAAGGAGGAGCCTACACCTTGTATTTTCAAGTTTATTGTGAGTAAAGTTATGCTGCCAATTTGTGCTCAACTTTGCTTCTCCCTAGAATCCTAGGCTCTAAACTTCAATTCCTTCATCTTTTCCCTTGAGCTGGCCGAACCACTCAAGACCCACACTTATCATGCACCTACAAGATCAACACCACTCTTAGGAGGATCTTGCTCACTCTCATTCATTGCTTCCGCCCCATACTCTACATTGATTCAAGAAGAACTTCATGAAAATGCCATTATTTGGTATCATGAGCTATGGTTCTTCAAGATGAGTTGCTTTTGGTCTTTCATTTTTAGTTCTTCTTTACTTTCATGTTGTTCATCTTATTTTCCATAATTGTCTTGCTGTTTTTTACATTTTAATTGTTTTGGTGTGCTTTGTGGAAGATCCAACCGAAGCACTTTTGTTCAATTGATCTTGAACAAGTTCTTGTGCAAATTGTGATAGGATTCCATACACCTTTGAGTTGCTATTTTCTTTTAGGCTTTTGAGTCTTTATTGCTTTCATTATTTGGTTCATATTATGCTTTTGAGTCTTTAATTTCTGAATCTTATAAATTTTGTCAAGTCATGTTCATCCACAATGTCAACAATTCTTAGTAGTCCTTTATTTGGCTTGATTGTTTCTTGATTTTGGGTATCTTTAATTGCTTTGAATCTGCTGTTCTTTGATCTTTTGGTTCCTTTTTAATTTTAGTTTGAGTTCATATTGTGTTTAGATCCTACACAATTCTATTTCACAAATTTCCATTGTGTCTAAACTTTGGTGGTATCTTGCTGTTTTTGTTTCCAGTTTCCAGAATCCCCTGTTTCAGATTTTCTGTGCTGACTGTTTTGATCCAGAAAAATATTTTCACTCATAGGAAAATTTTGATTCTCTGGAATTTGCAAGTTTGAAGTGTTATAGAAAGGACAAAAAAAGAATTAGTCCAAAAGAATCAACAGAAAAAAAATGATAAATCTTTTAAAATCAGTGTGCAAATCTGAGGCGCTACAGCTGACGTAACTGAACACCAAAATTGCAAAATTTATTAAAAAAAAATGGTGCATGCGTTTTGAGTGATTCCAAAGCCAGATTTTATCTAAGATCTTGAATATCTTGCATATCAAATTTCAGAATCATATCTTAAAAACACAGCTCAGCATAAATTGGGGAAAAACACGTTTCTGGTCCACAACATTTTCCAGTGGTGCTGTTTTTTTATTTGGTCATCTAATTCTAGTGCCATTCTTAGGATTCTTTTGTGTGCCTACCTTTATTTTGGTACCTTTTATTTGCTTGCTTAATATTTCTTGGACCTCTTTCTAGTTGTCATAATCTAACTCCTTTTGGTGGTACTGTTTTATTCAATTAAATTGTTTCTTGCTTTTGTTCCTTGACCTCTAATTTGGTGCTGGAATTTATTTCTCCTTTGGTGCTTATTTGAATGGAAACTTGACTTGGGTAAGGTCTAGTCTTTTGATAGGTGCTGGAATTGGAGAATTAAAACCTTCATTCTAAGGGGAAACAAAGTCAAGGCCGAAACAAGCTTTCTTGAAAAACACTACAACACTTGGAGGGCCAACAAGCAAAGACAACAAGGAAGTGCATTTAGCAAAAAGAGGATCAAAAAAAGGGAGTTTTCTTAATTTCCTTGCAACTTAATTTGTGTTAATTACCTCTTAATTGCGATTTAGACGGTGAGTGTGTCTTCAAGGGCTCAAAGTGTCCAAGAAGCCTCACCTAGGGCCGACTAATGTAGAACTCTTTAATTAGCGATTGTTAATTGTTTTTAGTTGCTTTTCTATTGTCTAATTAGTGACGCTTTGTATGTGTGGTTTTTCTTTGTTTAAGCTTTTGTTAAAACCGTCTAGCTTTGTTAATTAATTAGCTTGCATTATTTTCTTGCATTAAAATCTGATTTCTCAACTTAATTGTGTTCTAAGTGGTTTACTAAGAGAAAGCTTTGTGTGAAGACATTGGGGGATAGTTTTTGGCTAAGGCAAAGGCTTGGTATTTAAGTAGTCCTTTGTGACTCACCTCCCTTACCTGGAAAACTACCTTCTTTGACTTTCCTAAGTTTTCTCAAGGTAAAATACTTGTATACACAAAGCTTTAGCCATGTCTTCTTCTTCTCATTCTACAAAGTCTATTGGAAGTGAATTAAAATCGTTAAAAACTCTTTTGAAAGAAGTTTCACAAACTGTGCAATCAATTGCATATAGACAATTGGAGAGTGAGACTAAACTTAATGTTTTGACTAAAGCAAAGGATGAGAAGTCTCACATTCTAAAAAAATTACCTTCTCATGCATATATCTCTAAAGATCATGATTCTTTTGGGGAGGGAAGCATTAGAGTAAATGATTATTATCAAGCACCCCCTAGAAGACATAGAAGAGATAGAAAAGAACAAGAAAACCCAAGAGAGGTTAGGGTAGAACAACCCCATTTCCATGGAAAAGAAAATATAGAAGCTTGCCTAGATTGGGAAATGAGGGTAGAAAAATTGTTTGCTTCCCATAAAGAAAGAAAGGAAAGAAAAATACAAAAGAAGAGAGGGGAAGTCGAAAGGGAAGCTAAAGAAAAAGAAGAAAAAGAAAAGCATGAGAAGACCCTTGAAGAACAAAAGGCGTGGGAGAAGAGTGTTCCTTCCCACAAGGTCATTCAACAAGACCAAAGATTTAAAAATACCTTTGAAAATATGTGTCTTGTTGAACAACCTCAAAGCCTTACCTTTTGTAAAGGAACACTTGCAAGCCTAAGTGAAAAAGAAGAGTCTTTAAAAGAAGCTTGCATAGATAAAAATGAAATAGATTATTTCTCATATGTGCTAGGATATCACCAAGTGAATGTCAAGTTTTTTATAAGCATCTACAAAAACAAATTTTTATGTGAAGTAGGGCCTAAAGAAACTTGTCATGTCTTATTGAGACAACCATTGCAAAGTGTACAAATCCTTAGAAACAATGGTTGTCACAACGAGACTATCCTTACACATAAGAGAAAAAGTCTTCATGAAGGAGAACTCATGGGACAAATTAGAGTTGATAAAACTATAGAGCTTTTAAAAGGAAAACTTTTTTCCCCATGAGAAAAGAAGTTCAAAGACATTACCTTAGGTACAATTCTTGTTTTCAAACTACACCCAAGGCAATGTCTCATGAACTCTATACTCCTTCACCTTTTGCAAATGATCCTTGGGAAGATACAAATTTCATATTAAAACTCCCTAGGACAACAAAAGGTTTTGATTCAATTTTCATGGTTATGGATAAACTCTTCTTTAGAGAAGTGATACATCTTCATGGTTTATCCTCAAGCATAGTGTTGAATAGAGCTTCAAATTTTGCAAACCATGATTTGAGGATTTCCTTTGGAAAACTTGCAACTAAGTTGCACACTTTAAATTCTTATCATCCTCAAACGCATGGTCAAAATACAATTGAAAATCTAGCTCTTTCTATTATGCCTAGAATAATCATAAAGGACAAACACAAGTCTAGAGATGAGCATACATACCATAAAGTAGTTCACAAAACTACTTGTATTTCTACTTTTGAGGTTATATGTGGGCTAAATCATCTTTCTCCTTTTAAGTTGTTACCATCTCCTATAGGATTTATGCCTAAAGAGAAAGTAACCACAAATGCACATTTCAAAATGCATAAGATGATTAGAGAACACATACAACAATCAAAAGAGAAACATTGTCCAAAGTTGCCAAAAACAAAAGAAAAACAAAAATGGCAACTTCATAAAATTGATTTGTATATAACTGCTTCAACTAACTCATTTGATAATTCCCCTAGGTGGACGTTTGATCCGGGAGGGCAAGCATAGTTGAAGAAGCAAGAGGCTGCTATTCGAGATCAAATCTCTAGATCTGAGGATAGATCTTCTCAAGGAGAAGGAGATGATGGACACCATCCAGCCACATCCATTCCCCTAGCCATGAAGAAGAAGAAGCAATGGATTTGAGGACAAATCCTTTTCAAGAGGTAGGGGATGATGGAAGAGGCCCAAGCACAAGCCCACATGCAAGCCCACCAAAGGGTAGATTTGGGTCAACCATAGAGTTATGGCCAAGAGGATCCAAGAAGACGTTCTTTTACATGTTCAAATGCCATAAACTCTAGTGTAGAGTAGACTTTAATTTCTTGTCAAAATTAGCATAGGAACTTTATTTGTAATTTTCTTAGAATTAATTTTGGCACCTAAAACACCAACCTAGGTAAACTTAGAGTTTCTAAAAAAAACCTCTAAATTTACCAAGGCCGGTCTAGAAAGCCCATGGGGGGGTGAGCATAAAAACTAGACACACCCCTCCCCATGTGCTCATTTGTGCACCCATGTGCCATGTGCACCCATGTGCTTCACATTTACATTTCATTTGGCTAGCATTAGGGTTGCATTATGGTCCTCCTTAGCGTATAAAAGGAGGAGCCTACACCTTGTATTTTCAAGTTTATTGTGAGTAAAGTTATGCTGCCAATTTGTGCTCAACTTTGCTTCTCCCTAGAATCCTAGGCTCTAAACTTCAATTCCTTCATCTTTTCCCTTGAGCTGGCCGAACCACTCAAGACCCACACTTATCATGCACCTACAAGATCAACACCACTCTTAGGAGGATCTTGCTCACTCTCATTCATTGCTTCCGCCCCATACTCTACATTGATTCAAGAAGAAATTCATGAAAATGCCATCAATAGTGATGAGGAAAAGTTCATCAAATTCTTGAAGAGGAACCGCAACAAGGACAACAACAAAGATAGGTATGGAAACAAGAAATCAAATGATTTTAATTCCAATAACTATACTTGTTTTGGCTGTGGTGAACAAGGTCATATAAAGGCAGATTGTCCAAACAAGAGCAAGGAGAAAAAGCCTAGCTACAAGGAAAAGAAAGGCAAGAGAAAGAGAGCCTACATAGCTTGGGATGAAAATGAGGTATCATCATCAAGTTCTTCATCAAGTGAAGATGAGAAAGCAAACATATGCTTGATAGCTGAAGAAGATGATGAATCTTGTAGCTCAAGTGAGGTAAGTTCATGTGCTTCTTTAAATGAACAAAATTATAGTGAATTGCTTGAAGCTTTTCAAGAAACTCATGATGAAGCTAATCGATTGGTTCTTTCAAACAACCGATTGAAAGAACTTAACAGCTGGCTGGAAAAGAGAGTGAAATCACTTGAAGATGAGATTGAAAAATCTAAAAATGATTTCAAAAATCTGGAAAATCATTTCAAAAATTCTTCTTGCAAGTGTGACCCTCTCATTTGCGAAAATTGTGACAATCTTGAGAAAAAGGTTCATTATCTTGTTGACACTGTGGACAAGCTTTCAAAAGGGAAATCTAACTTTGAGAATGTCTTGGCATCTCAAAGCTGTGTTTTTGGAAAGGCTGCTTTAGGTTTCAATCCACAGAACCAACAAGATAAGTTTTTAAAAAAAAATTTAAGAAAGCCAGTAAAACAACTGATTGTTAAATCGAAACAACCGGTTGTTACATTCTTTAATTGCATGAAAAAGGGTCATTCGGTTAGATTTTGCAAAATAAGAAAGTTCTTTGTTCCTAGAGGCTACATGAAATGGATTCCTAAAAGATGTGAGGTTCCAAATGAGAAAAAGAAATCAATTGGACCCACATTTGTGAAAGGACCAAATCTTGTTGCTTGATCTCATGCTTGTGTAGGAATTCTAAAGAAGTGTGAAGGACTAAGTCATATGATCAAGTTTTGGAAGAAAAAGACCAACATTGAAGCTAAATCAATGCTCTGCATCTGTCCAAAGGCCCTCAATAGTTAAAAGAGGCTTCTTGATCATAAAACACATGGCTCATTGAAAGAACAACATAAAAGATAAGACCTTCCTTTCTCTGTTCTTAATTTCTGTTTTAAAGTTCTTTCTCATGGTTAAATATCTTCTATAAAATGCTTAACTTCATATGCTTTGAACTCTTTCTACTCATGGTTAAAATTCAAAATCAGTTTTAACTGCTGCAGAACAACAACCAATTGTTTCTTCGAAACAACCGATTGTTTTGAGCCTGACAGCATTGTAAAGAAATCAATTTAATTTCTATTTTGAATTTCTATCCGTTGTGGATCAAGTTAAAGAGAGAATCCTTGGTCAATGAACCTGTGTTGAAAGTTGATCACGTTTAAAGAGAAGTTACAACAGTCATAAAGGAATATGTTCCAAAATCTTGGAAATTCAAGAGCCTTAATGACTAGTCAAAGATCACATGTGAAGACCATGTGATTTTCAGCTTTTTCTGACATTTTCTGTGCAGGGAAGGGTCAAGTCCTCTCTCTCTCAAAATCTGGTACCCGCTCATGTCATTGAATGCTTTTTAATTCTATTACTGCTATAAAATCTGTTGCAGCTGATCTCTTCCACAAGAACAACCAATTGCAACATCTCTTGCAAATTCTGTGAGTAAGCTTTTCTCTGTTTTCTTCTCTGCCATCATGGACTCAACTCCTCCCACCTCAAAGAGAGTCAAAACTAGAGCTGTAAGGTCTGGAGGAAGGCTAGAAGGATGGTTTTCTGGAGACAATGATCTAATTGAGAGATATAGGTTTGAAACAAGCACCAAAGTGATAAACAACCCCAAGGTTGTGTGCTTTGATTGGCTGAAAAGCCAAAAGCTGGACAATGTAAGGAGGCTGCTCAAAGATCAATCTCTCATAAAGTTCCTAGAGATGAAGGGAAACATCTACCCAGATTTAATAAGGGTGTTCTACACAAATCTCAAGTTTGAGGGAAATAACCTAGTTTCTCATGTAAAAGGTGTAGATATGGAGATAACCCATGAGATATGGGCTGTTGTTGCTGATCTAAAGTACTCAGGCCTCAGGATTAACAAGGGAAACCTTGGAGTAGTGGAGGATTTCAACAAAATCCAATACTACAAGAGTTGCTTGAAGAACAAACATGCTCAAGTTAGGACTTGCTCGGTTGGAGGCCTAAAGCTTGAAGAAAGGTTGCTAGCCCTCATCGTGACTTGGATTCTAAAACCAAGGGGGAGCAATCATTCTGTTCTTACTAAGGAGGATCTGGTGTACATCTTCTGCATCATAAAGAAGATCAAAATCAATTGGATCCACATCATCAAATAGCACATACAAAAGGCAATGAGGTTAAGTGACTATCACTATCCATATGCTGTTTTGGTATCTAAATTTCTACTCTATTTTGAAGTGAACCTAGAGGATGAAACATTTGAGTTGGTCAAGTCAACTCAACAGTTGAACAATGGATCACTCAGCAAAATGGGTTTTACCAAAGTAGGTGGCAAATGGATTAGCAAAGATGGCGACTTTGGTGCCTCATCTAGTGATCGAGATCAAGCTCAAGTGGACATGGAGGCCAATCATCAAGAGCAAGGAGAGGTTGAGGCTCAAATGGAGGACGCTCATGGAGTTCAAAGCCCACCTCAAAGGCTTACAAGAAGTATGTTCAAGGCTTTAGGAGCTAATGGACGTTTGTTTTCTCTTTTTGTAATTTCTTTGTTTGAAGGTGCTTAGAGGGAAACATAAGAAACTTCTTTTGTCAAAGCATCTTTAGGTTTTTAGTTTAGGAGTCTTAGGGGGGTGTGCATTTAGTAGAGAGGTGTAGAAGTAATAGGGAGGTGCCAAAGTGGGAGAGGAAGTCACACCTTCCTCATGCTTGGCGCCACTTTCATATATTTGGGGGGAATTTTGAATTTAATTAGCTTTGCATTTCAGCACCTCTAGGCTATAAATTAAGGTGTTGCCTTTGTATTTTTCAGATTTGAATTTTGAATTAGAGAAACTCTACTCAATTTGAGAGAGAATTGGAGAGCTTTGTGCCTTCCTCACTTAGTCTTATCTTGAGAGTTCTTTGGTTACCTCAAGTGGCGGCTTTGCACACTCATCTTGGAGTCTCCATCCTCTAAGTGGCGTGATCATCCAACCATTCCTCCATCTTCATGAGCTTTCTCTTCTCCTTCCTTCCTTCTCTTTTTATGTTCATGTCTTAGCTTGTTTCCTTTGTTTTTCAGTTCGGTTTTCTAGTGTTCTTGCTATTTGCTTCGGTCTTTTACTTTCTGCCGATTCATCTTTGATTCTTCTTCTTTTCTAAGCTTAATTGTTCGGTGCAATTCTATTCTTATGCATTTTGTTCGGTGCTTTTGCCTTTTCATTCAATTTGATCGGTTCAATTTGACAATACATGGAACTTCCATATGAGTTTGGGTTTTGGTACTAGTCTTGGTGAGTTCTTGAACATAGAACCTTGATCCAATTCTATGAAAAAGTGCCTATCTCATATCCAACTCAAGATGATTCCTAAGAATGTCAAGAATCATCCATATTGTGCTATTGGAATCATATCATGTGGTATCTAGAGTTTAGGTGTGTTCTTGTTTAATTTTTGAGTTGTGTTGCACTTTAATTCAAGAGCTCTATAATTCTTGTTGTTTACATTTCTGTTTTTAGGCTTATTTTGAGTTTTTTTTGCTGTTTTCTTAATTGTGCCTATCATATGTTTGTGTATTTTCCTTTTTTGAATCCATACAAGTTTTGTCCTAGTCATGTTTTTCCATAATTGTCATCACTTCTTGTAGTACTTTTATTGAATTTTTTGTTTCTTGCTTTGGTGTCATACTATTTTCTGAGTTTAATATTTGATCCTTTGTGCATTTTCTGTTTTAGATTGAGTTCATACTTGTATTTTAGACCTATACAAGTTCCTATACATCATTTTCCATTATGTCTTTGCCAGTTCTTAATTCTGTTTTTCATTCCTGATTAGGATTTCTCTGTTTTCTGAAAACGTGCTTACTGTTTTTCCTTATTGAAATTGATTTACTCACTGGAAAATTCTGAAATTCTGGATTTGTGTTCTTCAAAGTGTTAGAAAAGAGTAGAAAAAATAAGTACTTAAAAATTCAAAGTACACAAAAAAATGATAAATAAAATACAAAAAGTGTACAATTCTGCCGAAAAAAATACGGTAATCTGGCAGCGATTTTGAAAAATTTATCTCAATTAATTGGCTTACTGTTTTTGCGTGATTCCAGTGCCATTTTTGATCTAAGATCTTGAAGTTTCTGTGGTTAAAATTTCATAATCCAGTTCGCTTTATTTCGTTCCATTTAAATCAGTGAACATCAAGCACAGTTTGCATAAAATTTTTTTCCAGTAGCTCTGTTTTTGTTTTCTTCATCTACTTTAGTGCTTTTCTTTAAGTATTCTTTTGTGTGCCTAATTTTTTCATTGAGTTCCTTATTTTCTTGCTTGTCTTTTATTCATTACTCTTTGAGTTTGTCATACATCTAGTATTCCTTTTGTTATAGCCTTTTATTGCTTATACCTTTTCTTGTTTGTCTTTATTGCTTCATTGGTTTTGTTGTGGTTGGCTTTGAGATTGGTGTGCCTTGCTTTGACATCTTTCATTTGAGGATTCCTAAGGCCTCAAGATCAGCTTGGTGCAGGGATATTATTTCTTTGAGAGTGATTTTCAGGCCAGTTTCACTTCGGCAATTTGGTTGCCAAATTCATTTTTGCTAACTTTGTTTCTTAACTTCTTTGCTTTTTTTTTTTTTGTGTTTGCTGTTTTCATTTGCAAATGGCTGGCTATTCAAGTGGTGAATCTTACAAGCAACACTCTCCTTCCAAAGCTTCAGTCCTTGGTGAATTGCATAAAGCTCAATGCACCATTCGGCGTTTGGAGGAAAAATTGCAAAAGATGGAGGTGCAACAAGCTAGGCCATCTTACTCTATCAATGGTGGGCATCATTCACAAAGACCTTCATCAAGAGGTTCTTCAAATGACTTTTTCCGTGAGGAGGACCATAGGAGAAGGCAAACTCCACCTCAATTCCATGGACATAGACATCACAACCAAGGGGAGAGACATCACCGTGGAGTTGGATACTACCAAGATGCAAAGGCTAGGCTATCTTCGGTCAAGCTTCCATGTTTTAATGGCTCTAGTGATCCTAATGTATATTTAGATTGGGAGGCTAAGTGTGAACAAATATTTGAGATCCATGAGATCCAAGATGAGCACAACCTTAAGCTAGCCACCTTAGAGTTTAGTGATTATGCCATGAAATGGTGGCATGGTATTGTAAAGGACATTATCTATCACAAGGGTCCTCCCGTGGAATCTTGGAACTCTTTAAAGGATCATATGCGGGCTAGGTTTGTGCCCCCATATTTTAGGAAAGACCTCATGTTGAGACTCCAACGGTTTCAACAAGGCACGCTAAATGTGGATGAATATTACAAAGAGTTAGAAACGCTTTTGCTTAAAGTTGAATTAGAAGAAAGTGAGGAAGCTATGATTGCTACGTTTGTGAGTGGTCTAAGGAAGGATATTCAAGATGTTGTTAAGTTACAAGAGTATTCATCATTGGGTTCTTTAGTTCATCTTGCAATGAAGGTGGAAGCCCAACTTGCTAAGAAAAATTCTTTCAAAACTTTTCCCAATGATGGTTACTACAACAATTCTTGGAGGAACAAAAAGTCTTTTTCAAAATTTCCTTCTAAAGATTCTTCTTTCAAACCCAAGGAACCTAAGCCATCTACTTCTAGGCCTAAATCCCCAATTAAATCGTCTAGTAAGAAATGCTTTAAGTGTATGTGTTATGGTCACATTGCGGCTAATTGTCCTTCTAAAAGGAATATGTTTGTGCATAATGGCATTGTCATGAGTGAGCATGATTCGGATTCACCTAGGCATTCTTCACCTTCTAGGGCGTCTAGTGAGAATGAGAGTGGGAGTCCACTTGAAGGAGATTTGTTAGTTGTGAGAAGACTTCTTGGACAAGTTTCACAACCTTTTGATGAAAGTCAAAGGGAAAATATTTTCCATACAAGATGTCTTATTCAAAACAACATTTGTTCTTTGATAGTGGATGGGGGTAGTTGTGCTAATGTGGCTAGTACAAGAGTAGTAGATAAACTTGGATTGCCTACTATCTCTCATACAAAGCCCTACAAATTGCAATGGCTTAGTGAAGTAAATTGTTGTGAATAAATAAGTCCTCATCCATTTCTCTATTGGAAAATACAAAGATGAGGCATTATGTGATGTTGTGCCCATGGAAGCTACATATGTTCTTTTGGGAAGGCCTTGGCAATTTGATAGAAAAGTTTTTCATGATGGCTTTTCCAACAAACTTTCTTTTGATTTCCATGGTCACAAGGTTACTTTAAAATCTCTCTCTCCTAGAGAAGTCCATGAGGACCAAATCATCATGAAAAAAAAGAGGGAGAGTGAAAAAGATAAAAAAGATAAAAAAAGATAAGAGTTCTAAGCCTACACTTCTTGTGTCTAGGCATGAGCTTCAAAGGGAAATAGTGGCTCACCATCCTCTTTTCTTAGCCATCCCTAGAACTCTTAAGCTAGAACCACTTGTTGATAGTCCTCATTGTTTGGAAAATTTGGTAGAAGAGTTTCAAGATGTGTTTCAAGATCCTCCAAAAGGACTTCCACCTTTGAGAGGGATTGAGCACCAAATTGATTTGATACCGGGCTCTTCCTTACCAAATCGTCCAGCCTATAGGACCAATCCAAGTGAAACCAAGGAAATTCGCCAACAAGTTGAGGCTTTGATTGAGAAAGGGTGGGTTCAAGATAGCATGAGTCCTTGTGCTATGCCTATCATCTTAGTGCCTAAAAAAGATGGCACATGACGAATGTGTTCGGATTGTAGGGCCATCAATAACATTACAATTAAGTATAGGCATCCCATACCTAGGCTTGATGATTTGTTGGATGAATTGCATGGTTCAAAAATCTTTTCAAAGATTGATCTTAAAAGCGACTACAATTAAATCCGTATCAAACCGGGTGATGAATGGAAGACGACTTTTAAGACCAACTTTGGTTTGTATGAGTGGTTAGTTATGCCCTTTGGTTTAACTAATGCACCAAGTACCTTCATGCGCCTCATGCATCATGTTCTTAGACCTTTCATTGGTAAGTTTGTTGTTGTTTACTTTGATGATATTCTCATTTATAGCTTATCTTTGAATGATCATATAATGCATGTTAGGCAAGTTTTAGAAACCCTTAGGAAGGAACATTTGTATGCTAACCTTGCTAAATGTATGTTTGCTCTTGATCATATAGAATTCCTTGTGAGTAGCAAAGGGGTCCATGTGGACAAAACAAAGGTGATGGCCATTCAAAATTGGCCTACACCGAAAACTTTGAATGAAGTCCGAAGTTTCCATGGACTTGCTTCTTTCTATAGAAGATTTGTACCAAACTTTGGTACCATTGCTGCACCTCTCAATGATATAGTGAAAAAGGATGTGGTTTTTCAATGGGGAGAAGCACAACAAAAAGCTTTTGAAACTTTAAAAGAAAAATTGACTAATGCTCCCATCTTAGCCCTTCCTAACTTCACTAAAACATTTGAGATTGAGTGTGATGCTTCAAGTATAGGCATTGGGGCTGTCCTCCTTCAAGAGGGCCACCCCAAGCTTATTTTAGTGAGAAATTGAAGGGAAGTCATCTCAATTATTCCACTTATGATAAAGAATTATATGCACTTGTTAGGGCTTTGTTTACTTGGCAACACTATCTTTTTCCCAAAGAGTTTGTGATACATAGTGATCATGAATCTCTTAAGTATTTGAAAAGCCAAAACAAGCTTAACAAGAGGCATGCTAAGTGGGTGGAATTCATTGAGCAATTTCCTTATGTGATCAAACATAAGCAAGGCAAAGTAAACATTGTAGCGGATGCACTTTCTAGAAGATATACTTTGCTAAATCTTTTAAGTTCTCAATATCTTGGCTTTGATCACATTAAGGAACTTTATCATGATTACCTTGATTTTTCTCTCATCTATCGCGAGTGTCTTAAGAGAGGACACAAAGATTTTTTTATACAAGATGGCTTTCTTTTTAAAGGAAAACGTCTTTGTGTCCCTCAAAGCTCTATTAGATTATCTCTTGTTAGAGAAGCCCATGAGGGGGGGGGGGGGGGGGGGGTTAATGGGTCACTTTGGGGTTGCTAAAACTTTGGATGTGTTGCATGAACATTTCTTTTGGCCTCATATGCATAAACATGTTCATAGTTTGTGTGCTAAATGCATAGCTTGTCGCAAAGCTAAATCTAAGATGCATCCCCATGGTTTATATACTCCTCTTCCTATCCGTTCAATGCCTTGGGTTGACATATCTATGGATTTCATCTTAGGATTACCCAAGACATCAAAGGGAAATGACTCCATTTTTGTGGTAGTGGATCGTTTTTCAAAGATGGCTCACTTTATTCCTTGGCACAAAGTGGATGATGCATGTCATATTGCAAACCTCTTCTTTCAAGAAGTGGTTCGCTTGCATGGGATCCCTAGATCTATAGTGTCCGATAGAGATCCCAAGTTCTTAAGTCACTTTTGGAAGACCTTGTGGGGCAAGCTTGGAACTAAACTTTTATTTTCTACCACTTGCCACCCACAAACTGATGGTCAAACCGAGGTGGTGAATAGAACTTTGGGACAACTATTGAGATGTTTCATTTCGGGGAATCCTAGAGTGTGGGAGAATTTACTACCCCATGTTGAGTTTGCATATAACC
Source organism: Phaseolus vulgaris (assembly GCF_051622355.1). Lineage (NCBI taxonomy): Eukaryota > Viridiplantae > Streptophyta > Magnoliopsida > Fabales > Fabaceae > Phaseolus > Phaseolus vulgaris. The sequence goes on from NC_143499.1 coordinate 9,994,986, forward strand.
GTGTAGTAAATTCTACCACTTCACATTCTTCTTTTGAGGTTGTCTATGGGTTTAACCCCTTAACACCTCTTGATCTTCTTCCTATTCCCATTCTTGGAGATGTCTTGTGCAAAGATGGGGATGAAAAGGCTTCTTTTGTGAAAACTTTGCATAAAGACATCAAGAAGAGAATTGAGAAGAAGGTTGGCAAGTATGCTGAACTTGCCAATAAAAGGAGAAAAGCATTGTTGTTTGAGGAAGGTGATTGGGTTTGGCTTCATTTGAGGAAGGATCGTTTTCCTACTTAAAGGAAGTCCAAACTAATGCCTCGTAGGGATGGACCTTTCCAAGTCCTAAAGAGGATTAATGACAATGCTTATGAGTTAGATATGCCTGATACATTCTTAGGTAGTCATACTTTTAATATCAATGATCTAACTCCTTTTTCTGTAGGTCTCCAGAATTCGTGGTCGAATTCTCTCCAACTCGGGGAGTATGATGGAGATCAAGCTCAAGTGGACATGGAGGCCAATCATCAAGAGCAAGAAGAGGTTGAGGCTCAAATGGAGGACGCTTATGGAGTTCAAAGCCCACCTCAAAGGCTTACAAGAAGCATGTTCAAGGCTTTAGGAGCTAATGGACGTTTGTTTTCTCTTTTTGTAATTTCTTTGTTTGAAGGTGCTTAGAGGGAAACATAAGAAACCTCTTTTATCAAAGCATCTTTAGGTCTTTAGTTTAGGAGTCTTAGGGGGGGTGTGCGTTTAGTAGAGAGGTGTAGAAGTAATAGGGAGGTGCCAAAGTGGGAGAGGAAGTCACACCTTCCTCATGCTTGGCGCCACTTTCATATATTTGGGGGGAATTTTGAATTTAATTAGCTTTGCATTTCAGCACCTCTAGGCTATAAATTAAGGTGCTGCCTTTGTATTTTTCAGATTTGAATTTTGAATTAGAGAAACTCTACTCAATTTGAGAGAGAATTGGAGAGCTTTGTGCCTTCCTCACTTAGTCTTATCTTGAGAGTTCTTTGGTTACCTCAAGTGGCGGCTTTGCACACTCATCTTGGAGTCTCCATCCTCTAAGTGGCGTGATCATCCAACCATTCCTCCATCTTCATGAGCTTTCTCTTCTCCTTCCTTCCTTCTCTTTTTATGTTCATGTCTTAGCTTGTTTCCTTTGTTTTTCAGTTCGGTTTTCTAATGTTCTTGCTATTTGCTTCGGTCTTTTACTTTCTGTCGATTCATCTTTGATTCTTCTTCATTTCTAAGCTTAATTGTTCGGTGCAATTCTGTTCTTATGCATTTTGTTCGATGCTTTTGCCTTTTCATTCAATTTGATCGGTTCAATTTGACAATACATGGAACTTCCATATGAGTTTGGGCTTTGGTACTAGTCTTGGTGAGTTCTTGAACATAGAACCTTGATCCAATTCTATGAAAAAGTGCCTATCTCATATCCAACTCAAGATGATTCCTAAGAATGTCAAGAATCATTCATATTGTGCTATTGGAATCATATCATCTAGTGCTGCTACTGATCATGAACAAGATGAACTTGCTGATATAGATTTTCAACATGAAGATCTACCTGAAGCACATCAAGATGTTGGACCTAGTGCTGGTGCTGGGAATCAAGAAGAAAGGATTCAAACCATGTCTCCTTTTGAGAGACTCATGATAAATAGGCTTGATAGCTTTGAGGAGAATCAAAGGAATCTTCATGATCTCTGTGTCAACAATTTCCAAAGGATTGATAACAGGTTTGACAGCATGGATGCACGCTTCATGACTCTAGATGAACAGATCGAGGCTGTACAGAATCAAATCTTTGATCTTCAATATGCTGATGATGATGAATGAAGAAAAACAACCGGTTGATGTATCGAAACAACCGATTGTTTTCTTGGTGGATGTATCAGTTTTTCTTTTTGCTGCTTTTGCTGTTTAATTCTGATGTATTCAAAACTGTTATCTTGTTTTATCTCTTCTCTTTGTCTATTTGTGAAGACAAATAGGGGGAGATATATGTTGTGTTTAATTTCAGTTTTTATTTTTTTTTTGCAAAACAGTTTGGATGAGTGAAACCTTATAGGTTTTTGCTCTTATATTTGTTTGTTGATTACTATGATATTATGCTCTGAATTTCTATACTTGTTTCTGTGCTAACCAAATATCAGAAGTTCTATGCTTTGCTTAAAACTGTGCTTTGTAGGAACTGCTTCAGATTCAATCAGGTACAACACAAGCATCAGGGTTTTGTCTTCATCAAATAGGGGGAGATTGTTGAACCAAGTGGTGTTCAAGCTTTGAAGAGTCCAAACCCTTTGAAGGATGTTGAAGGCTTGCTGTTGCTGAGCTGTCTTAGTTAGGATCTGGGGTAGTTTGAGTTTTGTAATACACTCTAGATTGAATCCAAAGCATAGGCATTCTCAATCTTTTAAAAGAAAAGTGTTTTTCAAACTAAGTGAATAACAACCGATTGTTTTGTCGAAACAACCGATTGTTTTATACTTAGATGTTTTTAGAAAAGATTGAAAACTGTTTTTCAAATGGTTGAACTGTTAAAACCAAAACAACCGATTGATTCGAGGAAACAACCGATTGTTTGTTTTGGTACCATAACAGAAAAATTGTTTCAGCTTTGACTGAGCTTTAAATGATTCTAACTGTTTACGCTCCAGTCTTTAAAGCTTTGACCAATATTTAAATGCAATGAATAAGTTTGTTAAGATTTGATAACAAACATCTTTGAATAAATTCAGAAAAACAGATTTGAGAAATAACAATCTTTTGAGAACAACAAGATTCTGATTTTCAAAGAGTTAAGATTGCTTAGAGATTGAGATTGATCAAAGAGTGTGAGATAGGATTTCTACTTGTATTGATTTCAGATTTTCTTCTGTAACAAGTGTAATCCTTGTATCTATTGAACAAGTTTCTTCTATGTGTTTTCTGAGAAGTGTTGTGTGTTCTGGAGGGGATCAAGATCAGCATTCTTAGTGTTGGTGTGTTGGCCAAGAGAAGTGTGTGTCTTGAGGGGATCAAGGTCACTTTCTTGGTTTTGTTGTAAGTGATCTAGGTTTGATTGCTTAGTGGAATTCCTCAGTGGTTTTTGAGAAGACTGGATGTAGCTCTGGGTTTAGAGTGAACCAGTATAAACATCTGTGTGCATTCTCTCTATCCCTAACTCTTTAAATTCAATTTTGATATTTGTTTACTGGTATAAACAACCGATTGTTTCTGCGAAACAACCGATTGTTTTCTGGTGCTGTTGTTTTTTTGCTTATTGTTTTGGCAAACTAGATTCCTTATCAACTGTTTCTTGAGATAATTTCATTCTTGGCTTAAAATTTTTCGAAAACCCTCTTTAAACAATTCATCTTTCAAAGGGTTGGGACGTCAAAATCAGGGTCCTTAAGCTTTTTCCCCGTGAGTTTTCAGCCTCACACTCTTTGATGGTGATGACCTTCTGATTGGGGGCTCGGCCATTCGAATGAGAATAATCGGTAGGAGAAGTTGTTCCTGGTCTCTTCCTTTTGAAGACAAGGCCTAAGGTGGTATGCCCGTCCTGATCAGATTGGATTTGAGCAACACCAAATGAAGCTTTTCTCTTTTGCGACAAAGAATCCTTTTGCAATCTCGTAGCTGCCCTCATTTTCCTGGTAAGCTCGGCCAACTCAGCCTTGCTAATATTGGAAAGCATGCTATCTGCAAAAACAAATAAATATTTAGAGGTCATGGATTAGCTTTTCCCTTCAAGGGTGAGAAAGGAGATGTACCAATATAGGCTTTGAGAGCACCGTGGAGATATTTTTTAGTCAACAGTGTTGGAGTATCAAAGACGACTTTTAGATTCACCAAAAATTCACAAATGCCTTGGTCCCTTGGGGGCAGATCTTCCAAGTGATAAAATTTTTTAGGTCATGATTCCCTAAACTCCCTAATTCGTAAACGAGAGGTATAATAAGAGGTCTCTTTAAGAAGTTCATTTTTAGCCCAAGGATATGCAAATCTATAATCCATCCTTGAAGACAACTAAAGCATAAACAAAGATAGAATACGAACACAATTCAGGACAAGGCATATGTTGAGTGAATCAGATCAATGTAAGTTAAGATAGATTTCTCAAGACGCAATCAATGAAATGAACGTTAAAGCACTTAGTGAAGATAAGTGGATAAAGCATACCTGGTTTTCCGGTGAGAGATGACGGTGTGTGGTTGCGCGAAGAAGGGAAGGAGAAGTTTGTTCTAAGGAAAGGAAAGCCAGAATACAATGGTGATTGTGAAGAGAAAGGGAAAAATATATTTGAAAAAGGAAGGTGAAACGGTAGGACTTTCCCACCGTTGATGCATGCGCCACGTGTACAATCCACGTTTAGTAAGGTGAAGTGTCTTTTCATGAAGTGCTTCGATAATCGTGCCCAACTACCCCCTACGAGAAGTGTCATATCAACCATCGTGCAGGTAAGCCTTTTCGCCTTATCAAGCTCGGCTTGAGCCTGGGGGCTTGTGTACTGGTCGAACGTGCTCGGATCCTCAACCCAAGCACTTAAGGGTAGTAGCTCGGTTAGACAAGTTATGTGAGAAATACCCTGCTCAGCCTGGGGCAGGTATGGCCCAATGACATGTCATGAGGTCAGCCCAGATAATTGGCAGTCCATATTGAAAGACAAAACCACATGGTTAATAGCTGAAGTAGTTAAGCGTGTATATATTTTCTTCGTTAGGAATAATGTTTCATTGTACTCGAAGACTAAAGGTGCACATTAACGAAATATTCTTGTTGTTGAAATTATATTCTTATTGTTGAAAATTGTTGAAAGAACGTCTATAAAAAAAGGTTTGAGACCCTAAGTAAAGGGAAGCTTTTTTTAAAACTCTACACTTATACAAATTTTATAGTTTGAATGATATCACTGACTTGATCGTCGGAGTATAATCAACAGATGGAGTCGCCTTCCTCACAAAGCGTCTTCATCTCGATTCAATACACCAAGCAAAGTCCCTTTAAACCAGAACTCAACCGATGAGAACAAATTACAATTTAATTTTCTGTTATATGATGTTGGGTTTGTAATGGAACACTGTAGTTCAAGATTTGTTGTAGGTTTTTTTAATTAGTATGGTGTCATATGCACACTTCATACTTCATATGTGTAAATAAACAATGACTTGATCAGCATTGGAACACCTGATGTACTCCATATAATTTCACTTTTAATTACTGATAAAAAAAAACTATCTCATCTTATAATCTCTTTTACTTAGTTTAAACATATTGAAATTCATGATTGAACTCTTTTTACTTAATTACTTTTCACTTGATTAAGTGTAGTGTTTAATTTATTATATTATAGCATTTATGCTTTATTAATTACAAAATTATAAAATATTGAAGGATATTTTAATAAAAAATAGTTAATACAATAAACAATTTGAAAGGAATGGGCAAACAAATTTCAACAAGTGCGTTATATGCTTATAAAAATAAGAAAGAGTGTCATAAAGAACCTCTTTTTTTCTTGAAATTTTTTATTTCCCCCTTTTCTGCAATTTTCATGCGGTGAGATGAACCTAGACCAGTGTCATAAAGAAGATGCCTCAAGGCTAGCCGCAATTTAACGATTGAGACAGCACATGGATATTGACCTGAAAGAAGCTTCGCCATTTTTATTTGGTGGAGAAGAAGTTCTTATTCGAAACTTTTCCCTCTTCTGTACATAAATATATTATTCATCGTCTTTTCGGCTTCCATTTTGTTCTGTCATTTGCGGTTCATCACATTACATCGCCCTACTTTTTCCTTTTGCTCACAACTTGATAAGATTTAGGATCAACAAAATGCTATCTATGTTATTCACTATCACAGATTACTATTTCAGGGCGAGGAGAACACACACTCTTCCATTCCACAAAGAATTACATTGCAGAATTATCATATAGGGAAAGTTTATGATCCCATCGTTCATAAAATAAAATTTACTAATAATTTGTTTAGTGCTATTTCCCAAATTCAACATCAACCATGTATAATGTTGGTTGTTTTAAAATCAGTCTACAAATAATATGAGAGTCGAATTCAAATTTGGCTTGAAATTAGTATATGAAGAAGATTGCTTCTTCCTCTTCCCCTTCCTCTTCATCATGAAAACTTTTTTTTATCACCCTAAACCCTACACCATTAATCTTACTCCTAAACCTTAAATTCAAATTCTAAATCATAAACCTTCTATCCTTAAACCTATTTTTTAAAAAAATATTTTCATATATTTTATTTTTTTAATTATTGATATACTTAAATCATATGTAAAACAATCAAGTATTTTTAATTTATGTCACCACAAGTTTTTAACACGAATATGTTAAATTTAACCAAAAGGAAATATAATTTAAAAAAAAATATGAACTAAAGTCATTATAGGATAGGATGACTTTAATGTAAAAAAATTATGTAGTTATGCATGATTTTAGTCCACTTATGACAACTTTAGTTCAAATATAAAAAAAATGAGATTAAGGTTAATCAAATTGGTGAAATATGACCACGATTCTTTCAATTTCAAAATGCAAGTCGTGTGGACTGCTAATGATTTTAGTGTAATTTTTGTTTGTCCAAGTAAAATCGTTTACGTGTGACGACTTTAACACAATGAACTCCTGCTTCATAAACAGGACTTGTCTATTTGTGTAATAAATTTGAATTTTCTCATTCTCGTAATATCGAATACAAATGGCATCATTTATGTGGAAAATCAAGTGATTGTCCTACAATAATATAATAATTAATATTTTTATAAGAAAGTTCATTGAATAAATGTTAATAAATAGGTTAGACAAATATAATAATAATTAATCACCTCCCTTTTTAACACTTTGATTATGAATTAAGAATAGTTTGATCAATGCTAAGTTGAAGATAATTTAATATATGAAGAAGATATTTTAGATGAGGTTGGTTTGAAGATACTCTTAAAAATATGAAGATTATAATTATTTGATAAGTAACTAGTTGAGATTGAGTTAAGAGTAAGTTGAGAGTTAGAATTTCATTAATTAAAGTTAGGCTAACAGAAACTAAATAAGCTAGCTTGAACCTGAAAGAAAAATATTTTAGTTGGTAGTAGATTTAATAGAAACTTCATAATAGTTGTACTCTTTTATTTAAAAATGATTAATATATTAATTTTATTAAGTAAATTATTAATATATGATGCTTTTAAATAAAATTATAACGAATTTATAGATTGTTTTTAATCCATACATATTTTAATCCATAAAATTAGTGTACAACTACGTTGAATTTTGCTATGAATTTTATAGAGACAGATGAAGATTACTAAATACTAACACTAAAAAAGTCGACTATCATGTATCTTGTCTAGTGGGAACATGAGAGGGAGAGCCAGCGGGAGCAAATACCAGAAAGTGGCATGGAGACCATGGATTATCACAGGATTTCACAACATTCTTCTTCTCCAATTTCCCAAACGAGTATACTGAATCGGATATGTTCAAAGTTTTTCAAAGATGGGCCAGAGTGAAAGAAGTTTTCGTATCTCGAAGGTTAAACAAATGGGGGAGAAGGTTCGGTTTCGTGAGATTTTTTGATGTGAGAAATGTAAGGTGGCTGGAGGGTGAGCTAGATCAACTTATTGTCGGCAATAGGAAGCTATACGTCAATATCCCGATATATCGTCGATCACAAGAGGAATACGACAGGCACGGGAGAAGGGAGTTGAGGAACACAGAAGTGGGGAGGCACAGGGGGGAAGGGAAGGAGCAGCAGCAGGAAACTCGGGAGAAAAATGGAAAGAAGGTCTGGGTGGAGAAGCAAGGTAGCAAGTCCTTTGTTGAAGCGATCACAGGGGCAAGCCAGGCGACCTGGAAGGAACCAACGGTAAAAATCCCACAACAATCGATGCCTTGGATGAAAAGAAGCGGTATTGGTCATTTTAAGGATGATCTAACTTTCGACCAGGTGGAGGAGGAGCTACTCAAAGGGGGGCTAAATATGATGTAGGTAAGGTTTTTGGGGGATAACCATGCCTTATTGACCCCAAAAGAAGGGGAGGATTTGGAAGCTCTATGTTCGGATAACAAGCCATGGTTCGACAGTATTTTTGTTAGCATTAAGCCTTGGACGCCGGCTTTTGTTGTGGACCATAAACGTGTATGGGTGAGGTGTTACGGGCTGCCACTACCCTTGTGGAACATGGAAGGTTTTACGCAGGTGGTGGGAAAAGAGGCAACGTTGGTGTTTGTGGACGATGCTACATTATCTTGGGAGAACTTAGAGTTCGCTAGACTCCTTGTGCGCAAACATCTAAGTCATAGATTACGGTGGGCAAAAACTATGAGGCTTAATGATCTAGTATGCAACGTTGTTATGGAGGAGGAACTATCAGCAGATGGCGGAGGTCCCTGTAAATGCAATGTTTTTGACTCAACGGATAGTGTATCGTCCTCCGAGACCAATGTTGAGGAATCATCCCTATCGCTCAAGAGTAGCGAGGACGAGCTCCGGCAGTGGGTGTTGGGTTTAATAGTGCCAAAGTTCAAGAGGGGGGGTGAATTGACCTTTTAAAACTTTCTCACAGAAACAGTGTTTAACACAGTTTTACAGAAAATAAATCGATTTATGTGAAAATGAACAGATTTATTTCAGCACTGTTTTTGTTTGAAAACGTTTATACAGCAAGGTTAATCACAAGATTATGCAGATAGATTTTACAGATGCACACACACAGATATCATATTGAAAAACAGTGAAACACAGAAAACAGCAAACCTTAATTCCAATTAATGTGATTTAGGTTCAGTTAAGGGCTTGACAATTAGTGAGACAATCTATCACACTCAACCAGTTCCAGTGACTTTTAACAGATTATAAGTGTTCTTCTTGAAACACACAGTTTTCCAGAAATTAAGAACAATGAATCACAGAACAACAAACTTCAATTTTAAGCAATTGTTTAAGGTTCAATTAATAGCTTTGACAATTTCTCGAGCAACCTATCACAGTCAATCTGTTCCAGTGGCTTTTAGCAGATTTTATATGTTCTCATCAAAATCAAACAACTTTTTTCAAAAATTAAGAACAGTATGCACAGAGCCCAGAAAGAACAGATTTATTTTCAATTGAACAGATTTATTTCTTTGCTGTTTTATCCATTTGCATAAACGAAATTGCAGAGAGTGAGAGAGAATGAACACAAGCAATTATACTGGTTCACTCAACTGAGCTACATCCAGTCTTCACCAAAACCAGGTGGAAATCACTAAAACACAGTACAACCAAGTACAATTCCCACTGTTCTTCAACCCTACAAGAACTTAGGTACTCTTGCTGAAAAAACCTATTTCAGCACACACCCACTCTTCAAGAAAACCTATCAAGAAGAGTGTTCAACCAAACTATTACAAGAAAGAGAAGTGAAATGACTACACATGATTGAGGATACAAAGATCTACCTTAAACCAGTTGGCAAGATTGCTAAAACAGTAGCTGCACCTCACACCAAGCTTTTGGAACCAAACCAAGAACAAGCACTTGACATGGCACCAGAGACAAAAAGAATCTATTCATTTACAGATGAACAGATTTATTTTTCAAAACGAAAACAGAGAAAGTTTAACTATTTAAAACTCAGTCGTTTTGAAAGATAGAAGACTTAGTCAAAATACATGATGCACAAAATCTAATTTTCACAAGACTTAGCCAAGGCATCAGTGTAAAAAAGAATCTGTTTATTTAGAAAAGAACAAATTTATTTTTATGCAGTAAACGTGTTTTTTGTAAAACATGTGAAAAATAGTTTAAGAAAACTTATGCTTGTTCTTATCACATGGTCAGTGGTTATGAGGTGAGTTACTTAGCAAAAAGCCCACTCTTAAACAACCTCTAAGCACTACCTAAGACACACTTAAAGCAAAGCAAAATACAAATGAAATGTACATATAAGTCTTCATCAAACACAATCTTGAAGGGGCAGCAACCATCTTCAACAGTGGGAAGGGGAGAGCTCACGCCCAAATCGAGAGGAGGACGACAGGCAGGAAAAGGTGAGGGGCAATTTGGGAACCTTGTCAGAAAAACAATTTTTTAAGGATTTAAGTACAGGAATCAGAGACAATCAGGAGTAAAGTTGCTCTTTTATCATGAAAGAAGTAAGTGAACGCAGGACGCCTATGGAATGTGCAGGACTAGGTTCACTTTCAGAGTTTGCGTGTGCCGAAGTCTATAGTAGCAGTCCTATACACGATGATTTGGCCAAATTGGTGGTTGATATAGAATACTCCTCTTTTTTTACGTTCAAGTGCAATGGTGTAGGCCAAGAAGGTTTTCTGGAGTCCCAACCCGAAATGGGGGGGGACCATTTTCCCTCTGAAAAAGAAGGTGGGCCAAGGCCCACTAAGGAGACCTGTGGGAGAGAGGAAGGGAGTGGAGGTTACGCGGGTGGGATGCAGGGGGCACAAGTGACGGAGAATGTATGCAACAACGTCAGTTACACACACACCAAAGGACATCGGGAGAGAGATACAAGGCCCTTGAAAAGTGCGACGTCGGATAAGAAGGAGAGAAATGGGCCATTGGGGGAAGACGAGCCCCAAAGTTATGTCGAAGATGACGATGTTGAAGGGGGAAAACAACCAAGGGGCCATATGATACGAATTACAGGTCTGTGTAATTCGCCACTCCGCCAGCGGAAGGAGAAAGGGCTCATTGAATTGGGGGATTCATCTCTCCCCCAAAGGAGGCGGTCTGTTAGACTACATGAGAAACAAGCTCGTTCCGCACCGCCCATGAACCACCTAGAAGGTAAGACCTCTGCTTCAATTTCGGATGGAGACATATTTAAATGTAATTCTCGACTGTGTGAACAAGGCAATGGGGGGGGGGGGGGGAACCAGAATTGTTATGAGAGATTGGAAAATTATCAGAGATTCTCTGTCATGGGAACGAAGAGGAAGTTGTCCAAGAGTACGTGTGCATGGAAGTAAGAGACACGGAGGGTGCAAAACATGCCAAGGAGGGGGATAAGGATGGGTTATCATGATAATTGTAAATCTGAACATAAGAGGGTTGGGGGGTGGCACTAAAGCAAGGTACTTGAAGCACATTATAGCTAGAGAGGGAGCGAAATTTTTGTGCCTGCAAGAAACTAAAACGGTCCATTTCTCGGATGCTAGATGTTACTCGCTATGGGGGGATAACAAAGCTGGATGGTTGCTTTACGAAGGGGATAATGGCGGAGGAAGCTTACTTTCGATGTGGCACACAGATGCTTTTAGTTATGACAGCCACGTTATGGGGAAGGGGTTTATTGCCGTGACTGGGAAGTATGTGAAAGCTAACTGCAGGTGTGTGGTGGTCAATGTCTACGCTGCCTGCTCTTTGGGGGAGAAGAAGATCCTGTGGGGGGAGTTATCACGAATCAAAATGGCATCTCATGATATGATCTGGTGCTTTAGTGGAGATTTCAACGCTGTTAGAAGCATTTGCGAAAGGAAAGGCGCGACGGAAAGGGTTTCTCAATCAAGCGAAATAAGAGGTTTCAACCGGTTCATTGATACCAACTTGTTGATCGAGCTCCCTTTCGTCGGTAAGCACTTTACTTGGCTCAACTCCAATGGGAAGGCCAAGAGCAGGCTTGATAGAGTCTTGCTATCGCAAGATTGGATGCAAATGTGGCCAATGTGCAAACAGTATGTGCAGCGAAGGGAAGTTTCTGAGCACTGTGCGTTAGTAGTAAAGGTTGTGGACAAGGACTGGGGTCCTAAGCCTTTTAGAACTATCGATGCATGGCTAGTAGAGAAAGGATTCATGGAGATGGTGAAGGATAGATGGTCTGATTACTGTGTACAAGGGAGTAGCTTCATGAAGGTTAAAGAGAAAATGAAGCGTTTGAAGGGGGATTTAAAAGTATGGAACAGGGACACCTTTGGTAATTTGGAGACATCTAAAAAGAGGATTTTACAGGAGATAGAGGACCTCGATTGCCTAGATTGCAACGGTAATCTGCTGGGAAGTGATAGAATGAATAGGATCGAGTTAGTAGGACAGCTCAAGGAGATTGATGTTAAGATTGAGTCTCTTATGCGCCAGAAGACCAGAGTCAACTGGCTCAAGAATGGGGACTCATGTACGAAGTTCTTTTATTCATCACTGCGATGGAGAAGAATCAGGAATGAAGTGAAGGGCGTCGAGATAGGAGGTTTGTGGTGCGAAGAACCAAGCACGGTACGTGTCGAAGCAAGGAGATGGTTTGAGAATAGGTTCAGAGCAACAAAAGACTTACGGGTAAGACTCAATGCAGTTGATTTTAAGTCTTTATCTATGACAGACAACCTGAATCTGATTGAGGGATTCACTGAGAGGGAAATAAGGGATGCAGTGTGGCAATGTGAAGGCTCAAAAAGTCCGGGACCTGACGGGTTCAACTTCAACTTCCTAAAGAAGGGATGGAAGGTAGTAAAGGAAGATTTTTTGGGTGTGTTGAAGTTCTTTCATGAAACAGGTTGTATACCGAAGGGATGCAATGCGTCATTCATTGCACTTGTTCCTAAGGTAAGGAATCCTGTGTCTCTCGATCATTTCAGACCTATATCCCTAGTTGGGGCCATGTATAAAATTATATCCAAAGTGTTGGCAGAAAGGATTAAGAAAGTGCTACCCACGATTATTAACGACTGTCAGTCGGCTTTCCTGAAGAATAGGGGGATCCTGGACAGCGTTCTAACGGCTAATGAAGTGGTAGAAGACATTAGACGACGAGGGCAAAGTGGGCTATGCCTAAAGGTCGACTTCGAAAAAGCGTACGACTCGGTTAGATGGGAGTTTCTGTACGATATGATGGGAAAGATGGGGTTTCATAGGAAGTGGATCAGATGGATCCATGGCTGTCTGGAAAGTGCCTCTATCTCTGTGCTGGTGAATGGGAGCCCGACAGATGAATTTAAACCTGAGAGAGGGTTGAGGCAGGGAGACCCACTTGCCCCCTTTCTTTTTTTGATAGCAGCGGAAGGCTTGTCAGGGTTGGTAAGGCAAGCTGTGAAGGCTAACTTACTATCCGGTTTGAGGGTCGGGAGAAAAGAGGTTGAGATAAGTATCTTACAGTTTGCTGATGACACTCTTTTCTTCTGTGAGGTCTCTTTTAGCAATGTGGTGACTTTAAAGGCTATCCTTAGAGGGTTTGAGGTAGCGTCAGGCCTCAAGATAAACTTCTACAAGTCCAGGATTGCAGGTATTAATGTGCATAGGAACAAGATCCGCTGTTATTTGAGGAACTTGAATTGTGTGGAGATGACAGTACCTTTCAAGTATTTAGGGCTTCAGGTGGGAGGCAACCCGAGGAGGAAGAAGTTCTGGGAGCCAGTCATTGATAAGTTGGAGAGCAGGCTAAGCACGTGGAAATGGAGGTTCTTATCAATGGCAGGTAGAATCTGTGTTATTAAATCGGTGCTTACAGCAGTACCCCTGTACTACCTTTCCATGTTCAAAGAACCTGTTTCGGTTTGTAAGAACATCAAGCATATTCAAAGAAGGTTCCTGGGGGAAGGAAAAGAAACCGATCTCATGGGTCAGTTGGGAAAATGTGTGCAAACTAAAACAGGAAGGAGGGCTGGGGATCATAGATATACGTGATTTCAATTATGCTCTGATGGCAAAATGGAAGTGAAGGTGGCTCTCAGATGAAAAAGGAAGATGGAAGGACATCTTGGAGTCGAAATATGGAGGAGGTGGTGAGGGGACTAACCCACCATTTAAGCTGCAGTCTTGGTGGTGGAGGGACCTACATAAAGTTTGTATGGAAGGAGGAGGAGAGGGATGGTTCCAAGCCGAAATGGGTTGGAGGTTAGGGTGCGGTGACAGAGTGAAATTATGGGATGACGTGTGGGTTGGGAATACCAATCTCAAATCCGTGTTCCCCAAATTGTACACCATATCATGTAATCAGAGTCAAACAGTGGAAGAGGTAGTCATGTGGGAAGGGGACGTCTGGCGATGGAACTTAAGATGGAGGCGGGCCAGGTTTGAGTGGGAGTCGGTGATGGAAACAGACCTAGCCTCATATATTTCTAGGGTTGTTATTACACGGCAGGAGCAAGACACTCGGGTATGGGGGATCAATGATAAGGGGTGTTTCTCAGTGAAATCAGCTTATGCGAGCATAAGAGGAGATGGCACCCGCAATGCTATTTTTGACCTCCTTTGGAAGGCCAAGGCCTTTCCCTCTGTTCTGACCACTGCGTGGAGGTCCTTCCTGGATAGACTACCAACTAGAGAATGCCTGAGTAGGAGGGGGGTGACGATGGAATCCACTTTATGCGAGTTCTGCCATTCTAAAATTGAAACCAGCCATCACTTATTTTTGGAGTGTCAAGTGGTCGTGCGTGTTTGGGACTTATGTCATAGATGGCTAGGCATCCTTTCTGTTCAACACAATGTTCTGAGTAATCACTTTGAAAGTTTCACTTTGATTCAGGCCAGTAACAAACAAGACTTGATTTGGAAAGGTATCTGGACTGCTATAGTACGTAGTGTATGGGAACATAGGAACTTGGTCGCGTTCAAGCAAGGAGTTGTAGATGCTGAAGAGATGTTACAGCAAGCTCAACTGAAATTATGGTTGTGGATGAAGTATAAGGTATGCAAGTTCAATTACTCTTTTGTGGATTGGGTTTTAAACCCAATTTTGTGTATCAAGAGCTATAAGTAATGGACCTCCAAAGTAAAGTCCGGTCCAGGAAAGGCAGAAGGGTCCGTGGAAGATTGGAAGATCTGTAGGCCATTTAGCATTTGTGGTAAGATCGTTGGTTTGCAGGTGCTGTGTTCAATAGGCGTAAGCCAAGGCGCGACTGGGATGGATGGAGGCTATGGTTCTGTTCGCTCGGCAGAATGGCTTGGGCATGCTCGAAGAGGTTGTTGCCTTGGTCTGGGGAGCACTATAATAAACGGGGTATATGACTGTTACGTAACATGGTGCATGTATGGACTGGAATGGAGTAAGGACTGTAGGGGACGTCTGTGGTCGATCAAAGTTATGCAAAGGTCAACATGATCGCCGGTCGACGAAGCGGCGTTCTCCATATGTGTGTAGTCGGTGGTCGCCGAAGTTATACAAGGTTAACATGATCGCCGGTCGATGACACGGCGATCTCCATGCGTGCGGAGTCGGTGGTCGTCGAAGTTAGTCAACATGATCGCCGGTCGACGAAGCGGTGTTCTCCATATGTGTGTAGTCGGTGGTCACCGAAGTTATACAAGATTAACATGATCGTCGGTCGATGAAACGGCGATCTCCATGCGTGCGTAGCCGGTGGTCGTCGAAGTTATGCAAAGGTCAACATGATCTCCATGGTCGATGAAACGACGATCTCCATGCGTGCGAAGTCGGTGTCGCCGAAAGGTGTGTAGTCGGTGTCGCCGAAAGGTGTGTAGTCGGTGGTCGCCGAAGTTATGCAAAGGTCAACATGATCGCTGGTCGATGAAGCGGCGATCTCCATGAGTGCGTAGTCGGTGGTCGTTGAAGTTGTGTATCATTGCCGTATTCGAAGAACAGAAGATCAGATACTGAAAATCACCGAGGTAGACACATCGTCGGGTTTTCCAGAAAGTTACTTGAAGCTTTTGGAGTTTAGGTGACAAAGTTCAGACGTGCTGGTTCGATAAAGATGTCTGTTAACCTTAACAAGAGCAATGAGATGAAGGGAACAGCACGGTCGTCGACGAGGGGATTTCCCGAGTGGATCCTACTCGAGAGCAGGGTTTCCTTAGGTCAAAGCATACATGGCGAGAAGCATTGGCGGCAGGCGATTTTGCAAAGATTGTGCTCCTTGTGGCACTTAGTGCTCACCAGAGTAAGTTACATGGCGAGTTATTCCGTGCATGGGTAACTCGTCGTGTGGCGAGGTGTTCTGGGTGTTTCGGTAAGGTCGAATGTTGCTTTGAGGTAACCTGTTGGTTATATTTTTGGGTATGTTTTTCTCACTTTAAGGTTGTTCTGCTCCAACCATAAAGGAGAGTTTCTTTTGTGGATGATATAGGAAGTCCACTTGTGGTTACTGTATATGGGTTGGGATACCCCTGAAGTATCCCCTTTAATTTTATTTATTCATTGCTGATAAAAAAAAACACTAAAAAAATTTATTAAATATAAATTAATTTTAGAGATAAAAAATAATTAGTTACTATATTAATTAAATTAGATACTATTTTAGAAATTAAAAAAATTATTGATATTTAAACTAATTTTTATTATTAATAAAATTTATAATTTATTTTTTAAATTGATATATAATTAGTTATCACGGTTTTAGTTATCAACTAATTAAGACTCTAAATTTGATAGTTAAAATCTTGGTAACTAATTAGATACCAATTAACTAAATTAAATACTAATTCAGAAATTTTATAAATTTTGAAACTGCTTACAATAAATTTTTATTATATAATTTAGTCAATATAATAATTAATTAATTTTTTACTCTAAAATTAATTTATATTTTATTATTTTCTAGTAGTAACCAAATATTAATTTTTGTCTCACCAAATCATGCAAGTATCATGATTAGTTAATACACCTTAACAATTAAGTAATACTAGAACTAATAATGATACACACTTTAATCTATGTAAAAAGTTCAATAAATTATTTTTTAAAATTTGATTAAGAAACCTTAACATTAGCTAGGATTTTTTTTATTGATAACTTCAACCAACCACATTAAGCAAAAATAATTATTGAGTAATGCCACCCACGATGTTTTTTCACCGCGACTTCACAACCACCGTACGAACACACGAATCGTAACCTGCAACCACTACATGAACGCACGAACCGTAACCTGCAACCACCGCACAAACCGTCACCACCGAGTGACTTCCTCTGCCCAATCGCTGCCACCGCGCGACCTGTTCTGCTCGATCGCCACCATCGCCGCACTCGTTCAGAGAAGACACGCCACCTCCGCACCAGAGAAGACGCAACGAATGTGACTGAAACCAAAACGCAGCGCAAAACCCTTGTTAGTATTTGCGAATGGCGGGGGCCTATATGAGTTTCCTCATCCCATGAAATTGTTTGATGGATCGAGAAGTGTCTTCTAATAAGAAAGCATTTGTTATGTCAGGCCAAAGGAAGACATTTGCTTAGGCTTTGGGAAATACATGTGACATTCCTTTGTCCCAACTCCTTACTCCTTATATTAAGGGAGACATGATTGTTGTCTGGATTGATGAGGCAGATTACTTGGTTGGTCTTCAGGATTGTAAGACCATCTTCATGGTCGGGTTATTCTATCTAAGGGGGATAAACCTCTCACACACCTGGATTTAACTAAAAAGTTGCAGCAAGTGTGGAAGGCTCTTGAACCGTGGAAAGCAATTCCTCTTGGGAAGGATTTCTATGAGTTTAAGTTCACTTCTCTAGAACACATGCGATGGGCCCTCGGGATGGGTTCCTTGAATTTATTGCCTGGTTTCTTGAGATTGTTTGCTTGGACAAAAGACTTTGTTCCTGCAACCATGAAGAGTACCAAAACTCAGGTCTGAGTTAGAATCTACAACTTGCCTTTGGAGTATTGGAGACTAATGCTCAGTTTGTTTCTAAGCAATGAAAAGCGTAGAATTACTGTGTGGGAGGAAAGCTCGAAAATCAAAACATTAAAATATTAAAAACACAGAAACCCATAAAACTTTTGCCCTCTAAACTTTCTTCGCACATTTGCGAAGAAAGTTGAGTATTCGTATATTTATTTAATTACTTAATTTTAATTTACTTTTATACCCTTTTTATTTTAAATAAATTATTATTTATATTTAAATAGAATTTTAATTTAAATATAAAAAATATATTTAAAATTATACGAAAATAATTATTATAAAATAACATAATTAATCATATTATATATATAATAAATTATAAACATAAATAATAATAATAAATATACTTTTTAATAATAAAGAAATAAATTTATATAATAATTATATTAATTTAAAAAATTAAAATTAAAAATAATAATGTTATTTATAATAAAAATAAGTTTTTATCAAACATTTATAATAATAAATATTTAAATAATATTTTAAATAAAAAATAATTATAATTTATAAATAAATAAATAAAATTAATTTTTTAACAATTTGTAAATGTAAGGGCAAATATGTAAAGTTACATTTTTATCAATTAAAAAAAATACAATTTTAATCACACCCATCACATCACTCACAAACTTTCGTCACACTTTCCACTCTATTTACCTTAATCCAAACATCCTAACTTTCTTTACACTTTCTCTTCAAATCATCTCAAATCCACTCCCTCATTTCCCCTCTCTAATCCAAACAAAGCATAAGGGAGATATTTTCCATCATCCGAGGACTTGGTACTCCTTTCTCTTTGGATGAGCATACTATGAGAAAGAACAAGGGTATGTTTGCTAGAGTGTTGGTGGATAATGATTTGTTGTTCCCTTTTCCCGATCACCTCTTGGTTGAACGTCTAGACTATGCCTTTGTAGCTGGTGTGGAATATGAATGGCTCCCTCCATTTTTCTCTCACGGTAAGACGATTGGGCATGAGTTTGCTCAGTGTCAGGTGATTCATGATCAGGGTCGTGTTCTTGGGCATCAACATAAACCTTCTCAGAAGACAACTTTTGATGAACAGGAACAGGGGAGGACCGCGGTTCCTAAACAATGTAAAAAGTATCAGAAGAAAGATCTGCAACCGCAACTCGTGGAACGCCCCACTGATAAATTTTACATTGATGCTCCTGGTGGGGCTAATGTAGGGTCACTTTTGGGTCACCTTGCTTCTGATAAAACAAATGAAGTGGAGGATGATTTTGCAAATATGCCTCCTATCGAGTATTCATCAAATCATGAGAGGTCCACATCCAGGCAAGGGTTGCCCACTCTAACTTTGGATTTCCCATAACTGGGGATGCTAAGAAATTCATCTGATGTTATGCAAGCTAAAGGTTCAGAGTCACATTCAATTATGACTCCTATTGATGATCATCATGTGGAGTTCTTTAATATTCCAATTGATGGTCATCATGTGGAGGTCCCTGATATTGTGAATGTACAATCTTCGTAGCCTCATACCTCCCCTCGGAAGGCTAAATCTCTTGGGGATGTTAAAGCATTATCGTTGGTCCTGCAAAATCACTTTTCCTCTCTTGATGGTTTGGAAATTATAGATGTTGTTTCAGAATTTTGGGTTGATCCTAATGAGATGGAGGAGGATGCCAGTGATACTGGAGAGGAAATAGTTTGCACTAAAAGAAAACCAGGGAGACCACCTAAGGGGACAGGTAAATCCAAAAAAATTGTTGAGGCAGCTATCTCTACAATGTCGCAATGAAAGTCTTTTCATTTTTCTGGAATGTTAGAGGATTTGGAAACCACAAAATTGTGGAGATGTTGATTAGTTTACTTAAAATACATAAACTCCTCCTGATTTTTCTTGTTGCATCTATGATGTCGTACACTAATGCAATCGACATCCTTTTCAAATTTGTTAATATGCATTTGGTGGCTACATCTCCTATTGTTAATAAAGCTTCTAAGCTTTGGTGTTTGTCAGTTCTAATCTTCTCCAAAATTTCTTGGTTAATGATCGGTTTATTTTTGTAACTTGTCTTTTCATGATAATTTTTTTAGCTTTGCAAGTGTTTATGGTGCTAACACATACTTGGCTTGACGGTTTTTGTGGAGGGATCTTAGTTCCTTCACAGTGCCTTGGTGTATTCTAGGAGATTTTAATTTTGTGCTCTCGGCGGATGACTGCAAAATGGGGTGGCTCCTAATCAAGTTTCTTGTAATGAATTTCTTGATTGGATTAATACTAATGATCTTTCTTGTATGCCTTTTACTAGATCTTTTTATACTTGGTGTAATGGAAGGGGAGGGTTGCATAGAATTCATAAAAGACTTGATAGGGCTTTTATGTAATGGAGTGTGTCTGGATGAATGGGATTCTGGTACTTATCAGGTTCTTGTTAAAATTTGTTCTGATCATTCCCCTATTCTTGCTAGTCTTGCGAGTAATTCTTTGAGGAAGGTTAGCAATTTTCGTTTCTTTTCTATGTGGCTTTAGGACACTTCATGTCTGAAGCTTATTCATGATTCTTGGGCTAATAAGGTTGTTGATTTTCCTATGTTTATTTTGCAACATAAGTTAAAAAGGTTGAAAATTGAGCTCCGAGATTGGAATAAAAATTCTTTTGGTAATGTTCACAACGCAGTTCTTCTTAAGCAGGGTCTACTCCTTGGTATTCAATAGAACTTAGAGACTACTAGTTTGTCTGATATTGATGGACTTCTTTGTCAAGAAAAGATTGCTATGGAGGAGCTTGATCATGCTCTTCACTGTCAATATTTGTTTTGGAAAGAAAGGGCTAAGATGTTATGGTTCAAAGATAGAGATCGAAATACGACTTTTTTCCATGTTGTGGTCAAAAGGAGAAATAATTCCAGTGGGATTCATTGTCTACTGATTGATAATGAGGTTACTGAGAATCCTAAACTCATTGATGATCATATTTTGGACTTTTATAAAAAAAAATATGTTGAGTCTATTTCTAATGTTCTGAATACAAGTTATATGGAGCATTTTATGGGTTCTTATAATCCTGAGCTAGTTTCCTCATAGCAGAATATGATGTTGATTAAATGTTCTGATTTTTTGAAAATCAACACTACTATTTTTAATCTTAATGGTAATAGTGCTCTTGGTCCTGATGGTTTTGGTGGTGTTTTCTATCATTCTTGCTGGGACATTATTGGGACAGATGTTTGCAATGTTGTTCAATAGTTTTTAAACAAAAATGGGTTCTCCCTGTAATGAACAATAATGTGGCATCTCTTATTCCTAAGATTCAGGGTGTTGACTCCATTAAAGATTACAGGCCAATTGTTGTTGTTAATTTCAAAATTTAAGATTATTTCTAAGATATTGGTGGATAGGCTTGTACTTGCGGTTGCTAGAATCATTTTTCCTAATCAATATGGGTTTGTGCAGGGTAGTCAGATTCAGGATTGCATTGGTATTGCTTCTGAAGCTATTAACATGCTTTCTAAAAAGGTTAGAAGAGGTAATGTGGCTTACAAAGTTGATATTCATAAAGCCTTTGACACTCTTAGTTGGAAGTTCTTATTATTAGTTTTGACACGCTTTGGTTTTCACCCCTCGTTTGTCAATTGGATTAGTATAATTCTTCGTTCAATTATGCTTTCTATCAAAATAAATGGCAGTTTGGTGGGGTTTTTTCCTTGCAATAGAGGTGTCAGACAAGGTGATCCTTTATCTCCTTTACTTTCTGTCTTGTAGAGAAAGTTCTTAGTATAGGTATCTCTAAGCTTGTGAATGATTAGAAAATTTTACATATGGCTAGTCCGCAAGGTTATCTCAATCCCTCTCATATTTTATATGTTGATGACACATTTGTTTTTTGTAGGGGGGATTTTTCTTAAAACATATGGTGATTTTTCTAGTCAATGTGTTAATAACTCTAAAAGTAGCTTTTTCACCGTGGATAATTTTGCAAGATTTGTCACCAAAATTCAACGTATTCTTTCTTGTAGTCATGGTTGTTTGCCTTTCGATTATTTTAGAGTGTTTATCTTTGTTGGTTCTCCAAAGTGTCGATTTCTTCAACCTTTGGCTGATAAAGTCAAATTGAAGCTAGCATCTTGGAAAGGTAAATCTCTTAGCATGATGGGTCGAATTCAGTTGGTTAATACGATGATTACTGGATTTCTAGCTTATAGCTTTAATATGTATAATTGGCCTATTTCACTTCTTAACCAAGTTGAGCAATGGTGTCAAAATTTTATTTGGACTGGTGATATTCTAAAAAAGGGCATAGTCACTGTGAATTGGGATACGATTTGTTCTCTTCTTGAGAATGGAGGTTTGAAGATTATTAATCTTCGTCGTGAAAATAATGCATATCTTCTTAAGCTTGCTTAAAACTTTGCTTATAGCAACAGACCTTGGTCTTTACTCTTGAAAACCAGGGTTCTTAAATCAAAATACAAGTTTAGAATGGTTTATAGAACCTCGTCTCTTTGGCGTGGAATTAAACAGTTTTATTCTACTATACTTGATTATACTTCTTGGATTGTTGGTACAAGTTCTTTTATTAATTTCTGGAATGATAAATGGTGTTCTACTACTATTTTAGCCAATATTGTAGGGTTATCTGATGGTGCTAGCATTTCGGATACAGACTCTCAGTTTTGGACAGATTGTGACTGAAATATTCCTTTATCTTTATAGCAGATGCCTCATTTTTTTAATCATATCATGGTTAAGGAGGAACATGATATTCCTAATTGGATTCTAGATGAGTCTGGTTGTTTCACTCTTAAATTGGCTAGGACTTTTTTCTTGGAACCAGGAGTTCTCAGTGGTTGGGGTAAATTCATTTGGTCTTCATCTATTCCGCCTTCCAAAACTCTAGTACTCTGGAAAGGTTTTCATGGGCGACTTCCTACAAATCAACATATTCAGAATAAAATTTTACATATATGTTCTATGTGTACTCTTTGTGAAAAAGCATGAGGAATCACTAGTGCAAAAAGAAGAAAAGGATACTCTTTATTTAGTGCGGCTTTTGTGCTACCCGCTTTCGTAAAAAACGCGGTGGCATTTTTTAAATTATTTTGATTTACGAATGCGGCTATTTATATAGCCGCACTTATAAATCAAACCGCTTGATTTACGAATGCGGCTATTTGTATAGCCGCACAGCCGCACTTGTAAATCAAAACGTTTTGATTTACGAATGCGGTTTTACCTTTAGCCGCATTCGTAAATCCGTTTTTATCCTAAATTTTGAAGCGCGCCACACACAATTTCATACTTTCTTTCTCGTCTTTGCCTTCGTTTCACGTTCGCACTCTGAGTTCGTCTCCTTCTGCTGCATCTGCATTCCATTTGTGTCAATGTAAGTTTCTTGAGCTCTCTTTCTTCCTCTTCATCTTCACAAATATATGCATAGATGTTTTCGTTTTTCCTATATATATATATATGTTTCTTTCCTTGCATTGGTGGTCTCGAAGCACTGTTCCGTTGGTTGGCATTCGTTTTTCTTACATTGTTTGGTTTCTTGCATTGCTCAGTACTCTTTCATTGTCTTTGTGGGTTCTTGTGGATTTTTTGGTTTGCTTCGTCGCTGCTTCCCTGTCCGCCGCCGCTTCTGCTGTCGCCACCGTTGTTGGCGCTCCCGTGACTCTTCATCAACGTTGCCTTCACACAAGATTGACAATGTTTTAAAATTTTTAAATTGTTTTTTTAATGATTTGGCATATACAAGTGCGGCTAAAACAAATAGTCGCACTTGTAAATGGTATTTATAAATGCGGCTATATAACCGCATTTGTATTTCTTGATTTACAAGTGCGTGTTGATCAAATGCGGCTATAAAGCAGCATTTATAAATTCGAAATAGCCGCACTTGTTTTATGTTTCTGCACCAGTGAATCTATTCAACATTTATTTTTTGAATGTTCTATACTTTGCGTATTTGGAGTTGGGTTCGGCAGATCTTTCTTACTTCCCATTTCTCTAATAAGGATAATCTTCTTTCTTTTATTAAGAATGATGGTAGTCCTTTGGTTAAATTGATTAAGCTTGTTGTGTTAACTTTTTCTATTTGGATGATATGGCGTATGAGGAATTATGCTAGATTTCAGGATAAAATTGGGGTTTCTAAGGCTATTTTGATAATTAAAGATTTAACTTGTCTAATGGGAAATTCGTCTAAAGCTTCAATGAAGAATGATATATTGGATTTAAAAGTGATTAAGTTTTTTGGTATTAATACTTGTAGTGGTAAAGTCCTCTTCCTGTTAGATGGGAGTTTCCTTTACCAGGCTAGGTTAAAATTAACAATGATGGGGTTGCTACGGGGTATCCTGGTCTTGCTACTTGTGCAGTTATTTTTCTTGGGATTATGGGAGAACTTATTGGTGTTTTCTCTACGTTTCTTGAAGTTCAGACTGCTATGGTTGTTGAGTTTTATGGAGTTATACATGCTATAGAGGAAGCCCAAAAGATGGGGTTTACTAATGTCTAGCTTGAATGTGATTCTGCCTTGGTTTTTGTAGTGTTTACTACTAGGACTAATGTTCCGTGGATGCTTCGTAATCGATGGAATACTTGTCTTAATTACTATGGTAAAATCAGGTTTAGGGTTACTCATATTTTTCGTGAAGGAAATGCGTGCGCGGATAAGTTAGCTAATTTAGGATTTATTCATAGAGAATCATTTCATTGGTATAATAGACTTACATCTAATTTGTTCTTAGAATTCTTTATGAATAAATATAGTCTACCTATGTATCATTTTTGTTAACATATGAGTTTTGATCAAGTTCCCCCGTATTTTTGTATTTTTTTAATTTTTTTTATTAATATTTTTTTCATATGATGGCATATGATTGTTATTACTTGAGATCTCAGCCTAGATGAGATGTCAAGTTGCATAGTAATGCTTAACAAGAAAACTTTTATAAAAAATAATAAAAAGAAAAATAGGATATGAAGTATAGAGCTTAGATAACAACTCAAATTGTCATAGTTTTATCGAAAAACAAATCTCAAACTTTAACACACCTTACCCGACAAAGACGTGGACAAATGTTTCTCTTTAAAATCCTCTTTTAGGTTTGTTGAAAAACAACAGAAAATTATTCTATACTCAAATTAATAAGAGTTTTGAGATATATAAAAATATTAAGTGAATAAACAAAATTAATAAATACTCCTTAATAAATAATATATTATAATCTTTTAATCTATGTTAATATTCAATAATATAGTAGTGAAATATATTAATCCGTTGTAATAAAAATCAGTTTTCAAATAAAAAATTTATTTGAATTTACAAGTGGTTTTACCTGAATTTACAAAAACAAGTAAAATTATTTATTATTTTACGGTACATATAAACAGAAAAAAGAGAGGAGATTTTCAAAATTTGAAACTTAAATGCTAGTGATTATTTATTTAACACATTCTTTTAAATATTAAATTATGTTTTAATTGATTAAAAGTTTGTAAACTCAAATATATTTATTGAATCCCTTTCATAATTTTTAACAATTATTAACACAGAATTGTATGGGATGATATATTAACTTGAATTGACAAAAGTAACAAGAAGAAATTGATGTGCTTGATTATAGTGATTTGGATTTGAAAGATTAGTATCTAAGTTCACTAAGACATCCATGATTGAAACATTGCCCAAACCTTAAAATGTGTTCTATTCTTCGAACCCAACACATGTGGTAAATGTCCATTAAAGTACTCACTAGCATGGCAGTTAGCAAAGAATCATATTCGTTTTCAAAGGTGATTAATTCTTTGTACTTTTCTGGTCCTATAAATGAGGCTTTCCTTAATGCTTTCACTCATCCAAACAAGTAAGAAGCAAAATCTCTTCTAACTAGACTGTTTGGTGTTTTGTTAAGATGGGTGGCAACTTATCGAGCATGGAGAATGCTCATGTATCATCCAACTCATCCTCCCACATTCTCACCTTCCATTCTACTGCTAAATGGAAGGCTCATTTTGATGCCTCCAAACAAATTAACAAGTTGGTATGTATGTTATTACAGCTACAGTTCCTAATTCTTTTTTATTCTCAGCTTTCAGAATCACCATCCCATTCTTTTCTTACCGTTTTTGCTTAAAGATGGTGATCGATTTCACTGCTACATGGTGTGGACCTTGCAAACAGATGGACCCAGTTATCCAAGACTTTGCTGCAAAGTACACCAACGTGGAATTCATCAAGATTGATGTGGATGAGTTGATGGTATTCATATTTTTTTTTCTTTCACTATTACTTGCATATATACAATGCATCATTATTTTTGTTCAGTGGATCATCTCAACATTGATATGCAAACAGGGGGTCTCTGAAGAGTTCCAGGTGCAGGCAATGCCAACGTTCATATTGATGAAGAAAGGGAAAGTTGTTGATAAGGTGTTGGGAGCTAAAAAGGAAAAGCTACAAAAGCTTATTGAGAAGCATCTAAACTGAGTGTGTGGATCATTCATGGCTATTGACCTGTAAAGAGGAATAAAGACAAATTCTTCACTATCAACTGCCATACCCCATTACCATGTAAAATGGACTCATGTGTGTTTAGCATTTATGTGTCAACTTTTTAGTGTTTCATCATAAATCTTTAAACTCAGAAATTATTTATGTAACCAAAATGCGCAAAATTTGTCCATTGGGTTTTTGAGAGACTTTAATGGCAGATCAGCCTATGCTAATTAATGTGTCTTTTACTTAGTTTAAATGCTTAAGTTTTTTTTTTCAGATCAATTTTTAAGTTTCAAACTTTTTAAATTTTTTTTAACTCCTTTTAAAATATTATATTATTAATTATTAATATATTGAGTTTTGAGTCCTAATATATTGACAGTAACACATATTAGACGCTGCAAATGTGGCAATGACGTGACACAGGTTTAAAATAGGGTAGTAACTTGCAGTGAGGCACGAGCTTTAAAATAGGGTAAAAAGAATATATTACAAAGGTTCTTTGTAACAGCCGATGTAATATATTGTTTTTTTTACTCAGAACATATTACATCAGTTAAACCATCTAACCGGTTTAATATATGGCTCATATTCAAAAGCTTTTAGAATTTTTTTCATGAAAAGTGGGTGGCCGTAAACGTCACATAAGTAACCACTCACGAAAACACGGGTAACCAATTTTGCGTGTGCTAGTATATGTGGAGGAACTTGTGGCTGAGTCATCGATTTTGATAGGGGGTGTCCAGTTCTGCCATGGGTGTAATATAGAACCCATATTACACTTGTTCAACCATCTAACCGGTGTAATATATGGCCCTTATTAAAAAAGAATTTTGATTTTTTTTTTCATGAAAAGTGGGTGACCATGAACGTCACATAAGTAACTACTTACAAACACACGGGTAACCAATTTTACGTGTGTTTTTTTTTTTTTTTTTTTTTTTGATCAGCACCAATTTTACGTGTGTAAAAACCTGTGGTTGGATAACCAGTTCTAGTAGGGTGGTTGTAATATATGGCCCATATTACACCGGTTAAGTCTTCTAACCAGTATAATATATGACCCATATTACACCGGTTAAGCCATCTAACAGGTGTAATATATGTGATCCCCGTTACTTCTTTCTCCCTCTCTCTAAAGAGGTCGCTGCTTTTGTCTCCCTTTTGTTTGACATTCCATTTCGTTCGAAACTCTCTCGCTTCCAGTTCCGCATCCGCACTCAAACGTTAAACTCTTACACTTTTACAAAAACTGTCATATCACTCCCATCAGAATTACAAAAAACCTCACTGCCACATCCTTACCCAATGTCACGTCTGCAATATCAAGTCTGTGTTAATTGACAGAAAATGTTAAAAATAACATTTTCGAAATGTTTCACATCAACAAGAATACATCATCTCCTTGACAAAAGGTATCATGTCACCGAAGTCATATAACTCAACAGTAAAAAAAATAATAAATAAAAAAATTTAAAATAAAAAATTACAGAAAAATGTAATATAAAAAAAATATGTCTCGTATAATGAATAGAACTAGCAGGATCCAATCTGACACCTAATCAAATGAATTGTAATATTTTGTATGTTGTAATGAAGTACCTTTTAATACTTTTGTTTTTAAGAATTCAATACTAGTCTTCACACTTTTAGAGTTGTTGATATCTGTAACAGCGTAAATAAAAAAAAGTGCAGAGAAGCCCTTCCACCACCATGTGTCTTTTTTCTCTCTTTTTTCACTCTCTCCATATTCTTTTTCTTCCTTCTCTTCATCTATTTTAAAATCTGATCGCACCATGTTATAATTGAGAAGTTAATGAACATTTCTACCGATCAGATTTTCAAACAGAGCAAGTTCATTTTTCTCTAAAGATCATTTGTTCTCTGTGTTTTCCTTAGGATTTAATCATCAATATTGGTGGTGTTAATTGAGAAGAGTAATCCTCTCAATTTATTATACTATATACTGAATTTTTGTTCTCTTTGGATAACTTGCATTAGGCCCTTAAATTTCGAAGTTTATCCAGACTGGGAGGATAAAATTCTAGAAAATGCTTGGAAAACAAGCAATTAAGGTAAGAAAAACTAAATTTAATTTTTAATAGCATCCTAGGCTAGAAGATCTTGATGTGGAGGGGACGTGGTCTCAGTATTCAATTTTTCTTGTAGAGATGTTGTGTGTTTATATATTGTGTTGTTTGTTTATATATTATTTAAACTTGTAGAAATATTAGATTTTGATGGTTTAGTATTTAAGTGTTGTTGTTTTTATGTTAAATAGGATTTTGAACATTGTGGATTGTATTTTGAATAATATTGCATGATGAAAATGGTATGAAATTCAATTCATACATTTGGGATCATATATGGGTTGATGTTTGTTGCGTATTAAGTATTGATTCCTATGTGGTAATATAGATCTCCGAACTTCACTTATTATCTAAGTCACATAGACTAAGATATTAGATGGTGAGAAGCTAATGGGGGAGTTCATGCACACCGTGACATATAAGATGCATGACTTTGGTTGTATTGTACTTATCCTGGTCCTTTCTATTGGATTCGCTGATAATCTTTATATTAAGTGTTAGTCTCTGGTAGGACTTACTTAATACGGGTCTTCCAAAAAGCGTCTCAAATGTTATTTGGTTTGTTGAATATCCTAGATGTGTAGATCCATGTGAGATCTATGTGATTGTTTTGTGTTGGGATTTAAAGAAGATTGAATAATTGAGAAATTGATTAATGTAATTTGGTTTTCTCTTTTGATTTAATTGTGCATATAATTATATTTTCACTAGCTTACTCTTGTTTTTCTTATTGTGTTTGAATTGTGATGACTATACTACGTACACGAGCAAATGATCTCATACAGGTGTCGGAGGGTCTGAAGAGCTTTAGGATTTTGACTTGAAACTTATATTGTAAATATTTGTATGTATTAGGAATGTTTTTGAAAAACTCTAAGTTTGTATATAAACATATAGAATTTGTACAATAATAGTGAGATGTATTTCTTGGGTGTTACAATATTATTTTCTATAATATTAATTACTTAATATTGATATTTTTATAACACCGATAGTTAAAGATAACAAATAAATTATTTTTTGTGCTGAAAAATATTTAAATTAATCAGACTTTAGTATATAAATATAACTAATATATAATGTTTTCAATAAAAGAAAAACGAAAATAAATATGTACATAATTTTGAATTTTATCTTCATTTTAAATTATTAAAATATATTTAATTTATTTCATATTTTATTATATTTTATCTTTTTTATTTATTTATTCATTTAGCATCCATCTCTTTGATATGAATGATCATTTATGGAAGGAAAATATTATTTTGACAATTGTAGAATAAAATAAAAAATGCTCTAGTTTACTAAGTGATATAATGTAATTTTAAAATTGTTTCATTTATTTACCTTTACATTTCATAAAAAACATTTTTTTTAAAATAATTTGATGGTACAGGATCAATACTTTTTCTTTAATGAACATGAATATTGAATGACATTGGCACCAACCATTTATTGTAGCACTTATGCTCTCGAATGTCTCAAAGCAGTTGTTTCAATGGTCCACTTTACCACCCTACTTGATAGAATATATTCATTTCTATAGAAGTTACATAGCACATTCCTACTTCTTTGTAAACCATCTCTATATATTCCAAGTTTGTAACCATTTTGCCACCAACCAAACCAATTAAGAAACCTCACACTAGCTTCTTGCTATTTATCATGGCACCCACCATTTATAATTTTAAGTCTTTTAGATCTTCAGGGTCATTCCATTATTCAACACCAAAAACAGACTCCAATTCCAACCTCCTTACCTTTCACTCAACGGATAAATGGAATGCTCATTTTAAAGCTGTCAAAGAAACTAACAAGCTGGTATGTTTGTGTTTATGCTCTTTAACTAGTAACATAATTAACTAAAAATATTATGTTAGTTTTTGGTAGCCCCAAATTCAAACTCACAACCTATCTCTCTCCCTTTCACTTTTCCTACCAAGCTAACTTTATATCACCTTATCACTCTCATAAAGCTGGTTTTCCTATTTGTCTGTTTTTGTTTTTGGTGCAGATGGTACTTGATTTCACAGCTACATGGTGTGGACCTTGCAAACTCATGGACCAAGTTCTCCAGGATCTTTCTGCAGAATACACAGATGCTGAGTTCATCAAGATTGATGTGGAGGAGTTAAACGTGTGTCACTCTTTCCCCTTTACTTTAATTAATATGTTAGTTGATGTCAAAGCAACAATATACTTAACATCTAAATGTTATTCTTTATTAGACAATTGAATTTCACCCAGTGAGAACTGATTTATATTCATGGTATGAATGATAACAGGAAGTTTCTCAAGCACTCCAGGTTAACCAATTGCCAACATTTGTACTCGTTAAGAAAGGGAAAATTGTTGATAGAGTGGTGGGGGTGAAAAAGGAGGAGCTGAAAAGGTCGGTTGGGAATCACATCAAATAAATGAGTGATTATGCACTGTAATAAAATCAGAAAGGCTCAACACCACATTCTGCCATCACTATTTCAATGAAAAAACAAACTATCAACAACTGAGTTTGAAATAAACTGGTGTCATCATTTCACCAAAGAGAAAGATATTTGTTCTTTTACCATTACAAGTGTACAATCTACTATGTTGCACGTAGTTGCCCTCGTTGCCCCTGTTTAGCATACAAGGGCATCTATTAACATATATCAATATTATCCTCTTTATTTTTTTTTTGTTATTTGTGTTGGTGTTGATGAATAAAATAGAACAAGATATTTTATTATCAATATTTGCGGTAACTGTATCCTAAATGTTTATGAGCACTTTACTTAAAAATATTTATTCAACAATTGAAATAAGAAAAATAAAGAGTCACATGCAGTTACGTGCAGTTACAAAAACACAATATTTAATACTCCTCCTTGATTTTTGAACTGCAAACTCCAATCTTCTGTCTTAAGAATTCAAACTTGCTAGCTGGAAGTGACTTGGTAAACAAATCTGCAACATTTTTTTTCTTTTCGCAGATTCTGAAAGACTTTTGTCAAAGCCTAAACTAAGAAGATAATCATCTATTCGCCTATAAACTTTGTCTTCTTTTTCTTTCCACAATAAAACCTTTAGGTTGCTCAACATAAATTTCCTCTTTAAGAAATTCATTTAGGAATGCTGACTTGACATCCATTTGATGTACCTCTCTATCTCAAGGTATGTCAAAAAACTCTCAAGTTTTGTTCTTCTCAATCATATACAACTCCTCCTCCATTTCCTTTTTCCACTTTGGGTCATTGATAACTTCTATGTGATCAGCAGGTTTACATATTCCAACGTTACATCTCTGATATATGTCGGAGAGTAATTGAGTGCCTTTAATTGGTGGATCATCTTTCATTTCATATTTTTGCATCTTGAGAAGCCCTTGACCAAGCTTCTTGTGTCATAACTCAGTAGTATTTTTCTTTGTTGTTGAAAATACTATCTACTCCTCCTGAAATAGATCTAATGAGAAACTTTTGCCTTTCATTTTTACCTTGAACATATCTTGTCCTGTAGCATCCTTGACCAAACAGTGGTTATCTTAAAAAAAACACCTTGAAGCTTTTTTGTAGCAACTGACCAACACTTAATAAATTTTGGTCTATGTTAGGTAGATATAACACATCAGTAATAGTTTTAGTACCTGAATGTGTTGCTACAACAATGGTTCCTATTCCTTTTACTGGAATGTGACCCCCATGACCTATCTTAACCTTTGAAATTTTTGAAGGCTTCATTCATGATACAAACCAAGACAACAAGAAGATGACCAAGGATGCAAACTATGAAAGGTCATCTCAACATTCAAGTAAAGACCTCACCAGAGGGAGAAATGGACAAAGACCAGAGCATCTCAAGTTCTTCCTGCTGGTTTACTTAAGTATAAAAAATGTTGTAAATAATTTGAGCTCACTCTAGGGGTCCAAATAACAAAGATAGGCTAGAATAAGGTGTCTTTAGAATAATAGGGGGTGTGGGTAGCATTTTAGCTTGTTCCTAGCCCTTTTGGAAGACATTTTGACCTAGTTTCTAGAAGGACAAGCCTAGGATGTGGGTTGCCCATTTTTTCCCTTTTCCCATCCTACCATTTTAGCTTGTTCTCCAAGACTCCTTCACCTATAAATAGGAGGCCTACCTAGTGTATTTTTAAAAGTTGAAATTAATAGAAGAAGAGTTACTTTGCACAAATTGTGTGAGGTGTTAGTGAGTCTTGATTCTTCTTAGCATTTAGGTCTTATCTTGTGAGTAATTGAGAGCTCTCAAGTGGCGGCTAGCAACACTTATCTTGGAGGTCAACCACACTCCAAGTGGCGTGTTCCACTTCTCAAATCCATCACATGAGCTTTCTCCTTCCTTCATCTCTTCTTCCCTTTGTCATTCCATTTTTTACTTTTTATGTTATGTTCTTGCTTTGTTTCATTCTTCCATTCGGAAATTCTTATTTGGTTTGTCCTTTCATGTTTTTTAATTTCGCACCCATTGGAATCATGTTCACCTTGTAATTGTCTTTTCATTTTGCTCTTGTGAAGAAAATCTTCTCACTTACTTAACCACTTGGTTAAGTTCATGTCCAGTGGGGATCTTCTTAGAGTTCTCACCTTATACTTGCCTAAAATCTCAACCTAAGTAAAGTGTCACATCATAAAATGAAATATCCTAAAATCAACTCACATCACTTCAACTCCTTGAAAAGTTCTTTGTCATAGGTCATGTGATTTGTGCATCCACTGTCAATTAGCCAAGATGCACTTGAAATATTTCTGGAGAAACCAGTTGCAACGAAAATTTCATCCTCCTCCTCATTTGCAATTTGAGCATCTACATCTTGTTGCTCATTTTGGTTTCTACAAATGAATACTTCATGCCAAAGTTGATTGCACTTGATGCACTTAGCATCAGGTCTTCTCCAACATTTGAATGGTGGGTGGCCTTTCTTTCCACAGTGTTGGAAAGGTGGATAGGTTTTCTTTTTATTCCTGTTGTAACCTTGATGCTTGGTTGTTAAGGCTCCTATTGCTCCATCTTGTCTCATGACTCTTCTTTGTTCTTGTGCTTGTAAAGCATTGAAGAGCTCTGCAAGAGAAATCTTTGATAGGTCCTTTGTGTTCTTCAAGGTTGTTATGGTGGCTTCAAACCTTTCTGGAACGGTTACAAGCAAATTTTCCACAATTCTTGAATCATTTAACACAGATCCAAGCAACCTCAATTTGATGGCAATGCTTAGAAGTCTGTCAAAGTACTCTCTTACGGATTTTGACTCCTTCATTCTCTGCAATTGAAACTCCCTAGATTCAGCACTTGCATTCCATGAATCTTCTCATCACCTGTATATTCTGCCTTGAGATAATCCTAGATTGTTTTTGCTGACTTCAAGAACATTATCCTTGTGAATACCATAAGAGATACAACTGCAAATAGGCATGTTTTTGCCTTTGATCTCTTCATCTTCTTTTCCTTTTGTGATTTTATTTGTGCCACAGTAGGGTTTTTTGGAAGGGACTCAATTTCATAGTCTTCTTCTTCAGCTTCTCATAGATCCAATGCTTTTAGGTAGGTCTCCATACTAACAACTCACATCTGATAATTGCCTCCATCGAAGACTAGTGGTGCCATTACAAAAAAATTGGACCCTCCTTCCATTGGTGCACTCTACTAACCACACATATCCCTCAAGAAGATAGTTTGTATACCAATTATTGGTGTTGATGAATAAAACAGAGCAAGATATTTTATTATCTTTGCTAACAATTAACTTATAATACTTACACTAATAGTCTCCTAAATGCTTCTGAGCAGTTACAAAAACATATTTTCTAACAATTTGACTCTCCTCATCAAAATCCTCAACTACTCATTTTATTGTTCGACTTCTCTCACAAGAAAAAAAAAACAAAATAATAATACTCCAACTGTCAGCTTAAGAAAAGGTTCTACAAGATAGAAGGCAAAATTTGAAAGAGAAATGAAGGGGCCAAAATGAATGGACATTGATACACGAAAGATTCTAACTAAAATAAAGAAACACCTTTAGAAAAGTCACTTTCAAACTAATCGCATCATAATAAACAAGACACTTTTGTATTTAACTGAAACCAGCCAATGCACAAATTGGTGGGATGCAGTGAAGTATGAGTTGCCTATATAAAAATAACATGATATCACCTACAACTAAAATCCTTAAAGTTATGCTTTTGTAGATATTTATGTCATATCTATTCATTTCTCATATCTATTTATTTCTATTCAATTCAATTCAACTCAATGTGAGACTTCAAGTCATACTAAAAATCGTAACACAAATAGCTATACTTCATTTCCTTTACTTGTTTATAGGAGACAGAGTAAAAATACTCCAAAACTGTAAAAGTATCCCTATATACACTTGTTTCCAAAGCTACATGTATGATATAGCATATAGCAACTATACTTGGTTTATTTGTCATATGCACAAACTTCCTGTAGATTGGTGGAGTTGCAAAACAGTTTACAGTGTAATTATTTTTTCTTGTTAAAGGATATTTACAGCTATTAGTCTCAAAATATTGGTTTAGTAATGAACAGCACTAAGAAGAATCCTTCTTAGACCAGACTTTTGTTGCGTGGTCAGTCTTGATGGAAACGCAACATCAAACTTGATTCTGAGGTTTCCTTTCTTGCCAGGTTCCTTTGAGATGGGCATACCTTCATTTGAGACCACTAGCTCAAAGCCTGGTCTCACAATATCAGTCACTTGGATTGTGAGATCTCTTCCATCCAATGTAGTCAAGTTAAAAGTCTTTCCTATTAGAGCCTCTACAAGTGATATCTTCTGGATCACTACAAGATCATTTCCATCCCTCTTGAAAATATCATGAGGTCTCTCATCCAAAACAAAAATTAGATCAGTTGGAGCACCACCTGGTTCTTGGTTGCCTTTTCCAGGAAAAGTGATTTTTGTACCCTTCTTCCAACCAGGTTTAATATTTATCTTCAAGATTTCTTCTACAGACTTTGACACTCTGCCAAAACAAAACAATAGGGCTCCTAATGAAATTGAAATGAGGAGGCAAAAAGTAGATAGAATGCTTCAAATTATAAGTTGGTAAAATTAGATGCAAATAGCCAAGTTCAACAGTAAATAAGTCTGATTGAAACAAGCCTATCAACATTTTTTACAAAGCAAATAAATTCTCCTTCTTTGTCTTCACTTGTTGGCACAGAACGGATGAATGTTTATGGATGTGTTACTGCACTAAGTGCACGATCAAACCAAATAAGCGTAACGCCAAAATAAAAAACATACCAAAACAACAGCGAGTGTAGAATCCAAACATAATAATGATAAAAACAACTACAATAATAACGAAAACAAAACACAAAGGACACAGTCATAGTATGGCCACGGGGTCATACCAACTACTCTGTAAACTATCCCAGCTTTATGGAGCAAAAAAACACAACATATTTGCCTTATAATACAATTCCATCTTAGCAGCAAAACTTCATTTGTTTATGGTTACATGTAATACAAAAGCGATCAATTTTCTATACTAGAAATATTTCAAATTCAAAATGCTTGGCGTTGTAGCCAACACAGACTTCTTGGTTACCTAAAGTTTCAACTCTAGTTAAAAACAACACCAAAACGCAAGAAACTGCATGTAAGTAATGTCCTCTAAAAATAACCTTCCAATACTCTAATTCAGGTAATGTAAAAGCAAATCATGCATCATAATTCTACCACAGGAATCACAATCTCTACTTGCAATGAAGTAACAACATTACCAATGAGAATACAAGGGAGATAGTTACCCGAATTCATCAGGAACAGTCCTTGAGACCTTCAACTTCTTTTTGCATCCCTTGTAAAGCTCCACAAGGGTACAAGTCAAGCTGCTTTCAACCACCCCTGCTTCCTTCATAATCCCATTACCATGTTCTTTGCTGAAGCGTTGAGAGTTAAGGGGATAGTGACCGTATAGATCATAGATCTGGCGCTTCTTGGGGTCAATGAGCACATCATAGGCCTCAGCAACCTGCTTGAACTTGGCTTCAAACTCTTCCTTCCTAAGCGGGTCTTCAAGGTTTTTATCCGGGTGCCATTTCATGGCCAAACTCCTATAAGCCCTCTTCACCTCTTCATTAGTGGCATCACGTTTCACCTTCAGTATCTTGTAGTAGTCACCAGCACCCATTTCAACACAACACGAACAAAAACCGAGTTCTGCTGAAAATCAGAGCTTTGTGAGGGGAAGAAATTTTGTATGCTTTTGTAAAGGACTTTGTGTAAGTGGCTGCAAAAGGGTAGGTAAGTATTAGAGGAAATCACGGTTTTTGGAAGAGATTTAAGCGGAGATAAGCACTGAAACAGAGTGATGACAAGAAACAGCACCAGATGCGTACTTTCAATTGTTGAGCTTTGCTTTTCTGTTATCTATTTTATCTTTTTGAATTACATGATTGGGAGATAGTTGATTGTTGTTGTAGTTGATTGATGTATATGTGCAGCAAAATGCGTGAATTATACGGAAATAATAGTTATTGGAGAGAATAATAGTGATAATAGATAGTGGCAAGTCAAATTGAAATCTTGGTTGAGTGTAAAGTTAAAATTGTTACATATACACAATACTGATATGAATTACTTTAAGTATTTTGTGGGCACAGTTTGTTTATCATCATTGATTTTCTCTTTCAGTATTGAAGGTTTTGCTTTTTATTGCATGAAAGCTACTCTGAAATATCTAGTGTAGATGCTAAGCGTTGAATGATTGAAGTATAGTAACAGTTATGACTAAGACTAGAGCTGCTTTTATTTAAAGCAAAGTATATTATTTATCTGATATTTTAAACATATTCTGGGACCACATAAATCTTACTATTTGAGACTTCTTTTTATAAAAAAATATAATAACATATTAAAGTGTGTTGACTTATATATATAAAAAGAGAGAGATATTTAGAAATAGAGTGTTGTACTTTGAAATCACAATCTATCATTTTAAGTAATATTTTTCTTAGTAATATTAAAGAGAATTGAGTGAATTATATATAAAACAGTGTATAAAATTGAAATTGAAATTTGCAACTAACACTTTTCTGATATGAATTGTATATGGTGGAGTCAAAGCACACGTAAATAACCCAGTCGGCAGAGAGTAGGGTACACGCTTTATTTGGAATTTCTTTTCTTATTTATCGACTTGGTTTTCCACTTTTTTCCTTGTAGTGCACCCCAATAAACAAGCAGAATTTTTTAAGATACGTATTTTTCAAACAATGATATTAAATATAAAATACTCCTCTATGTTTCAATCTCTGTAATTAATATATTCACGAATCTTACATCTTGTCAACAACTATTATAAGAGAATTTCAAGCAAGAATATTTCTTCCTTTAAATTTGAGATATTTGAATTTAGAAAATAATGAAAATTTTACCAATTGTTGTACTTTTTCCTTGTTTACGTATTCATATATAACTTTCCTTCTTGCAAGGTATCAATTCAATTTACAATACCAAAGTATTAATTCTCGATATTGCAAAATTAAGCCTAGCTTCAGGTAGTGTTCAAAATTGGGTTTTTTGTCGCAGTGTAGTATAATTTTAAATAAAAAGTTCACGAATGGGGAGATATTTTTTTTTCGAAAATGGGTAAATATTATATGGATTAAAATGGCCAAACGTAAGATACGAGATTTGTAAAATAAAAACGAATTCAATCTAAACCAGTAAATGGAATATACGTTTTTAATTAAAAAAAATAGAATCCACAGAAGCAAAAAATTAAAATATATAAGAAATCGTATTACATTGTAAATGCTTTTAAGATTTTCTTTATTATATATAATTAAAGAAAAATATGTTTTTATAAAATATTTTTTTATTATATATAATTAAAGAATGGTTGAATGAATAGGTTTTTATAAAAATAAAATTATTATATATATACTACAAGAAAATCATCAAATACAAATAGACGGTACTGTGGGAAAACCTGGAGTATGCGAGACTCCAAGTTCGCTTGCCCAAAAATTGTAATGCTAAAGTGGCTAAAAGTATGAGGATTAATGGCCAAATGTTGAGCATCTACATTGAAGAAGAACACCCTACAAAATTTGGAGGTCGGTGTATGTGCCATCGGAATTTTTTGATTCCTCCGATAGCATTTCTTCATTAAAGACCTACGTTGAGGAAATGGCGCAGTCGGTGTCAAGCGGCGAGGTGGAGGTCATGGGTGGACGGGTAGATCGCCGACCAGAGGAGGAGATGGAGGGAGGGGAGGTCCTGAGTGCGAATAGGACAAAATGGTTGTATTCTAAGATACCTGTTATCAACAGAATTGATGTTTAGAGAAAAGAACCCTTGGTATTCACTAAAGAGTAAACTGAGGGCCAGAAGAAGTCTGCGGAGGCTGCTGCGTTAAACCAAGATGAACAAGCATATTCAGTACCACAAAATTACCATCATGTGCATGATGAGCTGGCAAAGTTGGTGATGGATATAGAATGTAGCGGTACCCATAATGCACCTTTGGGCTAGGAGGGGAATCACGAGGCCCACTTCAGGACTGGGGGCGATCCTGGAGAGCATCGAACACAAAGAGCTGGTGCGTTCTCTAGTGCCAGGAAGAGTGCCTTAGAGGAGGATGGCGGTGGCAATCAGGTACGAAACTTGGAGACACCTAATTGTGAGGCAGAAGGAAAAGGTGAAGACAGTTGGTCATATAACCCAAACCCTAATCTCGTGGTGACTTGGAATAACGGAGGGTTGGAACTGCATAGCTTGCTCGAACCAGAGGAAGGCGCAGTGGGAAGCTCGTGCAATATACCTTCACGGCGGTGCATGATGAAAGATCTTTGTGAATTGGTGGAGCCAAGAACTCATCCTAGGCGACGTCAGATTGAGTGAGAGATTGTCTCAGGCTAGGAAGGACCTGCTGCCAAGTGAAGACTTACCAATAATTTCCATTTCAGATGGGGACATTAGCAATTGTAATGCCTGTGTGTGCATCTCTGGAAATAGGGAGGAGCTTGCAAATTTATGGGGCCTTGGTAAGCAAATTGGGCTCGCTTGTCGTCGGGAGGAAGAGGAGGTGGTCCAAGAACTTCAATGTATGGAAGAAAGAGATATGGAGTTCACGAAGAAATTAGAGGTGGGTAATCTAAAAGATTTTTATGCTGATATTTAATTTAAACATAAGAGGTCTAGGGGGAGGAACGAAAGCAAGATATCAGAGATGGTGCATATCTACAGAGGGGGTAGAATTTGTGTGCCTCCAAGAAATAAAAATTGCCCAACTCACGGATGCTAGGTGCTTTTCTTTATGGGGGGATAACAATATTGGTTTGATTCATAATGGTGGGGATAACGGTAATGGAGGTCTTTTATCTTTGTGGCACAAAGAAGCTTTTATCTATGAGAGTCATATCATGGGGAAAGGGTATATAGTTATTATGGGCCAACATAAGAAGTTTGTCCAAAGATGTTGTGTGGTTAATGTGTATGCGGGGTGCACCTTGAAAGAAAAGAAACTACTCTGGGAGGAACCGTCTATCTGTAAAGAAGCTTTTCATATTGCAATGTGGTGCTTTTGTGGGGACTTCAATGCAATAAGAAGTCGAGCTGAAAGGCAGGGGGCAAATAGAGGTGATTTTAACAGTGAGATAAAGGGCTTCAATGAGTTCATTGAATCAAGCATGTTATTGGATCTGCCCATTGTGGGGAAAAAATTTACTTGGTTCAAATCGAATGGAACGACAAGGAGTAGGATTGATAGAGTTCTTGTAACTGAAGAATGGTTGCAATGTTGGCCTATGTGAAAACAGTATGTCCAACGGAGGGAAGTCTTTGACCACTGTGCCTTGATGATCAAGTGTTTAGATAAGGACTGGGGTCTCAAACCTTTTAGAACAATTGACGCTTGGCACTTGGAACGAGGCTTTGATGGGATGGTGGAGGAAAGGTGGAAATCATACTTGAACCAAGAAAATGGTATAATAGGGCTTCAGGAAAAGTTCAAACTCCTAAAGACTAACTTAAAAACATGGAATAGGGATGTCTTTGGGAATCTGAACTCTACCAAGAGGACTATTCTACAGGATATTGGGAACCTTGATCACCAAGATTGTAATGGCCAAGTCGCGAAAAGTGTGAGGCGGATTAGAATCGATCTACTAAGGAGGCTCTGGGAGACAGACTGAAAGCTAGAATCTCTTCTTCGTCAAAAGGCTAGAACCAACTAGCTTAAATATGGTGATTCTTGCTCAAAATCCTTTCATTCATCACTAAGGTGGAGGAGACTAAGGAATGAAGTGAAGGGAGTTGAGGTTGGGGGTTGTTGGTGTGAGGAGTTTAACACTGTCCGTTTTGAAACAAAAAAGCTTTTCGAAGCTAGATTTAAAGCAATAAAAGATTTCGGGGTTAGACTTGATGGGGTTGAATTTAAATCCATCTCGATAGTAGAAAGCTTGCGGTTGATAGAAGTTTTTTCTGAGGAAGAAATTAAAGAAGTTGTGTGGCAAAGTGAAGGCTCAAAAAGTCCTGATCCAGATGGATTCAATTTCAACTTCATTAAAAAAAGTTGGAACTACCTTAAAGCAGATTTTGTAGCAGCCTTGGAGGTTTTCCATCAAACATGATATATCCCGAAGGGGTGCAATGCATCATTTATTGCACTTGTACCCAAAGTAAGGGACCCCTGCAAGCTCGATCAATTCAGACCTATCTCGTTAGTGGGGGCCATATACAAAGTCATATCTAAAGTGCAAACGAAAGACTAAAGAAAGTTCTACCTTCTATCATAAATGAAACCCAATTAACATTTATAAAGGACAGGGGCCTGGTTGATAGTGTGCTACTGGCAAATGAGGTGGTTGAGGAACTCAAGAGGAAGGGGAAAAAAGGCCTATGTATGAAGGTAGATTTTGAAAAAGTGTATGATTCAGTTAGATGGGATTTCTTGTATGACATGCTAGGTAGGATGGGTTTTCACA
Source organism: Phaseolus vulgaris (assembly GCF_051622355.1). Taxonomy (NCBI): domain Eukaryota; kingdom Viridiplantae; phylum Streptophyta; class Magnoliopsida; order Fabales; family Fabaceae; genus Phaseolus; species Phaseolus vulgaris. The sequence continues at coordinate 10,036,083 of NC_143499.1, forward strand.
GTACATGGTTAAAATGGATTAGAGGATGTATGGAATTAGCCACAGTATCAGTACTAGTGAATGGGAGCCCTACGGAGGAATTTAGGTCGTCAAGAGGGTTGAGACAGGGAGACCCATTAACACATTTTTTGTTCATTATAGTGGTTGAAGGCCTTGCAGGAATAGTAATGCAAGCATTAAAAGCCAACATCTTGTCTAGGGTCAAGATTGGGAGTAAGGAGGTAGAGGTGAGCTTTCTGCAATTTGCGGATGACACACTCTTCTTTTGTGAGGAATCCTGGAGTAATGTCATCATTATGAAGACTATCTTAAGGGGTTTTGAACTAGCTTCCGATTTGAAATTAACTTTCACAAATCAAAGTTAGCAGGTATCAACGTTCAGAACCATAATCTTATTAGCTACTCAAAGATCCTGAATTGTTCCCAGATGGGTCATCCGTTTAAATACTTGGGTTTAGAAGTAGGAGGCAATCCAAGGAAGAAATCGTTCTGGGAACCTGTTTTGAATAAATTGAAATCTAGACTAAGTGTGTGGAAGGGGAGGTTCTTATCGTTGGCAGGTAGGAGTTATTTCATTAAGTCTGTACTCACCACAATCCCTCTTTTTTACCTGTCAGTGTTCAAGGCACCGGATTCAGTCTACAAGAGTATTATAAGCATCCAAAGGAAATTTCTATGGGGGTGGGAAAAGGAGAAAAGACCAATATCATGGGTAAGCTGGGGCGACTTGTGTAAACCGAAGGAAGATGGAGGTTTGAGGCTCAAGGACATCAGAAAGTTTAACTTTGTTCTCCTAGCTAAATGGAGATGGCAGTTCATCTCTCAAGAGAAAGGGAAGTTGAACGAGGTGCTACATTAAAAGTATGGTGCAAAGCTAGAATGCCCTCTTATTCCAGCGAAGCACCAATCGTGGTGGTGGAGGGACATAGTTAAGGTTTGTAAGGAGGGAGGAAAAGAGGGGTGGTTCCAAGAAGAGTTGCGGTGGAAACTAGGGAAGGGAGATAAAGTTAGATTTTGGGAAGATGTGTGGGTTGGTGAGTCAAATCTTAAAACATCGTTCCAAAGGTTGTTCTCATTGTCAACTAATCAGGAGTAAAAGGTAGAAGATGTAGGTGAGTGGGAGGGAACAAATTGGCGGTGGAGGCTACTGTGGAGGAGAGACAAGTTTGAGTGAGAAGCTGAGATGGAAGAGAAACTTAAGGAATGCATAGCTAGGGCCTCTATGAAGAGAAACATGAATGATATCCAAGTGTGGGGGGACGAGGCCTCTGAGAAGTACACGGTGAATGCAGCATATGAATGCCTAGCCAAGCAAACGAGAGGTATGCGGCAGGCTACTTTCGAGATTATTTGGAAAGCTAAAGCATTACCTAATGTGCTGACAACAGCTTAGAGAGTTCTCATAGATATAATCCCAATAAGGGAGGGGCTCTGTAAAATAGGAGTGCAGATGAATTCAATAGTATGTGTTATGTGTATGATCAAGGAGGAATCATGTCAGCATTTGTTTATAGAATGCAAATACGCTCAACTTGTTTGGTCTTTATGCCTCAATTGGTTGGGCATCAAGTTTGTACGACACAATGATCCAAAGATTCATTTTGAGAGTTTTCATTGTGCTTAGGCCAGCTATAAGAAAAATTTGGTCTGGAAAGGTGTATGGGCAGCCATTGTAAGGTGTATTTGGGACCAGAGAAACTCTATCTTGTTTAATTAAGGAGTAGTAAATGCACATGAAATCTTTCAGATGGCCCAACTAAAAGTGTGGTCAGGGTTGAAACATAGATCCAGATCCCTTGATTTCTCTTATGCATAATGGATTCTTAACCCGGTTATATGTATAAGTAGCAACAAATAATAAGGAGTGAGTGGCAGAGGGGCAGAGGGAGATTTTACGAGCTTTAGTGAACAAGTGTAAGGGCAAGCGGAGCCTTATGGTTTTGCCTAAGTCTAGTTGGGACTAAGAAGAGGCGGGTTACATCAACAGATTGTTGAGTTATGGGTGTGAAGTGGGTACAGGTACATGTGCAGCAAAAGGCGTGCGACAGTTGAGTAGGAGGCCAAAGGAGAGGAGGGATGTAGCTGCTGGTTGGAACGAGTTAAAGCAGGGTTAGGTTGGCAAGTGCAGGATTCTCTCAAATCATCATTACTAGTTGATTGGCTGATGTTGCATCAAGTTTTGACAATGAGGACCTAACTGGAAAAGTTTGGCAGAATGTAAGACTGGATGGTGCTTGGTTATGAGGAAAGGCACGCACATCAGTGTGGCGGATACAGAGCATAGATCACAGGAGCATTGACAGATAGGCAGTAGAAGATATAATATTGATAAAAGTGTATTGGCCCTGGTGGAAGATATACTGGTTGGTGCTTATAGGTGGAAATCAAGGCTTAAATTGATGGCTTTTTAAGTGGAGTTGTTGGATCCAGTTTGGCAGCTACAGGGTGCAGGTTGGGGGAGACGCATGGTTTTTTTTTTTGTAGTACAAAAGGTAAATATGACTTGCTATCTTAGACTAGTAATGTGGTCGTTTTGTTATAGCTGAAACGCATTTTGGTTTACCTGGAAGGTACTGATGGTATGTGAAACAAGTAGCATTTACTTGGCTTATTGCAATTAAGGCAATCCAAGTGAAGTTTGGGTGGAGTTTTGTTGGTTGCTGGTTTTATGCAGGTGTAAGGACTTGTTAGGTTGTAGCTTATGGTTTTTTATTCCTGTTAGAAGTAATAGAAACTGTTTTCTTTAGCTGCTATTTTTATGGGTTGTTGTGTGCTATATGGTCAGTGTTCAGCTTGGCTGATCTGGTTTATGATAATAGGAATGCAGGAGTGCTCTTGTAGTATTTATCTACTTTTGAACTTGTTTTTTTTATACGGGCAAAAGTGGTCCCCTTTATTAATTTAATTCTTTGTTGATAAAAAAAAACAATTTTAGAGACAAAAAATAATTAGTTATTATATTAACTAAATTATAGACAATTTTAGAGACTAAAAAAAAATTGGTTTCTAAATTAGTTTCTATTACTGTTAAATAGTTTATAAATTGGTATCTAATTAGCTACCAAGGTTTTAACTACCAATTATTTAAATTCTAAATTTGGTAGCAAAAACATTGGTCCCTAATTAGATACCAATTTATAAACTATTTAACAATAATAGAAACTAATTTAAAAACCAATTTTTTTTTTTAGTTTCTAAAGTGATTTTTAATTTAGTTAATATAACAACTAATTATTTTTTGTTTCTAAAATTGATTTGTATTTAATGATTTTCTTGTAGTGATAATTAAAAAAATAAATATACTTTTTGATATTTAATACATTAAAATTATTTTAAATTTTTAATAAAATTAATGATGTAATATCTTAATATAAAAAAAATATAATTAAAATGTTTCACATTCATCATAATTTGCCGTCATATACATTCACTGATTCAGATCAATGTCACACTCATACATATTTCTTAGAGTCGACTTTATGCATTCACACGTCATCCAATGATATTAGATAGAAAGTAAATTGTTTAGGAAGGTAATATCTTGACATTCTTCTAGAAAAAAACACTCATTTAATAATTAATTTTAATTATATATTTGTATTTGTATTTTAAATTATAATATATTTTATTATATTATTAAAGTGAGTTATAAATTGGAAGTTTAACTTTTCAAATTATCAATTTGTTTGGGTATGGATGTAGTCCTTAGAAAGAGAGTTATTTTAGACTTCTCTTCCTGCACCTTTACATTTTTCTTCCTGCACCCCAACAATTTTAAAATTCCTAAATTGACCTTGACCTATTATTTGAAAAGGGGTACTGGAGTTTCTTTGCCACTGTTCATCTTCTTCATTCATATCAGGTGTTGGTGCAAGGTCTTTGTAGTTGTGCGGAACAAGGTGACGGAGTAGGCTATGTTGTCGAAATGTTGCTTGGGTTCTAAAGATAAAAATTAAGTTTTTTTTAGAATCATTGATGATTATGGAGTTTTTGTGGTTCCTGAAAACCAGGATTGAGTAATGTGCTACGGATTCATCAATCCGGAATTGAATAATGTACTACGGATTCATCAATCTGGACTATTACTGGAAGCAGCAATATGAAATATTACCAAAACTACCAATCTGAAAGGATTTTTGTGGATTCCATAATCTGGAATGTGAAAAAACATATATGAATTCTTTATTCCATAAAACTACCGGATTGCATTATCTGAGATATTATAGATTAAGTGTGGAAACGAAAATCAGAAAAAAAAATAGAAGTACATATCCAAAAACCATAAATTTTACTTACCTTCAAGTTGTTAAGATCACCCAAAATCTGGACACTGGGAGTTGCGGCTGTGCTGGAAAGAAGAAAATGAAAGTGAGAGTTTTAGGTTTTTAGGAATTAGAGGCATTTTAGGGTTTTTAAAAAATAATAAGAACAGTTTAGTCTTTACATAACATTATGGGGGTGCAGGAAGAAAAATGTAGGAGTGCAGGAAAAAACTGCCTTCTTTTAGTTCTTAAGCTGAATCAACCCACTTATGTTCACTTCAAGGCTTTTGCTTTCTGTACCCCTGATTTTTTAACATACACCCTTGTAATTGGGTGAAATGATTTAATTGTCTTCTATCTTCTTCTCCTTCAATGTCCGTCACCATTGTCGTCACCCCTGCACCATCATCGTTGTAGAAGAATAAGAAGAATAAGAGAAGGAGAACAGTGCAGAAGAAGAGCCAAAAAAAAACTCGTTTTGAAATGTTTTTTTCTAGAACACATCTCATGTTTTCCAGAAAGTCCTTTTCAGAACATATTTCATATATTTTAGAAAACTAAATTTTTTATTCTGGAATGCTCTTTCGAAAGTTGAAGTTGCTGAATAGGGCTAGTAGTTTAGTTTTTTGTTATTCTGCTAACAATTTCACGTGCAACACTTACCAATTTCAAGAAAATTCTCATACTATGAATTCCATAAGACAATCTCCTTCCTAATTTTTTTCAAAAAAAAAGGGAAAAATTAATCATTTTTACGTCGTGTTTCAATTCTTTTGTCTATTTCTATTAAAATAAACTAATGGGTGGGCAAGATCAATTGCAAGAAGTACAAAAAAGTTTACCTGCCTAAATTTTCTCTAGTTTAAATCCAGTGATTAGGGAGTGGAGGAATAATTACTATAATAAATAACACGTAAATCACCCATTAATTAACCCCAAGTGGAAGGATAAGTTATTAAGGATATTTTAGAAAACAATAGTTGATAAAAAAGTAATAAGAATTGATCTTATACAAAATTTATTGTTGGAATATATAAAATGTATTTTCAATAGTTTTTTATGAACAAATCATCATCGGCATGGCCACCGACTAAACGCGTCAAAAATACATTTAAAACATTAAATGGCAGGTGGTGAGAGTTATGGAAATGCCCTACGAATTAGAGTCATGTTCCATCAAATCCGATTGACACCTCGAGAACTCAGTTAACCTTGATTTATTAAAGATATCATCTAAATATATCTTCCTATAAATCAAGTAATCATACTAGAAATCAATTAATACTGATATTTGATAGATTCAACTCATCACAACAAAAGGTCTATGACTAAACACTATAAAATAAACCTTGTACATAGGTGTAAGGTACATTTTCAATCAATTTTCACTATACATTTTTAACACATAGTACTTACTTGATCGTCGAAGTACTTTTTGCATGACAACTTCGACCAAGTACAAGCAACTAAATAATAAGGAGATTTGAAGGAAGGAGGAGGGAGTGATTAGTCGACTGACACGTCAACAATTGTACAACCAATTTCAGATACTATATAGACCCACTTTATTTATATAGACCCACTTTATTTATACAATTACAATAGACTTTTAATTCATCTCATATGATTTTAAAAACAATCTTCATTTAATTTCTTAACCAATACCCAATTGTGACTTGGTGGAAACACACATTTTTGCTATCTGAAATAAGTTAATGAAAATATTGTATTTTCCTATATAAAGGTAACTTGGACTAAAACATTTAAAATAATTTATGATAATTCTTTTCCAAATAAATGTTATAAAATAAAATTTCACAACCAATCTCTACGCAACCTTGTGAAACTATAAGTCAAAACCTACATAATTAGATAGGGGATGTAATACCCGTGCTTACAATCTATATTCATTTTATAAGAAAGTTTTAAGTTAATTAGGTTTTTGATTCTCAAGTAAGACTCGAATTTATATGTTTATGAAATCTGAGTCATATTTATCACCTAGAACAACATTAGTTAATTAAACTAAATAAATGTTTTTTATACAAATGTTCAGTAAAATTTGTTCACTTTATTAAATAATGTATGTATGTTGGTTGTATATGCATGCATTTAAATCCTGATATGAAATCATATTCTTCGTTATTCAAAAACTTGAAATCTTCCTTAGAGTAGTTAGATAACTGAATTTGATGATAGATATTATGATATCAGGATTTGCTTCTGAAACTTCAAGAGGAATCTCCCTATAAATGAAAAAGCAATTCAAGTCTAAAAGGAGACTCCAATACAAATAATGTTATTTGAAACCACTCAAGCTTACCAGAACAATTATAAACAAGATGTTGAAACCAATGAGTTAGAGTATATAAAAAAAAGTATACACAATCAAAGTAAAAACCCAATAATCCATATTTGAATTAACAGTTGTAAGCATTTGTTCCAATCTTATAAACCGACTTATAATACGAGGTTAGGGTTGATAATGTTAGATGGGCCGGTCCGTAGCCCACTAAAAAATGCAGGACAAGTTCACTATTTTGGCTCGACAACCCACTTAGGTCTATCCCACATAACTCGTAACTCGCACGGGTCAAGCATAGGGTGGGGCGTGCTAGCTTGCTAGCTTGCTAGCCTGCATGAAAATAAAAATATTTTTTTTCAGCACCTCATCAAATTTCTTTCTGCATCTCATCAATTCTTGAAATCAAATTTCGGAAGTCAAAATAGTTGTTCCAGATTTTGAAAGGAAAAATAATTATTTCGGAAAGGTTATTCTGGAACTATTTTTTTATCTTCTAAATTTTCATTTATGGAATTCACTTTTATATTATGGAAATTAAATTTTGAAATTGATGAGGTGCAGAAAGAAACATCCTAATAAAAAATACAATTTTTTCTTATACGAGCTAGCCCACCAGGCAACTCTTATGCTAGACGAGCCAGCAAATTCAACCCGTATCACTTTTGCAGGGCGAGCCAACCTGTATTTTTACCCCTATGTGAGGTTTATGTTCACTTATATACTATGAAATATCCTTACCTTTAGTCGATGTGAGATCTCCAACACATCCCCTTGTGCGACTATATATTTATGGGTGTGCCGATAACGGGTGGCTTGATAAGCCCAACAAACTTTCGCTATGATAGACTTTAAAATGACTCTTATACCATATTAAGAAATGGACTTTAAACCTAACTCAACCTTATAAAACTAGGTTATAAGATGAGACTTTCACTCACTTATATAGTATGAAATGTCCTTATCTCTAGTCGATGCATAATCTTCACTAATGCATTTGTTGATTAACAACAAATTTTGAAAAGAAGAATCTGATACGTTATCGTGTGGTTGCGCACGTGGGAGGGATTTATGTTAGAGAAAATAGGCAACACAATTTGCCCCCTCATGTTCCACATTCTAGTATTTTCACAAGCTCATTCAAACACACTTGGAGTTTCCATATATTTTGGAGAAAACAATGACAAAGAGTTTTTCCTCCTCAATGACATTAAGAAGAGAGGAGGAAATATTTTCTCATCTATGAAGATTGTAGTCAATGTATATGTTTTGTTGGAGTCTGGTAAAGGAGACATGAAGGTGGGCAATGAAAGTGTAACGCATGTCCTCGCCTCTGAAGTTGAGGAACACGTCGTGGTTTTCATGAGTGGGTCCAGAGAAAAAGGTTGACCATGCCATGGATAAAAGGGTTTGGTGGGAGTTTTTCTTAAAGGATTTAACACTCGTTGACTATGTGAATATTGTTGGGTTCAATAGTGTCAAAGTTCAAGAAGGGGTGAATTGACCTTTTAAAACTTTCTCGCAGATTCAAGTTTTATCACAGTATACAGAAAATAAATCGATTTATTTAGCAATGAACAGATTTATTTTTACACTATTTATGTATTAAAACGTTTATACCAGTCAAGTAATTCTTGAAATTATGCAAATTGATTTGCAAGCTATACACACACTGATTTTAAGAGGATATTATGTAAAACAGAATCAGTGACCTTCAATTTTTTTTAAGCAAGTGATAAAGGTTCAATTATTAGCTTGACAATCAATTGGGTAACCTATCACAATCAAACAGTTCCAGTTGTAATTAACAGTTCATATATCTTCTTAACATAACCAAACTGATTTTCCAGAAAATAAGAATATATTCAATTTTAGACAGACTAACAGATAAGTAAGAATCCGAGTGCATGGATGAAGAGAAATGAACACACAACAGTTATACTGGTTCACTCAAATGAGCTACATCTAGTCTCACCTAATCCAAGGTGAAATCCACTAAACAAATGTACCAAACACACTTACACAACCACTGTTCTTGAACCCTACAAGAACCTTGACACACTTGTTGTAAAACACTATTTCAGCACACACACTCTTTAAGAAACCCTATCAAGAAGAGTTTACAATCACACTTTTACAAGAAATGAAATATGAAACGAATACACATGATAGACGCTGCAGAAATCTGCCTTAGACCAGTAGAACAGATTGCTCACCCAACTAATATAGAAAAGCAACTTATAACAGATTTTAAAAAAACAGTTAAAGCTGTTATAAAAAGAACAGATTGAAAATAAAATGAACAAATTTATTTTCAAAAGCAGTTAGAGAATCTATTATGTGAAGGAGACTTAGTCAAACACACTGGTGCAAGGATAAAACGAAATAAGCTTTTAAGATACACATGGCACCAGACTAAAAAGAATACATTCATTTACAGATGAACAAATTTATTTTTCAAAACGATAACAAAATAAACTTAACTACTGAAACACAGTCGTTTTGAGAGAGTGAGGACTTAGTCAAAATACTTGATGCACAAAACCTGATTTTCAAAGCCCTTAGTCAATGCATCAGTTTAAAAAAGAATCTATTTATTTAGAAAAGAACTGATTTATTTTTCATGCAGTAAGGGTGTTTTTGCAAAACATGTGAAAAACAGTTTCAGAAAACTTGTGCTTGCTCTTATCACATGGTCAGGGATTAAGAGGTGAGTTACCTAGCAAAAAGCCTACTCTAAAAACCTCTAAACTATACCTAAGACATTCTTAAAGCAAATGTAAATACAAATGAAATTTACACAAAAGACTTCATCAAACACATGTCTTGAAGGGGCAGCAACCATCTTCAACAATCTCCTCCTGTTTGATGGAGACAAATCCTCATAGCTCTGTTCCTTTAAGAACCTGTACTGCACCAAATACCAAACCAAAAAATTGAAACATTGCATAACATGTGAATCAGTTTCAAGGTGCAGAATGTAACTTCCTGTTTCACCTAGCTTCACCTAGCATGGTGAGCTATTTTTCTCCCCCTTTGGATTCATCAAACAGCATTTAAGCATAGAGAAAGATAAAATAGAAACCCAACCATAACAGTCCAGAAAACAAATACAAATTGTTCAACTTTACAGAAATATAAACTGATAAAAGGAAAGCATGGAAAGCAAGATACTTCTAATCTTTGTAATATAACTCTGCAAGCTGCAACTGAACTCCTTCAATTTGATCATCAAGGTGCTGAAACCTTGCTTGAGTTGTCTCAAAATATGCTCTTTGTTCTGATGTCATGGCATCAAGGCGATACAGAACTTGGCTAATGGTTCACCTCTGTACTCTGGGGTTTAATATGCAACAATAGCCTTCTGATGAGTTGCAGCAGCTTCTTCATGCACTGATTGGGGAGCTGGTGAATCTCCTCTGATTTCTACAGATGGAGAGCTTATCCTTTGACTTCTAGCATGATCAGCAAATGGCTCTTGCCCGTAGGAGTGATGGATAATATAGCATGAGTGTTCTGCAGCTTGAACCGTGTCATCTTCCATGGGAACAGCCTCATTTCCATCTTCATTGTTGAGGTTCGAGGCTCCATGTTCTTCTTGAGGATCCTTGCCTTTGAGAATCACCCAGCTGTCCTCCACTTTATGAAACCCCATTTTTGTGAGAGTTGAGCTATCAATCTCACTTACAGCTTTGATGGTTTCATTTCGCTCATTAGAAGTGTCAATGCCAAAGTATTCAATCAATTTTGAAACAAGTATAGCATAAGGAAAGCGATAATCAGTTAATCTTTTGGATTTCAGCATATGCTCATTGATGATATACACCCAGTTAACCTTGATTAGATTCATGATGCAGTATAAAAGGATTAAATCCTCTTCATGTAAAACAACATGATTTGTACCTCTAGGAATGAGTTGCCATGCTATTATGTAGGCAACAAGTCGTGGTGTTAGGTTCAGATTACCTGCATGGAATTTGCTTATGCTCTGGGCAGGGTTCCTCATACAACTTCTGAAATATTGGATTTTGTTGAACTCCTGAATCCCACTTTTGTTCCCTTTTCCAACCTTTAGACCAGAGTATTTAATTCCAGCCACTGAATTCCAGACTTCACTAGTGACCTTCATTTTGATTCCTTTCACATAGAATACAATGTTCTTTCCATCCAAGGCTAGATTTTTGTAAAATACCTTAACTAAGTCAGGGTATATTACCAGTTAATTCCAACAGCTTTTTCAGTTTCCGGTGCTTCAGTGCAGACCTTGTTTCAGTCAATTTTTCAGATTTCAGCCAGTTGAAATCCAGTACCTTGGGTATGTTAATCTGTTTTTTGCTCATCTCGTGAATGTAGGCATTGATACTCTCTTCATCTCCAGCGAACCAGCTTTCTAGCACTCCTTGAAAGGTGCTTTGCCTGTCCTGATTTTTCTTTTTCTGTCTTGAAGAGGAAGTCACGGTTGAACCAGAATTTTCTTTGTGATTTAAATGGTGAGCAACGAATATGGGCAACCAATGTGGGTAGCAGTTTTTTTACACAGATTTATATTGTAAAATGAATAACTTGATGGAGTAGTTATGAATGGATATGCACGAAGATTTTATGTTCTGAAATTGTGCAGAGAATCTTTGAAAATATGCAGCAAATATTTAGGGTCACGATGCACACATATCACACCTTCATTGAGCAGCCAATGCATCAAATCGGTTACATAACCATGACCAGAACCGTCAAAGGTACAGTGGTTAATGCCCACTAAGTCAGTCAATCAGTCAAAGAACACATTCTCTTTCCTAGTCATCAAAGCATATCAGTACCAAAAATAAACACATTTAATTGCGAATAAACATATTTAATTTTTCACTGCAAGGTACAATTACATTTATAATTCCCAATTCATTGAGCAGAAAATTAAACCTATCTTTAGCCAATGGTTTTGTGAACAAATTTGTAAGCTGTAAATCTGTACCAATGAACTTAATCTCACATGTTCCATTTGATATGTGTTCCCTTAGGAAGTGATGCCTAATTTCAATGTGTTTGGTTCTTGAATGCATGACAGGGTTTTTGGTTAAGTTGATTGCACTTGTGTTATCACACAACAGAGGTATATGGTTAAGTAAGATACCAAAGTCATTCAATTGTTGTCTTAGCCATATGGTTTGAGCACAACAACTCCCTGCTGCAATGTACTCTGCTTCAGCATTGGAGAGAGCAACACATGCCTGTTTTTTGCATTTCCATGAGATCAAGCTTGATCCAAGCAAGTGACAGGTACCACTGGTGCTCTTCCTATCAATTTTGCAACCTGCAAAGTCTGAATCAGAATAGCCAGTCAAACTCAATGAAATGTTACTTGGATACCACAAGCCAACTTCTTTAGTTCCTAGCAAATATTTTAGAATCCTTTTGGCAGCATTGAAGTGTGATTCTTTAGGAGCAGATTGAAACCGAGCACACATGCAAACTGTAAACATTATGTCAGGCCTGCTGGCAGTGAGATACAATAGAGATCCTATGAGTCCTCTGTATTTGGTTTCATCAACATGAATTCCAGCTTCATCATGATCCAAGTGACAACTAGTTGAGAAGGGTGTGCTGATTGGTTTGCACTTGTCCATTTCAAATTTTCTCAGCAGATCCTTGCAATACTTGGCTTGATTAAGGAAAATTCCATCCTTGAGTTGTTTGACCTGCAAGCCTAGAAAATAGTTCAACTCACCCATCATTGACATTTCAAACTCACTCTTCATGATTTTCACAAATGTTTCACACAATTCTCCATTGTTTGATCCAAAAATGATGTCATCCACATATACTTGTACTAGAATTGTGTCATGCCCTTTCTTCTTGATGAATAAGGTCTTATCTGATGTGCCTCTGTCATAGCCTTGTGAGGTAAGGAAATCACTTAGCCTCTCATACCATTTCCTAGGAGCTTGCTTGAGCCCATAGAGAGCCTTTTTGAGTTTGAACACGTGTCCTGGATGTTCATGGTCTTCAAAACCTGGTGGTTGTGAAACAAATACCTCTTCATTTATATAACCATTCAAGAAGGCACTTTTCACATCCATTTGGAATAGCTTGAACCCTTTGATGCAGGAGAAGGCAAGCAGCAATCTAACAACTTCTAGCCGAGCCACTGGTGCATATGTCTCATCATAGTTTATTCCTTCTTCTTGATTATACCCTTTAGCCACTAGCCTAGCCTTATTTCTGGTAATCACCCCATGCTCATCCATCTTGTTTCTGAATACCCATTTTGTTCCAATGATATTTATCTCAGGTATTCTAGGAACAAGAGTCCATACCTCATTTAAAGCAAATTGATTTAGTTCCTCTTGCATGGCCATAATCCAGTTATTGTCCTTGAGGGCTTCATTCAGATTTTTGGGTTCCACTTGAGATACAAAGGCCATTGTTTCACAGAAGTTATTCAAGGATTTCCTAGTTGATACTCCCTTCTCAATGTTTCCAATGACATTATCAAGGGTTAGGTCTCTTGGGGTTTTCTATTCTTTTTGGCAAACCTGCAGACACAGTAGGTTCTTGCATAACATGTGAGTCAGCAGTATCAATATGAATTGATTCATTTTGATTTAAAATAGATTTAAATTCATCACGGTCAAGGTCATCAGCAGCAGTTTTAGATATGCTATGATAAGCTTCATCAAATACAACATGCATTGATTCTTCTACTATGAGCAATCTTTTATTGAAGACTCTATATGCATGACCATTCAAAGCATAACCAATGTGCACACCTTCATCAGATTTAGCATCAAACTTACCTAAATTCTCTTTGCCATTATTCAAAACAAAGCATTTACACCCAAATACTCTAAGGTGACTCACACTAGGTTTCATGCCCTTATACAATTCATATGGAGTTTTCTTAAGAATGGGTCTAATTAAGGTTCTGTTTAACACATAAGTTGTAGTATAGACTGCATCTACCCAAAAATACTTAGGAAGCTTAGATTCATTTAACATGGTTCTAGCTAGTTCCTCTAATGATCTGTTTTTCCTTTCAACTAAACCGTTTTGTTGGGGAGTCCTCAGGGCTGAAAAGGTATGTGATATCCCATGCTTCTCACAGAACCTCTCAAATCTAGCATTCTGAAACTCTCCCCCGTGATCACTTCGAATTGATTTTATGCAACAACCATTTTCATTCTGTAAAGCCTTTGCTAATTTCTTAAAGGCATTGTAAGCATCATTTTTATGTGCAAAAAACAAAGTCCATGTAAATCTAGAGTAGTCATCCACAACAACTAAAACATACAAATTTCCAGCAAAGCTAGCAACTCTAGAGGGTCCAAATAAGTCCATATGCAATACATCCAATGGATTTTTTGTTGAAACAATGTCCTTTGAATTGAAAGAGGATCTGATTTGTTTACCTTTCACACAAGCATCACAAAGCCTGTTATCCTGAAATTTAATGTTAGGTAAACCAGAAACAAGATCTTTAGATTTCAATTTATTTAAGTGATTAGTGTGTATGTGAGCTAACCTCATGTGCCACAGCCAAGACTCTTCACTTCTAGACAGTAAACACTCATTTGAAGAGTTAGATTCCATGATATCCAAGAGGTATATGTTATTCACTCTCTTACCAGTAAACAACACCTTACCAGAGGAATCACTTGAGATTGTGCAGCCCTTTGACTTGAAGTTCACCTTGTATCCTTTGTCACAAAGTTGACTGATGCTGAGAAGGCTATGCTTGAGTCATCCTACATAAAGCACATTCTCAATAGTGGTTGAATTCCCTGTTCCAACAATGCCTCTTCCCAAAAAATTTCCTCGGTTATTATCACCATAGGTTACATGTCCCTCTGCTTTGAGCTTCAAGCTAGTGAATTTTATAAGATCTCCAGTCATATCTTTGGAACAACCACTGTCCAAGTACCATTTATTTCTCTTGCTGCCTTTTGAATCAGAGATTGACCCTTCATCTTTCACCATGAAGCACATATTATTTTCCTCACTCTCAGTTGAAGAGCTGCTGGTTGAAGATACTTCATTCTCTTCCCACGAAATGTAAGCTCTTCTCCCCTTGCACCTTTCAACCTTCTTGTTGGCAGATTTTTCCTTTGATTGATTGTTTGGACAATCCATTATGAAGTGCCCTGTTTTGCCACAACCAAAGCAAGTGTAGTTAGAGGAATTTGAGTCATTAGGTTTAGGATACCTTCTTTTCTGTTGGTTCCTATCTCTTCTTTTCTTCTTCAGGAATCTGCTAAACCTCTTTGTAAGTAGGCTGATTGTTTCATCAAGTTCAACATCTTATTTTTCCTCATTGATCTCATTCTGTTCACTTGCTTTCAGTGCAACTCTTTTGGGTTTTCTTTTCACTGTTTCCTGCTCTTTGAGTCTTTTGAGCTCCAGCTCATGCTCCATTAATTTCCCAAAGAGTGCAGCAGTTGACAGCTTTGACAGATCACAGCTTTCTGATATGGCAGTCACCTTGGGTTGCCAGCTTCTGTCGAGGCACTTCAACACTTTTATGTTGAGTTCCTCTCTGTCAAATTCCTTTCCCAAACCAGTAAGGTGATTCACAATATGAGTGAACCTTTTCTTCACATCAGAAATGCTCTCCTCGGGTTGCATTCTAAAAAATTCATATTCTTGGATGAGAGAATGTTTTCTTGATCTCTTCACATCTTCAATACCTTCATGAGTGACTTCCAAGACCTCCCACATCTCCTTAGCTGAACTGCATTGGGATATCCTAAAGAACTCATCCATTGTTAATGAGGAGGTTATGATGTTCTTGGCCACAAGATCATATTGAGCCTTCTTCCTTTCGGTCTCATTCCATTCAGATCTTGGCTTTGCCACTTCTTCATCCTTGACAACCTGCATTGGCACATAGGGTCCATGGACCACAGCCTCCCAAATAAAAGAGTCAATAGATTCCATGAAAATTTTCATTCTAATTTTCCAAAAGGCATAATTCATTCCATTGAACATAGGGGGTCTATTAACAGAAGATCCCTCAGCAAAAAGCACTTTAAACTCAAACATTATTGCAAACAAACTTGATTAAAATACAAGTCCTAGCTCTTGATACCAATTGTTGGGTTCAATAGTGTCAAAGTTCAAGAGGGGGGGAGGGGGGGTGAATTGACCTTTTAAAACTTTCTCGCAGATTCAAGTTTTATCACAGTATACAGAAAATAAATCGATTGATTTAACAATGAAGAGATTTATTTTTACATTGTTTATGTATTAAAGCGTTTATACCAGTCAAGTAATTCTTGAAATTATGCAGATTGATTTGCAAGCTATACACACACTGATTTTAAGAGGATATTATGTAAAACAGAATAAGTGACCTTCAATTTTTTTTTAAGCAAGTGATAAAGGTTCAATTATTAGCTTGACAATCAATTGGGTAACCTATCACAATCAAACAGTTCCAGTTGTAATTAACAGTTCATATATCTTCTCAACAGAACCAAACTGATTTTCCAGAAAATAAGAATATATTCAATTTTAGACAGATTAACAGATAAGCAAGAATCCGAGTGCAGGGATGAAGAGAAATGAACACACAAAAGTTATACTGGTTCACTCAAATGAGCTACATAGTCTCACCTAATCCAAGGTGAAATCCACTAAACAAATGTACCAAACACACTTACACAGCCACTGTTCTTGAACCCTACAAGAACCTTGACACACTTGCTGAAAAACACTATTTCAGCACACACACTCTTCAAGAAACCCTATCAAGATTAGTTTACAATCACAGTTTTACAAGAAATGAAATATGAAACGAATACACCTTAGAGGATGCAGAAATCTGCCTTAGACCAGTAGAATAGATTGCTCACACAGTAGCAGCACCTCTAACCAAGCCATAGAGCCAACCAAGAACAAGCACACTTTTGATTTGTAAAATCTTTCAAGAACACATGCTAATTCTCTGTAAATCCTTAATTCTTTGTTGTAAAACTTGTTTTCTCAATTGTATGATTCACGTTTAAATGTAGGAACAAGCTTTCTTTGATGGAATAGGGCCACACATCACTTCAAAGGAAGGTCATACACAAAGACATATAGGGCCAACTACAAGGGCAATGACCAAGAGGCTTGATGAGGATTGGGACACTGCCACTGATGGCAGAGAAACCTACCTTTACATGTTCCAAGAAGTCCAAAATCAAGCGTAGCATAGTCTTTAAATTCTTGTCAAAATAGTATAGATTTTCCTTTTGTAAAATTGTTTAAATTGTAATTAGGATAAATGTAGGTTTCTAAAAACCAACATAAGTTAGCTTACGGTTTCTAGAAGCTACTAAGCTAACTTAGACCGGTCATGTTAGGCTTAGACGCACCAAAGGTCACACTTGGTTCACGCTTACGATGTGACTTCCTAGGTGCCACATTTACATGTCATTTGGCTAGCATTTCATTTCCATTACCTCTTCATTTCCGGTCCTCCAAGGCTACATAAGGAGGAGCCTACCTCATGTTTTCATAAGATTAATTTGAGTAATTAAATGCTGCCAAAATGTGTCATTCTTACTCCCTTGCCTAAAATTTCTTAAGATTTAGGTCTCTAATCTTCAAACCTTTCACCTACAAAGAGAGTTGGCCGAACCTCTCTCACTCTCCTACTCTTCATGCTCCTCTAAGGCTTACACAACTCCTAGGAGAGCCTTATTCCACCAACAATCCATTGAAGCTTTCGCAAATTCCACATCAAAAACGCAAAGATGAAGAGCTCAAGCTATCATTTGGTATCAGAGTTATGGTCTTCAAGAGATAAATGTCTCTTTTTATTTTTTTTGTTTCAGTTCTTCTTATCTTCATGTTGTTCATCTCTTGTTCATGTTGTCTTGTTGTTTTTACATTTTTAATTTGATTTAGATGTTGTTCTAAGCATTTCAATCGGTAGAAAATGTTCAAATTGTTCTTGAGCACCTTATTTTCAATTTTTGTGTAGGAATCTATGGAGAATTGTGTTGCTGTTTTGATTTTAGGTTACTTGAGTCTTGTTTGAATTTCTGTTCGGTTCATATGATGTTCTTGAGTCATTTTATTTTCTGAATCTATATGTTTTGTCTAGTCATGTAATTCCAAGAAATGTCAACAAATCTTAGTAGTACTTTTCTTGATTCATTTGTTTCTTGTTTTGAATTAAGTGTTTAATTTGAATTCTGACTTGTTTTGTTCCTTTGGTGCATTTTCCTTTTAGTTTGAGTTCATATTTGTATGATAGATCCATACAAATTCCTATAACATTCACTCCATTGTGTTTTTGAAGTTTCGTTTTCTGTTTTTAATTCCAGAACTAGGATTCCTGTGTTTTTACAAATTCTGTACTGGATGTTTTGTGTTATGAAAATTAAATTCGTTGAAGAAAAATTCTGAGATTCTGGATTTCAGTGGTTTGATGTGTTAGAAAAAGAAGAAAAAAAGAATTAGTCGAAAAGACAAAATATAAAAAAAAAAGATAAATCACACAAAAAAAGTGTGCATTCTAGCGCTAAAACTGGCGGTAATTGGACAGTGATTTTGAAAAAATTATCACAATTAATTGGTGCATGTTTTTGGTGTGATTCCAGCTCCAAAAGTTTGTGTTTAAATTTTCAGAAGCAAATTCAAAATACCCAGCTCAGCATAAATATTTTAAGTCACGCTATCTGAACCTGAAATTTTCCAGTAGTGCTGTTTTGGTTTTTCAAATCAATTCTAGTGTCATTCTTTAGGTTCCTTTTGTGTGCCAACTTTTGTTGAGTGCCTATTTTTTATTTTGCTTGTCCAATATCATTTTGAACTCTTTCTAGTTGTGTCATATTATTAAATCCAATTGCTGTGGTGCTGTTTTTAAAATTTAATTGTTTCTTGCTTTCTTTTCTTGACCTCTATATTGTTGGTGGATAAATTTCAATTGGTGCTTGTTAAGTGGAAATTGACTTGAGGAGAGTCTAGCTCTACTTAGTAGGTACTGTTTTGGAGAATTTGATTGCTTAAATCATAAGAGGTTCAAGGCAAGGAGCAGCAGCAAATACAAATACCAAAAACAAACCATACACTTTGAAGGACACAACAAAGAAGAGCAAAAACAAGCCTAAGGAGTGCATAACTTAGCAAAGCTGAAATTAAATTTGTGCAATTCAATTTCTTTGCATTTCTTGAGTTGTAATTACATTTCACTTTTGTTAATTAGTGGATTAATCATGATTAGACGGTGAGTGTTTCTTCAAAGGCTCAAAGTGTCTAAGAAGCCTCACCTAGGAAACGACTAGTTTAAAGTTTTGTAGATTAGCAATTTTAATTGTGTTAGCTAGTTTGTTTTACGGTAATCCTTGCTTAGTTTTTGCTTAAAATTGCTTACGTTAATTCTTGTGTTAGCTATGTTTTAATTGCTTATGTTAATTTCTTGCTTAAGCTTTGATTAATTGTTTTTGTTTGTTAAATAGATTGACATTGTTTTCATTGCATAAAATTTGATTTCTCCATCCTCATTGTGTTATAAGTACTTTACTTAGAAAAAGAATTGTGTGAAGTTTTTTAGGGATAGTTTTTGGCTAAGGCAAGACTTGGTACTTAAGTAGTCCTTAGTGACTCATCTCTCTTACCTGGAAAGCTACCTTCATGAACTTTCCTCTTCTTTCTTAAAGTAAAACACTTCTAAACACAAAGTTTTAGTCATTTCTTCTCACTCCTCTAAATCTAAATCTAATGAAAGTGATATGAAGTCCATTAAATCTCTTCTAAAACAACTTGCCAAGGACGTTCAATTACTTTCATATAGACAATTGGAGAATGAGGCCAAAATTAATGAATTGACTAAAGAAAAGGATGAAAATTCTAAAAAATAAAAAAAAATTACATTCTCATGCATCTAGCTCTAAAAATCATGATTCTCTTGGGGAGGGAAGTCTTAGAATAAATGAATACTATCAACCACCCCCTAGAGGAATAGAAGAAGAGAGCAAGAAAGCCCAAAGAGGTTAGGGTAGACCTACCTCATTTCCATGGCAAAGAAGATGTAGAAGTATACCTAGATTGGGAAATGAAGGTAGAACAACTTTTTGCTTGCCATAGAGTGAGTGAAGAAAGGAAAGTGCCCCTAGTCACTCTTAGTTTTCAAGGAAATGCTATGTATTGGTGGAGATCTATAGAAAGAGATAGGCGTCTTCATAGGGAGCCTCCCATAGAATATTGGAATGACCTTAGGGGAGCCCTAAGACGCCGCCACATACCTTCCTACTACAATAGGGAGTTAATGGACAAGCTCCAAAGACTCCAACAAAGAAATATGAGTGTAGAAGAGTATAGACAAAAGATGGAGCTTTATATGATGAGAGCCTCCATTAGGGAGGATGAAACCACCACCATAGCTAGATTCCTAAGTGGGCTCAATCTTGAGATAAGGGATAGGGTTGAACTTCTACCTTATCAAGACTTGAATGATTTGGTTCAACTTTGTATTAAAGTTGAACAACAAAATTTAAGAAAAGCTTCAAGTCAAAGAGTAGGTTCATATCCTAACTCTTATCCCAAGAAAGATTATAAAAGGGAGGGTAGTTCATCTAAAGAGAAACCAAAAGAAACTACCAAACCTTTAGTAAAGGATACCTTCACTCCACCCACTCGTGCTAGGGACACCAAATGTTTTAAATGCTTTGGAAGAGGACATGTGCAAGCACAATGTCCAAACCAAAGATCTTTGTTCTTAAAAGGAATAGATGAATACACTAGTGGTGGGGATGAGCCTAGTGAAAAAGAAGAGGAAGGGGGAGATGATGAGAGGGTAAATCCTTTAGAGGGGGACTTATTGATGATTAGAAGAACCCTCAACA
This sequence comes from Phaseolus vulgaris, assembly GCF_051622355.1. NCBI lineage: Eukaryota > Viridiplantae > Streptophyta > Magnoliopsida > Fabales > Fabaceae > Phaseolus > Phaseolus vulgaris. The sequence goes on from NC_143499.1 coordinate 10,056,473, forward strand.
ATCAACCTAGTGCATCTATAGAAACACAAAGAGAGAACATCTTTCACACAAGATGCAATGTTTTAGAAAATATATGTTCTCTCATTGTGGATAGTGGATCATGCTGCAATTGTTGTAGCACTAGGATGGTTGAAAAACTAAGTCTACAAGTAGTTCCTCATCCTAAACCCTACAAATTACAATGGATCAATGAGAATGGGGAACTAAGTGTAGATAAACAAGTGGAAGTCAAGTTCTCTATAGGTAAATACAAAGACAAAGTGTTATGTGATGTATTACCTATGGAAGCTTGTCATATCTTATTAGGTAGACCATGGCAATTTGATAAGAAAACCTTGCACAATGGTCTAACTAACGAGATTTCCTTCACCCATAAGCAAAAAAAGTTTGTACTTAATCCTTTACCACACTCTCAAGTGGTGAAAGATCAAATACAAATGAAACATAAGAGGGATGAGGAGAAAAAAAAACAAAAATAGAAAAAGAGAAAATCCTTAGGGATAAGAAGGCGTGGGAGAAGAGTGTTCCTTCCCACAAGGTTATTCAACAAGACAAACCTTTTGAAAACACCTTTGAAATATGCTTCTTGTTGAACAACCTAGCCTAATCTTTTGTAAAGGAACACTTGCATGCACTGCCACAAACCTTGCACCCATGATTCTACCTCCTCAAGTTAAAAATCTTTTAAGTGAATTTGATGATATATTCTCTAAAGAGGGACCCATAGGACTTCCTCCTTTTAGAGGTATAGAACATCAAATTGACTTGATTCCGGGGGCAAGCCTACCAAATAGGCCAGCATATAGAACTAACCCCGAGGAAACAAAGGAGATAGAGTCACAAGTTCAAGATTTGTTGGAGAAGGGTTGGGTTCAAAAAAGCCTAAGCCCTTGTGCTGTACCTGTCTTGTTGGTGCCCAAAAAGGATGGAAAATGGAGAATGTGTTGTGATTATAGAGCAATCAACAACATCACCATCAAGTATAGGCACCCAATCCTAAGGCTTGATGACATGCTTGATGAGTTACATGGGTCAATTATATTTTCCAAAATTGATCTTAAAAGTGGGTATCACCAAATTCGAATCAAGGAGGGTGATGAGTGGAAAACCGCTTTTAAGACCAAGTTTGGACTATATGAATGGTTGGTGATGCCTTTTGGTCTCACCAACGCACCTAGTACATTCACGAGGCTAATGAATCATGCTTTGAGAGATTGTATAGGTAAATATGTAGTAGTATATTTTGATGATATCTTAGTGTATAGTAAAAACCTAGAAGACCACCTAAGCCACCTTAGGGAAGTTTTTCTAGTACTTAGGAATAATAGTTTGTTTGCAAATAGTGATAAGTGTACTTTTTGTGTAGATAGTATAGTTTTTCTAGGCTTTATAGTAAACAAAAAAGGGGTACATGTTGACCCCGAAAAAATCAAAGCCATCCAAGAGTGGCCAACTCCACAAAATGTAAGTGATGTTAGAAGCTTTCATGGTTTAGCTAGCTTCTATAGGCGCTTTGTGCCAAATTTTTCAAGCATAGCTTCACCTCTTAATGAGCTTGTAAAGAAAGATATTACATTTTGTTGGAATGAAAAACATGAACAAGCCTTTCAAAGGCTAAAATCTCAACTTACCAATGCACCCATTCTATCTCTTCCAAATTTTGCTAAAACTTTTGAGTTAGAATGTGTTGCATCGGGGGTTGGCATAGGTGCAGTATTGTTACAAGGTGGGCATCCAATTTCTTATTTTAGTGAAAAACTTCATAGTGCCACCCTTAACTATCCCACCTATGACAAAGAGCTCTATGCACTTGTAAGGGCCTTAAAGACTTGGGAAAACTATCTTGTTTCAAAAGAATTTGTTATTCATAGTGATCATGAATCTTTAAAATACTTGAAAGGCCAACACAAGCTCAATAAAAGGCATGCAAAGTGGATGGAATTTCTTGAGCAATTTCCTTATGTCATCAAATACAAGAAAGGAAGCACAAATATAGTGGCGGATGCTCTCTCAAGGAGACATGTGCTATGTTCAAAACTTGGTGCTCAAATTCTTGGATTTGACAACATAAAAGAACTTTATCAAGAAGATCAAAACTTTGCATCTATCTTTGCTAAATGTGAACATAGAGCACAAGAAGGTTACTATGTGACTGAAGGGTATCTTTTTAAAGAAGGCAAACTTTGTATTCCCCAAGGTACACATAGAAAACTTCTTGTAAAAGAATTACATGAAGGGGGACTCATGGGCCATTTTGGAGTTGACAAAACTCTTGATCTTTTAAAAGGAAAATTTTATTGGCCACACATGAGAAAGGATGTCCAAAGACATTGTTCTAGATGTATTTCATGTTTAAAAGCAAAATCTAGAACAATGCCTCATGGACTATATACCCCTTTACCGATTGCAAATGCTCCTTGGGAAGATATTAGCATGGATTTTATCTTAGGACTTCCTAGGACTGCAAGAGGTCATGATTCCATCTTTGTGGTAGTGGATCGTTTTAGTAAAATGTCACATTTTATTCCTTGCCACAAAGTGGATGATGCTCAAAATATTTCTAGACTCTTCTTTAGAGAAGTGGTGAGACTTCATGGTTTGCCAAGAAGTATAGTATCCAATAGAGATCCAAAATTTATAAGCCATTTTTTGAAAACCCTTTGGGGAAAACTTGGCATAAGACTACACTTTTCAACATCTTGTCATCCTCAAACGGATGGCCAAACCGAAGTAGTCAATAGATCTCTTGGTACTATGCTTAGGGCAATCATGAAGGGTAATCACAAATCTTGGGATGAGTACCTTCCCCATATTGAGTTTGCTTACAATAGAGTAGTTCACACTATAACATTTTTTACTTTAGACAACGCTGAAATAGACCACGCGTATAAAAATGTTGCCTAAACATAGTAGAGACCACGGTTTTAAAAATGTGGCTTATAAGTTATAAAAAACCACGGGTCCAAAACCGTTGATCTTTTAGGCCATGGTTTTAAAAACGTTAACACTTTAGGCCACAGTTATTTACACGTGGTCTTTTAGTTTTAAAAAAAATTTAAAATAAAATGTAAACAAAATTTGATTTTGCGGGAAATTCTTTTCGTATTTCCCTCTCTCGTAAGTGAAAGATGCGAGTCTCGCACCTCAGTATGACATTTCACACACTCTGACCCAGAGCGCCATCTTCCCAAATCCCATCGCCTTCTTCTGTCCAAATCCTCTCGCGAGCCTTCTTCTTCCCAAAAGCCGTAATAATACCCAAATTCTAAACTTGGGTGGTGTGAGTTGGAAACCCTAGGGCAAATGAAGTTCTTCGTGGTGAGGAGGTAGAGGGTTTCGGTGAAATCGGTTACCACTGGAGCCAAACGAAGTTCTTCGTGGTGAGGAGGTAGAGCGTTCGTCGTTTGCGGTGAAACCCTAAAGGTTAGTGATTTCTTTGACTCGCTTTTTGTTTTACCCATTTGCATACTTAGTTTCAGTCTTAGATTTATGTATCAATATGCCTATTCTGGATGGGTGCCAATTCTGTTTTTTTAATCTGTTATACTAAGCATATTTTGCATATTAAGACCGTTAAAATAGTGTTGATTGTCTGTGCCTTTGATGAAATTGTTAGTGCCAATCATGAACCTTGTTGATAATAGGTTGCGCTCGGTAGGTATATGGTCTTAATCATGAAAGACCATTCACTTAGTAGGTTTCTGGTAGTGAGCACCACTGTTTTGGTGCTGCAATTGTTTTTTTTAATAGTTTTTCTGGTTTTTTAGGTACCACACTATGTTCTGAGCTAGAAGAGAAGCCTTAATATGTTTGGGAGGCTCATAGAGAGGGGAGGTAGGTCTTTTGGCGTGATGGTGCAGTTCTTGAGAGCTGCAGAATCGGTAAAACCTTTAGAAAGAAAGCAGATAGCAGTTAAAATCAGCCAAAGTCACTTTTTCTGCTGGCCCAACCATGTGTGAGATGCTCAAACTTGCATTGTTCATTGTCTTGTACAAGTAGTTTGTAGCAGCCTGCAACATACAAACAACTCTGCATTACTCACTTTAACTAAATAAAATATTATAACATTAAAATTTCTTAGAAAAGCAACTAGGGTTCATGCATTCAGATAATCACACAAAACATGATCATTATTTCAAATCTCTGGTCCTTTGATTTGGTTCAACAAGCGTAAAAGCACCTAGTCATTGGTACTGCCAAAGAATTTCCCTGCCTGTTGATTTTTTTTCTTGGCTTCTAACACAAACTCAAGTGGGTTCAATTCATTGTTATCACTTACAATGGGAATTGGAACATGCATGAAGTGGAATCTGTTCCCCAAGGTGCCTTAGAATCAGTTTGCATCTCCTTAGCTTATTTGTAAGCTCTAATTTTCCTGGTATTGAGCAGCACCAGTGCTGTATTTTTTGTCGTGCCTCATTTGTGATTCTTTGCCTTCATGTACAGTTGAATGCCAAAGAAATTTGCACCAACCAACACATCATTTACGCTCTGCATGTACACAAAACAATTGGAAAAGAAACTACAAGGTTCAGCAAATAAATTGCTACAATCGGTTAAACTACAACTTGGATTTTGGTTAAATTTTGTCTTTAACTGATACTTATATGTATATGTTTGTAGGTGCAACTTCTACAAGAAAATGCAATTTGGGAGGTGAAACTTCAATTCCAAATCCATTCAGGTTCAAACCTATTACATTTATTATGTTTTTATTTATTTATTTAAAAAATGTTACATGTAGAAAACTCCACTTTTGAAGCATTGTATTGTAAGTGTGTCTGCTTGTATGCAATGCTGCATAATTGTATTTGCTGAAACCACATAGCAAAATCTAAAACATATAGGCATATGCTAATGCTCTGAAACAGAGAATGGAGAAGAAAAAAGATAGCTGGTCGTGGGAATAATCTGTTTACTTCCTCCAAGTACATATACATTGTATACATGTATATGCGCACAATACTGATACAAAACTGATTCAAATATCGACTCCTATAACCTTCTAATTTCCTTAAAATAATTGATATTAAATACAGTTTTATAATATAATTAAAAATATAGGGTTGTTGAATGTAAGCAGAACATTAGCAGTTTTCTACCCCAGGAGTGCAAAATTCTGTTATACGATTTATTTAGAATTCAGTGAAAAAACTAATCTCAAATATACCCCAAGAATATATGGTCGATATCATAATGACAGTGAAGTGTAACATCAGGTTAAACTTTATTTGTAAGTCATAATGCAAGTTGAAATTTGACATTATTATTGTTGGAATTTGACAAAATTCTGTTTTTCTTTAATATCCATTAGTTCACCCTTATTTATGTGTTGTGCTAATTGTAGTTAATATAAGAGCATGTATTTAACCAAGAAGCTTCAAGATAATTTATTTATTTTATTTTGTTAGACTTTGGTGATGTAAAATGTTTTGAAAACAGGTACTTCCTTATAGTGTTGTATGTATATACTTATAAGTGATACAATTATAATATACCTATATTATAGGTAGTGTTTATTTCACTAATATGATAATAGTTGTAATTAATTCAGGCGTTACAGATTCTATACAATTTTAGGTCTTTGATTGATAGTGAAGTGGATCTTAAATTATCAGTTTTTCATTAAATGTTGTGTTAATAATATGATAAAATTGAATAAAAAGTAATTAAGGTGGACCAACTTTACTTTTTCTCCACCATCCCCAAGATTTTGTTTCTTCGCACCAAGCAATACAGTAATTTATTCAACTCCAATTATGTCTCTTCCCAATGCCCACTCATTCTATATACATCTTTTGTTTAACATTTACTTTCGCACTCTCTAAACATAATAATATATTAAATAAGGAGACACTGGCTGCATGTAAAAAATATGTTAAATAAGGAAACACTGGTTTCATGTATAAATAATTAATTAAATCAGAAAAAAAACAATTATACTTTATTTGTTAATAAGATTTAAAATCCAATCAAAATATTTGGATTTGGATTTATAAAATCCAAATTATTTTTATAGAAAATATGGATTTAGATAATTTTGAAGTTGATTTTATTTTAAAAAAAAATGCATTTATGTGTATGCATATTGAGTTTTTAATGGTTTGGGATGTTTACAGGAAGCACCCGTGGCAACTCCAGAAAGATCCACTGTGGAGATTGGGCCAAACGTTTCTTCCTTATCCAAAAAAAGAAGAGGTTACATTGTTGATTAATTATAATATTCAGACTTTAGGTTACATCAAAGTTGAATGGATTTGATTAGGACATGTTATTGATTATTTATACAATTATATTTTGGTAGTTATAATTATTTTGTTTGAATTAGATTTTAATTAGTATATATTTATGTATTTTTTTGTAGCTTGAAGGCAATGAAGACTACAAAGACAATGAAGAGGAATGAACTTATTGATATGTAATAAAGAAACAATAGACTATGTTTTTTTAATTAAGTTTGTAGTTTTAACTTTTGAAGACGTTATCATTATACTCAAAGACAAATTTTTTTATTATGTATATGGAACACATCTATTGAAATATGTGAAATATGTGAGATTTCTAGTTTAGTAAATTCCATTTCAATAAACATTATCTTTCAATATTTATTCTTGTTATCTTGACCTTTTATATGTGTAATTCTTCTAAAATTAAAAAAAATTTATTGTTATTTTTGTCAATACTTTAAGCAACGCTTTTAAAATTGTGGCTGTTATCAAGATTTTAGGCAACGGTTTTAAATTTGTTGTCTTTATAAAAGTCATGGCCTATTACCAACGGCCACGCTCACCTAGACCACGGCCAAAAAACCGTTGCCTAAACTTTAGGCCACAGTTTTAATGCTTTAGACCACGGTTTTACAGTGTTGTCTAAAGTAATATTTGTTGTAGTGTCACAAAACTATTAATGCTTCTCGTTTTGAAGTTGTATATGGATTTAACCCTCTCACTCCTTTGGATTTGTTACCTCTTCCTAATCCACAAGAATTTGTGCATAAGGAAGGAGTTATCAAAGCCGAGTTTGTTAAAAAATTACATGAGAAGGTTAAAATACAAATACAACAACAAAATGAGAAGTATGCCAAATACAACAATAAAGGGAAGAGAGAAGTAATTTTTGAGGAGGGAGACTTAGTTTGGTTTCATCTTAGAAAGGATAGATTTCCTACTAAGATAAAGTCCAAACTTAGCCCCCGTGGTGATGGACCCTTCCAAGTCCCCAAGAAAGTCAATAATAATGCTTACAAATTGGATTTACCTATTGAATATGGAGTACATGATACCTTTAATGTAATTGATTTATCTCCATTTGTAGGTACCAATGAAGAAGAGGACGATTTGGATTTGAGGACAAATCCTTTCCAAGAGGGAGGAGATGATGGAAGAGGGCCAAGCATCACTTCAAAGGAAGGTCATACACAAAGACATATAGGGCCAACTACAAGGGCAATGACCAAGAGGCTTGATGAGGATTGGGACACTGCCACTGATGGCAGAGAAACCTACCTTTACATGTTCCAAGAAGTCCAAAATCAAGCGTAGCATAGTCTTTAAATTCTTGTCAAAATAGTATAGATTTTCCTTTTGTAAAATTGTTTAAATTGTAATTAGGATAAATGTAGGTTTCTAAAAACCAACCTAAGTTAGCTTACGGTTTCTAGAAGCTACTAAGTTAGCTTACGGTTTCTAGAAGCTACTAAGCTAACTTAGGCCAGTCATGTTAGGCTTAGACGCACCAAAGGTCACACTTGGTTCACGCTTACGATGTGACTTCCTAGGTGCCACATTTACATGTCATTTGGCTAGCATTTCATTTCCATTACCTCTTCATTTCCGATCCTCCAAGGCTAAATAAGGAGGAGCCTACCTCATGTTTTCATAAGATTAATTTGAGTAATGAAATGTTGCCAAAATGTGTCATTCTTACTCCCTTGCCTAAAATCTCTTAAGATTTAGGTCTCTAATCTTCAAACCTTTCACCTACAAAGAGAGTTAGCCGAACCTCTCTCACTCTCCTACTCTTCATGCACCTCTAAGGCTTACACAACTCCTAGGAGAGCCTTATTCCACCAACAATCCATTGAAGCTTCCGCAAATTCCACATAAAAAACGCAAAGATGTAGAGCTCAAACTATCATTCTTTTTATAGAAAAATAACTTATAACAGATTTTCAAAAAACAGTTAAAGCTGTTATAAAAATAACAGATTGAAAATAAAATGAACAGATTTATTTTCAAAAGAATCTATTATGTGAAGGAGACTTAGTCAAACACACTGGTGCAAGGATAAAACGAATAAGCTTTTAAGATACACATGGCACCAGACTAAAAAGAATCCATTCATTTACATATGAACAAATTTATTTTTCAAAACGATAACAGAAAAAGCTTAACTATTGAAACACAGTCGTTTTGAGAGAGTGAAGACTTAGTCAAAATACTTGATGCACAAAACCTGATTTTCAAAGCCCTTAGTCAATGCATCAGTTTAAAAATGAATCTATTCATTTAGAAAAGAACATATTTATTTTTCATGCAGTAAGGGTGTTTTTGCAAAACATGTGAAAAACAGTTTCAGAAAACTTGTGCTTGCTCTTATCACATGGTCAGGGATTAAGAGGTGAGTTACCTAGCAAAAAGCCTACTCTAAAAACCTCTAAACTATACCTAAGACATTCTTAAAGCAAATTTAAATACAAATGAAATTTACACAAAAGGCTTCATCAAACACATGTCTTGAAGGGGCAGCGACCATCTTCAACAAATATGTCCACTTCTTATTCTTATACCTTCTTCTGCCAAGGAGGATACCCATTAGAGAAACCAAAATCAACCTTTCTACAATGATTTTTAATTTAATTTTGAAATGACAATGATCAAGGACAAAAGGGAAGAAAGTATAAGAAGAAGAAAATTTAAGTTGAGGGGTAGTGAAATTGAAGATTCTACAAAAACTCAACAGACGATGTTTGTTTGAGGGGGGAACTTACATGAAGATAAAGACAAAGACTTTAAATTTTTTTTTGTTTCTTCTACCTTATATATCATCTTCTTTATCTTGAAAATCTTTTAGGAAAACTTAATTTGATAAAAATGTATTTTTAAAAATATATGTTTAAACTTTATTGCTTTTAACACCATAAAAAAAATGTGAGATGAAATCCTATACTAGTTTCCTAGCTACAAGTACTTATAGTAGAAAATATATATATATATATATATATATATATATATATATTTATTGTGTTGTATTATTTATGTTCCACAGTATGTACCTCTAGCCAACACAAGTATTTTCCATGTTTATTATTTCTAGATAGTTAGTATGCATGATTTAGGATAAAGGTAGCTACGTGAATTTTAACTTGTGCACACCCAAAAGTTTTCATTGGATCTACTTTATTATTCCTAAAAATAATGTTATTTTTGTTGTTGTTATATACATTCACATTAACTTTATTTTGTGTTTGGTTATATCCATCAATGTTCTATAAGTGATTTTTGTTAAGACTCAACATCCTTGCACAAAACATAATCTTGACTCAACATCCTTGCACAAAACATAATCTTGACTCAACATCCTTGCACAAAACATCAATCTTGCATAACTCATTGCATATAATATTTCAGTTACAAATTAACAAAGCGGGAAAAATTGAAATTAAATGAATTGTAAAACATAGTGAATTCTAGACCATCTATAGACAATCGTTTGATGGACCGTTTAGCAACACATGAATATAAATGAAAGAAAATTAAAGATATGAAATAAAGGGCAATATAAACAAAGAAAAAGACGTGAAACAAAATCAGTAAAATACAATTGTCGAACCATCTAGTCTATAATCTCTTGCTATATCGTCTAATGGTTATTGCACAAAAAATAAAATGAATTACAATGAAAGATTCTTCACAGAATTATTAAAAATTCTACTAAGCAATCGCTCACTAGATTGTCTAATGAGTATATAAAGAAATAGTAGAAAAAGAAGCGAAAATGTAAACGACGAAGAACGTAAATGACATAATCTTAAATTGTGAAGAAGGTAAATGATTGCAAAAGTAAATTGTCAGAAATTTAAATTGCAGAAAAATAAATGATTGAAAAAGTAAATTGCGAGGAAATTAGATTGCATAAATGTAAATTGCTTAAACGTAAAATAGGACATCATAGAAAATGTAAATGACAATTAATTAAATTGTAATTGAATTGAAAATAACTTATAAACTAGAATTAAAATGGCAAAAACTTAAATGAACAAGAATTAAAACGAATTGAAAATGAGAAAAGTGAAATTCAAATTTGGAATGAAAATCTGGGAACAAAAACCATGTTAGTAATTTTCACCTTCAATTTCCAATATACCAATTTAGAAATTACTTTAAATTTTTTTATTAATAATAAAAATTACTTCAAATACCGACAATTTTTTAGTTTAACAAATAATATTTAATTTAATCAATATGATACTAATATTTTTTTTTCTCTAAAATTAATTTTATTTAATAATTTTTGTATAATGCTACATAATTTATCATTCTTAAAAATAATGTTAATTGTTGTTGTAATATACGCCTCATATTAACTTTCTTTTGGGTTTATAATATGTGTGATTTATATAATGAGTGTTTTATATATATGTTATTTGTGTTTTTTTTTTACTTATCCTTATTGGAAACATAATCTTAACAAGATATATTCTCGATAATAAAACTTAGGTTTATGTTATTTGTATTTTATGGGACACTCCTAGATAATTATTTCTTAATTTAGTTTTATTTTGAACAATTAAAAATTTATTGACTAATATTATTACGAGTTTGAGATTATTTTGTTGTCTAAAAATGTTTTATTTTGAAATCGTATTTTCATTTGTATGTGAATTTTATTTAAGGTAATGATATATGTGAACCTTTTTTATCTTTCTTTATATCGTTTTATCTTTATTTTCTGGTTTTATTATTTGTTATTATTATTATTAAAAGGAAAGGTGTAATGTTATTTAATATGGTTTTCAAAATTTAAACATTAGAATTTGTAAAATCAAATATTCCTATTCAAATAAACACAAATTATGACTCAGATTTGATGAATTGGATGATATTTATTTCTAAATTTTATATAAAAAAATCAAGTTTTTCGTATCTAACTATCATAAAAATTTAATTAAAGTTTTGATTAAATAAGATAAGAATCTAATAAAAATTAATAATGATAATATTGTTAACAAATATATATATATATATATAAGAATCATTAATTAGAAATAACCTTGAAACTGTTGAAAAAGCTAGGTTACACATGTCTACTTTACTTCCATTTTTTTACATTATATTTTTCTTTCTTAGTTCTCTTCAAACCCTACTTTCATGAACGATCACCACAAAATCCAAGATCCTACTTAACTTGTATTTAGAATATTTTGATTCTGTATAACGGATTTTTTTATTACATATCTTCAATACAATACAATAAATAATAAGTTTAATTATATTATTTTCATATGATAAACCAAACATATAAAATAGAAAACAAATATTTATACCTAAATATAAAAAGGAATTCTCCATTATAACCGCTATTTGGTGTACATAATTTTTTTTATTCTATCATTATTTAATATATCTTATTTTATTCTATTATTATTTAATATATATTATTTTGTTAGTACAATAGAGTATTTTGTCATTTCATATAAATTACTTGAAAAATAAAATTATTTTTTAATTTTTAAATTAATATTAATGTACAATTTTTATTTTTATATGTTAACTTTTCACTCTTCCCTTAATTACTTATTTTAAGGCAACAATATGAAGAGAGAATACTCTCACATGTACACCAAATCTCAACCTCTCTTTTCAATCACCCTCTCCACTTCATTTCAAGCAACTATACTATTATTCTTTTATATCTACCATCAAGTCAATCCTAACCTTAACGTGAACATTATTACACCCTCCGATCCCAAAACTACCAATGGAAGAAGAGAAAAAAACTCGAAGAAGAAGAGAAACTCAAACTGAAGAAGAAGAAGAGATCGTTTAATCAATTCATCATTTTTTTTTATATATTATTTTTTATTTTTTAATTTTGATTCATCCAAAATAATTTTTGTATGTAGGTATATTAAATTTCTATTCTCATGAAAAATGAATAAAATGCGGATAGACAGGCGGCGCCGTTAGTATTTATAAAATATATAAGATGGTATAATAAAAAAAAATGTAAAAATACTTATTCCCACTAGTTTACACGTAATATTTCTCTTTTTCCTATTTATCTGTTAATATTTCTCTTTCCTTATTCAACAATTATTTTTTCTCTTTCCTTATTCAAGGATTAGTTTTTCTTCATGATAGGTCGTTTAATTTATTTGCTATTGACCCTATAGTTGAATGAAAAGATAATTTAATTTTCTTTGAGCTCATGTTTACAAATAAATTAATCCGCATATAACAAAACTTAACTTTATGTTTTTTTATTTTATTTTAAGGAACATTCCTAGATATATTTTTTTAATTTAGTTTTGTTTTGAACAGTTAAAAAATTATTATGACTTATATTATTCAGAGTTGTAAAGATTATTTGATTGTTTAAAAGTATTTTATTTTAAAATCTTATTTCAATATTTATGGGAATTTTATTAAGGTAAATGATATATGTGATTTCTTATTATCTTTCTTTTTATCTGTTTATCTTTATTTTCTTATAATATTATTATAAATAAAGAGAAAGCTGTAACGTTATTTAATAAAATTTTCAAAATTTAAACATTAGTATTCATAACAAAATATCCTAATTCAAATTAACAGAAATTATGACTCAAATTTGATGAAAAAAATATTTATTTCTAAATTTGATGAAAAAATGATTTTAAGGTAAAGATATATGTGAGCCTTTTTTATCTTTTATCTTTCTTTTCTGATTTTATTATTATTATTAAAAAAGAGAAAGATGTCATGCTTTTTTATATAATTTTCAAATTTTAAGTATTATAATTTATAGAAAAAAACTCCTGATTCAAATTAAAATTGGATTATCTTTATTTCTAAATTTTATGAAAAAGAAAATCATATATTTGAATTCTTTTTAAAACTTTAAAATTCCATATCTGATTCTCATGAAAAATGAATTAAAGTTTTGATTGAAAATAGATAAGAATTTTAAAATTAATAATGATAATTATGATAATATTGTTAGCAGATATATTGATTTACTAGATATGATAGAAGAATCATTGATTAGAAATAATATTGAAATGGTTGAAACAGGCTACACATGTATTTACTTTACTTCTATTCTTCTTTTTTCACACCCAAAAACCTCACATTATATTTTTTTTTTTCTTACTTTTTCTTCAAATCCTAGTTTCATCATCTTTCTTCACATAAGGCGGAACTATCCCAAGATCCAAATTAGTTACAGGTATGTTTTTCAATTCTTCGTGTATATATATATAATATTTATAAAAAAATATAAGACGGCAGTAAATGTACATATCTGTACTAATTTGCACGTACTTATTCAATAATTATTTTTTCATGATAGGTCATTTAATATATATATATATATATATATATATATATATATATATGAAAAGATAAATTGATTCTCTTTATATATTCTTGAATTGAATTGCATTGTATATTTGCAGAAGAAAAAGTTTGATGCTCTGAATGAATAACATCCTGGATCCGTCAACTTCTAGGCATAAAATATGCTGCGATGGATTACCCATTGAAACTATAGTTACTAATGAAGCCAACATAGTGGAAGAATGGATTTCATCAACATACGATGGAAAACAAAGAGTTGTTGGTCTGGATACTGAATGGATGCATGTTGTGAAGGCTTCCACAAAGAAGGCTACCATGAAAGTTGCAATTTTGCAACTTTGCATTGAAGATAAGTGTTTGATCATTCAGTTGTTTTGCATGAACAATATTCCTCCTTCCCTGCAGAATTTTATGATAGACTCTACGTTTCAATTTGTTGGGGTTGGAGTGATGAATGATTTTGGCATGCTTAAAAATAATTATGGATTGAAGTGCAATAAAGGCATAGATGTCTTTGAATTAGCAAAGAAAAGATGGCCTGATAGAATCTCTTCTGCATCATTGAAATATCTGGCAAAGGAGTTGGTGGATCTTGACATGGAGAAGTCAAAAGCTGTGTGTACCAGTGATTGGAAAGCAAAAAAGCTTACTGAAACACAGGTTCAATATGCATGCATTGATGCTTATGCTTCTTTTAAGATTGGTAGAATGGTGTTATCAGATGAAGATACAAGCAGTAATTAGATTTATTTACTTTGTTTTTGTTGAAAATATATGATCTCCTTTGATGTATAATTTTTTTTTTGTATATCTTTCTAGTTACAGATATTTTAATTCGTCTTATGAATCTGTTAGTTATTATAAATTTATACATATAAATAATAATTTTTATGGTTTTTCTTTCTTTGTTTTTATTTTATTGTTTTGAGGAGGTGGTTTATACTATTTGATTTGCATGGGTTAAAATACAAATACATCTACTTTTTATTCTCACAGATGTTTGGGTTAACACTCTTCTTATTTAAATATTTAAAAAATAACAATACATTATTAAATGTATATTTTTCTCTGATTTACTTTTTGTTCTGTTCATATACTCACAAATGAAAAATATATTTTAAAATAAAAGAAAATAACCCTGTCCATTTCATCTCATTTCTAATTCTTGTATTTTGAAGAAAGGAGAAAAAATAAATCTACAAAAATGCCTTTTTCTACTGCAAATATACTTCTCTTCTATTTTGATTTTTGTCATTATCGGCAGATTTCAATAGTAAGTAGAATTTGGTCATAATTTGAATTTATGACTGTATCAATCTTATAGAATTGGAATATAAAATATTTTATGACATGAATTTAAACTTAACTAAACTATAAAAACTGATTTATAAAATGAAAATTGTGTTATTCTTATATACTGTATTTTTGTCGAGATCTTCAATAATATTTGTGGAAAGTTAAACTAATAAAGGGTTTGATCAAAGATATACATGTAGGAAGAAAATGGGGAAAAAAATCAGTCTTGTACCAATATCAGTTTTGTAAAGAATCAATCTTTTAACCCCTAACCCAAAGATTCCCCAACAAAACAAATAAAAATCTTGGGAAAAGAAATATGGATGTGGTGGATGGAGAATGTCAAATAGATCCTACACTGACAGCCAATTCTCCAAAAAGAAAAGAATACCTGTCTTCCTTCACAAGGCACTTGAGGAGTTCCAAATCAGGTTCCAAATGCAAAGCATATTTGACCTTGCTTGCTCTCTTCCAAATAGCACTCCAAGACAAATCTAAAAGTTTCCTTTCAAAGGGTTCTTCTATATATTTCAGAGAGCACTTACCTGTGGCAAATGGATGACACGGCACCTTACTCAAAGAAGGGAAGCCTGACAACATAATTTGTACTACAATGGAGAATTTTTTGAATCAAATGAGGTTAGTACTTCTAAAATTTTTCTGCCAAACATGTTTTGGTATTTCATGCCCCTAATGCTGTAATGAACTCTTAATAAATTGACTTCTAAGTTTTACCATGTGACTATGAAAGCATGATTGCATTAGCTATGCTGTGCTTCTTTTCAGTCTCCCTTCTTACTGATAGTAATTGAATGCATGCACATAATCGTAGCTTATAACGTAATTTTTCATTCAACATGTATGCTTTCACATATTGATAAAATCACGATAAAGTGTTCATAAATACTATCTGCTTACATGAACACTTTTGTTAGGGTGCCATTTAGTGGTGCAGAGGAGAGCAAATCTGATCTTGGTGGCACCAAGGATTCTAAAATACCAATACAAAAAACTCAATCTTTCAAAGGTAATGTTTCAAGAAACATTTCTTCTCCTTTAGGTCTTTATCATCTGTATATTGAACATATTTAGCAAGAAAGAGAGAAATGGTGAAGAGTTCAAAAGGAAGGAGCTGAAAAATTGTGATATGCTGTAAACCTGTAACCATAAGCAGGGACTAAAAGAATAAGGGTAAAAAGAGTTGGATATTCCCTTTGACCGAAGATTGAAAATATGAATGAAGATATTATTATCTTTCTGTCAGTTTTTGGCTTAAAATCAATGATGCAATTTGTTAACAGATTCAGGTGATAATTTCAGGAGAAAATAAAGGTGGCCAGAATTGGATTCAGAAACAGTTTGCAAGGAAAAGGAGTGGTGATCATGAGTCCAGAGACTTGGACCACGCTGCTGCAGTAGCTGCTGCTGCATTTGCAATTAATTTGCTAGATGTCTCTGAAGAGAAGAAAGAAACCCCGAAGGCCTCATTGGAAAAGAGCAAAAGCAGGGTGGATGGCCCCAAACCTCCAATTCCCCTACGTAGTGCATCCAAGCGATTGTCAGGTGAGGATGAGCATGTAGAACTCCACTTACCAATAATATACCCTTTTGAAGAGTTCTAGTGCGTGGCCTATAATATTTCTGAACATTTATTCTTTAACTGTAGCAGATTTCATGTAGCAGATTTCACTTTATAGCATAAGACTTTTGTTGTTGCACACCTTTGTGGGGATTCATAAAATATAGTACCTTTGTATGCATCATGCTCAGGTTCATTTAGATTAAAAGATGAAGGTAATAAGCCTGAAGAGGCAATTACCCCTGCACCATCAATGAAAAAGGTTTCCACTTTCAGTGATGAAAAGCCTGAGACTTCAACAAAGCCTGATCATGGAAGACGTCCAACTCTTGGAGAATCTATCGAAAGGCACACAAAAGCAGATGAATGGGAGAGAACCGAGCTTCAAGAGATCAGACAAAGGTATTTTTTGGATGCGAGTATTCATATTACATTGAATTTCTACCAAAAAAGAAGCTCAATCAGAATTTGAATAACTGCTACCATGCTTGATCTATGCATTACGTGCAGTTTTATAATAATATAAAAGAAATTGTCAGGTACGACAAGTTGAGAGAGATGATAGATTCATGGGAAAACAAGAAGAAGACGAAAGCCAGACGCAAGCTAGACAAGGAAGAGGTTTCACTCAGACATTCTTTATACCTTATACCTAACTTCATTTATACTCAATTAAGTTTTGGAAGATTCTATTGTGCTATAATACACATTTTAAGAGTTTATTTACATCGTGCTTCAAATTGTTTGGAGAATAGTCTCGGGAGGTACACACTTGAAAAATGTTATTAACACAGGAAAAGTTGTTCCACCAAAAGTATACGTATGACAATTCAAGCATTATCAGCATGTGATTCATCAAACAGTTTATAACATGACATGTCCATAAAATATGAAGCCAAATAGAAACATAAAATTTTAGTCACTTCATTTTAAATTCATATCCATTCAAGCATGTGTTTGAATTCTTTACAATCAAACAATTTATTTGACCATTTATCAAATCTCATTAAGCCGTTAAATGCGTCCACAGCCAATGTCAGATTAAGTATTTGGTCTAACTTGGTAGATTTGAGTCTCATTCGTTAACTTTACAGAGTTCGAGGATGTAAATAGATGATGCTGTTATGAGCAAAACAAGTGAGATTTCCAATTTGCATTGAACAATTACAAATTTGACTGCATTAGACCTAAAACAAAAGCATCAGAGTATAATACATCTGAAGTTATAATTTGGACAGCAGCTCAATGTGGAACACGGCCCAAAATTATTTCGAGGAACAAAATTTTAAGCCATAAAATCATGGTGTGATTCCTAATCACGATCTTCTGACACTGCAGAGAGGACTTGCTCAACGAAGGATGAGAGCTTTGGAGGATTTTCAAGATAAGATTACATCTATAGATCACATTGCAGAGCGGGCAAAAACCAGGGCAGAAGAAAGCCGGAAGAATGAAGTAAAAAAAGCGAATGCGAATGCAAATGTAATTCGAGCAACAGGCAAAATGCCAGGCATTTGCTTCTGCTTCTGAGATCACCAATTATGTATTATCACTTGGTTTGGGGAACTAACGGAAATCTAAATATGTGTTTCACAGTTCTATCTAGATCTCTTAGTCCTCAGTTGAACTATGAAACAAGGCATGTTCCTATAAAAATTGGAAAAAGATAAACTAAACAGTTGAATAGATACATGAGTTTCTTCTTGTATAAACTACTTCAGTTTTTCTTGCTTAGATTTTAGTTTTGGTAAAGCAAAATCATTACCCTAGTTTAAGTGTCAACTTTATTTTCAGGAAATGACAAATTAACCTAAAAAAACGATTGATCATATTCTGAAACTACAGTGTTTAATTGTTTTTATCAAAGTAACCCAGTTACAAAACTATCCCCTAACATCATAACGAGGGATAAATAAAAAGGTTAAAGAAAATCCAGACAATGAGCAAGGATGGGATACCAAAATTGCTACTACACGCGCCCTGTTTATGCAACACAAAAATAGAATCTGAAATTTGAAATAATCCTACGAACAGAAACTCATCAAAAACTGCTGTTTGGATCCCTCCTTCTATCACTCTCTGTGGTCAGTAGAAGGGGCTAAGTACTAACACTATCACCACTCCTCTCCAGGGGCTTAAAGATAAATTATAAACGGTGAGTTTTTGTGAACTGATCAGATGTGCTGAAATAAATAAATAAATGACAGTGCTGAGCTTAATAGGTTAAATAAGATCTATAATACAGCTTGTTTTATGCTTTCTTTTACAAGTTACTACTATTTGTAACTCACGGGAAATGCAGCAAAACAGTTTTATTGAAGCCTATTTTCTAAATATCTTACAGAATTATTGTAATTTTTAATATATATGTGTGTGTTTGTGTGTAAATATACCTCATTTGATTAGAAAAACATTTTCCTAGAAAAACAGAATGGTCATTAAGAACGGAGTGAAGAATCTGGCAACTTTTAAAACATGTTAGTGAACGGGCAAAACATAAAAGCCGAAACGACATTTAAGCTGAGGTCAAAACCAAGCCTAGGATTATAGATATTGCATGAAACATTTTCTACATCTAATTGCATAACCAGTCATTCGATAAATAGACTTTTCGGCATGTGAACCCTGTTCTTTGTACAAATTAATAATTACGCACTTCGGAAAAAAGAAAGGAAATTAAGAATCAAAATACAACTGCAAAAAAATAAAATTGCTCTCCAGATTTTAAACATAAACTGGACATGAAGATTGCCCAAATATTACAAAAGATATAGAACCATTATGAAACCTAAAACTAACAGAGAAAGAAATTACCAGAGTACAACAATCAATCCAAAGATATATGGTTAATTTGCTGAAGTCGGATTGACAAGATGTAACAGTCTGCTGAAGGATATATCTTAAGATGTAATTTCTCTTATCAGCCTCTGGATCGTAGGGTATGCAAAGTACAAAACGAGGAATGATGGTATAGCAAAAATAATAGTGACTAGTAAGTAAAGGATTAAAATAACAGCACTGCCAGGAACCGCAAAAAGGGCAATCAGCAGGAAAATAACTATCAATGGGAACTTGGATGTAAAGTGAAGGAAGAAATCCAGAGATTTGTGAAGAGAAAAGTAATGTGCCTCTCCACTGACACCAACATCACGGTTAGATCCCACCTGTCTAGAATAAGGACTCATTGAGGCCCTTCTTAGGTTACAAGTACTAACTTGACTTCCCAGAAGGTTGCACTTGGGAGACCAAATTGGTTGAGTGTCCCCACATGAGGAAACAAGCTTATGCCGTTCACCATTCAGACTCTCAACCATCCAAAGCAGGAAGAAGTTCTTGCAAGGATATTTAAGATTTCCCTTGTAAATGATCCGGAATGATAACAAATGGCACCATGGACAAGAAATGAAGAACGGGATCCTGATTTGCTGAGTAGGAAAATTCAAAACAGCCCATTGCAGTCCTAAGACACAATTTTTACAGAGGGTGTGGCCACACCATAAGACATAGGGCACATTCTCAACTATGTTGAATGATTCCCAGCATATTGGACATTCCAGCCCTTCGTCTCTGCTGGAATTAGAGCAGACCTCGTCATCCGAGCATTCTGCATTAGTTTCACTTAACTGTTTGGTGCTTCTTTTCGTTCTAATGCTTGTAAGGGCATTTGACGCAAAACTCCACATCACGAAAGATGAAGAAATTTACGATGCAATAGCAGTAAGCATTGAAGCCATTGTCAGAAACAAAAGCACTTTTTCATGAACCTGAGCCTCTGCCTTTTCTCTTCCCCAGTTGCTAGAGGGCCCCTTCAAGTTTCACCTCAATCAGAAACTACAAAACAAAAACTCTAAGTCATTGTATGGCTTCTTAAATACAGTCAGTGTTATCACAAGAAAGAAAAACTACCAGAATTTCCAATTACCATCAGCAATCAGTGTATATACCAAAATTCTTAACAGCATTTCTAACTAAACTAATCTATCTAGCATGGTCTGACATTCAAAACAAACAGAATCATTTATAGAACATAAGATTCTTTGTGAAAATTAAAAACCCTGAAATTTTTACTTAGTTGTAATGTGCACGCATACATTAGCAACAAAATATAACAGTTAAGGAAAAAATACGGAAAAATGTCCACAGCCACAGTTTCAGACTCAATGTCAAGGCTTGTTGGGCTCTACACAGCCACATCGGCCATATTTACTAACTACATTGGAAAAACAATTTTCTACTCGACGAAGAAGCACAGTGAATCTTAAGTTAATAAAAACAGTTCACGAGGTGGTTTTGGCCACAGCATGAGGGCTCTTCAAGTGTCTAGCGACCTCAATGCGATTGCAATTGTGACCCGATTGGCCGCAATTATCTACGATTTCCCGCAATATAGTCCAACCACGACTGCAATTCAAAAACCCCAGCATTACTCTAACGCAAATGTTAAAAACTGAAAAGTCACACCTTAAGTTCTCGTATCACATTGCTCACGTATCGTTTTCAATTCAAAGGAACACACGAACACAATCACCATGAATCCATGATCGATCAACCGTTTCTGAACTCAACAAAGAGCAATCTCATTTCAAAGTTCTCAACGAGAAAGCTGTTAAACATAACATAACTCATTCCCAACCATAACAATCTACCAGTTTTTTTTTTTAAATCTCGAGATTGACAAGTAAATTTAAAACTAACAAAACTAACTCACACCACCTTCGTATTTTAAGGAATTCTCATGGGACCTGAAATCCATATCGTAAAAGTGAAAATGCAAATTCGAAGAGAAAATATAAAAAAAAAAGTTCACCGTTAACGCGATTTCGCTATGGGATTTCGGTAGGAGTGATGAAATGCAACGAATCTAGAAAGGGAGGAAGAAAGAGCAGAGATCGAAAGAGGAAGATCGGGGTCTCTCTTTCTCTCTCTCTTTAGCTGTTTCAAATTGCATGAGACTAAGGGAGAAAATCGAAGATGGTGAAATTAATATATAGAAGGAGAAGGAGAGAGAAGAAACAACGTTGTTAAATGAGGTTTTGGAAGTTTTTGTTGGAAAATTAGGTTGGCGTTGCCTTAATTGTTGTAACTGAATCGAACAAGGAACAGAATTGCAGACCGCGATGCCGGTCAATTCTGCGTTATCAACGGATTTATATACTTGTATTATTATATTATTGTTAAATATTAATATTTATAAGAAAAAAAATCGTTTTTAGACCAAAATTTCTAAGATAGCAAGGTTGAAAAACCACTTTTCAATATTTTGATCTTAGTTTTGATTTTAATATAAGTTTACATCAATTGAGGGAGAAGAATATATATATATATATATATATATATATATATATATAAACTACTTTTATTTTAATTCTAAGTGACTAGAAATTTTAAGACTAAGAGTATCTCTAATATAAATATTTTAAATTTAAGATTTATGTATTATTAAAAATTTAATGGGATAACATGTTGAAGTTTTAAAGATAGAAACGAGATCTTACATAAGAACTTAACAATAAAATATAATATTTCAAACAATTAAATTAATTTTTTAATTTGTACAGATAAATTAAATTTTATAATGAACAATTTTTATATAGTTGTGAGATTTATTGGCACTTGAAAGAAATAGTAGTATATCTCTCCAAGATCTTAGTCCTGGTTTATTTTTGGTTATGGGTTATCTCTTTAGGGTGCTGGCGTTGATTCTTCTTATTCCCCTCCTTCTCCATCTGATTTTCTATTTTTTTGGCAGTTTTATTTTTTATTTTTTTAGTGAAGTCTGTGCTTTAGCACCTTCTTTGGATTTTTCTTACAGGATGGGTTTAAATTTTGTTGCTTTTTAGATTTTTTGGGTTGTCTCAAGGATCAAGATTACAATCCAAAAAATTAAACCAAGATTTTTGTTCAAGTCCTAAATAATGCTTGTGACATTCTCCTCTCATATTTGTCTTCCCCTTATATCAAGGGTGATATAGTCTCAATGTAGATGGCAGAAAAAGTGTATCTTGTAAGTTTTGAAGAATGCAAAACCCATCTTTATGGAAAGATTATTCTATCTAAGGGAGATTGTTAGAATTATAGGGCTAAAACAAGAGGGGGAGATTAATTGTTTTTGAAATATTTTTGAAAGTATTGAAGGTAGAGTGAAAGGCTATGAAGAATTAATCAATGGAAAATCTGTCCAGCCAAATATAAAACTGTTTTTAAGCTTGATGTGGAAAATCAACCGGTTGTTTTTACGAAACAGTCGGTTGTTTTTATCAGCACTTTATAAAAACAAAGTTAAAGTAGTTTAAAGAATGTAAGGATAGAGAGATTCACACAGAATGTTTATATTGGTTCACTCAACACCTGAGCTACATCCAACCCTCAGAAACCACTGAGAATTCACTATGTAATCAACCCTAGATTACAAGCTACACACACCAAGAGTGATGATCTTGAACCCCTCAAGAACACACACCACTCCTTTGCAAAAACCACACCAAGAATGTTGATCTTGATCCCCTCAAGAACACACAACACTTCTTGGAAACACCAGTACAAAAATACAATTATCATGAAGGAAGAGAATAGAATAGACCTGGGTAAATCACAAGATCAAAGATCAGAATACAAGACTCAATCCTATTCCACACTTGAGATGATCCAAAAGCTCTTTAAAAACTCTTTTTTATTGATCTTTCTCACTTTGTTAATGCATAGGAGTGTAAAACCACCTTTTTATCTTTCAATCAAATGGTTAAAATAGTTACAACAAAAAACCAAAAGTTGTTGGAATCATTTAAAACAGAAAAACCACTTAACAAAATTCTATTAAGGTTTTCAGAAAACAATCGGTTGATTTATTGAAATAACCGATTGATTTTTGTTTGACAGCAAATGCAAAAGGCAAAGCTTCTCGAAATCATTTAAAAAAATCACTAAGTGTCAAACAACCTGTTGATTCGAAATTTCAACCCGTTGAAATTTCACTTTCTTTTAGAAAACCCATCTTTTCAAAATGTTAAAAATTCAAATGAACTTGGATCATCTTAAGGAGTGAATTAACAAGTTTCAAACAACTAGACACACACACAACAACAAGGTCTTCAAGCTTTCCACTTGGATTTGGAGACATCAAAGCTACTTGTTCAACAATCTCTCCCTATTTGATGAAGACAAACCCTTGGTTTGCTTGTGATGTTCTGTTTGAATTTGTTAGTACCAGCAAAACATAATTTGTGCATGTATCAAAAGTATTCATATCCAGATATCATTAGCACCACAAACTAGTTTTCATTAGGTGATTCTCATAAGGAAAACCAACAAAATCAGTGTGAAAACTAGTCAAAACAAGGTGCAAAATCAGAGTTATGCAGCAACTAACTAAATTACATAAACCCAGTTTTAAAGTAGATATGTAGCATATACTTAGCAGCATACAAACCATATAATTCTCCCCCTATTTGTCTTCCCAAATAGAATAGAAGAAGGGGTAAAAAAAAAATTAAGAAAAACCAGAATACCAGTGTGTGTAGCAGCACCATTGCAACAACAAACCTGTGATACCATATCAGAATTGCAGCAAAAATCTATGGTGTATCAAAGCTATGACAGCAGCAGGATTAAAGTACCATAGACCCCAGAAATTTCAACAAGGAGACCACAGTTTATCCCCATATCTTTTCTTCATCCAGTAGTTCCCACCCAGCAATGTAATACTTCAAAAAAAAAGTTTATCTTCAAGTTGGTATCACAATCTAAATCACATTCTCCACACAGCATATGCCATCCTCATAACTTGATGTCAGTAGAGGCAAGTCAACTGGGATAAAAACACATCCCCAACCAAGTACACCCAAATCTTTTGAACCATCAACAAAATATAGTTTTGTCTAGGAAGCTGGTATGATATTTGCTCAAGCAGAAACTGAATTTTGTAGAGTCACATATATTTTATTGCAGTAATTGTAACAAAACCATTTATCCTTGGGCAACTTTTCCAACACACACAACCCAATATGCAAGCAGACAACATAATAAACCCAAGCAAGATGAAGACTCCAAATGTAATCACATATAAATATTCATTAACCCATGACCACCAATGTGATTGTCATATATAGAAAGCTTTGAATTTCAAGGAAAACAAAGAATATATCCCTTTGTTATCTAATTCAGAGGCACAAATAGTGCATTTTTGACCCACAATGGGTTTTGAAAGAAAATAAACAGTTGTAATCATGCATAAGAAATCATAACAGTTTTATTCAAATGTGCCAGAGGTAAAACAATCAATTGTTTCATGAAAACAATCGGTTGTTTTTCAGAGACAGTAAGAAAATGTTATTTTTCAAAGCAAATCATCTTCCAAAGTGATGGGAAATGCATTCATATCTTTGCATTACCTCAACATGTTTAGAAGTTCATTTGTTCTTATGAAGCCAAAAGCATAGGATGAACATATACAACTTACTTTACATAGGTCATGAATTTTGACTTGTGAAGAACTTGAGTAAGGTGTATGCTCTTGAACCATAATAATAAGTATCACTTTGATTAGTCTTCATCATAGCACCTGTACTTGAAAGGCCATGCAACACAAAATTTATGCATATACAAAGCAAGATAACAAGACACACACAAACCAGTTTTCTGCATATACAACATTAGCAAAAAAATCAAAAAAAGTGAAGTGTTCAAGTGCTTTCAAGTGCAGAGAAGAAACAACACAATGCATCCGTTTTAAAGCTATCTATACAACCAAATCAAGCATAAACTTCTCCCCCTATTTGTTCTCACAAATAGACAATGAGAAGGGTTGTACAAAGCAGAAATTAGAATGATAATACAGTAGTCCAACATTACAAACAATGTTGACATTTAAAGAATAGAAAATGATATAGAGCTTTCAAGAAAACAAGTGGATATAATCTTTTATTATCAGATTTTGAGGCACACTCAATGTACATTTGTCCAAAGGCAAGATTTGAAAAAGAGAAATAGGTTTAATCATGCATAATCAAACTTGGCAGCATTATACAGAGGTGCCAGAGGAAAAACAAATGGTTATTTTGAAAAAACAATCGGTTGTTTTACTGTGACAACAAAGAGAACATCTTTCATAACCAAAAATTACCTTTTAAATTGATGAAAAATGTAGTATGCAATTTGTTCATACCTTTGCACAGAGAACCCCAATAGATTCACCCAAAAAGAAGACTTGGAGATGTTCATATGGTCACAAGGCACACTTACATAAATTGAGAAATGAAAACACACATACTCTCTTTATTCTTGAAGTTTCTCTTTTGACCAACCACTATGCATATGCCAAGGATGTCTCTTGACATTCAAAGAACCCTACAAGACATATACAATTGAAAAGTGTAGGTATAAAGATTGTCTTGGCTATTGATGTTCTGCCCTTTAGCAGTCATTCTTCAAGCCCAAAAGTGATTCTTGGCTGCCAAGGATACCTACAAGAAAAGATTAAGAAGCAAAATTTGGTCCCCTTATGAATTTGGGTCCAATGATGTTAATAGAAAGCTTAGAAACCTTAAAAACCTTAGGAACCCATTTCAAAAATACCTTTGAGAACAAAAATCCTTCTTACTCTGTAGAATCTAACAATATGACCCTTTTTCATGTAGTAAAAGCAAATTTTAACTGGTTGTTTCGACAAAGCAACATGTTGTTTTTCAAAGAAACTTGAAAAGGGTTTTGAAACATATCTATTTTTGTTGTTTGGCTTAAACCCCAACCCAGCCTTGCCAAAAACACATTTTTGAAAAGCAAGAACAAATTCAAGATTGGATTGGCCTTTGGAAAACTTGCCCACAGTTTTTAAAAGGTAGTGGACTTTCTTTTCAAGTGATTCACAATTTTCACAAAAGCTAGAATCACACTTGCAAGAAGAGTTTTTGTAAATCATTTCCAAAGTTTAAAAATCATTTTTTGAATGGTTGAACTCTTCTTCCAAAGTCTTGACTCGATTTTCCAATCAGTTGTTTAAACCTTTCATCCGGTTGTTCAAAAGGGCCAACCTATTAGCTTCTTCATGAGTCTTTTTGAAGGTCTCAAGAAGTTGACTATAATTTTCAACATTAATGGAAGAGCTTGAACTTACACTGCTTGATTCAGATTCTTCCTTTACCATGAAACAAAGATTGGCTTTCTCATCATCCTTTGATGTAGAATTTGAAGATGAATCATCACTGTATGCTCTTCTTGATTTGACTTTCTTCTTATACTTCTTGTAACCCCCATTCTCTTTGCTCACATTGCTTGGACATTCATCCTTGACGTGTCCCTGTTTACCACATCCAAAACAAGTGGTTTGTAGAATTAAATTCATTAACATTCTTGGTATTGTACCTATTTGATGGCTGGTTTTTGTCCTTGTTGTTCTTCACATCAATTGTGCCTTCATGGATAACCTCAAGGATATCCCACATCTTCTTTGCAAAAGCACATTTTGAGACCCTGAAAAACTCATTGGAATTTAAGGCAAAAGAGATGATATTTTTAGCAATGCAATCATATGGAGCCTTTTTAGTTTCACTCTCAGTCCATTGGGACCAAGGTTTCTTAATGAAAACATCATCTTTTTCAATTTTAGGAACAAAAGGGTCATTTACAATAGCATCCCAGATTCTTCTATCAATTGATT
The DNA here is from genome assembly GCF_051622355.1 of Phaseolus vulgaris. Taxonomy (NCBI): domain Eukaryota; kingdom Viridiplantae; phylum Streptophyta; class Magnoliopsida; order Fabales; family Fabaceae; genus Phaseolus; species Phaseolus vulgaris. The sequence continues at coordinate 10,083,558 of NC_143499.1, forward strand.
CAACAAAGATTTTTATTCTAACCTTCCATAATTGATAATTTAGTCCACAAAACAGAGGTGACCTGTTTATTGAAGCACCCTCCCCGAAGGGTAATTTTTCATCCATTTAAAAAAGGTTTAGGATCAAAACAGTTAAAAGCATTTAATGAAGGAGCCAAAACAATTTTGAATCAATTAAAACAGATTTACCAAACTTAACAGATTTTGTTAAGAGTTTTCAAAAAACAATCGGATGAATTGTCGAAACAACCGATTTAATTGGCTTGACAGCAAAGTTGATGAGAATCAAATAAAGGAGGCTTTTATTAATGGAGGAAGAGGACATCCACCCTCACATTTGAAGTTCTTCCTTCTAGTCTTCTCAAAATTAAAAGAAGACATAAAATAAAGATGAGGCCCAAGCCCAAAGCCCAAGCCCAAGCCCAAGAAGGCCAAAGCCCAAAGAGCCCAAGTCCATCCCATGAGGGGCAAGGCCAAGCTTTGAAATACTCTTGTATAGTTTTAGGAGGTGTGGTTATTAAATAAAGGAGTGTGAAAATGTAAAATAAAGTCACATTACCCATGTGACTTAGGAGAGTGGTGTATGTGTAGTTTTTGGGAGGTGTCATAGTAGAAAAAGGTCACACCTCCCATGTGACTTGTTTTTGGTGGGAATTTCAAATGAGTTTATTTGAAATTTCCCACCTATTTTTCAGCACCTTAGGCTATAAATAGAGGTGCTTCCTTTGTAAAATTCAGATTTGAATTCATCTAAAGAAACTATACTCAAAATTGGAGTGAGCATTTGGAGAGCTTTTGAGCTTCTACTCTAGTCTTATCTTGAAGGACCATGGTTTCCTCAAGTGGCGGCTTCCACACTCATCTAGGAGCATCCATACTTCTAGTGGCGTGATCATCCAACCTATCTTCCATCTTCATGAGCATTCTCTTCTCCTTCCTTTCTTCTCTTTCAATTACTCTTGTTGTTTTGTGTTCTTGAGCATTTTTTGGTTCGGCTGTCCTTAATTTTCCAGCACCTATGTTTTGGTTTTCTAAATTCTGTTCGGTACATTTGTTTGTGGTTTAATTCTGTTCGGTCTTCTCTTTTATAATTCCTTTGTTGATTCAATTTGACAATATTTGGTTCATCCAAATGAGTTTGGGAATTGGTACTTGTATTGGTGAGTTCTTGACTTAGAACCATGATCCAACTTCTAAGAAAGTGCCTCTATATTTTCCAGCTCAAGGTGATTCCTCAAAGTGTCAAGAATCTTGTTCTATGTGGCTATTGGAATCACATCAAAAGTCAACCAATTTAAACTTTGTCAAACTTGTTTCAAAAACACTAAGTGTCAAATAACCGATTGAAACGATGAAACAACTGTTGTTTTTCCACTTCTTTACAAAACACTTTTTTTCAAAAGGATTTAATTTAAACCAACTTTGAATCCTAACTAAGAGTGGATTTACAATTCAAACTACTCAGAACACACACACAATATACATCCAGCCTTCAAGAAATTCATAGAGATTTGGAGACATCAAAGCCTTGTTCAACAATTTTTACTTTCTCTGGCTCATCTTTTATCTGTTATAATGGTAGAGCTAGTAGAAATAGAATTGAGAGAAAGTTAGACAAAGTTCTTTGCTATTTCATTTTATTAAATGAATGGAAATTTTGCAAGTATCAAGTTCCGGTTAAGTGTTGTTCGGATCACACACTTATTTTGGCTTCTCTTTCAAATGGTGCAGCTAGATCCTTTTCTTCTACCATAAAATTTTTGAAACTTGGTTGAATCACTCGGGTTGTTTGGAGGTTATTAAAAATTCTTGGTTGGAATATGTTGAAGGTTGTCACATGCTCAAGTTGCAAAAAAATGCTTTGGTTGAAGTTTGTTTTGAAATGCTAGAACAACTTGTTTTCAGTAATATTCATGAGAATGTGAAGGCCAAACAACAAGCTCTCATCTCTATCTAGGAAGAGATTGATAAATCTCCAATTAAAATTAGATATTTTGTTGTGTATAAACAAAAACAAGTTAGAGATTATTTGGAGTATGCTTTAGATTATCAACATTCATTTTAGAAGGAAAAAAAATAAAAATTTCTTGGTTTTCTAATGGTGATAGAAACACTACCCTTTTCCATTTTTTTTGTGAAGAAGAGAAATAATTCCAATGGTATACATGAACTTGTGGAAGAGGATCAAGTTTTGGAAGATCCTAAGGCCATTGAGGATCATATTCTCTCATTTTATAAAACTCTTTATTCTCACACCACTCATTGCTCTTATGATGAGCATAAGAGGTTAATTGCAAAATATATTCCTTCTTTGGTATAGGGAGAAGAAAATTCTATGCTATTTAAATGTCCTAATTTTGAGAAATCTAGGACTAGATGGTTTTAATGGTTCTTTTAATAATGTTTGCTAGGATATTATTGGATGTAATGTTGTTAAAAAGTTCTTCATATACAGTTAGATTTGGCTAAGAATGCCTTCTAATGTTGTTTCCCTAATTCCTAAAATTCTTAGAGTTGACTCTATTAAGAATTGCAGACCTATTGTTGTGGTTAATTTTCTCTTTAAAATTATTTCCAAAATTCTTGGTCACAGGTTGGTTAGTATTGCTTCTAGGATCATGTCTTCCAATCAGTATGAGTTTCTGCAGGACAAACATATTCAGGATTGTATTTGTGTTACCTTTGAAACTATAAATATATTGTATAAGAAAGTTAAGGGGGGAAGTATTGCTTTTATGATTGATATTCAAAAAGATTTTTTATATGCTTGATCCTGCCTGTTGACCGGAACGCTGGAGAATGCCTCGTCAAAGGATCGACGTGCGCACCGCTTCTCACCTCCGTTCCTTTCCGGGATCTACTTCAAGAACCTGCAAAGAAACAATACGGCGCCGCTGCGGCCGATCGCACTCCGACGCTCAAGTCAGTGACGGTATCACCAAATACTAAGAACAAGAACCGTGCAAATCCTCTCTCACAATCAGCTCTATCACTCGCAAGCGTAAAGTGTATGAACTGAACGTGCGTACCTCAGAAAGTTTGTTAAGAGCTCTTATATACCTGGTGGCTTCCTCTCTCCTGGCAGTTACAGACTTGGACACGTGGCTCGTATCCAACTGTACACGTGCCATCATCTGGAGGCTCCCTGACTTGGCGCTGCTTCTACTCTTATTTTGGCTAAGTTACTTATGCATGGTACTGCCCAGTGCATAGCTAACTTAGGAGTGCGATCTCTACTGGAACTGGCGAGTTAGGGGTTTTCATACACCTTCCCTGTGGTCTCGCCGGCCGCCTTCATAACCTGCTGCTTCTCCTTCATCTTCGGCGATGTGCTTGCTCTGGCGATCTCCAATACCTAGGTCGCCTGAATCTACATCTGGCGACTTGATCTTTAACCTGGCGATCGGAATACGCCAACTTAACAACTGGCGACTACACGTGCCTCCCGACTTCCTTCCTATCTGCCAACCTGGCGCCTTGTCAACACGCCTACACTGTAGCAGGATGCCACGTCATCATACCCGACCACCAGGGCGGTACACAAGCCCCCCAGTCTTAAGCGAAGACTTGTCTAGCGAAAAGACTGAAAGAGCCTTCGTTAACACCGATCTACGTGGCACTGACGCAGAATTCCAAGCGATTGTACTTTCTGCTGCTCTGACGCTCCACCAAACCCTTCACTCATCGTTCAACACGTGGCTTCATCAACGGCTCTCTTCATCTGCCGTTAGCGCTTCCTAAAATCATTTCGAAAACCCTTAAACCCATTACGCTCCACTGTTCCATCACTTTCTTCGTGCTTGCAAACGCTCTCACTTCCTTCTGCGAAAGCTCTCGACGTTCTTCAACGCTCTAGATCACCATCTCCCTTCACCGTCTTCCTGATCATCGAAAGGTAACTACTTTCCTTCATCTGCTGGGTTTCCTTGCATTTTCACCGATTTGCATCATCCTGTAACTGCCTGGTGCATACGCTGTGGGTTGTTTTTCCATTTCTCCTTCTGCGTAACTTAGGGCTTTGTCGATCGTCGCAACGAACATACATTCGTTCGTTTTTTTTTCACCTTCCTTCTATGATCGAGTCAGCCTCTGTAACCCCCTGATCATTTTTCCTTTCTTCTTCCTTTGCAGTTGCTATCATGACTCGCACCAAGATTACCCCGAACCCACCTCCTTCAGCACGAAACCTTCCTTCACAAGCACACGACCCAACACAAGTTCGTGGCGCTTCGTCTTCGCAGGCTGTGAGGCCTGCGTCTTCCCAACCTGTCCTGGCTCAGGCGACTCCATCTAACGCTGGAGGAGCCCCCGTCCCTCTGCCAGACTTCAAAACTCTATACCCCTGGGCTAACTCAACCCTTCTGAAGGAGACCTCGTCGATGAACACTGCGGGAGCAGTTTTGCGGTTGACTAAGGGGGACGAGGCCTATCAATCGTTTCACAAGGAGCACGACGAGAAGATGATGGTGCTGCCTTGCCCCGCCGCTCTGCCAGTGTGTGCTGATGACAGAGTAAGCGCCGACGGGCCCTTCTGCTTTGTCTATACAACTTTCTTCAAGAAGGTCAAGCTCAGGTTCCCTCTCACCCGATTCGAGAGGGAACTTCTGACCGAGCTCAACATTGCTGCCGCCCAGCTTCACCCCAACAGCTGGGCGTTTGTTCGAGCCTTTCAAATAACATGCGACCACCTGGGGTTGCCCGCGTCGGTGGACGTGTTTTTGTTCCTTTTCGAGGCCAAGCACCCAGGAGACCGCCTGTGGGTCAGCTTGAATGCGATTGCTGGGAGATCCATTTTTACCATCTTCCAGCAATCGTACAAAGACTGGAAGGGAAAATTCATCCAAGTACGTGCAAACGACAAGGACACCTCCGTTCTTGATGGCTTCCCCTTGTACTGGGTGGACAAGGGGAAAAAGGAGTCCAAGAGCTGCTTCAGGAGGCCCAGAAGTCCTGATAGCATGGGAGCATTGGACAGAGACCTCTGTCTTTTCTGGAAGAGGGTGGCGGACGCCAATATAACATTCCTGACCACCACCTTGATCTCCTTCGAATTCTTTGAGGATCAGCTAGAATTCCAAATAGGTTAGGACATCCAAACTGTTGCTTTGATACTGCTTCTGGGCGTCTTGTGCGATACGCACAAGACTTTGGTTTTACCTTTCCTGCACATATCTGCTCTGCTGCTTATTACCTTATACACTTATCTTTTTCTTCTTTGAGCTAACCCATGCATTTTCGTTTCATGCAGACAACATGTTGGGCAGAAACATGCTCGCCGAATTGAAGGCGCTCGCCCGAAACCACGGGTTGGCGACCGGTTCCCAAACGGTGCCCAACTCGGCGGTCGAGAAGGCCATCGTTCATGGGCGATCACCGCCCAAGGAACCCACCCAGCGCAAGAAACTGGTCCTTAAGAGACCTAAGCGAAAAGCCCCTCAAATCGTCCATGAGGAGGAAGAAGAGGATGACGAGGTCACAGAGGATGGCCTCGTTACGAAAAGGAAGAGGGTGGCACCATCTTCTCCACCTGCTCCACCCCCTCTTCCAACTTCAACACCACCGTCGACGCCTGCTCCTCCTCCATCATCGCCAACGCCACAGGCTCCTCCCTCTCCAGTCCAAGCGATTCCACTGGCCACTGCGCCACCTGCAGCTGAGGCCCAAGAGCCAAATTTCCTGGAGGACCCCCCAAGCGCCTCTACGCCACACATCTCAGCTGGAGGGGGCCCCCCTTCAAACGCTTCAGCTGCAGAAAATGCTCCAATCGGGGATGAGGTGGCTCATACCTCTCCAATCCTGATTACCGAATCCCCGATTGCGTCGCCACGCCAGGAAGCAACCACTGAAGATATTGCCAAGGAAGGTGGCGGCGAGAACCCTCAACAAGCCCCCCTGGCGCCTCTCCAAGCAGCAAACCTTTCCCTTGAAGTCACAAGGATGTGGGAACCTCTAACTGCCAAGTTGAAAACCATAGCAGAGGATATCCCCGCGATCATAACGAGGGCTGTGGAGAGCTCCACCAGGAGGCTTCAAGACGATCTCTTCAACCTCAAGACTGAAAATAGCACTATGAAGGTCGAGGTGGAGAAAATGTCATTCAGCCTGACGCTCGCAGAAATCGAACACTCCCGAGTGGAGGATGCCCTGAATACCGAGCTCAGGCTGGCGCGCAAGGAAGCTGCTGACTTTCGCCGCAAAGTTCACGATCTTGCCCAAGAGAAGGTCGAGTTGGAAAGCAAAATCGTGCCTCTTCGCGCCAAGGCGATCGACCTGGAGGCTCACATTCAAGCTGACGCCGCCAAGGTGCAAAAACTGGAGCAGAGGTCGATCGACCGCGAGAAGCTACTTGGGCAAGTAGAAAAAGCGAGGGACGACGCCATGGCTGATCTCGCCGAGGCAAACAAGGAGAAAGGAAAGATGGCTGCTGAGTTGGCCCAAGCTCAAACGGAATCCAAGAAGGTTACTGACAACCTTCTCCATGCTCAAGAGACCAACGAACAACTCAGAAAGCAGGTTGAAGAGCTGGAGCAGCATAACAAAGAGCTCAAGAAGCAGGTTGAAGAACTTCAAGGGCAAATTGAAGAACTTAAGCTAAATTCTGCTCAGATTCTGGCTGCTGGATTCGAAGCCGCTCGGGAACAATTCGCATGCCTATTCCCCGATCTCGACCTCAGCATGGTGTCGTTGAACAACGAAGTAGTAGATGGAAAGGTCGTTCCTGCTGAAGACTAATCAACTCCACCTCATCTGCTACTTTATGATTTCCCTTGTATATATCTTGTAATAAACTCGCGCCTATGTATTTTTAACAGATACTCATTTCAATCACAAGGCTTGGATATTCTCTCCCCTGACTCCTTTTAAGCGCTTTAACCTTCTTTGCATGTTTAACTTTGTCGGATTTAACTTAGTGATTTTGCAAACGCGACTTTTGACGTAACTGCCTCGAGCCAATTCAAACTTAAGCAATAATCACTTTAAACAACTTGTACTCTTAAGGCAACTAACCTTATTGCAAGAATACCCTTCAAGCAACGAACTGTAACTCAATCATTGGCTCAAACAACGTCCCACTCGACCTGCTTTATCAAACAAGTCTTTCAACCTTCTCGCCGTCGTTTAAACTCTTCCCGATCGCCAAGACCTCTTGGTAACATCAGCTTTTCCTAGCCTCATGCTTTGGCAATCGTTTCTTTATCTGGGGTAGAAGCGCCCTTTGGGATCTTCCTTTGCCCCCCTGAACTTCAGAGCAAAAGACCGGCTGACTAGGCGTTCTCTTCGAACCTACCTTAGCCACCTTTCAAGCTTCTTCCACCCTCTTCGCCATACCTGAACTCGTTCGAGACGAGAAGGATTTTATCTTGCCTATGCTCGCACGTAAGCGAGAAGGTCTTTTAACTCGCCTGAACTCGCTCAACGGCGAGAAGGACTTTATCTGGTGCCTCAACTTGCCCAGGGTGTACATCTCCTCCCCCCTGGATGCACTGAGGACCTTTTCTTTCTCTCGCCTGCACTCGCTCGGCGGCGAGGAGGTCTTTAACTGGCCTTAGTTCGCACAACGGCGATAAGGACTTTATCTGGTGCCTCAACTTGCCCAGGGTGTACATCTCCTCTCCCCTGGATGCACTGAGGACCTTTTCTTTCTCTCGCCTGCACTCGCTCGTCGGCGAGGAGGTCTTTAACTTGCCTCTACATTGCCCCAGGAGTTACATCTTCTCGCTCCCAGAAACACAGAGGACTTTTTCTCTTTCTCGCCTGCACTCGCTCGACGGCGAGGAGGTCTTTTACTTGCCTCAGGACGCGCGAGAGCGTTGAGGTCTTTCATCTGGTGCCTCCGATCGCCGAAAGACGATGAGGACTTTGAAAACTTAACTGGTGCCTCCAATCGCCAAAAAACGATGAGGACTTAAAACTTAACTGGTGCCTCCAATCGCCGAAAAACGATGAGGACTTAAAACCTTTTAGAAAGCACGCGATATATCTTTTCTTGCCTTAAATCATGTACAAATGACAAGGTCTTTCTTCAAAACTTTTGAAAATAGCACACATGCAATCTGAAAACACCTTATACTTCGAAAACTCTTCTTTTATTGGGTGGCCTCATTAAAAACCCTCCTTAGGGAAAAAAGAGTGCCCCCTTCAAACTGTTTTAACAGAGACATTGTAATATAACATTGTGTTTGTCTTCACTTACAAAGCTCTTAACTATAGTACAACTTCAGGTGTGTGGCGTTCCAGGTGCGAGGGATCGCCCCTCCTTCCAGCGTCTCTAAGCGGTAGGCCCCGTTCCCGAGCGCCTCGGTTATTCTGAACGGTCCAGTCCACTTGGGTGACAATTTATTCTCCATCTCGTACTGGTGGGCCTTCCTCATCACCAAGTCGCCCTCTTTAAACTGCCTTGGCATCACCTTCGAGTTGTATCTTCGTTCAACCCTTCTCTTCACGGCCTCAGCCTTCAACCTCGCCTCTTCCCTGACCTCATCCAGCAGATCCAGGTTCAGCCTTCTCTCTTCATTCGAATCTTCCTCTACGAAGTTCTGGAATCTCGGCGAGCTCTCCTGGATCTCCACCGGAATCATGGCATCACACCCATAGACCAAGCTAAACGGGGTCTCATGGGTTCCTGACTGCTCGGTGGTGTGGTACGCCCAGACTATACGGGGCACCTCCTCAGCCCAACTTCCCTTGGCTTTCTCAAGCCTTCTCTTCAAACCTCTCAACAACACCCGATTAGCTGATTCCACCTGGCCATTTGTTTGAGGGTGCTCGACGGATGCAAACACTTGTTGAATTCCCACCCCTTCGCAAAGCTTCTTCAACAGGTGGCTTGCAAACTGCGTCCCATTATCTGACACCAGGCGCTTAGGCACTCCAAACCGGCACACAATGTTCTTCCATACAAAACCTTCGATCTTGTGTGCGGTGATCTGGGCCACTGGTTCTGCTTCAATCCACTTGGTGAAATACTCAATCGCCACCACCAAGTACTTCATTTGCCTGATCGCCAGCGGGAAAGGTCCCAGGATGTCGATTCCCCAAGTATGAAACGGCCAAGGGCTATAGATCGACTTCAACTCCTCGGGAGATGCCTTATGCCAATCGGCGTGCTGCTGGCATTGTTTACAGCATTGAGCATATTTCTTGCAATCTTCTCTCATGGATGGCCAGTAGTAGCTTGCACGGAGAGTCCTCGCGGCCAGAGCTCGACCCCCGACGTGGCTTCCGCATATACCTTCGTGGAGCTCTGCCATAATTCTCGTGCACTTCTCGCCGTGTATACATTCTAGGAGCGGGTGAGTGAACCCAAACCTGTACAGGTCGCCATCAATCAACGTATACTTGCTGGAATTTTTCTTTACCTTCCTAGCTTCCGTCGGATCCAACGGGAGGAGGCCATCTGCCAGGCACCGTTTGTATTGCGTTATCCAAGTGTCTGGCTCATGGGCGGCGCAGACCTGCATCACGTCCACCTTCTCTCCTCGGCATGCTCTAACTCTCGGCGATCTCAGAGTTTCTTGCGTCAAGGACTTATGGCTTCTCGCTGCTCTCTCCGTCGACCTGCTTATCTGAAGGACCAGGTGATCTGCTACAAATGCCCTCGGCGTCTTCAGAGTTTCTTGAATCACCATCCTCTGCCTACCCCCCTTGCCTGAGCTGGCGAGCTTAGCAAGCAAGTCAGCTCGGGCATTCTGCTCTCTGGGCACATGTACTACTTCAAAGGAGGCAAAGGAACTCTTCAATTCCTGCACATACGCCAAGTAAGCCGCCATTTGTGGATCTTTAGCCTGGAACTCGCCTGTTACTTGCCCTGTGACTAGCAGCGAGTCACTCTTAGCCATCAGCACCCTAGCTCCCATCTCCTTGGCCAGCAAAATCCCGGCGATCAGCGCCTCATACTCTGCTTGATTGTTGCTGGCTTTAAAGGCAAACCTCAAAGATTGTTCAATCAGCACCCCGTTGGGTCCTTCCAATATGTCTCCAGCACCGCTGCCCTGCTGGTTCGACGATCCGTCCACCGAAAGTACCCAACGGAAATCGTCTCCTTCAACCCGCGCCGCCTCTGATGAGAGCTCGACCACGAAATCTGCAAAGACTTGCCCCTTCAACTCCTCGCCGAAAACACCACAGCCAGCACAGCCTTCTCCAGGGCCTGATATCTCGTTTCTGGGCCCTGCAACACCTTGCTCACAAAATAAATAGGCTTCTGAGCCTGATCTTGATCCTGGGCGAGCACCGCACTCACCGCCCTCTCAGTCACAGCGAAATACAGCCTGAGAGGGGTTCCCGCCAGCGGTTTGCACAGAACCGGCGGGCTCGCCAGATACTCTTTTAGTTTGACGAAAGCCTCCTCGCACTCTTTCGTCCAAACGAACTTGTTATTGCGCCGCATACATTGAAAATAGGGATGCCCCTTTTCTCCGCTAGCTGACACGAAGCGAGATAGGGCTGCCATCCGACCTGTTAGCTGCTGGACTTCTTTCACCGTAGCCGGGCTTCTCATCGCCAAGATGGCGGCACACTTGTCTGGGTTAGCTTCTATCCCCCTTTCAGTCAAGAGAAAACCCAAAAACTTTCCAGCCTCCACGCCGAAAATGCATTTCTCCGGGTTGAGCTTTAACTTGAACTTGGCGATCGTCGTGAACAATTCTTCCAAGTCCGCAACGTGCTTGCTTTTCTCCTGCGAGGTCACGACCATGTCATCGACGTAGGCTTGCACGTTCCTTCCCAGCATTGGGGCAAGTACTCGATCCATCAACCTCTGGTACGTGGCCCCCGCGTTCTTCAGCCCAAACGGCATCACCTTATAGCAGTAGCACGACCTCTCCGTCATGAAGGCTGTTTTTTCTTCATCCATGGGATGCATCTTGATCTGATTATAGCCCGAGAAGGCATCCAGGAAACTCAGCAGCTTGCACCCTGCAGCACTATCAACCAGGGCATCAATGCTTGGTAAAGGATACGAATCCTTTGGGCAAGCTTTGTTCAGATCGGTGAAATCGACGCACATGCGCCATTTCCCGTTACTCTTCTTCACCAGTACGACATTTGCCAACCATTCAGGGTACTGGACTTCCCTGATGTGGCCTGCAACGAGGAGTTTATGTGTTTCGTCCCTGATCACCTGCCTCCTCTCCTCATTGAATTTTCTTCTCCTTTGTCGCACCGGTCTCACCATGTTGTCCATCGCCAGATGATGGCACAAGAAGTCGGGATCGATCCCGGGCATGTCCGAAGCGGACCAAGCAAACGCGTCCAGATGCCGCTCAATCACCTTGGCGATCTGGTCCTGGAGATCGACCTCTAGAGATCTTTCGAGCTTGAAGATTTTCCCTCCGATCTCCTTCTCGAGCCACTGCTCAACAGGTTTGGGCCTGGATTCTCTGGCGATCACCGCCCTGGCAATTCCCTGTTCCCTTGCTTCCTCGGGGCGATTCCGCGCCTCTTCCTCCTCCAGGCCAGCATTTCTTCATCCTTGGCCGGCGATCTGACCATCTGCGCTCCGAAGCGATTGAGGTAGTCTCTGAGGGACTCCCCATGGTACTGCCTTATATCAAACAGATCATAAGACACCCTGGGCGGTGCCTTATTCACGATGTACTGTTCAACGAAGATCTTTGAGAATTGTTGAAAATTGGTTATGTGGCCGTTAGGCAGGCTCACAAACCACTCCATCGCCGTTCCCTGGAGCGTACTCACGAACATCTTGCAGTAGACGGCGTCTGACCCTCCCGACAGCATCATCTGCGTGTGGAACGTGGTCAGATGAGCCTCTGGATCCTCCACGCCGGTAAAGACAGCCTTAACCGGAACCACGCTCGTGGGAATAGGCGTGTTGGTAATCGCCTGAACAAAAGGCATTGGGAAAACACGAGGTGGCGTCGACGGCGCCACCTCTTCAGCAGAAGAACGTCCTTGCTGCTCCTGAAGAGCTCGACGCAGCTCCTCAGTTACCTTGCTGAGCTCCTCGTTCCTGGCGCGAGAGGCGACCAGGTCCTCATGTATCCTCGCCTGCTCTACGCGCGAGGCTTCCACAGTTGCCTGCAACGAACGCATCATTTCTGCCATCTGCGCCATGGTCATGGCGGCGTCGCCTTCAGCAGCGACAAGCGCCACGGGACTGGAACGATTGCTTCTCATTTTTCTCATTAACTTCAGCGAACCACAGGAATACAGCAAACAACACTTCAACCACGATCGAATCAGCGATCAATCGGAGAAAACTTAAGAACTGCGCAAGAACTCAAGAACACCGCAAACCTTCGAAGAAAACCACAACTTCACCAAAAACCACCGTTTTCCCGTGGACAACCAAACAAGCGAAAGAACTCGAACTTCCACCAAACAGATTGCGCGCAAGCAACAGAAGACCTCACTCCACCGATCGAAAGCCAAACAAACGGTACAAAACGCAAACTCACCGAACGAAATTCAGACAAACCGTGAACGACGGTTGCACCAGCACACAACCACGCAGAAAACTTCGTAAACCTCCGAGAACCCACGCTGTGGATGGGAGCAAGGATTTCTTGTAGTTGGTCCCTAAGCTATTTGGTTTTCATGAAACCTTCTCTAAATGGATTCAGGTTATTCTTTCTTTAGTTATGATATCTATCAAATTAAATGGTTATATGGCTAGGTTTTTTCACTATTGTATAGGTGTTTGTCAAGGAAGCCCTCTCTCCCTATTTCCTTTTTTGTCTTACTGAAGAAGTCCTAAGTAGAACGATCTCTCACCTTATATCCTGCAAAAAAGATATTTCCCAAGGTTGGTCTAAAAGGCTTTAAGTTTCTTTCTCGTGTTCTTTATACAAATGATATCCTTGTGTTTTTGCAGGGTTGACTAACTTTAACTAATCTTGTGATGTTCTTATATTCTTATTGTACTTCTTTGAGTTAGTACATTAACTATGCTAAAAGCAATTTTTCTCTACTAATGATTATGTTAGCTTTGTTAGAAAAGTTAAGTCTATTCTGAAGTGTAGTCGTGGGACCATACCTTTTGTTTATCTTGGTGCCCCTATTTTTTGGGTGCTCCTAAAACCCAATTTCTTTAGCTGCTTACAGATAAAATTAGAATTAAACTTGCCCCTTGGAAAGGTAAAGCTCTGAGTATGACTGGTATAATTCATATGGTTAATACTGTTATTATTGGATTTCTCTCCTACACTTCCATGTCTATAAATGACTTGTTAGTTTGCTTAAATAAATTTACCAGTGTGTCAAAAACTTCATTTGGATTAGAAATATCTTCAACCAAGGTTATGTCATTGTGAATTGGTTTAAAGTTTGTTCTCCTGAGACAGAAGGTGGTCCAGGTTACTAATTTTTAGGTTGAAAATAAGGCCTATCTTCTCAAGTTAGCTTGGGATTTTGCTTACAGTGAGAAACCTTAGTCTCTTATGCAAGTTAGGTTTTTTAAGAATAAATATAAGAAGATTCTTATTTTTATACCTTTTTCCATATGGTCAGGTATCAATAATTTATATGATGTGGTCTTTGAAAAAACTTCTTAGACCGTGGGAAAGGAATAATGTTAATTTTTGGAATGACCTTTGGTGCTCTCCTAGATGTTTATCCTTCATTACAGGTGTTCCTTATTCCAATAGGCTTAAGCTTTCTTCTAAAGTCTATAAGGCTTGGAATGGGAGATTTTGGTCTCTTCCCTCTACTTTGCCTAATATACTTGAGTTTCAAGTTTGAAGAATATTGCTATTTCTCAAGAGAAGGATGTTCCTAATTGGATGCATGTGGAGTTCTCATTTTAAATCAAAAGTATTCTCGCCTTTTTTTCCGCTCTTGGAAACATTTGTGATTGGGGTAATATTATTTGGCCATCTTCCATTTCCCCTGCTAAAACCTTGGTTTTATGGAAACTCATTCGCAATAGGTTGCCTAATGATCTAGAGGATTAACATAGAGGGTGTTTTTTATGCTTTATGTGTTCTTTATGTAAATATCACGAGGAGTCTATTTCTCATATCTTTTTTTAATGCTCTAATGTTATGTGTGTTTCGACTTGGCTTCAACAAGTTTTCCCTAGGATGACTTTTTCTTCTTCTGAAGACCTTATATCTTTTTATTAAGTCTCCTAGGAGCCCTATTGTTAAACTGGTCAGACTTATTGCTATCTCATTTTTGGTTTGGATGATTTTGAGGAGGAAGAACCATTCCAGGTTTCAAGAAGAGATTAATACCCATTTTGCCATTGATTCTATTAAGAGCTACATTAGAATGTTAGGTAATTCTTATAATAAATCTATGTATAATGGTATATTTGAATTTTCTATCTCGAGGTTCTCTCATATCAGTACTAGGCCTACAAAAGTTTCAAAGCATACCCATGTTTTATGGAGTTTTCCTCTTGCTGACTCAATTAAAGTCAACATTGTTGGTGCTACTAAATTTTCAAAGCATACCCATGTTTTATGGAGTTTGGCTTGAAATATGATACATATAATATGTTTGTATTGTGGGAAATATGGTCATAAGGTGGTTGATGGAGGATCATCTGAAAGGATACACATTGGGTTTTTAACTAGGGTCATAGCTAGAAGAATGGAAGAAGAGGGAGATCAGAAAAATCTATGTTTATGGAGAATTAATTTTTAACTTTTCTTCCAAATTTCCTAGTCTTATAAATTTGTACAAATCAGTATAGGCTATATTTTGGGCTTGTATTCCGGCCATTATCTTGGGTCATATTTTGGGCCAATTTTCATGGGCCATGTATTGGGCCAATTAGAGTATGGTGTAAATAGAGAAAGAAAAACTAAAGTTACAATTGGGCCTCCTTGAACCCAATGCAACTCTAGACCATCTAGGGTGCACAAATAAATTACTAGAGTGCAAATAGAAAACATGGCGTGTTTTCTATGAGTGAAGGGTTTTTAGGGTTAAAGATTTCACCTTAGCTTCCCATAGCACTATAAATACTAATGTTAGCCATTTTGTAAATAAGATTTGAATTGATAATGAAATGTTGCCCAAGTTGCTAGCTCATTTGTCTTCAAATTCTCACTCTCAAGTTTGCACTTCTATTTGTGTTTTGCTTGAATCTTCTTAGAAGTTGGTCACACCTCTTCTAAGCCTCTACCGCTCCTATTCATTACATCTTCTCCAACTTCAATTCAGTAATTGATGTCACTTTCCAAGTCCATTCTTCCGCAACATACAAAACTACAACAAAGAAGTAGCCAAAACAAGTTAGGATTGCATCAGTGGTTGAGTTGGTGGTCGTCTAGGAAGGCAACTGATGCGAATCAAGTCATTAAGGAGATGCCCAAGGATGCTAATTTACACAATCTGAAGTCATCTTAAAGTAGAGACCTCACCAGAGGGAGAAATGGACAAGGACCAGAGCACCTAAAGTTCTTCCTGCTGGTCTTTTTAATGTTTAGAATATGTTGTAAATAAGTTGGGCTCACTTTAGGGGTCCAAATAGCAAAGATAGGCTAGAATAAGGTACCATTAGCATAATAAGGGGTGTGTGTGTAGCATTTTAGCTTGTTCCTAGCCTTTTTGGGAGGCATTTTGACCTACTTTCTAGAAGGACAAGCCTAGGATGCAGGTTTGACTTAGTCAAACCCTAAGGCTGCCCATTTTTTCCCTTTTCCCATCCTACCCCTTTAGCTTGTTCTCCAAGGCTCCTTCACTTATAAATAGGAGGCCTACCTAGTGTATTTTACAGGTTGAATGAAATAGAGAAAAGTTACTTTGCACATTTTGTATGAGATGCTAGTGAGGCTTGTTCCTCTTAGTCTTTAGTCTTATCTTGTGAGAATTTGAGAGCTCTCAAGTGGCGGCTTCCAACACTTATCTTGGAGTCATTTCATCATCCAAGTGGCGTGTTCATCATCTCAAATTCCATTTCTCATAAGCTTCCTTTTCCTTCATCTTTTCCTTCCATTGTCATTCCATTCAATTCATAAATATGTTATTGTTTTGCTTCCTTGTTTTCTATTCGTTCATTTCCTTTTGCTAATGCTTTCATTGTTTAATTCCGCACCATATCTTGTCATCATCTTCACCTTATAATTGTGTTTTCCTTTTGCCTTTGTGAAATAAACCTTCACATCTACTTAACCACTTGGTTAAGTTAATGTCCAGTGGGGATTTTCCTTAGGTTTTCCACTACAAAAAAACATGTATAAAGTGACGGTTTTAATATGGCGATTATTAATAACTGCCACAATCTGCCGTATAATACGACATTTTAGTAACCGCCACAATGATCCTTTAGAATATGGCATTTTTAACTGCCACAATTATCCTTCAGAATAAGATTCCCGCATTTGCTTTCCCTCCTATACCATTCCTTTTTATTTTCATTTAAAAAAAAAATAAAAAATTTGTTGAAAACTGATTTTGTTTTTGAAACCGTGCCTCCCACTCTTTGGAAACCAACCTTGTCTCCCACTTTGGAAACCAAGGTCTTCCCCCTCTAGTATCTTCATGAAATCAGCAGCGTTTTCTCTTCCCCTTCTTTGGAAACCAGCGTTGTCTCCCACTTTGGAAACCAACATCTTCCCCCTCTAGTGTCTTCATGAAACCAACAGCGTTTTCTCTTCCCCTTCTTTGGAAACCAGTGTTGTCTCCCACTTTGGAAACCAACGTCTTCCCCCTCTAGTGTCTTCATGAAACCAGCAGCATTTTCTCTTCCCCTTCTCCGCTAACACGACCTTCACGACCCACGAAACCCTTAGGCGACCTTCACAAAACCCTAACACCCACTCATCTGTCCGCCATTGCCACCTCCGCTCAAGGTTGTTCCTTTGACCTTCAAGAAACCCTGAGTCCGCCATTGCCGCCTCCGCGCTAGGTTGTTTCAGGTTTGTGCTCACGAAACCCTAAACCTCTGTCTTGGGAATGTATTGTTTGAAATTGTTATACGTTAAAATCGTTAACAGGTAAAGTCACACACTGTACTTCTCTCTTTGCACTTGCACACCATGTATATGTGAAAAGTGGTTAGCAGATTTGTGATTCGTTGTGATATAAAACTTTTTACAAGGAACCATGAATTTTAGCTCCGTAAAGTTTTTAGATTTGTTATTGATTAGAGAGATGTATGGTGTTTAAAATAATAAAAGTAGTTGATAATATGCAATGATTGAACCCAAACTAATTGTTGTTGAAATATATTCAAGGTCGATCTAAATAAGTGAATGAGATAGTTGCAGAAGAGATAGGAAAAAGAAAAACAAAAGAAGTGTATGAGATATTTTACCTCACTGGTTCACTGCTGCACGCAGTTTGTAGTTCACTAGGGTGAGTGTAGTTGGTTCAGTCAAGCACTGGAGCTCATAACATCTTCAAGTGTCATGTCAGCTACACCATTAACAAAACTCTTTAACAGAAAGCACAACCTTAGTGTTGTCTCTAATGCCTAATTTTCATATCTTTTAATGGTTTTATGTTTAGTTGTTGCTGCTAGAGTGATTTGTGTTTTCCTTTTTTTTTATATAAAAGTGGATGAGAATATTGCATTATGTTTATTCAGAGATCAAATGCTTTTGATTCTACAAAGATGGCCTGAGTATAAGTTATGTGTTTGTTTGTTTTCACTTTTTATGTGTTTGTTTGTTTTCACTTTTTTTTATGTATGACTAGAGTTAGTTATAACTTACACATGGTGAATTACTGGTTAACAGGTGAATTTGATTGGGTTGTTGTAGACAACTTGGTTCATGGTACTACAAATCTTAAACATAGTTTGAATGCAAATTTGAGATGTGGTTGTGACCAATAACTTTGGCCTTTCAAGTACTAAAGCGCTGCTGCAGCTCTGTTTTAATGCTTTCTGTTATGTCCTTCCAGCTTGCACTTTTGGTTATAGAATAAATAAATAAATGGGTTCCTTTTCTTTCTTTTTAAAATCCTGCTTCCAATTTGCCTTCTTTTGTGCTTGTATTGAGGACTTGGCGTGAAACGTGAAAGTAATGATTTCTAAGATGGAGTTAGAATATAATAGAACTGTACAGTTCATTTATTTATTTATTTTTGGAGTTTCAGAGATAAATTTTTAAACTCCCTTCAATTCCTGAATAAGCGTTTGGTTTGCTGGGATAGGGATAGGGATAGGGATAGGGATAGGGATAAGCATATTTTTGTTTTATTATGTAGACTTAATTTTCCTTGAAAAGTCCAAAGTATGATCGGGGTAAAAGGAAAAGGCCCGTAATATTCCTGTGGAAGAATCAGTCAAATTTATGATTTGATAAAAGTATATGCCCATCAAATGTTCCATCAAATAAATTTATGAATAAACTAGATGTAAACAACGAGGAAGCAGTGACTTTTTTTTTTGTGCATGTGATAAGTTGCTTCACGAGAATTTGCTTAAACAGTGACAATGATCCATTGGTTTTTTTGTGTTGGGTTTGGTCCCAAAGCAGTATAGGAACGTGAAGGGAACATGAATCTGAGTTATGGATTATTGATTTGGATCCTTTAAGATAGAGTTTGGGTGAAGAAAAGCTAAGAAAGTGGGAAAATAGGACAAATGAGAAGCCAGGCATGGTCCTAACTAAGTGGCTTGCTTTCCACGATGCTGCAGCGTAATTGGGATTGGAGCTTCAAATTTGGTCATTAGATAAGATGAATAAACAACAACATTTACGTTACAAAAAGTATTCTATTTGGATCAATTGACACCATTGAACTCTATAAAATGAATTATCTCAACTTGTTCTTGTATGTCTGCATTGTTTAAAAATTAGATCTTAAAGGTTATTTTTATGTATTTTCCAATGTGTAACGTGCTATTTTTTTTTTGTTTTCTTGCAGGTTTATTTTATTTCTTACACCATACTGTTCCAGGATAATATTGCAAATTCAGGTCCAACCCTAGGAATTTATTACAGGTTTAGCCATTTAGTTTTATTCTACTTAAGCATGAGTCAGTTTTAGCCATTTGCAAGATACTCTTATTGTAGTTTTATTGTTTTTGAGCTTGTGTAACCACATTTGTATATGGCTAACCTTAGATCTTGTGAAACCTTGAATAACTAGTAGTTAAATTTTGACTGTTAAAGCAAGTGTAACAGGAGTCTAGTTTTTTGTTTTTCAATTGTTTCAGATGATATATTATGTATAAGGATAGTGACACCATTGAAATGTTTTCTTTAATTCATTTATATATAAGTGATAAAAAAAATAACAAACCCAAAAATTTGTATAAAAGTCCCAACAACACTTAAAACTTATACTATGTTCAAAGACCTGAAAAAAAAAGCTGAACCACGAGAAGGACCTTGCAGCAAACATCATTCATGATAAACATACTAAGATAACTAAAATTCTAGATAGTTAGCACGTGTACCTCTCTAAGGATGGTCCAAGAAACATTCTCAGTGCAAGGAGGAATAGTCAACGAGCCCATATACCTGTAATACTGCTTGTAGAAAATTTTGATTTGCCTAGGGTCAACTACACCCACCATTCTTTCTGCTTCCGTGCTATTAGAAATGGCCTTTATATGATTGGTTAACTACAAAAAGCAAGGGTTCATGTCTTACTTCAACTTTTATTATATATTAGCCTTTACAGACTTAGACATATTCATGCACAATGAGACACACAAAAATTTAATTTACCGATGACAAGAAAGAATCTGGTCTTCTTCCAATCTTGTACAGTATTCCTATCACAGTTGTCTGTCCAGATGGAGTTTCGTGCACTATGTGTAACTCTAGATCAAACCTGTAGTGCAATTCTATCCTTCAGTATTTTTTACATGTATAAGGTAAATATTCCAGGTAACAATATACAACAAAGGCACAAAGCAACCACAGTGCACAAACCATGTATTTTTTTATGAAATATGCAAAGATTTATATGAAATTTAGAGCGATATTATCATAATTTAATTCTCTATAAATTCAAAAGAAGTATATGATTACCTTTGGCCATCTATGGTGTGTTCAGAGGGGGAATGCAAGTGACATTGGTTGAGCACGTGATTAATTTCATTAATTTGAAGATGACCTGCACCAACAACCCTTTCTATTTTATTTCTTACACTATACTTTTCCAGGATAATATTGCAAATTCAGGTCCAACCCCAGGAATTTATTTCAAGTTTAGCCATTTATTTTTATTCTACTTAAGCATGAGTCGGTTTTAGCCATTTGCAAGATACTCTTATTGTAGTTTTATTGTTTTTGAGCTTGTGTAACACATTTGTATATGGCTAACCTTAGATCTTGTGAAACCTTGAATAACTGGTAGTTAAATTTTGACTGCATTGTGTTAGCTTATAGACTAATTTTCCATATTTAAGAAACTAAATTTCTATGTTGAAGAAGTATTTCATGTTTGCAGATATAAAATATTGTTGGTACCTTGAATAGTTCTGCATTATTGAAAAGATCACCTTTTATTTGATAAACATTGATTCATTGAAACCTGTCACTGGTTTAAGTTGATGATTAAACTCCTTGCTGGCCTTGTGGCTGAATAAGTATGACCCCACCTTGAAAAATCGTTTGCATCATCAACATGTTCTTTATTTGATAATGGTTATTTATAGAATGATTAAGAAATTCATAGAGACAACAATTGATCCAAACCAACTTGCAAATTGGTTTGGATCTAACTTTATATTCAACCATCCAGATCTGTTTTGAAGCGTATAGATTGGTTGTATAATTAAAATTTTGTTTGTGTGACCCATAAAATTTACCAAAAGCTAGTTTGGTAAATGTAGGTTCTGATTAACTATTTTATGTAGTTAACACATTTATGTAAGTAATTTTTTGTTATGGTGTTTTGTTTTGTAGTCATGCCAATTGATAAGAGTTGGAATTCTAAACCACGAAACACCATTGAATATGAAAATGGTTTGAATGAATTTTTGGAATTTGCATTTGGACATGTTAATGGTGTTGTCATAAAGTGTCCGTGTTCAAAGTGTGGTTTCAATAAGTGGCAAACAAGGGATGTAGTTCAAGAACACTTAACATGTAGCACTTTTCCTCAAAACTACCAAACTTGGTATATGCACGGTGAAGGACTAAGTGGAAATGAGTATGTGGTTATTCCAAGAGCGCATGTCATTGAAGATGTCATAGAATCTCATAATCCAATGGAAGACATGTTGAACGATGCATTTGGGTTTATGGGGGCACCACGATGATCACATTGATGAGGGTACTCAAGATGATGGTGTACAAGATGATATGTTGCATGGTGAAGGAAATACAAACTTTGATGCGTTGTTGAAGGACAATAATGAACCACTATATGAAGGTTGTACCAAGTATTCAAAGTTATCATTCATGTTGAAGTTGTATCATATAAAATGCATGTGTAGAATGAGTGATAAAGAAATGACCATGATTCTAGACTTGCTAAAGGACGCATTTGAACATGCTAAGTTTCCTAACGCATTTGTAATTATATTATCCTTTTTGGAATATATAGAAAATTGAGACTGGTAGGAACATTGGCCGAGCTGAGATGTGGAAGATCACACACAAGAGGAAGAATGACACGTATGTTAATGATGAAGCTATGGAGATTGGGGTAACTTCTAATTATATCAGTTTTGAACCTCTCATTTTCTTCTTTATGTTGAACAAAGTAATTGTTTTTTTTTGTATATACTGTTTTTGAGACATACTATTTTGGATTTGGATACTGATCTGGATATTGTTTTGGACTATTTTGGACTATTTTAGATACTGTCTTAGACTGTTTTGGATTGTTTTGGGTTATTTTGGACACTGTCTTGGACTGTTTTAGGAACATATTGTCTCTACCATGGGTATATATTGTTTTGGACTGTTTTGAATTGTTTTGGATTGTTTTGGGCTATTTTGGATACTGTTTTGGACACTGTTTTGGGAACATATTGTGTCTGCCATGAGTATATACTATTTTGGACTGTTTTGGGCTATTTTGGATACTGTCTTGAACTGTTTTGGATTGTTTTGGAAACACTTTGTCTCTACCATGGGTATATATTGTTTTGGACTATTTTGAATTGTTTTGGGCTATTTTGGATACTATCTTGAACTATTTTGGATTGTTTTGGGAACACTTTGTCTCTACCATGGGTATATATTGTTTTGGATTGTTTTGAATTGTTTTGGGCTATTTTGGATATTGTCTTCAACTGTTTTAGGAACATATTGTCTCTACCATGGGTATATCTTGTTTTGGATTATTTTGGGTTATTTTGGATACTTCCTTGGACTGTTTTGGGAACATATTGTCTCTATCATGGGTATATATTGTTTTGGACTGTTTTGGATTGTTTTGGGCTATTTTGGATACTGTCTTGGACTGTTTTGGGAAGACGAACATTAAAGTTGGTTGCTTCCATTTTTATGTAGGATAAAATTGATGAGCTAATGCTGGAAAATCCAGAAACTGCATCACATATATCTCCAAATGATCCTGTTGGTGTCATTTTTGAAAAGGAACATCCAGGGAGGGTTAGAGGACTTTCATATGGAGCTTGTCCTACCCTTGCTTTCAGAAAATCCACAACAAGGGTAAGCAATATGAATAATGGTTCCTCTAGTGGTGGGTCTTCAACAAATGTTGAAGAAAAGGTAGAAAAGATGGCAATTGAACTTGCAGTTGTAAGGAGCCAAATGCATACTATGCTAGCCTACATTGCTTCTAGACCAGACGTGCCGTAACATTTTGCTGCAATGGGAGCAAATTTGGTACAAGCATCTATTAATGAGGTATAAATTACTATACTTAAAATTTTATTATAATATTGTTTTCATTTATTTTTTAAAAATTGTCAATTAATTTTAAACATATTTTAACATTCCAGGCACCGGATGTTGCTAGTGGTGCTCCATCACCAAACTAGAATATAAGATCAAGTGGAGGGAGTAAGACAAATTAGGATTGATAATTTACTTGTAATATGTTTAGAAAGTGAAACAATTTACATTTTGACAATTTAATTTACTTGTTGTTTGGTTTAGTTTCACATTATCAACTTTGTTCTTTCAATGAATGATTGAACTCATCTTTTGATTATTATATTTCTCAATTTTAATTATATTATGAAATTAGTTTATGTTATAACTTAATTATACATATTATGAAACATAACATCAAATTAATTAATATTATAAAATAGAATTAAATAAATTATTATAAATATTAAAAATAAAATTAAAGTTTAATTATTATATGAAATTAAATAATATTATGAAATTAAATTATAAAATAGAATTAAATAAATTATTATAAATATTAAAAATAAAGTTAAATATTTAATATTCAGTTTTAAAATTACGCCAATTGCACGCTTAAAACTGTCACATTATATAATGCATACTATGGCGTCTGCTACAACGGTTCTCATTTGACCGCCACATTAAACTTTGTGGCGGCAAGAATTCAGGTGATACGCGATACCGCCACAGACGTATAATGCGGCGGTTAAAAACGCCAGTTTTTGCGAAAATAACTGCCGCATTATACACGTTTTTTTGTAGTGTTCACTCTTAATTGCTTAAAAATCTCAATCATAAATCTAAAGTGTCACCTAAATGAACAATCCTAAAATCAATTAACATCAGCAACTGATGCCTGATGCCAAGAATGAGGATGAAGTGCGAAAATCCATATAAGAGAATAAGGTAACAAATATAATTACAAACAATGTTTCAATAATATCTTCGTTTTACTACTAAAGAAGATGCAAAATGGTGATAAAGGAGCTTTCCAAAATCATCATTTGTTTTAGTTTAGGAAATTGGTTAAATATCTTACGAAGAAAATGTGATAAAGTCTATTTTAAATTAGCGAAATGAATAATAAACAAGTTTAAATATGTTATTATTATCAATTTTGAGAAGGAATAAGTCTTTTTTTTTTATGTAGAACATTTTTTGTAAGCTAAAATGTTCCTCAAATAAGTGTGGATCATCAAGTAAAAAGAGTGTAGAATCATGAAGTAAGGGATTTTACAAAGAGTCTTCCTCGAAGGGTTGGTGCTACACCTCAAAATTCTACTCTCGACAATCTAGTCTTCACATCTTAATCATAATAGTCTAGTCCAATATTAACAAACTTAAAAATCCTTAGTGTCTTGATCTAACAAATAATATTAAATATTGATAGATTATTGTTTTCATCAAGTTTATAATTAAAAAAAAGTAAACAATCTAATTATGGAAATTGATGTGATTCCACTAGCACAATTAGAATGATTCTTGATATTCTTAGGAATCATCTTGAGTTGGTTAAGAGCTAGGCACTTTATCATAGAAATGGATCAAGGTTCTATGAACAAGAACTCACCAAAACTAGTGCCAAAACACAAACTCATATAGAAGTTCCAATTATTGTCGAATTGAACCGAACAAAAAGGCACAAAAGCTAAGCAAACTGAAATTGAATGCTGGAAATTAAAATGAACCGAACAAAAAGCTGGAAAATGAAGAAGAAAGATGAAGAACAGCAAGGCATAATGAAAGAATCGAAGCAACACAAATTAAAGCTAAAACTGCCGAACCAAATTCAACAAGGAAACAAGCTAAGACAAGGAAATAACAAAAGAAGAAAGGAAGGAGAAGAGAGTGCTCAAGAAGATGGGTGAATGGTTGTATGATCACGCCACTAGAAGGATGGATGCTCCTAGATGAGTGTGCTGCCGCCACTTGAGGACACCATGGATCCTTCAAGATGAGACTAGAGAAGAAGGCTCAAAAGCTCTCCAATGATCACTCAAAATTTGAGTATAGTTTCTTTTTTCTAAAATTCAAATCTGAAATTTACAAAGGAAGCACCTCTATTTGTAGCCTAAGGTGCTGAAATGCAAGCTTAAACAATTTCAAATTTCCCCCCTAAACACATTCTAGAACCGGCGCCTATTTACAAGGCATGAGGAAGGTGTGACCTCTTCCTTCACTTTGGCACCTCCTATTCTACTCCTACACTTATCTACTAATGCACCCCCCCTCCTAAAGCTCCTAACTAAAGCCTAAAAGATGCTATAACAAAAGAGGTTTCTAATGTTTCCCTCTAAGCACCTTCAACCAAAGAAATTACAAAAAGAGAAAATAAATGTCCCCTAGCTCCTAAAGCTTTGAACATGCTTCTTGTAAGCCTTTGAGGTGGGCTTTGACCTCCATGGGCGTCCTCTATTTGTGCCTCTACCTCTTCTTGACCTTGTTGATTAGCCTCCATGTCCTCTTGAGCTTGATCTCCATCATACTCCCCGAGTTGGAGAGAATTCGACCACGAATTCTGGAGACCTACAGAAAAAGGAGTTAGATCGCTGACATTAAAAGTATGACTACCTAAGAATGTATCAGGCATATCTAACTCATAAGCATTGTAATTAATCCTCTTGAGGATTTGGAAAGGTCCATCCCCTCGAGGCATTAGTTTGGACTTCCTTTGAGTAGGAAAGCGATCCTTCCTCAAGTGAAGCCAAACCCAATCGCCCTCATCAAACAACAATGCTTTTCTCCTTTTATTGGCAAGTTCAGCATACTTGCCAACCTTCTTGTCAATTCTCTTCTTGATGTCTTTATGCAAAGTTTTCACAAAAGAAGCCTTTTCATCACCATCTTTGCACAAGACATCTCCAAGAAGGGGAATAGGAAGAAGATCAAGAGGTGTTAGGGGATTAAACCCATAGACTACCTCAAAAGGAGAATATGAGGTGGTAGAATTTACTACACGATTATATGCAAACTCAACATGGGGTAGTAAATTCTCCCACACTCTAGGATTCCCCGAAATAAAACATCTCAATAGTTGTCCCAAAGTTCTATTCACCACCTCGGTTTGACCATCAGTTTGTGGGTGGCAAGTGGTAGAAAATAAAAGCTTAGTCCCAAGCTTGCCCCACAAGGTCTTCCAAAAGTGACTCAAGAACTTGGGATCTCTATCGGACACTATAGACCTAGGAATCCCATGTAGGCGAACCACTTCTTGGAAGAAGAGGTTTGCAATGTGGCATGCATCATCCACTTTGTGGCAAGGAATAAAGTGAGCCATCTTTGAAAAACGATCCACTACCACAAAAATGGAGTCCTTTCCCTTTGATGTCTTGGGTAAGCCTAAGATGAAATCCATAGATATATCTACCCAAGGCATTGAAGGGATAGGAAGAGGAGTATATAGACCATGGGGATGCATTTTAGACTTAGCTTTGCGGCAAGCTATGCATTTATCACACAAACTATGAACATGTTTATGCATATGAGGCCAAAAGAAATGTTCATGCAACACATCCAAAGTTTTAGCAACCCCAAAATGTCCCATTAAACCCCCCTCATGAGCTTCTCTAACAAGAGATAATCTAATAGAGCATTGAGGCACACAAAGACGTTTTCCTTTAAAAAGAAAGCCATCTTGAATAAAAAAATCTTTGTGTCCTCCCTTAAGACACTCTTGATAGATGAGAGAAAAATCAAGGTCATCATGATAAAGTTCCTTAATGTGATCAAAACCAAGATATTGAGAGCTTAAAAGATTTAGCAAAGTGTATCTTCTAGAAAGAGCATCCGCCACAATATTTACTTTGCCTTGCTTGTGTTTGATCACATAAGGAAATTGCTCAATGAATTCCACCCACTTAGCATGCCTCTTGTTAAGTTTGTTTTGGCTTTTCAAATATTTAAGAGATTCATGATCACTATGTATCACAAACTCTTTGGGAAAAAGATAGTGTTGCCAAGTAAACAAAGCCCTAGTGCATATAATTCCTTATCATAGGTGGAATAATTGAGATGACTTCCCTTCAATTTCTCACTAAAATAGGCTATGGGGTGGCCCTCTTGAAGGAGAACAGCCCCAATACCTATGCTTGAAGCATCACACTCAATCTCAAATGTCTTAGTGAAATTAGGAAGGGCCAAGATGGGAGCATTAGTCAATTTTTCTTTCAAAGTGTCAAAAGCATTTTGTTGTGCTTCTCCTCAATTAAAGACCACATCCTTTTTCACTATGTCATTGAGTGGTGCGGCAATGGTACCAAAGTTTGGGACAAATCTTCTATAGAAAGAAGCAAGTCCATGAAAACTTCGGACCTCATTCAAAGATTTCGGTGTAGGCCAATTTTGAATGGCCATCACCTTTGTTTTGTCCAGATGGACCCCTTTGCAACTCACAACAAACCCTAGGAATTCTATATGATCAAGAGCAAACATACATTTAGCAAGGTTAGCATACAAATGTTCCTTCCTAAGGGTTTCTAAAACTTGACTAACATGCAACCTAAGGTCATTCAAAGATAAGCTATAAATGAGAATGTCATCAAAGTAAACAACAACAAACTTACCAGTGAAAGGTCTAAGAACATGATGCATGAGGCGCATGAAAGTACTTGGTGCATTAGTTAGGCCAAAAGGCATAACTAACCACTCATATAAACCAAAGTTGGTCTTAAAAGCCGTCTTCCATTCATCACCCAGTTTGATACGGATTTGATTGTAGCCGCTTTTAAGATCAATCTTTGAAAAGATTTTTGAGCCATGTAATTCATCCAACAAATCATCTAGTCTAGGTATGGGATGCCTATACTTAATTGTTATGTTATTGATGGCCCTACAATCCGAACACATTCGCCATGTGCCATCCTTTTTTGGCACTAAGATGATAGGCATAGCACAAGGACTCATGCTATCTTGCACCCACCCTTTCTCAATCAAAGCCTCAACTTGTTGGCGAATTTCCTTGGTTTCACTTGGATTGGTCCTATATGCTGGACGGTTTGGTAAAGAAGAGCCCGGTATCAAATCAATTTGGTGCTCAATCCCTCTCAAAGGTGGAAGTCCATTTGGAGGATCTTGAAACACATCTTGGAACTCTTCTACCAAATTTTCCAAGCAATGAGGACTATCAACAAGTGATTCTACTCTAAGAGTTCTAGGGATGGCTAAGAAAAGAGGATGATGAGCCACTATTTCCCTTTCAATGTCACGCCTAGACACAAGGAGTGTAGGCTTAGAACTCTTATCTTTTTTATCTTTTTCACTCTCCCTCTTTTTCTTCATGATAACTTGGTCCTCATGGACTTCTCTTGGAGAGAGATTTTAAAGTAACCTTGTGACCATGGAATTCAAAAGATAGTTTGTTGGTAAAGCCATCATGTAAAACTTTTCTATCAAATTGCCAAGGCCTTCCCAAAAGAACATGAGTGGCTTCCATGGGCACAACATCACATAATACCTCATCTTTGTATTTTCCAATGGAGAAATGGATGAGGACTTGTTTATTGACAATTATTTCTCCTACTTCACTAAGCCATTGTAATTTGTAGGGCTTTGTATGAGAGATAGTAGGCAATCCAAGCTTATCTACTACTCTTGTACTAGCCACATTTGCACAACTACCCCCATCCACTATCAAGGAACAAATGTTGTTTTGAATAAGACATCTTGTACGGAAAATATTTTCCCTTTGACTTTCATCAAAAGGTTGTGAAACTTGTCCAAGAAGTCTTCTCACAACTAACAAGTCCCCTTCAAGTGGATATTCGCTCTCTTCCTCACTAGATGCATGAGAATGCAATGAATGCTTAGGAGAATCCGAATCATGCTCACTAACTACAATGCCCTCATGCATGTACATACTTCGTTTGGAAGGACAATTTACAGCTATATGACCATAACCCTTACATTTAAAGCATTTAGTATTGGATGTTCTAGTGGGAGACTTAGGTCTAGAAGTAGATGGCTTAGTTTCCTTGGGTTTGAAAGAAGAATCTTTGGAAGGATGTTTAGAAAAAGAATTTTTGTTTCTCCAAGACTTGGAGTAGTATCCATCATTGGAAGCATTTTTGAAAGAGTTTTTCTTAGCAAGTTGGGCTTCCACCTTCATTGCAAGATGAACTAAAGAGCCCAATGATGAATACTCTTGTAACTCAACAATGTCTTGAATATCCTTCCTAAGACCACTCACAAACCTAGCAATCATAGTTTCCTCACTCTCTTCTAATTCAATTTTAAGCACAAGCGTCTCAAGCTCCTTATAATATTCATCCACATTTAGCGTGCCTTGTTGAAACCGTTGGAGTCTCAACATGAGGTCTTTCCTAAAATGTGGGGGCACAAACCTAGCGCGCATATGATCCTTTAAAGAGTTCCAAGAGTCCACGGGAGGACCCTTGTGATAGATAATGTCCTTTACAATTCCATGCCACCATTTCATGGCATAATCACTAAACTCTAGGGTGGCTAGCTTAAGCTTATGCTCATCTTGGATCTCATGGATCTCAAATATTTGTTCACACTTAGCCTCCCAATCTAAATATACATTAGGATCACTAGAGCCATTAAAACAAGGAAGCTTGACCGAAGGAAGCCTAGACTTTGCATCATGATAGAAGCCATTGCCGTAGTGAGTTCTTTCCCCTTGGTGATGATGTCTTTGTCCATGGACTTGGGGTGGAGTTCTCCTTCTCCTATGCTCATCTTCACGGCCAAAATCATTGGAAGAAGCTCTTGTTGAAGGTCTATGATGCTCATCATGGATTGAAGGAGATGGTCTAGCTTGTTGCACCTCCATCTTTTGCAATTTCTCCTCCAAGCGTCTAATGGTTCTTTGAGCTTCATGTAATTCACCAAGGATTGAAGCTTTGGAAGGAGAATTCTGCTTGTATGATGCATCACTTGAAAATCCAGCCATTTTGGAAATAAAAACAGCAAACACACAAAAACAGCAAACAAGTTAAGAAACAAAAATTAGCAAAAATAGTGAGTGTGGCCAGCAAGAATGCCGAAGTGAAAAGAGGCAGAAAAAGAGGTCACTCTCAAAGAAATAATGTCCTTGCACCAATCTGATCTTGAGGCCTTGGAATCCTCAAATGAAAGATGTCAAAGCAAGCACACCAATCTCAAAGGCAACCACCACAAAACCAAAGAAACAATAAAGACAAACAAGAAAAGGTATAAGCAAAGAAAGGTAATTGCAAAAGGAAAACAATATGTAAGACAAACTCAAAGAGTAAGGAATGAAAGACAATCAAGAAAATAAAGAACTCAATGAGAAAGTAGGCACACAAAAGAATACTTAAGGAAAAGCACTAGAGTAGATGAAGAAAACAAAAATTTAGCTACTGGAATTTTTTATTTTTTTTTAAATGCAACTATGCTTGATATTCACTGATTTAACTGGAATGATTTAGAGCGAACTGGATTATGAAATTTAAACCACAGAAACTTCAAGATGTTAACTCAATAATGGCACTGGAATCAATTAAAAACAGTAAGCCAATTAATTGAGATAAATATTTTAAAATCGCTGCCAGATTACCGTATTCTTTTCGGCAGAATTGTACACTTTTTTTATTTTATTTATCATTTTTTGTGTACTTTGAATTTTTGAGTGATTGTTTTTTCTACTCTTTTATAACACTTTGAATATCACAAATACAGAATTTCAGAATTTTCCAGTGAGTAAATCAATTGCAATAAGGAAAAACAGTAAGCACTTTTTTTCAGAAACAGAGGAATTCTAATAGGAATAAAAAACAGAATTATGAACTAGCAAAGACATAATAGAAAATGATGTATTGGAACTTGTATAGGTTTAGAATACAAGTATGAACTCAATTCTAAAAAGAAAATGCACAAAGGATCAATATCAATTCAGAAAATTATATGACACTAAAGCAAGAAACAATCAAAAGAAATAAAAGTACTACTAGAAGTAATGACAAATATGGAATAACATGACTAAGACAAAACTTGACATGATTAAAAAAGGAAAATACTCAAATATATGATAGGCAAAAGAATTAAAACAGCAAGTAAACTCAAAATAAATCCTAAAAACAGAACCTTAAATTGCAAGAAATTAAAAGAGCTCTTGAAATAAAGTGCTACACAACTCAACAATTAAACAAGAACACACCTAAACTCATGATACCACATGATGTGATTCCACTAGCACAATTAGAATGATTCTTGACATTCTTAGGAATCATCTTGAGTTGGTTAAGAGCTAGGCACTTTATCATAGAAATGGATCAAGGTTCTATGAACAAGAACTCACCAAAACTAGTGCCAAAACACAAACTCATATAGAAGTTCCAATTATTGTCAAATTGAACCGAACAAAAAGGCACAAAAGCTAAGCAAATTGAAATTGAATGCTGGAAATTAAAATGAACCGAACAAAAAGCTGGAAAATGAAGAAGAAAGATGAAGAACAGCAAGGCATAATGAAAGAACCGAAGCAACACAAATTAAAGCTGAAACTGCCGAACCAAATTCAACAAGGAAACAAGCTAAGACAAGGAAATAACAAAAGAAGAAAGGAAGGAGAAGAGAGTGCTCATGAAGATGGATGAATGGTTGTATGATCACGCCACTAGAAGGATGGATGCTCCTAGATGAGTGTGCTGCCGCCACTTGAGGACACCATGGATCCTTCAAGATGAGACTAGAGAAGAAGGCTCAAAAGCTCTCCAATGATCACTCAAAATTTGAGTATAGTTTCTTTTCTCTAAAATTCAAATCTGAAATTTACAAAGGAAGCACCTCTATTTATAGCCTAAGGTGCTGAAATGCAAGCTTAAACAATTTCAAATTTCCCCCCTAAACACATTCTAGAACCGGCGCCTATTTACAAGGCATGAGGAAGGTGTGACCTCTTCCTTCACTTTGGCACCTCCTATTCTACTCCTACACCTATCTACTAATGCACCCCCCTTCCTAAAGCTCCTAACTAAAGCCTAAAAGATGCTATAACAAAAGAGGTTTCTAATGTTTCCCTCTAAGCACCTTCAACCAAAGAAATTACAAAAAGAGAAAATAAATGTCCCCTAGCTCCTAAAGCTTTGAACATGCTTCTTGTAAGCCTTTGTGAAGACGTCTATTGGATTCTTCTTTATGTGAATCTTGTAGACTTTAACCTCCGAATGAAGGATGAAGGAAGTGATATTGTTTTTATATGTTTTATCTTATCATATTACACCTAATCCTTGACCAAAAAATCACACTTAGATTATTGTAAAAGATTATAATCTTCTCCTAAACAAATCTGGAAATTGGTCATCACATCCTTCAACCACATTCGCTTCTTGGTCACTTGTCATATAGTCCACTCCGATAGTTGACAAGGCTACTAGAATAAAAGAATCTTGCTAATGTCATCGATTGCCTTTAGTTATCTTAGAATTTTTTAGTAGCATCTCAATATCACTTCGCATGTTAAGAAAGAATGGAGAAATTAAGAAATAATCTAATGCACTCCAGTGTGAGAAAAGGGAAGAAAAACATGTTGGCATTCTAGAATTACTTCATTCTCCTTGCATTGAAAAGATCATGTAATCAACGTCCTTCTCTTTAAATTGAGAATATTATATCGCAGAAAGAAATTGAACAAACATCAATTATATTATGCATCATAAAAAATTGATTATGATATATAATAAAATAAATAATTAAAGTTAAGCATATTAAAATTATTAAAATGAAATTTGATGTTTTGTTAAATAATTTTAATTTGCTGTTGTAAAATATAATTTTTATCTGTGTTTTATGAAAAAAAATCATCATTTCGTTTAGAATTATTTTTATTTTAATTTATATTTCTGAAAATTATTTTTTTTACATTAAATTATCTTACAAAATTATGGATACTAATGTGTATCAAATAATTGAACATTATTTTATAAGTGCATATACCTTGTTTGTGATGATTTTTTTTTTAATTAGAGGTGAGTGGTAAATATTTAAATATTTCTTTATATTTAATTATATTTCATTCTTAATATAAGGTCATTTTGGTCATTGTGTTAAATATATTGATTTTTATTTTTATTATTTTTCACATCACTCAAATTACTATTAAACTTTTTAATTATTTTACTTTATGTTCTAATATAATTCACATTGCTAAGAAGTAAAAGTTAAAATCAATCATAATTTATATAATTTTTTTTTCTTAACTCCAAAACAAACAATATATCTGAGATAACTTTAAGATGTTATGTAATTTTCACTTTTTTTTCTTTTTTCTTATTCACTCCTCCATCCAAACTTGATTGAAGTAAAAGATAATGAAAAAAATATCAAATGAATATTTATTTTGTTAAAAGGTATATGTACATACTATTAAAATGTAGTCAAGTAAATCAATTTATAAAGTAAATTTTTTATTTCTTTTATTTTTAACGATGATAATTTGGAACAATTCACTTTATGTTTTCAACAAATAACGAGTCATTATTATTTAACAAGAACATAATTTTAGTTGGAGGACAAAAACATTACATGGTGATGGTTAAAACATGACCACCTTAGAAATCACTAGGTAGGATAACATCATGACAATGTATAAAATTATATGATACAAAAACAACTAGTCTCAACCATGACCTTATTTGCAAAGAAAAATATGCTTAGATGTAGCCCTAGCTTTCTCACTTGACCAGAGCCATCTTGGTGATCTAATTCCTATAAGCCTGACGACCATCCTTTTCATATCCACCACCTCCATAACTCTCCTTCCTAGATCCCCCACCAGAACCATAATCACCATCATCATATCCTCCACCAGAACCACCATAACCACTACCAGAACGACCTCCATCACCATAACCACTCCCAGAACGACCTCCATCGCCATAACCACTACCAGTACGACCTCCATCACCATAACCACTACCAGTACGACCTCCATCACCATATCCACTACCAGAACGACCTCCACCACTGGAAATTCCATCACCACCATAACTACCACTGGAACGACCATCACCGCCATAACCACTACCAGAACGACCTCCACCACTAGAAATTCCATCACCACCATAACCACTGCTCAAACCACTCCCACCACTTGAAATGCCATCACCACCATAACCACCACTGGCACGACCTCCACCACTAGAAATTCCATCGCCACCATAACCACCACTGGTACGACCTCCACCACTAGAAATTCCATCACCACCATAACCACTGCCGGTACGACCTCCCCCGCTAGAAATACCATCACCACCATAACCACTGCCGGTACGACCTTCCCCGCTAGAAATACCATCACCACCATAACCACTGCTCTTATGACCTCCCCCACTCGAAATACCATCACCACTATAACCACTGCTCTTATAACCTCCCCCACTCGAAATACCATCACCTCCATAACCACCACTGGTAAGGCCTCCTCCACTAGAAATACCATCACCTCCATAACCACCACTGGTACGACCTCCCCCACTAGAAATTCCATCACCACCATAACCACTACTGGTACGACCTCCATCATCATACGCACTACCAGACTTACAGCCATGGCTACTCGAACGTCCACTTCCTCCATATTCACTTTCTGAATTACCGCTTTTCCCATAACCACTGCTAGTGTGGCTATCGCTATCAAGCTTGCTACTAGAATGGGTGGTGGTTGTGTTCCCGGCAGTAGTTGAGTCAGTCCCGTGGAGATAATCAGAAGCCTTGTTAATGAACTGTCCAATGCCCGAGTCATCAACCTTGCCACTGGCTGTGTTCACAATGTTACCAGCAGCGTTGGAAAAAGCGGATTGTGCTGCATCCTTGGCAGAAGATAATAGGTCGCGGGATTGTTGTTGTTGTTGATCTTGACCCTTAGAAGAAGATTTGTAATTGGAATCCATTGTTGAAAAAAATTAGTGTTTATTCACTTTGCGATTTGTATTGGTTAGATTTTTTAAAGGTGAGAATGGGTATTTGTAAGAGAAATGAAAATTTGTGTCCATGGAAAGATGTTACAAAACCTATGGCCCAGGTGATGGAGTTGGATCATGTGAGTTTGGCCTTATCTACAGGGACTTTGACGTTATCTAGACCAACACTTTTCTATGTTCTCAACGTATTTTTCGTTCTCTTTTTTCTGTATTTCTTTGTTCAAGATTTCTTAAATTAAAAGCAGGAAAGATAATGAATAAATATAACAAATTCTATTATAAAAATATATATTTTAATATGGTACAAACTCAATAAAGAAAATAGGTAAATATACCATGTGATTAAATTTATTTTCTTAATTTTGGTTCTCATAAATTTTAAAATATAAAAATTATGAAAAATAATTCTTAGGCAATGGGGGTTTGGCTTGCACCAAAATACAACTAATGAATTTGGAATAATGACACATGGTATTGGAAAGTGGCATGGAGACATAATCTTTTCGAGTGAGAAATCGGTGAGAAAAAACAACTCACATCGTTGTTAGATAACAAAACCTTATTAAAAGGTTTAGGGATCAATGAATATGGAAGGCGACATAATAATTATCTTATACGGTTAACTCAACTTATAATTGTCTAAGAACAAGGGATGAAGGAGCCAATAGTACATTGTATGACATTCTGTGGAGCATCAAGGCGTTACCTTCGGTATTAACTACTGTCTGGAGAGTTTTGAATGACAGGCTTCCGACGCGTGCTAATTTGGAGAGAAGAGGGTTAATCCTGGAAAGCAATAGGTGTGCTATGTGTGGGGAAAATGAGGAAATTGGTAGTCATGTATTCTTCGAATGTAGAGTAGCCTGGAGAGTATGGTGCCTCTGTAGTGAATGGGTGAGGTAACCAACAGTGGTTCATAGGGAAGGCAAATGCCATTTCCTACAATTTAATCTGAACTGGGCTACACAAGAGATAAACAGATCTTGGAGGTGTGTTTGGATTGCAGTTGTCAGAGAAATTTGAAAACAAAGAAATCAAATCATTTTTAAGGAAGGTCGATCAGACAGTTTTGAAATGTTCACTTTGGCTCAACTAAAGGTGTGGACGTGGCTTACCAGCAAAGAGAATCTAGCTGAATTTACTTACACCCACTGGTGCATAAATCCTACGGAATGTCTGAAATCTATCCGGAAGAGAAGATGAAGAAGGAGGGGTTTGTTTTAATAGGAGGATGTCTCGTAATTTACAGCTGTAAACTATATTTAATTTTGTTGTCGTGATGTTTCTGAGATTAGTGCTACTAATGCTCTTAGAGAGCTAGTTGGTAGTTGTTTGCATGTCCAACGGAAGTCACGACAAAGGTGATTCAAAGCTTGGTTATGGTTGAAATATATGATGAATGTTTTTTCATGTTGGGTTCCCTAATTGGATTCTTTATCATGTTATATGTTTGAAATTAAAAGGGTAGTATTAGGGTGAGGTTAGGTGCTGAATGGGATCCTTTGTTTTTTCAGTATCTTCATATGTAATTGGATTACTTGTTCTGTGCATTAGCTATTGGTTAGAATTGTATATCTATGTCTATTGGTTAATTTTTACAGCAACAAGCAGGACAAAGGTTTGTTGAGGGGTCTCCTAGGCAAAAATATGACCTGTAAGCCCATGTCCAAAAGACTGTCAATGTTGGTCAACATTATGCAGTTTTTGTAGATGCACGTTTTGTGTGCTTCGTAGACCAGCTCTTGGTGCTTAAAAGATGAGGATGTGTGGAGATTTTTGTAGCTACTGAAAGTTGACTGGCAGCAGAGGTCATGCCTCCCTTTGGCAATAAAATGCAGTACACAAGGTAGTAGGTTTGAAATTGTTGTAATGGGAATGGAGCTAGCTAGACATCAAGGTTTTAGATTGTTAAAATTCCAGTAGCTAGATAGCCATCAAGTTTTTGGTTTGCTGGTTTTTGCAAAACCAATTCTGTTTGGGTAGGGGCTGTTTAAATAGTTTAAGATTCTTGAGTTAAGTGGTGGGTCACTTAATCTTGCTTTGCTTTGTTGATTGCTTAGAGTAGGAGTATCTTATGTATAAGAGTTGAGAGACCCCTAAAATGTTCCATTTTATTCTATTAATTCATTGTCGATAAAAAAAAAAACTAATAAAGTGTTGAGAGATGTTTACATGGTGGAGACAGTAAACAACATTTGTCAAGTGCTCAAGACAGAGAAGATGGAGAAAATTGAAAATCGTGATGTGGTAAAGAATTAAGGTGGTAAAAAATAAAATTATAAAGTTAAAAATTTATTTTTTCATATTTAAAAAAAATAATTTCAATAATTTTCTTTTAATGATATAATACTTTAATAAAATATATTATATTTAAATTTAAAAAATTAAAAAATTAAAAAATATAATTAAAATTTTGATATAATTAACTGTTAAGTAATTATTTTTTTTTAAAAATATTAAAATCTACCAATTCAATTTAGACGAGACAAATATTTGATAATTTTTTTTTTTTAAATATTCTCATATTTGCGTAACATTTTTAAAAACTAATATTTTCAAACAAATTTATGTTATGATTCTCAAAAAATCATTTACATAGAACATATGAAAATCTATTTTTTCTCAAAAAAAAATGAAAATTTGAATAATAAAAGTCATATTATTATCAATAATATATTTTATCAATCTAAACAAATTATTTATTTATAAAATTTATAATTTATGAGATTCATAATTTTCAAGCATAACAAAATTTACATACCTAATGTCTCTTTAAAATGATTTGAAAATTTAAAACCTTAGATAAACTTGCGAAATAGTTATATTATTAATATAGTAAAATTTAATAATATTTTTTATTAATCATTTACATCCTTCTATCTTAGAATGTTAATAGGCATTCTTTAGAAGTTTTTTCTAAAATATTGCTAGAAATCCATAAAGTGTGACCTCGTAAACTGATTAATAAAGTACATACTCATAATAATATACACTGTGAGGGATATCGTATGCGGAAACGTGATAATTTCAACCAAAGATTATGAGAAATTAAAGTAACAAAGTAAAGTGAGAATGATAATGAGAGTACACTGAATTCCTCTCAGACTAATAGATAAATAGCCCTAAAACAAATCCTATCTATATGGGTTAAACACTTACACCTAAGAGAAGAAATAGAGAGTATAGGAAAAGAGAGAGGAATGTGTGTTGCTGTTTGTTGTAAGCCACTTACATTGCTTGAAGGAGACAACAATAATAAATACAACTAATGGTAATTAACCTCCCTTTAATGACAATTAATTGTAGTAAGAAACCTCCATTTGATGACAATTAATTGTGGCAATTAACCTCCCATTGATTGCAATGGATTGTGGCAATTAAAGGTGAGTCATAACCCACACACTACACACTGATTACATGCAATAGAACAAAATATTATCATCAAAAGAATCACAGAATTTAAAAAAAATAAAGAAGTATTAAAAAAAGAACAAAATGATGATATGGATTATTGTACTGGTACAAGGGACCGAGCACTTAGGGGTGCCATCTCAACCCACCTGGTTTATTAAAGTTAAATGTTTAATGATGGAGATCAAGCTCAAGAGGACATGGAGGCCAATCAACAAGATCAAGACGAGGTGGAGGCACAAATAGAAGACGCCCATGGAGGTCAAAGTCCACCTCAAAGGATTACAAGAAGCATGTTCAAAGCTTTGGGAGCTAGAGGACATTTATTTTCTCTTTTTGTAATTTCTTTAGTTGAAGGTGCTTAGAGGGAAACAGGGGGTGTATTAGTAGATAGGTGTAGAAGTAGAATAGGAGGTGCCAAAGTGAAGGAAAGAGTCACACCTTCCTCATGCATGGAATAGGCGTCGGTTCTAGAATGTTTTAGGAGGGAATTTTGAAATTGTTTAGCTTGCATTTTCAGCACCTTAGGCTATAAATAGAGGTGCTCTCTTTGTAAAATTCAGATTGGAATTAATCTAAGAAAACTCTACTTAAATTTTGAGTGAACTTTGGAGAGCTTTTGGAGCCTTCTTCTCTAGTCTTATCTTGATGGATCATTGGAGTCCTCAAGTGGCGGCATCACTCTCATCTAGGAGCATCCCACACTTCTAGTGGCGAGATCATCCAACATTCTTCCATCTTCATGCGCACTCTCTTCTCCTTCCTTTCTTCTCTTTCAATTGTTCATGTTGTCTTGTGTTCTTGAGTTTTTTTGGTTCGGTTTTTCTGTTTTTCCAGCACCTATGTTCTGTTCTTGCCTTTTAATTTCAATTCTGTTCGGTTCCTTTTAGTTTCTCTTCTTTTTTTTGGTTCAATTTGACTAAAATTGGTTCATCCAAATGAGTTTGGGATTTGGTACTAGTTTTTGGTGAGTTCTTGTCTTAGAACAAATGATCCAACTCTAAGAAAAGTGCCTCTATAATGTCCAACTCAAGGTGATTCCTAAGAAGGTCAAGAACCTTTCTCTACATGGCTAGTGGAATCACATCATGTGGTATCATGAGTCTTAGGTTCTTCTTGCTTAATTGTTGAGTTGTGTGCACTTTAATTTCAAGAGCTCTTTAATTTCTTGCAATTTAAGTTTCTGTTTTAGAATTTTAATTGAGTATTCTTGTTGTTTTTCTTTTACACCAAGTGCTTGTGAAAAGGTTTATGGCACTCATAATTCTTATGAGTATGGTTGCTTTTTTGGAATGGCATTATCCTTCCTAGAGTTTACCTTAAGCTTCCTTTCACTTGCTGTTAAAATTTGTGATGTGTCTTTTAATTTTGTAATCATGTCAAGTTTTGTCTTAGTCATGTTATTCCATATTTGTCATTACTTCTAGTAGTACTTTTATTGCTTTGATTGTTTCTTGCTTTGGTGTCATATAATTTTCTGAATTGATGTTGATCCTTTGTGCATTTTCTTTTTAGAATTGAGTTCATACTTGTATTCTAGACCTATACAAGTTCCAATACATCATTTTCTATTATGTCTTTGCTAGTTCATCATCCTGTTTTTTATTCCTATTAGGATTCCTCTGTTTCTGAAAAAAGTGCTTACTGTTTTTCCTTATTGCAATTGATTTACTTACTGGAAAATTCTGAAATTCTGGATTTGAGATATTCAAAGTGTTAGAAAAGAATAGAAAAAAGAATCATTCAAAAATACGAAGTACACAAAAAATGATAAATAAAATAAAAAAATTGTACATTTCTGCCGAAAAAAATACGGTAATCTGGCAGCGATTTTGAAAAATTTATTTCTCTCAATTGGCTTACTGTTTTTAATTGATTCCAGTGCCATTATTGAGTTAACATCTTGAAGTTTCTGTGGTTTAAATTTCATAATCCAGTTCGCTCTACATCATTCCAAAGAATTTAAAAAAAAATAAAGAAGTATTAAAAAAAGAACAAAATGATGATATGGATTATTGTACTGGTACAAGGGACCGAGCACTTAGGGGTGCCATCTCAACCCACCTGGTTTATTAAAGTTAAATGTTTAAGTTCGATCCAAACAATGATAGTGCCTAATAACACATCAGGTGATCGCCCAGGTAGTCGTAAGTCTGTAATGAAAAGATAATTAAGATAACAGAGGAATAACTGAATTAGTTGAGTACAAATCTCATTTTAAAAATTTAGTAAACAGTTGGAGATAATGTTCCACCTATAATCATAAAATAAAATAAAGAAAAATATTAACAAAATCTTTTTATGTTTATTAAACTCCTGGAGAAAGATTGACGAATACTATAAAAGAAACTTGCGATCCAAGTAAAGGTAAGTTCAATCTTACAATACTACACTTATATAATTACTTTGTAATAGTGATAGTTATATCGTCGGAATAATCAAAGAAGTAGACATACCTAATGTGGAAGTACAGGAAATGCAAAGGCAAGGTATGAAGGCAAACAACATGAAGAATGAAAGCAGTGAAAACACTAAAAGCACCAACAAAAGCAAGCTAAAGGAAAAGGAGAAAGGGGCGTAATATAGTTGTTTCTTTGGTCTTATAAGTTCTTATAAACCCCTTATTTGAAACCCTAATGCTCAAAAGTTGTAACCGAAGAGAGACAACTGCCAAACACGAAATGTTACCTCAGTTTAGGGCAGTGTGTCCCTTCATATTCCTAAGAGCTCGGCTTAAATACAGATAATTAGTTCTTTTTAAGAGCCCGTCCATCCTAAAATTGGGTTCTCGTGCTTCAACGGCTTACCAGTATTGAAAGACATGGAGCATTTAGTAATTACTAATCATGTATATTAACCACCTACAGAACTGAAATATACTGAACTTGTTCCGGTGGAACTCAGTTTTACATCTGTTCCAGATCACCACCCTTCGCCGCCGTGAGTACCTGAAACAGAGAGAACAAAGGCCGTTTGCACTCTGACGCTCAAGTCAGTAAGGCAGTAAACACCGTGCACCTCCGTATCGGAACATTGTGACTCAGGTGTTCTGAAGGTGCGTCACTGTTTTCTAACTAACTTCTCTCTCGTGCTCAAATCACTCGTGCGTACAAAGTGTAAGCTGGCCAATGATTCAAGCGTGTGTAAAAACGTAAGAATGTCAGAACGTACCTCACTAAGCTTTCAGAAAAGCTTATATACCTTGGGTTTCAGTGCTACTGCCACGTGTCACTTATGACTTAAGCGCAACTCCACATGGAAGGCCTTACGACGCTGTAACCCAACTTAGGGAAATCCCAGCGTGTAAGTCTTCCTTCCTTGAAGTGCATCCGGCGCAGGGATGACTACCTGGGTGCCAACTCATGCGCCCCAGCCTCTAGCCACTCGCCCTGGGAGTACCCCAGCCTTCCTCTCGCACCATGCACGTAGATTACCCCTGGGACGTGGCCCTCTCCCGGGTCGTGTCTGTCCCAGT
Source organism: Phaseolus vulgaris (assembly GCF_051622355.1). NCBI lineage: Eukaryota > Viridiplantae > Streptophyta > Magnoliopsida > Fabales > Fabaceae > Phaseolus > Phaseolus vulgaris. The sequence continues at coordinate 10,125,050 of NC_143499.1, forward strand.
GGTTCTCCAAAGGTGGCGTGGATTGCCACGTCCCTACACCTCATGCATGGGTACTTCACGAGTTGGGTCACTCCTTGCTGCTACTGGGAATATGACCTTGAAGCCACCTTTCTCTTCTCTTTATTACTGTTCTGAGGTACCGAGGCCTGAGGCCTCCACGCTTGTACCGTTGTCTCTTACGGTGCCGCCCCCTCCACGGTCTTCCCTACCCGTGGGTATCGAGGGGTGGCACCTATCTAAGCCAAAGCACATTCTTAGAACAACGGGTTACGCCTTCGAGGTGGGCGGCGCCTAAACCTGTCGACGCCCAAAGTTGGCGACGCCCATGCCTGGCGACGCCCAAAGCGGTCAACATATTGACTTTTCCTCTTGGAGCCCCCGGTGGGTCCTACCACATGTTGACTTTAATCAACGTCCAACATCCAGTAACCGAATGAGTTTTCTAGATGTTATACACGCCTATAAATACTATCTAAGAGAGTATTCTTACTATCTAGTTATTTTCTCACTCACTTATATTCAATTATCTTATCATTCTTATTAACTTGAGTGTCAGATAGTCTTCTGCAACTGGATCACAACTCGACTTACAACCATAAAACTTGACAACCTTTCGTAGCAAAATTCGGATCACTCGTAAAGTTTGGATATCCACCTTAGACGACTCCAACTCATCATCGATAAGAAAGAGATAAAAAAAATTACTATTTTAAAACAAAGAATAAACAAAAAATAATATTTTATTTTATTTTAATATTTTTCTCTTAGTTAAAATATTAGATTCTCCTCTGTTAGTTTTTTAAAATATATAAATTAATCCAAAAGTGTTCAGTTTTAATTGATCATCTATTTATTAGATTTTTATAAATAGTTCAGGTTTAGATATCCTAGTTAAAACTTGATCCTGCCGGTTGACCAGAGCGCAAGAGCCTTGCCACGTCGAAGGTACCTCCTCCTGGATCGGCTTTGCACCACGCTAGCTTTCGTCCTTCACACCTCGATTCTCCTCAAGAACCTGAAAAAGACAGAGTGGCGCCGCTACGGCCGATCGCGCTCCGACACTCAATTCAGTGACGGAATCACCAAAAACTCTAAGAGAGAAAAGCTAAAACTCAAGGCACCGTGCAAAATCTCTCTATGCGTACTCAAGTGTTCTCAAAGCGTAAAGAAGTGTTCTAAACGTGCGTTCCTTATATACCTATGCATTTTCTCTCTCCTGACGGTTACACCTCTGGACACGTGGCTCGCATCCAGCTGTACACGTGTCACCATCTGGAACGTCCTCTGCTTGAGCGCCACTTCTACTCTTCAGGCCGTTTGACTAAGTTACCCACGCGAGGAGTAACTCGGTGCATAGCTGCCTTGGAGCGCGATCTCTTCTAGTGGCGAGCACGGGTGTCATCATGCACACCTTCTCTGTGGTCTCTCCTGCCGCTATCACGATCTGCTTTACTTGCTCGTCGTGCATGTTCTGGTAAACTGTTCCTTGCCTCAACCTCTGGCTACGGAATGATCATCTGATAACTTCATCCTTCGTACTCGTGCTCTTTGAAAACCTTGAACAAACCTCCCTAATCTTTCGGCGGTGTCCCCTTCTCGGCGATTTCTGACCACTTGGTCGCCTAAGCTCACATATGGCGACTACGACACAAACCTGGTGACCACCGGTTTAGATATGCTAGAGTTCGGAGCACGCCAACTTAACGATTGGCGACTATACAGACTTCCCGATGTCCTTCCCTTCTGTCAGTCAGGTGTTCCATTCAACACGCCTATATTATCGCTTGCTGCCACGTCATCACTCCCGACTACCTGGTCGGTACAAAACTATAAATTAAAAGTAGTAATGATTAAAAGTGTAAATTATACATATATAGAAAACTATTTTAAAGCATATTACTTCAACAAAATCATTAAATAAAAACTAATTTTAGAGACTTAAAAATAATTAGTTACTATATTGGCATCTAAAGTAGTTTATATTAAATAATAAAATTTAAAAATTAGTTTCTAAATTGGTATCTAATTAGCTACCAACTACTTTAGATTTTAGAATTGCTAGATTAAACCTTGGAAACTAGTTTATAAATTTAGAAACTATTTTAGATACCAATATTATTTTAAGTCTATAAAATAGTATATAATTTAGTCAGTATAGTACCTAATTATTTTTTATCTCTAAAATTGGTTTCTATTTAATGATTTTCTAGTAGTGTACATGCTTGTTTAGATAAATTGTTTATATTAAAATTTTCAAGTCTTAAATTTAGGTATTTTATAAAAAAAAGTATTTTCCAATAATAAAATAATTTTTAAGTATGTAACCCCGCCACTTCAACACAAAGCACATATTCCCTCTTTCTCTCCCTCAGTCTTATTTTTTTTTCTCCCTCCCCAACTTTTCTTTAAGATTTTGCCTTCATATCTCATCTATTTCAGAATCTAATTACATCTCGTAGTATTTGAGGAACCGATGATCATTCTTATCTGATCATATTTTCAATTAGAGTAGATTCCTTGTTCTTCGCTTTTCTCAATGATTTTGTCATCAATCTTAGTAGGGTCACTTGAGAAAAGTGATAATCTCAACTTCTTTTACCATACATTGAAATTTTGCTATGTTTGGATAGCTTGTTTTAGGTCCTAAGGTTTTGTGTAGTATTTCTGACTTAAATTTTTTGAAGGTTTCTTTGAAGAAAAGTTGTTCTCAAGTAAGAGAAGCTAGCTTTAATCTTTCAATAATACTCTAGGCTAGAGGATATGGATGTGGATGTGACATGGTCACAAGTCTCACACAAAAAAATCATTAAATAAAGACTAATTTTAGAGGCAAACAATAATTAGTCACTAGATTAACTAAATTATATATTATTTTAGAGACTACAAAAATTATTGGTATTAAAATTAGTTTCTATTATGAATAAATATTTTCTAAATTGGTATCTAATTAGCTACAAAAGTTTTATCTCCCATTGATTATCTAAGTCAAGTAGACTAGGATATCTTAGTCCTTTGTAAATTTAAGTCCTGAGTATTGGATAAAATATTAGTCTTTGGTAGAGTCTACTTAATACGAGTCTTCTGTTGGATAAGATACGAGTTAATATTTTGTTTGTTGAATATCTTTTATTTATAGATCCTTGTGTGGTTTATATGATTGTTGTGTTTGATACATGAGTTTTGTATGTCTATGTTTGTTTCTTTTTATCTATACTTTCTTATGTTAGAACTTTATTTCATTATCTTACCCTTGTTCTTCTTGTTGCTTTATGAACTGTGATGACTGACGTAGACGAGCAGATATGGGTGCAGGTATAGGGACATCTGGAAGACTATAGTCATTTTATTTGACTTATAGTCTTGTATTTATATGAATTTTAAGTGTGTACCATAAATATATTTAAGAATACCATATGTCTTGTATAAACCCTTTGTTGAGTTTACAACATGTTCGATAGTGTATCATTACAAGAAAATCATTAAATAACAACTAATTTTAAAGACAAGAAATAATTAGTTACTATATTGACTAAGTTAGATATTATTTTATAAATTAAAAAACTATTGCTATCTAAAGTAGTTACTATTAGTAATAAAAATGTATAAAGTGGTTTAAACTCATATTTTGTGTTTGAATTTGAATTTTAATATGTTTACTTGATATATTTTGGTATATTTTTTATCAATATTTTGATATATCTTGTCAATTGATGAATGCTATTATATCCATTTATATATTTATTGAAAAAGTACTTTAACAAACATAGATAAATAAATACAATAGAAGTAAATAATTGTTGTTTAAAAACACATGAAGGCCTAAATGATAAATGAATAAAAAAACCAAATTTTCATAGTTTTGAAACCTATGGTATTTTGTACGAAGGTTCGGGAACCTATGGTATTTCATGGAGGTTCTGAAACATTTTACAGAGGTTTTGAAACCTATGATATTTTACGGAGGTTTTGAAACTCATGGTATTTTAGGGAGGTTCTGAAACCCATGATATTTTATGGACGTTGTACCGACTAGTCATTGGCCATCGACCATAGAGAAGACCTCACACATCGGACATCAGTGTCAGATAGTAAAGATGGGTCACATAAGTTGGGTCCCACAAGAAATATAAGTTAACATGAAGTTAACTCCCAGATACTAAGAAAATGCCTAAGTCACGAGGGATCCATGCATGTGGTGTGTATAGCGCATTCGGGAGCGACACAAGTAAACAACCCTTAGAGGCGCTAAGGCCTGTTAGGGTTGGTGTTTCCAAGGGAAGAATGCATGCATGACACGTGAATACTTAGGGCACCCATAGAACAGATGACCCTGCAACATTGGTGCATGAGTTGGTATCTTGGCAGTCATTCTGTTAGTCGTTGCACTCCAGAAAGAGGATGTCTTATGTGCCAAATTACGCTAGGATTGTGTAATAACGGCGCAAGGACGTTCCCCCAGGAACCCTAGACATGGGTAACATAACAGAAGTAAACCCTAGTTACAACCTATATAAAGGGTGCTAAGAACCCTAGCAAGGTACACCGTTTCTAAGACTGAAACTACTTTATACACTTTTGCTCAGTACTGACTTGAGCGTCGAAGTGGAAACTGCCGCCAAGGTGTCCTTTGTCTTTGCAGGTGAGAGATTCCTCAACCAAGGAAGTTTGATTCTCAGGTGGAGATAGGCAGGCCAAGGACTGTCGTTCGAGTCAACCGACAAATGAGCCAAGTGGCGAGGCTAAACCCCAAGGATGAAGTCATGATGGTGCATGACTTCACCAAAGGAATGCTACCAGGGCCTTTTAGTGACTCGCTGCTTAGGTATTACCCGAATATGTTCTGCGAGATCAGGCATCAGGCTATGGTGCACATCGCCGCGGAAGATTGAGTCACAGAAAAATGCGGCAGCATCGATCCTATCTGACCTTGGGTAGCAGGTCGACCTCAAGTCATGACGGTGCACGAGGCGACAAAAGAGAAGAAAGGCTCGGGAAAGCAGCAACCTTACGAGAAGCCCTAGACTAGAGCGCACACACGGGGAGACCCACCCCAAACACAATTTTCGTGTAGAGCTCAAGGAGCTGATCGCTATTCCTAACATAGTGGCAAGGCTGAAGACGCCCCCAAAGATCGACAAAAAGTTGGGGCCTAGCAAGAACACTTGGTTCGAATTCCACTAAGCATATGGCCACGCCATACACAACTACTTGTCACTAGGATACCAGTTGGACGAGCTAGTGAAAAGCGGCTTCTTGAAGGATTACCTCCTAGAGCCGCAGGGGGATCAAGTGCTAGCAGCCACAAGAGTAGATCAGGGGCACAAGGTGCCCATTCATGGTGAGATTAACACCATCTCTTGAGGGTTCTCAAGAGGAGGATACACCGCCTCCCAGCGAAAGAAGTATGCACGAGAGGTGATGGCAGTAGAGGTACAGGAGCCAGATCAAACTCCCGATGTCGACCTCGTCTTCACCAATGTCGTTCCACATGACAATGACCCGATGGTGATTTCGGTAGTGACAGCAGGAAGGAGGGTGCATCGCGTCCTCGTGGACCAGGGGAGTTCGGCCGATGTGATGTTCTAGTCGATCTTCAACAAGTTATAGTTGTCTCCAGACTAGTTGAGGCCTTATACCGGTTGCTTGTATGGTTTTGCTGGAGACCAGATGTAGGTGTGCAAACACATAAAGCTGAGGACGACCTTCACAGATGGCACAACTTCACGCACTGCAAACATCAGGTACCTCGTTGTTAACGCTCCATCGACCTACAATATACTTTGGTGTAGACTTGATTTGAACATGATTGAAGTGATGGTCTCTACGAGGCACATGAAGATGAAGCTACCTTCCCTCGAGGGTACGGTGATCACCATCAAGTCTGATCAGAAGGAGGCTAAGAAGTGCTATGAAAATAGCCTCAAGATGAAGAGATGAGTGTTCGTTGTTACCACTCAGCCTCCGAGGGAAGAAGGGGTCACCCGCCCAGAAATCGTCCGGGAGAGACGACCCGAACCTGCCGAAGACATATTGGAGAGGGAGATTGGCGGGAAGAAGTTCAAGCTTGGAAAATCCCTAGGCCAAGAGACATAAGACCAGATCGTCGAAGTTATAGCTTGGCACCTTGATGCTTTTGCATGGTCTGCCTCATACATGTCGGGCATAGATCCTGACTTCCTGTGTATCGTCTCACCATGGACCCCCAGGTTCGACCTGTTCGCTAAAGAAAACAAAAGTTCAATGACGAGAGGTGTCAGGTCGTTATAGAAGAGACAGAAAAGCCGCTCAGGGCTGGCCACATCAAGGAGATTCAGTACCCTGAGTGGCTGGCGAACGTGGTGCTAGTGAAAAAGGCTAGCGGGAAATGGAGAATGTGTGTTGACTTCATAGACCTTAACAAGGCCTGTTCGAAGGACTTCTACCTGCTGCCCAGTATTGACACTTTGGTGGATAGTGTGTCTAGTTGCAGAATACTCAGCTTCCTGGATGCCTTTTCTGGTTACAATCAGATAAGGATGCACCACAGGGACGAGTGCAAGACAATGTTCATGACAGAGCTATCTTGCTATTGTTATAAGGTGATGCCCTTCGGGCTTAAGAATGCAGGTGTCACTTACCAAAGGCTGATGGACAAAGTACTAACACCCATGATAGGGCACAATGTCCAAGCATATGTGGATGACATGGTGGTCACCTCCCAGTAGAGGGAGCAACATGTAGCAGATCTAGAAGAGCTATTTACCACAATAGCTAAGTACAGGCTGAAGCTGAACCCCGAGAAGTGTGTGTTCGGGGTTGAAGCAGTCAAGTTCTTGGGGTTCCTACTCACTGAACGTGGGATAGAGGCGAATCCTAAGAAATGTGCTGTGATCATAGCAATGAGGAGCCCGATCTCAGTAAAAAAAGGTACAGCAGTTGAAAGGGCGCATGGCCGCTTTGTCCAGATTCGTGTTGGTAGGGGGAGATAAGGGGCATCCTTATTTCCAATGTCTGAAGAGGAATAACAGGTTCGTATGGACCAAGGAGTGCGAAGCGGCGTTCCTAAAACTGAAGGAGTACCTGGCCAGTCCACTAGTGTTGTGCAAGCCACAACTGGGTACTGCACTTCGTCAGCAAAGTATTGCAGGGGCCTGAGGTGAGATACCAGGCCTTAGAGAAAGCAACTTTGGCATTAGTTTTCTCAGCGTGAAGACTTCGCCACTACTTCCAAAGCTTTACAGTGATAGTGATGACATACCTTCCCATTCGCAAGGTCTTACATAAGCCAGATGTCACAGGAAGGATAATGCATTTGGCAGTGGAGCTATCAGAGTTTTATGTGCATTATGAGCCTAGAAGCCCTATTAAAGGCCAGGTTTATGCTGACTCTGTGGTAGAGCTCTCATCAGCAGCCACACACCAAGAAGGAGCAGGTTTCAGATGGGTGCTCTCTGTAGACGATTCCTCCAACCAACAGGGTAGTGGGGCTGGCGTCATCTTGGAAGGGCCAAATGGGTTGTTGATTGAGTAGGCCTTGCGGTTTGCTTTCAAAGCTAGTAACAACTAGGCAAAGTATGAAGCATTGATCACTTGAATGTTGTTGGCTAAAGAGATGGGTGCGAAAGGTTTGTTGGCGAAAAGTGACTCCTTGTTAGTCACAGGTCAGGTCACGAGAGAATACCAGGCTAAAGACCCTTAGAAGGCCGCATATCTAGTGTACGTCCAGATTCTGAGGGAGACGTTTGAAGTATTCGAGTTAGTCCATGTGCCCAAAGATCAAAATGCCCGAGCTGACTTGCTAGCAAAGCTCGCCAATTCGAGCAAGGGGGCAGACAGAGGACAGTCATCCATGAGACTTTGAGGACACCTCGAATTGCCATAGATAATATGACAGAAGTCCAGTAGATCAACACTTTGGAAGGGGTGAAGAGGAGTCATCGGTCATTGACTCAAGAGACGTTAAAAATGTCTAGAATAAGCACGTACCTAGTCATTGCAGGTTTTTCTAGTTGAAGCAGGAGAAACCTGGATGACACCCTACCAACCCTACTTGGTTGATGGGATACTCCCGCTAGAGCCTACAGAGGCTAGGAAAATCAAGAAAAATTCGAGCAAGTACACCTTCATCGATGAAAAGTTGTTCAGGCACGGGTTCACTCACTCTATCCTGGTATGTGTAAGTGGTGAGTAGTGCACGCACATTATCGCATAACTTCATGAAGGGATATGCGGAAGCCACATTGGCGATCGATCTCTCTCATCAAAAGCCATTCGTGCAGGATATAATTGGCCAACCATGAGAGAAGATTGCACAGGGTACGCACAACGGTGCAAGCAGTTCCAACAACATGCTGACTGGCACAAGGCGCCTCCAGAAGAGCTTAGGTCGATCTATAGCCCATGGCCGTTTCACACTTGGGGGATCGACATTCTAGGGCCTTTCGCTTTAGCGGTGCGACAAATGAAGTACCTCGTGGTTGCCATAGAATAGTTCACAAAGTGGATAGAGGCTGAGTCAGTAGCACAGATTACAACCCACATGATCTAGCACTTTGTGTGGAAAAACACAGTATGCCGCTTTGGAATCCCAAAACGGTTAGTGTCTAACAATGGCACCCAGTTTACGAGTCAACAGTTGGGCAAGCTATGTACGGAGCTGGGAAAGCAGGTGTTCGCATCAGTTGAACACCCCCAGACAAAGGGGCAGGTCGTTTCCGCCAACCGAGTCCTACTCAGAGGTCTGAAGAGAAGGTTGGAGAAGGCCAAAGGTGATGTGATTCCACTAGCCATATAGAGAATGATTCTTGACATTCTTAGGAATCACCTTGAGCTGGACATTATAGAGGCACTTTTCTTAGAGTTGGATCATTGTTCTAAGACAAGAACTCACCAAAAACTAGTACCAAATCCCAAACTCATTTGGATGCTCCACATATTGTCAAATTGAATCAACAAAGAGGGGTAAAATTGAAAGGACCGAACAGAATTGAATTAGCAAATATATGAACCGAACAAAAGTGTAATTAAAAGACAAGAACAGAACATAGGTGCTGGAAAAAAATAGAAAAGCCGAACCAAACAACTCAATAACACAAGACAACATGAACAATTGAAAGAGAAGGAAGGAAGGAGAAGAGAGTGCTCATGAAGATGGAAGAATGTTGGATGATCTTGCCACTAGAAGTGTGGAATGCTCCTAGATGAGAGTGATGCCGCCACTTGAGGACTCCAATGATCCATCAAGATAAGACTAGAGAAGAAGGCTCCAAAACCTCTCCAAAGTTCACTCAAAATTTGAGTAGAGTTTTCTTAGATTAATTCCAATCTGAAAAATACAAAGAGAGCACCTCTATTTATAGCCTAAGATGCTGAAATATAAGCTACACAAATTCAAAAACTCCCTCCCAAAAAGCTTCTAGAATTTGCGCCTAAAACAAAGCATGAGGAAGGTGTGACCTCTTCCTTCACTTTGGCACCTCCTTTTCTACTCCTACACCTATCTACTAACACACACCCCCTAAGACTCCTAACTAAAGACTAAAAGATGCTAAAACAAAAGAGGTTTCTAATGTTTCCCTCTAAGCACCTTCAACTAAAGAAATTACAAAAAGAGAAAATAAATGTCCTCTAGCTCCCAAAGCTTTGAACATGCTTCTTGTAATCCTTTGAGGTGGACTTTGACCTCCATGGGCGTCTTCTATTTGTGCCTCCACCTCCTCTTAATCTTGTTGATTGGCCTCCATGTCCTCTTGGGCTTGATCTCCATCATACTCCCCGAGTTGGAGAGAATTCGACCACGAATTCTGGAGACCTACAGAAAAAGGAGTTAGATCGCTGACATTAAAAGTATGACTACCTAAGAATGTATCAGGCATATCTAACTCATAAGCATTCTCATTAATCCTCTTGAGGACTTGGAAAGGTCCATCCCCTCGAGGCATTAGTTTGGACTTCCTTTGAGTAGGAAAACGATCCTTCCTCAAGTGAAGCCAAACCCAATCGCCCTCATCAAACAACAATGCTTTTCTCCTTTTATTGGCAAGTTCAGTATACTTGCCAACCTTCTTCTCAATTCTCTTCTTGATGTCTTTATGCAAAGTTTTCACAAAAGCAGCTTTTTCATCTCCATCTTTGCACAAGACATCTCCAAGAAGGGGAATAGGAAGAAGATCAAGAGGTGTTAGGGGATTAAACCCATAGACCACCTCAAAAGGAGAATGGGAGGTGGTAGAATTTACTACACGATTATATGCAAACTCAACATGGGGTAGTAAATTCTCCCACACTCTAGGATTCCCCGAAATAAAACATCTCAATAGTTGTCCTAAAGTTCTATTCACCACCTCGGTTTGACCATCAGTTTGTGGGTGGCAAGTGGTAGAAAATAAAAGCTTAGTCCCAAGCTTGCCCCACAAGGTCTTCCAAAAGTGACTCAAGAACTTAGGATCTCTATCGGTCACTATAGACCTAGGAATCCCATGTAGGCGAACCACTTCTTGGAAGAAGAGGTTTGCAATGTGGCATGCATCATCCACTTTGTGGCAAGGAATAAAGTGAGCCATCTTTGAAAAACGATCCACTACCACAAAAATGGAGTCCTTTCCCTTTGATGTCTTGGGTAAGCCTAAGATGAAATCCATAGATATATCTACCCAAGGCATTGAAGGGATAGGAAGAGGAGTATATAGACCATGGGGATGCATTTTAGACTTAGCTTTGCGGCAAGCTATGCATTTATCACACAAACTATGAACATGTTTATGCATATGAGGCCAAAAGAAATGTTCATGCAACACATCCAAAGTTTTAGCAACCCCAAAATGTCCCATTAAACCCCCCTCATGAGCTCCTCTAACAAGAGATAATCTAATAGAGCATTGGGGAACACAAAGACGTTTTCCCTTAAAAAGAAAGCCATCTTGAATAAAAAAGTCTTTGTGTCCTCCCTTAAGACACTCTTGATAGAGGAGAGAAAAATCAAGGTCATCATGATAAAGTTCCTTAATGTGATCAAAACCAAGATATTGAGAGCTTAAAAGATTTAGCAAGGTGTATCTTCTAGAAAGAGCATCCGCCACAATATTTATTTTGCCTTGCTTGTGTTTGATCACATAAGGAAATTGCTCAATGAATTCCACCCACTTAGCATGCCTCTTGTTAAGTTTGTTTTGGCTTTTCAAATATTTAAGAGATTCATGATCACTATGTATCACAAACTCTTTGGGAAAAAGATAGTGTTGCCAAGTAAACAAAGCCCTAACAAGTGCATATAATTCCTTATCATAGGTGGAATAGTTGAGATGACTTCCCTTCAATTTCTCACTAAAATAGGCTATGGGGTGGCCCTCTTGAAGGAGAACAGCCCCAATACCTATGCTTGAAGCATCACACTCAATCTCAAATGTCTTAGTGAAATTAGGAAGGGCCAAGATGGGAGCATTAGTCAATTTTTCTTTCAAAGTGTCAAAAGCATTTTGTTGTGCTTCTCCCCAATGAAAGACCACATCCTTTTTCACTATGTCATTGAGTGGTGCGGCAATGGTACCAAAGTTTGGGACAAATCTTCTATAGAAAGAAGCAAGTCCATGAAAACTTCGGACCTCATTCAAAGATTTCGGTGTAGGCCAATTTTGAATGGCCACTACCTTTGTTTTGTCCACATGGACCCCTTTACAACTCACCACAAACCCTAGGAATTCTATATGATCAAGAGCAAACATACATTTAGCAAGGTTAGCATACAAATGTTCCTTCCTAAGGGTTTCTAAAACTTGCCTAACATGCAACCTATGGTCATTCAAAGATAAGCTATAAATGAGAATGTCATCAAAGTAAACCACAACAAACTTACCAATGAAAGGTCTAAGAACATGATGCATGAGGCGCATGAAGGTACTTGGTGCATTAGTTAAACCAAAAGGCATAACTAACCACTCATATAAACAATAGTTGGTCTTAAAAGCCGTCTTCCATTCATCACCCGGTTTGATACGGATTTGATTGTAGCCGCTTTTAAGATCAATCTTTGAAAAAATTTTAGAACCATGTAATTCATCCAACAAATCATCTAGTCTAGGTATGGGATGCCTATACTTAATGGTTATGTTATTTATGGCCCTACAATCCGAACACATTCGCCATGTGCCATCCTTTTTTGGCACTAAGATGATAGGCATAGCACAAGGACTCATGCTATCTTGCACCCACCCTTTCTCAATCAAAGCCTCAACTTGTTGGGAATTTCCTTGGTTTCACTTGGATTGGTCCTATATGCTGGACGGTTTGGTAAAGAAGAGCCCGGTATCAAATCAATTTGGTGCTCAATCCCTCTCAAAGGTGGAAGTCCATTTGGAGGATCTTGAAACACATCTTGGAACTCTTCTACCAAATTTTCCAAGCAATGAGGACTATCAACAAGTGATTCTACTCTAAGAGTTCTAGGGATGGCTAAGAAAAGAGGATGATGAGCCACTATTTCCCTTTCAATGTCACGCCTAGACACAAGGAGTGTAGGCTTAGAACTCTTATCTTTTTTTATCTTTTTTATCTTTTTCACTCTCCCTCTTTTTCTTCATAATAACTTGGTCCTCATGAACTTCTCTTGGAGAGAGAGATTTTAAAGTAACCTTGTGACCATGGAATTCAAAAGATTGTTTGTTGGTAAAGCCATCATGTAAAACTTTTCTATCAAATTGCCAAGGCCTTCCCAAAAGAACATGAGTGGCTTCCATGGGCACAACATCACATAATACCTCATCTTTGTATTTTCCAATGGAGAAATGGATGAGGACTTGTTTATTAACAATTATTTCTCCTACTTCACTAAGCCATTGTAATTTGTAGGGCTTTGTATGAGAGATAGTAGGCAATCCAAGCTTATCTACTACTCTTGTACTAGCCACATTTGCACAACTACCCCCATCCACTATCAAGGAACAAATGTTGTTTTGAATAAGACATCTTGTATGGAAAATATTTTCCCTTTGACTTTCATCAAAAGGTTGTGAAACTTGTCCAAGAAGTCTTCTCACAACTAACAAGTCCCCTTCAAGTGGACATTCGCTCTCTTCCTCACTAGATGCATGAGAATGCAATGAATGCTTAGGAGAATCCGAATCATGCTCACTAACTACAATGCCCTCATGCATGTACATACTTCGTTTGGAAGGACAATTTGCAGCAATATGACCATAACCCATACATTTAAAGCATTTAGTATTAGACGTTCTAGTGGGAGATTTAGGCCTAGAAGTAGATGGCTTAGATTCCTTGGGTTTGAAAGAAGAATCTTTGGAAGGATGTTTAGAAAAAGAAGTTTTGTTTCTCCAAGACTTGGAGTAGTATCCATCATTGGAAGCATTTTTAAAAGAGTTTTTCTTAGCAAGTTGGGCTTCCACCTTCATTACAAGATGAACTAAAGAGCCCAATGATGTATACTCTTGTAACTCAACAATGTCTTGAATATCCTACCTAAGAGCACTTACAAACCTAGCAACCATGGCTTCTTCACTTTCTTCTAATTCAATTTTAAGCACAAGCGTCTCAAGCTCCTTATAATATTCATCCACATGTAGCGTGCCTTGTTGAAACCGTTGGAGTCTCAACATGAGGTCTTTCCTAAAATGTGGGGGCACAAACCTAGCGCGCATATGATCCTTTAAAGAGTTCCAAGAGTCCACGGGAGGACCCTTGTGATAGATAATGTCCTTTACAATTCCATGCCACCATTTCATGGCATAATCACTAAACTCTAGGGTGACTAGCTTGAGCTTATGCTCATCTTGGATCTCATGGATCTCAAAAATTTGTTCACACTTAGCCTCCCAATCTAAATATACATTTGGATCACTAGAACCATTAAAACAAGGTAGCTTGACCGAAGGAAGCTTGGACTTTGCATCATGATAGAAGCCATTGCCGTAGTGAATTCTTTCCTTTGGTGATGATGTCTTTGTCCATGGACTTGGGGTGGAGGTCTCCTTCTCCTATGCTCATCTTCACGGCCAACATCATTTGAAGAAGCTCTTGAAGATGGTCTATGAGAATGATGTCCATCATGGATAGAAGGAGATGGTCTAGCTTGTTGGACCTCCATCTTTTGCATTTTCTCCTCCAACTGTCTAATTGTTCTTTGAGCTTCATGTAATTCACCAAGAATTGAAGCTTTGGAAGGAGAATTCTGCTTGTAGGATGCATCACTTGAAAATCCAGCCATTTGGAATTAAAAACAGCAAACACACAAAACAGGAAACAAGTTAAAAAATTAGCAAAAACAGTGAGCTTGGCAATTGAAACTGCCGAAGTGAAATGAGGTAGAAAAAGAGGTCACTCTCAAAAAAATAATGTTCTTGCACCAATCTGATCTTGAGGCCTTGGAATCCTCAAATGAAAGATGTCAAAGCAAGCACACCAATCTCAAAATCAACCACCACAAAACCAATGAAACAATAAAGACAAACAAGAAAAGGTATAAGCAAGGAAAGGTAATTGCAAAAGGAATACTATATGTAAGACAAACTCAAAGAGTAAGAATGAAAGACAATCAAGAAAATAAAGAACTCAATGAGAAAAGTAGGCACACAAAAGAATACTTAAGGAAAAGCTCTAGAGTAGATGAAGAAAACAAAAAATTAGCTACTGGAAATTTTTTTTTTTTAAAAAGCAAACTGTGCTTGATATTCACTGATTTAACTGGAATGATGTAGAGCGAACTGGATTATGAAAATTAAACCACAGAAACTTCAAGATGTTAACTCAATAATGGCACTGGAATCAATTAAAAACAGTAAGCCAATTAATTGAGATAAATTTTTTAAAATCGCTGCCAGATTACCGTATTCTTTTCGGCAGAATTGTACACTTTTTTTATTTTATTTATCATCTTTTGTGTACTTTGAATTTTTGAATGATTCTTTTTTCTATTCTTTTCTAACACTTTTAATATCACAGATCCATAATTTCAGAATTTTCCAGTGAGTAAATCAATTGCAATAAGGAAAAACAGTAAGCACTTTTTTTCAGAAACAGAGGAATCCTAATAGGAATAAAAAACAGGATTATGAACTAGCAAAGACATAATAGAAAATGATGTATTGGAACTTGTATAGGTCTAGAATACAAGTATGAACTCAATTCTAAAAAGAAAAATGCACAAAGGATCAATATCAATTCAGAAAATAATAGACACTAAAGCAAGAAACAATCAAAACAAGAAAAGTACTACTAGAAGTAATGACAATTATGGAATAACATGACTAAGACAAAACTTGACATGATTACAAAATTAAAAGACACATCACAAATTTTAACAACAAGTGAAAGGAAGCTTAAGGTAAACTCTAGGAAGGATAATGCCATTCCAAAAGAGCAACCATACTCATAAGAAGAATGAGTGCCATAAACCTTTTCACAAGCACTTGGTGTAAAAGAAAAACAGCAAGAATACTCAAGTAAAATTCTAAAACAGAAACTTAAATTGCAAGAAATTAAAAGAGCTCTTGAAATAAAGTGCACACAACTCAACAATTAAACAAGAATGAACCTAAGACTCATGATACCACATGATGTGATTCCACTAGCCATATAGAGAATGATTCTTAACA
The DNA here is from genome assembly GCF_051622355.1 of Phaseolus vulgaris. Lineage (NCBI taxonomy): Eukaryota > Viridiplantae > Streptophyta > Magnoliopsida > Fabales > Fabaceae > Phaseolus > Phaseolus vulgaris. The sequence goes on from NC_143499.1 coordinate 10,140,631, forward strand.
TTCTTAGGAATCACCTTGAGCTGGACATTATAGAGGCACTTTTCTTAGAGTTGGATCATTGTTCTAAGACAAGAACTCACCAAAAACTAGTACCAAATCCCAAACTCATTTGGATGCTCCACATATTGTCAAATTGAATCAACAAAGAGAGGTAAAATTGAAAGGACCAAACAGAATTGAATTAGCAAATATATGAACCGAACAAAAGTGTAATTAAAAGACAAGAACAGAACATAGGTGCTGGAAAAAAATAGAAAAGCCGAACCAAACAACTCAATAACACAAGACAACATGAACAATTGAAAGAGAAGGAAGGAAGGAGAAGAGAGTGCTCATGAAGATGGAAGAATGTTGGATGATCTCGCCACTAGAAGTGTGGAATGCTCCTAGATGAGAGTGATGCCGCCACTTGAGGACTCCAATGATCCATCAAGATAAGACTAGAGAAGAAGGCTCCAAAAGCTCTCCAAAGTTCACTCAAAATTTGAGTAGAGTTTTCTTAGATTAATTCCAATCTGAAAAATACAAAGAGAGCACCTCTATTTATAGCCTAAGGTGCTGAAATATAAGCTACACAAATTCAAAAACTCCCTCCCAAAAAGCTTCTAGAATTTGCGCCTAAAACAAAGCATGAGGAAGGTGTGACCTCTTCCTTCACTTTGTGATGGAGATCAAGCTCAAGAAGACATGGAGGCCAATCAACAAGATCAAGACGAGGTGGAGGCACAAATAGAAGACGCCCATGGAGGTCAAAGTCCACCTCAAAGGATTACAAGAAGCATGTTCAAAGCTTTGGGAGCTAGAGGACATTTATTTTCTCTTTTTGTAATTTCTTTAGTTGAAGGTGCTTAGAGGGAAACATTAGAAACCTCTTTTGTTTTAGCATCTTTTAGTCTTTAGTTAAGAGTCTTAGGGGGGGTGTGTTAGTAGATAGGTGTAGGAGTAAATAAGGAGGTGCCAAAGTGAGATAAGGGATCACACCTTCCTCATGCTTTGTTTTAGGCGCAAATTCTAGAAGCTTTTTAGGAGGGAGTTTTTTTGAATTTGTGTAGCTTACTTTTCAGCACCTTAGGCTATAAATAGAGGTGCTCTCTTTGTAAAATTCAGATTGGAATTAATCTAAGAAAACTCTACTCAAATTTTGAGTGAACTTTGGAGAGCTTTGAGTCTTCTTCTCTAGTCTTATCTTGGTGGATCCTTGGAGTCCTCAAGTGGCGGCATCACTCTCATCTAGGAGCATTCCACACTTCTAGTGGCGAGATCATCCAACATTCTTCCATCTTCATGAGCACTCTCTTCTCCTTCCTTTCTTCTCTTTCTATTGTTTTTGTTAGCTTGTGTTCTTCAGTTTTGGTTTGGTGTTCTTGCTGTTTTTTATGAGTTTTGGTTCGGCAGTTTTATATTTCAGTCCATTCATCTTGTTCCTTTGCTTTTCTTACTCTTTTGTTCGGTTCAATTTGACTAAAATTGGTTCATCCAAATGAGTTTGGGATTTGGTACTAGTTTTTGGTGAGTTCTTGTCTTAGAACAATGATCCAACTCTAAGAAAAGTGCCTCTATAATGTCCAACTCAAGGTGATTCCTAAGAAGGTCAAGAACCTTTCTCTATATGGCTATTGGAATCACATCATGTGGTATCATGAGTCTTAGGTTCTTCTTGCTTAATTGTTGAGTTGTGTGCACTTTAATTTCAAGAGCTCTTTAATTTCTTGCAATTTAAGTTTCTGTTTTAGAATTTTAATTGAGTATTCTTGCTGTTTTTTTTTTCTTTTACACCAAGTGCTTGTGAAAAGGTTTATGGCTGATGTGATTCCAATAGCCACATAGAACAAGATTCTTGACACTTTGAGGAATCACCTTGAGCTGGAAAATGTAGAGGCACTTTCTTAGAAGTTGGATCATGGTTCTAAGATCAAGAACTCACCAATAACAAGTACCAAATCCCAAACTCATTTGGATGAACCAAATATTGTCAAATTGAATCAACAAAGGAATAGAAACTAGATTAACCGAACAGAATTAAGCTACTAAACAAAAGAACCGAACAGAATTAAAAACAAAACAGAATATAGGTGCTGAAAATAGAAAAACCGAAAGCTAGACAACTCAAAACACAAGGCAACATGAACAATTGAAGAAGAAGAAAGGAAGAAGAAGAGAATGCTCATGAAGATGGAAGATAGGTTGGATGATCACGCCACTAGAAGTATGGATGCTCCTAGATGAGTGTGGAAGCCGCCACTTGAGGAAACCATGGTCCTTCAAGATAAGACTAGAGTAGAAGCTCAAAGCTCTCCAAATGCTCACTCCAATTTTGAGTATAGTTTCTTTAGATAAATTCAAATCTGAATTTTACAAGGAAGGCACCTCTATTTATAGCCTAAGGTGCTGAAAAATGAAAGCTAAACAATTCAAAATTCCCTCCAAAAGCCATCTAGAACCGGCGCTAATTGCCAAGCAAGGAAGGTGTGATCCCTTCCTTCACTTTGGCACCCCCTATTCTACTCCTACACCTATCTACTAATACACCCCCCTAAAGCTCCTATTTAAAAACCTAAAAGATGCTATAACAAAAAGAGGTTTCTAAGGTTTCCCTCTAAGTACCTTCAACTAAAGACACTACAAAAAGAGAAAATAAATGTCCTCTAGCTCCCAAGGCTTTGAACATGCTTCTTGTAATCCTTTGAGGTGGACTTTGACCTCCATGGGCGTCCTCCATTTGTGCCTCCACCTCTTCTTGAGCTTGATGAGTGGCCTCCATGTTCTCTTGGGCTTGATCTCCATCAATGGCACTCATAATTCTTATGAGTATGGTTGCTCTTTTGGAATGGCATTATCCTTCCTAGAGTTTACCTTAAGCTTCCTTTCACTTGTTGTTAAAATTTGTGATGTGTCTTTTAATTTTGTAATCATGTCAAGTTTTGTCTTAGTCATGTTATTCCATAATTGTCATTACTTCTAGTAGTACTTTTCTTGTTTTGATTGTTTCTTGCTTTAGTGTCTATAATTTTCTGAATTGATATTGATCCTTTGTGCATTTTCTTTTTAGAATTGAGTTCATACTTGTATTCTAGACCTATACAAGTTCCAATACATCATTTTCTATTATGTCTTTGCTAGTTCATAATCCTGTTTTTTATTCCTATTAGGATTCCTCTGTTTCTGAAAAAGTGCTTACTGTTTTTTCCTTATTGCAATTGATTTACTTACTGGAAAATTCTGAAATTCTGGATTTGAGATATTCAAAGTGTTAGAAAAGAATAGAAAAATGAATCATTCAAAAATACGAAGTACACAAAAAATGATAAATAAAATAAAAAAAGTGTACAATTCTGCCGAAAAAAATACAGTAATCTGGCAGCGATTTTGAAAAATTTATTTCTCTCAATTGGCTTACTGTTTTTAATTGATTCCAGTGCCATTATTGAGTTAACATCTTGAAGTTTCTGTAGTTTAAATTTCATAATCCATCTCGCTCTACATCATTCCAGTTAAATCGGTGAATATCAAGCACAGTTTGCATTTAAAAATAAAAAAATAAAAAATTTCCAGTAGCTAATTTTTTTGTTTTCTTCATCTACTCTAGTGCTTTTCCTTAAGTATTCTTTTGTGTGCCTACTTTCTCATTGAGTTCTTTATTTTCTTGCTTGTCTTTCATTCTTACTCTTTGAGTTTGTCTTACACATAGTTTTCCTTTTGCAATTACCTTTCCTTGCTTATACCTTTTCTTGTTTGTCTTTATTGTTTCATTGGTTTTGTGGTGGTTGCTCTTGAGATTGGTGTGCTTGCTTTGACATATTTCATTTGAGGATTCCAAGGCCTCAAGATCAGATTGGTGCAAGAACATTATTTCTTTGAGAGTGATCTCTTTTTTCAGCCTCATTTCACTTCGGCAGTTTCATTGCCAAAGCTCACTGTTTTTTGCTAATTTTTAACTTGTTTGCTGTTTTTGTGTGTTTGCTGTTTTTTAATTACAAATGGCTGGATTTTCAAGTGATGCATCCTACAAGCAGAATTCTCCTTCCAAAGCTTCAATCCTTGGTGAATTACATGAAGCTCAAAGAACCATTAGACGGTTGGAGGAGAAATTGCAAAAGATGGAGGTGCAACAAGCTAGACCATCTCCTTCAATTCATGATGAGCATCATAGACCTTCAACAAAAGCTTCTTCCAATGATGTTGGCCGTGAAGATGAGCATAGGAGAAGGAGAACTCCACCTCAAGTCCATGGACAAAGACATCATCATCAAGGAGAAAGAAATCACTACGGCAATGGCTTCTATCATGATGCAAAGTCCAAGCTTCCTTCGGTCAAGCTACCTGGTTTTAATGGTTCTAGTGATCCAAATGTATATTTAGATTGGGAGGCTAAGTGTGAACAAATTTTTGAGATCCATGAGATCCACGATGAGCATAAGCTTAAGCTAGCCACCCTAGAGTTTAGTGATTATGCCATGAAATGGTGGCATGGAATTGTAAAGGACATTATCTATCACAAGGGTCCTCCTGTGGACTCTTGAAACTCTTTAAAGGATCATATGCGCGCTAGGTTTGTGCCCCCACATTTTAGGAAAGACCTCATGTTGAGACTCCAACGGTTTCAACAAGGCACGCTAAATGTGGATGAATATTATAAGGAGCTTGAGACGCTTGTGCTTAAAATTGAATTAGAAGAAAGTGAAGAAGCCATGGTTGCTAGGTTTGTGAGTGGTCTTAGGAAGGATATTCAAGACATTGTTGAGTTACAAGAGTATTCATCATTGGGCTCTTTAGTTCATCTTGCAATGAAGGTGGAAGCCCAACTTGCTAAGAAAAACTCTTTTAAAAATGCTTCCAATGATGGATACTACTCCAAGTCTTGGAGAAACAAAACTTCTTTTTCTAAACATCCTTCCAAAGATTCTTCTTTCAAACCCAAGGAATCTAAGCCATCTACTTCTAGACCTAAGTCTCTCACTAGAACATCTAATACTAAATGCTTTAAATGTATGGGTTATGGTCATATTGCTGCAAATTGTCCTTCCAAACAAAGTATGTACATGCATGAGGGCATTGTAGTTAGTGAGCATGATTCGGATTCTCCAAAGCATTCATTGCATTCTCATGCATCTAGTGAGGAAGAGAGTGAATGTCCACTTGAAGGGGACTTGTTAGTTGTGAGAAGACTTCTTGTACAAAAGTTTCACAACCTTTTGATGAAAGTCAAAGGGAAAATATTTTCCAAACAAGATGTCTTATTCAAAACAACATTTGTTCCTTGATAGTGGATGGGGGTAGTTGTGCAAATGTGGCTAGTACAAGAGTAGTAGATAAGCTTGGATTGCCTACTATCTCTCATACAAAACCCTACAAATTACAATGGCCTAGTGAAGTAGGAGAAATAATTGTTAATAAACAAGTCCTCATCCATTTCTCCATTGGAGAATACAAAGATGAGGTATTATGTGATGTTGTGCCCATGGAAGCCACTCATGTTCTTTTGGGAAGGCCTTGGCAATTTGATAGAAAAGTTTTACATGATGGCTTTACCAACAAACTATCATTTGAATTCCATGGTCACAAGGTTACTTTAAAATCTCTCTCTCCAAGAGAAGTCCATGAGGACCAAGTTATCATGAAGAAAAAGAGGGAGAGTGAAAAAGATAAAAAAGATAAAAAAGATAAGAGTTCTAAGCCTACACTCCTTGTGTCTAGGCGTGACATTGAAAGGGAAATAGTGGCTCATCATCCTCTTTTTTTAGCCATCCCTAGAACTCTTAGAGTAGAATCACTTGTTGATAGTCCTCATTGCTTGGAAAATTTGGTAGAAGAGTTCCAAGATGTGTTTCAAGATCCTCCAAATGGACTTCCACCTTTGAGAGGGATTGAGCACCAAATTGATTTGATACCGGGCTCTTCTTTACCAAATCGTCCAGCATATAGGACCAATCCAAGTGAAACCAAGGAAATTCGCCAACAAGTTGAGGCTTTGATTGAGAAAGGGTGGGTGCAAGATAGCATGAGTCCTTGTGCTATGCCTATCATCTTAGTGCCAAAGAAGGATGGCACATGGCGAATGTGTTCGGATTGTAGGGCCATAAATAACATTACCATTAAGTATAGGCATCCCATACCTAGACTAGATGATTTGTTGGATGAATTACATGGTTCTAAAATCTTTTCAAAGATTGATATTAAAAGCGGCTACAATCAAATCCGTATCAAACCGGGTGATGAATGGAAGACGGCTTTTAAGACCAACTTTGGTTTATATGAGTGGTTAGTTATGCCTTTTGGTTTAACTAATGCACCAAGTACCTTCATGCGCCTCATGCATCATGTTCTTAGACCTTTCATTGGTAAGTTTGTTGTGGTTTACTTTGATGACATTCTCATTTATAGCTTATCTTTGAATGACCATAGGTTGCATGTTAGGCAAGTTTTAGAAACCCTTAGGAAAGACCATTTGTATGCTAACCTTGCTAAATGTATGTTTGCTCTTGATCATATAGAATTCCTAGGGTTTGTTGTGAGTTGTAAAGGGGTCCATGTGGACAAAACAAAGGTGGTGGCCATTCAAAATTGGCCTACACCGAAATCTTTAAATGAGGTCCGAAGTTTTCATGGGCTTGCTTCTTTCTATAGAAGATTTGTCCCAAACTTTGGTACCATTGCCGCACCACTCAATGACATAGTGAAAAAGGATGTGGTCTTTCATTGGGGAGAAGCACAACAAAATGCTTTTGATACTTTGAAAGAAAAATTGACTAATGCTCCCATCTTGGCCCTTCCTAATTTCACTAAGACATTTGAGATTGAGTGTGATGCTTCAAGTATAGGTATTGGGGCTGTTCTCCTTCAAGAGGGCCACCCCATAGCCTATTTTAGTGAGAAATTGAAGGGAAGTCATCTCAACTATTCCAGCTATGATAAGGAATTATATGCACTTGTTAGGGCTTTGTTTACTTGGCAACACTATCTTTTTTCCAAAGAGTTTGTGATACATAGTGATCATGAATCTCTTAAATATTTGAAAAGCCAAAACAAACTTAACAAGAGGCATGCTAAGTGGGTGGAATTCATTGAGCAATTTCCTTATGTGATCAAACACAAGCAAGGCAAAATAAATATTGTGGCGGACGCTCTTTCTAGAAGATACACCTTGCTAAATCTTTTAACCTCTCAATATCTTGGTTTTGATCACATTAAGGAACTCTATCATGATGACCTTGATTTTTCTCTCATATATCAAGAGTGTCTTAAGGGAGGACACAAAGACTTTTTTATTCAAGATGGCTTTCTTTTTAAAGGAAAACGTCTTTGTGTTCCCCAATGCTCTATTAGATTATCTCTTGTTAGAGAAGCTCATGAGGGGGGTTTAATGGGACATTTTGGGGTTGCTAAAACTTTGGATGTGTTGCATGAACATTTCTTTTGGCCTCATATGCATAAACATGTTCATAGTTTGTGTGATAAATGCATAGCTTGCCGCAAAACTAAGTCTAAAATGCATCCCCATGGTCTTTATACTCCTCTTCCTATCCCTTCAATGCCTTGGGTAGATATATCTATGGATTTCATCTTAGGCTTACCCAAGACATCAAAGGGAAAGGACTCCATTTTTGTGGTAGTGGATCGTTTTTCAAAGATGGCTCACTTTATTCCTTGCCACAAAGTGGATGATGCATGCCACATTGCAAACCTCTTCTTCCAAGAAGTGGTTCGCTTGCATGGGATTCCTAGGTCTATAGTGTCCGATAGAGATCCTAAGTTCTTGAGTCACTTTTGGAAGACCTTGTGGGGCAAGCTTGGAACTAAGCTTTTATTTTCTACCACTTGCCACCCACAAACTGATGGTCAAACCGAGGTGGTGAATAGAACTTTGGGACAACTATTGAGATGCTTTATTTCGGGGAATCCTAGAGTGTGGGAGAATTTACTACCCCATGTTGAGTTTGCATATAACCGAGTAGTAAATTCTACCACCTCCCATTCTCCTTTTGAGGTGGTCTATGGGTTTAATCCCCTAACACCTCTTGATCTTCTTCCTATTCCCCTTCTTGGAGATGTCTTGTGCAAAGATGGGGATGAAAAGTCTTCTTTTGTGAAAACTTTGCATAAAGACATCAAGAAGAGAATTGACAAGAAGGTTGGCAAGTATGCTGAACTTGCCAATAAAAGGAGAAAAGCATTGTTGTTTGATGAGGGCGATTGGGTTTGGCTTCACTTGAGGAAGGATCGTTTTCCTACTCAAAGGAAGTCCAAACTAATGCCTCGAGGGGATGGACCTTTCCAAGTCCTCAAGAGGATTAATGACAATGCTTATGAGTTAGATATGCCTGATACATTCTTAGGTAGTCATACTTTTAATGTCAGCGATCTAACTCCTTTTTCTGTAGGTCTCCAGAATTCGTGGTCGAATTCTCTCCAACTCGGGGAGTATGATGGAGATCAAGCTCAAGAGGACATGGAGGCCAATCAACAAGATCAAGACGAGGTGGAGGCACAAATAGAAGACGCCCATGGAGGTCAAAGTCCACCTCAAATGATTACAAGAAGCATGTTCAAAGCTTTTGGAGCTAGAGGACATTTATTTTCTCTTTTTGTAATTTCTTTAGTTGAAGGTGCTTAGAGGGAAACATTAGAAACCTCTTTTGTTTTAGCATCTTTTAGTCTTTAGTTAAGAGTCTTAGGGGGGGTGTGTTAGTAGATAGGTGTAGGAGTAAATAAGGAGGTGCCAAAGTGAGAGAAAGGATCACACCTTCCTCATGCTTTGTTTTAGGCGCAAATTCTAGAAGCTTTTTAGGAGGGAGTTTTTTTGAATTTGTGTAGCTTACTTTCCAGCACCTTAGGCTATAAATAGAGGTGCTCTCTTTGTAAAATTCAGATTGGAATTAATCTAAGAAAACTCTACTCAAATTTTGAGTGAACTTTGGAGAGCTTTGAGCCTTCTTCTCTAGTCTTATCTTAATGGATCATTGGAGTCCTCAAGTGGCAGCATCACTCTCATCTAGAAGCATTCCACACTTCTAGTGGCGAGATCATCCAACATTCTTCCATCTTCATGAGCACTCTCTTCTCCTTCCTTTCTTCTCTTTCTATTGTTTTTGTTAGCTTGTGTTCTTGAGTTTTGGTTTGGTGTTCTTGCTGTTTTTTATGAGTTTTGGTTCGGCAGTTTTATATTTCAGTCCATTCATCTTGTTCCTTTGCTTTTCTTACTCTTTTGTTCGGTTCAATTTGAATAAAATTGGTTCATCCAAATGAGTTTGGGATTTGGTACTAGTTTTTGGTGAGTTCTTGTCTTAGAACAATGATCCAACTCTAAGAAAAGTGCCTCTATAATGTCCAACTCAAGGTGATTCCTAAGAAGGTCAATAACCTTTCTCTATATGGCTATTGGAATCACTTTGGCACCTCCTTTTCTACTCCTACACCTATCTACTAACACCCCCCCCCCCTAAGACTCCTAACTAAAGACTAAAAGATGCTAAAACAAAAGAGGTTTCTAATGTTTCCCTCTACGCACCTTCAACTAAAGAAATTACAAAAAGAGAAAATAAATGTCCTCTAGCTCCCAAAGCTTTGAACATGCTTCTTGTAATCCTTTGAGGTGGACTTTGACCTCCATGGGCGTCTTCTATTTGTGCCTCCACCTCCTCTTGATCTTGTTGATTGGCCTCCATGTCCTCTTGGGCTTGATCTCCATCAAAAGGGACCTGGGTAGAGGAGGTTCCTAGAATTGTGTGGGCTTACCACACTACTCCCCAGTCCACTACCAAAGAAACACCCTTAAGCTTGGTTTACGGTTCGGACGCAATGATTCCTATAGAGATCTAGGAGAACTCGCCACGTTTCCAGAACTTCGTGGTTGAAGAGTCTAATGAAGAAAGAAAGGTGAACCTGGACCTACTAGATGAAGTAAGGGAGGAAGCAAGAATCAAGGCTGAAGCTTTGAAGAGAAGGGTGGAGTACAAATACAGCTCCAAGCTAAGACCTCGGCAGTTCCAGGTCATTGACCTGGTAATGCGAAGGGCCCATCCATACCAGCTAGAGAATAAGTTGTCTCCCAAGAGGACTAGTCCCTTCAGATTGACAGAGGCCTTTGGGAATGGAGCATACAAGCTCGAGACATTAGAAGGTGGAGCGATCCGTCGTACATGGAACGCAACTAACCTTAAATTTTATTTTAGTTGAATTATTGCATTGTACATAGTTTTTAGGGAACACTCTTTTTCCCTTATAAGGGTTTTTTAACGAGGTCACCCAATAAAATTTTAGTTATTCAGTTAAAAGAATATATCTTCAAGCATTTTGTACAATGCAGTTTCGAACCTTTCACTTGGGTTAGAAGTCTCTAGACCGGGAGAGGATGGTTTGTAGAGGACACCTCCCCTTGAGTGAACACGCCAAGGTTGAACAGTATGGTTCGCTAGTTAAATCCTCCCTTGCCCTACGGGCGAGGACGATGTTAGTTACAAACCTCTCACTTGGGTTAGAAATCTCAAGATTGGGATAGGATGGTTCGTGGAGAATGCCTCCCTCTTGAGTAACAACACCAAGGTTGAACGATATGGTTCGCCAATTAAATCCTCCCTTGCTCTACGGGAGAGGACGAGGTCAGTTACGAACCTCTCACTTGGGTTAGAAATCTCAAGATTGAGATAGGATGGTTCGCAGAGAATGCCTCCCTCTTGTATAAGAATGCCAAGGTTGAATGATATGGTTCGTCAATTAAATCCTCCCTTGCTCTACGGGCGAGGATGAGGTCAGTTACGAACCTCTCACTTCGGTTAGAAATCTCAAGATTGTTAGAATGGATGGCTTTAAACTAGAGGGGGGTGAATTGTTTAAAGAGGGTTTTCGCAAACTTTTAAACCAAGAATGAAAATTTCTTCAAGAAACAAATGATAAGAAATTCATTTTGCCAAAACACAAAGCAAAAAAAACAGCACCAGAAAAACAATCGGTTGTTTCGCAAAAACAATCGGTTGTTTCGCAGAAACAATCGGTTGTTTATACCAGTTTGCAAATATTAAAAATGAATTTAAAGAGATTAAGGAGAGAGAGAATGCACACAGATGTAACAAGAGCTATGTTTTCAATTTTATTTTGACCATTCTTTTGAGGATGATAAGAATTTGAAAAGGACAACTTAGTTGCAAGTTTTTCCAAGAGAATCCTCAAATGATGGTTTTCAAATTTTGGAGCTCTATCCAACACTAAGTTTGAAGAGAAATCATGAAGACTTGTCACTTCTTTAAGGAAGAGTTTATCCATGTCCATGAAAATGGAATCAAAACCTTTTGTTGTCCTAGGAAGATCTAATATGAAATTTAGGCTTATGTCTTCCCAATGATCATTTGCAAAAGGTGAAGGAGTATAGAGTTCATGAGACATCGCCTTAGATGTATTTTTAAAACACGAAATGTATCTAGGGTAATGTCTTTGAACATCTTTTCTCATGGGTGACAATAATTTTCCTTTTAAAAGCTCTAGAGTTTTATCAACTCTAATTTGACCCATGAGTTCTCCTTCATGAAGAATTTCTCTTTTATGTGTGAAGGTAGTCTCGTTGATACAACCTTTATTCATGGAAATTTCAATTCTTTGCAAAGGTTGTCTCAATAAGACATGACAAGTTTCTTTAGGCACTACTTCACATAAAAAATTGTCTTTGTAGATGCCTATAGATGACTTGACCTTCACTTGGTGATATCTTGGCATGTATGTAAAATAATCTACTATATTTTTACCTATGCAAGCCTTTTTTAAGGATTCTTCTTTTTTTTCTAGGCTTGCAAGTGTTCCTTTACAAAAGGTAAGGCTAGGTTGTTCAACAAGAGGTATATTTTCAAATGTATTTTTAACTTTTCCTTCTTGTTGAATGACCTTGTGGGAAGGAACACTCTTCTCCCACGCCTTTTGTTTCCAAAGGGTTTTCTCTTGCTTTTCTATTTTTACATTTTCTTCACTCTCACTAGCTTCTTTTTCTTGGCTACTATTCTCATCTTTGTCCCTTAAGATCATAGATCATTCATTGAAATATTGAGATGCTAATTGATCATTGCCAAGGTATTCTAAACATGGAATTTCTCTAGCTTGAGTGTGAGAGTTATGCTTGGTTAGGTTTTCTTGTCTCTCTTTCCTAGCTCTCCTAGTGAATTGTTGATGATATTCATTTTTCCTAAGACTTTCTTCCCCAAGATAATCATGATGTTTAGAGCTAGATGCATGAGAATGTAATTTTTTTGAAAATTGAGACTTCTCATTCTTTGCTTTAGTCAAAACATTAAGTTTAGTCTCACTCTCCAATTGTCTATAAGCAATTGATTGCACAGTTTGTGAATCTTCTTTCAAAAGAGTTTTTAAAGATTTTAATTCACTTCCAATAGACTTTGTAGAATGAGAAGAAGAAGACATGGCTAAAGCTTTGTGTATACAAGTATTTTACCTTGAGAAAACTTAGGAAAGTCAAAGAAGGTAGTTTTCCAGGTAAGGGAGGTGAGTCACAAAGGACTACTTAAATACCAAGCCTTTGCCTTAGCCAAAAACTATCCCTCAATGTCTTCACACAAAACTTTCTCTTAGTAAACCACTTAGAACACAATTAAGTTGAGAAATCAAATTTTCAATGAAAGAAAACAATGCAAGCTACTAATCAACAAAGCTAGTCGATTTAACACAAACTTAACAAAATAACCATGCAAAGCGTCACTAACTAAGCAAAAGAAAAGGCAATTACAAACAATTAACAATTGCTAATTAAGAATTCTATACTAGTCGGCCCTAGGTGAGGCTTCTTGGACACTTGGAGCCCTTGAAGACACACTCACCGTCTAAAACGTAATTAAGAGGTAATTAACACAAATTAAGTTGTAAGGAAATTAAGAAAAACTCCCTTTGTTGATCCTCTTTTTGCTAAATGCACTTCCTTGTTGTCTTTGCTTGTTGGTCCTCCAAGTGTTTGTAGTGTTTTTCAAGAAAGCTTGATTCGGCCTTGGCTTTGTTTCCCCTTAGAATGAAGGTCTTAATTCTCCAATTCCATCACCTATCAAAAGACTAGACCTTACCCAAGTCAAGTTTCAATTCAATTAAGCACCAAGGGAGAACAATTTCCAGCACCAAATTAGAGGTCAAAGAACAAAAGCAAGAAACAATTTAATTGAATAAAACAGTACCACCAAAAGGGGTTAGATTATGACAACTAGAAAGAGGTCCAAGAAATATTAAGCAAGCAAATAAAAGGTACCAAAATAAAGGTAGGCACACAAAAGAATCCTAAGAATGGCACTAGAATTAGATGACCAAATAAAAAAAAAACAGCACCACTAGAAAATGTTGTGGGCCAGAAACGTGTTTTTTTCCCCAATTTATGCTGAGCTCTGTTTTTAAGATATGATTCTGAAATTTGATATGCAAGATATTCAAGATCTTAGCTAAAATCTGGCTTTGGAATCACTCAAAACGCATGCACCAATTTTTCTTAATAAATTTTGCAATTTTGGTGTTCAGTTACGCCAGCTGTACCGCCTCAGATTTGCACACTGATTTTAAAAGATTTATCATTTTTTTTCTGTTGAATCTTTTGGTCTAATTACTTTTTTTTCCTTTCTATAACACTTCAAACTTGCATATTCCAGAGAATCAAAATTTTCCTATGAGTGAAAATATTTTTCTGGAACAAAACAGCCAGCACAGAAAATGTGAAACAGGGGATTCTGGAAACTGGAAACAAAAACAGCAAGATACCAAAATTTAAACACAATAGAATTTGTGAAATAGAATTTGTGTAGGATCTAAACACAAATGGAACTCAAACTAAAATTAAAAAGGCACCAAAAGATCAAAGAACAGCAGATTCAAAGCAATTAAAGATACCCAAAATCAAGAAACAATCAAGCCAAATAAAGGACTACTAAGAATTGTTGACATTGTGGATGAACATGACTTGACAAAACATATATGGATTCAGAAATTAAAGACTCAAAAGCATAATATGAACAAATTAAAAAGCAATAAAGACTCAAAAGCCTAAAAGAAAACAGCAATTCAAAGGTGTATGGAATCCTATCACAAATTGCACAAGAAATTGTTCAAGATCAATTGAACAAAAGTGCTTCGGTTGGATCTTCCAAAAAGCACACCAAAACAAATTAAAATGCAAAAAACAGCAAGACAATTATGGAAATAAGATAAACAACATGAAATAAAAGAAGAACTAGAAATGAAAAGACCAAAAGCAACTCATCTTGAAGAACCCAAGCTCTGATACCAAATGATGGCAAATTTCATGAAGTTCTTCTTGAATCATGTAAGAAAGTGGTGCGGAAACTATGAAGGTGTGTGTGCAAGATCCTCCTAAGAGTGGTGTTGATCTTGAAGGTGCATGATAGGTATGATTATAGGGAGGTTCGGCCAGCCTAAGGAGATGTGAAGGAAGTGAAGTTTAGAGCCTAGAATTCTAGGAGAAGCAAAGTTTGGCACAAAATGGCAGCATAACTTTACTCACAATAAACTTGAAAATACAAGGTGTAGGCTCCTCCTTTTATAGGCTAAGGAGGACCATAATGCAACCCTAATGCTAGCCAAATGAAATGTAAATGTGAAGCACATGGGTGCACAAATGAGCACATGGGGAGGGGTGTGTCTAGTTTTTATGCTCACCCCCTCCATGGACTTTCTAGACCGGCCTTGGTAAATTTAGAGGTTTTTTTAGAAACTCTAAGTTTACCTAGGTTGGTGTTTTAGGTGCCAAAATTAATTCTAAGAAAATTACAAATAAAGTTCCTATGCTAATTTTGACAAGAAATTAAAGTTTACTCTACACTAGAGTTTATGGCATTTGAACATGTAAAAGAACGTCTTCTTGGATCCTCTTGACCATAACTCTATGGTTGGCCCAAATCTACCCTTTGGTGGGCTTGCATGTGGGCTTGTGCTTGGGCCTCTTCCATCAGTATTTAACAAAAAAAAAAACTTAAAATCAAATATTAAGAACAGAGAAAAGGAAGGTCTTATCCTTTATGTTGTTCTTTCAATGAGCCATGTGCTTTTTGATCAAGAAGCCTCTTTCAACTGTTGAGGGCCTTTGGACAGATGTAGAACATTGATTCAGTTTCAATGTTAGTCTTTTTATTCCAAGAACTTGATTAGATAACTCAGTTCTTCACACTTCTTTAGATTTCCTGCATAAACATGAGTTCAAGCAACAAGATTTGGCCCTTTCAAAAATGTGGGTCCAATTGATTTCTTTTTCTCATTTGGAACCTCACATCCTTTAGGAATCCATTTCATGTAGCCCTTGGGAACATAAAACTTTCTTATTTTGCAGAAACTAACTGAATGCCCCTTTTTCATGTAATAAAAGCATGTAACAACTAGTTGTTTTGACTTAACAATCGGTTGTTTTACTAACTTTCTTAATTATTTTTTTTGAAAACTTATCTTGTTTGTTTTGTGGATTAAAGCCTAAACCAACCTTTCCAAAAACACTGTTTTGAGATGTCAAGACATTCTCAAAGTTAGATTTTCCTTTTGAAAGCTTGTCCACAGTGTTAACAAGATAATTCACCTTTTTCTCAAGATTTTCACAATTTTCGCAAATGAGAGTGTCACACTTGCAAGAAGAATTTTTGAAATCATTTTTAGATTTTTCAATCTCATCTTCAAGTGATTTCACTCTCTTTTCCAACCAGCTGTTAAGTTCTTTCAATCGGTTGTTTGAAAGCACCAATCGATTAGCTTCATCGTGAGTTTCTTGAAAAGCTTCAAGCAATTCACTATAATTTTGTTCATTTAAAGAAGCACAAGAACTTACTTCACTTAAGCTGCAAGATTCATCATCATCTTCTGCAATCAAACATATGTTTGCTTTCTCATCTTCACTTGATGAAGATCTTGATGATGATACTTCATTTTCATCCCAAGCTATGTAGGCTCTCTTTGTCTTGTTCTTCTTTTCCTTGTTGCTAGACTTCTTCTCCTTGCTTTTGTTTGGGCAATCTGCCTTTATGTGACCTTGCTCACCACAACCAAAACAAGTATAGTTATTTGAATTAAAATCATTAGATTTCTTGTTTCCATGCCTATCTTTGTTGTTGTCCTTGTTGCGGTTCCTCTTTAAGAATTTGCTAAACTTTCTTGACAGCAAGCTAAGGTTTTCCTCATCACTATCATCACTGGATTCTTGTTTGCCTTTGTGCTTGGAAGCTTTTAAGGCTATGCTCCTTACGTGCTTGTCTTCGCTTTCTTGAACATTGAGTCGATTCATCTCTAACTCATGTTCCCTAAGCTTGCCAAACAAAGAGGCCATGCTCAAGGGTGTTAGATCTTTAGATTCGGATATAGCAGTTACCTTAGGTTGCCATGCTCTATCAAGACATTTTAAAATCTTGATGTTTAGGTCTTCCTTTTCAAAGGTCTTGTCAAGGATCATGAGATGATTGATGATGTGCGTGAATCTTTTTTGCACTTTAGCAATTATTTCACCTTTGAGCATTCTGAACATCTCATACTCTTGGATTAGAGTATGCTTCCTAGCTCTCTTTACCTCATTTGTACCTTCATGAGTTACCTCCAAGGTGTCCCACATTTCTTTTGTAGATTTGCATTGAGAGACCCTGAAAATCTGAATTCAAAGCAGAGGTTATTATGTTTTTAGCAATGCAATCAAATTTGGCCTTCTTGCTCTCTGAATTAGTCCATTGAGACCAAGGCTTTTCAATGGAAGATCCATCTTTTTCAAACTTTGGGACAAAAGGACCATTTTCAATTGCATCCCAAATTCCTTTGTCAAGTGATTCCATAAAGATTTTCATTCTCACTTTCCAAAAATGGTAGTTTAAACCACAAAACAGAGGTGGTCTGTTGATTGAAGCACCTTCCCCAAAAGGTAGTCTATCAGCCATCAAAAAACAGTTTTAGGATCAAACTTGAATAAATTTCAAGAACCAAGCTCTTGATGCCAATTGTTAAAATGGATGGCTTTAAACTAGAGGGGGGTGAATTGTTTAAAGAGGGTTTTCGCAAACTTTTAAACCAAGAATGATAATTTCTTCAAGAAACAAATGATAAGAAATTTAGTTTGTCAAAACACAAAGCAAAAACAATAGCACCAGTAAAACAATCGGTTGTTTATACCAGTTTGCAAATATTAAAAATGAATTTAAAGAGATTAAGGAGAGAGAGAATGCACACAGATGTTTATACTGGTTCACTCTAAACCCAGAGCTACATCCAGTCTTCTTAGAAACCACTGAGGAATTCCACTAAGCAATCAAACCTAGATCACTTACAACACAACCAAGAAAGTGACCTTGATCCCCTCAAGACACACACTTCTCTTGGTCAACACACCAACACTAAGAATAATGATCTTGATCCCATCAAGAACACACAACACTTCTCAGCAAACACACAAAGTTTCTTTCAACAGATACAAGGATTACACTTGTTACATAAGAAAATATGAAATCAATACAAGCAGAAATCCTATCTCACACTCTTTGATCAATCTCAATCTCTAAGCAATCTTAACTCTTTCAAAACTCAAAAACTATGTTCTTGTAAAACCCAAATCTGTTTTACTGTTTTATATCAAAGTTGTTGTTTGTTATCAAATCTTAACAAACTATTAATTGCCTTTAAAGATTGGTCAAAGCATTAAAAACTGGAGCGTAAACAGTTAGAAAAACATTTAATGCTCAGTCAAAGCACCAACCATTTTTCTGTTATGGTACCAAAACAAACAATCGGTTGTTTCCTCGAATCAATCGGTTGTTTTGGTTTTAACAGCTCAACCATTTGAAAAATTGTTTTCAACCTTTTCTAAAAACACCTAAGTATAAAACAATCGGTTGTTTCGACAAAACAATCGGTTGGTTTTCACTTAGTTTGAAAAACACTTTTCTTTTAAAAGGATTGAGCATGCCTATGCTTTGGATTCAATCAAGAGTGAATTACAAAACTCAATATACCCCAGATCCTATCTAAGACAACTCAGCAACAGCAAGCACAACCTAGCCTTCAACATCCTTCAAAGGGTTTGGATTCTTCAAAGCTTGAACACCACTTGGTTCAACAAAGATTAGAATAGGATGGTTCGCAGAGAACACCTCCCTCTTGAGTAAGAACGCCAAGGTTGAACGATATGGTTCGCCAGTTAAATCCTCCCTTGCCCTAAGGGACGAGGACGAGGTCAGTTACGAGCTTTTCACTTGGGTTAGAAATTTCAAGATTGGGATAAGATGGTTCCCAGAGAACGCCTCCCTCTTAAGTAAGAGGGCCAAGGTCGAACAGCGTGGTTCAACAGCTAAATCCTCTCTTGCCCTCATGGAGCAAGGTCGAGGTCAAAAAGCAAACCTCTCCCTTGTTTGTAAGTCAAGGTTGAGAACAACATGGTTCACCAGTATCACTAGTAAGACATCTCCTTTGTCCTTGAAGGCAAGGGTGAAATCGCTGGGAAGACCTTTCCCTTATCTTACACGAAGGTCAGAAGCAGCAAGTGGGGGTTTTCCCTATCTTCGTACAACGAAGATAAGACCAGCCAAGAGTTACGCGCACATCACCGATACCTTATGAAAATGAAGGTCGTAAGAAGGTAAAGTAGGTAAGAGGAAGCGTGCTACTTAAGGTGTAAATATGCGTTAAATGTGTTGTTAGCAAAGTTAGTGCAAGACACGACAATTAACAACCAAGACAAAGGAAGCAGCTTAAAGCGAGCAGATTCGTAAATAAGAGCAAGGTATATATATATATATATATACAAGTTACAAAGTGTTCGTCAAGCCATTAAATTACAGATAAAGAAGAGGCCACTCTTTGGTCACTAGCTGCCCGTCAACGACCCGCTTGGTCACTTCAAATGGGGAGAGATCCATCTCAGGATGCACGCAGGCAACCTGAGCCATGGCATCTTCAAACCTCGCACCATAAGCATTGACGACATCGTTGGTGAGCTATTCTTCAATTTTATTGAAGAGTTCAACCTTGTGGGCTAACTCCCTCTCCAGCTTGCCAAGTTGGACCTCCCGCTGAGTGGCCCTTTCCTCCAGCCTGGCCATCCTGGCCTCATCTCGATCACTTCATTGCGGAGAGGCAGAATCTTCGATTGAGATTGGAAGGCCTCCTGAGACTTCTCAAAGAGAAGCCTCTTGGTCTCCTTCTCAGTTTGTCGAAGGTTCGCCAGCTCCTGATTCAAAGCAGTTTCGTGCTGGGAGAACGTCTTGGCCTAAAGGGCTGATTCCTCCCTTAGCTTCGCCATCTCGGCCTGTAAATCTCGCACCTTACTCATGGAGAGGATGGACGTAATGAGGAACTCCCCAAGGCCTTGGGCTGCACGATCTTGTAGGGGGTCTCCACCCAAGCTATCCACCACCACCCGATTCTTGAAGCACTTAAGGGTCTGCTGCAGGAAGGCGGGTAGATCGCTGGCGAGGGGCACGCCTTGATCATCTCATTTTTTATCAAATCAGTAGTGTTGAACGCCACCCCTAGGCTGGAGAGGAAGCCACACACCTCACGATCGGGCAGGCTCAAGTCTTCTAGGCTCCTTGGCTTCTTGAGCTCGGGTTTCTCCACCCAGTAGAGGGGAAACCCATCCAACAGGGTAGGGTCATGCACACTACAACATACCTTAAAGAACTTTTTCCTGAAGCCCTTGTAGGAAAACTGGAAGAGAGTTAGGAGAACTCTCCCCGCCACTCTGTTAAAGCTCAACTACAGTCTCTTGCCAGGATTCTTCGCCTCGAAGAAGTACAAGAAGACGTCCACTGAGGGGGTGTGGCCGAAGTGGTTGCACAGGATGGCAAAGGCTCTCACAAAGGCCTAGCTGTTAGGGTGTAGCTGGGCAGGGGCCACGTTAACCTCTGTGAGGAGTGCGCGCTCGAACTTCATGAATGGCAAGCGGAGCTTGATCCGCTTGAAGATTGTGGAGTACATGAAGAAGAAGGGTTCGTTAAGGTTTGCACGATCGTCAACGCATACGGGCTCCCCTTCCCTACAGGGCTGAACTGACACGTATGTGTCGTGTTCCCTCCCAAAGATTCGAAACTTCTCATCGGACTCGCTTTCCTTATAGGTCTTCACGTCTTTGGTGGAGTTTAGTTTGGAAGTTTCAGCCAGGAGTTCATCAGGTGCTCAATGGTAGAGGGTTTTGTAATCGACAGAAGGTGGAGGGTTCAATGTGGTTCTTGTTTTGGCCATCTCGATAAGAAAGCTAAAGAGGGAAAGGAGAAAGGAAGAAAAACAAAGGTTGATGGTGTGACTCAACAAACCAGAAAAACAGAGACTAAAAAATGAAGAACAGAGAAACGAAAAATGCGGAAAACATAAATAGTTCCAGAACAGTTATAACATGTTATGAGCGTCGAAATCATAAAACAAAGGCAATCGGGAGGTAAAAATCATACCTTTGATCAGGTAGGTTTTGAAGGTATAAGTTATCAAAGAGGAAGAGAGAGCGTTTTCACGAATGAAAAATGTTTGAGAATTGCTTAAGTTAAGTAATGAAACAATGAAGGGAGCGTAAGAGTTTAAATAGTATACAAAGAAGCGCAAAACCCAACGACTGATAGCCGTTGATCTTGCCACGTGTACGCTGATTGAAAAAGTATGGTGAGATGTCACTTCGATGCACTATTCACGTTCTATCACCCAACGCCACGTAGGTCGCCGTGGGCGATCACTTAGTCCCTTCGTTGAAACAAGTTATAGCTCAAGACTGGGGGGCTTGTGTCTCGGCCAGTCCTCAGTCATTGACCCTAGAGAAGACCTCATCTTGGTGCTTAAAAGATGAGGATGTGCGGAGATTTTTGTAGCTACTGGAAGTAGACTGGCAGCAGAGGTCATGCCTCCCTTTGGCAATAAAATGCAGTACACAAGGTAGTAGGTTTGGAATGGCTGCAATGGGAATGGAGCTAGCTAGACATCAAGGTTTTAGATTGTTAAAATTCCAGTAGCTAGATAGCCATCAAGTTTTTGGTTTGCTGGTTTTTGCAAAACCAATTCTGTTTGGGTAGGGGTTAAATAGTTTAAGATTCTTGAGTTAAGTGGTGGGTCACTTAATCTTGCTTTGCTTTGTTGATTGCTTAAACTAGGAGTATCTTATGTATAAGAGTTAGGACACCTCTAAAGTGTTCCATTTTATTTGATTCTATTAATTCATTGCTGATAAAAAAAAACTAATGAAGTGTTGAGAGATGTTTATGTGGTGGAGACAGTAAACAACGTTTGTCAAGTGGTCATGACAGAGAAGATGGAGAAAATTGAAAATCGTGATGTGGTAAAGAATTAAGGTGGTCAAAAATAAAATTATAAAGTTAAAAATTTATTCTTTCATATTTAAAAAAAAATAATTTCAATAATTTTCTTTTAATGATATAGTAATTTAATAAAAATATATTATATTTAAATTTAAAAAATTAAAAAATATAATTAAAATTTTGATATAATTAACTGTTAAGTAATTATTTTTTTAAAATATTTAAATCTACCAATTCAATTTAGACCAGACAAATATTTGATAAAAAAAATCAATTTTTTTTTTAAATATTCTCATATTTGCGTAACATTTTTAAAAACTAATATTTTCAAACAAATTTATGTTATGATTCTCAAAAAATCATTTACATAGAACATATGAAAATCTATTTTTTCTCAAAATAAAATGAAAATTTGAATAATGAAAGTCATATTATTATCAATAATATATTTTATCAATCTAAAAATTTTATTTATTTATAAAATTTATAATTGATTAGATTCATAATTTTCAAGCATAAAAAAATTTACATACCTAATGTCTCTTTAAAATGATTTGAAAATTTAAAACCTTTATAAAAACTTGCGAAATAGTTATATTATTAATATAGTAAAATTTAATAATATTTTTTTTATTAATCATTTACATCCTTTTATCTTATAATGTTAATAGGTATTCTTTAGAAGTTTTTCCTAAAATATTGCAAGAAATCCATAAAGTGTGACCTTGTAAACTGATTAATAAAGTACATACTCATAATAATATACACTGATTACATGCAATATAACAAAATATTATCATCAAAAGAATCACAAAATTAAAAATAAAAATAAAAGAAGTATTAAAGTAAGAACAAAATGATGATATGGATTATTGTACTGATGCATGGGACCGAACACTTAGGGGTGCCATCTCAACCCACCTAGTTTATTAAAGTTAAATGTTTAAGCTCGATCCAAACAATGATAGGGCCTAATAACACATCAGGTGATCGCCCAGGTAGTCGTAAGTCTGTAATGAAAAGATAATTAAGATAACAAAGGAATAACTGAATTAGTTGAGTACAGATCTCATTTAAAAATTTAGTAAACAGTTGGAGATAATGTTCTACCTATAATCATAAAATAAAATAAAATAAAAATATTAACAAAATATTTTTATGTTTGTTAAACTCCTGAAAGAAGGTTTACTAATACTATAAAAGAAGTTTGCCATCCAAGTAAAGGAAAGTTCAATCTTTCAATACTACACTTATATAATTACTTTGTATTAGTGATAGTTATATCGTCGGAATAATCAACAAGTAGACACACCTAATGTGGAAGTACAGGAAATGCAAAGGTAAGGTATGAAGGCAAACAACATGATGAATGAAAGCAGTGAAAGCACTAAAAGCACCAACAAAACAAGGAAAAGGAGAAAGGGGCGTAATATAGTTGTTTCTTTGGTCTTATAAGTTCCTATAAACCCCTTATTTCAAACCCTAATGCTCAAAAGTTGTAACCGAAGAGACAACTGCCAAATACGAAATGTTACCTCAGTTTAGGGCAGTGTATCCCTTCATATTAGCTTTTAGATAAAAATGTCAATCACTAAAGCGACATGGCACCTTAAAAATAACAACTCATCATTATGTATAAAAACTCCTCATTAATGCTCATAGAGTTTTGTTCTTCTCATTATTATTGTTTTAACAATCATTTAATTGTTTTAATTACCGTTTAATGATAATAATAGTCATATTAATTACATTTTAAATTCATAAAATTCGGACCAACGAGTTGCTTAAGTAGTCGAGAAAAATTGTGACTTATTCCTAAGAGCTCGGCTCAAATACAGATAATTAGTTATTTTTATGAGCCAGTCCATTCTGAAATCGGGTTCTCGTGCTTCAACGGCTTGTGTAGTACCAGTATTGAAAGACATGGAGCATTTAGTAATTACTCATCATGTATATTAACCACCTACAGTTATTGTGTATCTAGTTCACAACTGAAATATACTGAACTTCTTCCCGTGGAACTCAGTTTTATATCCAGTAACCGAATGACTTTTCTAGATATTATACAGGCATATAAATATCTAAAAGACTATTCTTCCTATCTAGTTATTTTCTCACTCACTTATATTCAATTATCTTATCATTCTTATTAGTCTTTCTGCAGATGGATCACAACTCGACTTACAACAATAAAACTTGACAACCTTTAGTACAACAAGTCGGATCATTCATAAAGCTGGGATATCCACCTTAGACGACTCCTACCCATCTTCGATAAGAAAAAGATAAAAAAAATTACTATTTTAAAACAAAGAATAAACAAAAAAAATAATTTTTTATTTTATTTTAATATTTTTCTCTTAGTTAAGATATTAGATTCTCCTCTATTATACAAATAGTAAAGTGTCAAACTTTAAATAGAATAAAATTCTTTAGTTTTTTAAAATATATAAATTAATCCAAAAGTGTTCAGTTTTAATTGATAATCTATTTCTTAGATTTTTTTTAAATAGTTCAGTTTTAGATATCCCTAGTTAAAACTATAAATTAAAAGTAGTAATGATTAAACTTGTAAATTATACGTATATATAGAAAACTATTTTTAAAGCATATTACTACAACAATATCATTAAATAGAAACTAATTTTAGAGATTAAAAATAATTAGTCACTATATTGGCATTTAAAGTAGTTTCTATTAAATAATAAAATTTAAAAATTAGTTTCTAAATTGGTATCTAATTAGCTACCAACTACTTTAAATTTTAGAATTGGTAGATTAAACCTTGGTGGTTAATTAGATACCAATTTAGAAACTAATTTATAAATTTATAAACTATTTTAGATACCAATATTTTTTTAAGTCTATAAAATAGTATATAATTTAGTTAGTATAGTACCTAATTATTTTTTATCTCTAAAATTGATTTCTATTTAATAATTTTCTAGTAGTGTACATGCTTGTTTAGATAAATTGTTTATATTCAATTTTTTAAGTCTTAAATTTAAGTATTTTATAAAAAAAAGTATTTTCCAATACTAAAATAATTTTTAAGTATGTAACCCCGCCACTCCAACACAAAGTACATATTCCCTCTTTCTCTCCCTCTGTCTTTTTTTTTTCTCCCTCTCCAACCTTTTTTTAAGATTTTGCCTTCATATCTCATCTATTTCAGAATCTAAAATTAAATCTCGTAGTAGCTGAGGAACCAATGATCATTCTTATCTGATCATATTTTCAATTATAGTAGGTTCTTGTCTACTATATGATTTCTTGTTCTTCATTTTTCTCTATGATTTTGTCATCAATCTTAGTAGGGCCACTTAAGAAAAGTGATAATCTCAACTTGTTTTACCATACATTGAAATTTACTTGTGTTTGGTAGCTTGTTTTAGGTCCTTAGGTTTTTGTGTTTTATTTCTAACTTAAATTTTTGGAAGGTTTCTTTGAAGAAAAGTTGTTCTCAGGTAAGAGAAGCTAGCTTTAATCTTTCAATAATACTCTAGGCTAGAGGATATGGATGTGGAGGTGACATGGTCACAAGTCTCACACTACAAAAAAAATCATTAAATAGAGACTAATTTTATAGACAAACAATAATTAGTCACTATATTAACTAAGTTAGATATTATTTTAGAGACTACACAAATTATTGGTATTAAAATTAGTTTCTATTATTAACAAATAGTTTCTAAATTGGTATCTAATTAGCTACCAAAGTTTTAACTCTCATTGATTATCTAAGTCAAGTACTAGACTATGATATCTTAGTCTTTTGCATATCTAAGTCTTCGGTATTGGATAAGATATTAGTCTTTGGTAGAGTCTACACAATACAAGTCTTTTGGAAGGTGTCAATTAATATTTCGTTTTGTTGAATATCTTTGATTTATAGATTCATGTGTGCTTTATATGATTGTTGTGTTTTATACATGAGTTTTGTATGTCTATGTTTGTTTCTTTTTATCTATACTTTCTTATGTTAGAAATTTATTTCATTATCTTACCCTTGTTCTTCCTGTTGTTTGTGAACTGTGATGACTGACATAGACGAGCAGATATAGGTGCAGGTATAGGGACATCTGGAAGACTATAGTCATTTTATTTGACTTATAATCTTGTATTTATATGAATTTTAAGTGTGTACCATAAATAGATTTTAGAATACCATATGTCTTGTATAAACCCTTTGTTGAGTCTACAACATGTTCGATAATGTATCATTACAAGAAAATCATTAAATAACAATTAATTTTAAAGACAAGAAATAATTAGTTACTATATTGACCAAGTTAGATACTATTTATAAATTAAAAAACTATTAGTATCAAAAGTAGTTTCTATTAGTAATAAAAATGTATAAACTAGTTTAAACTCATATTTTGTGTTTGAATTTGAATTTCAATGTGTTTACTTGATATATTTTTATCAATATTTTGATATATCTTGTCAATTGATGAATGTTATTATATCCATTTATTTGTTTTATTTATTGAAAAAGTACTCTAACAAACATAGATAAATAAATACAATAGAAGTAAATAATTGTTGTTTGAAAACACATGAAGGCCTAAATGACAAATGAATAAAAAAACCAAATTTTCATAGTTTTGAAACCTATGGAATTTTGTACGAAGGTTCTGGAACCTATGGTATTTCATAGAGGTTCTAAAACATTTTACGGAGATTTTGAAACTTATGATATTGTACGGAGGTTTTGAAACCCATGGTATTTTAGGGAGGTTCTGAAACCTATGGTATTTTACGGAGGTTTTGAAACTTGTGGTATTTTACAGAGGTTTTGAAACCCATGGTATTTCACAGAGGTTTTGAAGCCCATGCTATTTTACAGAGGTTCTTAAACCTATGGTATTTAATAGGGGTTATGAAAGGCTTTTCCTAAGGTTTAAAAATCCTCGGGGAACACGTTCCCCAGATATGGTTTAGTGGGAGAAGTTGCAACCTTGGGTAAATGACTTAATAATGGAGGTTTCATTAGTGCAGAAAGGCAAAACGAGTGCGGCTATTTTACATTTACAAGAGTGACTATATAGTCGCATTTGATCAGCACACATTCTTAAATCGAAGAGATACAAGTGCGACTGTATAGCCGCATTTGTAAATACTATTTATAAAGGCAACTATTTTTGGTAGCTGCACTTGTATATGCTTCTGAATCAGGGTTTAGGGTTTAAAGGAGATACATTTATGAGTGCGACTATGGTAATAGTCACACTTATAAATCTTGTGCTAGATTTATAAGTGCGGCTATGGTAAATAGCCGCCCTTATAAATAGTGTTTTTTTAGTGCAATCTGTTTAATGCTAATTCCCATATAAATTAACTTGTTCAACTATATATACCCAGCCAAACAAATACATAAATTCAGATGACTTCAGAGAATCAAATATATATTGATCAAAATCTATTACAAACACTAATCAGATTATATATAATTCCTACACTATTGATCAACTATCCTAGAGTTATAAAAATTTAGGAAATATGTGGACCAAGAATGTCTCACATATGCTATGGCTTCCGAAGTCATTGGTGCTTCATCCGTGAAGAACTACATTGCAAAATATGGTTGACATAAATTAGTTTTAAGATCCATATATGTAAGAATTGATGGCTTAAACAAGAGGGGGGTGAATTGTTTATCAAAGATTTTCGCAAAGATTGATTAGGAATGAAGCTTTAATACAATTCACAGATAAAGCAATCAAGGAAAATAATCGGTTGTTTATAACAGCAGCAAAAGCAGATTTAAAACAAACAATTATAAGGAGTGTGAGAGAGAGAGAGATTTACACAACCAATTTTATATTGGTTCACTCAACCTTGAGCTACATCCAATTCCTATAACATCCACTGGTAATCACTCACAGATTAGAACAATACAGCCACAAAGAGGTGACCTTGAAAACCACAAGACCCACTCACCCTCTTTGCATCCACACACCTCAAGTCAAAACAACCTCTGACTTTACAAGTTTTCACACACGCTTACAAGTTTATGAAAGTACAATTACAAGAATCATGAAAGGAATAGAAAACATATGAGATTACAGAAACTAGGAACTTCGATGATCAGATCTTGTATCAGTACAAAGCTAAACAACAATCTTGCAAACTTTTGAAAAACTTCTTTCAAAACTAATCTCAATCTCACCTTGTTTGATTTCAAAATGTGTAAAAACTTGTTATTTTTGTTTCAAAAGAAAAGTTATATTTATAGTACTAAAAAACTAGCCGTTCTAGGCAACATTTATGAGCCAAAGCAGTTTTGATCACACCCAAAACAGATTAACATGTTTTCAAAAAGTTGTTATGAAATGTTACAATCATCCAGTTGAAAAGTCGTTCTAACCGATTGAATTGGTTAGGCAGTTACATAACCAAGTCAAAAACAGTTTCAGAACCTTTAAACAAGCCAAGTGACAAACAGCCGATTATTTCGATAATTCAACCGATTGTTTTTCTCTTTGCTTAGAAAAACACTCTTCTTTTTAAAACAGATTGGGCAAGCTTTGTGCAAGGGTTAAGAATTGATCTTTACATAGATTCTAACTCTAATCTAAACCCAAACCAAAAGCAGCACATTTTCAAGCTTCAACATGGATTTGAAACATCAAAGCTCCCATGCTCTACAATCTCCTCCTATTTGATGGAGACAAATCCTTGGGATGCTTTTTGGAATGTTCTTGTTTAGAATTTGTACAACCTGCATTCATGAGCAAACATAGAAATACAGGATAATTTATCCAATCAAACAAGCACCACAAACCAGTTCCCACTAGATGATTTCCAGATAGGAATATAAGCCAAATCAATGTGAGAAACCAGTCAACATACAAAGGTGCAAACACAGATAAACAATCAGTTATTTCGCAGGAATAACCTGTTGAAATTTTGTATCAGAGTTTTATCAGTTTTAAAATTTCAAACTTAAACCAGTTATAACAGTTATAACAATGTTCAAAAGTAGTAAAAGTGCAAATAATAAGAACATTACATATCCCAACACATTTCTCCCCCTATTTGTCTTTACAAATAGACAAAAGGAAGGATAAAAAACAACATAAAAGAAAAAAAAGAAATTGTTTAGAAATTTAAACCAGTAAATTAGAAAGAAAGACTGTTCTCCCTTTCAAATTGTAGCTCCAGAAGCTGATTTTGAACCTCTTCTATCTGTTCATCCAGGTTTGAAAAACGTGAATCCATGTCATTGAACCCTGACTTACACAAATCATGGAGATTCCTTTGATTTTCAGAAAATGTGTCCATGCGGTTGATCATTAACCTTTCAAAAGGAGACATTGTAGTCATCCTTTCTCCCATGTAATCATCACTAGGACCAGCCTCTTGAGTCTCAGCAGCGGGTTCCTCTTGAGTTGGTGCAACTTCAGGTTCATCACCACATTGGTTCCACTTGGGCCAACTTGGCCACCATCTTTGCTAACCCATCTCCCACCAATTTTAGTAAATCCCATTTTGCTTAGGGATTCACTGTTAATCTCACTTGAGGGCTTGATAATTTCAGCCAGCTCCTCTTTAATATCCACTTCAAAATAGTGTAGAAATTTAAAGATTAAAATTGCAGAGGGATAGTGGAAGTCACTTAACCTTATGGATTTTTGCATATGATTCTTTATGGTGTGGATCCAATTGATCTTTACTTATTCATAATGCAATAGATCAACAACAGGTCTTCCTCAGAGAGAGTGGAGTGATTGCTCCCCCTTGGTGTGATGATCCATGACACAATGATGGCTATGACCCTTTCATCAAGCTTTAGCCCTCCAACTGAAAAATTTCTTACTTTGGAGAGGGGATTCTTGAGACAACTCTTGTAGAATTACATCTTGTTGAATTCTTCAACTATCCCTAGATTTCCTCTATTAATTCTTACCCCAGAGAACTCCAATCCAATCACAGCAATCCACACATCATTGGTGATAACCATGTCTACACCCTTCACATGAGAGACAAGTGAGTCACCATTGAATTGAAGGTTAGTGTAAAATACCTCCACCAAGTCTGGATAAATGTTTCTGGTGAGCTCAAGAAATCTCTTCAATCTTTGATCCCTGAGGACGCTTCTCACATAAATCAAGTTTTGTTGCTTCATCCAAGTGAAGGAGACAAGCTTGGGTGTGTTGACACTTTTCCTACTTGTTTCATGTAGGTATTTGTTGATGAGTTTAGATTCTCCTGAGAACCATCCTTCCAGCTTCCCACCACTCCTTACAACTCTTGTTTTCATCCTTTTAGCAGATGGAGGAGTTGCAGCCATAACTCAAATCAGAGAAGAACTTAGCACACTGCAGAGAAAAGTTAGAGTAGAGGAAAAAGAAGAACAACAGATTGTTTGTGTGAAAACAACAACTTAACCTTTGGTCAAAGTTGGCATTATGTGGGTTGTTTTCAAAACAAAAAGAGAATCAAATCTGAAGCCTAAAGCAGTTTGTGCCAGTCAAAACAGAAAGTACAGAAAATCACATGTTGATTTGACCAAACTTTAAAAGCAGTTTTAATTTCCAAGATTAAGAGGAATCTGATTCATATCTGATTCATAAAGAGCAGGTATTCCAGAGATATTTTGTATTCAAAGATGTAATTAAGACATTGTTGACCACAAACATCACTAGGTTCGAACAAAATTACAAATCAGAGCTCAGAAATTAAAAACAGATATGCCTAGTGCTGACAAAGTAAAAAAATCGGTTGTTTCGAAGAAACAATCGGTTGAATTTTTGCACTGATGAAATTTTTTGAGAAAATCATATTTTTAACAGCCATGCTTATATACAAATATCCAGGTTTATAAGGCACACAGATTTGTATAGAAGAACAAAGGTTATACAAGTTAATCATAATCCAAGCATAGGCATAGAGAAAAAAAAAAACAGTATTTGGATTTAGAAACTAATGTTCAACAATGAGAAGAACAAAGAATTATCCTTCAAATTTAAGGTACACAAATGTAAGCAGTACATAGAATAAGGAAAAAGCTTTGAATTGCAAATAAATCTTCTTGAGATACTGATCTTTCTGACCCTTCAAGTAGAGTCAAAAATCTGCAAAACAAAACTTGTAAAATCACAAGATTTGATCCCTTAAAGAACTTGGGACCTTTTATGTTTGACTTATCCTTGGAACCATCGAAACATCTTGGAATCCATTTAAAGATCCCTTTAGGAATAAAAGACTTTAGAAACTTGCAGAACCTAACTGAATGACCTTTCTTCATGCAATAGAAACATGTAACAACCGGTTGAATCGACCTTTTAACCGATCATTTTTCTAGTACAGATGAAAAAGGTTTTGAAATTCCATTTCCTTTGCTTTGTGAATAAAAACCTAAACCAACTTTTCCAAAACACAATTTTGAGATGCAAGAACATCTTCAAAGTTGGATTTTCCAGTTGTAAGTTTATCCATGGTTTTCAAAAGATAATGAATCTTTCTTTTAAGATTTTCACAATTTTCACAAAACTTTGAGTCACAACTGCAAGTTGAGTTCTTGTAAATCAAATCAAGGTTTTCAAAATCCTCCTTTTGTTTTTTCCAACTCTTCTTCCAGTGACTTGACTCTGTTTTCAAGCCAGTTGTTTAGACCTTTCAACTGGTTGTGAGAAAGAGGCAATCAGTTAGTTTCTTCATGAGTTTCATTAAAAGCTTTAAGAAATTGATAAGAATTGTTACCTTTGATTGAAGAAGATGAACTCATGCTATTGGATACAGAGGCTTTAAGGAACATGTTTGCTTCTTCATCCCCAAAAGAGCTAGAGGAAGATACCTCATTGTCATCTCATGCAACATATGCCTTCTTGGTTTTTCCGCTTTCTCATTTTTGAAATCTGCTCTATCTTTGCTTTCATTGTTGGGGTATTCTGCTTTGATATGACCTTGTTCACCACAACCATAACAAGTGTACTTGTTAAGATTAAAATCACTAGGTTTTTTAGAGCTATACCTTTTTGAAGCTTGGTTTTTCTTCTTCAAGAACTTGCTGAACTTTCTTGATAGCAGACTCATGGTGTCTTCATCACTCTCACTTGAGTCATGTTGTTTATGATTGCAAGATTTGAGTGCAATGCCTTTGCTGTATTTGTCCTCACTTTCTTGGACAACCAGCCTATTCATCTCAAGCTCATGCTCCCTTAGCTTACCAAACAAGGAAGTAGCTGTCATTAATGTCAAACCCTTTGATTCTGAAATGACAGTGACCTTTGGCTACCATGTTCTATCAAGACACTTCAAGATCTTGATGTTTAGCTCTTCTTTATCAAAAGACTTACCAAGGCTCATCAAATGATTTACTATGTGAGAGAACCTTTTCTGCACATCACATATGGTCTCCACTTTCTGCATTGTAAAGAGCTCATACTCTTGAATAAGAGCATGTTTTCTGGCCCTCTTGACATCATTTCTCCCTTCATGTGTGACTTCAAGAATTTCCCACATTTCCTTTGCGGGACTACATTGTGATACCCTGAAAAATTTATCACAACTCAAAGCAAAGGTTATTATATTCTTAGCAATCCAGTCAAACTTTGTTTTCTTGCTTTCAGCCTCAGTCCATTCAGATGAAGGTTTATCAATTAAAACCTCATCTCTTTTAACTTGTGGTATAAAGGGACCATTTTCATTTGTTTCCCAAACACCCTTATCAGTGGAATGCATAAAGATCTTCATCCTTACCTTCCAAAACTGGTAATTTACACCACAAAACAGTGGTGGCCTGTTTATGGAAGCACCTTCCCCAAAAGGCAACTTGTCAGCCATGTAAAACAGTTTTCAGAAAAACAGAACTTGAATATTTTTCAAGAACCTAACTCTTGATGCCAATTGTAAGAATTGATGGCTTAAATAAGAGGGGCGTGATTTTTTTATCAAAGATTTTCGCAAAGATTGATTAGGAATGAAACTTTAATTCAATTCACAGATAAAGCAATCAAGGAAAGCAATCAAACAATGATTTAGAATCTGTTATCATAATTTTAATCGGTTAAAAATACGTTTTAACCGGTTGTTTATAGTAGCAACAAAAGCATATTTAAAACAAATAGTTATAAGGAGTGAGAGAGAGAGAGAGAGATTTACACAGCCAATTTTATATTGGTTCACTCAACCTTGAGCTACATCCAGTTCCCATAACAACCACTGGGTTCCACTAGTAATCACTCACATATTACAACAACACAACCACAAAGAGGTGACCTTGAAAACCACAAGACCCACTCACCCTCTTTGCAACCACACACCTCAAGTCAGAATAACCTCTGACTTTATAGGATTTCACACGCACTTACAAGTTTATGAAAGTACAATTACAAGAATCATGAAAGGAATAGAAAACACCTGAGATTACAGAAACCAGGAACTCCTATTATCAGATCTTGTACTAGTGCAAAGCTAAACAACAATCTTGCAAACTTTTGAAAAATTTCTTTCAAAACTAATCTCAATCTCACCTTGTTTGATTTTAAACTGTGTAAAAACTTGTTATTTTTGTTTCAAAAGAAAAGTTATATTTATAGTACTAAAAAACTAGTCGTTCTAGGCAGCATTTATGAGCCAAAGCAGTTTTGATCACACCCAAAACAAATTAATAGGTTTTCAAAAAGATGTTATGAAATGTTACAATCAACCGGTAGAAAATTCGTTTTAATTGGTTGAATTCGTTAGGCAGTTACATAACCAACTCAAAAACAGTTTAAAAACCTTTAAACAAGGCAAGTGACAAACAACCAATTATTTTGATAATTCAACCGGTTGTTTTTCTCTTTGCTTAGAAAAACACTTTTCTTTTTAAAACAAATCGGGCAAGCTTTTTGTAAAGGTTAAGAACTGATCTTTACATAGATTCTAAACACTCTAATCTAAACCCAAACCAAAAGCAGCATATCTTTAAGCTTCATCATGGATTTGAAACATCAAAGTTCCCATGCTCTACAATATATGTTCAAGAATTATAAAAATAATTTAACATATCATGTTACCTCTTTCCAACACTTTTAAGGCCTAGTCTTATAATGGTAATCATCCATTGCATAACATAATAGCCACACTCATAGCTTCGTGGTTGTTTATTACACTATAATTCAATAAAAAGTAAACGTTAGTATATTGATAAACAATGAAAAGAGAAAGAAAAAAATTACAAACCTTTAGTCTTATCAGTTCAAATTTTGAAAATTTGAATTGGATCGACCTTTTAGGATGTTATATCCACGCCATGAACTAGTTAATACAAAAAGATAGGTTTTTTTAAAAGGAAGTGAAATTTCAACAGGTTGAAATTTCGAATCAACATGTTGTTTTACACTTAGTGGATTTCAAAATAATTTGGAAAAGCTTTGTGATGTGAGTTGATTCTCATCACTTTGTCTTTGCCTTTGCTATCTAACAAATTTCAACAAGTTAAAGTTTCGCAACAACAGGTTATTTGACACTTATTGGATTTTAATGTTGTCAAATAAAAATCAATCGGTTATTTCGAAAAATCAACCAATTGTTTTGCTAAAAACCTTAACAGAATTTTGTTAAATGGTTTTCCTGTTTTAAATGATTCCAACTGCTTTTCGTCTTTTGTTGTACCTGTTTTAACCATTTGATTGAAAGATAAAGGTGGTTTTACGCTCCTATGCATTAACTAAGTGAGAAAGATCAATCAAAGAGAGCTTTCAAGTTTTCAAAGAGCTTTTGGATCATCTCAAGTGTTTGGAATAAGATTGGGTCTTGTATTCTGATCTTTGATATTGTGATTTACCTAGGTGTATTCTATTCCCTTCCTTCTTAATAATTGTATTTTTGTTTTGGTGTTGCCAAGAAGTGTTGTGTGTTCTTGAGGGGACCAGGATCAACAATCTTGGAGTGGTGTGGTGTTTGCCAAGGAGTGGTGTGTGTTCTTGAGTGGTTCAAGATCATCACTCTTGGTGTGTGTGAAATCCTGCAAAGTCAGAGGGTGTTCGGGTATTGTTGTTTCAAGATCACCTTTTTGTGGATGTGTTGTGATGGCATTGAGCTCTTCTCTTTTGTGGTTTTTGGGTGGTTTGTGGAAGCTTAATGGTTTGTAGGTGGATCAAGGCCCTCCTAGGAGGTGTGGTAGCCTTGTAGGTGCATGATAGGTAGGGAAATAGGAGAGGTTCGGCCAGCTCCTTTTGGTTGGTGAAGAGTTGAAGATTAAAGCCCTAATTCTAGAGAGATTTAGGCAAGGAGTATGTATGGCTCAAATTTGGCAGCATAACTATACTCAAAATAATCTTGGATTTACATGAGGTAGGCTCCTCCTTAAATAGCCTAGGAGGACCGTAAATGTTAAAGCAAATGAAAAGCAAATGCAAGCCAAATTACATGCAAATGTGAGCACATGGAAGCACATGGAGCACATGGCACATGGGAGCACATGGGACACCTAGCCTTCACATGGCCGACCTAGATTAGTTTAGGAGGTTCTAGAAACCGTAAACTAACCTAGGTAATCCTAGCTTAATCCTAATTTGCAAACTAAACAAGGTTCACAATTCTATGTTATTTGCACCACAAATAAAGCTATGCTACGCTTGATGGGCTTCTTGGAACATGTATAGATATGTTTCCCTTCCATCCGTAGCCTTGTCCCAATCGTCTTCAACTCTCTTGGACATGGACCTTGTGGTTGGTCCTAGACGGCCTTGTGGTCCTAGACGGTCTTGTGGTTGACCTTCATGTAAGGTGGTGCTTGGCCCTCTTCCATCATGTTGTTTATAATTTGTGATTGATTACATAGTCAATACTAATTTAACATAAAGAAAATTGAAATATAGGTAAAAATACTTACATCATAAAAAAATAAATTATATTTATATTGAGCTCTTGATTCCCAACTACAAATTCTAATAAAACTGCCATGTATATGTATAGTGGCAGTTCTGTGTTTACTTGAAAAAACGTATCATCCCAGGGAACTTCAAAAGGTTCTGGACCAATCTGTCTAGAAGCTACTGCTAAGGAAGCTATAGGATCGTCAACCGAAACCTCATGCTTCTTTTCCGAACTTGGTTTCTGACAAGGTTTCTACAAAATAAAGAACATTTGTATTAAATTAAATGTAATATATAAATATAAATTAATATAATGAAATGAAATTATTACTGGAGGTTCTGGCATAATTCGAATAAGGTGTTTGGGTCAGGCAACGGATGTCTGAAATGCATCGACCATAGTGGTTACCTCATCTGAAGGTAGTGGAACATGAGCATCAGGTACTTGTACTTTTTCAACTGTTACCTTTGCCACATCAAGGGAGAGAGGAACGTTATGTAAGGTGGTGGTCTCTTCATAGACTTTTCCAATGGCCACCACCTGAGGAAGCTTGTCACCTAGTACCAGTAGCTCACATTCCCTCGTCTGCCCAATGATATCCTCCCCTAATGTTGTAGGAACCGCACAACTCCCCTTTGTGCTATTGGGAGTGGGACTAACAAGGGGTTGAATCGGCTCAACACAAACTTGTTGCGATAGAAACTCTTTTCGCAACTCTAGCCACATCCGATCAGTCTCCTTTCTCATCTCCTCCATTAATTCTTCACGTATCTTAGTCGTCATTTCTGCTTTGGTCTCTTGGGGGGAGGAGGATGAGTGTCGTTGTGAAACTCCAAAATATAGTTTAATTCCAACCCGTTGTCCAACTGCATGAACACAACCACGGTGCTCAGGTCGTCCAATTGCTTCAACCAGGATATCGTGACGACCTTCACGAACAAAATTACCTTAGGATTCCAAGGAATTCTGCAAGAGACAAAAATCATATTAGTTTTTAATATAATTAATGCTTTAAATAAATGAAAAAAGGCTAAAAATAACTTACAATTTTTAGATGATAACCCCTAATTGCTTAGAACTTGGTGCACTCGACTTTTTAATTCGGGCCCTCTTTCATTTTACATGGCGAAAAGGTGGTGATCGAGAAGAAGTGACCCTTGTTTCCACATTCTCAGACACAGTCCCCTGTCTAGATTGCTCCTTTTCGACAATCAGTGATTGCTCAAGCTTTCGATACCCCGAACAAGACAGTACGTGCGGGGTAACATTCTTTAAAGCTATCTCTTGAGCTTTCTTCTGAGGATCCTATCAGAATTGAAATAAACAAAGTGAATTAAATAATATTAACTTATTAATGTTATATAAATAAAAATAGTTAAGTAACTTCACTTACCATCCAAGATTCATTTTCACGGCTTTCTTTAAAAAGACGCCATGTCTCTTCATCTATATGTTTGTACTTTAAACATGGACTTTCGCCTTTAAGGTCACCAAAATTATATCTCGAAGTCAGTCTTGACTTAAAGTGACGAAATTTAAGTCCGATATTGAATAGAATCTTTTATCAAAGCGGTTCCACATTAGGAATTTCAAAATTTGCCTACAAAATAACACCACCAAATTAAAATTAATCAATGAATATTAAAAAGCATTATATGATAACCATAATAATGTAAAGCTTACCCGAACATCCTCCCAGAGCATGTTTCTATCGATCTCTAACACGTCACCCATGAATTAGTCAAAATGAAGAGCCTCTCATGAGAAACAACTCCAAGATAGCTATTAAACTCATCTCCATTATAACCAAAAGCCACTCCAGTGTTGACGTCAATGTCAACACGTGTCGTGTCACCAGCAACACGTTTCAATGCGAGACGCTTCAATCTAGTAGGTCCTCTGCTGCCTCGTCTGGATCGGGATCTAATTGGAGTCTAATCGTCATCCATATCTGTGTTAAAAAAATTAGGTAACAAACATTAGTTAATCCGTATTGAATTAAAATCATATAAAACAAATACATAAAATTCTAAATGCGTATTATCAAATATATTTCTAAATTTACTACCATAGTGGGTTGAATGTTCATATGTAAATTCCTTCACTGTGGTGTTTACGGGTTGCATGTACATCATCAAGTACATTGTTGTCTTTATTAATTATCATTGGTGTGAATGAACGGGCGTCACCATTTTCAATATCATCTATGACCTCCCCTTTTTTCTCCGTGTAAAACGACATACCAATGTTCTAACGTAGGATCTTTCACGTAGAAAACCTGAGATGCTTGCTGAACCATTATAAATGGCTCATCTCGATACCCTATCTTTCGAAAGTCCACTAGTGTGAATCCTTATTCATCAATTTTAACCCCACTTTTATTGTCAACACATTTACACTTGAGAACTGGAACGAAAAACTTAGTGTAGTAAACCTCCCATATCTCTTCCATAAACCCATAGTATGCCATTAATCCAAGTACTGGATTTGTATCTTTCGAAGACGAAAACTGCATTGACTCGGCTTCAAGAGTAACACCAAAATTTTGAATTGTACTCTTTTCATCCATAGACTTCGTGTAAAATATACAATTATTCACTTCGTACACTTTACAAGAAATGACATCAAACTTCAATCCAGCAGCCAACCAGGTCAAGGTCTTTGATGTCGTTGAATCCTTTAACACCACGTCTTTAAACCAAGGCATGAAAGTTCTATTATGTTCCATCAAGACCCATTTCTCTGCTTGTCTTGGGTTATTTTCCTTCACAATGGCTTGATGAGCTTTTATGTAAGGTATAACTTCATCTATGTTATTCAATATATACAAATGTGCTTGTAAGTCTTCATCAAGATTTGCTTACAATATTCACACAACATAAACATTTACTTGTAGAACGTCTATGGTGCCAATAATTAGCTGGAAGACCTATTTGATTTGCTTTTGACATGTACTCTAAACAAAATTCAATACTTTCTTCAGCTATGTACCTTTCAATCATTGAAGCTTCTAGACGATAATGATTTTTCACATAACCTTTCAAAATTTTGATATACCGCTCAACAAGATACATCCATCTTAAGTACACTGATCCACACAATCTAACCTCTCTTACCAGATGCACCATTAGATGAACCATGATGTCAAAAATGTTAGAATATATGGCCTTAAACGAGAGGGAGGGTGAATTGTTTAAGAAAGATTTCAGTAAACTTTTAACCTTAGAATGAAAATTCTTCAAAAGAACCTTGATTAAGGATTCATTTTTTCAAAACAAACAGCAAAAGCACTAAGCTGGAAAAACAATCGGTTGTTTTAGCGAAACAATCGGTTGTTTATACCAGTTTCAAAATGACAAAACTAAATTTAAAGAGATAGGGATAGAGAAATTGTACACAGTTGTTTATACTGGTTCACTCCAAATCCAGAGCTACATCCAGTCTTCTCAGAACCCTGAGGAAATCGACTAAGTAATCACACCTTGATCACTTACACAACAACCAAGAGAATGACCTTGAACACCTCAAGAAACACACTCTCCTTGGCCAACACTAAGATTGCTGATCTTGAACACCTCAAGAACACACAGCCAATCTCAGCAAACACAGAAACAAATTGTTCAACAGATTACAAAGATTACACTTGTTACATATGAATATCTGAAATCAATACAAGTAGAATCCTATTCCAGCACCTTGATCAATCACAAACTCTAAAGCAATCTCAGCACTTTGAAAAACTCTTTAGAAAAACTTTGTCAAAAGATTCTTTTTTTTAATTCTCAAATCTGTTTTTCTGAATTTATACAAAGATATAGTTTGTTATCAAATCTTAACAAACTCTTAAATTGCTTTAAAAGATTGGTCAAAGCATTTAATGACTGGAGCGTATTCAGTTAAATCATTTAAAGCTCAGTCAAACACAAAACTGTTTTTCTGTTATGGTTCCAAAACAAACAATCGGTTGTTTCCTCGAATCAATCGGTTGTTTTGGTACTTAACAGTTTCAACCATTCAAAAACAGTTTTCAATCTTTCTCAAAACACCTAAGTATAAACAATCGGTTGTGTCGACAAAACAATCGGTTGTTTCAACTTAGTTTGAAAAACATTTTACTTTCACAAAGATTGAGATGCTAATTGCTTGAGATTTAATCAAAGGGTGGATTACAACATATAAACTACCCCAGAACAAAGCTTAAACCAGCACAGCAACATCAAGCAAAGCAGAGGCTTCAACATCCTTCAAAGGATTTGGATTCTTCAAAACATTGAACATCACAAGGTTCAACAATCTCCCCCTACCAGCAGCTATATATTCAGCCTCAACAGTAGAGAGAGCAACACATGCTTGCTTCTTGCTATGCCATGAGATTAGGCTTGAGCCAAGAAGGTGACAAGTGCCACTAGTTCTCTTTCTATCTAGCATGCAACCTGCAAAGTCAGAATCTGAAGAACCAATTAAATGTATTGAAGAGTGAGAAGGATACCATAGTCCTATAGATGATATTCCTTTGAGATATTTCAGAATTCTTTTTGCAGCTTTGAAGTGTGACTCTTTAGGATTTGCTTGATATCTTGCACATAGACACATCGCAAACATGATGTACGGCCTACTAGCTGTTAGATAAAGCAAAGATCCAATCAAACCTCTGTATTTTGTTTGATCTATACTCTTTCCAGCAGCATCCGCATCCATGTAGCAGCTTGATGGCATTGGAGTGCTTGCTTCTTTGCAATTCTCCATTTCAAACTTCTTGAGAATCTCCTTGCAATACTTTGATTGACTTAAGAAAATCCCATCCTTTGTTTGTTTAACCTGCAATCCAAGAAAGAAAGATAGTTCTCCCATCATAGACATTTCAAACTCACCTTTCATTGCAGGCACAAATTCTTCACACAATCTATCTTGTGTAGCACCAAAGATGATGTCATCAAGATAGATTTGCACAAGAATTATTTCTGCATTTGACTTCTTGATGAAGAGAGTCTTGTCTACCATTCCTCTTTCATAACCATGAGATAGCAGAAAGTTGCTAAGCCTCTCATACCACTGCCTTGGAGCTTATTTCAGTCCATACAAAGCTTTCTTCAACTTGAAGACATGGTTAGGATACTTGTGATCTTCAAAACCCGGTGGTTGATCTATAAAGACTTCCTCATTGATGTAGCCATTCAAGAAGGCACTCTTTACATCCATTTGGAAGAGTTTAAAACCACTCATACAAGCAAAGGCCAGCAGCAGCCTCACAGCCTCCAATCTAGCCACAGGAGCAAAGGTTTCACCATAATCTATGCCCTCTTCTTGATTGTAGCCTTTAGCAACTAGCCTTGCTTTGTTCCTAGTGATCACTCCATCCTCATCTAGCTTGTTCCTGAAAACCCATTTCGAACCAATAATATTCATTTCATTAGTTTTAGGGACAAGAAACCATACCCCATTCCTTTCAAACTGATTTAGCTCTTCATGCATAGCTTCAACCCACTTCTCATCCTTGAGAGCTTCCTCAATTGACTTTGGTTCAGTTTGAGATACAAAAGTTGTGTGCCTGTAGTAGTTTGAGATGGAGCTACGTGTGGAGACACCTTCCTTTATCTGCCCTATGATGTTATCCACTGACAGATCTCTAGGAATCCTCCACTCTTTGGGCAGCTCACTCTGTTGCAGAATTTCAATCGGTTGTTTCTGCGAATCAACCGGTTGTTTTTCTGCACAAATTTCCAGCTTCTCCAAACTCATGCTCTGTTCATCTTCCTCAGCCCTGATCTTTGGGATCTGACTGATTCTACGATCTACCTCATCAAAGACAATGTGAACTGATTCTTCTACAATCATCAACCTTTTGTTGTAGACTCTATATGCATGGCTTGTGAGTGAATAACCAATGAAAATACCAAGGTCAGCTTTTTCATCAAACTTTCCCAAGCTTTCCTTTCCATTGTTGAGAACAAAACAACTACAGCCAAAGACTTTGAGGTGACTGATGTTGGGCTTCCTTCCATTGAAAAGTTCATATGGAGTTTTCTTCAAAATGGGCCTTATAAGTACCCTATTCATCACATAACAAGAGGTACTCACTGCATCTGCCCAAAAATACTTAGGAAGTGATGATTCACTAAGCATTGTTCTTGCAAGCTCTTCAAAAGACCTGTTCTTCCTCTCTACAACTCCATTTTGCTGTGGTGTTCTTGGAGCAGAGAAATTGTGTAGAATCCCCAACTTCTCACAGAACTTGACAAACTTCTCATTCTGAAATTCTCCTCCATGGTCACTCCTTATAGAACCTATGTTGCTGTTCTTTGTGTTTTATAGTCTTCTTGCTAGCTTTTTGAATGCAACAAAGGCATCACTCTTTGATTCCAAGAACAAGGTCCAAGTGTACCTAGAGAAATCATCAACAATAACAAGAGCATAATAATTTCCACCAAGACTCATAGTTCTAGAGGGTCCAAAGAGATCCATGTGAAGGAGTTCAAGAGGTCTCAAAGAAGAGACAACATTTTTGGTTTTAAAAGAACTTTTCACTTGTTTCCCTTTTTGGCATGCTTCACAAATGTGATCCGTCTCAAACTTGAGTTTTGGCAGCCCAATCACAAGATCTTTTGATATTAGCTTGTTTAAATGATTCATGTGAATATGAGCAATTATTCTATGCCAAAGCCAAGATTCATCTTGCTTGGATAGAAGACATCCAATTGTACATGGTGAAGATATATCTAGAAGATACACATTATTAACTCTCGTACCTACCAACATTACCTCTTTGGTGTTGGGTAGACAGATTTCACATGTGTTTGTCTTGAACATCACTTGATATCCCTTGTCACAAAGTTGGCTAATGCTCAGCAGATTATGCTTTAGGCCTTCAACAAAGAGCACATCATGGATTACCAAGTTGTCTTCATCTCCTATGGATCCTCTTCCAAGAATTCTTCCTTTGTTGTTATCTCCATAGGTGACATGACCCTCCTGCTTGAAGGATATTCTCAGGAACTTTGATTTGTCCCCTGTCAAATGCTTGGAGCATCCACTGTCCAAGTACCAAAGTTGCTTACTCTCCTCCAAGATTTCCTACAAAAGAGATTTTCAAGTACAAAGGTTTGGTCCCCTTATGAATGTGGGTCCATCTGGTTTATACTCATCAATAAAAGCTTTATTTCCCTTGGGAATCCACTTCATAAGCCCTTTAGGAACAGTATGTTTTCTGATTTTACAGAATCGCACAGAATGGCCTCTTTTCATGCAATAGAAGCATGTAACAATCGATTGTTTCGATGATCCAATCGATTGTTTTTCTGGCATTTTCGAAAATGATTTTGAAAATTTATCTTGTTTGTTTTGTGGATTAAAACCCAATCCAGATTTTCCAAAAACACAATTTTGAGATGCTAGCACACTCTCAAAGTTTGATTGGCCTTTAGAAAGTGTACCGCCCTGGTAGTCGGAAGTGATGACGTGGCATCAAGCTATTGTATAGGCGTGTTGAGGGGACGCCTGGCTGGCAGAAGGGAAGGAAGTCGGGGGGCTCGTGTAGTCGCCAGTTATTAAGTTGGCGTGCTCCGATCTCCAGCACACCAGGACCGGCGGTCACCAAGTTGAGGATGAAGTCGCCAGATGTGAATCCAGGCGACCTAGTGGTTAGAGATCGCCGAAACAAGGACATCGCCGAAGATGAAGGCAGATGGTCATTTCCCAGCTGGCCAGAGAACGAGCCCGGGAGATAGCGCACTTGAACATGCACGGTGACGCAGGTAGGGCAGATCATGAAGGCGGCCGGCGAGACCACAGGGAAGGTGTGTACGAAGGCACCCGAACTCGCCATCCAGAAGAGATCACGCTCCAAGGCAACTATGCACTGAGTAGTATCATGCATAAGTAACTTAGCCAAAGAAGAGTCAGAAGTAGCGCCCAAGTCAAGGATGCTCCAGATGAAGGCACGTGTACAGCTGGATGCGAGCCACGTGTACAGCTGGATGCGAGCCACGTGTCCAGATGTGTAACTTCCAGGAGAGAGAAAGTATCCAGGTATATAAGAGTTTCCAACGAACTTCTGAGGTACGCACGTTCAGATTGTCTTCTTTACGCTTGCGAGTTCTTGAGTATACTGAGAGAGAACTGGTTCACGGTTCCTTGCGAGTTCTTGAGTGTTACTCTTAGTGATTGGTGGTTCAGTCGCTGACTTGAGCGTCGGAGCGTGATCGGCCGCAGCGGCGCCGTTCTGTTCTTTTGCAGGTTCTTGAGGTGAATCGCGGTGAAGGACGGAGGTTGACGCGGCGCACACGTCGATCCAAGTTTAACGAAGCAAAGCTCCAGCGTTCTGGTCAACAGGCAGGATCAGAAAGCTTATCCACTGTTTTAACAAGATAATGGACCTTCTTTTCAAGATTTTCGCAATTTTCACAAACTAGAGTATCACACTTGCAAGAGGAATTTTTGTAAATGATTTCCAGATTTTCAAAATCTGTTTTTGAATGTTCTAAATCCTCTTCCAGTGCCTTTACTCTGTTTTCAAGCCAGTTGTTCTTTTCTTTTAACCGATTGTTCAAGAGAGCCAATCGGTTAGCTTCTTCATGCGTTTCTTGAAAGGCTTGAAGCAATTGGCCATAATTTTTAGAGTTTGAAGAGTTTGATGAACTTACACTACTTGAGTCATCCTCTTTTCTGGCCATGAAGCAAAGATTAAGGCTTTTTTGATTTTGTCTTCTCTTTCTTCTTCCTTGACTTTTTGTCATTGCTTCTGTACCGACCAAGTATTCGGAAGTGATGACGTGGTAGCAAACGATAATATAGGCGTGTTGAGCGGAACACCTGGCTGACAGAAGGGAAGTACATCGGGAAGTCTGTGTAGTCGCCAATTGTTAAGTTGGCGTTCTCCGATCTCTAGCATATCTAGCCAGCGGTCACCAGGCTTGTGTCATAGTCGCCGCATGTGAGCTTAGGCGACCAAGTGGTTAGAGACTGCCGAAAGGGGGACATCGCCGAAGGATCCGGAAGGCTTGTTTAGGGCCTTCAAGGGGTACGAGTACGAAGGAGGAGGTTATCAGATGATCATTCCCTGGCCAGAGGTTGAGGCAAGGGAACAGTTTACCAGAACATGCACGATGTGCAAGTAAAGCAGATCGGGATAGCAGCAGGTGAGACCACAGAGAAGGTGTACGTGGTGACACCCCGTACTCGCCGCTTAAGGGGTCGCGCTCCAAGGAAGCTGTAGTTACTCCTGGCATGGGTAACTTAGTCAAATAGCCTGAAGAGTAGAGGTGACGCTCAAGTAGAAGGTGGCTCCAGATGGTGACACGTGTACAGCTGGATGCGAGCCACGTGTCCAGAGGTGTAACTGTCAGGAGAGAGAAAGTGCTCAAGTATATAACGAACTCTAACGAACTTCTGAGGTACGCGCGCGTTTAGAACACTTCTTTACGCTTTTGAGAACACTGGAGTACGCTGAGAGAGCATTTGCACGGTTCCTTGAGTTTTAGCTTTTCTCTCTTAGTATTTGGTGATTCCGTCACTGACTTGAGCGTCGGAGCGCGATCGGCCGCAGCGGCGCCACTCTGTCTTTTTCAGGTTCTTCCGGAGAATCGAGGTGTG
Organism: Phaseolus vulgaris; assembly: GCF_051622355.1. Lineage (NCBI taxonomy): Eukaryota > Viridiplantae > Streptophyta > Magnoliopsida > Fabales > Fabaceae > Phaseolus > Phaseolus vulgaris. Next base: position 10,185,273 of record NC_143499.1, read on the forward strand.
AAGGACGGAAGCTAACGTGGTGCGAAGCTGATCGAGAGAAGATACCTTTGACGTGGCAAGACTCTTGCACTCGAGTTAACCGGCAGGATCATCAGGCACCCACTGTGGGGCCGTGTAAAACCTGTTTCCCATCCTCAGCGTGAGTTCTTGAAGTATCTGAGATTTTTGTGTGGTTGTGTGCTTGTGCAACCATTTTCGGCGTTTTCCACCGATTGTTTGAGTTTCCATTCGGTGTATCGGCGTTTTTTACCGTTCGTTCGAAGTTTCGATCGGTAGTTTGACGTTCTTCATCGTTCGTTTGAGCTTTTGTTCGGTGGATTGAGGTTTTTCACCGTTCGTTCGGAGTTTTGATCGGTAGGTTGAAGTTTTTCTCCGTTCGTTTGAGCTCTTGTTCGGTGAGTTGAAGTTTTTCGCTGTTTGTACGAGTTTCAATCGGTAAATCGAAGACTTTACCGTTCGTTCGTGTTTCTGATCGGTGAATCGGGAGTTTTGGTGGAGAAGCAGTAGGTTCGTGCTGAGATCGCAAGTTTATGTGGAGGTTTCCGCTGTTGTGATTGCGTTCTTGGAAGTTCTTTGGAATTGACGAGTTTTTTACTGATTGATTGCTGGATCGATCGTTTCGCTGGTGAAGGTTTTGTTCGCTGAAGCTTGATCTGTTGATTTTTCATGAGAAAGATGAGAAGCACACGTTCAAGTCCCGTTGTGCCAGCTGCTGCAGAAGGCACCATGACCATGGCGCAGATGATGGAGATTATGCATGCGTTGTAGGCAAATGTGGAAGCATCGCGCGTAGAGCAGGCGAAGATGCATGAAGACCTGGTCGCCTCTCAGGCCAGGAATGAAGAGCTCAGCAAAGTCACTGAGGAGTTGTGTCAAGCTCTTCAAGAGCAGAGAGGACGCACAGTTGTTGAAGAAGTTGCGCCGTCATCGCCACCGCGCGTTTTCCCAATGCCGTTTGCTCAGGCGATCACGGACACGCCGATCCCTGCGAGCGTGGTACCTGTGAAAGCCTCTTTCACCGGCGTGGAGGATCCTGAGGCACATCTCACTACGTTCCACACGCAGATGATGTTGTCAGGAGGCTCAGATGCTGTATATTGCAAAATGTTTGTGAGCACGCTCCAGGGAACAGCGCTGGAATGGTTTGTTAGCCTGCCTACAGGTCACATAACCAATTTCCAGCAGTTTTCGAAACTTTTCGTCGACCAGTACATTGTGAACAAGGCGCCACCTAGGGTGTCTTATGACTTGTTCGACGTAAGGCAGTACCAGGGAGAGTCCCTCAGGGACTATTTGAATCGTTTTGGAGCACAGATGGTCCGCTCGCCTGCCAAAGACGAGGAGATGTTGGTATACGCCTTCAAAAAGGGTGTGCTGCCGGGACCTTTATGTGAGGCGCTGATTAGGGCCCACCCCGCCACGTTTGCTGAAGTTAGGCGACTTGTGGTGGCCCACATCGCCGACGAGAGTGAGGTCGCCGAGAAGAGAGGGAGCGTGGCCCCTGCTAGGCCATGAGCCCAGACTAGAATCCAGCCGCAGAGGGTGCTGGAGACGATGGCGGTGAAAAAGGATCAGAGGAATCGCCATCCTTATGATCCAAGGAAAAACAAGGGAAGGGGCCTAGGGCGCCCGAGGGAGTTCAATCGCCCACCAAAGTACAAGTTTGTCATGGGGTTGGCGGATCTGATTGCCATTCCCAACATAGCAGCCAGGCTTAAGGCGCCTGAGAAAGTGGGCGACAAGGTGTTAGGACCAAAACCAAACGCCTGGTGTGAGTTCCACCAGAGTTTTGGTCACACCGTTGATTCGTGTTTGGCTCTGGGTTACCAGCTTGACGACCTGGTCAAGAGCGGTTTCTTGAATGATTACCTGCTGGACAAGAGGACGGGGGGTGCGTCGAGCTCTCAGCCGGCGAGTAGTGAAGGTCAGCAACATGAGATGCCCACTCATGGCGAGATCCACACCATCGCCGGAGGTTTCTCGGGTGGTGGGTGCACTGCATCACAACAGAAGAAGTATGCAAGGTCTGTGATGGCAGTAGATGTGTTTGAAGATCACTCGCCAGATGTGGACATTACGTTCACAAAGGAGGATCTCAGGGACGTTGTGCCTCACGACAACGATCCCATAGTTGTCTCGCTAGTTACAGCGGGAAGGAAGGTCCATCGGGTGCTGGTGGACCAGGGAAGCTCGGCAGATGTAATGTTCTGGCCGACTTTCACCAAGTTGCAACTACCCCTTGACCAGCTAAGACCCTATGGAGGATGCTTATATGGGTTCGCTGGCGATCAGGTGGAGGTCAGGGGGTACATTGAGCTGAGAACAACGTTCACGGATGAGGTGGCCTCGAGGACGGAGAAGATCAAGTACCTCGTTGTGAACGCCCCCTCAGCGTATAACATTCTGTTGGGAAGGCCAACCCTCAACAGAATAGGAGCTGTGCCCTCAACCAGGCACATGAAGGTTAAGTTACCATCAATGGAGGGGGTGGTGATCACCATCAGATCTGACCAGAAGGAGGCGAAGAAGTGCTATGAAAATAGCCTCAAGAATAGAAGGTCAGTAAGTTACATCACCACGACGCCGCCTCCCGGTGTGAAGCCCAGGCCAACAGAATGGCGAGTTGTTGATGCGGCGATGTCACCATGGTGGACGGTGAGGTTGGGGGAAAGAGCGTCGGACGGGAAGAAGAAGCGAGAAATCGCCCAGAGGAAGCGAGGGAGTCGGGAATCGCCAGGGCGGTGATCGCTAGGGAAACCAGACCCAAGCCCGTCGAGGAGTGGCTCGAGAGGGAGATCAGGGGCAAGATCTTCAAGTTGGGAAGATCTTTGGAAGGTGGGCTTCAAGACCAGATCGCCAAGGTGATAGAACAGCATCTGGATGCTTTTGCATGGTCTGCTTCAGACATGCCGGGAATTGACCCCGACTTCTTGTGTCACCATTTGGCAATGGACACACAGGTTAGACCGGTGCGACAGAGAAGAAGGAAGTTCAATGAGGAGAAGAGACAGGAGATTAGGGACGAAACGCAGAAGCTCCTCGCCGCAGGCCATATCAGGGAGGTCCAGTATCCTGAATGGTTAGCTAATGTCGTACTGGTGAAGAAGAGCAACGGGAAATGGCGCATGTGCGTCGACTTCACAGACCTGAACAAGGCTTGTCCAAAGGATTCATACCCTTTGCCAAGCATAGATGCCCTGGTCGACAGTGCAGCAGGGTGCAAGTTGCTGAGTTTTCTGGACGCCTTCTCGGGGTATAATTAGATAAAGATGCATCCTATGGATGAAGAGAAAACTGCCTTCATGACTGAGAGATCGTGCTACTGTTACAAGGTGATGCCCTTCGGGCTGAAGAATGCGGGGGCCACGTACCAAAGGTTGATGGATAAGGTACTTGCATCGATGCTGGAAAGGAATGTGCAAGCGTACGTTGATGATATGGTCGTGACCTCGCTAGAGAAAAACAAGCACGTCTCAAATCTAGAGGAGCTGTTTACCACGATTGCCAAGTTCAGATTAAAGCTAAACCCCGAGAAGTGCATTTTTGGCGTGGAGGCGGGGAAGTTCTTAGGTTTCCTCTTAACTGAAAGGGGAATAGAGGCAAATCCTGACAAGTGTGCTGCCATCTTGGCGATGAGGAGCCCGGCTACCGTAAAGGAGGTGCAGCAGCTTACAGGTCGAATGGCCGCCCTGTCTCGTTTTGTATCAGCTAGTGGAGAGAAGGGCCATCCGTATTTCCAATGTTTGAGGCGAAACAACAAGTTTGTCTGGTCGAAGGAGTGTGAAGAAGCTTTCGTGAAGCTTAAAGAGTACCTGGCGAGCCCGCCGGTTTTGTGCAAACCCTTAGTAGGAACCCCTCTCAGGTTGTATTTTGCTGTGACTGAGAGGGCGGTGAGTGCGGTGCTCGCCCAAGATCAAGACCAGGCTCAGAAGCCTATTTATTTCGTCAGCAAGGTATTACAAGGCCCAGAGGTAAGGTATCAGGCCTTGGAGAAAGCTGCACTCGCTGTAGTATTTTCGGCGAGGAGGTTGCGCCACTATTTCCAAAGTTTTACAGTGCTGGTGATGGCCGACCTGCCCATCCAGAAAGTCTTGAAGAAGCCTGATGTGGCTGGGAGAATGGTGAAGTGGGCAGTAGAGCTGTCGGAGTTCGACATCAAATATGAGCCCCGAGGACCGATCAAGGGGCAGATTTTCGCTGATTTTGTGGTCGAGCTCTCGTCAGAAGCAGCACGAGTTGAAGGGGACGATTTTCGTTGGGTACTTTCGGTGGAAAGATCGTCTAACCAGCAGGGTAGCGGTGTTGGAGTCATTCTAGAAGGGCCCAACGGCGTGCTAATAGAACAATCCCTGAGGTTTGCCTTCAAAGCCAGCAACAATCAAGCAGAGTATGAAGCGTTGATCGCCGGAATCTTGTTGGCGAAGGAGATGGGGGCTAGGGTGTTGATGGCCAAGAGTGACTCGTTATTGGTCACGGGACAAGTAACAGGCGAGTTCCAGGCCAAGGATCCACAAATGGCGGCTTACTTGGAGTATGTGCAGGAGTTGAAGAGTTCCTTTGTCTCATTTGAAGTAGTGCATGTGCCCAGAGAGCAAAATGCCCGAGCTGACTTGCTAGCCAAGCTCGCCAGTTCGGGCAAGGGGGGTAGGCAGAGGACAGTGATCCAAGAAACTCTGAAGACGCCTAGAGCATTTGTGGCAGACCACCTGGTTCTTCAGATAAGCAAGTCGACGGAGAAAGCGGCGAGGAGTCACAGGTCCTTGACCCAGGAGACCTTGAGATCGCCGAGAATAAGAGCATGTCGGGGGGAGAGGGTGAACATGACGCAGGTCTGCGCTACACATGAGCCAGACACATGGATAACGCAATACCAGCGCTGCCTGGCAGATGGCCTTCTCTCGCTGGATCCGACGGAGGCTAGGAAGATAAAGAAGAACTCCAGCAAGTTCACCATGATTGATGGCGAGCTGTACAGGTTTGGGTTTACACACCCACTCCTAGAATGTGTGCACGGAGAAAAATGCACTAGAATTATGGCCGAGCTCCATGAAGGTATATGTGGGAGTCACGTCGGGGGACGAGCTCTGGCTGCAAGAACCCTCCGTGCAGGTTATTACTGGCCAACGATGAGGGAGGACTACAAGAAGTATGCATAGTGTTGCAAGCAATGTCAGCAGCACGCCGATTGGCACAAGGCGCCTCCAGAAGAGTTAAAGTCAATTTACAGCCCATGGCCGTTTCATACTTGGGGAATTGACATTCTCGGACCTTTCCCATTGGCGGTCAGGCAGATGAAGTACTTGGTGGTGGCGATTGAATACTTCACCAAGTGGATCGAAGCGGAACCAGTAGCCCAGATCACCGCACACAAGATCGAGAGCTTTGTATGGAAGAACATCGTGTGCCGGTTTGGTGTGCCTAAGCGCCTGGTGTCAGACAATGGGACTCAGTTTGCAAGTCACCTGCTGAATAAGTTGTGCGAAGAGGTGGGAATACAGCAGGTGTTCGCATCCGTCGAGCACCCACAGACAAATGGCCAAGTAGAGTCTGCCAATCGGGTGTTGCTGAGAGGTTTGAAGAGAAGGCTAGAGAAAGCTAAGGGATCGTGGGCTGAAGAGGTACCCCGCATAGTTTGGGCGTACCATACCACCGACCAGTCAGGAACCCACAAGACCCCGTTTAGCTTGGTCTATGGATGTGATGCAATGATTCCAGTTGAAATCCAGGAGAGCTCGCCGAGATTCCAGAACTTTGTGGCGGAAGACTCGAACGAAGAAAGAAGGTTGAATCTGGATTTACTGGATGAGGTCAGGGAGGAGGCAAGGGTAAAGGCCGAAGCAGTGAAAAGGAGGATTGAGCGAAGGTATAACTCGAAGGTGATGCCGAGGCAGTTTAGAGAGGGCGACCTGGTGATGAGGAAGGCCCATCAGTACGAGATGGAGAACAAGTTATCGCCTAAGTGGACAGGACCGTTCAGAATAACCGAGGTGCTCGGGAACGGCGCCTACCGCTTAGAGACGTTAGAAGGAGGGGCGATTCATCGCACCTGGAACGCCACACACCTCAAGTTATATTACAGTTAAAGCTTTGTAAGTAAAAACGAACATGAAGAGATTTACAAGCTTCCTGTTAAAACAGTTTGAAGGGGGCACTCTTTTTTCCCTAAGGAGGGTTTTTAATGAGGCCACCCAATAAAGAAGAGTTTTCAAAGTTTAAAGCTTCTAAGATTGCATGCTTGTTGTTTCAAAAGTTTTAGAAAAAAGACCTTATCACTCGTACGTGATTCAAGGCAAGTTCAAAGTTATGCTGCATGCTTTCTAAATAAAAGTTTTAAAGTCCCCATCATTTTTCGGCGATTGGCAGCATCAGTGAAAAGTTTAAAGTCCCCATCGTCTTTCGGCGATTGACGGCACCAATTAAAAGTTTTAAAGTCCCCATCGCCTTTCGGCAATCGACGACAGTAGTTAAAGTTTTAAAGTCCTCATCGTCTTTCGGCGATCGGAGGCACCAGTGATGATTAAAGACCTCCACGCTCTCGTGCGTCTTGAGGCGAGAAAGAGTAAAAGACCTCCTCGCCTATGAGTGAGCGAAGGCGAGAAAGAGAAAAAGTCCTCAGTGCATCCAGGGGGGAGGAGATGTACACCCTGGGCAAGTTGAGGCACCAAATAAAGTCCTTCTCACCTCAGAGTGAGTTCATGCAAGATAAAGTCCTCCTCGACTTTGAGCGAGTGCATGCAAGAAAAAGTCCTTCTCGCCTTTGAGCGAGTGCAGGCAAGATGAAGTCCTCCTCGACCTTGAGCGAGCGCAGGCGAGAACAGATTGAAAGACCTCTCTGCACAAGCAGATAGAGGCAAGGTTAAAAGTCCTCAGTGCATCCAGGGGGGAGGAGATGTACGCCCTGGGCAAGTTGAGGCACCAGAAAAAGTCCTTCTCACCTCAGAGTGAGTTCAGGCAAGATGAACTGAAAAGTCAGGGGTGTTCGTAACCTTAAACGGCGGGAAGGGAAGGAAAACGCCTTTCCCCATTTAAGTGAAACATCAATATTGACTTAGTAAGACCAGAGAAAGCTTCCACGCTTGTAGGCGGTGTGGAGACAGATAAAATCCTTCTCATCTTGAACGAGTTCAGGTATGGTATGAAGGGTGAAAGAAGGTAAAAGGATAGCTAAGGTAGGTTCAAAGAGAACACCTCGCTATCCAGCTCATTGTTCTGAAACTCAAGGAGGTAGAGAAGGATTCGAAAGGCGCCTCTACCCCCCAGATGAGGGAACAATAGTCAAGTTATGAAGGCAAAGAAAGTTCACATCGCCAGAACCCTACGACGATCAGAAGAATTCCAGGCGATGACAGGAGTAAAGGCTAACTTTGCCAGGAAGATCAGGTAAAATGTATTGTGATACCAGTTTAAGTTAAAACCTGCTGCCTAGTAAGTAGCTTATGTTGAGGTTTATTGCCTTAAGTTTGAAAGTTGTATTAAATGTCATCGTTTGAGAGTTAATAGTTGCTCAAGTTTTACTTTGAGTTAACAATTTGATAAATTGTTATAAGATTAACAGTTTGTTCAAAGTTCAAAGCAGTGAATGGACGGTTAAGCCCGAGGAATCGCTGAGTTAATTTGTTTAAGCAAATTTCACCGGTTATATTGATTAACCACACAGCGAGTAAGAAGTATTCAAAGAGAAGTATCGGAAAACAGCTTTCCAGCATTAAAAGTTATACAAGAGTGGCTATTCAAGTTTATACACAAAACAGCTATTACAATTGAAAGATGAAGCGACAAGTTTCGAAAGAGAGGTGGTAGGGAGAGGCAGTTAGTCTTCAGATGGAACGATCTTCCCATCCACCACCTCGTTGCAGATTGATACCATGGAGAGGTCAAGCTCAGCGTATTGGCATGAGACTTGCTCCAAAGCGGCGTCGAACCCGGTGGCAAGGACTTGGGCGGAGCTTTGGTCGAGCTCTTGTGTTTGTTTCTTCAGCTCGTCGGTCTGTTTCTTCAGCTCTTCGGTCTCCTCACGAGCCCGAGCAAGTTCTTCAGCAGCCTTTTTGTTTTCGTCCCGAGTCTGAGCCAGCTCTGCAACAGTCTTCGTGGCTTCCTCTCGAGCTTCAGCAAGCTCGGCGATGGAATCATCCCTGGCCTTCTCGACCTTCCCGAGGAGAACCTCCCGATCTGCCGACCTTTTTTCAAGGTTTTCCACCTTGGTCGCATCTGCTTTCATTGCAGCCAACAAGTTGGCCACCTTGAGCCTGTAAGGGACCAGTTTGCTCTCCAACTCGATCTTCTCTTGAGCTTGGAGGTGCAGTTTTTGGCGCAGATCGAAGGCCTCCTTGCGCGCGCCCCTTAGCTCAGAGTCCATGGCGTCCTCCAGCCTTGAATGGTCGATCTCCGCCATCATCAGGTTGCAAGAAAGCTTTTCCGCCTCAATCCTTATCAGGCGATTTGACTCCTTAAGCGTTGAGTTCTCGTCTTGGAGCTTCTTGAGTGCGTCCTCCACAGCTTTTGATACTATAGAGGGAAGATCCTCCGCCATCATCTTCAGTTTAGCTGTGAAGGGCCCCAAGATCTCTTCGAAGGAGGTTGGGAGGCTTGAGGTTGTTGCTGGTGGAGGTGCTGGAGGAGCTTGGTGCTGACTTTCACCACCACCCTCTTGAGTTTGAAGGGCAAGGGGGGCTTCTTGGCGTGGTGGTGAGGTCGGAGATTTCGTTATGAGTATTGGCGAGTTGTGAGCACCCTCATCTCCTCCTGGTGCGACCCCAACAATAGAGGTGGTTGAAGGAGGACCCTCTCCAGCAGATACGAACGGTGTGGAGGCGCTTGGAGGGTTCTCTATGAAGTTGGGGTCGCTGCTTTCAACCACGGGGGGTGCGGCGGCCAAGGGTGTCGCTTGGACTGGTGGTAGTAGAGTTGGAGGTGAGGGCGGTGTTGGTGTTTGGATTGCAGGTGGTGAAGAGGGGGCCACCCTTGTCCTCTTGGTAACGAGGCCATCCTCGGTGGTTTCTTCGTCTTCTTCTTCTTGTACCACTTGAGGGGTTTTCCTCTTTGGTTTCCTCAAGATAAGCTTTTTCCTTTGAGGGGCGGGTAGTACCCCGGAAGAGGTTGCACCACGGGGTGGGGTTTTGCCTTGAGTGGCGGCGATCGCCACCACCGGGTTAGGCACGGCTTGGGAGCCCACCGCTAGCTTATGGGATCGGGCGATCGCCCTCAATTCTGCTAATTTCCCTTTTCCCAACATGTTATCTGCATGAGGTAAAGAACGGATGAGAAATCAAAACAGAAGCAGATAATACAAGCATATTTATGCAAAGACAACATAAGCAATACATAGATGGAAAGATCAGAGTCAACACAGAGTAATAGAATGCCAAAGTAGAGTGGGGAAGACGCTAGGTTAAGTATTAACTCGAAGCGAAGGACTTGGTGTGGAGGTAGGAGCTAACCTATGTGTATTTCGAGTTGGCTTTCGAAGAACTCGTAGGAAGTGATTGAGGCAGTGGGGAAGGTGATGTTGGCGGCAGCTACACTCTTCCAGAAGAGGCAAAGGTCCTTGTCCAACTCCCCCATGTTGTCAGGGCTCCTTGGTCTTCTGAAGAGAAAGACGTCGACTGAGGCCGGTAACAACAAATGTACACAAAGAATTTGGAATGCCCTTATAAACGCCCAGCTGTTGGGATGAAGCTGGGCGGGGGCGATATTGAGCTCGGTTAGCAGCTCTCTCTCGAAGCGGGTAAAAGGAAGCCTAAGCTTCACTTTCTTGAACACGGTGGTGTAGATGAAGCAGAACAACTCGCCGTTGCTCCCCTTATCGTCCGCGCAGACCGGTTCACCCGGGAAGCAGGGCAGCACGGCCACTTTGCTATCATTCTCCTTGTGGAAGGAAAGGTCGGGCTGGTCTCCTTTCCTCAATCGGTGCACGCCCAGCTCTGTGTTTATCGAAGAAGTCTCTTTCAGCAAGGTTGGGGTGGCCCAAGGGTAGAGTTCTTTATAGTCTCGTGGAGGAAGGGAAGCTCCTCCGACGACTGGTGGAGTTGCCTGAGTGGGATTGGCGTGAGAAGAAGCAGGCCTCTCAGTCTGGTTAGAAGGAGCACCAGATGCTCGTGGTGGGTTGCGCGCTGGTGGAGGATTTGCCCCAGAAGCAACCCTACGCGCTTGGGGTGGAGGGTTTCGCGATGAAGGAGGAGGGTTCGCGGTGGACTTCGTGTGAGCCATCGCAGGAACTGCAAAGGAAAGAGAAAGGGATGAAATGAGGACAACAGAGAACGACTCGATTGAGGACGAAGAAGATAGGGCGAGCAAAAAAGGGTTCGCTGGGATAAACGTTACGAAGAACGAAGCCTTAGGTTACGAGAAAAGGAGAAAAGGAAAAAACAGCCCACAACGTATGCTTCAGACAGATAATGGATGATGCAAACCGATTAAAATGCAGCAAATATCCATAGAAGGAGTAAAAGGGTTACCTTTTTGTGATCGGATGAGCGTTGAAGAAAGTTGGAGATTGAGAGTGACGAGAAGCTTCGTGGTTCGCAGAGAAAATACTTAGAACGCTTGAGAGTGAAGAAAGATGATGGAACAGTGGAAGCGCAAAGGGTTTAAGGGTTTATCGAACGTTTTCGGAAGCGCAAACGACAGCTGAAGATGACCGTTGATGACGCCACGTGTCGAGTGATGGAAAAAGAGGTTGGTGGAGCGTCAGAAAAGCAGAGGGTACGGATGTACGGAAATCCGTACCAGCGCCACGTAGATCGACGATGATGTGACCTCTTAGTCTTTTCGCTGGTCAAGTCTCAGCTTAAGACTGGGGGGCTTGTGTACCGACCAGGTGGTCGAAAGTGATGACGTGGCAGCAAACGATAATATAGGCGTGTTGAGCGGAACACCTGGCTGACAGAAGGGAAGTACATCGGGAAGTCTGTGTAGTCGCCAATTGTTAAGTTGGCGTTCTTCGATCTCTAGCATATCTAGTCGGCGGTCACCAGGCTTGTGTCATAGTCGCCGCATGTGAGCTTAGGCGACCAAGTGGTCAGAGACCGCCGAAAGGGGGACATCGCCGAAGGATCAGGAAGGCTTGTTTAGGGCCTTCAAGGGGTACGAGTACGAAGGACGAGGTTATCAGATGATCATTCCCTGCCCAGAGGTTAAGGCAAGGGAACAGTTTACCAGAACATGCACGATGTGCAAGTAAAACAGATCGTGATAGCAGCAGGCGAGACCACAGAGAAGGTGTACGTGGTGACACCCCGTACTCGCCGCTTAAGGGGTCGCGCTCCAAGGAAGCTGTAGTTACTCCTGGCATGGGTAACTTAGTCAAATAGCCTGAAGAGTAGAGGTGACGCTCAAGTAGACGGTGGCTCCAGATGGTGACACGTGTACAGCTGGACGCGAGCCACATGTCCAGAGGTGTAACCGTCAGGAGAGAGAAAGTGCTCAGGTATATAAGGAACTCTAACGAACTTCTGAGGTACGCGCACGTTTAGAACACTTCTTTACGCTTTTGAGAACACTGGAGTACGCTGAGAGAGCATTTGCACGGTTTCTTGAGTTTTAGCTTTTCTCTCTTAGTATTTGGTGATTCCGTCACTGACTTGAGCGTCGGAGCGCGATCGGCCGCAGCGGCGCCACTCTGCCTTTTTCAGGTTCTTGCGGAGAATCGAGGTGTGAAGGACGGAAGCTAACGTGGTGCGAAGCTGATCGAGAGAAGATACCTTTGACGTGGCAAGACTCTTGCACTCGAGTCAACCGGCAGGATCAGCTTCCTTTGGTTCATGAGCAGCCTTGAGTGTCTCCGACATTTCCTTAGCAGTTTTGCACTTTGATATCCTGAAAAATTCATTAGTATCTAGTGTAGAAGCTATAATGTTTTGAGCAGACCTATCAAGCTGAGCCATCTTAGATTCATCATTTGTCCATTTGGACAAAGGTTTTGCAATGAAAGAATTATCCTTTTTGAACTTTGGAATGTAAGGACCATTCTCAATTGAGTCCCAAATTCTTTGATCAATAGATTCAATAAAGATTTTCATTATTGCTTCCCAAAACTTATAATTCAATCCACAGAAAAAAGGTGGTTTGTTGATTGAAGCACCCTCCTCAAAAGATAGTTTTCCAGCCATAAAGAAATTTTAGATCAACTTGAATAACTTTCAAGAACCAAGCTCTTGATGCCAATTGTTAGAATATATGGCCTTAAACGAGAGGGGGGTGAATTGTTTAAGAAAGATTTTAGTAAACTTTTAACCTTAGAATGAAAATTCTTCAAAAGAACCTTGATTAAGGATTCAGTTTTTCAAAACAAACAGCAAAAGCACAAAGCTGGAAAAACAATCGGTTGTTTTAGCGAAACAATCGGTTGTTTATACCAGTTTCAAAATGAGAAAACTGAATTTAAAGAGATAGGGATAGAGAAATTGTACACAGTTGTTTATACTGGTTCACTCCAAATCCAGAGCTACATCCAGTCTTCTCAGAACCCTGAGGAAATCCACTAAGTAATCACACCTTGATCACTTACACAACAACCAAGAGAATGACCTTGAACACCTCAAGAAACACACTCTCCTTGGCCAACACTAAGATTGTTGATCTTGAACACCTCAAGAACACACAGCCAATCTCAGCAAACACAGAAACGATTTGATCAACAGATTACAAAGATTACACTTGTCACAGATGAATATCTGAAATCAATACAAGTAGAATCCTATTCCAGCACCTTGATCAATCACAAACTCTTAAGCAATCTCAGCACTTTGAAAAACTCTTTAGAAAAACTTTGTCAAAAGATTCTTTTTTTTAATTCTCAAATCTGTTTTTCTGAATTTATACAAAGATATAGTTTGTTATCAAATCTTAACAAACTCTTAAATTGCTTTAAAAGATTGGTCAAAGCATTTAATGACTGGAGCGTATTCAGTTAAATCATTTAAAGCTTAGTCAAACACAAAACAGTTTTTCTGTTATGGTTCCAAAACAAACAATCGGTTGTTTGCTCGAATCAATCGGTTGTTTTGGTACTTAACAGTTTCAACCATTCAAAAACAGTTTTCAATCTTTCTCAAAACACCTAAGTATAAACAATCGTTTGTTTCAACTTAGTTTGAAAAACATTTTACTTTCATAAAGATTGAGATGCTAATTGCTTGAGATTTAATCAAAGGGTGGATTACAACATATGAACTACCCCAGAACAAAGCTTAAACCAGAACAACAACATCAAGCAAAACAGAGGCTTCAACATCCTTCAAAGGATTTGGATTCTTCAAAACATTGAACATCACAAGGTTCAACAATCTTCCCCTATTTGATGAAGACAAATCCCTGGTGCTTGTGTTGTACCTGATTAAATCTGAAGCAGTTCCTGCAGAAACAACATTTATACTATCCAAAGCTTCTTATAGCAGCTAGTTAGATTTTAACTCATTTAAAGAATTAAACAAGATAAACAATCGGTTGTTTACACGAAACAATCGATTGTTTCTATCAGCAGCAGCAGAAAACACTTTTATATACGAGTTTTTAACATTTTGTGCAATATCAGACAAAGATATACAAGAACCAATAATACTCCCCCTATTTGTCTTCACAAATAGACTTTAACATGTACCACAAACAGATTTAAGAGAAATTATTAAGATCAAGAATACCTAACTCATTTCTTAAGAAGAAAAACCTCTTTTTTGGTAATGGTTTTGTGAAGATGTCAGCTAGCTGCAGTTTGGTCTCCACTAACTTCACTTCACAGTTCCGATTTTGCACATGATCTCTGATGAAATGATGTCTTATTTCAATATGTTTGGTCCTTGAGTGTTGAATATGATTTTTGGTAAGATTGATTGCACTTGTGTTATCACACATCAAGGGAACTTTGCTGATATGTAAACCAAAATCTGCAAGTTGTTGCTTGAGAATCTGTGCACAACAGCTACCAGCAGCTATAGATTCAGCCTCAGCAATAGAGAGAGCAACACATGCTTGCTTCTTGCTATGCCATGAGATTAGGCTTGAGCCAAGAAGGTGACAAGTGCCACTAGTGCTCTTTCTATCTAGCTTGCAACCTGCAAAGTCAGAATCTGAATAACCAGTTAAATGTATTTCAACCTTCTGTAAGGATGATGACTTCTAAGAAACTTCCGATGCCAAAGATATACTGTCTTCCTTCCATGTTTCAATTGTTGAGAAGCAGTTTCTTCTTCGCATATTGGACATGCTTTGTGACCCTTAACACTATAACTTGATAAGTTACCATATGTCGAAATTGTTGAAGATGAATGAAGTTTCCTCTCTATTTAGTCTTAGTGTGTGTTTGATGTAGAAAATAGCTAGTTTGCTTTGAAGTTTTTAATGTGTTTTAGATGATCTTGTTTTTAGGCTAGTGTGTGTTTTAGGTTGCATTTTGCTACATGACCTATCCTAGATGCCTAATCAAGGTAGTAAGATCAAGCACATAAAGTGATCAAATGATTTTCAAAAAGTTTTTTAGAGTTTTCTCAAAAAATCAGGATACTGCACAAAATAAATTTGTTTCTCTATAAAAGAATAGGTTTAATTTTGTTCTGCTAAAATGATGTGATTCCACTAGCATAGAAGAGAATGATTCTTGACATTCTTGGGAATCAACTTGAGTTGGACAAATGTTAGACACTTTTTCATAGAATTGGATCAAGGTTCTATGAACAAGAACTCACCAAAACTAGCACCAAATCCAAACTCACATGGAAGTTCCTCATATTGTCAAATTGAACCAACAAAAAGAGGTAAAACTAAAAAGCACTGAATAGAATTGAATAAGAACACATTTGAACCGAACAAAATGAAGTAAAAGGCAACCAAACTATGAAGGAAAGCTGGAAAATGAAAGGTATCGAACCAAAACACAAGAAAAACAAGAACAGTTGCTGGAAAAACCAAAGAACCGAACCAAAAACTCAAGAAAACAAGACAACATGAACAATTGAAAGAGAAGAAAGGAAGGAGAAGAGAGTGCTATGAAGATGGAAGAATGATTGGATGATCACGCCACTAGAAGTATGGATGCTCCTAGATGAGTGTGCAAGCCGCCACTTGAGGAAACCATGATCCTTCAAGATAAGACTAGAGAAGAAGGCTCAAAAGCTCTCCAATGCTCACTCCAATTTTGAGTATAGTTTCTTTAGATAAATTCAAATCTGAAAAATACAAAGAGAGCACCTCTATTTATAGCCTAAGGTGCTGAAATATAAGCTACACAAATTCAAAAACTCCCTCCCAAAAAGCTTCTAGAATTTGCGCCTAAAACAAAGCATGAGGAAGGTGTGACCTCTTCCTTCACTTTGGCACCTCCTTTTCTACTCCTACACCTATCTACTAACACACCCCCCCTAAGACTCCTAACTAAAGACTAAAAGATGCTTTAACAATAGAGGTTTCTAATGTTTCCCTCTAAGCACCTTTCTAAACAATATTTATTTAATACTTGGCCTTGCCCTTCATGGGATGGACTTTGGGCTTTTGTGGGCTTGGGCTTGGGCTTTATCTTTTGCAAAGATTAACAAGAAAAACTTTAAATATGAAGGCGAATGATCTTGTTCTTCATTATAAAAAGCCACATTTAGTTGATTCTCATCATGAAAGGTTTTTCGAAAGTTGGTTAGGGCACCAAAAATGCAGTTCAGTTAGTTTTTTCAGTTAAGTTGAGCTGGCAGTTTTCCTGAAAAACAATTTGTTTGTTTTTAAATTAGCCTGTTGTTTTATAACAGCTTTCTAAATGTTTTTTGAAAAGCTGTCAGAAACTATTTTCTATAAATTGAAAGGTCTTTCTCACATGAAATGTTGTTGAGAAATCACGGTTTTAACAGAGTTTAAACATTTTCTGTGTGAAAAGAAGGATTGAAAAGAGTTTTTGAAAGGTTTTCCAAAGGGATCTTCAAATGTGCTTGTTCTAAGAGAACCTTGATCTTGGTGAAGGTGTTGATACTGTTTTTGCTGCAATAGGGACAACTGGTTTATGTTCTTGCATCTTCCTTTCAGGTGCTATCTTTCCTTTACTCTTTCTTGTAAAAGGTGTAAGTGTTAGTCATTCTTTGGTAGGGTTTCTTGGAGTGCAAGGTGTGCTGAAATAGAGTTTCCAGCTTTGGTTGTATGGTTCTTGTAGGGTTCAAGAACTGTTGTGTATTGCAACTGATTGCAATTGCTTTTAGTGGATTCCACCTTGGAGAAAGGTGAAACTGGATTTAGCTCATTATGAGTGCTAAAGTAAGGTAATCACGGTGTGGTTCCCCGATACCCATGGGTAGGAAAGACCATGGAGGGAGCGACGCCGTGGGAAGGCCTCAGGTCCCAATAGCCCGGGGCAGTAGTAAAGAGAAGGAAAAGGTGGCTTCAAGGCCATAGTAATAGTACCAGTGAAGGGCAGCCTGACTCGTGAGGTGCTCCTGCCGACCCAGAGACGCCTGTGGGGCAGATACGACTCAAGAGGAAAGTCACGCCCAGGGCAACCGGGTGCAGAGTACAAAAGGAAGGCAGATACGCTCTCAAAGTAAGTGGCTAGATACTTGGGGGCATGAGTTGGCACCCAAAAAGTCACCCCTAGCGCAGTAGCACTCCCAGCAGGAGGACTCACACGTAGAAACGTCCCCAGGTGGGTAGGAGCGCCCCCAAATGGGGTCATGGCGTCGTGAGGCCCTCCACGTGTACGACAGCCATGCCAGAATAGAAACACCCTTCAGTCAGGTGCCAGGTAATTCAAAGTCATTCAATACAGTTTCCCTTTCGAGCATTTAGGTACTATAATGGCTCCCGAGCGTTTCAACGTCTTAAATGCGCTACGTTTTCTAATTAAGCGCTTTAATGAGTGCGTTACGTTTGTAATTAAAAGCGCTTTAAGGCGCTTTAAATGCTTGGGTAGTTTAAATAGGGCAGGGAATGTTGGAAAAAGGGTTGGAACTTTTGGGCAAATTTACCAGAGAACTCTCTAGTTGCTTGCTCGTGCTTCAAGGTTACGTACAAGTGACTGGGAAATATTTTTGCCTGAAAGAGACAACACACACATATACACAGTTCTTTCACCACCTTCAGAGTGCCATACGCGGTGCTCAGACACGTAGGTGGACAGTTTTTGGTGTTTCTTGCTGGCTGACTTAAGCGTCGGAGTGCACACGGCCGCTAGGGCGCCTCTTTGTCCTCTTTTTCGCAGGAATTCACAAGCAACCAGTGGGAAGGAGTCCCTAGCTGACGGTTGAGGTCGCGCACGAAGACGTCCTAGTCAACCGGACGGAACATTTGGCGCCCACCGTGGGACCGATATAAAACATTAGTCCCATCACAAGTTCGAGAAAATCTATCAGGTTGCAGTAGCGCTGAAGGAGGTTGGAGTGACAATGGCCCCCACCAGACGAAGAGCAGCACGCGCAGCCCCAGCAGACCTATCCATGCAGCAGGTCCTGGAAATAATGAGGGGGCTGCAGCAGGACATGGCGGATTCGAAAATGGAGCAGGAACGCATGCAGGCAGACCTTGACACCTCGCATGAGTGGAACGAAGAGCTCCACCGTGTGAATGAGGAGTTGCGCCAGGGCCTGAGAAACGATAGGAGGCGGCCTGGGAATGACGAGATGGAGAACCATTCCCCACCAAGGGAGTTTTCCACTCCTTTCTCACAGGAGATCCTAGACGCAGCGATCCCGAACACGTTCGCGGGACCCAAGGTGATCTTCACTGGGATGGAGGACCCGGAGACGCACCTGGCTGCATTTCACACGCAGATGGTCCTGATAGGCGGTTCTGATGCTGCCAAGTGCAAGCTATTCATGAGCACCCTGACCGGGATGGCTATGGACTGGTTCATTAGCCTCCCAGAAGGTCATATCACATCTTTCCGCCAATTGTCGCGATTGTTCCGAGAACAGTACTTAGCCAACAAGGCCCCGCCGCCGGTCTCCTACGACCTGTTCGATGTGAAGCAGTATCAGGGAGAGACCCTGAAGGAGTATATCAATCGCTTTGGGGCCTAGGTCGTGAAGGTTGGCACAACAGAGGAGCCTATGATCGTGTACGCATTTGTAAAAGGCGTGTGCCCCGGCCCCTTCGGAGAATCCATTATCCGTAATCGCCCTAGGACTTTCGCTGAATTACAGCGCAGGGCGGTAGAGCATATTGCATCGGAAGGGGAGGTCTGTGTGAAGCGCACCAGCACCGTGCCCTCACGCCCGAGGGGACCGGCGCGAATTCAACCCGTCAGAGTCAATGAGACCACGACGGGAAAAAAGAAGCCAGAGGCGAGACGCCCCTACGAGGCCAGAAAGCCCCAGCCCCGAGGCCCAGCAGGAGGCGAACGCCCGCCAGAGAAAGAGCAAGACCGGCGAGGTACAACTTCGTGGTTGAGTTGAAGGATTTGATCGCCGTGCCCAACATAGCTGAGAGGCTGAGGTGACCGGCGAAGACCGACAAGGTGTTAGGGCCCCGTAAAGACTCTTGGTGCGAATTCCACGAGGCTTTCGGGCACCAGATTGATAATTGCCTGTCGTTGGGCTACCAGCTAGATGAGCTGGTGAGAACTGGGTTTCTGAAAGATTATGTCACAGATTCCACAACGACCGCCACCTTGCCGCCGCCGGCAGAGGAGCCAGCCCACGAGATGCCTGTGCTTGGCGAGGTCCACACCATTGCTGGAGGTTTTTCAGGCGGAGGACCCACCGCCTCCCAGCGGAAGAAATACACGAGGGGGGTGAATTCAATCGAAGAAAGGCTCTCGGGGGAGCCTTGGGAGTCAGATATTGTGTTCACAAGAAGAGACCTCCGAGATGTGGTACCCCACGACAACGACCCCGTGGTCATCTCAGTCGTCACAGCTGGAAGGAAGGTCCACAGAGTGCTTGTTGATCAAGGAAGCTCGGCAGACGTCATGTTTCTGTCGACCTTTAATAAGTTACGGTTGTCCCCCGATCTGCTGAGTCCTTATACGGGATGTTTGTATGGGTTCGGGGATAACCAGGTAGAAGTCCGGGGGTACCTGGAGTTGAGGACTACGTTCACAGACGGAGAGGCCTCCCGTACCGAGAGCATCCGGTACCTCGTCGTGAATGCTAATTCTGCCTACAATATTCTGCTGGGCAGACCGGCGTTAAACCGTCTGAGTGCGGTGTCCTCCACCCGTCACATGAAGATGAAGCTGCCGGACCTCAGTGGCCAGGTGATAGTCATCAGGTCAGACCAGAAGGAGGCGAGGAAATGCTATGAAAACAGCCTGAAAACGAAGAGAGGCATATTCATGGTGTATGAGCGTCCGCCAAGCGGGGACGCGACAATGATTGAGGCGACGCCCGCTGGGCTGACGCCTGAAGAGGCCATAGCGGAGAGGGCGATGCCCGAAGCAGATGTGCCAATGGAGGAAGGCCCTGACGACGTGGCGCTCGCGAAAGAGGCGGCGCCAGTCGAAGATGCGGCGCCCGTCGAAGATGATAGCAGGGAGCAGCCTGCAGCTAACGCCATAGAAAGGGAGATTGGCGGCAAAACTTTCAAGTTAGGAAATTCGCTAAGCCCAGAAGAACAGGAGGGGGTGGCAGGAGTGATTTCGCGCCACCTGGACGCCTTCGCATGGTCCGCTTCGGACATGCCAGGCATTGACCCCGATTTCCTGTGTCACCACCTCAGCATGGACGCCACGGTCCGCCCCGTGCGTCAGAGAAGGAGGAAGTTCAATGAGGAACGACAACAGGTGGTGAAAGACGAAACGCAGAAGCTGCTGAGCGCTGGCCACATCAGGGAGATTCAGTACCCTGAGTGGCTCGCCAACGTCGTCTTGGTGAAAAAGGCGAACGGAAAGTGGAGGATGTGTGTTGACTTCACGGACCTGAATAAGGCATGCCCAAAGGACTCGTATCCGTTGCCCAGCATTGACGCCTTAGTAGACAATGCGTCCGGCAGCAAGGTGCTAAGTTTCTTGGACGCCTTTTCAGGGTACAACCAAATTAAGATGCACCCAAGAGACGAGAGCAAGACTGCATTCATGACCGAGACATGCAGTTACTGCTATAAGGTGATGCCCTCGGGCTGAAAAATGCAGGCGCCACATACCAGAGACTAATGGACAAGGTCCTAGCACCAATGCTTGGGAGGAATGTGTACGCTTATGTAGACGACATGGTGGTGGCGTCGCAAAATAAGGTGCAGCACATGGCAAACCTGGAAGAGCTGTTCCACACAATATCCAAGTACCGCCTCAAGTTGAACCCCGACAAATGTGCGGCTATTATCGCCATGCGGAGCCCGACATCGGTTAAGGAGGTGCAACAGTTGACAGGGCGGATGGCGGCGCTCTCGAGGTTTGTTTCCGCCGGAGGAGAAAAGGGGCACCCATACTTCCAGTGCCTCAAGAGAAACAGTCGCTTTGCATGGACTGATGAATGCGAAGCGGCTTTCATTAAACTGAAGGAGTACCTGGCGACGCCACCGGTCCTCTGCAAGCCAGTAACGGGCGTGCCCCTCCGGTTGTATTTTACTGTAACGGAGCGGGCCATCAGTTCTGTGTTGGTCCAAGAGCAGGACCAGAGTCAGAAGCCCATCTACTTCGTAAGTAAGGCCTTATAGGGGGCTGAGACGAGGTACCAAGCACTAGAGAAGGCGGCGCTGGCGGTAGTGTTCTCTGCTAGGAGGCTCCGTCATTACTTCCACAGTTTTACGGTGGTGGTGATGACCAATCTCCTTATACAGAAAGTGCTGCAGAAACCCGATGTGGCAGGAAGAATGGTACGCTGGGCAGTGGAACTGTCAGAATTCGACATCCAGTACGAGCCTAGAGGATCCATCAAAGGGCAGGTGTATGCGGATTTTGTAGCAGAACTTTCGCCCGGAGGTGAGCAAGAGGTGGAAGCGAGTTCGCAGTGGCTACTCTCGGTTGATGGCTCTTCAAACCAACAAGGGAGCGGTGCAGGAATAGTCTTGGAGGGACCCGACGGCATACTGATCGAGCAGGCCTTGCGTTTCGCCTTCAAGGCAAGTAACAATCAGGCAAAATATGAGGCCCTGATAGCAGGAATGCTCTTGGCCAAGGAGATGGGCGCACAGAACCTCCTGGTGAAGAGCGACTCTCAGTTGATTACGGGGCAGGTGTCGGGTGAGTTCCAGGCGAAGGACCCACAGATGGCGGCGTATCTAAAATACGTCCAGTTGTTGAGAGGGGCGTTCAACGCTCTTGAGCTGATACACGTCTCGAGGGAGCAGAATGCCAGAGCTGACCTGCTTGCAAAGCTGGCCAGCTCAGGCAAGGGGGGTAGACAGAGGACAGTGATCCAGGAAACCCTCAAAGCTCCGCGTCGTTTCGTGGAAGACAACAGGGTGGATGTCCTCCAGATTTATGCATCAAGGGGAAGGCCGAGGAGTCATTCCTCTTTGACCCAAGATACGCTGAGGGCGCCCCGCATCAGCATATACGCGGGTGTGCCTGAAGAAGAGCAGATGCAGGTCTGCGTTTTGTCCAAGGGAGACACCTGGATGACGCCCTATAAACGATACCTGGCGGATGGGGCTCTTCCAGTGGACCCTGAAGAGGGTAAAAAAGTCAAAAGAAATGCCGCAAGATATACTTTGGTGGATGGGGTGTTGTTCAGGCACGGCTTCACTCACCCTATCCTAACATGCGTCAGTGGCGATGAGTGCACCAGGATAATGGCGGAGCTACACGAAGGCATCTGCGGAAGCCATGTAGGAGGAAGGTCCTTAGCCTCCAAGGTAATACGCGCAGGTTTCTTCTGGCCAACAGTGAAAGAGGATTGCGCACGGCATGCCCAGCGGTGTAAGCAATGCCAAAAGCACGCCGACTGGCACAAGGCGCCGCCAGAAGAGTTGCGGTCCATATACAACCCGTGGCCTTTTCATACATGGGGAATTGACATCCTGGGCCCTTTCCCACTGGCAATCAGGCAAATGAAGTATCTGATCGTCGCCATCGAATACTTCACTAAGTGGATAGAGGCAGAGCCCGTGGCACAGATCACTGCGCATAAGGTACAGCATTTCGTGTGGAGAAACATTGTGTGTCGCTTCGGCGTACCTAGGCGCCTGATATCTGACAACGGGACCCAGTTTGCCAGTCAGCAGTTGAGAAATTTGTGTGCTGAAGTAGGAATCAAACAGGTGTTTGCATCAGTTGAGCACCCCCAGACTAATGGGCAGGTAGAATCGGCAAACAGAGTTCTGCTGAGGGGGTTAAAAAGAAGGTTGGAGAAAGCCAAAGGGGCGTGGGCGGAAGAGGTACCAAGGATCGTATGGGCCTATCACACCACCCCCCAATCCTCTACTATGGAGACGCCTTTCAGTTTGGTTTACGGGTCGGACGCGATGATTCCAGTAGAAATACATGAAAGCTCACCACGTTTTCAAAACTTTGTGGTGGAGGAGTCCAATGAAGAGAGGCGGGTAAACCTCGATCTGCTAGAAGAGGCCAGGGAAGAAGCTAGAATAAAGCTGAAGCGATGAAGAGAAGAGTAGAGCGGCAATATAGCTCTAAGGTAAAGCCGCGACAGTTTCAGGTGGGCGACCTAGTGATGAGGAAAGCCCACCCATACGAGTTGGAGAATAAGCTATCTCCCAAGTGGACTGGACCCTTCAGGGTTACTGAGGCTAAGGGCAATGGTTCGTACAGCCTGGAGACCTTAGATGGAGGCCCTATCTCGCGCAGTTGGAATGCAGCCAACTTAAAATTTTATTTCAGTTGACTTATGTAAGCAGTATGTAACAATTTAGTTGAAGGGGACGCTCTTTTTCCCTTTCGGGGGTTTTTTAACGAGGTCACCCTAATAAAAGGAAAAACCAGTTGAGAAAAAGAAGTGCCTTGGTTTTCAACCTTTATCTTTCCTTGTTAGAAGTAATGTGATGCGCCGCCTAGGCCATGGCGTCGCCAAGAAAGAAGGCGTCGCCCAGGTCAGGGCGTCGCCCAGAACGAAGGCGCCACCTAGATGAGGGCGTCGCCCTGAGCAGGCGTCGCCCAAGTGAAGGCATGCATCGTTGGAAGAACGAGACGAAAAGAAAGTGCGCAGTACATGAAGCATATGCAAAGTAAAGTAGCGTTACAAAAATCAAGTATGACATTGAAAAATTGTTGTTACAAGCAATGTTCAGTACAATGGGAACAACACAAACGAAGCAAACGCTACAAATCCGGCAAAAACACGAACAAGCCATTTCTCAGCGCTCATCAGAGTCATCACTGGAGGAAGGCGAAGCCTCTTTTCCAGCCCGTAGCGCTCGAGTAAGTCGTGTCCTCTTTTCTTGGTTTAGCTTCGAACCTGCACCAGGGGAAAAGACGCATTAGAGGCACCATGAAGAAAGACAGGCACAGTTAGAAAGTAACGAAGGTCGAGTTTCCAAAGGCAGTGGTTCTTACGTATGTACTTCTCAAGAGTCCCAGCGTTGAACTCCAGGCTGATCACCGTAGCAGAGTCAAAACCTCCCGCCTCAGCAAGAATCCGGCAAGTTATTTGATCACTTGGAGCTAGATTCTTGAGGGGGTTTGGCTTTGAGGACCTTTTCCTCTCTCACCCAGTACAGCGGAAACCCATCCAGGGCGTCGGGAACAAGATCGGTACGGCAGATCTTGAAGAACCGGCCTTTCCACCCCGTAAACGAGCTTTGAAAGGGTGTGAAGAGAACTCTTTCGGGTACATTGCTGAGAGTTACCCAGAGGTTGTGTCTCTGCCTCTTCACCTCAAAGAAGTGGAGAAAGAGGTCAACCGAAGGGGCACAACCCAAAAACCCGAAGAGAACATCGAAGGCTTTGACAAAGGCCCAACTGTTGGGGTATAACTGGGCCGGAGCAACGTTGATCTCCGTCAGTAGTTCTTTCTCGAACCAGGAGAAGGGTAAGCGCACCCCGATGGTCTTGAACACCACCTGGTAAAAGTAAAAGAAAGGGACCCCGTCGTTGGCCCGTTCGTCTCCACATACTGGCTCCCCTAGAGTGCAGGGGAGCACAGCGATGTCGTCGCCATGCCTCCTCGCGAAGGCCCGGTGGTCATAGGAACATGACTCCCCTTTGTGCTCCCGTATGGCCCTAGTAGAAAGTAAGCATGAACACTCGTCAAGAAGTTCATTCGAAGCCCAAGGGTACAAGTCTTTGGGGCGAGCCCTCGAGGAAGCAGCGTGAGATGACATTCTCTAACAAGATCAGGATTGCCAGAAATGCAAGAGTTGAGTGAGGGGAGCGAAGGCTAGAACGAACCTTCGACAGAGAAGAAAGGGTGCAAGAAGAAAGAACGCAAGTAGGTTATGAAGAGTGAGAAAATGATGAAGATAGTTCCAGAGCTTGAAGAGTTAAATAAAGCGGTTAGAGCGCCAAACGACGTGAATGGATGCACCGCACGATCGATACACGTGGCAGAAGATGAAAGGATGACGCTGGCACCACTGGTTTAAATCAGAAAACGTCGTGTCAGCAGAATGTCCAGTGGTACGATGCGCCGTCGAGAGTGAGTCAGGGGTACAGCAGGAGTCAGAAAATGGAATGACTAGATGCCCCATCAACCATACAAGCAGCGCCACATGGATCAAGTCGAATGACGGAACGTCCCATCAGCTATACAAGGAGCGCCACGTGGATGGCACGGACAAAGTCTTGAGCTCTTCGCTGCCATCAGGCATCGACCAAGGCAAAAATCAAAGTCAATGTCGAAGTAAAGGTAACGCCCGAGGCGTCGCCTGGAAGGATGTGAAGGGCGACACCAGCATGAGATGTCACGGGCGTCGCCAACCCAAATACCAACTGGCGTCGTTTCCCCGATACCCCTAGGTAGGAAAGACTGCGGAGGGAGACGAAAGTGAAGGAAGCAGAGTTAGTTGCTGGCATTGTTTCCCCGATACCCACGGGTAGGAAAGACTGTGGAGGGAGATAAGATCGCCAAATGACAGCGAATTACTGGCAGGGCGTTCCCCGATACCCACAGGTAGGAAAGACTGTGGAGGGAGACGAAATAAAAGAAGGCAAAGTTAGACACAGGCGTCGCCTCCCCGATGCCCACAGGTAGGAAAGACTGTGGAGGGAGACGAGACCGCCAAACGCCAGCAAATCACTGGCAGGGCGTTCCCCGATACCTATGGGAAGGAAAGACCATGGAGGGAACAGACCCCCCCCCCCCCCTAGCACTCAACGTTTTAGACACCCGGGGACGATACGGTGCTGTTGTAGCAGTCCTCTCGTTAGGCGTGGGCGCCGAGCATTAAGGGTCAAAGAAAGGACCTTTAGGTATCAGAAACGTCCCGTGGACGATACGGCGTCACTAAGAGAGCCTCTCCACGGGCGTGAGGGTTGACGTGCAACCTTTCCCAATCATACAAAACCGCCCAACAAAGTGAAAGAAATGGGCGGAACACAGATAAAATAGTCGAAGCGCGTGAAGGGAAAAGATGAGAATGAGATCGCATAAGCAGAATCGTATGTGGCAAGAACATAAAGGCAATCATACGAACATCCCAAATCAGTAACAAGAGTGCGGATAGTTCAAAGAATTACAAATTTTAGCAGATAAAGTCAAAAATGAAGGAAAGGTATAAAGCAGTTAAGCGTGAAGCTGAAGGTGGCGGTTGAGAGGCAGCGGTTCAGTCGTCCACGTCCATGGGCACGACCTTCCCGTCGACGACATGGTGCAGGGGGTCGCAATTTGAAATATTGATGCCAGGGTTCTCACAGGACGCCTGGGTCAGAGCCTCTTGGAACCCCTCCTCGAAAGTACCCGCCATCTCCTGGATAAGAGACTTTTTCTCCTTCTCCAGCTCCTCAATGGCGGCATCTCCAGAGGTCACCTGCTTCTCCAAAGCCTCGTTCTCCACGCGAAGCCGGCTAACCTCGACCTGTAGTTTGTCGTAGTCAGCTCGGAGAAGGTCCATAGCTTTGGTCTGGGTGGCCATTTCCCCCTCCATCCGCTCCATCTTGGCAACCTGTTCGCAGCAACGGTCCTTCAGGTCCTTTTGAGTTTCTGCATCCGCTTTGACCAATTCCTGAAGACCTGTTACCTGTACTTGGAGAGCAACTTCCCGAGTGTAGAAGCCAGCCTGGAGCTCCAATGCCTCTGCCAGTTGCCTCTCTATTTCTGCTTTGGACTCTTGTATTTGTTTCAGAGAAGTTTGATAGGCTTCGTTCTGGCGTCCAGGGTCCTCATTTCCTCTTCCAGGGTAGTTGCCTTTGTTTCCAAGGCCTGGAGAGTTTGAGCTTGCAAGACCACGTTTCTGGCCTGGGAGCGCCATTCAAGAGCCACCGCCAAGAAGGCCCCCAAGTAGAAAGGCATGCCTTCCCTCATGTCGGTACCCTCTGGCATAGTCCCGCCACTGAAACCCCTCATCAGATGCATGATTGGAGGAGGGATGGCGATGAAATCGGGGGCGGCAGCGTCGGGAGCCGGGGAAGCAGTGGTTTCTGGCGGCGGAGGCGAGGCAGACTCGGCGCCTTCGCCCTTTTCCTCTTGGAGTGTCAGGGGAGGGAGTGAGGTTGCACTCGGAGGGTTGTCCATGAAGGGGTTCCCTCCCTGCGGCGATGTCTCTACCAGAAGAGGAACCCGCGTGGATTTTCTTCTTCTGAAGGGTGCCACGCCTTCTGAGTCCTCGTCATCTGATAGAATCTCCAAAACCCTTTTTCCCTTGTCAAGAGGGGTTGGAGCCGGTGACGAGGCTGCAGCTAGGGGAACGGCGACGATAGGCGGAGGAGAGTTGGGAGTTGGAAGCGTTTCAGGGCCATGTGGAGATGACAGAGACGGGTTAGAGGGAGCTTCAGCAGTGAGGGGAGGTGGCGGTGACAGGGTCGGTGGGGGAACAGGATCGGCAGCAGGGGTGGAGGAGGCGCCCGCCCTGGCGGCGCGTGCCTCCTTCATAGCCTTCGCCAGCATCATTCTCTTGGAAGCGCCCATCACCGATCCTACATCAAGACAGGCCAAACAGCAAGGGTTAGTACTAAAGCAGCTATGCGAATTCACAATACATGAAGAGACGTGAAATGCAAGTAACATTGTACAGCGTAAAACGAGCATAATTGTATGGGGAAACAAACACTCGATAGCAGGTTGTTCACAGCAAGAAAGATGAGGGGAGAGCCCCTTACCAAAATAGGTGGTCAGGGCGTGAGCATTGTACTCGCTAGCGACCAGCTTCAAGGTATCAAAGACGATCCCCAACCCCGCCAAGGCTTTGCTTACCTCCCTATCGGCGGGAGATAGCTCTTCCAGGGTTTTGGCCCTGAGGAATTTAGGGCGCTCCGTCCAGTAAAGGGGGAAGCCATCCAAAGCTGTAGGATCGTGCTTGGCGCTGTACACCTTGAAGAATTTCCCTTTCCAGTTTTTATAAGAATTCTGGAAAAGGGATAGGAGGATCCTACCTGCGATCCCGGAAAAGCTTACCCAGAAGCTTTTCCTCTGTTTCTTCACCTCAAAGAAATGTAGGAAGATGTCTACGGAAGGGGGGATGCCCAGGTATCCACAAAGAATTTGAAAGCCCCTCACGAATGCCCAGCTGTTGGGATGAAGCTGGGCGGGGGCAGTGTTGATTTCAGTAAGAAGCTCCCGTTCGAAGGGAGTGAATGGGAGACGCACTCCTACGCGCTTGAACACAGTCTGGTACATGAAGAAAAAGGGTTTCCCCTTTCTAGCTCTGTCGTCCAAACAAACAGGTTCCCCAGGCCTGCCGGGACGGACGGAAATGTGGGCGTCGTGGGTGCGGCAGAAGGCGTTAAAGTTGTACAAATGAGAATCCCCCCGGTGAGCTTCCAGGTCCTGGAAGGAAGTCAGGCTGGTGCACTCACTCAGGAGCTCGTCGGGGGCCCAGGGGTAGAAGGCTTTGTAGTTGGACTCGGGGGTCGTGGGAGAAGGATCAGGCTCCGCGTTCGTGCGCATCATGGTGAAAATAGATAGCTAGAGAAAGAAGAGAAGAAAAAGGGTTTAGCAAGTTTCGCCATGGCAAGAAGGGGAAAGAACCCCAGGAAGCGTCACCCACGCGAGAAAAATCAGAGGAGGAAGAAGAAGCGGAGAAATGCAGTAATAACGAGAATAACAACAGTCCCAGGCAGTTCAATGAATCCTATAATGCGACGAAAGGGAAGAGTCGTGAATACTCGAGATCGTACCTTTGTTGTTGGAGTGGAGGCAGTAGACGAGCGCAGCAAGGAGAGAATTGCGATTGCAGAAGGGATTTTGAAGGCGATGAACAGTGTGAAGTTGCAGAGTGGATGAATGTAACAGTAGGGTAAGCGCGGGGTTTGGAGTAACTTAAACATTACATTTCGCAACTCGAGAGGCGCTAACCTAGGGCCGTGGGATCGTGCCACGCGTCAGAGGATCAATTACCCAAGGGAAACGCAAAGGTCCCTGGAGGATGGCCGCGCGATGGGCCACGTGGCGCGCGATCAAGAGTAGCCCAAAAGGTATTATCATCCTCATTTCAGGGGATGTCCAATCAGTCATTAAGAATGCCCTTGTGGTTCAGAAAATGTCACGTCAGTAATTCGAAAAATTGCTGAGTCAGCAGAGAATGACATGTCACCAGGAGGGCAAGTGGACGGCGTAGGCGAGGCTTTAGTCTTTACGCTGAAGACAAGTCTTCAGCTTAAGACTGGGGGGCTTGTGTACCGTCCCGTATCCGGGCGTTGACTAAGTCAAAGTCAAAGTTAACGCGAGGCGTCGCCTAGCTGGAGAGACGCCAAGAGGAAGCGTCACCAAGGCAAGGCGTCGCCTAGGTGAAGGCGTCGCCTCGTTGGAGAGACGCCAAGAGGAAGCGTTGCCAAGGCAGGGCGTCGCCTAAGTAAACGCGTCGCCCCACCAGGGCGTCGCCAGATCAAACAGTGCTAAAGTAAGGTAATCACGGTGTGGTTCCCCGATACCCATGGGTAGGAAAGACCATGGAGGGAGCGACGCCGTGGGAAGGCCTCAGGTCCCAATAGCCCGGGGCAGTAGTAAAGAGAAGGAAAAGGTGGCTTCAAGGCCATAGTAATAGTATCAGTGAAGGGCAGCCTGACTCGTGAGGTGCTCCTGCCGACCCAGAGACGCCTGTGCGGCAGATACGACTCAAGAGGAAAGTCACGCCCAGGGCAACCGGGTGCAGGGTACAAAAGGAAGGCAGATACGCTCTCAAAGTAAGTGGCTAGATACTTGGGGGCATGAGTTGGCACCCAAAAAGTCACCCCTAGCGCAGTAGCACTCCCAGCAGGAGGACTCACACGTAGAAACGTCCCCAGGTGGGCAGGAGCGCCCCCAGATGGGGTCATGGCGTCGTGAGGCCCTCCACGTGTACGACAACCATGCCAGAATAGAAACACCCTTCAGTCAGGTGCCAGGTAATTAAAAGTCATTCAATACAGTTTCCGTTTCGAGCATTCAGGTACTATAATGGCTCCCGAGCGTTTCAACGTCTTAAATGCGCTACGTTTTCTAATTAAGCGCTTTAATGAGTGCGTTACGTTTGTAATTAAAAGTGCTTTAAGGCGCTTTAAATGCTTGGGTAGTTTAAATAGCGCAGGGAATGTTGGCAAAAGGGTTGGAACTTTTGGGCAAATTTACCAGAGAACTCTCTAGTTGCTTGCTCGTGCTTCAAGGTTACGTACAAGTGACTGGGAAATATTTTTGCCTGAAAGAGACAACACACACATATACACAGTTCTTTCACCACCTTCAGAGTGCCATACGCGGTGCTCAGACACGTAGGTGGACAGTTTTTGGTGTTTCTTGCTGGCTGACTTGAGCGTCGGAGTGCACACGGCCGCTAGGGCGCCTCTTTGTCCTCTTTTTTGCAGGAATTCACAGGCAACCAGTGGGAAGGAGTCCCTAGCTGACGGTTGAGGTCGCGCACGAAGACGTCCTGGTCAACCGGACGGAACAATGTTCATTTGAAATTAAACCTGTTAATGTTGGGCTTAACAAAAATTGTTCTTCTTGATGTCTTTGTTGATGTCTTTGTTGCAGTTTCTTTTCAAAAATTTGCTAAACTTTCTAGATAGCAAACTAAGGTTCTCTTCATCACTTTCATCACTGGATTCTTGCTTGCTTTTGTGTTTGACAGCGTTTAAGGCAATGCTTCTCACATGCTTGTTTTCACTTTCTTTTACATTGAGTCTATTCATCTCTAACTCATGTTCCCTAAGCTTGCCAAACAAATAAGTCATACTTAATGATGTTAGATCTTTTGATTCAAAGATAGCAGTTACCTTAGGTTGCCAAGACCTATAAAGACATTTGAGGATCTTGATGTTTAGCTCTTCTTTTTCAAAGGTTTTCTCAAGGTTCATAAGGTGGTTGATGATGTGAGTGAACCTTTTCTGAACTTCAGCAATAGTCTCACCCTTGAGCATTCTGAACATTTCATACTCTTGGATTAGAGTATGCTTTCTGGCTCTTTTCACCTCATTGGTACCTTCATGAGTTACCTCCAAGGTGTTCCACATTTCCTTTGCTGATTTGCATTGAGAGACCCTGAAAAATTCATCTGAATTCAAGGCAGAAGTTATTATGTTTTTAGCAATGCAATCAAATTTGGCCTTTTTGCTTTCAGGATCAGTCCATTGAGACCAAGGTTTTTCAATGGAAGATTTATCTTTTTCAAATTTTGGAACAAAGGGGCAATTTTCAATTGCATCCCAAATTCCTTTGTCAAGGGATTCAATAAAGATTTTCATTCTGACTTTCCAAAATTGGTAGTTCAAACCACAAAACAGAGGTAGTCTGTTGATTGAAGCACCCTTCCCAAAGGGTAATTTATCAGCCATATAAAAACAGTTTTAGGATCACACTTGATGGAGATCAAGCCCAAGAGAACATGGAGGCCACTCATCAAGCTCAAGAAGAGGTGGAGGCACAAATGGAGGACGCCCATGGAGGTCAAAGTCCACCTCAAAGGATTACAAGAAGCATGTTCAAAGCCTTGGGAGCTAGAGGACATTTATTTTCTCTTTTTGTAGTGTCTTTAGTTGAAGGTGCTTAGAGGGAAACCTTAGAAACCTCTTTTGTTATAGCATCTTTTAGGCTTTAGTTAGGAGCTTTAGGGGGGTGTATTAGTAGATAGGTGTAGAAGTAGAATAGGGGGTGCCAAAGTGAAGGAAAGGATCACACCTTCCTTGCTTTGCAAATAGGCGCCGGTTCTAGTTTGAATTAGGAGGGAATTTTGAATTGTTTTAGCTTTCTTTTTCAGCACCTTAGGCTATAAATAGAGGTGCCTTCCTTGTAAATTTCAGATTTGATTTTATCTAAAGAAACTATACTCAAAATTGGAGTGAGCATTTGGAGAGCTTTTGAGCTTCTACTCTAGTCTTATCTTGAAGGACCATGGTTTCCTCAAGTGGCGGCTTGCACACTCATCTAGGAGCATCCATTCTTCTAGTGGCGTGATCATCCAACCATTCCTCCATCTTCATGAGCATTCTCTTCTCCTTCCTTTCTTCTTCTTCAATTTGTTCATGTAGCTTTGAGTTTTGAGTTGTTTTTGTTTCGGTTCCTTTAATTTTCCAGCACCTATTTTCTGTTTGCTTCTTAATTCTGTTCGGTACTTTTGTTTTTAATTCAATTCTGTTCGGTTTCTTCTTTTCCTTCTCCTTTGTTGATTCAATTTGACAATATTTGGTTCATCCAAATGAGTTTGGGATTTGGTACTTGTTATTGGTGAGTTCTTGATTTTAGAACCATGATCCAACTTCTAAGAAAGTGCCTCTATATTTTCCAGCTCAAGGTGATTCCTCAAAGTGTCAAGAATCTTGTTCTATGTGGCTATTGGAATCACATCATGTGGTATCATGAGTCTTAGGTTCATTCTTGTTTAATTGTTGAGTTGTGTGCACTTTATTTCAAGAACTCTTTTTAATTTCTTGCAATTTAAGTTTCTGTTTTAGAATTTTAATTGAGTTTTCTTGCTGTTTTTTCTTTTGCTCCAAGTGTTTGTGGAAAGGTTTATGGCACTCATCATTCTTATGAGTATGGTTGCTCTTTTGGAATGGCATTATCCTTCCTAGAGTTTACCTTAAGCTTCCTTCCACTTGTTACAATTTGTGTTGTGTCTTTTAATTTTTTGAATCATGTTAAGTTTTGTCTTAGTCATGTTATTCCATATATGTCATTACTTCTAGTAGTACTTTTATTGTTTTGATTGTTTCTTGCTTTGGTGTCATATAATTTTCTGAATTGATGTTGATCCTTTGAGCATTTTCTTTTTAGCATTGAGTTCATACTTGTATTCTAGACCTATACAAGTTCCAATACATCATTTTCTATTATGTCTTTGCTAGTTCATCATTCTGTTTTTTATTCCTATTAGGATTCCTCTGTTTCTGAAAAGAGTGCTTACTGTTTTTCCTTATTGCAACTGATTTACGTACTGTAAAATTCTGAAATTCTGGATTTGAGATATTCAAAGTGTTAGCAAAGAATAGAAAAAAGAATCATTCAAAAATATGAAGTACACAAAAAATGATAAATAAAATAAAAAAAGTGTACATTCCTGCCGAAAAAAATACGGTAATCTGGCAGTGATTTTAAAAAATTTATTTCTCTCAATTGGCTTACTGTTTTTAATTGATTCCAGTGCCATTATTGAGTTAACATCTTGAAGTTTCTGTGGTATAAATTTCATAATCCAGTTCGCTCTACAACGTTCCAGTTAAATCAGTGAATATCAAACACAGTTTGCATAAAAAAAAAAAAAAATTCTAGTAGCTAAAATTTTTGTTTTCTTCATCTACTCTAGTGCTTTTCCTTAGGTATTCTTTTGTGTGCCTACTTTTCTCATTGAGTTCTTTATTTTCTTGATTGTCTTTCATTCTTACTCTTTGAGTTTGTCTTACATATAGTTTTCCTTTTGCAATTACCTTTCCTTGCTTATACCTTTTCTTGTTTGTCTTTATTGTTTCTTTGGTTTTGTGGTGGTTTGCTCTTAAGATTGGTGTGCTTGCTTTGACATATTTCATTTGAGGATTCCAAGGCCTCAAGATCAGATTGGAGCAAGAACATTATTTCTTTGAGAGTGATATCTTTTTCAACCTTAAATTCACTTCGGCAGTTTCAATTGCAAAGCTCACTGTTTTTGCTAATTTTTAACTTGTTTGCTGTTTTGTGTGTTTGCTGTTTTTTTTTTTAATTACAAATGGCTGGATCTTCAAGTGATGCATCCTACAAGCAGAATTCTCCTTCCAAAGCTTCAATTCTTGGTGAATTACATGAAGCTCAAAGAACAATTAGAAGGTTGGAGGAGAAATTGCAAAAGATGGAGGTCCAACAAACTAGACCATCTCCTTCTATCCATGATGGACATCATTCTCATAGACCATCTTCAAGAGCTTCTTCAAATGATGTTGGCCGTGAAGATGAGCATAGGAGAAGGAGACCTCCACCCCAAGTCCATGGACAAAGACATCATCACCAAGGGGAAAGAATTCACTACGGCAATGGCTTCTACCATGATGCAAAGTCCAAGCTTCCTTCGGTCAAACTACCTTGTTTTAATGGTTCTAGTGATCCAAATGTGTATTTAGATTGGGAGGCTAAGTGTGAACAAATTTTTGAGATCCATGAGATCCAAGATGAGCATAAGCTCAAGCTAGCCACCCTAGAGTTTAGTGATTATGCCATGAAATGGTGGCATTGGATTGTAAAGGACATTATCTATCACAAGGGTCCTCCCGTGGACTCTTGGAACTCTTTAAAGGATCATATGCGCGCTAGGTTTGTGCCCCCACATTTTAGGAAAGACCTCATGTTGAGACTCCAACGGTTTCAACAAGGCACGCTAAATGTGGATGAATATTATAAGGAGCTTGAGACGCTTGTGCTTAAAATTGAATTAGAAGAAAGTGAAGAAGCCATGGTTGCTAGGTTTGTGAGTGGTCTTAGGAAGGATATCCAAGACATTGTTGAGTTACAAGAGTATTCATCATTGGGCTCTTTAGTTCATCTTGCAATGAAGGTGGAAGCCCAACTTGCTAAGAAAAACTCTTTTAAAAATGCTTCCAATAATGGATACTACTCCAAGTCTTGGAGAAACAAAACTTCTTTTTCAAAACATCCTTCCAAAGATTCTTCTTTCAAACCCAAGGAATCTAAGCCATCAACATCTAGACCTAAGTCTCCCACTATAACATCTAACACTAAATGCTTTAAATGTATGGGTTATGGTCATATTGCTGCAAATTGTCCTTCAAAACGAAGTATGTACATGCATGAGGGCATTGTAGTTAGTGAGCATGATTCGGATTCTTCAAAGCATTCATTGCATTCTCATGCATCTAGTGAGGAAGAGAGTGAATGTCCACTTGAAGGGGACTTGTTAGTTGTGAGAAGACTTCTTGGACAAGTTTCACAACCTTTTGATGAAAGTCAAAGGGAAAATATTTTCCATACAAGATGTCTTATTCAAAACAACATTTGTTCCTTGATAGTGGATGGGGGTAGTTGTGCAAATGTGGCTAGTACAAGAGTAGTAGATAAGCTTGGTTTGCCTACTATCTCTCATACAAAGCCCTACAAATTACAATGGCTTAGTGAAGTAGGAGAAATAATTGTTAATAAACAAGTCCTCATCCATTTCTCCATTGGAAAATACAAAGATGAGGTATTATGTGATGTTGTGCCCATGGAAGCCACTCATGTTCTTTTAGGAAGGCCTTGGCAATTTGATAGAAAAGTTTTACATGATGGCTTTACCAACAAATTATCTTTTGAATTCCATGGTCACAAGGTTACTTTAAAATCTCTCTCTCCAAGAGAAGTCCATGAGGACCAAGTTATCATGAAGAAAAAGAGGGAGAGTGAAAAAGATAAAAAAGATAAAAAAGATAAGAGTTCTAAGCCTACACTCCTTGTGTCTAGGCGTGACATTGAAAGGGAAATAGTGGCTCATCATCCTCTTTTTTTAGCCATCCCTAGAACTCTTAGCATAGAAACACTTGTTGATAGTCCTCATTGCTTGGAAAATTTGGTAGAAGAGTTCAAAGATGTGTTTCAAGATCCTCCAAATGGACTTCCACCTTTGAGAGGGATTGAGCACCAAATTGATTTGATACCGGGCTCTTCTTTACCAAATCGTCCCGCATATAGGACCAATCCAAGTGAAACCAAGGAAATTCGCCAACAAGTTGAGGCTTTGATTGAAAAAGGGTGGGTGCAAGATAGCATGAGTCCTTGTGCTATGCCTATCATCTTAGTGCCAAAAAAGGATGGCACATGGCGAATGTGTTCGGATTGTAGGGCCATAAATAACATAACCATTAAGTATAGGCATCCCATACCTAGACTAGATGATTTGTTGGATGAATTACATGGTTCAAAAATCTTTTCAAAGATTGATCTTAAAAGCGGCTACAATCAAATCCGTATCAAACCGAGTGATGAATGGAAGACGGCTTTTAAGACCAACTTTGGTTTATATGAGTGGTTAGTTATGCCTTTTGGTTTAACTAATGCACCAAGTACCTTCATGCGCCTCATGCATCATGTTCTTAGACCTTTCATTGGTAAGTTTGTTGTGGTTTACTTTGATGACATTCTCATTTATAGCTTATCTTTGAATGACCATAGGTTGCATGTTAGGCAAGTTTTGGAAACCCTTAGGAAGGAACATTTGTATGCTAACCTTGCTAAATGTATGTTTGCTCTTGATCATATAGAATTCCTAGGGTTTGTTGTGAGTTGTAAAGGGGTCCATGTGGACAAAACCAAGGTGGTGGCCATTCAAAATTGGCCTACACCGAAATCTTTGATTGAGGTCCGAAGTTTTCATGGGCTTGCTTCTTTCTATAGAAGATTTGTCCCAAACTTTGGTACCATTGCCGCACCACTCAATGACATAGTGAAAAAGGATGTGGTCTTTCATTGGGGAGAAGCACAACAAAATGCTTTTGATACTTTGAAAGAAAAATTGACTAATGCTCCCATCTTGGCCCTTCCTAATTTCACTAAGACATTTGAGATTGAGTGTGATGCTTCAAGCATAGGTATTGGGGCTGTTCTCCTTCAAGAGGGCCACCCCATAGCCTATTTTAGTGAGAAATTGAAGGGAAGTCATCTCAACTATTCCACCTATGATAAGGAATTATATGCACTTGTTAGGGCTTTGTTTACTTGGCAACACTATCTTTTTCCCAAAGAGTTTGTGATACATAGTGGTCATGAATCTCTTAAATATTTGAAAAGCCAAAACAAACTTAACAAGAGGCATGCTAAGTGGGTGGAATTCATTGAGCAATTTCCTTATGTGATCAAACACAAGCAAGGCAAAATAAATATTGTGGCGGATGCTCTTTCTAGAAGATACACCTTGCTAAATCTTTTAACCTCTCAATATCTTGGTTTTGATCAAATTAAGGAACTTTATCATGATGACCTTGATTTTTCTCTCCTCTATCAAGAGTGTCTTAAGGGAGGACACAAAGATTTTTTTATTCAAGATGGCTTTCTTTTTAAAGGAAAACGTCTTTGTGTTCCCCAATGCTCTATTAGATTATCTCTTGTTAGAGAAGCTCATGAGGGGGGCTTAATGGGACATTTTGGGGTTGCTAAAACTTTGGATGTGTTGCATGAACATTTCTTTTGGCCTCATATGCATAAACATGTTCATAGTTTGTGTGATAAATGCATAGCTTGCCGCAAAGCTAAATCTAAAATGCATCCCCATGGTCTTTATACTCCTCTTCCTATCCCTTCAATGCCTTGGGTAGATATATCTATGGATTTCATCTTAGGCTTACCCAAGACATCAAAGGGAAAGGACTCCATTTTTGTGGTAGTGGATCGTTTTTCAAAGATGGCTCACTTTATTCCTTGCCACAAAGTGGATGATGCATGCCACATTGCAAACCTCTTCTTCCAAGAAGTGGTTCGCTTGCATGGGATTCCTAGGTCTATAGTGTCCGATAGAGATCCTAAGTTCTTGAGTCACTTTTGGAAGACCTTGTGGGGCAAGCTTGGAACTAAGCTTTTATTTTCTACCACTTGCCACCCACAAACCGATGGTCAAACCGAGGTAGTGAATAGAACTTTGGGACAACTATTGAGATGCTTTATTTCGGGGAATCCTAGAGTGTGGGAGAATTTACTACCCCATGTTGAGTTTGCATATAACCGAGTAGTAAATTCTACCACCTCCCATTCTCCTTTTGAGGTGGTCTATGGGTTTAATCCCCTAACACCTCTTGATCTTCTTCCTATTCCCCTTCTTGACGATGTCTTGTGCAAAGATGGGGATGAAAAGGCTTCTTTTGTGAAAACTTTGCATAAAGACATCAAGAAGAGAATTGAGAAGAAGGTTGGCAAGTATGCTGAACTTGCCAATAAGAGGAGAAAAGCATTGTTGTTTGATGAGGGCGATTGGGTTTGGCTTCACTTGAGGAAGGATCGTTTTCCTACTCAAAGGAAGTCCAAACTAATGCCTCGAGGGGATGGACCTTTCCAAGTCCTCAAGAGGATTAATGACAATGCTTATGAGTTAGATATGCCTGATACATTCTTAGGTAGTCATACTTTTAATATCAGCGATCTAACTCCTTTTTCTGTAGGTCTCCAGAATTCGTGGTCGAATTCTCTCCAACTCGGGGAGTATGATGGAGATCAAGCCCAAGAGAACATGGAGGCCACTCATCAAGCTCAAGAAGAGGTGGAGGCACAAATGGAGGACGCCCATGGAGGTCAAAGTCCACCTCAAAGGATTACAAGAAGCATGTTCAAAGCCTTGGGAGCTAGAGGACATTTATTTTCTCTTTTTGTAGTGTCTTTAGTTGAAGGTGCTTAGAGGGAAACCTTAGAAACCTCTTTTGTTATAGCATCTTTTAGGCTTTAGTTAGGAGCTTTAGGGGGGTGTATTAGTAGATAGGTGTAGAAGTAGAATAGGGGGTGCCAAAGTGAAGGAAAGGATCACACCTTCCTTGCTTTGCAAATAGGCGCCGGTTCTAGTTTGAATTAGGAGGGAATTTTGAATTGTTTTAGCTTTCTTTTTCAGCACCTTAGGCTATAAATAGAGGTGCCTTCCTTGTAAATTTCAGATTTGATTTTATCTAAAGAAACTATACTCAAAATTGGAGTGAGCATTTGGAGAGCTTTTGAGCTTCTACTCTAGTCTTATCTTGAAGGACCATGGTTTCCTCAAGTGGCGGCTTGCACACTCATCTAGGAGCATCCATTCTTCTAGTGGCGTGATCATCCAACCATTCCTCCATCTTCATGAGCATTCTCTTCTCCTTCCTTTCTTCTTCTTCAATTTGTTCATGTAGCTTTGAGTTTTGAGTTGTTTTTGTTTCGGTTCCTTTAATTTTCCAGCACCTATTTTCTGTTTGCTTCTTAATTCTGTTCGGTACTTTTGTTTTTAATTCAATTCTGTTCGGTTTCTTCTTTTCCTTCTCCTTTGTTGATTCAATTTGACAATATTTGGTTCATCCAAATGAGTTTGGGATTTGGTACTTGTTATTGGTGAGTTCTTGATTTTAGAACCATGATCCAACTTCTAAGAAAGTGCCTCTATATTTTCCAGCTCAAGGTGATTCCTCAAAGTGTCAAGAATCTTGTTCTATGTGGCTATTGGAATCACATCAACACTTGAATAAATTTCAAGAACCAAGCTCTGATACCAATTGTTAGAATGTATGGCTTTAAACTAGAGGGGGTGAATGGTTTAAAGAGGATTTTCGCAAACTTTTTAGTCTAGAATGAAATTCCTTGTAGAAAAATTGATTTAGAATTCAGTTTGCCAAAAACACAAAGCAATTTAGCACAGCACCAGAAAAACAATCGGTTGTTTCACAAAACAATCGGTTGTTTATACCAGTTAACAAATATAAATTGAAATTAAAGAGTTTAAGGGATAGAGAGATTGCACACACAATTTATATTGGTTCACTCTTAAACCAGGAGCTACTTCCAGTCTTCCCAGAAACCACTGGGGAATCCACTAAGTAACCAAACCTAGATTACTCTCACACACCACCAAAGAAGTGACCTTGATCCCCTCAAGACACACATTTCCTTTGGCTAAGCACATACACCACCAAGAATGTTGATCTTGACAACCTCAGGAGGACACAACACTTCTCGACCTCACACACTAGAGTTTACACAAAGTACAAAAGGATTACACTTGTTACAGAATAATCTGAAATCAATACAAATGAAAATCCTATTCCACTCTATCTTGATCAAAGCAATCTCTAAGCAATATTTTGTTGAACCAAGTGGTGTTCAAGCTTTGAAGAATCCATACCCATTGAAGGATGTTGAAGCCTTGGTTGTGCTTGCTGTTGCTGTGCTGGTTTAGTCTAGTTCTGGGGTAGTTTGAGTGTTGTAATCCACCCGTTGATCGAATCTAAAGCATAGGCATTCTCAATCTTTTTGAAAGTAAAATGTTTTTCAAAACTAAGTTAAAAACAACTGATTGTTTTGTCGAAACAACCGATTGTTTATACTTAGATGTTTTGAGAAAAGATTGAAAACTATTTTTCAAATGGTTGAACTGTTAAAACCAAAACAACCGATTGATTCGAGGAAACAACCGATTGTTTGTTTTGGGACCATAACAGAAAAACTATTTTATCTTTGACTGAGCTTTAAATGATTTAACTGCTTACGCTCCAGTCATTAAATGCTTTGACCAATCTTTTAATGCAATTTAAGAGTTTGTTAAGATTTGATAACAAACTACATCTTTGAATATATTCAGAAAAACAGATTTGAGAATTAATCTTTTACAAGTTTTTTTACTAAGAGTTTTTGAGTTTTTCAAAGAGCTGAGATTGCTTAAATTTGTGATTGATCAAAGTTTGTGGAGTAGGATTCTGCTTGTATTGATTTCAGATTATCTTCTGTAACAAGTGTAATCCGTGTACTTTGTGAAACAAGTTTTCGTTTCTGTGTTTGCTGAGATTGGTTGTGTGTTCTTGAGGGGATCAAGATCATCAATCTTAGTGTTGGTGTGTTGGGCAAGAAGAGTGTGTGTCTTGAGGTGTTCAAGGTCACTTTCTTCGTTGTGGTGTAAGTGATCAAGTTGTGATTGCTTAGTGGATTTCCTCAGGGTTTCTGAGAAGACTAGATGTAGCTCTGGGTTTGGAGTGAACCAGTATAAAGATCTGTGTGAAATCTCTCTATCCCTAACTCTTTAAATTCAGTTTGTTTGTTGTTTGCTAATATAAACAACCGATTGTTTATGTGAAACAACCGATTATTTTTCTGGTGCTGCTGTTTTTTATTGCTGTTTTGGCAAACTGAATTTCTTATCAATTGTTTCTTGAGATAATTTCATTCTTGTTTTAAAATATTGCGAAAACCCTCTTTAAACAATTCACCCCCCCCCTCTATTTTAAAGCCATCCATTCTAACATATTTAACTCTTGAAAAGGAAAATTAGTAAAAAACTCATATATGTTTTTCTATGATTAAATCTCAGTTCTAGTTTGTTACATAATCTGAACAAACTCTTTATAGCTTTCAAAGACTGGTCAAAGCATTTAAAACTGGAGTGCATTCAGTTATAAAATCATTTAAAACTCAGTCAAAGCACAAAACAGTTTTTTGTTATGGTTTCAAAACAAACAATAGGTTGAATGCTCGAATCAATCGGTTGTTTTGGTTTGACAATAAGTCAACCACCAAAAATAGTTTTCAACCTTTCTCAAAACACCTAAGTATAAAACAATCGGTTGTTTCGACAAAACAACAGGTTGTTTTTCACTTAGTTTCAAAAATACTTTCAATTCAAAAGGTTTGAGAATACTTAAGCTTTGGATTCAATCAAGAGTGGATTTACACAGAGAATCTACCCCAGATCCTATTCTAAAACACCTCAGCAACAACAAGCACATCCAGCCTTCCATCACACTCAAAGGATTTGGATTCTTCAAAGCTTGAACACACTTGATTCAACATAGAGAACCTGTGAAGAATTCAATGGTCGAAGAACTTGGGATCAACCGCTTTTTATTTGTTATTTTAATCTTTTTTATATTTTTCTGCACAACTATCTAATCCCCTTTTTATTATTATTGTTATTACTAACTTTTCATTGCTGATAGATAGATTTTGAATTTGGTTAACTGAATCACTATTGCATTCGTTGGGAGACGACTTGGGGTCATCTGGCCACAATTATACTATCATCTCTCTAGTGTTAGACAAGTCTACGCTAGAATAATATTAATTTGGCAGCAAAACGACAGCTATCAGTGATGCATGCGTAAAGGGTAAGCAAATAAGAATTTCTTTTAAAACAAAGGATGTGGTCTCTACAAATAAGGATTTAGATGTTTTGCATATGGATTTGTTTGGACCTTCTAGGACTGCTAGTTTAGCTGGAAACTTCTATGCTTTGGTAATTGTTGATGACTTCTTAAGATATACATGGACTCTGTTTCTTGCTTCTAAAAATGATGCATATAAAGCTTTTAAGAAACTGACTAAGGTTTTGTATAATGAAAATGAAAATAGCATAAAACATATTCGTAGTGATCATGGGGGAGAGTTTCAAAATGCAAAGTTTGATAGGTTTTGTGAAAAACATGGGATCATACATAGCTATCCTGCTCCAAGGACACCCCAACAAAATGGTGTAGTTGAAAGGAAGAATAGATCACTAGAGGAATTAGCTAGGACCATGTTAAATGAATCTAATCTACCTAAATATTTATAGGCATATGCAGTATACACGGCCTCTTATGTGCTTAACAGAATTTTGATTAAACCTATTCTTAAGAAAACTCCTGATGGAGATCAAGAGCAAGTAGAAGTAGAGGCTGAAGTTGAAGAGGCTCAAGAAGACATTAGCCCACCTCAAAGGCTTACAAGGAGCAAGATCAAAGAATTAGGAAGTAGTGGTAGAATGTTTTCTCTTTTTATAGTGTCTTTTGTAGAATGTTTAAATATATAGCTTTTAGGAAGGTACTTGGAGGGAAACATTAGATACCTCTTTTATAAAAGCATCTTTAGGCTTTAGTTTAGAATTTTCTAGAAGGTGACTCTTCTTGACTCACTATAGGCGTTAATAGTGAGTGAAAGAGGACCTTTGGTTAGCTTGTAGTGCAAGCTTTGTAGTCTTATGACCGGCCCTTGCTCCTATAAAAGGAGGGCTTAGGTCCTTCAAATAATAGAATTGATTTTTGAAGTAACAAAACTCTCCCAAATTGGTGATTGAGTGGTGTGAGAACTTGCCTTCTCCTCTTCCTAGTCTCATCTTGAGTGCCTTTGTTCCTCAAGTGGCGGCAATTCACACTTATCTTGGAGCATTCACACTTCAAGTGGCGTGTTCATCAACCAAGAACGAAAACCACAAAAGTCTTCTCTCTTCTCCATCTATTTCTTCCATTTCCATGTCCATTTGAATTCCATAAACATGTTTTAGGACTTGTCTTGCAATTCTAATCGGTGTTTTAGTTTCTTTGGTGGTTTTGTTCGGTTCATCTTCTTCTTTGCTGAATATAATCGGTTCATCTTCCTTTTCTAAGATTTTATTCGGTTCATTTCATTTCTAAAGCTTTTTAATCGGTTCATTTGAGTTCTTAAGCATTCCAATCAATTCAATTGGCAAGAAATGGACTTCCATATGAGTTTTGGCTTGGTTACTTAAGTTTTGGTGAGTTCTTGAATGATAGAACATTGATCCAATTCTATAAAAGTGCCTAATCATATTCCAGCTCAAGTTGATTCCATAAAATGTCAAAGAATCATCTATAACTTGCTATTGGAATCATATCAACTCCCTATGAATTTTATAAAGGTAGGAAGCCTAGCATCAGTCATCTTATGGTCTTTGGTTGCAAATGTTTTATTCTGAATAATGGAAAAGATAATCTGGGCAAATTTGATCCCAAATCCGATGAAAGGAATACATATTGGCTATGCTATAAATGGAGATGCTTATAGGGTGTATAACAAAAGATTGCTTACTGTAGAAGAATCTATGCATGTGGTGTTTGATGAATCTGATTGTATTGTGCCTAAATCTGTTCTGGATGAACCTGATATAGATGATTTAAGAACCATTCTTCAAAAGAATCAATCCAGTGATCTTGATGCAGCTAATCCAAGTGTTGTCAAAGAATCTATTGTGAATGCAGGATTGCCTAAAGAGTGGAAAACTCCCAGGGATTTCACACTTGACAATGTGATTGGGAAAATTGAGAAATGAGTCTCAACAAGGAATTCTCTTAACAACTTCTGCAAGACAATGGCCTTTGTTTCACAAGTTGAGCCTAAAAATCATGAAGAAGCTCTACAACATAGCAACTGGATAACAACAATGCAGGAATAACTGAACCTGTTTGAATACAATGAAGTATGGTCTTCAGTTCAAGAACACATGAGATGAATATCATAGGAACCAAATGGGTGTACATGAACAAGATGGATGGACATGGGGCTATCACCAGAAATAAAGCAAGGTTGGTTGCTAAAGGCTACAACCAAGAAGAGGGAATAGATTTTGGTGAAACCTATGCACCAGTAGCACGTCTTGAAGCAATCAGATAACTCTTAGAATTTTCTAGCATAAAAGGATTTAGGTTATTCCAAATGGATGTTAAGAGTGCATTCTTGAATGGTTATATTAATGAAGAAGTGTTTGTATCTCAGCCTCCAGGGTTCGAAGACTACAAAAATCCAGAGCATGTGTACAAGCTCAAGAAGGCACTGTATGGATTAATGCAGGCACCTAGACAATGGTATGAGAGGCTAAGTGAGTTTATGCTTTCTCATGGTTATGATCGTGGCACCTCTGATAAAACCTTGTTCATAAATAAGAAAAGAGAAGACATTATATTTGTGCAAGTCTATGTGGATGATATCATCTTCGGATCCAAAAAAAAAGAAATGTGTGAAACTTTTGTAGATGCAATGAAAAGTGAATTTGAAATGTCAATGTTAGGAGAAATGAAATTTTTTCCTTGGATTGCAAGTGAAACAGCTTAAGAATGGAATCTTCATAAATAAGCAAAGTACTGCAAGGAGTTTCTTAGGAAGTTTGATATGGATCAATGCAAAGCTATCAACACTCCTATTTCAACAAGCTGCCAACTGGACCAGGATTGTGTAGGAAAATCAGTGGATCAATCAAAATACAGGGGTTTAATTGGTTCTTTGTTATACTTAACAGCTAGCAGGCCTGACATTATGTTTGTTGTATGCTTATGTGCTAGATATCAATCTGATCCAAGGGAATCACATTACAATGCAACTAAGAGGATTCTAAAATACTTAGAAGGGACTAAAGATGTTGGACTATGGTATCCAAACAATGTTTCTTTAAACTTGACAGCTTTTTCAGATTCTGATTTTGCAGGTTGCAAGGTTGATAGGAAGAGCACAAGTGGGACTTGTCACATGCTTGGGTCAACTCTAATCTCTTGGCATTGCAAGAAACAAGCCTGTGTTGCTTTCTCTACAATAGAGGCAGAATACATAGCAGTTGGAAGTTGTTGTGCTCAAACACTCTGGCTAAGGCAACAACTAAGTGACTTTGGAATTCTTTTGAATAAGATACCTATCAACTGTGATAATACTAGTGTTATAAATCTGTCTCAGAATCCTGTTATGCATTCAAGAACTAAACATATTGAAATTAGACATCATTTCCTAAGAGAGCATATAGCTAACGGAACTTGTGATATTAAATTCATTGGTACTGAATCTCAATTGGCTGATTTCTTTACTAAACCTCTTGCTAAAGATAAGTTTTACTTTCTTCTAAATGAATTGGGTATCATTAGCTTAAATTGATCACTGCAGTAAAAATTTCAATATGTTATCTTATGTTTTAACGTGTTCTTTTTCTGTTTCAGAATTACAATTGTGACTAGGAAAGAGAAACAATCACTTTTCTCTCTCCTTGACCATTGACTGCTTTTATGGTTATTGACTAGCAGGTTTATGACATTCATGTGTGGATATCCTAACTAATTTGA
The DNA here is from genome assembly GCF_051622355.1 of Phaseolus vulgaris. Taxonomy (NCBI): domain Eukaryota; kingdom Viridiplantae; phylum Streptophyta; class Magnoliopsida; order Fabales; family Fabaceae; genus Phaseolus; species Phaseolus vulgaris. The sequence goes on from NC_143499.1 coordinate 10,230,115, forward strand.
TATCTTGATTGTGCAACAGATTTGATTTGCTAAGCTGAAATATGTTTCCAATATATTCTTGCATCATTCAAAATTGCACCTGCTGTACTAAATAAAGAATCAAATTTGTACTGCATCTGGTTTCATTGATTTAGTTTTCAAAACCCGTGATCCTTGAAATCTGACTTGAGCTCTATATAAATTTGGCTTATATCAATTGCATTTCACAGTTTCTCATCTTTGCTATAAGCTGTCCAGGTTCAAAACTGATACTCTATGAGTGTTGTTTCTGTTATTATTGATCATATAAATTGCATACTAACTTTCTTTTTAGCTGGAACTGTCCATTGGTGAATAGGTACATGTAACAATAGACTAAGCAATGGCATCCTCTTCACTCAGAAAGAAGAAGTCCAAAGAGCAACCTAACAGCAACCAAGGTATTCTGGAAAATTGGTTTGCTGGAGATTCTAAAGCTATGACAAGGTTCATACATGAGACAAGCAGGAAGCAAATCAATGTACCTAAGGTGCTGGAATTCTCATGGCGAGAGATGAAAATTTGACAGAAGCAAAAACTCTGCTCAAGCATAGAAAAACTGAAAAGTTTTCTGGAAATGACTGGAAATGTTTATCCAGACCTAGTGAAGGTGTTCTATAGCAACCTTGAACAAGATGGCAAGAGTCTTGTCTCCTATGTGAAAGGTGTAAAGTTGAAAGTCACTAGAGAAATCTGGAACAATGTTGGTGGAATCAAATACTCAGGGCTGAAAGTGAGCAAAGGGAACACTGCTGGAATTCAAGGGTTCAACAAGATGCAGTTCTATAGAAGTTGTGTGAGGAATCCTACTGAACCAGTGGTTAGGTTTCATGCAGGTAATCTTACTTTAATTCCAAGACTCTTAGCTCACATCATTACTTGGCAACTCACTCCTAGAGGAAGCAATCATGATGTTCTTCATGAGGAAGATTTGATACTGCTTTATTGCATAATGAATCAGCTCAAGGTAAATTGGGTGAGTACTATGGTGGAACACATGCTCAAATCCACAAGGCTCCCTGATTCTATCAAAGAAATGAAAGAAATGATACTATCAAAGCAACAAGTGAGATAGACAATTCTACTCTCATGAAAATGGGATTTCATAAGGAGGAAGATGGTTGGATTTTCAGAAGGAATACTGCCCATAGACCTGAGCATGAAGCCTTTAACCATGGAGATGGAGAATAAGAGAATGTTGGAATGCATAGGGAAGATGAAACTGTGCAAGCTGCAGAAGCATCATTCTATAGGATGCATCATTCATCATCACACAGGGTGGAATCACTAGCTCAACCATTTGTGCAACCCATAGACGAATCACCAATCCACTCCTTCATGAATGAAGATGTTGCTGCCACAAATTACAATGCACTGGTTGCATACCAAGCACCTGAATATAGAGGTGAACCCCTGGTGAACCCCTATCAATGTTCGATAGACAGGTTCTGCACAGGCTAGACACACTCACAGATGATCAAAAGACATATTTCGAAATGACTCAAGCTAGGTTTCAACACTTAGACTATCAGATTGAAGGGGTCCAGAAGCAGCTAGCTAAGCTTTACTATAAGCACATGTGATTCTTTCCAAATCTTTTTCTTTTATGTCTTGTTGAACAATTTGGTTTCTAATTTTCTGTACTAGTTATATTTCTAAAACTATCATGTATGGCTATGCTGTATTTCTTTTAGCCCATGCTCCCATTTTGTTTGATGAATCCAAAGGGGGAGAAAAATAGCTTGATAAAGGTTATGATAGTTGAAGAATAGCTCATGTATGTTGCTAATGTGGTTCAAGCATTAAACCTTCAAGGAGGTATAACAATACTCAAATCTGTTATGTTTTGTTTTACATCTAACAGTTTTCTGTGCATATACTGGAACCTAGTGCAGTGCAGGTATTGATCATGACTTTCCTTCAAAGCTATGCAAAGCAAAGGGAATTTGTCTCCATCAAACAGAGGAAAATTGTTGAAGATGGATGTGTTGAAGATGGATGAAGCTCATCTCCACCTAGTTTTAGTGTGTTTGATGTAGATGTTAGCTAGGTTGATTTGTAGGTTGCTATATGTCTTAGATGATCTCATTCTTTAGGGTTGTGTGTAATTCAAGGTTGCCTTTTGCTGCATGACCCATCCTAGTTACCAAATCAAGGTAGTAAGGTCAAGCTCATGATGTGGTTAAACGGTTTTGGAAAAGCTTTTGAAAGTTTTCTTAAATGGTTTGATTCAGTACAAAAATAAATCTGTTTTATGAAAAAGCAATCGGTTTATTTCTTCTCTGTTAAAGGCTTTTCGAAATTCTGTTAGGGCACCAAAGGTACAACTCAGTCTGTTGTTTCAGTTAAGCTGAGCTGGCAGCTTTATCATCTTTTAACCTGTTGTTTTTCAAAATCAATTTGTTGTTTTGCTAACTGGTCTATAACTGTTTTTTTAAAGTGGTTAGAAACTGTTCTCTATAAAAGAAAATGTCATTCTCACGTAAAGGGATGCTGAACAATCACAGTTTTAACAGAGATACAACATTCTGTGGGTGAAAAAGTGAATTGAAAAGGTTTTGCAAAGGTTTTTAAAAAGTGAAATACATGTGAGCTTGTTCTTGAAGAACCTTGTGCTAGATGAAGGTGTTGGTACTGTCTTGGAGCAAATAGAACAACTGGTTTATGTTCTTGCAACTTTGTTTCAGGTGTAATCTTTTCCTTATTCATTCTTGTATTGGTTTTGAGCGTTAGTCACTCTAGATAGGGTTTCTTGGAGTGCAAGGTATGTTGGAATAGTGTTTTTCAGCCTTGATAGTTGAGGTTCTTGAAGGGTTCAAGAACTGCTGTGTGTTTGTAATTGATTGTATCAGTTTTTTAGTGGATTACACCTTGGAGTGAGGTGAACTAGACGTAGCTCTTGATGAGTGAACCAGTATAAAAATTCTTGTGTGGTTCTTCTCTCATCTCTGCACTTAATTCTGTAATTTCACATAATCTGTCAAGAAAGGAATCTGTTATATTGAAACTAAATCTGTTAATTCTGGACCTGGTTAAGATCTGCTGTTATAACTTGTTAATCAACCCTTCAATCATAAATCAAGTTGTTGTGTGAATCTGTAATAAGATAAGAAGGGTAAACTGGTTCCTTTAACTAAACTGTGACATTTGGTTCATTACTCTAGATGGCTTATGTTAAGTAAAAATTGATTAATTTTGTACCTTAAACTGCAACTTTATAAACAGTGTAGGTTAATCAATTTGGTTCTGGTATTGCTGCTGGTTGATCTAAACTGTGCTGATTTTGTTATAATTGTGTCAGATTCATCTGTAAAAACAATTTGTTCCTTTTAATATCAATATGTTCTTTTCACCTCTGTTACATGGTAAATTAGATTGTTTGCGAAAATTTGATAAGCTCAATTCACCCCTCCCCTCTTGATCTTAGACACTGCTTTTCCTCTCTATCTAGTCTTAGTGTGTGTTTGATGTAGAAAATAGCTAGTTTGCTTTGAAGTTTGTAATGTGATGGAGATCAAGCTCAAGTGGACATGGAGGCCAATCAACAAGATCAAGAAGAGGTAGAGGCGCAAATGGAGGACGCCCATGGAGGTCAAAGCCCACCTCAAAGGCTTACAAGAAGCATGTTCAAAGCTTTAGGAGCTAGGGGACAATTATTTTCTCGTTTTGTAATTTCTTCGGTTGAAGGTGCTTAGAGGGAAACATTAGAAACCTCTATTGTTATAGCATCTTTTAGGCTTTAGTTAGGAGCTTTAGGAGGGGGGTGCGTTAGTAGATAGGTGTAGGAGTAGAATAGGAGGTGCCAAAGTGAAGGAAGAGGTCACACCTTCCTCATGCATTGTTTTTGGCGCCGATTCTAGAAGCTTTCTAGGAGGGAGTTTTTGAATTTGTGTAGCTTGCATTTCAGCACCTTAGGCTATAAATAGAGGTGCTCCCTTTGTAAAATTCAGATTGGAATTTAGAGTAAAGAAACTATACTCAAATTTTGAGTGAGCATTGGAGAGCTTTTGAGCCTTCTTCTCTAGTCTTATCTTGATGGATCCATGGTGTCCTCAAGTGGCGGCAACACACTAATCTTGGAGCAGCCATACTCCAAGTGGCGCGATCAATCACCTTCTCTTCCATCTCCATAAGTGTTCTCTTCTCTAGCTTTGTGCCTTATTCTTTTTCATGTCTAGTATGATTGTTCTTGCCTTTTTTGGTTCGGTCATTTCCATTTTCCAGCAAGCTTTTCTTCCTTTGTTTGATTTGGTTCGGTGTGTTTAATTTCCAGCACTTCTAATTCAGTTTGCTTATCTTTTGTTCCATTCTTTTCGGTTCAATTTGATTAAATTGGAACTTCCATATGAGTTTTGGATTTGGTGCTAGTTTTGGTGAGTTCTTGACTTAGAACATTGATCCAATTCTAAGAAAAGTGCCTAACTATTGTCCAACTCAAGTTGATTCCTAAGAAGATCAAGAATCTTTCTCTTCTATGCTATTGGAATCACATCATGTGGTATCAAGAGTTTAGGTGTGTTCTTGTTTAATTGTTGAGTTGTGTAGCACTTTATTTCAAGAGCTCTTTAATTTCTTGCAATTTAAGGTTCTGTTTTAGGCTTTATTTTGAGTTTCCTTGCTGTTTTTCTTTGTTACACCAAGTGTTTGTGAAAAGGTTTATGACACTCGCTCTTCATATGAGTTTGGCTGCTTTTTGGAACGGCATTCTACTTCCATAAGCTGACCTTAAGCTTCCTTTCACTTCTTGTTATATCTTGTGATATGTCTTTTAATTTTGTAATCATGTCAAGATTTGTCTTAGTCATGTTATCCCATAATTGTCATTACTTCTAGTAGTACTTTTATTGCTTTCTATTGTTTCTTGCTTTAGTGTCATTGTACCGCCCTGGTAGTCGGAAGTGATGACGTGGCATCCCGCTACAGTATAGGTGTGTTGGCAAGGCGCCAGGTTAGCAAAAGGGAAGTAAGTCGGGGGGGCTCGTGAAGTCGCCAGTTATTAAGTTGGCGTGTTCCGATCTCCAGCATACCAAGATAGGCGATCACCGGGTTAAAGATGAAGTCGCCAGATGTAATTCAGGCGACCAAGCGATTGGAGATCGCCAGAGAAAGCACATCGCCGAAGATGAAGGAGAAGCAGATTATGAAGGCGGCCGACGAGACCACAGGGAAGGTGTATGAAGGCTCCCTAACTCGCCAGTTCCAGTAGAGATCGCACTCCCAAGTTGGCTATGTACTGGGCAGTACCATGCATAGGTAACTTAGTAAAACCAGAGTAGAAGCAGCGCCCAAGTCAAGGAGTCTCCAGATGATGGCACGTGTACAGTTGGATACGAGCCACGTGTCCAAGTCTGTAACTGCCAGGAGAGAGAAAGTAACCAGGTATATAAGAGTTCTCAACGAACTTTCTAAGGTACGCGCGTTCAGATTATACTCTTTACGCTTGCGAGTTATAAAGCTGACTGTGAGAGAGGATTTGCACGGTTCTTGTTCTCTTAGTATTTGGTGATTCAGTCACTGACTTGGGCGTTGGAGTGCGATCGGCCGCAGCGGCGCCGCTCTGTTTCTTTGCAGGTTCTTGAGGTGGATCTCGAAGAGGAACGGAGGTGTGAAGCGGTGCACACGTCGATCCTTTGACGAGGCAGTTTCCAGCGTTCTGGTCAACAGGCAGGATCATCAGGCGCCCACCGTGGGGCCGTGTAAAACTTGCTCCCATCCACAGCAGGAGTTCTTGGAGGTTTTCGAAGTTTTCTGCGTGGTTGTGTGCTGGTGCAACCATCGTTCGCTGTTTGCTTGAAATTTGTTCGGTGAATTCGCGTCTTACACCGTTCGTTTGGGTTTTCGATCGGTGAAGTGAGGTTTTCCTGCTGTTTTCGTGCGATTTGTTCGGTGGAGTTGAGTTCTTTCGTCCGTTCGGTTGTCCGCGGGAAGAGCAGTGGTCGCTGGTGAAGTTACAAGTTTCTTTGAAGGTTTACGGTGTTCTTGAGTTTTTCTCCCGGAGTTTCGCACAGTTTTTCCGATTGATCGCTGACTCAATCGTCGCTGAAGTAAGTGTTGTCCGCTGCATTCTGTGATTCGCTGAGTTTCATGAGAAAAATGAGAAGCAATCGCTCAAGTCCAGTTGCGCCCGTCGCTGCCGAAGGCGCCGCTGCCATGACCATGGCACAGATGGCAGAGATGATGCGTTCGTTGCAGGCAACTGTGGAAGCCTCACGCATAGAGCAGGCGAGAATGCATGAGGACCCGGTCGCCTCTCGCGCCAGGAATGAGGAGCTCAGCAAGGTAACTGAGGAGCTGCGTCAAGCTCTTCAGGAGCAGCAAGGGCGTTCTTCTGCTGAAGAGGTGGCGCCGTCATCGCCACCTCGCGTTTTCCCTATGCCTTTTGTTCAGGCGATTACTGACACGCCCATTCCTACGAGCGTGGTCCCTGTCAAGGCTGTCTTTACCGGCGTGGAGGATCCAGAGGCCCATCTGACCACGTTCCATACGCAGATGATGCTGTCGGGAGGGTCAGACGCCGTGTATTGCAAGATGTTTGTAAGCACGCTCCAGAGAACGGCGTTGGAGTGGTTTGTGAGCCTACCTAACGGTCACATAACCAGTTTTCAGCAGTTTTCGAAGGTTTTCGTCGAGCAATACATCGTGAACAAGGCACCGCCTAGGGTGTCTTATGATTTGTTTGATATAAGGCAGTACCAGGGAGAGTCCCTCAGAGACTACCTGAATCGCTTTGGAGCGCAGATGGTCAGATCGCCGGCCAAAGATGAAGAAATGCTGGTCTATGCATTCAAGAAGGGCGTGCTGCCGGGACCATTCTGCGAGGCCTTGATCAGGGCTCACCCTGCGACGTTTGCTGAGGTCAGGCGACTTGCGGTGGCTCACATCGCCGACGAAAGTGAGGTCGCTGAGAAGAGAGGGAGCGTGGCGGCGGCCAGGAAGGACCAGAGGGCTCGCCATCCTTACGATAGGAGAAACAAGGGGAGGGGCCAGGGACGCCAACAACCAGCACGCCGGGAATACAATCGCCCGCCTAAGCACAAGTTTGTTATGGGATTAGCGGACCTGATCGCCATTCCCAACATATCAGCCAGGTTGAAATGAGAAGGTGGGCGACAAGGTGTTGGGACCAAAGCCAGACGCCTGGTGCGAGTTTCACCAGGGCTTTGGCCACACTTTGGACTCGTGTTTGTCCTTAGGGTATCAGCTCGATGATCTGGTTAAGAGCGGATTCCTAAATGACTATCTGCTGGATAGGAGGACGGGGGGAGCGTCGAGTTCCCAGCCAGCAGGTGGAGAAGCCCAGCAACACGAAATGCCTATCCACGGGGAAATCCACACCATCGCAGGAGGCTTCTCAGGTGGTGGATGCACCGCATCGCAGAGGAAGAAGTACGCGCGGTCGGTGATGACAGTGGATATGTTTGAAGATCATTCGCCGGAAGTGGACATTACGTTCACCAAGCAGGATCTTCGGGACGTTGTGCCCCATGACAACGATCCCATAGTCATTTCGTTGGTTACGGCGGGAAGGAAGGTCCACCGGGTTCTGGTGGACCAGGGAAGTTCGGCAGATGTGATGTTCTGGTCGACTTTCACGCAGCTGGAGTTACCCCTTGACCAGCTAAGGCCCTATGGAGGGTGCCTATATGGGTTCGCTGGTGACCAGGTGGAGGTCAGGGGATATATTGAGCTGAGAACCACGTTTACAGATGAGGCTGGTTCGAGGACGGAGAAAATCAAGTACCTCATCGTAAACGCTCCTTCAGCATATAACATCCTGTTGGGAAGGCCCACGCTTAACAGGATAGGCGCCATTCCGTCGACTCGGCACATGAAGGTAAAGTTGTCGTCCATGGAGGGGGTGGTGATCACGATCAAGTCTGATCAGAAAGAAGCAAAAAAGTGCTATGAGAATAGCCTGAAAAACAAGAGATCAGTGAGTTATGTAACAACCACCCCACCTCCCGGTGTGAAGCCTAGATCGACGGTAGCGGACGAGACCGCCGAAAGGGACGTGGAGATGGTGGACGCTGAGCTAGTGGAGGGAGACGCTGGTCTGGAGGAGGAAGAGGCGCGGAATCGCCCTGAGGAAGCGAGAGAACAGGGAATCGCCAGGGCGGTGATCGCCCGAGAATCCAGGCCAAAACCTGTCGAGCAGTGGCTCGAGAAAGAGATCGGGGGAAAAATCTTCAAGCTGGGAAGATCTCTGGAGGTTGAGCTCCAGGACCAGATCGCCAAGGTGATTGAGCGGCATCTGGACGCGTTTGCATGGTCCGCTTTGGACATGCCCGGGATTGATCCCGACTTCCTGTGCCATCATCTGGCGATGGACAACTTGGTGAGGCCGGTGCGACAAAGAAGAAGAAAGTTTAACGAGGAGAGGAGGCAGGCGATTAGAGATGAAACTCAGAAGCTCCTTGCTACAGGCCACATCAGGGAAGTCCAGTACCCTGAATGGCTGGTGAATGTCGTGCTGGTGAAGAAGAGTAACGGGAAATGGCACATGTGCTCCTGAGTTTCATATTATCTTCTGTAATAAGTGTAATCCTTGTACTTTGTTGAACAAGTTTCGTTTGTGTTTTGCTGAGATTTGTTGTGTGTTCTTGAGGGGATCAAGATCAGCAATCTTAGTGTTGGTGTGTTGGCCAAGAGAAGTGTGTGTCTTGAGGGGATCAAGGTCACTTTCTTGTTTGTGGTGTAAGTGATCAAAGTGTGATTGCTTAGTGGATTTCCTCAGAGGTTTCCAAGAAGACTGGATGTAGCTATGGGTTTAGAGTGAACCAGTATAAACATTTGTGTACATTTTCTCTATTCCTAACTCTTTAATTTTAGTTTTGATATTTGTTTACTAGTATAAACAATCGATTGTTTTTGCGAAACAACCGATTGTTTTGCTGGTGTAGTGCTTTAAGCTTTGTGTTTTGAAAATCTGATTTCTAAATCAAGGTATTCTCGAAGTAATTTCATTCCAGGCTTAAAAGATTGCGAAAACTCTCTTTAAACAATTCACCCCCCCCTCTAGTTTAAAGCCATATATTCTAACAATTGGAATCAAGAGCTTGGTTCTTGAAAATTATTCAAGTTGATCCAAAATAATTTTTTTCTATGGCTGGAAAACTATCTTTTGAGGAAGGTGCTTCAATCTACAAACCACCTTTATTCTGTGGATTGAATTACAAATACTGGAAAGCCCGAATGAAAATCTTTGTGGAATCTATTGACCAAGGATTTTGGGATTCAATTGAGAATGGTCCTTACATTCCAAAGTTTAAAAAGAATGGTTCTTTCATTGCAAAACCTTGGTCTCAATGGACCAGTGATGAATGTAAGATGGCCAAGCTTGATTGTACTGCTCAAAACATAATAGCTTCTGCACTAGATACTAATGAGTTTTTCAGGATATCAAAATGCAAAACTGCTAAAGATATGTGGGACACACTCAAGGCTGCTCATGGAAACAATGAACCAAAGGAGGCAATGTCAAAGAATCAAGCAAGAAGAAAAAGAAGGCAAAATAAGAAGAGCCTCAACCTTTGCTTCATGGCCAGAAAGGAAGATGACTAAAGTAGTGTAAGTTCATCAAACTCCTAAAACTCTGAAAATTATGGTCAATTGCTTCAAGCCTTTCAAGAAACACATGAAGAAGCCAACCGATTAGCTCTCCTGAACAATCGGTTAAAGGAAAAGAATAGCTGGCTTGAAAACAGAGTAAAGACACTGGAAGAGGAATTAGAAAATTCAAAAACAGATTTTGAAAACCTTGAAATCATATACAAAAACTCCTCTTGTAAGTGTGATGATGGCATTTCATGTGTTCTTCTTGAATCAAAGTAGTGAAAGTGATGCGGAAGCAATGGGTGAGTGAAACAAAGCCCTCCCAGGAGTTATGTTGGCTTTGAAGGTGCATGATGAGTATGGTTTTGAGAGGTTTGGCCAGCTCAAGGGAGAAAGATGAAGGGATTGAAGTTTATAGCCTAGATTTCTAGGAGAAGTAAAGCTAGTGCACAAAATGGGCAGCATAACAATACTCAATTAAACTTGAAAATACAAGGTGTAGGCTCCTCCTTTTATAGGCTAAGGAGGACCATAATGCAACCCTAATGCTAGCCAAATGAAATGTAAATGTGAAGCACATGGGTGCACATGGCACATGGGTGCACAAATGAGCACATGGGGAGGGGTGTGTCTAGTTTTTATGCTCACCCCCTCCATGGGCTTTCTAGACCGGCCTTGGTAAATTTAGAGGTTTTTTTAGAAACTCTAAGTTTACCTAGGTTGGTGTTTTAGGTGCCAAAATTAATTCTAAGAAAATTACAAATAAAGTTCCTATGCTAATTTTGACAAGAAATTAAAGTCTACTCTACACTAGAGTTTATGGCATTTGAACATGTAAAAGAACGTCTTCTTGGATCCTCTTGGCCATAACTCTATGGTTGGCCCAAATCTACCCTTTGGTGGGCTTGCATGTGGGCTTGTGCTTGGGCCTCTTCCATCATGTGATACTCTAGTTTGTGAAAATTGCAAAAATCTTGAAAAGAAGGTCCACTATCTTGTTAAAATTGTGGATAAGCTTTCTAAAGGCCAATCCAACATTGAGAGTGTTCTAGCATCTCAAAACTGTGTTTTTGGAAAAGCTGGATTGGGTTTTAATCCACAATACAAATAAGATAGATTTTGAAAATCATTTTCGAAAATGCCAGAAAAACAACCGATTGGACCATCGAAACAACCGATTGTTACATGCTTCTATTGCATGAAAAGAGGCCATTCTATGAGGTTCTGTAAAATCAGAAAATATGTTGTTCCTAAAGGTCTTATGAAGTGGGTTCCTAAGGGTAATAAAGCTTTAATTGATGAGTGTAAACCAAATGGACCCACATTCATAAGGGGGCCAAATCTTTGTACTTGAAATTTTTTTTGTAGGGAATCTTGGAGGAGACCAAACAACTGTGGTACTTGGATAGTGGATGCTCCAAGCACATGACAGGGGACAAACCAAAGTTCCTGAGCATCTCCTTTAAGCAAGAGGGTCATGTCACCTGTGGGGACAACAACAAAAGAAGGATTCTTGGGAGAGGATCCATAGGAGACAAAGACATCTTGGTCATCCATGATGTGCTTTATGTAGAAGGCCTAAAGCATAATCTGCTGAGCATTAGCCAACTATGTGACAAGGGATATCAAGTGATGTTCAAGTCAAACACATGTGAAATCTGTCTACCCAACACCAAAGAGGTAATGTTGGTAGGTAAGAGAGTTAATAATGTGTATCTTCTAGATATTTCTTCACCATGTTTAATTGGATGTCTTCTATCCAAGCAAGATAAATCTTGACTTTGGCATAGAAGAATTGCTCATATTCACATGAATCACTTGAACAAGCTAATTTCAAGGGATCTTGTGTTTGGGCTGCCAAAACTCAAGTTTGAGAGGGATCACATTTGTGAAGCATGCCAAAAAGGGAAATAAGTGAAAAGTTCCTTCAAAATTAAAAATGTTGTTTCATCTTTGAAACCTCTTGAACTTCTTCACATGGATCTCTTTGGACCCTCAAGAACTATGAGTCTTGGTGGAAATTATTATGCTCTTGTTATTGTTGATGACTATTCTAGGTACACTTGGACTCTTTTCTTGGAATCAAAGAGTGATGCCTTTTCTGCATTCAAGAAGCTAGCAAGAAGGTTGCAAAATATAAAGAACAGCAACATAGGCTCTATTAGAAGTGATCATGGAGGAGAATTTCAAAATGAGAAGTTCAACAAATTCTGTGAGAATATGGGAATTCTGCACAACTTCTCTGCTCCAAGAATACCACAGCATAATGGAGTGGTAGAGAGGAAGAACAGGTCTCTTGAAGAGCTAGCAAGGACAATTCTTAGTGAATCATCTCTTCCTAAGTACTTTTGGGCAGATGTAGTGAGCACCTCATGTTATGTGATGAATAAGGTGCTTATTAGGCCCATTTTGAAGAAAACTCCATATGAACTCTTCAATGGAAGGAAGCCTAACATCAACCATCTCAGAGTTTTTAGCTGCAGTTGTTTCGTTCTCAACAATGGAAAGGAAAACTTGGGAAAGTTTGATGAGAAAGCGAATCTTGGCGTCTTCATAGGGTATTCTCTCACAAGTCATGCATATAGAGTCTACAACAAGAGATTGATGACTGTAGAAGAATCAGTTCACGTTGTCTTTGATGAGGTAGATCGCAGAATCAATCTAATCTCAAAGACCAGTGCTGAAGAAGATGAACAGAGCATCAGTTTGGAGAAGCTGGAAATCTGTGCAGAAAAATAATCGGTTGATTCGCAGAAAAACAACCGGTTGATTCGCAGAAAAACAACCGGTTGATTCGCAGAAACAACCGATTGAAATTCTGCAATAGAGTGAGCTGCCTAAGGAGTGGAGGATTCCTAGAGATCTGTCAGTGGATAACATCATAGGGCAGATAAAGTAAGGTGTCTCCACACGTAGCTCCATCTCCAACTTCTACAGGCACACAACTTTTGTCTCTCAAATTGAACCAAAGTCAATTGAGGAAGCTCTCAAGGATGAGAAGTGGGTTGAAGCTATGCATGAAGAGTTGAATCAGTTTGCAAGGAATGAGGTATGGTTTCTTGTCCCTAAAACTGATGAAATGAATATTATTGGTTTGAAATGGGTTTTCAGGAACAAGCTAGATGAAGATGGTGTGATCACAAGGAACAAAGCAAGGCTAGTTGCCAAGGGCTACAATCAAGAGGAGGGCATAGATTGGAGGCTGTGAGGTTGCTGCTGGCTTTTGCTTGTATGAGTGGTTTCAAACTCTTCCAAATGGATGTCAAGAGTGTCTTCTTGAATGGCTACATCAATGAGGAAGTTTATGTAGATCAACCACCGGGCTTTGAAGATCATAAGTATCCCCCAACCATGTCTTAGAGTTGAAGAAAGCTTTGTATGGACTGAAGCAAGCTCCAAGACAGTGGTATGAGAGGCTTAGCAATTTTCTGCTATCTCATGGTTATGAAAGGGGAATGGTAGACAAGACTCTCTTCATCAAAAAGTCAAATGCAGAAATAATTCTTGTGCAAATCTATGTAGATGACATCATCTTTGGTGCTACACAAGATAGTTTGTGTGAAGAGTTTGTGGTTGCAATGAAAGGTGAGTTTGAAATGTCTATGATGGGATAACTATCTTTCTTTCTTGGATTGCAGGTTAAGCAAACAAAGGGTGGAATCTTTCTATGTCAATCAAAGTATAGCAAAGAGATTCTCAAGAAATTTGAAATTGAGAGTTGCAAAGAAGCAAGCACTCCAATGTCATCAAGTTGTTACATGGATGCTGATGCTGCTGGAAAGAGTGTAGATCAAACAAAATACAGAGGATTGATTGGCTCTTTGCTTTATCTAACAGCTAGTAGGTCGGACATCATGTTTGCGGTGTGTCTATGTGCAAGATATCAAACAAATCCTAAAGAGTCACACTTCAAAGCTGCAAAAAGGATTCTGACTCTCCAATTCATTTAATTTGTTATTCAGATTCTGACTTTGCAGGTTGCAAGCTAGATAAAAAGAGCACAAGTGGCACTTGCCACCTTCTTGGCTCAAGCCTAATCTCATGGCATAGCAAGAAGCAAGCATGTGTTGCTCTCTCTACTGCTGAGGCTTAATATATTGCTGCTGGAAGTTGTTGTGCACAGATTTTGTGGCTCAAACAACAACTTGCAGACTTTGGATTACAAATCAGCAAGGTTCCTTTGATGTGTGATAACACAAGTGCCATCAATCTTACCAAAAATCAAATTCAGCACTCAAGGACCAAACATATTGAGATAAGACATCATTTCATCAGGGATCTTGTAAACAATGGGAACTGTAAAGTAAAGTTTGTGGAGACCAAACTGCAGTTAGCTGACATCATCAAGAAACCATTACCAAAAGAGAGGTTTTTCTTCCTAAGAAATGAGTTAGGTATCCTTGATCTTAATAATCTCTCCTAAATCTATTTTGATACATGCTAAAAGTCTATTTGTGAAGACAAATAGGGGGAGAATTAATTGGTTCTTGTATATCTTTATCTGAAACTGTATAACATGTTAAAATCTCTGATTTAAAGCTGTTTTCTGTTGTTGCTGATAGAAACAACCGATTGTTTCGTGTAAGCAACCGATTGTTTATCATGTTTTATGCTTTGAATGTATAAAAATCTAACCTGATGTTGTAAGAAGCATTGGATAGTATAAATGCTATTTTTGCAGGTACTGCTTCAGATTCAATCAGATCAAACACAAGCACCAGGGATTTGTCTTCATCAAATAGGGGGAGATTGTTGAACCAAGTGGTGTTCAAGCTTTGAAGAATCCAAACCCTTTGAAGGATGTTGAAGCCTTGGCTGTGCTTGCTGTTGTTGTGTTGTTTTAGTTAGGATCTGGGGTAGATTGTGTATGTAATCCACTCCTTCATTGAATCCAAAGCATAGGCATTCTCAATCTTTTTTGAAAGAAAAATGTTTTTCAAACTAAGTTAAAAACAACCGATTGTTTTGTCGAAACAACCGATTGTTTATACTTAGATGTTTTTAGAAAAGATTGAAAACTGTTTTTCAAATGGTTGAGCTGTTAAAACCAAAACAACCGATTGATTCAAGGAAACAACCGATTGTTTGTTTTGGTACCATAACAGAAAAATTGTTTTATCTTTGACTGAGCTTTAAATGTTTTTAATTGTTTACGCTCCAGTCTTTAAATGCTTTGACCAATCCTTAAATGCAATTAAGAGTTTGTTAAGATTTGATAACAAACAACATCTTTGAATATATTCAGAAAAACATATTTGAAAAATAAGATTTTTTAATACAGATTTTGAGTTTTTCAAAGAGTTGAGATTGCTTAGAGTTTGTGATTGATCAAAGTGTGTGGAATAGGATTTTGGCTTGTATTGATTTCAAATTATCTTTTGTAACAAGTGTAATCCTTGTACTCTGTTGAACAAGTTTCGTTTGTGTGTTTGCTGAGATTTGTTGTGTGTTCTTGAGGGGATCAAGATCAGCAATAGTAGTGTTGGTGTGTTGGCTGTTCCGTCCGGTTGACGGGGACGTCTTCGTGCACGACCTCAACCATCAGCTAGGGACTCCTTCCCACTGGTTACCTGTGGATTCCTGCAAAAAAGAGGACAAAGAGGCGCCCTAGCGGCCGTGTGCACTCCAACGCTCAAGTCAGCCAGCAAGAAACACCAAAAAACTGTCCACCCACGTATCTGAGCACCGCGTATGGTACTTCGAAGGTGGTAAAAGAACTGTGTATATGTGTGTGTGTTGTCTCCTTCAGGCAAAAATATTCCCCAGTCACTTGTACGTAACCTCAAAGCACGAGCAAGCAACTAGAGAGTTCTCTGGTAAATTTGCCGAAAGTTCCAACCCTTTTTCCAACATTCTCCGCGCTATTTAAACTACCCAAGCATTTAAAGCGCCTTAAAGCGCTTTTAATCACAAACGTAACGCACTCATTAAAGCGCTTAATTAGAAAACGTAGCGCATTTAAGACGTTGAAACGCTTGGGAGTCATTATAGTACCTGAATGCTCAAAAGGGAAACTGTATTGAATGACCTTTAATTACCTGGCACCTGACTAAAGGGTGTTTCCATTCGGACATGGCTGCTGTACACGTGGAGGGCCTCACGACGTCGTGACCCCCTCTGGGGCGTTTCTGCCCATCTGGGGACGTTTCTACGTGTGGGTCCTCCTGCTTGGGAGTGCTACTGCGCTAGGGGTGGCTTTTTGGGTGCCAACTCATGCCCCCAAGTATCTAGCCACTTACTCTGAGAGCGTATCTGCCTTCCTCTCACACCCTGCACCCGGTTATCCTGGGCGTGACCTTCCTCTTGGGTCGTATCTGTCCCGAAGGCGTCTCTGGGGCGGCAGGGGTACTTCGCGAGTCAGGCTGCCCTTTACTGGTACTATCACTATGGCCTTGGAGCCACCTTTTTCTTCTCTTTATCACTTTCCCGAGATATCGGGACCTGAGGCTTTCCCACGACGTCGCTCCCTCCATGGTCTTTCCTACCCATGGGTATCGGGGAACCACACCGTGATTGCCTTGCTTTTACACTGTTTAATCTGGCGACGCCTTCACCTGGGCGACGCCTTCTTCTAGGCGACGCCCTCACCTGGGCGACGCCTTCACCTAGGCGACGCCTCCTCTTGGCGTCTCTGCATCTGGGCGACACCTCGAGCTGACTTTGACTTTCCAGTCGTTGACTTTGACCTTGACTTAGTCAACGCCCTGATACGGGACGGTACACAAGCCCCCCAGTCTTAAGCCGAAGACTTGTCTTCAGCGCAATGACTAAAGCCTTGCCCCCGCCATCCACGTGCCTTCCTGATGACGTGTCATTATCTGCTGACTCAGCAAATTTTCGAAATACTGACGCGACATTATCTGAACCACAGGGGTATTCTTAATGACCGATTGGACATTCCCTGCAATGGGGATGATTACGCCTTTTGGGCTACCCTTTATCGCGCGCCACGTGGCCCATCGCGTGGCCCTCCTTTAGAGACCTTTGCGCTTCCCCTGGGCAATCGACCTTCTGACGCGTGGCCCGATCCTGCGGCCCTTAGTTAGCGCCTCTTGGGTTACGAAATGTAACGTTTAAGTTACCCCAAACCCCGCGCTCACTCTACTGTTACATTCATTCACTCTGCAATTCCGCACTGTTCATCGCCTTCAAAACCCCTTTCTCTGCAATCGCGTTTCTCTCCTTCCTGCGCTCTCCTACTGCCTCCAAAGGTACGGTTTTTCCCTCCTTGATGATTCTCTTTATTGTATGAACTGCCTGGGACTGTCCATATTACCGCATTTCTCTGGATGTTGCTTGTGTGCTTCGTTATTCCTCTTGTTTCCCTTCGTTCTTTTGCGGGTAGGGCGCTCCTAGGGTTCTTCCATTTCCCCCTTTTCTTCTCTCCAAACCCCTTTTCTCTGAACCCTTTCTTTCTCTTTTGATCTTCAGCATTGGTGTTGATGGCAAAAACCAAGACCACCGCGCCTCCCCCGCTCCCCAAGTCTCATTATAAGGGCGAATATGACTGGGCCCCCGACGAACTTCTGGACGAATGTTCCCTCCTGAACTCCGTTGAGGACGTGGAGGCCCACAGGGGGGACACTGCCCTCTATAACTTCAATGCTTTCCACAAGAGTCATGACTCCCAAGTCCTGGTAAGCCGAGTGCGACCTGGGATACCCGTTTGCGCGGACTCACGGGATACTGGGGGATGCGCTTTCTTCTTCCTCTACCAGATGGTGTTAAAAAGGGTGGGCCTGCGTCTGCCCCTAACTCCCTTCAAAAAAGAGCTATTGACAGAGATAAGCACTGGTCCCGCCCAACTCCATCCCAACAGTTGGGCTTTCGTGAGGGGGTTCCAAATTCTCTGCGGCTACCTAGGAGTTCCCTCCTCTGTGGACGTTTTTCTTCTCTTCTTCGAGGTAAAGAAACAAGGGAAAAGTCTCTGGATGAGCTTTTCTGGCATCGCCGGGCGCATCATCCTGACGCTCTTCCAGAATTCGTTCAAAGGCTGGAAGGGAAAATTTTTCAAGGTACGCGCGACCAAGCGCGATCCTACTATTCTAGAGGGCTTTCCCCTGTACTGGACAGACAAGCCCATAACTATGAAGCCCTTGGCTCTGGACGAACTTGCCCCGCCTGACCGGGATATATGCAAAGCCTTGGCGGGCTTGGGAATAGTCTTTGATACCGCCAAGCTCATCGCGAACGAATTCAATGCCCATGGGCTTTCTACATACTTCGGTATCTGTTCTTGGCGATTGATGATGCATTAGTTGCTATGGTTATCTACATTATCGTTTTTCACTGCAAAATGTTACTTGCATTTCGCATCTCTTCCTGTATTGTGAATCCACATAACCGCTCCAGTGCTAATCCTTGTTGTTTGGCCTGTCTTGATGTAGGATCGGTGATGGGCACTTCCAAAAGAATAATGTTGGCGAAAGCACTGAAGGAGGCTCGTGCCGCCAAGGCAGGCGCCTCCTCCAGCCCTGCTGCCAATCCGGCTCTCCCACCGGCTCCGTCACCGCCACCTCCCGTCACCGCTGAAGCTTGTTCTAGCCCATCTCCGGCGTCTCCACCTGGCTCCAAAGTGCTCCCGACTCCCAGTTCTCCTCCGCCTATCGCCACCGTTCCCCTAGCTGCGGCCTCATCACCAGCTCCAACCCCTCTCGACAAAGGAAAAAGGGTTTTGGAGATTCTGTCAGATGATGAGGAATCAGAGGGCGTGGCACCCTTCAGGAGGAGAAAATCCGCGCGGGTTCCTCTTATGGTAGAGACGCCGCCGCCGGGAGGGAACCCCTTCATGGACAACCCTCCAAGCGCAACCTCACTCCCTCCTATGATTCTTCAAGAGGAAAGGGGCGAAAGTGCCGAATCTTCCCCTCCTCTGCCGCCGCCAGAAACCGCCGCTTCCCCGGCTCCCAACGCTGCCGCCCCTGACTTCATTGCCATTCCCCCTCCAATCATGCACCTGATGAGGGGTTTCAGTGGCGGGACTATGCCAGAAGGTACTGACAGGAGGGAAGGTATGCCTTTCTATTTGGGGGCCTTCTTGGCGGTGGCTCTTGAATGGCGCTCCCAGGCCAGAAACGCTGTCTTGCAAACTCAAACTCTCCAGGCCTTGGAAACGAAAGCAACCACCCTGGAGGTGGAGATGAAGGCCCTGGGACGCCAGAACGAGGCTTGTTGTTCCTCTCTGAAACAAGCACAAGAGTCCAGGGCAGAAGCTGAGAGGAAACTGGCAGAGGCCTTGGAGCTCCAGGCTGACTTCTACGCTCGTGAAGTTGCTCTCCAAGTACAGGTAGCGGGTCTTCAGGAATTGGTCGAAGCAGACGCGGAAACTCAAAAGGACCTGAAGGACCGTTGCTGTGAGCAAACTGCCAAGGTGGAACGGATGGAGGAGGAAATGGCCACGCAGGCCAAAGCTATGGACCTTCTCCGAGTCGACTACGACAAACTGCAGATCGAGGTTAGCCGGCTTCGTGTGGAGAAAGAGGCTCTGGAGAAGCAGGTGGCCTCTGGAGATGCCGCCGTTGAGGAGCTGGAGAAGGAGAAAAAGTCCCTTATCCAGGAGATGGCGGGCACCTTCGAGGAGGGGTTCCAAGAGGCCCTGTCCCAGGCGTCCTGCGAGAATCCTGGCGTCAACCTTTCAAACTGCGACCCCACACACCACGTAGTCGACGGGAAGGTCGTGCCCATGGATTTGAACGACTGAACTGTTGCCCCTCATCCGCCACCTTCCTCTTCAAGCTTACCTCTTCATTCTTTTACCTTCGCTTTTTAATTTCATCTGCCGAAACTTGTAATTCTTTGAACTATCCACACTCTTGTTACTGATTCGGGACATTCGCATGGTTGTCCTTATTTCTTTTTCACATACGCTTCCGCCTATGCGATCTCGTTCTCATCTTTTCCCTTCATACGCTTCAATTATTTTATCTGTACTCTGCCCGTTTCTCACACTTCGTCGGGCGGTTTGGTATGATGGGGTAAGGTCGCTCGCCAACCCTTACGCCCTGGAGAGGCTCACTAAGTGGCGTCGTATCGTCCACGTGACGTCTCTGATACCGAAAAGCTCTTTCTTTGATCTTTTAACACTCGGCGCCCACGCCTAAGGAGAGGCCTGCTAACGCAGCACCGTATCGTCCCCGGGTGTCTGAAACGCTGAGTGCTGTGGGGTTTTTGTTCCCTCCATGGTCTTTCCTGCCCATAGGTATCGGGGAACTCCCTGCCGGTGACTCGCTGGCATTTGACGGTCTCGTCTCCCTCCACAGTCTTTCCTACCTGTGGGTATCGGGGAGGCGACGCCCGCAACTAACTTTGCTTTTCTCTGATTTCTTCTCCCTCCTCAGTCTTTCCTACCTGGGGGTATCGGGGAGGTAACGCCAGTCGGTATTTGGGTTGGCGACGCCCGCGACTTCTCGTCTGTCGTCGCCCTTTACGTCTTTCCTGGCAACGCCTCGGGCGTCACCTTTACTTCGTCATCGACCTTAACTCTTGCCTTGGTCAACACTTGATAACAGCGAAAAGCCCAAGGCTTTGTCTGTGCCATCCACGTGGCGCTCCTCGTATAGCTGATGGGACCTTTTGTCATTCGACCTGATCCACGTGGCGCTACTTGTATGGTTTATGGGACATTTGGTCAGTTCATCAAGACCTGACTCCTGCTATGCCCCTGACTCATTTTCGACGGCGGATCGTACCCTTGGATATTCTGTTGACGGGACATTTTCTGATTTAAACCAGTGGTGCCAGAGTCATCCTTTCATCTTCTGCCACGTGTATCGATCGTGCGGTGCATCCATTCACGTCGTTTGGCGCTCTAACCGCTTTATTTAACTCTTCAAACTCTGAAACTATCTTCACCATTTTCTCACTCTTTATAACCTACTTACGTTCTTTCTTCTTGCACCCTTTCTTCTTTGTCGAAGGGCTGTTCTAACTGCTCCCCTCGCTCAACTCTTGCATTTCCAGCCATCTTGATCTTGTTAAAGAATGTCTTCTCACGATGCTTCCTCTAGGGTCCGTCCCCAAGACTTGTACCCTTGGGCCTCGGGCGAACTTCTTGATGAGTGTTCATGCTTGCTCTCCACCAGGGCCGTACGGGAACACAAAGGGGAGTTGTGTTCTTACGACCATCGGGCCTTCGCGAGGAGGCACGATGACGACATCGCTGTGCTCCCTTGCACTCTGGGGGAGCCATTGTGTGGAGACGGACGAGCGAACGACGGGGTCCCTTTCTTTTACTTTTACCAGGTGGTGTTCAAGACCATCGGGGTGCGCTTACCCTTCTCCCGGTTCGAGAAGGAACTGCTGACGGAGATCAACGTGGCCCCAGCCCAGTTATATCCCAACAGCTGGGCCTTTGTCAAAGCCTTCGATGTCCTCTTTGGGTTTCTGGGTTGTGCACCCTCGGTTGACCTCTTTCTTCACTTTTCTGAGGTGAAGAGACAGAGACACAACCTCTGGGTAACTCTCAGCAATGTTCCCGGAAGAGTTCTCTTCACACCCTTCCAAAGCTCGTTCACGGGGTGGAAAGGCCGGTTCTTCAAGATCTGCTGTACTGATCTTGTTCCCGACGCCCTCGATGGGTTTCCGCTGTACTGGGTGAGAGAGGAAAAGGCCCTCAAAGCCAAACCCCTCAAGAATCTGGCTCCAAGTGATCAAATAGCTTGCCGGATTCTTGCTGAGGCGGGAGGTTTTGACTCCGCTACGGTGATCAGTTTGGAGTTCAACGCTAGGACTCTTGAGAAGTACATAAGTAAGAACCACTGCCCTAGGCAACTTCGACCCTATTTACTCTCTAACTGTGCCTGTCTTTCTTTACTGTGTCTTTAACACACCTGTTCCCTTTGTGCAGGTTCGAAAATAAGCCGAGAAAAGAGGACACGACTTACTCGAGCGCTGCGGGCTGGGAAAGAGGCTTCGCCTTCCTCCAGTGATGACTCCGATGGGCGCTGAGAAGCGGCCTGTTTGTGTTTTTGCATTTTGTACTGAACATTGCTTGTAACAACAATTTTCCAATATCATAATTCTTTACAACGCCACTTTACTTTGCATATGCCTCATGTACCGTGCAACTTCCTTTCGTCTCGTTCCGCCAATGATGCATGCCTTCGCTTGGGCGGCGTCCTCTTTCTGGGCGACGCCAAGACCTAGGCGACGCCTTCTTCCTGGGCGACGCCATGGCCTAGGCGGCGCATCACATTACTTCTATCAAGGAAAAATAATGGCTGAAAACCAAAGCACTTCTTTTTCTCAACTGGTTTTTCCATTTATTAGGGTGACCTCGTTAAAAAACCCCCGAAAGGGAAAAAGAGCGTCCCCTTCAACTAAATTGTTACATGTTGCTTACATAGGTCAACTGAAATAAAATTTTAAGTTGGTTGCATTCCAACTGCGCGGGATAGGGCCTCCATCTAAAGTCTCCAGGTTGTACGAATCGTTGCCCTTAGCCTCAGTAACTCTGAAGGGCCCGGTCCACTTGGGAGACAGCTTATTCTCCAGCTCGTAAGGGTGAGCCTTCCTCATCACCAGGTCGCCCACCTGAAACTGTCGTGGCTTTACTTTAGAGCTATATTGCCGCTCCACTCTTCTCTTCATCGCTTCAGCTTTTATTCTAGCTTCTTCCCTGGCCTCTTCTAGCAGATCCAGGTTTACCCGCCTCTCCTCATTAGATTCCTCCACCACAAAGTTTTGAAAACGCGGTGAGCTTTCGTGTATTTCTACTGGAATCATCGCGTCCGACCCGTACACCAAACTGAAAGGCGTCTCCATGGTAGAGGATTGGGGCGTGGTGTGGTATGCCCATACAATCTTTGGCACCTCTTCCGCCCACGCCCCTTTGGCCTTCTCTAACCTTCTTTTTAACCCCCTCAGCAGAACTCTGTTTGCTGACTCTACTTGTCCATTGGTCTGGGGGTGTTCAACCGACGCGAACACTTGCTTGATTCCCACTTCAGCGCACAGATTTCTTAACTGCTGACTGGCGAACTGGGTCCCATTGTCAGATATCAGGCGCCTAGGTACGCCAAAACGACACACGATGTTTCTCCACACAAAATGTTGTACCTAATACGCGGTGATTTGTGCCACGGGCTCTGCCTCTATCCACTTAGTGAAGTATTCTATGGCGACGATCAGATATTTCATCTGCCTGATTGCCAGTGGGAAAGGGCCCAAGATGTCAATACCCCATGTGTGGAAAGGCCACGGGCTGTATATGGACCGCAACTCTTCTGGCGGCGCTTTGTGCCAGTTGGCGTGCTTTTGGCATTGCTTACACCGCTGGGCGTGCTGTGCGCAATCCTCTTTCACCGTTGGCCAGAAGAAACCTGCGCGTATTACCTTGGAGGCTAAGGACCTTCCTCCTACATGGCTTCCGCAGATGCCTTCATGTAGCTCCGTCATTATCCTGGTGCACTCATCGCCACTGACGCACGTTAGGATAGGGTGAGTGAAACCGTGTCTGAACAACACCCCATCCACCAAGGTATATCTTGCGGCGTTCCTTTTGATTTTCTTACCCTCTTCAGGGTCCACTGGAAGGGCCCCATCCGCCAGGTATCGTTTATAGGGCGTCATCCAGGTGTCTCCCGTGGACAGGACACAAACCTGCATCTGCTCCTCCTCAGACGCACCCGCGTACATACTGATGCGGGGCGCCCTCTGTGTATCTTGGGTTAATGAGGAATGACTCCTCGGCCTTCCCCTTGATGCATAGATCTGGAGGACATCCACCCTGTTGTCTTCCACGAATCGACGCGGAGCTTTGAGGGTCTCCTGGATCACTGTCCTCTGTCTACCCCCCTTGCCTGAGCTGGCCAGCTTTGCGAGCAGGTCGGCTCTGGCATTCTGCTCCCTCGGGACGTGTATTAACTCAAGAGCGTTGAACGCCCCTTTCAACAACTGGACGTATTTTAGATACGCCGCCATCTGGGGGTCCTTCGCCTGGAATTCACCCGACACCTGCCCCGTAATCAACTGGGAGTCGCTCTTCACTAGGAGGTTCTGTGCGCCCATCTCCTTGGCCAAGAGCATTCCTGCAATCAGGGCTTCGTATTCTGCTTGGTTGTTACTTGCCTTGAAGGCAAAATGCAAGGCCTGCTCGATCAGTATGTCGTCGGGTCCTTCCAGCACTATTCCCGCACCACTCCCTTGCTGGTTTGAGGAACCATCAACCGAGAGCAGCCACTGTGAACCCGCTTCCACTTCTTGCTCACCTCCGGGCGAAAGTTCTGCTACAAAATCCGCGTACACCTGCCCTTTAATGGATCCTCTAGGCTCGTACTGTATGTCGAATTCTGACAGTTCCACAGCCCAGCGTACCATTCTTCCTGCCACATCGGGCTTCTGCAGCACCTTCTGTATGGGGAGGTTGGTCATTACCACCACCGTGAAACTGTGAAAGTAATGACGGAGCCTCCTAGCCGAGAACACTACCGCCAGCGCCGCCCTCTCCAGTGCCTGGTACCTTGTCTCAGCTCCCTGTAAGGCTTTGCTTACAAAGTAGATGGGCTTCTGACTCTGGTCCTGCTCTTGCACCAACACAGAACTGATGGCCCTATCTGTTACAGTAAAATACAAACGGAGGGGCACGCCCGTTACCGGTTTGCAGAGAACCGGAGGCGTCGCCAGGTAATCCTTCAGTTTAACGAAAGCCGCTTCGCATTCCTCAGTCCATGCAAAGCGACTGTTTCTCTTGAGGCACTGGAAGTACGGGTGCCCCTTTTCTCCTCCGGCGGAAACAAACCTCGAGAGCGCCGCCATCCGCCCTGTCAACTGTTAAACCTCCTTTACCGATGTCGGACTCCGCATGGCGATAATAGCCGCACATTTGTCGGGGTTCGCCTCTATCCCCCTCTCGGTGAGCAGAAAACCCAAGAATTTACCGGCCTCTACCCCAAAAACACACTTCTCGGGGTTCAACTTGAGGCGGTACTTGGATATTGTGTTGAACAACTCCTCCAAGTCTGCCATGTGCTGCACCCTGTTCTGCGACGCCACCACCATGTCGTCTACGTAGGCATATACGTTCCTCCCGAGCATTGGCGCTAGGACCTTGTCCATTAACCTCTGGTACGTGGCGCCCGCATTTTTTAGCGCAAAGGGCATCACCTTATAGCAATAACTGCATGTTTCAGTCATGAACGCAGTCTTGCTCTCGTCCCTGGGGTGCATCTTGATTTGGTTATACCCTGAGAAGGCGTCCAGGAAGCTTAACACTTTGCTGCCAGACGCGCTGTCCACTAGGGCGTCGATGCTGGGCAGCGGATAGGAATCCTTTGGGCACGCCTTATTCAAGTCCGTGAAGTCAATGCATATTCTCCATTTTCCGTTTGCCTTCTTCACCAAAACGACGTTGGCGAGCCACTCAGGGTACTGAATCTCCCTAATGTGGCCAGCACTCAGCAGCTTCTGCGTTTCGTCTTTCACCACCTGTTGTCGCTCCTCATTGAACTTCCTCCTTCTCTGACGCACGGGGCGGACCGTGGCGTCCATGCTGAGGTGGTGGCACAGGAAATCGGGGTCGATGCCCGACATGTCCGAGGCAGACCATGCGAAGGCATCCAGGTGGCGCGAAATCACTTCCGCCACCCCTTCCCGTTCTTCTGGACTTAGGGAGCTTCCTAACTTGAAAGCTTTGCCGCCAATCTCCCTTTCTAGGATGTTGGCCGCGGGTTGCTCCCTATTATCTTCATCAGCGGGCGCCGCTTCTTCTACGGGCGCCGCCTCTTCCACGTGTGCTTCCTCCATTGGCACATCTGCTTCGGGCATCGCCCTTTCTTCTATGGCCTCTTCGAGCGTCTGCCTAGCGGGCGTCGCCTCGATCATTGTTGCGTCCGCGCTCGGCGGACGTTCGTACACCATGAAAACGCTTCTCTTCGTCTTCAGGCTGTTTTCGTAGCATTTCCTCGCCTCCTCTTGGTCTGATCTGATGACTATCACCCGGCCATTGAGGTCCGGTAGCTTCATCTTCATGTGACGAGTGGAGGATATTGCACTCAGACGGTTTAACGCCGGTCTGCCCAGCAAAATATTGTAGGCAGAATTAGCGTTCACGACGAGGTACCGAATGCTCTCTATTCGGGAGGCCTCTCCGTCTGTGAACGTAGTCCTCAACTCCAGGTACCCCCGGACCTCTATCTGGTTATCCCCGAACCCATACAAACATCCCGTATAGGGACTCAGCAGATCGGGGGACAACCGTAATTTATTAAAGGTTGACAGAAACATGACGTCTGCCGAGCTTCCTTGATCAACAAGCACTCTGTGGACCTTCCTTCCAGCCGTGACGACCGAGATGACAACAGGATCGTTGTCATGGGGCACCACATCTCGGAGGTCTCTTCTTGTGAACACAATATCTGACTCCCAGGACTCCCCCGAGAGCCTCTCTTCAATTGAATTCACCCCCCTCGCGTATTTCTTCCGCTGGGAGGCGGTGGGTCGTCCACCGGAAAAACCTCCAGCAATGGTGTGGACCTCGCCAAGCACCGGCATCTCGTGTACTGGCTCATCCGCCGGCGGCGGCAGGGTGGCGGTCGTAGTGGACTCCGCGACATAATCTTTCAAAAACCCAGTCCTCACCAGCTCATCTAGCTGGTAGCCCAACGACAGGCAATTATCAATTTGGTGCCCGAAAGCCTCGTGGAATTCGCACCAAGAGTCTTTACGGGGCCCTAACACCTTGTCGGTCTTCGCCGGTCGCCTCAGCCTCTCGGCTATGTTGGGCACGGCGATCAAATCCTTCAACTCAACCACGAAGTTGTACCTCGCCGGTCTTGCTCTTTCTCTAGCGGGGCATTCGCCTCCTGTTGGGCCCCGGGGCTGGGGCTTTCTGGCCTCGTAGGGGCGTCTCGCCTCTGGCTTCTTTCTCCCCGTCGTGGTCTCATTGACTCTGACGGGTTGAGCTCGCGCCAGTCCCCTCGGGCGTGAGGGCACGGCACTGGTGCGCTTCACACATACCTCCCCTTCCGAAGCAATATGCTCTACTGCCCTGCGCCGTAATTCAGCGAAAGTCCTAGGGCGATTGCGGATAATGGATTCTCCGAAGGGGCCGGGGCATATGCCTTTCACAAATGCGTACACGATCATAGGCTCCTCTGTTGTGCCAACCTTCACGACCTGGGCCCCGAAGCGATTGATATACTCCTTCAGGGTCTCTCCCTGATACTGCTTCACGTCAAACAGGTCGTAGGAGACCGGCGGCGGGGCCTTGTTGGCTAAGTACTGTTCTCGGAATAATCGCGACAACTGGCGGAAAGATGTGATATGACCTTCTGGGAGGCTAACGAACCAGTCCATAGCCATCCCGGTCAGGGTGCTCATGAAGAGCTTGCACTTGGCAGCATCATAACCGCCTATCAGGACCATTTGCGTGTGAAATGCCGCGAGGTGCGTCTCTGGGTCCTCCATCCCAGTGAAGATTACCTTGGGTCCCGCGAACGTGTTCGGGATCGCTGCGTCTAGGATCTCCTGCGAGAACGGGGTGGAAAACTCCCTTGGCGGGGAATGGTTCTCTGTCTCGTCCTGCCCAGGCCGCCTCCGATCGTTCCTCAGGCCCTGGCGCAACTCCTCATTCACACGGTGGAGCTCTTCGTTGCGCTCATGCGAGGCGTCAAGATCTGCCTGCATGCGCTCCTGCTCCATCTTCGAATCCGCCATGTCCTGCTGCAGCCCCCTCATTATTTCCGGGACCTGCTGCATGGATAGGTCTGCTGGGGCTGCGCGCGCTGCTCTTCGTCTGGTGGGGGCCATTGTCACTCCAACCTCCTTCAACGTTACTGTAGCTTGGTAAATGTTCCTCGAACTTGCGATGGGACTGATGTTTTAAATCGGCCCCACGGTGGGCGCCAAATGTTCCGTCCGGTTGACCGTCAGCTAGGGACTCCTTCCCACTGGTTACCTGTGGATTCCTGCAAAAAAGAGGACAAAGAGGCGCCCTAGCGGCCGTGTGCACTCCGACGCTCAAGTCAGCCAGCAAGAAACACCAAAAAACTGTCCACCCACGTATCTGAGCACCGCGTATGGTACTCCGAAGGTGGTAAAAGAACTGTGTATATGTGTGTGTGTTGTCTCCTTCAGGCAAAAATATTCCCCAGTCACTTGTACGTAACCTCAAAGCACGAGCAAGCAACTAGAGAGTTCTCTGGTAAATTTGCCGAAAGTTCCAACCCTTTTTCCAACATTCTCCGCGCTATTTAAACTACCCAAGCATTTAAAGCGCCTTAAAGCGCTTTTAATCACAAACGTAACGCACTCATTAAAGCGCTTAATTAGAAAACGTAGCGCATTTAAGACGTTGAAACGCTTGGGAGTCATTATAGTACCTGAATGCTCAAAAGGGAAACTGTATTGAATGACCTTTAATTACCTGGCACCTGACTAAAGGGTGTTTCCATTCGGACATGGCTGCTGTACACGTGGAGGGCCTCACGACGTCGTGACCCCCTCTGGGGCGTTTCTGCCCATTTGGGGACGTTTCTACGTGTGGGTCCTCCTGCTTGGGAGTGCTGCTGCGCTAGGGGTGGCTTTTTGGGTGCCAACTCATGCCCCCAAGTATCTAGCCACTTACTCTGAGAGCGTATCTGTCTTCCTCTCACACCCTGCACCCGGTTATCCTGGGCGTGACCTTCCTCTTGGGTCGTATCTGTCCCGAAGGCGTCTCTGGGGCGGCAGGGGTACTTCGCGAGTCAGGCTGCCCTTTACTGGTACTATCACTATGACCTTGGAGCCACCTTTTTCTTCTCTTTATCACTTTCCCGAGATATCGGGACCTGAGGCTTTCCCACGACGTCACTCCCTCCATGGTCTTTCCTACCCATGGGTATCGGGAACCACACCGTGATTGCCTTGCTTTTACACTGTTTAATCTGGCGACGCCTTCACCTGGGCGACGCCTTCTTCTAGGCGACGCCCTCACCTGGGCGACGCCTTCACCTAGGCGACGCCAAGACCTAGGTGACGCCTCCTCTTGGCGTCTCTGCATCTGGGCGACAGCTCGAGCTGACTTTGACTTTCCAGTCGTGGACTTTGCCCTTGACTTAGTCAACGCCCTGATACGGGACGGTACATTGGCCAAGAGAAGTGTGTGTCTTGAGGGGATCAAGGTCACTTTTTTGGTTGTGGTGTAAGTGATCAAGGTGTGATTTCTTAGTGGATTTCCTCAGAGGTTTCTAAGAAGACTGGATGTAGCTCTGGGTTTAGAGTGAACCATTATAAACATTTGTGTACATTTTCTCTATCCCTAACTCTTTAATTTTAGTTTTGATATTTGTTTACTGGTATAAACAACCGATTGTTTTGCTGGTGCAGTGCTTTAAGCTTTGTGTTTTGAAAAACTGATTTCTAAATCAAGGTATTCTCGAAGTAATTTCATTCCAGGGTTAAAAGATTGCGAAAACTCTCTTTAAACAATTCACGCCCTCCCCCCCCCCCCCCCCCCCCCTCTAGTTTAAAGCCATATATTCTAATAGTAAGATCAAGCACATAAAGTGATCAAATGATTTTCAAAAAGCTTTTTAGAGTTTTCTCAAAAAAGTCAGGATATTGCACAAAATAAATCTGTTTCTCTATAAAAAGAATAGGTTTAATTTTGTTCTGCTTAAAGGTTTTTGAAAAGTTGGTTAGGGCACCAAAAATGCAGTTCAGTTAGTTTTTTCAGTTAAGTTGAGCTGGCAGTTTTCCTGAAAAACAATTTGTTTGTTTTTAAATCTACCTGTTGTTTTTATAACAGCTTTTTAACTGTTTTTTGAAAAGGTGTTAGAAACTGTTTTCAATAAATTGAAAGGTCTTTCTCACATGAAATGTTATTGAGCAATCACAATTTTAACAGAGTTTAAACATTTTATGTGTGAAAAGAAGGATTGAAAAGAGTTTTTGAAAGGTTTTCCAAAGGGATCTTCAAATGTGCTTGTTCTAGGAGAACCTTGATCTTGGTGAAGGTTTTGGTACTGTTTTTGCTGCAAAAGGGACAACTGGTTTATGTTCTTGCATCTTCCTTTCAGGTGCTATCTTTCCTTTACTCTTTCTTGTAAAAGGTGTAAGTGTTAGTCACTCTTTGATAGGGTTTCTTGGAGTGCAAGGTGTGCTGCAATAGAGTTTTTCAGCTTTGGTTGTATGGTTCTTGTAGGGTTGAAAAACTGTTGTGTATTGTAATTGATTGCAATTGTTTTTAGTGGATTCCACCTTGGAGTAAGGTGAAACTGGATGTAGCTCATTATGAGTGAACCAGTATAAAGTGTGTTTGTATTGATCTTCTCATCCCTGCACTCGTTTATGGTTTTTGGTTAATCTGTCAAGAACAGAATCTGTTCATTTGAAATTAAACCTGTTAATTTTGGGATTAATAAAATTTTTTCTTCTTGATCTGGAAAAAGTTCTCTAATCATAAACAAAGCATTTGAATATAAGTTTTAATCCTGCCGGTTGACTTAGTGCAAGAGCGCTGCCTCGTCACAGTCTTCCTCACCAGCTTGTCACCACGTGCCCCCCAAGTCCACACAGCAGATAGCCTCTCTGAGAACCTGAAAAACACACAGTGGCGCCTCTGCGGCTGGTGGCGCTCCGACGCTCAAGTCAGTGGCAAGAACACCCAAAAAACTAAGAGAAAATAAGCTCTGTAGGACCGTACTAAAGGCACACAACCCTAGCCGAATGAGCCGTATGAAAAATGTACCTCTGCAAATTCTGTTAAGGTTACCTTTATAGCTAGGTTTCTTCTCTCTCCAGGCCGTTATGCTTTTGGACGCGTGGCTCGCATCCAGCCCTGCACGTGTCGCCATATGGGCTGGGATAGCAGGTAGCGCCCAGCCCTACACGTGTCGCCATCTGAGCTAGGACAACTTGAGCTTCATTTCTCTATTGCACCCAACCCTACACGTGTCATCATCTAGGTTGGAGGAACTGGTGACATCCAACCCTACACGTGTCGTCATCCGGATTGGGGCAACTAGAACGTTATTTCTGTGTAGTAACCAGCCGCACAGCTAAGTCCTCTACTCAAGGAGCAAGCTAGCACACAGTGCGCTGTGAAACACTACCTGACAAGGCGAGTATCGGATGCAACAAAGTGCATCATCTCTGTGATATCGCTCATCGTAAGTGGCACCCTCCTTATTGCTACGCCGTGCATGTTCTAGCTGGGGAAACCTTGCCACCAACGAATGTCCACTCTGGGAGTCCTGTCGCTGATGAGCAAGGTGTTCCCCGCAACCCACTCGACCTTCATGCCCCATGTTGGCGCAACAAACATCTTACTGAACTTACACGCTTGAAATTACTCTTCTGATCCTCCAACAGTTTTAACTAAGTTTACTGAGAGATCCGACGATGTGCTCCTTGTGGCGGTGTGCAAACCACCCGATCTCCTAGCATTCCCCGGCGATCTCTCACCATCTGATCTCCTAGCACTCCAATACGGCGACTGTGATGTAACTCTGGTGAGCGCCGGTTGCGCACACTAGAGATCGGAGAACGCCAATTCAGCGTTCGGCGACTATGCTCACTTCTGAACCATTCTTCTCTTCTAGCCTACGTGTTCCACCGAGCACGCCCCACCCGAGCACGTGCAAGACACATCATCACACCCGATGACCTGGTCGGTACAAGTTTGTAATTGGCTTAAGGACGAAAAATTCTCTTCATTAAATCTTTGGTAAAGATTCATTGTCTTTGAAGCTTTGTGTTAAATAAATTTGATTTTTCTTTTGGTATATTTTGTGTTCTTCAAAACTGTTAAAAGTTAACCAATCTGATTTTGCTATCTTTCACTCTTTGATCTCAATTCTAATCTGAATAAGTTTTGAGTGTGTTAAAGTGTTTTCAAGAATCAATCTGTTTCATTTAAAATCAATTTTTTCTTTTTCTCTTATATACTGTAAACCAGTTCTGTTTGCGAAAAATTTATAACTTCAATTCACCCCTCCCCTCTTGAACTTAGATACTAATAGACCCAACGGGAAAGTCATTGATGGTGCAAAATAACAAGGCATGAAGCTTGAAAGTTTCATTGGCAAATCCGTCAAATACTTCAACATCTTGGTCCCACATACTTCAACATCTTGGTCCAACATTAACTTCAAATCTTCAATTAGAAGACTTAGATAAACATCTATGTCATTCCCTAGCTGTTTCAGACCGAATATCATCATAGACAACATCATGTATTTTCGCTTCATGCACAATCTAGGAGATAAGTTGTAAATAACTAGTAAAACAGGCCATATGATTTGTACTCATATTACCAAACGGATTCATTCCGTCTGTAGCTAAACCAAGTCGGATATTTCTTGATTCTTTACCAAACTTTGGAAACTCATCCTCAACCTCTTCCACTGAATAGAATCCACTGGATGTCGGTACATGCCATCACATTTTCTCTCATCTGCATGCCATCACATTTCCTCTCATTTGCATGCCATCTAAGATTTTTAGCATCATTTGGGTTTACAAACAAACGCTTCATCCTTGGAATGATGGGAAGATACCACATAACCTTCATTGGGGGTCCATGCTTTTCTATATCTACATAGAATCATCATCTTTTTGTTTCAACTTATAACGTGATAACCCACACCTCGAACAACTTTTCAACAATTCAAGATCTTTCCGGTATAATATACAATCATTAGAACATGCATGTATCTTTTTATACTCCATACCCATTGGACAAAGAATCTTTTTGGCCTCATAATTACGATTAGGTAGAGTATTTCCCTCTGGAAGCATATCCTTCAACAACTGAAGTAATTCTGTGAAGCTTTTATCAGCCCATCCTTTTATTGCCTTCAAATTCATCAATCTCAACACCTCAGACAACCATGTGAAGTTAGTTGCTCCAGGATACAATGGAGTCTCTGCATCGCTCGACATACTTCCATATCCATGCGCTTATGCAAAAGACTGAGCTCCCACATCACGAATCATGTCCTCCAATCGATCATCATCTACATCATCATGTACTGCATCATCCAAGATGGACCCCACATATTCTTCAGTTATGGAAACACGTGGTAAATTTAAAAATTCACCATGCCATGTCCAAGTTTTATAAGATCGAAGAAACCCATCACATAGAAGGTGTTTCCTCATTATCTTAACATCCAGTATCCTTCCATTTAAACAGTTAAAGCACGAACACCTGATCTTTGCTCCATCATGACCACTATTAATTGTGTTACATTGTGCAAATTGTATAAATTCTTCTACTCCTTTTTCATACTCATCACTTATGCAAAGAGAATTAATCTAATTTCGATTCGTTCTATTCTGAAATAGTCATTCATGTGTTTTTTAATCAGTGTTCTATCTCACGCTTTTGCCGATGGTCGAACACTCTCAGACTCAATACCAGCACGTATCATTTTTCGAGGGTGGAACACTCTTGGACTCAATACAAACACGATAATTCTATTCTAAACTAACAACTAACATAATATAAATTAGAATTAAAATAAACACTAAATAATATAAATTTAAAAAAATACAAATTATAATACATAAAGAAAACAAATTCATAACATTAAAAAAAAAACCAAAAAATAGAAAACATCACCAACCTTGTGTGTGAAGGCAACGTTGCCAAGAGTGGCATGGTGGCGGTAGCGGACATGGATATGGACGTGAAAGCAGCGATGGAGCACACAAGAAACCAAAGAAGAACCCACGAAGGCAATGCAACAGTACTTCGAGTGCAACAAACCAACAAAGTAAGATAAAGGAAAAAAAATTATATACATTGGTGAAGAAGAAAGAGAGCTCAGAAACTTACACAGGCACGAATGCAAAATCAATGAAGTTGCAAGAAGAGAGGAACGTGAAGCGCAAATGCGAGCATAAGTGCAAACGCGAAACGCAAAGAGTTGAAAGAAAGTAAGAAAGAGTAAGTGGTGCGCTTTGGAAGTTAGGGTAAAAGTGATTTACGAGTGCGGCTATTGGTAATAGCAGCACTAGTAAATCAAGCGCTTTGACTTACAAGTGCGGTTATTACTTTAGATATTAATAGTTTTTAAATTTATAAAATAATATATCATTTAGTTACTATAATAATTAATTATTTTTTATTTTTAAAATTAACTTTTATTTAATAATTTTCTTATAGTTTATATTTGGGATGTTACAAGACCTTTAATTTAGTTTTATAAATATTCCAATTAACTTTGTTTTATTAAAAAGGTATGTTCATTAATTTTGTATGTCAAAGCATATATTAAGAATTATCTCCCCCTTTTTCCTTTCCTGGTAGTAAAATTTGCAAGTAATATTGTTTAACTTCTGTCAACCTTTTTGTAAGCAGTTGCACTGTTAGTTTTTTAATTAAAATATATTAGTGCTTATTTTCGATAAATAAATTTTGAAATGACTATTCTAAAAATTAATAATAAATTTACTGTGATGGTTTATAATCCATTTAAATTTGTATATTTTAAATATTTTAATAGAATAAATTTTCACTTTTAATATTACCACACGACGAAGATTATAACTTGAATGAACCTTCTTCAAATATAATTATATGAATGGATAATACTGATGCACAGAGATAACATATGAAACTAATTAATTAGTTATTAAAAAAATGTTTAATTTTCTACATTTAAATTAAACCTTGTTATGGTATTTTATTAACTATAGAGAGTTTGGATATTTTTTAAAGGTAATTTTTTTTCTCAAATATTATAAAATCATAATTTATTAATTAAATATTTTAAATTCTCATAATATAAATCATTAAAATGTTAACCACAAAATATGTTACTAAAATGACAACATCTTCAGTGTATGAGTTTGTTTCCTAACGTAAGCTATGTAACAAACTGCCAAAAGTGTGGACATCTCTCTCATGCTGTTGATACAATGACAACATATTGTGGGTCCATGTCAGAGATATGAGCCATTATGTATCCTCTCAACACATTCCTATAAAATAGCTGATCAACAAAAATTTCCATATATAAAATAACAAATTTAGTTCAAATACCTTAGTATTATCATGATTTTATAATCAATTAATTATATTATATTATTATATATAAAGTATTAACTTTTGCAGTAAATAATTTTAGAAGCAATACTTGATGTTATATAATTAGGAGATTGCAGAAAAATCTTCATAAAATTAAACTCTTAAAGGCTTTGCTAAAATGAGAAATGTAATGGTGTTGTGTGAATGACAACATAGTGAATCCTCACATGAGGCCTTCATGTTTATAAATTATGAATGTTCCTGGTCCAAGAAAGTGAATCTGTTGTTTTTCTCATCAAAATGTTCCTCCCAGTCAAGTGATAAGGTTTATCTCAGAGGAGTGAATTTGAGAACACAAGGCTGGTTTGTAATTCATATTATCATTTGTTGGTATTTGGTGTGAATCTACTTTGTGTTCTCAGGTCACCCCTTTGAGCCAACCTGTTGACATGCTAAACCTAAACCAAAACCAAAAGGTGAATCTTCCTTCTTCTTCTTTTCTCATCTTTTTACATCCTTTTGCATGTTTTCAGATTTCAGAAAATGTTGCAGGTTGTCTTTCTGCACGTATAGAAATCAATGTTGTTACTTTTACACTTTATTTTCTATGCTTTTCCTCTACAACTCTCTTTTATTTTGGAGAAATGAAGTGGATTTCTACTCTTTGATTGGAGAAAAAAAGTGGATTTCTATTTTTTTCAATCAAAGGGAGTTGTAGGGGAAAAGCTTAGAAAATGAAGTTTAAGAATGATATCATTGTGGCATACTAGTGCCTGTGGTTGCAGCCATTTGTACAGTTTTTGAAGAGAAAATGACCCTATTTGTGTGAGTGCCTAAATACATCAGATTTAGGAACACAAAAGTAGAAGATTCTCCATTGGCAAGATAAGACTCACCGTCTTCTTTTTTCTTTTAAGTTGATGATATTAACTATGGTTTAAGTTATTGGGAGTTTCTTTCTATTTGTGTGTATTTTGATGCAGGAAAATGAAGGATTGTTAGAGCAGATATGTAAGTCCTTTGAGTTTCATACAAAGTAATGTTGCAAGTTCTATATGTTGCTCTTGTGGAAAAGCAAAAGTGTGGAAGCAATTATTAAGTTGTCTCAATTCTCAAACTACAGTGCCTAATAATTGATGTGGCAGTGTTGGTGGAAGGCATTTCAAGTACAATGAAAGCATAAAATTGAAGACCAAATTGTTTTTCACGGTGTCTTGATCAATGTTTCATCTCAAACTTTAATATAACTTAAATAAGAGATGAATAATAGAATTCAGATAGTATTTCAATCATTCATTTTTAGTTCAATATTAACCAACCATTTGTGTCATATTCATTGATAAAGGAGAGAGAAAAAAACAGGAATCATGTGAACCAACATCTTTATTGCTTTTATTTTAGGTTAAACTTTCCTTTAACATTAGAAGGAGACCACGTATTAGAAATTTAGAAGGTTGTCATTTTTATTGAGATACTTAGCCTCAAGAATTTTTTGTACTTACCCTATTCGGACATTAAAATAGTGTATTGATACATCTAGATTGGATCTAACGAAAAGACTAATTATGAACTATGGAAAGAAAAAATAATATCATATTACATTTTATGGAAGAAAAAATTTAAATTGTACGCATGTGCATTGAAAATCTTATAGATAACCTAACTTAGTGTTAACTACCACTAAAAAATAATAAGATTTAGTTGCCTTGAAAAGCGTGGGCCAACAGACACACATTATTTGCATTGATTAAGCCTACGCAAAGTGAACAAGAAAAAAAGTAAAATAGATAGCGTCGGTCAAACACACACAAAAATTCACGCAAATAATTGTAAAAAATAATTAAGTAAAATTAATTAATTTGTGTCGGTTAAGGAAACACAAATGAGTCACTAAATTTGGGGAAAAAAAATAATTACATTAAGTGTAGGTTAGGCAACCACTAAATAATTTTCAAAAATTTTAAAATTAATTTAACTTTGGTGAAGGCTTATTCGATGCAAAAAAATATTTTATTGAAATTTTTTGTAGGTTTAGCTTACGCAAAATATTTTAGAAATTATAAATTTATAATAGTTTAGTTATATGATGGTAAAAAATTAACCCACATAACTTAAAAATCGCACAATATGAAATGAGGTAAGCTTTCACGGGTCCTTTGGTGGTTTTGTAGGTGTCACTACTTTTCATTCTCAACTCACTCAAAACAGTCTTCTCTTCCAACTCCAACCAAGCAGTCTTGGATGCCACCACACCTTTTCCCTTCTCTATTTCTTTTCAACTTTTCTCGATTTCTCACCATCTCACTTTTGTATTCTTTCTGTTTTATTTTCCTTTTATTTTCCAATCAATTGAGTGGATCACACAAGTTCAAGATCGGAATCAACGCTAAGTTATCTTCTCGAACCCTAACCCTAATCCACCACCCATTTGTTTCTTCTCTTCTCTCTGTTTTTGCTTTGCAACAATTCCATCCATGAATACCAAGTCGCAGCTTTCATGACAATATAATGATCTTAGTGTTACAAATCGACTGCATGGGTTTGGAGAATTTTGGAGCTTCATAGTGGACCGCGACATCGTCGTGCTCCGATTTGGTCGTAGAAGCTCGGAACCACCATCTTCGAGGGCGAGATACGCCAAGACTCGCATTGCGGATGCGGTGGAGAAGTCGAGGACTCGTTTGAGTGAATTCTAAAGCTTTTTTGAACAGCGATTGATCGGTAAGAAAGAAGGATGAATCAGAAGCCGCAATCGAGTGAAGGAAGAGGCGACGATGATGCCTTTCTCTCTGATTTCCTCGCCTCCTTAATGGATTATACTCCCACGGTAACTTTTTTTCTCTCTGTTCTTCCAATTTCCCATTTTGCACAATTTAATTCTTTGTTTAGACACCTGGTGAATTGGTGAAGCATTACTTGGCCAAGAACGGTTTTCAGTGTCCTAACGTTCGATTGTGGGTTCCTCCCCTTATCTCCATTCACTATCAATTTTTCTTCATTTTCTATCCCACAAAATAAGGTTTCATGGAATTCAATTTAGGCAAAAAAAAATTTGGAGGAAATGCGTTATTGATTATCGTCGTTTATGTTGGGTTTCTCTTGCCTTTTGTGGCAGTTATTGAAACATCTTGTATTTATTTTTAATCCATTCTTAGCCCTTGCATTTCTTCTTCCTATACTGTCAGCTTGATTGGAAACACTTATCAATTTTTCAGGACTAAATTGGTAGTTGTTGCCACTCAAAGTTTGTTGCTTAAGTTGCAGAAGATGCACTTCAGTATGTTCATTTTACTTGTGTTTTTGGTTGAATATTTACCTTCTAGCTTTTATTTTATTTTATTTATTTTTAACCTTGAATTACGGCATCACAACTACCTATTCATGTGTTAGTTAAATTTAGACATATTCTTATGTGTTGAAGTTGATTTCTAGTTTCCTAAAAATATTGAACTTGTTGCAAATGTTAATTCATTCATGTGAGAGGAGTTGAGGAGTGTCTGAACAATTGTTACGGCTAAAATATCCACCATGGAATGTTTCTTACATTTCCCTTTACGCCTTTTATGTTTAGGTTCACTGCTGGGTGGAGACAATGCTGGACTACTCTTATGAACGTTGGTTGAATTTCAGAGGGTACATGTTCCTTCTGGTTGAGATAAATTGGCAGATTTGTTGTTGCAGTTTCGATGATTTGATTGCTTCCCCTATTCATGTGATGAAGGGTGGTTACTGACTTTGTAGTTACACTCATCATCAATGCCTTGTGGCACTTCAACATTGCAAGAACCGGTTTCTTTCTTGTTATCATCATTTGATGTTTTGTCTGGTTCAAGTGGTGGTAACAACTCTTCCAACTTGAGACCATTTTAAGACACAATTGCAAGTGCTTCTCTTCAAAAGGCCAGTTCTGAGAGATATTTGTGTGACCACAACCAAGAACATATTGTTTTATTGAGAAGGGTTTAATACTAGCTCCAGATTGCATAACCATAGTTAGGTTTTGGTTTTGGTTTTTTTGTTGAGACATCACTCACATGGAAGACTACAACTTTTCATGTGGATCCCAAACTAAACTCCCTAAATTAATATCTAACCACAAATCTTGAAACTCCAGCTTTTGCCTGTGACCACAGGAACACCACACATAAGATGTCCAAGAAAAAACTCCATAAAATGACAAGGTGCAATACCGGAAGAGTGAGGTAAATCTTGAAGCTCCAGAGGAAGAGAAAGGGTCACACAAATGTTTTACATTCACATGTACAAATATTAAAAATATCCTACCATGTATATCTTTTTTTTTATTTCACAATTTGTGTGGGTGTAACTCACGCTAACATTTTCTTTTATTTCATATTTTATGTGGGCCTAACCCACAGTAACATTTTAAATTATTTCTTTATGGTGTCGGTCAAACTCATTCATGAATTTAATTTAGCATCCAAAAAACGTAGGCTAAACCTACGCTAGCTTAAATTATAAAAAAATAGTGTTAACTTTGTGGCGGCCAAGATGACGTAGTGAGTCTATTTGCGTCAACATTGCGTAGGTTTAACCTACTCAAAAAGTGTTGATATTGAGTAGGTTTAGCCTACTCAAATTGCGTCAGCTGCTGGGACCTACACAAAAATGTTTGCATCCAAGGTTTTAGCTTCCATCTTTTCAGAGACACTAGGCCTACACTAACAATGATTTTGCGTAGGTTTTTGGCTATTTGTGTCTGTCTTAAGCCCACGCCATTTACCTTGTTTCTTGTAGTGGACAACATTACTTTTGTGTTGTAAAAAGGGAAACAACTTTGATATATAATAGAAAGAGGTGAGTCTTGTATTTCAAAATTATAATATTCTTATTGATATAAAAAAATTGTTTGTTACCATAATTTCTTTACAAAATGATATTAATTAAATAAACTATTTTATATATCAATAAGTTTGGAATTTTTTTATAAGTGCCAAGTAAGTTTTACAACTGTTCTGAAATTTGATTCAGTGTTAATTAAACTACAATAAAATAAAATAAAATTCAAAAAAAGTTTATAATTCAACATGAATTTAATTTGATTTAATTTTATTTTATAAAATACAATAAAATAAAATAAAATAAAAATATAATTGAACATTAATTTAATATGTTCTCAAAGAAGGTTGTAAGTAAGAGAACTATTAAACCTCTTTCGTTCAGTCGGTCAGCCTGCATCTCACTCCTTTCTCTTGAATGACCTCCTGCAACTCTAGCTCTTCCACTTCTCGTCTCCGTGAACTCCGGACTCGGATGGTACCTACAAAAAACACTTTGACACTAAAGTCAAATTTCGGCACTTGGCACTCAGTATTTAGTACTAGATGATTACGTACATGATCCTTTGGGATCTGTGCTTATTTATATAATTTTTGTGGGCCCTCCATTATTAGGCTTGATTAAGGCTTTAATCTGTAATTAAGAATGCACTATTTAATGCTTAACCTTTTATTAATTCGTCAGTCTTCTGCTTGGGTGTGATGGTCTCGATCGAACTCAACCGGGCGTTGGACTTGACTTCGTCATACGGACCAATCGGTACACTTGCCCCCCAGGCTCGAGGATGTTGAATCCGAAGAGTCTTTGTGACAGTTTAGCTTTTCGATGCGAGATGTGACATTGGAAGCATCAGATGCGTGATGTGACGTGTAATGATTACTAGGGTTTTTTGCCACCATTTGATGTGGGTCATTGGATCGAGGGGGATCTAATGATTGAGATGAAATGTATGTTCACTCTCCCTCTCTCCTCGAGAGCTATAAATAGTGGTCCCCCACTATTCCGTCTCACTGCTACTTCACTCCGACTTCCGAACCCAATCATTTTGGCGAGGTGTTTTCCCTTCATTCCGAAAGGTTAGTCATGTCTTCCCCTAGCTCTTCGTCTTCTCCTTCATCTTCTTCTCCATCTTTGTCTTTGTCATCCTCTTCTCCCAATTCCTCCACGACCGAGCCTTTGTCACCTGGGTGAATCAAACGTTGCCCCTCGTGGAGGCTTCCGTGAGGGTCAATGATCCAAAGGATGCTTCCGACCAGGCAGATCCTATCGAAGATTCATCCTATCGTTCGGGATTTGATTGGTTGATCCCAAAGTGACTAAGTTCATCTTTGTATATAGAGACTCGTCCTCCGTCAACTCCTTTATGGATAATCATAACCTATTGCAGTTGGATGCTGCTGATGACATCTTGGCTATTGATAATTGTCAACCGACCGACACCATTTGTATGGGTCGCGCTACCTTAAAGGGTCTGTTATTCTTTGTTTATTCTTGTCTCTTCTAAGACCTGCACGTTGTTTTGCCTTTTGATGATTTCACGATGGGTGTCCTCTGGGCACTCAATGTTGCTCCTTCACAACTCCATCCAAACACATGGGCCTCCCTCCAAACCTTTCGGCTTATGTGTGACATATTTCGTCTCTGTCCAACTCCTTCCACCTTCCTCCATTATTATAAATCCCACATGGCCGACCCTGTTAGCTGGTTTTCCCTTGTTAGCTGGCCGGGTAACACGCTCTTCACCCCCTTCATGTCCTCCTATAAAAACTTTAAGGGGATTTTTAAAAAAATCTTCATTAAGCCCGAGGGTAGGGATCTTTTCTTTGATGATTCCGAACGAGGAGCTAGAGGTCTACGCTTTATTTGATAGCCTCTTGATAAGGCCCCCTAGCCGGAAGCTTTTGTCTGTCTATAAGTTGTCCCAACGATGGACTGATATTCATGGTATGCTTGTTTCTCTTTTTTATCATTCCTTCTCAATCGGCCTAGATCATTGACTTACGTATTTTTTCTAATGCAGATATCATAACTAGAGAAACTCCTCAGGCGGTCGACGTGTTGACTGCCTTTCGTAACAAGGTTGCCGGCAAAGGCAAAGGAACCTTGGAGACAGTTACAACTGGCAACCCTTTCACTGTTGGGGCGCTCGGTCCTTTCACCACCCACAAAGAGAAAAAGAGGAAGAGGAGTGGCATTGATTCAACCACCAAGTCTTCGCATGGCACGTCGCAACAACCTCCTCAATCTTCTCCTATTTGGCTTGAGACTCCCTTGCCTTATAAGGCCTCTCCAATTGTTGTTGTTGTTGCTCACCCTTTGTTGCTCCTTGGAGGGGACTCTAAGTTCTCCAAGAGCGTTCAAATACGATTGATGCTGATCGAGGAGAATCTCCTCTCCTCGATCCATGAAGATAAGCTACTCTTGGTTGCATTTGAGATGCATTGTCGAGGGATCGTGATGGCTTGGTTGACCGCTGATACCAGCAACTGAAAGGTTGAAGAAATATCTCGGCTAAAGCACGAGTTGGCTTAAGCCTCTAGTTCTCTGAAGTCGTCTTTGGAAGCGATGTTGGCTTTCAAGTCGAGGATGGCTCAGGCCGAGGTTGAGCTCGAGTTGAGAAACATGCAGTGCGCCGAGGCCGTGGCGCAAGAGGAGAAGGAAAAGAAAAGGGTGGTCGAGCTGGAGAAAGTCATGGAGGAGCTAAAGCTTTAAAACTCGGCATTGGAAGCCAATAAGGTGTCTGTGGAGGAGGAGCTTGATACTTAGTTGGAAAATTTTGTTGATGTTAAGCGAGACCTTCAACCAAGTCGTCTAGCAGGCCCACTTGTTGTACAAGGGTCCACCTCCGGAAGGTGCCTTTGACGTCGAAAAAGACTTTTATGAAGGTCAGATGGTCACCTTTGTCGAGTTGGCTGCCCTTCGAAGCTTGGTGCTGGGGACTACTGTTGAGGATGTTGAAGATGAAGACCATTAGGTTTATTCTTTGATATATTTTGTTCCCTCAGGGTCGGAGTGTGGCCTCCTCCTTTTGCTATATCAATATACCGGTCGTTCTTCTCCATTCTTGTTTCTAATAATGAACAAGTAATAATAATTGAAATCTTACTATTTAATATTGTCTATCAGTCGAATTACCAATGTGTACGAATCTTTTGTTGCTTAAGTTGTTGGGTATTAGAAGGGAATACCAATTAAGGTATGCATCCTTAGCCGAACAAAGTCTTTAGGTTTCGGGAGGGAATACCGATTAAGGTATGCGTCCTTAGCCGAATCGAGTCTTTAGGTGTCGGGAGGGAATACCGATTAAGGTATGCGTCCTTAGCCGAACCGAGTCTTTAGGTGTCAGGAGGAAATACCGATTAAGGTATGCATCCTTAGCCGAATCGAGTCTTTAGGTGTCGGGAGGGAATACTGATTAAGGTATGCATCGTTAGCCGAACCAAGTCTTTAAGTATCGGGAGGGAATCCTGATTAAGGTATGCGTCCTTGGCCGAACCGAGTGTTGTGAGAAAGCATATAATTTTAACTTGTAAGTTTAGATACACATATTGAAAAGAAATGCATCGTAAAACCTTCTCGGGAAAAAACCCTCCTTAGGAAAAAATGGTCGAGCGAGGAAAGAGTGCATAGTTTTATTGATATTAACTGTAATAAAATATGAGGTGCATGACATTCCACATCCTCGATCCAATTTTGCCCGATAATCATTCTAGGTGGTATGCCCCCCAGCTGCAACATCTCAAATTTGGAAGGGGTCCTCCCAATTGGACGAGAACTTACCATCTGTCTTCCTAGCCTCACTTCGCATCCGTCATACAAGGTCTCCTTTCTGAAACCTTCTCGGTTGAACCTTCGCATTGTACCGCCTGGTCGCCCGAAGCTAGCATGCGATTTCGTGGATCCTACTTCTGACTCAGAACTCGTTTATGAGGTCGAGCCCGACTGACAGACTCTCCTGGTTGAGGGATAAGTCAAAGACTGCCCATAGAACCTCTATCATCTCCTCAGTCCAACGCCCTTTCCCCGTGTCGAGCCGTTTCTTCAACTCATTAAGGATGACTTTATTCGCTGCTTCAGTCTGACCATTGGTTTGGGGGTGCTC
This sequence comes from Phaseolus vulgaris, assembly GCF_051622355.1. Taxonomy (NCBI): domain Eukaryota; kingdom Viridiplantae; phylum Streptophyta; class Magnoliopsida; order Fabales; family Fabaceae; genus Phaseolus; species Phaseolus vulgaris. The sequence continues at coordinate 10,273,539 of NC_143499.1, forward strand.
AACCGAGCTCGTTATTGACTTGATACCGAGGTCTTCGTAAAAAAAATTGAAGCTCTTAGTCAATGATCTGTCGATCATTATCAGTTATTATCGTGTGGGAGACTCCAAACCAGCATACTATACTCCTCCACACGAAGTTTTGGATATTCTTGGTCGAAATGGAGGCGAGGGGCTCGACCTTGATCCATTTGGTGAAGTAGTCCACCCCGACTAAGAGGAATTTGGTTTGCCTTTTGCTCGTGCTGAAGGGAATGATGATGTCCATTTCCAAAGACGGCGAATGACCATGGAGATACTATGCTGTGGAGTGCGTCGGGCTTGAGATGGGGCAAGGGGCCATATCTTGACACTTGGTGCATTTCTTCACATATTCTACACAGTTGCTTTGGATGGTCGGCCAGAAGTATCTGGTCCTGAGCACTTTTGCGGCCATAGTTCTCGCGTCTGAGTGACTCCCACACATCCCCTCATGGATCTCTTAAAGGACATATTATGCCTGCTTCTTGGTGATGCATATTTGTAATGGCTTCTATAGAGGTCCCGGTCGATCAGGGTGTACCTAGCCCATTGTTGCCTCATTGTCTTCTCTTCCTTTAGCTTGCACACACTCAGCTCTAGGTAGTTTTCAATTGGGGTCATCAAGGTTTCGTCCTCGGTCACGGCCAAACACTCAACCTCTCCTACGTTGGGATTTCGTAGGCTAATTTGTACGACAAATTTATGGTGGCTCTTCTTCTTAGTCGTGGCCAACCAAGATAATGCATCGGCCCTCACATTATCTTCTCTCCGAATATGCTCCACCGTCACCCTTTTGAACTGAGCGATGAGGTTTGAGACCGTATGATAGTACCTTTGCAACAAAGGTTCCTTCACCTCAAAATCCCTTTTAATATGGTCGACCACCACCTGGGAGTCGCTTTTACACGTTACTTTGCGAGCTCCCATGTCGTACGCCAAGTTCAAACCGACGAGGATGGCCTCGTACTCGGCTTGATTATTGGTGGTTTTGAACTCGAAATTTAATGTCTGTTCAAGATTGAGGTAGCACGGACCCTCAAGGATGACCCTAAATCCACGTGTCGTCTTGTTGGATGATCCATCAGCACAGACAGTCCATCCGACCGACAGGTCCTGCTGAGGGGTTAGCTCAGCTGAGAAGTCAACTAAGCACTGGGATTTTATTGCTCCCCTTAGCTTGTACTAGATGTCAAACTCTGAAAGCTCTACCAATAATCCCCCTATCACGCGTCTTGCAAGATCTGGTTTCGAAAGAATATTAAAGATTGGGTAGTCAGTTCTTACCACGATGGCGTGATTTTGGAAATAAGGTCTCATCCGTCTGGTCGTTAGCACTAGGGCGAACGCGACCTTCTCTATCATTTGGTACCTTGTCTCGGCTGCATGGAGCATTCGGCTAACGAAGTACATCAGGGGCTCCTCTTTTTTTACCTCCTGCACCAGAACCTCACTCACCACTTCCTTCGAGACCAACAAGTAAACAATCATCGGTTGGTTAGGTCTCAGCTTTTGGATCACCGCCAGTGAAGATAGAAACACCTTCAGCTGCTAGAAGATGTCTTCAAATTTTTCATCCCCGCTGAACTTGGCCATCTTCCGAAGAAGTTGCATCATTGGTCGAGTTCACTCAACCAACCGAGGGACGAACCTCGAGAGGGCGGTGTGATGACCAATGAGCTGTTGCACCTCCTTCGCGTTCTGAGGGTTTCTCATGTCAGTTGGTTCAACATTTGTTTGAGTTGGCCTCTATTTACTGGTGGGTAAACATGAAACCCAAAAGCTTTCCCCCCTCCACGTCGAACGCACACTTATTTGGGTTGAGCTTCATACCCGTTCTTCACAACGCCTTGAAAACTTCCTCCAAGTCTTTTACGTTTGGTCGCACGAATCTAACTTCATGTCTATGTCGTCTACGTAGACCTCCATGTTCCGGTTGATCATTCCCTTAAAGATCTTGTCCATCAACTTCTGGTAGGTTGCTCCAGCATTTTTCAGGCCAAACGACATAACCTCGTAGTAGTAGTTTGCTTCGTCCATAAAGGAAATTTTCTCATTATCTCTCGGATGCATGCTTATCTGGTTGCATCCAGAGTATGCGCCTAGGAAGCTAAGGATTTTATGGTCGACTGCACCATCCACCAGTCGGTCGATGCTAGGGAGTGGATATGAATCTTTCGGGCACGCCTTTGGTGTAGTCCACACACATCTTTCACTTGTCGTTAGCCTTGGTGACCATAACGACATTGTCCAACCAAGTAGTGTAGCATGCCTATCATATAAAGTCGAGCGATAAGAGATTCTCGGCCTCCTCCCTCACTTCTAACCTTTTCTCCTCTCCAAGCTTGCAGTTTTTCTGAGCCACTGGTTGCGTCTCCTTGTAAACTGAGAGCTTGTAAGTGATGATATCCGGGCTCACCCCCGACATATCAGATGTTGTCCAGGCAAAAAGATCTACATTCTTCTTTAATGCCTGTTGGACTATCTCGACCTCAGTCGCTGCTATTGATGTTCCCATACTGGTGGTGTGATTCTCATCGAGCAAAGGTACTAGGTGCAGGTCTTCCTCGGCCTCGAGCCTTGGCTAGGTCGTCTGAGGATTGAGATCAACCAGAGCAATTGTATGCTTCCTTCGTTCTGACTGAGCTTCTCTACGCGGGGACTTCTATCTGCATGACGGCTTTCGCTTAGGGGATCGGTCGGGATAGGTATCCTGTCGTAGGGGTTCCACCTTCAAACTTGTTGCGTAACATTCTTGTGCAACCTTTTGGTCCACGTGCATTGTGAGAATGTCTCCCGAGATCGACGGGAATTTCATGGCTAGGTGGAGGGTAGACATGATTGCCCCCAATCTATTGATGGACGGCCGCCCGAGAAGGTTGTTATAAGAGGTATTGGCATCTATCACCAAATACCGAATCTTGATGGTTTTACTTGTCTTACCCTCGTCGAACGTGGTATAGAGCTCAATATAGCCCTCGATGCCCACTCTTTCATTAGAGAAACCAACAACTTGATCATCGTACAACTTCATCTCCTCCTTCGCCATTCTCATCTTCTTGAACGTTTTCCAATAGAGGATGTCCACCGAACTCCCTTGGTCCACCAACATTTTCATGATGGAGAAGTTGTCAATATCAACTGTTATAACCATGGGGTCGTTCTGTGAAGGGTCGAAAACCTTGAATTCCTCATCGGTGAAGGTGATAGGTGGCATCCTCGGTCAAAAAGAGATGGTGTTCACCTGTTGCACCGCTCTCAGATGCTTCTTTCTTGCCGTGTTGGAGCTACCTCCCCCAGCGAAGCCCCGACAATGGTATTTATGACCTCTCGACTACCCTTTCCTCCACCTCCTTCCTTTCTTGGAGGCTCCTCCTGCCTCGGTCGATGCTCTAGTCGGTGATCGTCTTCTCTCGTCCATCGAGGGGTGTAATCCCTCCGCCCGACTATCTCCTCCCTTCTTGGAGGAGACCGCTTTGAACCTCTGCTCCCCTGCACAAACTGACGGAGATGCCCGGCCTGGATAAGTTCCTCGATCATATCCTAGAGCGTCTAACACTCCTCGGTAATGAGCCCATTGTTCCTGTGGTACCAGTATCTGCGTGACCGGTCGACATTAATACAACACAAGTAGCTATGAAGATGACCAAGGAAACAAAAGACAAAGCACATGGTGAACAGTCATCTCAACGACCAATTCATAACCCTACCAAGTATCACATGGACCTCACCAGAGGAGCTGAGCATAAACCATCACACCAACTATTCTTCCTTTTGGTCTTCTTATAAGATACAAATATGTTGTAAATAATTTTGGGCTTTCTTTAGGGGTCCAAATAGCAAATATAGGCTAAAATAAGGTACCTTTAGCATAATAGGGGGTGTGGGTAGCATTTTAGCTTGTTCCTAGCTCTTTTGGGAGGCATTTTGACATAGTTTCTAGAAGGACAAGCCTAGGATACAGGTTTGACTTAGTCAAACCCTAAGGCTCCCCATTTTTTCCCTTTTCCCATTCTACCCCTTTAGCTTATTCTCCAAGGCTCCTTCACCTATAAATAGGAGGCCTACCTAGTGTACTTGACAAGTTGAAATTAATAGAAGAAGAGTTACTCTGCACAACTGTATGCTTCTGACATTGCTCACATTGTTGTGCGTGCTTCACGAAAACCTCCTTCAGGGTTGGCCAGTAGTACCTTGCTCAAACGACCTTTAATGAGAGGGCTCTTCCTCCTACATGACTCCCACAAATGCCTTCATGAAGTTCTCTCATGATGCGGGTACACTGATCCCTACTTACGCAAGTGAGGATGGGGTGCGTATAACCGTGATGGAACAACTTTCCATCCACCAGAGTATACCTTCCCGCATTCCTCTTGATTTCCTTCGCCTCCATAGGTTCTACAGGGAGAAATCCATCAGCTAGGTAGCGTTGGTACGGAGTTATCCAGGTCTCCACAACGTTGACCTGCAGAACCTCCAGAGACTCTTCTTCTACTATGCCATAGGTGGTTATCCTGGGCACCTTTAGGGTCTCCTATGTCAACGATCGGTTCCTTCTCCCTTGTTCCAAGCTCATCCTCAAGACTTCTACGTGGTTGACTTGTGTTATCCTATCTACAGTGGTCCTAGGTGACCGACCTTTACCGACCACCCTTCCCCGAGCTTGCCAGCTTGGATAGCAAGTCTGCTCGGAAATTTTGTTCTCTTGGAACATGGAGAAAGTTGCTTTCAGAAACATAACATACCTGTGGTACGAGGCCAATTGTGGATCTTTGGTCTGGTACTCACCTGTGACCTGCCCAAAAACCAACAATGAGTCACTCTTCACCAACAAGCTCTGGGCACCCAACTCCTTAGCCAACAACATCCCAACTATCAAGGCTTCGTATTCGGCTTGGTTGTTGCTAGCTTTGAAGACAAATCTCAGGGCCTTCTCAATTAATAACTCACTCGGTCCTTCAAGAATTACACCAGCACCGCTCCCTTGTTGGTTTGAATATTCGTCCATTAAAAGAACCCATTGGAAGTCATTACCATCTGGCTGAATGCCTTCCGATAATAGTTCTGCCACAAAATCAACATACATTTCACCCTTGATAGGCCCTCGGGGTTCATACTCCACCTCAAACTCAGAGAACTCGACTGCCCAACGCACCATCCGACCTGCTATGTCGGGTTTCTGAAGGACCTTGTGGATGGGTAGATCAGTCATCAATATTACAGTAAAATTATGAAGTAGTGGCAGAGCCATCAAGCTGCGAATACCACCGCCAAGGCGGCTTTTTCAATAGCCTGATACCGCTTCTATGGCCCTTGCATCACTTTGCTCACAAAGTAGATGGGCTTCTGGACCCTGTCTTGCTCTTGCATAATGACCGAGCTGATTGCCCGATCTGTGACTGCAAAGTAAAGACGAAGGGGAGTATCTGACAGCGGCTTACAAAGGGCAGGTGGGCTGGCCAAGTACTCCTTCAACCTGATGAAGGCCTCTTCACACTCGCAAGTCCATATAAAACAATTATTCTTCTTCAAACATTGGAAATAAATGTAGCCCTTATCTCCGCTAGTTGACAAGAATCGAGACAAGGCAGCCATTCGTCTAGTCAATTGTTGGACCTCCTTCACACTAACAGGGCTCCTCATTCCTATGATCGCTACACACTTGTCTAGGTTTGCGTTTATACCCCGCTTAGTGAGCAAAAACCCAAGGAACTTCCCTAATTCCACCCAAAATACACATTTTTATGGGTTCAGCTTCAAGTTGTACTTTGCTATCATGGTCAACAACTCTTCCAAATCAGCGATGTGTTGATCCTTCTCTTCTGAGGTGATGACCATGTCGTCCATATACGCCTGCACATTCTGCCCAATCATTGGGGCGAGAATTCTATCCATCAACCTCTGATAGGTGGCACCAACATTCTTGAGGCCAAAGGGCATGACCTTATAGCAGTAGCTGGAGAGCTCGGTCATGAAGGCGATCTTGCTCTCATCTCGGGGGTTCATACGGATATGATTGTACCTTGACAAAGCATCTAGGAAACTCAGCAGCCGACAACTTGAGGGATTGTCCACCAAGGAATCTATGCTCGACAGCGGGTAAGAGTTGAGACAGACCTTGTTTAAGTTAGTGAAGTCGACACACATCCTCCACTTCCCATTAGCCTTTTGTACCAATACCACGTTAGCCAACCACTCAGAATATTGGATTTCTCTTAAGTGGCAAGCATTCAGAAGCTTCTGCGTTTCTTCTCTGATGATTAGACGTATTTCCTCATTAAATTTCCTCCTTCTCTGCACTACTGGTCTGACCTTCTCGTCCATAGTGAGCCTATGATATAAGAAATTTGGGTTTATCCCGGGCATGTCCGCGGATGACCAAGCGAAAGCATCCATGTGCTTTAATATTACCTCAGTTATCTTGTCTTCCAACTCTTGACATATCGACGTGCCGAGCTTGAACTTTTTGCCTCCTATTTCTTTTTCCTGAACCTCACCAGCAGATCCAGGTTGTCTATCGTTGGCAACTTCAACTTGCATGATCTCCTATGGCTCTCCCGCTTGAACAGTGATGGAGCACACTCCCCTGCTACTCCTCAAGCTGCTCTCAAAGCACTTCCTTGTCGCCTTCTGATCATACTTGATGGTGATCACTCATCCATCAAGGGAGGGCAACTTCATCTTCATGTGCCTCGTTGAGGACACCACACCTAACTTGTTCAAAGAGGGTCTTCGCAAAATCAAATTATAGGCCGAGACAACATTAACTACAATGTACCTGATGTTAATCGTCGAGCCGAGGTGCCATCTAAAAAAGTCGTCCTTAACTCAACATGTCCATGTACTTCCACCTGATCTCCCGCAAAGCCAAACCAACAACCATCATATGGCCTTAACTAGTAAGGAGACAACTATAAATGATTGAATGTCAACTAGAACATCACATCAGTTGAGCTTCCTTGGTTGATGAGAACTCGGTGTACTTTCCTTCCAACAATGATGATGAATATCACCACTGGATCATCTTCATGAGAGATCACGTCCTCTAAGTCAGAGCTTGTAAAGTAGAGGTCGAGCTTTGGTGGTTGGTCAAGTCTCCTCGCCTTTACTGTCGTCACTTCTCTTGCGTATCTCTTACGCTGAGAGGCAGTGCACCCTCCTCCCGAGAATCCTCCCGAGATGGTATTTAGCTCGCCAAGGACTGGTACCTCATGCACTTGGTCCCTGGGAGCAACCTCTTCCTTCGACCCTTCTAGGTCCTCCTCCAGATATTCCTTCAAGAATTTGTCCATCACCAAACCTGCCAATTGATAGCCCAAAGCTATACATCGCTCCACGTCATGCCTAAATCCCTTGTGGAATTCGCACCAGGCATCCTTTCGTTGTCCCATATTCCTGTCAGACTTCAGGGGGAACTTCAGCTTCTCCACCACCTCTAATATACCTAGTAATTCCTTGTAAGACATTCGAAACTTGGGTCAAAATGCCAAATTTTCTCGAGCCTTCGCCTTGGACACGTTCTTCTTGTTTGGGAATGGTGCACGCCTCGAGTTCGTCTTCTTCTTGGTCGTGGCTTCGTTGACCCTCAGAGGTCGGGATCGACTACCTCTCTGGGCTTGATCTGCCTTGGATATGTGTTGTTGTGTTTCACAGATACTGCCTCCTCCGCATTAATGTGGGTGACAGCTCGACGTCGTATTTCAACAAATGTCACTGTTAGATTCTTGATTAGTTAGTCACTGAATGGCCTTGCCATGACTCCCTGCTCGAAGGCGTGGACCATCAGGGGTTTGTCGTGGGTCTGGAGCTTCACTGTGAACGCCCAAAACCTGTTCAAATAATTTTTCAGAGACTCACATTGTCTCTGCTTCACGTTGAATAGATCAAATGAGATCGGGGGTTTGGTCTGGTTGACGGAGAATTGTTCCCTGAACAACTCGGAAAATTGGTCGAATGAGGTGATGTGGCCGTCAAGAAGGCAACTAAACCATTGCAAGGTTGTACCTGTGAACTACCCATGAATATCTTGCAATGGATAGCATTTGTTCCTCCATAAATGATCATCTGGGCGTTGAACACTGAAAGATGATCCACTCCTGCTTTCGCCTGTACTGGCCTCTTGGAGAGCTTTCACAGTATCCATAAGTTGTTGTAGGGTGGGGGCATCATTCCCTTCAGGTCCCAGCGGTACTTGCCTAGTGTTCTTCATATCTTTGGAAAACTCACACACAACTGTGGATGAAATCAAGTTTTATTGGGCCCCACGGTAGACACCAAATATTCTCGCCGGTGGACTTTGTTGTCGGTTGACTCTGGTGACAAGCTTTAACTCTTATCTGTCTCTTCTAGAATTGATTATACGCCTTGTTGCACTGGAACGTGGCTCCGTTTGAAATAGAGGGGGCCCTACCTGTTGATTACACTCTGACGATCAAGTCAGAAAGGGCTTACTAACATTTAAGAAGTATTCGTTTCATACTCAGAAACAACGTACCTTTACTTGGGCCCTAAAACCCCTTTTAAAGCTTACCTCTTGTAACAACCTTTTGTCATGAGAATATAATCTCAACTGAAAGGATACATAATAAGAAACCATTCAGTTCAGGGGTGCCTTCTCTCTAGGTGCTACAACAAAAAAGGAATCTTATCTCTAATGAGAGCATAAAATAATAACAAAACAACCACCTGCTAGCAGGGCTCCATCTTGGGCGTCAACAACAGGGAGACATTCTGCTTAGGCAAGCACTCTACTCATGGTGCAACTTTATCCTTTACCATACATGCAACTTAATCTCAATGTGCCCTAGAACACACATACTTAGATTAAAAGAAAACATTTACTTGACCTAGCCACCACATGCACTGTACGTACCCCTAGGTTCAAAAATACCCTTATACTAACGTATAAAAAGGTTATTTTAATTACGTTTCAACAGGCTTACAAACAAAACTAGGCTTAACACATGACCCACCTTATAAGCCTAACAGCCGAGCTAACCTACCTACCCCATGCACCAAGTTTCAACCACTGAGCACTGAGCCTTGGATGTTCTGTCAAGTTTTGCTTTTTCCTATGAGATAAAGATATCCTCCAAGGTCTTTTTATTAGGAGTTAGGATTTGAACTTAGGACCAAGTACAAAGTATCTGTTAGAATGCATGGCTTTAAACTTGAGGGGGGTGAATTGTTTAAAGCAGATTTTCGCAAACTTTGGAAACAAGAATGAATTTATCTTAGGAAACAATTGATAAGAAATTCAGTTTACCAAAAAACAGCAAACAAAACAGCAGTACCAGAAAAACAATCGATTGTTTATACCAGTAAACAACAAAAAAAACTGAATTTAAAGAGATAGGGATAGAGAGACTGTACACAGATGTTTATGCTGGTTCACTCCAAACCCAAAGCTACATCCAGTTTTCTCAGAAACCCTGAGGAAATCCACTAAGCAATCACAACTTGATCACTTACACAACAACCAAGAGAATGACCTTGAACACCTCAAGACACACACTCTCCTTGGCCAACACACCAACATTAAGATTGTTGATCTTGATCCCCTCAAGAACACACAGCCAATCTCAGCAAACACAAAAATGAAACTTGTTTCACAAAGTACAAGGATTAAACTTGTTACAAAAGATAATCTGAAATCAATACGAGAAGAATCCTATTCCACAACTTTGATCAATCACAAACTTTCAGCAATCTCAGCTTCTTTGAAAAACTCTTAGCAAAAACTTGTCAAAGATTAATTGTCAAATCTGTTTTTCTGAATTTATTCAAAGATGTAGTTTGTTATCAAATCTTAACAAACTCTTAAATTGCATTAAAAGATTGGTCAAAGCATTTAATGACTGGAGCGTAAGCAGTTAAATCATTTAAAGATCAGTCAAAGATAAAACAGTTTTTCTGTTATGGTCCCAAAACAAACAATCGGTTGTTTCTTCGAATCAATCGGTTGTTTTGGTTCTTAACAGTTCAACCATTTTAAAAACAGTTTTCAATCTTTTTCTCAAAACATCTAAGTATAAACAATCGGTTGTTTCGACAAAACAATCGGTTGTTTTAACTTAGTTTGAAAACATTTTACTTTCACCAAGATTGAGATGTTTATGTTTTAGATTCGATCAAGGGATGGATTACAATACTCAAACTACCCACAGAACTATACTAAACCAGCACAGCAACACCAAGCACAACAAAGGCTTCATCATCCTTCAAAGGGTTTGGATTCTTCAAAGCTTGAACACCACTTGGTTCAACAATCTCCCCCTATTTGATGAAGACAAATCCCTGATGCTTGTGTTGTACCTGATTGAATCTGAAGCAGTTCCTGCAAGATACAGTTTTAAGAAAAACATAGAACTTCTAATATTTGGTTAGTATAGATAAACAGTAATAGAATTCAAAGCAAAATATCAGAAAATATTACTCATCCAAACTGTTTTAACAACTAAAAAAAAACAGAAACTTAAACACAACATATAAATCTCCCCCTATTTGTCTTCACAAATAGACAAAAGAAGAGATAAAACAAGAGATAATTGTTTTGATTACATCAGAATTAAAACAGCAACAGCAGAAGAGAAGAAAAATTGAAAAACTGATATAACACCTAAAAACAATTGATTGTTTCGATGCACCAATCGGTTGTTTTTCCTTCATTCTTCATCATCAGCAAACTGAAGATCAAAGATTTGGTTTTGGACAGCCTCAATCTGTTCATCCAAAGACATGAAGCGTACATCCATGTTGTTGAACCTGTTATCAATGTTCTGGAAGTTGCTTACACACAGATCATGAAGATTCCTTTGGTTCTACCCAAAACTATCAAGCCTATTGACCATGTATCTTTCAAAAGAAGACATGGTTGGCATTCCATCTTCCTGATTTCTAGCACCAGCACTAGGTCCAGCATTTTGATAATTTTCAGGTGGATCTTCATGTTGAACATCCATATCAGCAGGTTCATCTTGTTCAAGATCAGCAGCAACACTAGTTGAGGCATCATGGTCACCATATTTGCTAATCCATTTTCCACCTACTTTGGTAAAACCCATTTTGCTGAGTGATCCATTGTTCAACTCTTGAGTTGACTTGACCAACTCAGATGTTTCATCTTCAAGGTTCACTTCAAAATAGAGTAGAAATTTAGATACTAAAACAGCATATGGATAGTGATAGTCACTTAACCTCGTAGCCTTTTGCATGTGCTCTTTGATGATGTGGATCCAATTAATTTTGATCTTCTTCATGATACAGAAAATATATACCAGATCTTCCTCAGTAAGAACAAAATGATTACTCCCCCTTGGAGTTAGAATCCAAGTCACAATGAGAGCAAGCAATCTTTCATCAAGTCTTAGACCTCCAATCGAGCATGTTCTCACTTGAGCATGTTGATTCTTCAAGCAACTTTTGTAATATTGGATTTTGTTAAAATCCTCCACTACACCAAGATTTCATTTGTTGATTCTAAGACCAGAGAACTTTAGACCAGCAACAGCAGTCCATACTTCATGAGTTATCTCCATTTCTACACCTTTCACATTAGAAACTAGATTGTTTCCCTCAAACTTTAGGTTTGTGTAGAACACCCTCACCAAATTTGGGTAGATGTTTCCCTTCATCTCCAGGAACTTTCTGAGAGATTGATCTTTGAGCAGCCTCCTTACATTATCAAGCTTTTGGCTTTTCAGCCAATCAAAGCACACAACCTTGGGGTTGTTTATCACTTTGGTGCTTGTTTCAAACCTATACCTCTCAATAAGATCATTTTCTCCATAAAACCAGCCTTCTAGCCTTCCTCCAGACCTTGCAGCTCTGGTTTTGACTTTCTTTGAGGTGGGAGGAGTTGATTCCATAATGGCACAGAAAGAAAAACAGAGAAGAGCTCACTTCACATATTTTTGCAAGAGATGTTGCAATTGGTTGTTCTTGTTGGAAGAGATCAGCTGCACCAGATTTTATAGCAGAAAAAGAATTTTTAATTTGAATTCAATTTCATTAGTGGGTACCTGATTTTTCAGAAAGAGAAGACTTGACCCTGCCCTGCACAGAAAACGTCAGAAAAAGCTGAAAAACACATGGTCTTCACTTGTGATTTTTGACTAGTCATTAAGGCTCTTTAATTTCCAAGATTTTGGAATATTTTCCTTTATGACAGTTGTAACTTCTCTCTAAACGTGATCAGCTTTCAACACAGATTATTTGACCAAGATTCTCTCTTTGAATTGATTTGCAATGGATAGAAATTCAAAATATCAATTAAAAGGATTTCTTCACAGTGCTGTCAGACCCAAAACAATCGGTTGTTTCGAAGAAACAATCGATTGTTTTTCTGTAATAGTTAAAACTGAATTTGAATTTTAACCATGAGCAGAAAGAGTTCAAGGTAGATGACATTAAGCATATTAAGAAGAGTTTTAACCATGAGAAAGAACTTTAAAATAGAAATTAATATAAAGGAAAGTCATATCCTTATGTTAATTCTTCAATGAGCTATGTGCTTTATGATCAAGAAGCCTCTATTCACTGTTGAGGTCTTGTGCATAGCATTGATTCAGCTTCAATGACTGTCTTTTTCTTCATGAACCTGATCAGATGACTCAGTCCCTCCTTTTTCTTTTAGTTTTTCTGCAAAAAAATATTTCAAGCAACAAGATTTGGTCCCCTTACAAATTTGGGTCCTTTTGACTTTTCTTTGCTGTTAGAAACCTCACATCCCTTAGGAATCCATTTCATAAAACCTCTTGGAACAAAATATTTCCTTATTTTGCAGAACCTAACAGAGTGACCTTTCTTCATGCAGTAAAAGCATGTAACAACCGGTTGTTTCGTCTTAACAATCGGTTGTTTTTCTGGCTTTCTTGAAAACTTTTTGAAAACTTATCTTGTTTGTTTTGTAGATTAAAGCCTAAACCAGCCCTTCCAAAAACACAGTTTTGAGATACCAAGACATTCTCAAAGTTAGATTTTCCTTTAGAAAGCTTATCCACAGTACTTACAAGATAGTGCACTTTCTTTTCAAGGTTTTCAAAATTTTCACAAATAAGAGTATCACACTTGCAAGAAGAGTTTTTGAAATGTATTTCTAATTTTTCAAAATCATTTTTTGCTTTTTTCAGATCTTCTTCAAGTGATTTAACTCTCTTTTCAAGCCAACTGTTAAGATCTTTCAATCGATTGTTTGAAAGAACCAATCTATTAGCTTCATCATGTGTTCCTTGAAAAGCTTCAAGTAATTCACTGTAATTTTGTTCATTTAAGGAAGCACATGAACTTACCTCACTTGAGCTGCAAGATTCATCATCATTTTCAGCTACCAAGCAGATGTTTACTTTCTCATCTTCACTTGATGAAGAACTTGATGATGATATCTCATTTTCATCCCAAGCTATGTAGGCTCTTTTTGTCTTGCCTTTCTTTTCCTTCTAGCTAGACTTTTTCTCCTTGCTCTTGTTTGGACAATCTGCCTTTATATGACCTTGCTCACCACAACCAAAACAAGTATAGTTATTGGAATTAAAATCATTTGATTTCTTGTTTCCATACCTATCTTTGTTGTTGTCTTTGTTGTGGTTTCTCTTTAGGAATTTGCTTAACTTTCTTGATAGCAAGCTAAGGTTTTCCTCATCACTTTCATCACTAGAATCTTGTTTCCCTTTGTGCTTGGATGCTTTTAAGGCTATGCTCCTTGTGTGCTTATCTTCACTCTCTTGAACATTGAGTCTATTCATCTCTAACTCATGTTCCCTAAGCTTTCCAAACAAAGAAGCAACACTTAATGATGTTAGATCTTTAGATTCGGAAATGGCAGTCACCTTGGGTTGCCATACTCTATCAAGACATTTCAAGATCTTGATGTTCAGCTCTTCTTTATCAAAGGTCTTGTCAAGGCTAATAAGGTGATTGATGATGTGCGTGAATCTTTTCTGCACCTCAGCAATTGTTTCTCCTTTAAGCATTCTAAACATCTCATACTCTTGTATTAGAGCATGCTTTCTAGCCCTCTTCACCTCATTTGTTCCTTCATGAGTGACTTCCAAGGTGTCCCACATTTCTTTTGATGATTTGCATTGCGAGACCTTGAAAAACTCATCAGAATTTAAAGCAGAGGTTATAATATTTTTGGCAATGCAATCAAATTTGGCCTTTTTGCTTTCTGCATCAGTCCATTGAGACCATGGCTTCTCAATGACAGAACCATATTTTTCAAACTTTGGGACAAATGGACCATTTTCAATTGCATCCCAAATTCCTTTGTCAAGTGATTCCATAAATATTTTCATTCTCACTTTCCAAAATTGGTAGTTCAAATCACAAAACAGAGGTAGTCTGTTAGTTGAAGCACCTTCCCCAAAAGGTAGTCTATCAGCCATAAAAAAAAATTTAGGATCAACTTGAATAAATTTCAAGAACCAAGCTCTTGATGCCAATTGTTAGAATGGATGGCTTTAAACTAGAGGGGGGTGAATTGTTTAAAGCAGATTTTCGCAAACTTTGGAAACAAGAATGAATTTATCTCAGGAAACAATTGATAAGAAATTCAGTTTACCAAAAACAGCAGTACCAGAAAAACAATCGGTTGTTTCACAGAAACAATCGGTTGTTTATACCAGTAAACAATAAACAAAACTGAATTTAAAGAGATAGGGATAGAGAGAGTGTACACAGATGTTTATATTGGTTCACTCCAAACCCAGAGTTACATCCAATATTCTCAGAAACCCTGAGGAAATCCACTAAGCACTCACAACTTGATCACTTACACAACAACCAAGAGAATGACCTTGAACACCTCAAGGCACACACTCTCCTTGGCCAACACACCAACACTAAGATTGTTGATCTTGATCCCCTCAAGAACACACAGCCAATCTCAGCAAACACAGAAACGAAACTTGTTTCACAAAGTACAAGGATTAAACTTGTTACAGAAGATAATCTGAAATCAATACAAGCATAATCATATTCCACAACTTTGATCAATCACAAACTTTCAGCAATCTAAGCTTCTTTGAAAAACTCTTAGCAAAAACTTGTCAAAGATTAATTGTCAAATCTGTTTTTTTGAATTTATTCAAAGATGTAGTTTGTTATCAAATCTTAACAAACTCTTAAATTGCATTAAAAGATTGGTCAAAGCATTTAATGACTGGAGCGTAAGCAGTTAAATCATTTAAAGATCAGTCAAAGATAAAACAGTTTTTCTGCTATGGTCCGAAAACAAACAATCGGTTATTTCTTCGAATCAATCGATTGTTTTGGTTATTAACAGTTCAACCATTTTCAAAACAGTTTTCAATCCTTTTCTCAAAACATCTAAGTATAAACAATCGATTGTTTCGACAAAACAATCGGTTGTTTTAACTTAGTTTGAAAACATTTTACTTTCACAAAGATTGAGATGCTTATGCTTTAGATTCGATCAAGGGGTGGATTACAATACTCAAACTACCCCAGAACTATACTAAACCAGCACAGCAACACTGATGGAGATCAAGATCAAGAAGAAATAGAAGCCAACAATCAAGGACAAGAGGTGGTAGAGGCCTAAGTTGAAGACGCTCAAAGAGTCATTAGCCCACCTCATAGGCTTACAAGAAGCAAATTTAAGGAATTAGGAAATAGTGGAACATTGTTTTCTCTTTTTATAGTTTCTTGTGTATTAAAAGGTGCTTAGAGGGAAACATTGGACACCTCTTTTGTAAAAGCATCTTTAGGCTTTCGTTTAGGAAATTCTAGAAGCTTGGGAGTGAGCTTAGTAGGGTGGGCGTGAGCTTAAGAGCCTTTTGGGTAGCTTAGGGAATAAGCTATGTAAATGACCGGCCCTTGCTCCTATAAAAGGAGGGCTTAGGTCCTTCATAATTCAGATTTGAGAAATTGATATAGCAAAACTCTCCCAAATTGGTGATAGAGTGTGTGAGATCTTGTCTTCTCCTCTTCCTTGTCTCATCTTGAGTGCCTTGGTTCTCTCAAGTGGCGGCATTGCTCACTTATCTTGGAGCCTTCACACTTCAAGTGGCGTGACCATCAACCAAGCTCTTCATTCTCATAAGTTCCTCTCTTATCTATCCTTTCATTTCATTTCCATGTTCATACGAAGCTTAAACATGTCTTAGGTTCCTTGTTTTGCAAGTTCATTCGGTGCTTTAGCTTAATTCTAGTTTTGGTTCGGTTCTTCTTCATTTCTTCTTATTTTGTTCGGTGCATTTCAGTTTACAAGCTTTTTAATCGATGCTTTTGTATTCTTACCTCTTTTAATCGGTTCAATTGGCAAGAAATGGATCTTCCATGTGAGTTTGGTGTTTGGTGCAAGTTTTGGTGAGTTCTTGAAACATAGAATATTGATCCAATTCTATTAAAAGTGCCTATTCATTCTCCAACTCAAGTTGATTCCATAAGATGTCAAAGAATCATCTATATCTAGCTATTGGAATCATATCATGTGGTATCTAGAGTTTACGTTTGTTCTTGTTTAATTTTGAGTTGTGTTGCACTTTTAATTCAAGAGCTCTATAATTCTTGTTGTTTATCTTTCTGTTTTTAGGCTTAATTTTGAGTTTCATTGTTGTTTACTTAATTGTGCCTATCATGTGTTTGTGTCTTTTCCCTTTTGAATCCATACAAGTTTTGTCATAGTCATGTTTTTCCTAGAATGTCATCACTTCTTGTAGTCCTTTTATTGTATTTTTTGTTTCTTGCTTTTGTGTAATACAGTTTTTTTTTCTGAACTTGATTCTTGATCCTTTGTGCATTTTCTTTTTAGTATTGAGTTCATACTTGTATTTTAGACCTATAGAAGTTCCTATACATCATTTCCATTATGTCTTTACTAGTTCTTAATTCTGTTTTTCATTCCTATTAAGGATTCCTCTGTTTTTCAGAAATTGTGCTTACTGTTTTGATTTATTGCAATTGATTTACTCACTGGAAATTTCTGAAATTCTGGATTTGTGTTCTTTAAAGTGTTATAAAAGAGTAGAAAAAAGAAGTACTTCAAAATTCAAAGTACCAAAAAAATGATAAATCAAAAACAAAAATTGTGTAATTCTGCCGAAAAAAAATACGGTAATCTGGCAGCAATTTTAGAAAATTTATCTCAATTAATTGGCTTACTTTTTTTAAGTTATTTCAGGGCCATTGTTGAGCTAAGATCTTGAAATTTCTATGGTTACAATTTCATAATCCAGTTCGCCTTATATCATTCCAGATAAATCGATAAACATCAAGCACAGTTTGCATAAAAAAAAAATTCAGTAGTTCTGTTTTTTGTTTTCTTCATCTACTCTAGTGCTTTTCTTTAGGTATCTTTTGTGTACCTTCTTTTTCATTGAGTACCTTATTTTCTTACTTGTCCTTTTTTCATTAATCTTTGAGTTTGTCATATATCCAGTATTCCTTTTGTTATAGCCTTTTATTGTTTACACCTTTTCTTGTTTGTCTTTCATTGATTCATTGGTTTTGTGGTGATTTGCTTTGAGATTGTGTGCTCTTGCTTTGACATCTTTCATTTGAGAATACTAAAGGCCTCAAGATCAGATTGGTAAAGAGGAGTATTCTTTCTTTGGAGTGATTTAAGTGACACTTCACTTCGGCATCTTGCTCCAATTTCTTTTTGCTAACCTTGATTTCTTAACATTGTTTTCTGTTTTGTTTGCTGTTTTATTTTATAAATGGCTTCATATTCTAGCAGTGATGCTTACAAACAGCACTCTCCTAGTAAAGCTTTTCTTCTTGGTGAATTAAAAGAAGCAAAACAAACCATTACTCTCCGAGATGAAGCTATTAGACGGTTGGAGGAAAAATTGCAAAGAGTTGAAATGAAGCAACCTAGGTCCTCTCATTCTATCCATGGAGAGCGTCATTCTCATAGACCTTCATCTAGAGGCTCTTCCAATGATCATGACCGTGAAGTGGAACATAGAAGAAGGAGACCTCATCCCCACTTTCATGGATATAGACCTCATGCTTATGGAGATAGACATCACCGTGAAGATGGCCACTACCAAGACGCCAAGGCTAAGCTTCCTTTGGTCAAAATTCCTAGTTTCAATGGGGATAGTGATCCTAATGTGTACCTAGATTGGGAGGCTAAATGTGAACAAATTTTTGAGATCCATGAGGTCCATGATGACCACAAATTTAAGCTAGCCACCTTAGAGTTTAGTGATTATGCCATGAAATGGTGGCATAGTGTTGTAAAGGACATTATCTATCACAAGGGTCCTCCTGTGGACTCTTGGAACTCTTTAAAGGATCAAATGCACCTTAGATTTGTGCCACCACACTTTAGGAAAGACCTCATGTTGAGACTCCAACGTTTTCAACAAGGCACGCTAAGTGTGGATGCTTATTTCAAAGAATTAGAAATGCTTTTGCTTAAGGTAGATATGCGTGAGAGTGAGGAAGCTATGATAGCTAGGTTTGTGAGTGGTCTAAGGAAGGATATTCAAGATATTGTTGAGCTTCAAGAGTATTCATCATTGGGTTCTTTGGTTCATCTTGCAATGAAGGTGGAAGCCCAACTTGCTAAGAAAAATACTTTCAAAAATGCTCCCAATGATGGTTACTACAACAATTCTTGGAAGAACAAAAAGTCTTTTTCTAAATTTCCTTCTAAAGATTCTTCTTTCAAACCAAAGGAATCTAAGCCTTCTACTTCTATGCCTAAATCACCAACTAAATCGTCTAGTAAGAAATGCTTTAAGTGTATGGGTTATGGTCACATTGCGGCTAATTGTCCTTCTAAAAGGAATATGTTTGTGCATAATGGCATTGTTATGAGTGAGCATGATTCGGATTCACCTAGGCATTCTTCACATTCTAGAGCATCTAGTGAGAATGAGAGTGAAAGTCCACTTGAAGGAGATTTGTTAGTTGTGAGAAGACTTCTTGGACAAGTTTCACAACCTTTTGATGAAAGTCAAAGGGAAAATATTTTCCATACAAGATGTCTTATTCAAAACAACATTTGTTCCTTAATAGTGGATGGGGGTAGTTGTGCTAATGTGGCTAGTACAAGAGTGGTAGATAAGCTTGGATTGCCTACTATCTCTCATACAAAGCCCTACAAATTGCAATGGCTTAGTGAAGTAGGCGAAATTATTGTGAATAAGCAAGTCCTCATCCATTTCTCTATTGGAAAATACAAAGATGAGGTATTATGTGATGTTGTGCCCATGGAAGCAACACATGTTCTTTTGGGAAGGCCTTGGCAATATGATAGAAAAAAATTTCATGATGGCTTTAGCAACAAACTTTCTTTTGATTTCCATGGTCACAAGGTTACTTTGAAATCACTCTCTCCAAGAGAAGTCCATGAGGACCAAATTCTTATGAAGAAAAAGAGGGAGAGTGAGAAAGAAAATAGTCCTAAGCCTACACTTCTTGTGTCTAGGCATGAGGTCCAAAGGGAGATAGTGGCTCACAATCCTATATTTTTAGCTATCCCTAAGTTAGAACCACTTGTTGATAGTCCTCATTGCTTGGATAATTTGGTAAAGGAGTTTCAAGATGTGTTTCAAGATCCTCCAAAAGGCCTTCCACCTTTGAGAGGGATTGAGCACCAAATTGATTTGATTCCGGACTCTTCTTTACCTAATCGTCCGGCCTATAGGACCAATCCAAGTGAGACCAAGGAAATTCACCAACAAATAGAGGCTTTAATTGAAAAAGGTTGGGTCCAAGATAGAATGAGCCCTTGTGCTATGCCTATTGTACCGCCCGGGTGGTAGGATGTGATGACGTGGCATCCTGCTACAGTGTAGGCGTGTTGACAAGGCGCCAGGTTGGCAGATGGGAAGGAAGTCGGGAGGCACGTGTAGTCGCCAGTTGTTAAGTTGGCGTGTTCCGATTTCCAGATTACCAAAATAGGCGATCGCCAGGTTGAAGATCAAGTCGCCAGATGTAGACCCAGGCGACCAAGCAGTCGGAGATCGCCAGAACAAGCACATCGCCGAAGATGAAGGAGAAGCAGATTATGAAGGCGGCCGGCGAGACCACAGGGAAGGTGTATGAAGGCCCTAACTCGCCAGTTCCAGTAGAGATCGCACTCCTAAGTTAGCTATGCACTGGGCAGTACCATGCATAAGTAACTTAGCCAAAATAAGATTAGAAGCAGCGCCAAGTCAGGGAGCCTCCAGATGATGGCACGTGTACAGTTGGATACGAGCCACGTGTCCAAGTCTGTAACTGCCAGGAGAGAGAAAACCACCAGGTATATAAGAGTTCTTAACAGACTTTCTGAGGTACGCACGTTCAGTTCATACACTTTACGCTTGCGAGTGAGAGAGGATTTGCACGGTTCTCGTTCTTAGTATTTGGTGATACCGTCACTGACTTGAGCGTCGGAGTGCGATCGCCGCAGCGGCGCCGTATCGTTTCTTTGCAGGTTCTTGAGATAGATCCCGAGGAGGAGCGGAGGTGAGAAGCGGTGCGCACGTCGATCCTTTGACGAGGCATTCTCCAGCGCTCCGGTCAACAGGCAGGATCATCAGGCGCCCACCGTGGGGCCGTGTAAAGCTTGCTCCCATCCACAGCGTGAGTTGGTGGAAGTTTTCGAGGTTTTCGGCGTGGTTGTGTGCTGGTGCAACCGTCGTTTGCAGTTTCTTTGAGTTTCGTTCGGTGAATTTGCATTTGAACCGTTCGTCTGGCTTTTCAATCGGTGGAGTGAGGTTTTTCGTTGCTTGCGTGCAATCTGTTTGGCGGAAATTCGAGTTCTCTCGTTTGTTTGGCTGTTCGCGGGGAAACGGTGGTCTTTCGGTAAAGTTGTGGTTTCTTCGAAGGTTTGCGGTGTTCTTGAGTTCTTGCGCAGTTTCTTGAGTTTTCTCCGGTTGATCGCTGATTCGATCGTGGTTGAAGTGTTGTTTGCTGTATTCCTGTGGTTCGCTGAAGTTAATGAGAAAAATGAGAAGCAATCGTTCCAGTCCCGTGGCGCCTGTCGCAGCTGAAGGCGACGCCGCCATGACCATGGCGCAGATGGCAGAGATGATGCGCTCGTTGCAGGCAACTGTGGAAGCCTCGCGCGTAGAGCAGGCGAGGATACATGAGGACCTGGTCGCCTCTCGCGCCAGGAATGAAGAGCTCAGCAAGGTAACTGAGGAGCTGCGTCGAGCTCTTCAGGAGCAGCAGGGACGTTCTTCTGCTGAAGAGGTGGCACCGTCGACGCCACCTCGTGTTTTCCCAATGCCTTTTGTTCAGGCGGTTACCGACACGCCAATTCCCACGAGCGTGGTTCCGGTTAAAGCTGTTTTTACCGGCGTGGAGGACCCAGAGGCTCATCTGACCACGTTCCACACGCAGATGATGCTGTCGGGAGGGTCAGACGCCGTCTACTGCAAGATGTTCGTGAGTACGCTCCAGGGGACGGCGATGGAGTGGTTTGTGAGCCTGCCTAATGGCCACATAACCAATTTTCAACAATTCTCGAAAATCTTTGTCGAGCAGTACATTGTGAATAAGGCACCGCCCAGGGTGTCCTATGATCTGTTTGATATAAGGCAGTACCATGGGGAGTCCCTCAGAGACTACCTCAATCGCTTCGGAGCGCAGATGGTCAGATCGCCGGCCAAGGATGAAGAGATGCTGGTCTATGCCTTCAAGAAGGGCGTGCAGCCAGGGCCATTCTGCGAGGCCTTGATCAAGGCTCATCCAGCGACGTTTGCTGAGGTCAGGCGACTTGCGGTGGCCCACATCGCCGACGAGAGCGAAGTCGCCGAGAAGAGAGGCAGCGTGGCACCCGCCAGGCCACGCGCCCAGACCAGGATTCAGCCGCAGAGGGTGCTGGAAACGGCGGCGGCGGCCAGAAAAGACCAGAGGACTCGCTATCCTTACGATAGGAGAAATAAGGGAAGAAGCCAAGCGCGCCAACAACCAGCACGCCAACAACCAGCACGCCGGGAATACAATCGCCCGCCTAAGCACAAATTCGTCATGGGACTAGCGGACCTGATCGCTATCCCTAACATATCTGCTAGGTTGAAGGCGCCCGAGAAGGTGGGAGACAAGGTGCTGGGGTCAAAGCCGGACGCCTGGTGCGAGTTCCACCAGTGTTTTGGCCACAACCTGGACTCGTGTTTGTCTTTAGGATACCAGCTCGACGATTTGGTTAAGAGCGGGTTCCTAAATGACTATCTGCTGGACAGGAGGACGGGGGGAGCATCGAGTTCCCAGCCAGCAGGTGGAGAAGCCCAGCAACACGAGATGCCAATCCACGGGGAGATCCACACCATTGCAGGGGGTTTTTCAGGTGGTGGATGCACCGCATCGCAGAGGAAAAAGTATGCGTGATCGGTGATGACCATGGACATGTTTGAAGATCACTCGCCGGAAGTGGACATCACGTTCACAAAGCAGGATCTTCGGGACGTTGTGCCTCATGACAACGATCCCATAGTTATTTCATTGATAACAGCAGGGAGGAAGGTCCACCGAGTTCTGGTGGACCAAGGAAGCTCGGCAGACGTGATGTTCTGGCCGACTTTCACGCAGCTGGAATTGCCCCTTGACCAGCTAAGGCCCTATGGAGGGTGCTTATATGGGTTCGCTAGCGACCAGGTGGAGGTCAGGGGGTACATCGAGCTGAGAACCACGTTTACAGATGAGGCTGGGTCGAGGACGGAGAAAATCAAGTACCTCATCGTAAACGCCCCTTCAGCGTATAACATCCTGTTGGGAAGGCCCACTCTTAACAGGATAGGCGCCATTCCATCAACTCGGCACATGAAGGTGAAGCTGCCGTCCATGGAAGGGGTGGTGATCACGATCAAGTCGGATCAGAAAGAAGCGAAAAGGTGCTATGAGAATAGCTTGAAAAACAAAAGGTCCGTGAGCTATGTAACAACCACCCCACCTCCCGGTGTGAAGCCCAGACCGCCGGTATTAGAGGAGGCCGCTGGAAGGGACGTAGAGATGGTAGACGCTGAGCTGGGGGAGAGGAATGCTGGCCTGGAGGAGGAAGAGGCGCGGAATCGCCCCGAGGAAGCGAGAGAGCTGGGAATCGCCAAGGCGGTGATCGCTAGAGAATCCAGGCCCAAACCTGTTGAGCAGTGGCTTGAGAAGGAGATCGGAGGGAAAATCTTCAAGCTCAGAAGATCTCTGGAGGTCGATCTCCAGGACCAGATCGCCAAGGTGATTGAGCGGCATCTGGACGCGTTTGCTTGGTCCGCTTCGGACATGCCCGGGATCGATCCCGACTTCTTGTGCCATCATCTGGCGATGGACAACATGGTGAGACCGGTGCGACAGAGGAGAAGAAAATTCAATGAAGAGAGGAGGCAGGCGATTAGGGACGAAGTCAGAGAAGAGGCGAGGCTGAAGGCTGAGGCGGTGAAGAGGAGGATCGAGCGAAGATACAACTCGAAGGTGATGCCAAGGCAGTTTAGAGAAGGCGATCTGGTGATGAGGAAGGCCCACCAGTATGAGATGGAGAATAAACTATCACCCAAGTGGACTGGACCGTTCAGAATAACCAAGGCGCTCGGGAACGGAGCCTACCGCCTAGAGACGCTGGAAGGAGGGGCGATTCCTCGCACCTGGAACGCCACACACCTGAAGTTGTACTATAGTTAAGAGCTTTGTAAGTAAAGACAAACACAATGTTATATTACAATGTCTCTGTTAAAAACAGTTTGAAGGGGGCACTCTTTTTTCCCTAAGGAGGGTTTTTAATGAGGCTACCCAATAAAAGAAGAGTTTTCGAAGTATAAGGTGTTTTCAGATTGCATGTGTGCTATTTTCAAAAGTTTTGAAGAAAGACCTTGTCATTTGTACATGATTTAAGGCAAGAAAAGATATATCGCGTGCTTTCTAAAAAGCTTTAAGTCCTCATCGTTTTTCGGCGATTGGAGGCACCAGTTAAGTTTTAAAGTCCTCACCGTTTTTCGGCGATTGGAGGCACCAGTTAAGTTTAAGTCCTCATCGTTTTTCGACGATTGGAGGCACCAGTTAAGTTTTCAAAGTCCTCATCGTCTTTCAGCGATCGGAGGCACCAGATGAAAGACCTCAACGCTCTCGCGCGTCCTGAGGCAAGTAAAAGACCTCCTCGCCGTCGAGCGAGTGCAGGCGAGAAAGAGAAAAAGTCCTCCGTGTTTCTGGGAGCGAGAAGATGTAACTCCTGGGGCAGCGTAGAGGCAAGTTAAAGACCTCCTCGCCGTCGAGCGAGTGCAGGCGAGAAAGGTCCTCAGTGCATCCAGGGGGGAGGAGATGTACACACTGGGCAAGTTGAGGCACCAGATAAAGTCCTTATTGTCGTTGTGCGAGCTAAGGCCAGTTAAAGACCTCCTCGCCGTCGACCGAGTGCAGGCGAGAAAGGTCCTCAGTGCATCCAGGGGGGAGGAGATGTACACCCTGGGCAAGTTGAGGCACCAGATAAAGTCCTTATCGTCGTTGTGCGAGCTAAGGCCAGTTAAAGACCTCCTCGCCGTCGAGCGAGTGCAGGCGAGAAAGGTCCTCAGTGCATCTAGGGGGGAGGAGATGTACACCCTGGGCAAGTTGAGGCACCAGATAAAGTCCTTCTCGCCGTTGAGCGAGTTAGGGCCCTTTAAAGACCTTCTCGCCGATGAGCGAGTTCAGGCGAGTTAAAGACCCTCTCGCTTATGCGCGAGCATGGGCAAGATAAAATCCTTCTCGTCTCGAACGAGTTCAGGTATGGCGAAGAGGGTGGAAGAAGCTTGAAAGGTGGCTAAGGTAGGTTCGAAGAGAACGCCTAGTCAGCCGGTCTTTTGCTCTGAAGTTCAGGGGGGCAAAGGAAGATCCCAAAGGGCGTTTTTACCCCAGATAAAGAAGCGATTGCCAAAGCGTGAGGCTAGGAAAAGCTGGTGTTACCAAGAGGTCTTGGCGATCGGGAAAAGTTCAAACACGGCGAGAGGATTGAAAGACTTGTTGGATAAAGCAGGTCGTGTGGGACGTTATTTGAACCAATGATTGAGTTACAGTTCGTTGCTTGGAAGGCGTTCTTATGATAAGGTTAGTGCCTCAAGAGTACAAGTTGTTTAAAACAATTATTGCTTAAGTTTGAAATGGTTCGAAGCGGTTACAGTCAAAAGGTTGTGTTTGCGAAATCGTTAAGTTAAGACCAACAAAGTTAAACATACAAAGAAGGTGAAAGCGCTTAAAGAAGTCAGAAGAAAGAGTATCCAAGTTTCGTGATTGAAATAAGTATCTGTCCAAAACATATATGCACGAGTTTTTATTACAAGGTATATGCAAGCGAAATTATAAAGTAGCAGATGAGGTGGAGTTGGTTGAGTCTTCGGCGGGAACGACCTTTCCATCTACTACTTCGTTGTTTAACGACACCATGCTGAGGTCGAGATCGGGAAATAGGCATGCGAATTGTTCCCGAGCAGCTTCGAATCCAGCAACCAGAATCTGAGCAGAGCTTAGCTTAAGTTCTTCAATTTGCCTTTGAAGTTCTTCAACCTGGTTCTTGAGCTCCTTGTTTTGCTGCTCCAGCTCTTCGACCTGTTTGCGGAGTTGTTCGTTGGTCTCTTGAGCATGGAGAAGGTCGTCAGCAACCTTCTTGGATTCCGCTTGAGCTTGGGTCAACTCGGCAGCCATCTTTCCTTTTTCCTTGTTCGCCTCGGTGAGATCAGCTATGGCGTCGTCCCTTGCTTTTTCTACTTGCCCAAGTAGCTTTTCGCGATCGATCGACCTTTGCTCCAGCTTTTGTACCCTAGCGGCGTCAGCTTGAATGTGAGCCTCCAGGTCGCTTGCCTTGGTGCGAAGAGGTACGATCTTGCTTTCCAATTCGACTTTCTCTTGGGCAAGATCATGAACTTTGCGGCGAAGGTCAGTGGCCTCCTGGCGTGCCAATCTGAGCTCGGTGCTCATCGCGTCTTCTACTCGGGAGTGCTCCATCTCCGCGAGCGTCAGATTGGCAGACAACTTCTCCACCTCGAGCCTCATGGTGCTGTTGTCAGTCCTGAGGTTGAAGAGATCGTCTCGGAGCCTCCTGGTGGAGCTCTCCACAGCCCTCGTTATGATCGATGGGATATCCTCTGCTATGGTTTTCAGTTTAGCAGTCAGAGGTTCCCACATCCTTGCGACCTCAAGGGGCAAGTTTGCTGCTTGGAGAGGCGCCAGGGGGGCTTGTTGAGGGTTCTCGCCGCCACCTTCTTTAGCAGGATTTTCAGTGTTTGCTTCCTGGCGTGGCGACGGGATCGGGGACTCGGTGATTAAAATTGGAGAGGTATGAGCAACCTCATCCCCGATCGGAACGTTTCCTGCAGCTGAAGTATTTGAAGGGGGGCCCCCTCCTGCTGACGCATGTGGCATGGAGGCGCTTGGGGGGTCCTCCAAGAAATTTGGCTCTTCGGCCTCAGCTGCAGGTGGCGCAGTGGCCAAAGGAACTGCTTGGACTGGTGATGAAGGGGCTTGTGGTGTTGGCGATGAGGGAGGAGGAGCAGGTGTTGATGGTGGTGTTGAGGTTGGAAGAGGGGGTGGAGCAGGTGGGGAAGATGGTGCCACCCTCTTCCTTTTCGTGACAAGGCCATCCTCTGTGACCTCGTCGTCCTCTTCTTCCTCTTGGACAACTTGGGGGGCTTTCCGCTTAGGCCTCTTAAGGACCAGCTTCTTGCGTTGGGTGGGCTCCTTGGGCGGTGATCGCCCATGAATGATGGCCTTCTCGACCGCCGAGTTGGGAATCGTCTGAGAACCGGTCGCCAACCCGTGGTTTCGGGCGAGCGCCTTTAAGTCGGCGAGCATGTTCTTACCCAACATAGTGTCTGCATGAAACGAAAGTGCATGAGTTAGCCCAGAGAAGAAAAAGATAAGTGTATGAGGCAATGAAACAGCAAAACAGGCATATGCAGAAAAGATAAAACCAAAGTCTTGTGCGTATCGCACAAGACGCCCAGAAGCAGTATCAGAAGTAGTATCAAAAGCAATATCAAGACAAGAGTGTAGCGTCCTAACCTGTTTGGAATTCTAACTGGTCCTCGAAGAATTCGAAGGAGATCAGGGTGGGGGTCAGGAATGTTATGTTGGCATCTGCCACCCTCTTCCAGAATAGGCAAAGGTCTCGGTCCAAAGCTCCCATGCTATCAGGACTTCTGGGCCTCCTGAAGCAGCTCTTGGACTCCTTTTTCCCCTTGTCCACCCAGTACAAGGGGAAGCCATCGAGAAGGGAAGTGTCTTTATCATTTGCGCGTACTTGGATGAACTTCCCCTTCCAATCTTTATACGACTGCTGGAAGATGGTGAAAATGGATCTTCCAGCGATGGCATTCAGGCTGACCCACAGGCGGTCTCCTGGGTGCTTGGCCTCAAACAGGAACAAAAACACGTCCACCGACGCGGGCAACCCCAGGTGGGCGCACGTTATTTCAAAGGCTCGAACAAACGCCCAGCTGTTGGGGTGAAGCTGGGGGGCAGCGATGTTGAGCTCGGTCAAGAGTTCCCTCTCGAATCGAGTGAGAGGGAACCTGAGCTTGACCTTCTTGAAGAAAGTGGTGTAGACGAAGCAGAAGGGCCCATCGGCGCTCACTTTGTCATCGGCGCACACCGGCAGAGTGGCGGGGCAAGGCAGCACCATCATCCTCTCGTCGTGCTCCTTGTGAAATGACTGGTGGGCCTCGTCCCCCTTAGTCAACCGTAGAACTGCTCCCGCAGTGTTCACCGACGAGGTCTCCTTTAGAAGGGTTGGGTTAGCCCATGGGTATAGAGTCTTGAAGTCTGGCAGAGGGATGGGGGCTCCTCCAGCGTTAGATGGAGTCGCCTGAACCAGGGCAGTTTGGGAAGACGCAGGCCTCTCAGCCTGCGAAGAGGAAGCACCACGAACTTGTGTTGGGTCGTGTGCTTGAGAAGAAAGGTTTCGTGCTGAAGGAGGGGGGGTTCGGGGTGATCTTGGTGCGAGTCATGGTAGCAACTGCAAAGGAAGAAGAAAGAAAAAACGATCAGGGGGTTACAGAGGCTGACTCGATCACAGAAGGAAGGTGAAAAACAAACGAATGTATGTTCGTCGCGACGATCGACAAAGCCCTAAGTTACGCAGAAGGAAAAATGGAAAAACAACCCACAGCGTACGCACCATGCAGTTATAGGATGATGCAAATCGGTGAAAATGCAAGGAAACCCAGCAGATGAAGGAAAGTAGTTACCTTTCGATGATCAGGAAAACGTTGAAGGGAGATGGTGATCTAGAGCGCCGAAGAACGTCGAGAGCTTTCGCAGAAGGAAGTGAGAGCGTTTGCAAGTGAGAAGAAAGTGATGGAACAGTAGGAGCGTAAGGGGTTTAAGGGTTTTCGAAATAAGTTTTGGAAGCGCTAACGGCAGATGAAGAGAGCCGTCGATGAAGCCACGTGTCGAACGATGGGTGAAGGGTTTGGTGGAGCGTCAGAGCAGCAGAAAGTACAATCGCTTGGAATTCTGCGTCAGTGCCACGTAGATCGGTGTTAACGAAGGCTCTTTCAGTCTTTTCGCTAGACAAGTCTTCGCTTAAGACTGGGGGGCTTGTGTACCGCCCGGGTGGTAGGATGTGATGACGTGGCATCCTGCTACAGTGTAGGCGTGTTGACAAGGCGCCAGGTTGGCAGATGGGAAGGAAGTCGGGAGGCACGTGTAGTCACCAGTTGTTAAGTTGGCGTGTTCCGATTTCCAGATTACCAAAATAGGCGATCGCCAGGTTGAAGATCAAGTCGCCAGATGTAGACCCAGGCGACCAAGCAGTCGGAGATCGCCAGAACAAGCACATCGCCGAAGATGAAGGAGAAGCAGATTATGAAGGCGGCCGGCGAGACCACAGGGAAGGTGTATGAAGGCCCTAACTCGCCAGTTCCAGTAGAGATCGCACTCCTAAGTTAGCTATGCACTGGGCAGTACCATGCATAAGTAACTTAGCCAAAATAAGAGTAGAAGCAGCGCCAAGTCAGGGAGCCTCCAGATGATGGCACGTGTACAGTTGGATACGAGCCACGTGTCCAAGTCTGTAACTGCCAGGAGAGAGAAAACCACCAGGTATATAAGAGTTCTTAACAGACTTTCTGAGGTACGCACGTTCAGTTCATACACTTTACGCTTGCGAGTGAGAGAGGATTTGCACGGTTCTCGTTCTTAGTATTTGGTGATACCGTCACTGACTTGAGCGTCGGAGTGCGATCGGCCGCAGCGGCGCCGTATCGTTTCTTTGCAGGTTCTTGAGATAGATCCCGAGGAGGAGCGGAGGTGAGAAGCGGTGCGCACGTCGATCCTTTGACGAGGCATTCTCCAGCGCTCCGGTCAACAGGCAGGATCACCTATTATCCTTGTCCCTAAGAAAGATGGCACATGGAGGATGTGTTCGGATTGTAGGGCTATCAATAACATTACAATTAAGTATAGGCATCCCATACCTAGGCTTGATGATTTGTTGGATGAATTGCATGGTTCCAAAATTTTTACAAAGATTGATCTTAAAAGTGGCTACAATCAAATTTGTATAAAACCGGGTGATTAATGGAAGACGGCTTTTAAGACCAACTTTAGATTATATGAGTGGTTAGTTATGCCCTTTGGTTTAACTAATGCTCCAAGTACTTTCATGCGCCTCATGCATCATGTTCTAAGACCTTTCATTGGTAAGTTTGTTGTTGTTTATTTTGATGATATCCTCATTTATAGCTTATCTTTGAATGACCATAGGATGCCTGTTAGACAAGTCTTAGAAACCCTTAGAAAGGAACATTTGTATGCTAACCTTGCTAAATGTATGTTTGCACTTGATCATATAGAATTCCTAGGGTTTGTTGTGAGTAGTAAAGGGGTCCATGTGATCAAGCTAAGGTGGTGGCCATTCAAAATTGGCCTACACCTACTACTATGAATGAAGTCCGAAGTTTTCATGGACTTGCTTCTTTTTATAGAATATTTGTACCTAACTTTGGTACAATAGCTGCACCTCTCAATGATATAGTGAAAAAGGATGTGGTTTTTCAATGGGGAGAAGCACAACAAAAAGCTTTTGATATTTTAAAGGAAAAATTGACTAATGTTCCCATCTTAGCCCTTCCTAATTTCGCTAAAACATTTGAGATTGAGTGTGATGCTTCAAGTATAGGCATTGGGGCTGTTCTCCTTCAAGAGGGCCACCCCATAGCTTATTTTAGTGAGAAATTGAAGGGGAGTCATCTCAACTATTCCACTTATGATAAAGAATTATATGCACTTGTTAGAGCTTTGTTTACTTGGCAACATTATCTTTTTCCTAAAGAGTTTGTGATTCATAGTGATCATGAATCTCTTAAATATTTGAAAAGCCAAAACAAACTTAACAAGAGGCATGCTAAGTGGGTGGAATTCCTTGAGCAATTTCCTTATGTGATCAAGCATAAGCAAGGCAAAATTAATATTGTGGCCGATGCACTTTCTAGACGATATGCTTTGCTAAATCTTTTGGGTTCTCAATTTCTTGGCTTTGATCACATTAAGGATCTTTATCATGATGACCTTGATTTTTCTTTTATCTATCAAGAGTGTATCAAAGGAGGACACAAAGATTTTTTTATACAAGATGGCTTTCTTTTCAAAGGAAAACGTCTTTGTGTCACTCAAAGCTCAATTAGATTATCTTTTGTTCGAGAAGCACATGAGGGAGGTTTAATGGGTCACTTTGGGGTTGCAAAAACTTTGGATGTGTTGCATGAACATTTCTATTGGCCTCATATGTGTTCCGTCTGGTTGACCGGGACGTCTTCGTGCGCGACCTCAACCGTCAGCTAGGGACTCCTTCCCACTGATTACCTGTGGATTCCTGCAAAAAAAAAAGGACAAAGAGGCGCCCTAGCGGCCGTTTGCACTCCGACGCTCAAGTTAGCCAGCAAGAAACACCAAAACTGTTCACCTCCGTCTCTGAGCACCGCGTATGGCACTCTGAAGGTGGTAAGAAATAACTGTGTATTGTGTGTCTGTGTTCTCTCTCTCAGGCAAAAATATTCCCCAGTCCCTTGTTCGTAACCTTGAAGCACGAGCAAGCAACTAGAGAGTTCTGGTAAATTTGCAGAAAGTTCGAACCCCGTTTCCAACATTCTACGCGCTATTTAAACTACCCAAGCATTTAAAGCGCCTTAAAGCGCTTTTAATCACAAACGTAACGCACTCATTAAAGCGTTTAATTAGAAAACGTAGCGCATTTAAGACGTTGAAACGCTTGGGAGCCATTATAGTACCTGAACGCTCGAAACGGAAACTGTATTGAATGACTTAATTACCTGGCACCTGACTAAGGGGTGTTTCTATTCTGACCTGGCTGTCGTACACGTGGAGGTCCTCACGACGTCGTGACCCCATCTGGGGCGTTTCTACCCATCTGGGGACGTTTCTACGTGTGAGTCCTCCTGCCTGGGAGTGCTACTGCGCTAGGGGTGACTTTTTGGGTGCCAACTCATGCCCCCAATTATCTAGTCACTTACTTTGAGAGCGTATCTGCCTTCCTCTTGTACCCTGCACCCGGCTACCCTGGGCGTGACCTTCCTCTTGAGTCGTATCTGTCCCACAGGCGTCTCGGGGGCGGCAGGAGTACTTCACGAGTCAGGCTGCCCTACACTGGTACTATTACTATGGCCTTGAAGCCACCTTTTCCTTCTCTTTATCACTGCCCCGGGCTATCGGAACCTGAGGCCTTCCCACGGCATCGCTCCCTCCATGGTCTTTCCTACCCATGGGTATCGGGGAACCACACCGTGATTGCCTTGCTTTAGCACTGTTTGATCTGGCGACGCCTTGTTTGGGCGACGCCATCACCTAGGCGACGCCTTGTCCTGGCGACGCTTCCTCTTAGCGATGCTGGCACTTGGCGTCTCTCCACCTAGGCGACGCCTTGCGTTGACTTTGACTCTCCAGTCGTTGACTTTGACCTTGACTTAGTCAACGCCCGGATACGGGACGGTACACAAGCCCCCCAGTCTTAAGCTGAAGACTTGTCTTCAGCGTAAAGACTAAAGCCTCGCCCACGCCGTCCACGTGCCATCCTGATGACGTGTCATTCCCCGCTGACTCAACAATTCTCGAATTGTTGACGTGACGCACTCTGAACCCTAGGAGCGCTCTTACTGACTGATTGGACCTCCTCTGAAATGATGATAATAACACCTTTTGGGGCCACCCTTGATCACGCGCCACGTGGCCCATCGCGCGGTCAGCCTCCAGCGACCCTTGCGTTTCCCTTGGGCAATTGATTCTTTGACACGTGGTACGATCTCACGGCCCTTAGTTAGCGCCTCTTGAGTTGCGAAATGTAACGTTTAAGTTACTCCAAACCTCGCGCTCACCCTACTGTTACATTCATTCTCTCTGCATCTCCGCACTGTTCATCGCCTTCAAACCCTTTTTCTCTGCAATCACGATTCTCTCCTTGATCCTTAGCCCTGGCGCCCACGCCTAAGGAGAGGCCTGCTACAGCAGCGCCGTATCGTCCCCGGGTGTCTAAAACGTCGAGTGCTTTGAGGGGGGGGGGGGGGGCGTTCCCTCTATGGTCTTTCCTTCCCATAGGTATCGGGGAACACCCTGCCAGCAATTCGCTGGCGTTTGGCGGTCTTATCTCCCTCCACAGTCTTTCCTACCCGTGGGTATCGGGGAGATGACGCCAGCAACTAACTCTGCCCCCTTCAATTTCGTCTCCCTCCACAGTCTTTCCTACCTGTGGGTATCGGGGAAGCGACCCTGCTGATATTTGGGTTTGCGACGCCCGCGACGTCTCATGCTGGCGTCGTCCCTAACTTGACATTGACTTTGACCTTGGGCTTGGTCGATGCCTGGGGGCAGCGAAGAGCTCAAGGCCCTTCCCGTATCTTCCACGAGGCGCTCCCTGTATAGCTGATGAGACGTTCAGTCATTCAACTTGATCCACGTGGCGCTTTCTGTATGGCTGATGGGACATCCAGTCATTCGATTTGATCTTGACTCCTACTGTGCCCCTGATCCCCTTTCGACGGCGCATCGTACCATCAGGTATTCTATTGATACGACGTGTTCTGAGCTTAACCAGGGGTGCCAGGGCAACCCTTCCATCTGCTGCCACGTGGCTCGATCGTGCGGTGCATCCATTCGCGTCGTTTGGCGCTCTAACCGCTTTATTTAACTCTTCAATCTCTGAAACTATCCTCATCATTTTCTCACTCTTCATAACCTACTTACGTTCTCTCTTCTTGCACCCTTCCCTCTTGCACCCTTTCTTTTCTCACGAAGGGTTATTCCAGCATTCGCTCCCCTCGCTCGGCTCTTACATTTCCGGCAGTCCCTACACCCTTGACAATCCCTGATCTTGTTAAAGAATGTCTTCTCATGCTGCTTCCTCCAGGGTCAGTCCCAAGGACTTGTACCCCTGGGCTTCGAGTGAACTTCTTGATGAGTGTTCTTATGACCACCGGGCCTTCGCGAGGAGGCATGACGACGACATCGCTGTGCTCCCTTGCACTCTAGGGGAGCCAGTATGTGGAGACGAACGGGCCAACGAAGGGGTCCCTTTCTTTTACTTTTACCAGGTGGTGTTCAAGACCATCGGAGTGCGCCTACCCTTCTCTCGGTTCGAGAAGGAACTGCTGTCGGAGATCAACGTTGCTCCGGCCCAGTTATACCCCAACAGCTAGGCCTTTGTCAAAGCCTTCGACATTCTCTTCGGGTTTCTGGGTTGTGCACCCTCGGTTGACCTCTTTCTTCACTTCTTTGAGGTGAAGAGGTAGAGACACAACCTCTGGGTAACTCTCAGTAATGTACCCGGGAGGGTTCTCTTCACACCCTTCCAAAGCTCGTTCTCCGGGTGGAAAGGCCGGTTCTTCAAGATCTGCCGTACTGACCTTGTTCCCGACGCTCTGGATGGGTTTCCGCTGTACTGGGTGAGAGAGACGAGGGCCCTCAAAACCAAACCCTTCAAGAAGCTGGCTCCAAGTGATCAAATAGCTTGCCGGATTCTTGCTGAGGCGGGAGGTTTTGACTCTGCCACTTTGATCAACCTGGAGTTCAACGCTGGGACTCTCGAAAAGTACATAGGTAAGAGTCGCTGCCCTAGAAACTCCGGCCTTTGTTGTTTTCTGTACGTGCATGTCTTGCCTCATGGTATCTCTGACACATTTATCTCCCTTGGTGCAGGTTCGCAAATAAACCAAGAAAGGAGGACACGACTTACTCGAGCTCTGCGGGCTGGGAAAGGGGCTTTGCCTTCCTCCAATGCTGATTCTGATGACCACTGAGAAGTGGCTCTTTTGTGACTTGCATGAGTTGTAATATTCGCCCCCTTTGGGCTACTTCAATTGTATTGAACATTGCTTGTAACACCAACTTTTTCTATATCAATTGATTTTTGCAACGTCGCTTTACTCTGCATACATTTCGCATATTGTGCGCTTTCCTTCGCCCTGTTCATCAACGGCGCCCGCCTCCATCCAGGCGACGCCTTCTTTCTTGACGACGCCTTGACCAAGGCGACGCCTTCTTTCTTGACGACGCCTTCTTTCTTGGCGACGCCTTCTTTCTTGGCGACGCCTTCTCTTGGCGACGCCTTACCTTACTTCAAACGGAGAAAGATACAGGCTAAAAACCAAGGCACTTCTTTTCTCAAATTGGTTTTACCTTTTATTAGGGTGACCTCATTAAAAAACCCCCGAGAGGGAAAAAGAGCGTCCCCTTCAACTAAATTGTTACATAACTGCTTACATAAGTCAACTGAAATAAAATTTTAGGTTGGCTGCATTCCAACTGCGCGGGATAGGACCTCCATCTAAAGTCTCCAGGTTGTACGAACCGTTGCCCTTAGCCTCAGTAACTCTGAAGGGTCCGGTCCACTTAGGAGACAACTTATTCTCCAACTCGTATGGGTGAGCTTTCCTCATCACTCGGTCGCCGACCTGAAACTGTCGCGGCTTTACCTTAGAGCTATATTGTCGCTCTACTCTTCTCTTCGTCGCTTCAGCTTTTATTCTAGCTTCTTCCCTGGCCTCGTCTAGCAGATCCAGGTTTACCCGCCTCTCTTCATTGGATTCCTCCGCCACAAAGTTTTGAAAACGTGGCGAGCTCTCATGTATTTCTACCGGGATCATCGCGTCCGATCCGTAAACCAAACTGAAAGGCGTCTCCATAGTAGAGGATTGGGGCGTGGTGTGATATGCCCATACGATCCTTGGTACCTCTTCCGCCCACGCCCCTTTAGCTTTCTCTAACCTTCTTTTTAACCCCCTCAGCAGAACTCTGTTTGCCGATTCTACCTGCCAATTAGTCTGGGGGTGCTCAACTGATGCAAACACTTGTTTAATGCCTACCTCAGCACATAGGTTTCTCAACTGTTGACTGGCGAACTGGGTTCCGTTGTCGGATATCAACCGCCTAGGTACGCCAAAACGGCACACAATGTTCTTCCACACAAAGTGTTGTACTTTGTGCGCTATGATTTGTGCCACGAGCTCTGCCTCTATCCATTTGGTGAAGTATTCGATGGCAACGATCAAATACTTCATCTGCCTGATCGCCAGTGGGAAGGGGCCCAGGATGTCGATTCCCCATGTATGGAAAGGCCACGGGCTGTATATGGATCGCAACTCTTCTGGCGGCGCCTTGTGTCAGTCGGCGTGCTTTTGGCATTGCTTACACCGCTGGGCGTGCCGTGCGCAGTCCTCTTTCACTGTTGGCCAGAAGAAACCTGCGCGTATTACCTTGGAGGCTAAGGATCTTCCCCCTACGTGGCTCCCGCAGATGCCTTCGTGTAGTTCCGCCATTATCCTGGTGCACTCATCGCCACTGACGCATGTTAGGATAGGGTGAGTGAAACCGTGCCTGAACAGCACCCCATCCACCAAAGTATATCTTGCGGCATTTCTTTTGACTTTTTTACCTTCTTCAGGCTCCACTGGGAGAGCCCCATCCGCCAGGTATCGCTTGTAGGGCGTCATCCAGGTGTCTCCCCTGGCCAGAACGCATACCTGCATCTGCTCTTCCTCAGGCACACCCGCGTACATGCTGATGCGGGGCGCCCTCTGCGTATCTTGGGTCAAAGAGCAATGACTTCTCGGCCTTCCCCTTGATGTATAAATCTGGAGGACATCCACCCTGTTGTCTTCCACGAATCTACACGGAGCTTTGAGAGTCTCCTGGATCACTGTCCTCAGTCTACCCCCCTTGCCTGAGCTGGCCAGCTTTGCAAGCAGGTCAGCTCTGGCATTCTGCTCCCTCGGGACATGTATCAGCTCAAGAGCGTTGAATGCCCCCTTCAACAACTGGACGTATTTCAGATACGCCGCCATCTGTGGGTCCTTCGCCTGGAACTCACCCGACACCTGCCCCGTAATCAGCTGGGAGTCGCTCTTCACCAGGAGGTTCTGTGCGCCCATCTCCTTGGCCAGGAGCATTCCTGCTATCAGGGCTTCATATTCTGTCTGATTGTTACTTGCCTTGAAGGCGAAGCGCAGGGCCTGCTCAATCAGTATGCCGTCGGGTCCCTCCAAGACTATTCCCGCACCGCTCCCTTGTTGGTTGGAAGAGCCATCAACCGAGAGCAGCCACCGCGAACTCACCTCCACCTCTTGCTCACCTCCGGGCGACAGTTCCGCTATAAAATCTGCGTACACCTGCCCTTTGATGGATCCTCTAGGCTCATATTGGATGTCGAATTCTGACAGTTCCACCGCCCAGCGCACCATTCTTCCCGCCACATCCGGCTCCTGCGGCACTTTCTGTATAGGGAGGTTGGTCATCACCACCACCGTAAAGCTGTGGAAGTAATGACGGAGCCTCCTGGCAGAAAATACTACCGCCAGCGCCGCCTTCTCTAGCGCTTGGTACCTCGTCTCAGCTCCCTGTAATGCCTTGCTTACAAAATAGATGGGCTTCTGACTCTGGTCCTGCTCTTGGACTAACACAGAACTGATGGCTCGTTCCGTTACAGTAAAATACAAACGGAGGGGCACGCCCGCTACCGGCTTGCAGAGGACCGGTGGCGTCGCCAGGTACTCCTTCAGCTTAATGAAAGCCGCTTCGCATTCATCAGTCCATGCAAAGCGACTGTTTCTCTTTAGGCACTGGAAATATGGGTGCCCCTTCTCTCCTCCGGCGGAAACAAACCTCGAGAGCGCCGCCATCCGCCCCGTCAGCTGTTGCACCTCCTTTACCGACGTCGGGCTCCGCATGGCGATAATCGCCGCGCATTTGTCGGGGTTCGCCTCTATCCCCCTCTCTGTGAGCATAAAACCCAAGAACTTACCGGCCTCTACCCCGAAAACACACTTCTCAGGGTTTAACTTGAGGCGGTACTTGGATATTGTGACGAACAACTCCTCCAGGTTCGCCATGTGCTGCGCCCTATTCTGCGACGCCACCACCATGTCATCTACATAGGCGTACACATTCCTCCCAAGCATTGGCGCCAGGACCTTGTCCATTAGCCTCTGATACGTGGCGCCCGCGTTTTTCAGCCCAAAGGGCATCACCTTATAGCAGTAACTGCATGTCTCAGTCATGAATGCAGTCTTGCTCTCGTCTCTTGGGTGCATCTTGATTTGGTTGTACCCTGAAAAGGCGTCCAGGAAACTCAGCACCTTGCTGCCGGACGCACTGTCTACCAAGGCGTCGATGCTGGGCAGCGGATACGAGTCCTTTGGGCATGCCTTGTTCAGGTCCGTGAAGTCAACACACATCCTCCACTTTCCGTTTGCCCTTTTCACCAAGACGATGTTGGCGAGCCACTCAGGGTATTGAATCTCCCTGATGTGGCCAGCACTCAGCAGCTTCTGCGTTTCGTCTCTCACCACCTGCTGTCGTTCCTCATTGAATTTTCTCCTCCTCTGATGCACGGGGCGGACCGTGGCGTCCATGCTGAGGTGGTGACACGGGAAATCGGGGTCGATGCCTGGCATATCCGAGGCAGACCATGCGAAGGCATCTAGGTGGCGTGAAATCACTTCCGCCACCCCTTCCTGTTCTTCCGGGCTCAGCGAACTTCCTAACTTGAAAGCCTTGCCGCCAATCTCCCTTTCTACGGCGTTAGCCGCGGGCTGTTCCCTGCTATCATCTTCGACGGGCGCCGCCTCTTCCACGGGCGCCGCGTCGTCAGGGCCTTCCTCCATAGGCGCATCTGCTTCGGGCATCGCCCTCTCCGCTATGGCCTCCTCAGGCGTCAACCCAGCGGGCGTCGCCTCAGTCATCGTCGTGTCCGCGCTCGGCGGACGTTCATACACCAT
Organism: Phaseolus vulgaris; assembly: GCF_051622355.1. Lineage (NCBI taxonomy): Eukaryota > Viridiplantae > Streptophyta > Magnoliopsida > Fabales > Fabaceae > Phaseolus > Phaseolus vulgaris. The sequence continues at coordinate 10,311,695 of NC_143499.1, forward strand.
GAACACGCCTCTCTTCGTTTTCAGGCTGTTCTCATAGCATTTCCTTGCCTCCTCCTGGTCTGACCTGATGACTATCACCTGGCCATTGAGGTCCGGCAGCTTCATCTTCATGTGGCGTGTGGAGGACACCGCGTTCAGACGGTTTAACGCCGGCGTGCCCAACAAAATATTGTAGGCGGAGTTGGCGTTCACGACCAGGTACCGGATGCTTTCGGTACGGGAGGCCTCTCCGTCCGTGAACGTAGTCCTCAACTCCAGGTATCCCTGGACTTCCACCTGGTTGTCCCCAAACCCATATAAGCACCCCGTGTAGGGACTCAACAGATCGGGGGACAACCGTAACTTATTAAAGGTCGACAGAAACATGACGTCTGCCGAACTTCCTTGGTCGACAAGCACTCTGTGCACCTTCCTTCCGGCTGTGACGACTGAGATGACAACGGGGTCGTTGTCGTGGGGTACCACATCTCGGAGGTCTCTTCTCGTGAACACGATATCCGACTCCCACGGCTCCCCCGAGAGCCTCTCTTCGATTGAATTTACCCCCCTCGCGTATTTCTTCCGCTGGGAGGCGGTGGGTCCCTCGCCGGAAAAACCTCCAGCAATGGTGTGGACCTCACCAAGCACAGGCATCTCGTGTGCTGGTTCTTCCGCCGGCGGCGGCAAGGTGGCGGTCGTTGTGGGATCTGCGACATAGTCCTTCAAAAACCCAGTCCTCACCAGCTCATCTAGCTGGTAGCCCAACGACAGGCAATTATCAATGTGGTGTCCGAAAGCCTCGTGGAATTCGCACCAAGAGTCTTTACGAGGCCCTAACACCTTGTCGGTCTTCGCCGGTCGCCTCAGCCTCTCAGCTATGTTAGGCACGGCGATCAAATCCTTCAACTCAACTACGAAGTTGTACCTCGCCGGTCTCGCTCTTTCTCTGGCCGGGCGCTCGCCTCCTGCTGGACCCCGGGGCTGGGGCTTTCTGGCCTCGTAGGGGCGTCGCGCCTCTGGCTTCTTTCTTCCCGTCGTGGTCTCATTGACCCTGACGGGTTGAACTCGCGCCGGTCCCCTCGGACGTGAGGGCACGACGGTGGTGCGCTTCACACATACCTCCCCTTCAGAAGCAATATGTTCTACCGCCCTACGCCGTAGTTCGGCGAAAGTCCTAGGGCGGTTGCGGATGATGGATTCTCCAAAAGGACCGGGGCATACGCCTTTCACAAATGCGTACACGATCATAGGCTCCTCTGTCGTACCAACCTTCACGACCTGGGCCCCGAAGCGATTGATATACTCCTTCAGGGTCTCTCCTTGATACTGCTTCACATCAAACAGATCGTAAGAGACCGGCGGCGGGGCCTTGTTGGCTAAGTATTGTTCCCTGAACAATCGCGACAATTGGCGGAAGGATGTGATATGACCGTCTGGAAGGCTGATGAACCAGTCCATAGCCATCCCGGTCAGGGTGCTCATAAAGAGCTTGCACTTGGCAGCGTCAGAACCGCCTACCAGGACCATCTGTGTGTGAAATGCAGCAAGGTGCGTCTCTGGGTCCTCCATCCCGGTGAAGATCACCTTAGGCCCCGCGAACGTGTTCGGGATTACTGCATCTAGGATCTCCTGCGAGAAAGGGGTGGAAAACTCCCTTGGTGGGGAATGGTTCTCCATCTCGTCATGTCCAGGCCGCCTCCGATCATTTCTCAGGCCCTGGCGCAACTCCTCATTTACACGGTGGAGCTCTTCATTTCGCTCATGCGTGGCATCGAGATCTGCCTGCATGCGTTCCTGCTCCATTTTCGACTCCGCCATGTCCTGCTGCAGCCCCCTCATTATCTCCAGGACCTGTTGCATGGATAGTTCTGCTGGGGCTGCGCGTGCTGTACTTCGTCTGGTGGGGGCCATTGTCACTTCAACCTCCTCCAACGTTACTGCGACTTAGTAGATTTCCTCGAACTTGTGATGGGAGTGATGTTTTATATCTGCCCCATGGTGGGCGCCAAATGTTCCGTCCGGTTGACCGGGACGTCTTCGTGCGCGACCTCAACCGTCAGCTAGGGACTCCTTCCCACTGATTACCTGTGGATTCCTGCAAAAACAAAAGGACAAAGAGGCGCCCTAGCGGCCGTTTGCACTCCGACGCTCAAGTCAGCCAACAAGAAACACCAAAACTGTTCACCTCCGTCTCTGAGCACCGCGTATGGCACTCTGAAGGTGGTAAGAAATAACTGTGTATTGTGTGTCTGTGTTCTCTCTCTCAGGCAAAAATATTCCCCAGTCCCTTGTTCGTAACCTTGAAGCACGAGCAAGCAACTAGAGAGTTCTGGTAAATTTGCAGAAAGTTCGAACCCCGTTTCCAACATTCTACGCGCTATTTAAACTACCCAAGCATTTAAAGCGCCTTAAAGCGCTTTTAATCACAAACGTAAAGCACTCATTAAAACGTTTAATTAGATAACGTAGCGCATTTAAGACGTTGAAACGCTTGGGAGCCACTATAGTACCTGAACGCTCGAAACGGAAACTGTATTGAATGACTTAATTACCTGGCACCTGACTAAGGGGTGTTTCTATTCTGACCTGGCTGTCGTACACGTGGAGGTCCTCACGACGCCGTGACCCCATCTGGGGGCGTTTCTACCCATCTGGGGACGTTTCTACGTGTGAGTCCTCCTGCCTGGGAGTGCTACTGCGCTAGGGGTGACTTTTTGGGTGCCAACTCATGCCCCCAATTATCTAGTCACTTACTTTGAGAGCGTATCTGCCTTCCTCTTGTACCCTGCACCCGGCTACCCTGGGCGTGACCTTCCTCTTGAGTCGTATCTGTCCCACAGGCGTCTCGGGGGCGGCAGAAGTACTTCACGAGTCAGGCTGCCCTACACTGGTACTATTACTATGGCCTTGAAGCCACCTTTTCCTTCTCTTTATCACTGCCCCGGGCTATCGGGACCTGAGGCCTTCCCACGGCGTCGCTCCCTCCATGGTCTTTCCTACCCATGGGTATCGGGGAACCACACCGTGATTGCCTTGCTTTAGCACTGTTTGATCTGGCGACGCCCTGTTTGGGCGACGCCATCACCTAGGCGACGCCTTGTCCTGGCGACGCTTCCTCTTGGCGATGCTGGCACTTGGCGTCTCTCCACCTAGGCGACGCCTTGCGTTGACTTTGACTCTCCAGTCGTTGACTTTGACCTTGACTTAGTCAACGCCCGGATACGGGACGGTACAATATACATAAACATGTTCATAGTTTGTGTGATAAATGCATAGCTTGCCACAAAGCTAAATCTAGAATGCATCCCCATGGTTTATATACTCCTCTCCCTATCCCTTCAATGCCTTGGGTTGACATATCTATGGATTTCATCTTAGGATTACCCAAGACATCAAAGGGAAAGGATTCCATTTTTGCGGTAGTGGATCGTTTTTCAAAGATGGCTCACTTTATTCCTTGCCACAAAGTGGATGATGCATGTCATATTGCAAACCTCTTCTTTCAAGAAGTGGTTCGTTTGCATGGGATCCCTAGAACTATTGTGTCCGATAGAGATTCCAAGTTCTTGAGTCACTTTTGGAAGACCTTGTGGGGCAAGCTTGGTACTAAACTTTTATTTTCTACCACTTGTCACCCACAAACCGATGGTCAAACCGAGGTGGTAAATAGAACTTTGGGACAAATGTTGCGATGCTTTATTTCCGGGAATCCTAGAGTGTGGGAGAATTTACTGCCCCATGTTGAATTTTCTTATAACCGTGTAGTAAATTCTACTACCTCACATTCTCCTTTTGAGGTTGTCTATGGGTTTAATCCCTTAACACCTCTTGATCTTCTTCCTATTCCCATTCTTGAGGATGTCTTGTGCAAAGATGGGGATGAAAAGGCTTCTTTTGTGAAAACATTGCATAAAGACATCAAGATGAAAATTGAGAAGAAGGTTGGCAAGTATGCCGAACTTGCCAATAAAAGGAGAAAAGCATTGTTATTTGATGAGGGTGATTAGGTTTGGCTTCACTTGAGGAAAGATCGTTTTCCTACTCAAAGGAAGTCCAAACTAATGCCTCGTGGTGATGGACCTTTCCAAGTCCTAAAGAGGATTAATAACAATGCTTATGAGTTAGATATGCCTGATACATACCTTGGTAGTCATACATTTAATATCAGTGATCTAACTCCTAACTCGGGGAGTATGATGGAGATCAAGATCAAGAAGAAATAGAAGCCAACAATCAAGGACAAGAGGAGGTAGAGGCCCAAGTTGAAGACGCTCAAAGAGTCATTAGCCCACCTCACAGGCTTACAAGAAGCAAATTTAAGGAATTAGGAAATAGTGGAGCATTGTTTTCTCTTTTTATAGTTTCTTGTGTATTAAAAGGTGCTTAGAGGGAAACATTGGACACCTCTTTTGTAAAAGCATCTTTAGGCTTTAGTTTAGGAAATTCTAGAAGCTTGGGAGTGAGCTTAGTAGGGGGTGCGTGAGCTTAGGAGCCTTTTGGGTAGCTTAGGGAATAAGCTATGTAAATGACCGGCCCTTGCTCCTATAAAAGGAGGGCTTAGGTCTTTCATAATTCAGATTTGAGAAATTGATATAGCAAAACTCTCCCAAATTGGTGATAGAGTGTGTGAGAACTTGTCTTCTCCTCTTCCTTGTCTCATCTTGAGTGCCTTGGTTCTCTCAAGTGGCGGCATTGCTCACTTATCTTGGAGCCTTCACACTTCAAGTGGCGTGACCATCAACCAAGCTCTTCATTCTCATAAGTTCCTCTCTTCTCCATCTTTTCATTTCATTTCCATGTTCATACGAAGCTTAAACATGTCTTAGGTTCCTTGTTTTGCAAGTTCATTCGGTGCTTTAGCTTAATTCTAGTTTTGGTTTGGTTCTTCTTCATTTCTTCTTATTTTGTTCGGTGCATTTCAGCTTACAAGCTTTTTAATCGGTGCTTTTGTATTCTTACCTCTTTTAATCGGTTCAATTGGCAAGAAATGGATCTTCCATGTGAGTTTGGTGTTTGGTACAAGTTTTGGTGAGTTCTTGAAACATAGAACATTGATCCAATTCTATTAAAAGTGCCTATTCATTCTTCAACTCAAGTTGATTCCATAAGATGCAAAGAATCATTTATATCTAGCTATTGGAATCATATCAAACACCAAGCACAACAAAGGCTTCATCATCCTTCAAAGGATTTGGATTCTTCAAAGCTTGAACACCACTTGGTTCAACAGTATCAACCTAACCACTGGGACAAATGATCATTTCTTGAAATATAGGGATTGTATTTTTATTTTATTTACTTACAAACGACTCAAGACCTATAACTCAATTTGTATTTGTACCGTCCCGTATCCGGGCGTTGACAAAGTCAAGGTCAAAGTCAACGCCTGGAGTCAAAGTCAACACAAGGCGTCGCCTAGGTGAAGAGACGCCAAGTTCCAGCGTCGCCAAGAGGAAGCGTCGCCAAGGCAAGGCGTCGCCTAGGTGAAGGCGTCACCCAACCAGGGCGTCGCCAAGATCAAATATCGCTAAGGCAAGGCAATCACAGTGTGGTTCCCCGATACCCATGGGTAGGAAAGACCATGGAGGGAGCGACGCCGTGGGAAGGCCTCAGGTCCCGATGATCCGGGGCAGTGATAAAGAGAAGGAAAAGGTGGCTTCAAGGCCATAGTTATAGCACCAGGGTAGGGCAGCCTGACTCGTGAAGTACCCCTGCCGCCTCAGAGACGCCTTTGGGACAGATACGACTCAAGGGGAGGGTCACGCCCAGGGCAGCCAGGTGCAGGGTACGAGAGGAAGGCAGATACGCTCTCAAAGTGAGTGACTAGATGATTGGGGGCATGAGTTGGCACCCAAAAAGTCACCCCTTGCGCAGTAGCACTCCCAAGCAGGAGGACTCACACGTAGAAACGTCCCCAGATGGGCAGAAACGTCCCCAGATGGGGTCACGGCGCTGTGAGGCCCTCCACGTGTACGACAGCCAGGTCAGAATTGAAACACCACTTAGTCAGGTACCAGGTAATTAAAGTCATTCAATATAGTTTCTGTTTCGAGCCTTTAAGGTACTATAAAGGCTCCCAAGCGTTTCAACGTCTTAAATGCGCTACGTTTTCTAATTAGACGCGTTAATCAAGTGCGTTACGTTTTATGATTAAAAGCGCTTTAAGGCGCTTTAAATGCTTGGGCAGTTTAAATAGCGCCGAGAATGTTGGAAACAGGGTTGGAACTTTTGGCTAATTTTCTAGAAACACTCTAGTTGCTTGCTCGAGCCTTGAGGTTTTGGACAAGGGACTAGGGAAGGACTTTGGCCAGAAGGAGAAAATATACACCAGACACAGTTTCCTTTTTACCACCTTCAGAGTGCCATACGCGGTGCTCCAACACGGAGGTGCATAGTTTTTGGTGTTTCTTGCTGGCTGACTTGAGCGTCGGAGTGCAAATGGCCGCTAGGGCGCCCTTTTGTCCTTCTTTGCAGGAATCCACAGGTAACCAATGGGAAGGAGTCCCTAGCTGACGGTTGAGGTCGCGCACGAAGACATCCCAGGTCAACCGGACGGAACAGTATTTATACACTGTTGAAAATCATAATGAAAAAGCGAATATTTTGACAATTTTAGAGAGAGTGTTTATTTGCTAGGGTTTTTCCCTGCATCTTGCGATCTTATCAAGAATCCACCAATTCTTGTGGCGATCATCCTTAGGCTTATCAAACTTTGTTTGTGGCGCCTTCCTTTATCCAGGTTTCTATTATTACTGTTTTGAATTTATTCCGTAACCCTAAATTCCCAATTTTACTTTCATTTCTATTTGGATTCATATCAAATAATCTTATTGATCTCCTTTTATTTTTTTCTTAAATGTATTATATTTTTATTTTTTATTTTAAATATTTCTATAATATTTTGTGGTATTGAGAATTTTTCAAAAAGTTATTATTGTTAAAACATTTTTGTTACTATTTCATATACTATGTTATAATTTTAAGAGATTGACAAGACTTATCATGATATAAAATTTAAAATCTTTCACTCCATATATATATATTGATTTAGTTTGTTATTACTTTTTTTATTGTTTGTTTGCTACTTGTGGAAATCTTACGTTATTTATGATCTTTTCACGGGTTTCATACCTCCTCTCCAAAAAAAAAACATTCTCCCTAGAATCCCATATGCATTAGAAGTTTGACATTACATTCTCTGCTATTTTGCTCTTGCTTTGCAGCAAAGATTGGGTCCAAGAGACACAAGAAACCCATTTATCTGATTAGTAGGGTGAAAATCAGAGAGAAGAAAACGATGGAGATGGAAGTGGACAGCGAGAAGAAGCAACACAACGTGAAAGAGAAGGACTTGTTCAAAGCAGCTGAAGAAGGTGACGCAGCAACGTTCCAAGCACTCTCCGCTGAAACCCTCTCCAAAGCGCTCTCTCTCAGAAACGAAGATGCTCGCTCCCTTCTCCACGTTGCCACCTCTTTCGGCCACTCCCAGGTACCCTTTTGGCCCCTTTTCAAAAAGGTGTCTTTGCTTTTCCTTCAATTGTTGAAAAAATACATTCATTGTGCATTTGTCACCACTCTTTGAAATTAGGGTTTTTAGTTAGTGAAATCATAACTGTTTTGAATTGGAATGAATTTGTTTAGGTGGTGAAGATACTGTCATCTTGTGACGGGTCTGCTAGTGTGGTGAATAGTGCCGATGAGGAAGGGTGGGCGCCCCTTCACTCCGCCGCCAGCATTGGGAATTTGGAGATAGTGGAGACTCTATTGAGCAAAGGTCAAAAGAATTTTTTTAATTAAAGTTAACTCTACACATTGCCTTTTACTTAATTATCATTATTATTTATTACTGATCTCAATCAGCATCATTTCCCCCTTCAGAATTGAAGTGTAAGCTGGGTGGATAAGTATTTAGTGTCCGTTTACCAAGAATGATGGTTGATTTTGTTGGAGATCCCACATCATGCAAAGATATGACTAAAAAATAATATATAAGTGACTGGAAATCTCATCTTACTAACTTGGTTTTTTAAGATTGAGGTTTGGTTTTTTAAGATTGAGGTAGACCTAAGTTTCTCTTTCTTAGCATGATATTAGTGCTTGTTTGTGTCTATTTTAGCAAAGTTTATTGGGTGTGTCATCCAATATTTGTCCTTCCTCTATTCCCACTCCTAATGCCCTTAAAGGAAGATGTGTTAGAAATCTCACATCATCAGGAGATATGACCAAATAATAAATAGATAGATGATTACAAACCTAAGTTAGTTTTGTAGGGTTGAGTTAGGCTTAGAGTTAACTTTTTAAGATATCTGAACTCAATTGTAGTGAGACTTGATATTAAGAAAGATGTTGATGGTTTTAGGAAAACAGTCCGCAATTGCAAGTTCAGTTGCATTGGTTGCATTTGTCAGAAGTCTTCCACAGTATCAATGATTGTGAGGAAACCATAATTGTGAGGGTAGCCATGATTTAAAACCCTTAGAACTGGTTCTATTTATTTGTTTATAATTGTCTATTTATAATCATCTTCTTTATGGGGTTTTTCTGATGTTTGATTTCAATTTCTTAGTATTTTATAGTAGAGTTGATGACTTGAGGTGCATCTTTCTCCATCTTCATTGTGCTCCAGCCTTTGACTGCCCGTTGTGCCCATCTTTTTGCTCTGTTCAGATTGTGGAATAGTGTTGGGAAGCTTCTAAATTTATGTAGCTTGTGATTGAAAATGGTGGTAACAGTTTGTTGGGCGCTTTCAAGTGTCAATTGTGGTTTTCTATTAATTTTCATTTTCTACATCATTGATTGAATATGTAGGCTACTACTCTGCGCTTTTTGTATTTTGTAAATTGTGGAATTGATCATGAAGAATCACAAGTATAGTAATAAAATGTAGCTCCTGTATACCTTTCCAGACCAAAATTTCATTTGCTAAAGATTCATCAATTGTCTCAAATGTTCTTCTTCTCCATGTTTGGTAGGAGCTGATGTTAACCTGAAAAATGATGGGGGTCGCACTGCTTTACACTATGCAGCCAGCAAAGGTTGGTTGAAGATTGCTGAAATCCTCATCTCCCATGATGCCAAGATTAATATAAAGGATAAGGTTGTAGCATGGAAACATTTGATGGGTTTGTAACACTAGTTTCACTGTATTCCTTTTCTTCATAATCGCGTTGTTAAAGATAACAAGTATACTAATTTAGTGTATGTCTTGTACTTAATCAGATTGGCAGCACTCCATTGCACCGGGCAGCTAGCACTGGTAAATCTGATCTGTGTGAACTTTTGATTGAAGAAGGAGCAGAGGTTGACACTATTGATAGAACTGGTCAAACTCCTCTGATGAATGCTGTGATTTGCTATAACAAAGAGGTATGCTTATTTTATGTGTGTGCATGCATACGTGTGTACTCTCTAATAGCAAAGGTACATATTGAACCATCTGAACAATTTTACTAAGAAATATGTATATATTTATTTTAGATGACAAACCTATGTATTTTGCAGTACAAATATAGTTCCTACCTCCTTTTAATCATGCTTAATGTTTTTGTTTGCATAATTCATGTCTACCTATGTAATAAAGCAACGGATGTGACTTCTTCATTCATTCATTTGTTTTCTGTTAATCCAATGGCTTAATTAGTTTATTTACAAGTGAATTTTTGGAGGAGGAGGCTATGTTGATTGTTAAGAAATCATAACATAATCGTGAAGTATTTTCTCTTTATTTGATGCACTTTTAACAATTACTTCACCCTACTCATTTCAAATTAAAATTATGTTTGGGCCTTGCTTGTAGTGTGCCTGGTCTACAACATTGAAGCATTTAATGTCAAGCTTGAGCTGTGTAATACTAATTGTACTTTGCTAGTTCCTGATACCGTTTCTTATTCTTTCATCCCGTCTCACTAATCACTACCTTCTATTTTTAATTTTAAAAATAATGGTAAGGGTTTGGCTTTGTAAGTATAACGAATGCATGCATTCTGCATAGAGGGGAATTTTCATAAAATAAATCATTTTTGGTTCTTTTATTAAAAACAAAAGGGCTCATACATATTTGATTCTTACATTTTGCATCTTATTTTTATGTTATATTAAATATAAAAGTTGGTTAGTTGCAATGGCAAATGGTTTACTATGCTACTATTGAATCATTTACTGGTTTTATGTAAAGTTCAGCAATAAAGAATGAGGGTTGATACCCGAACATTTTCTAGTCAAGAGTCTAACACACTGCTGCTTTTGGCACTTTAAAAGGAAATTGTGGCTAGTAGTTGTCTTGTTAGATGTTGGCTATGTTTGACTAAACTAGTTAAGAAGCTATCTGGTACTTAGTTATATGGAGTACATTGTATGAATGATGAGGAATATGTTTTGATGACAGTTTTGTTGTTGATGTCCTATAATTATTGAGCATCATACATTAATTCTTATGTTATAAATCTTTTTGATGTCGATGTTTTACAGGTAGCTCTCCTTCTGATAAGACATGGAGCCGATGTGGATGTGGAGGACAAAGAAGGGTACACAGTACTTGGTCGTGCTACAGCTGAGTTAAGATCAATACTAATTGATGCTGCCAAGGCCATGTTGGAGTGATACAACTGTAAGAAAATGAGAAAAAATTATCAGTATAAAAGAGCAGAATCGTGGGGTTGTGGTAGTTGTATTGCGATTCATTAGTTGTGGTTACTTTCTTGACAATTTGAGACCTGCTCTGCTGAGGCAAAAACTCATTTTTTTTAGGCAAAAAACGAATGAATAAATAAGAGGTATTTCAGGAATATCTCAACCCTTATACAAAAGATCTGTATGAGGATATAATCTTCTAAGCTTTTAACAAAACTGAAAAACCTACAAGCAGACACAACTATCTTCTAGAAACATTAACTGATCTCATAGAGATCAAAGGCTCAAGACACCAATCTGAGTATGAAAAACTTACACTGCGCATTTTAGTTGTAATCCAAGATCAAGTCTTCATTTGTGCCATAGGGAGCCAAAAAATCATTTTAAAAGCTTCAGGATGAGTGGTGTCAAGGAAAGTGTTAATCAGATTTGGGATGGCATGTGGATAGCAGTTGTAGGAAAACTGTGGTTACATAGGAACAAGAAGATTTTCAGAGGAGGTAGTGTAGATCACATTGAAATTTTCTCTAAGGCAAAAACTCATCTTCACCTATATATTTAATTGTCAAACCCTTTCCATCTTTTTAGATCAGAAAGATGTAGAATATCTGTTTTTTATATGATATGATACAAAACACTGTGTAACCTTTGTTTTTGGAGGAGTGCTGGGAAGCTTTCTAACAATATATTTTATTGGTTAAAAAATTATTGAGCATTGTGAAATATGTTTCTTATGGGAAACTCAATTTTATCCGTGATAATAAATTTGTTCAAAAGAGGTAGTACAAATTGAGCATTTTAATCATGGAGATTTTTAAAACTCAAGAGTAGGCTTTTTCACACCACGAAACATAGGGAAAAGAAGTTTCTTTATTAAATAAAACTAGTTTATATAGAAACTATTTTTAAGAAATTTATTCATTAGTTTCTTCAAATTCAAAATTTTAATTTGTATATGAACTTCTCGTGTCTGTGCCTCATGGCGTTCAGGGTGAGGCATAAGTCTTGTAAGATTTACTTAACTGAGTTTAGTAGTAGATATTTATCAGCAAAACAAATATATAATATGTAATTGATAAATTATATATTAAATATGGAATAATTTAATTTGACTATAATATACACTGTCATTTAATTTAATGATGTAACAACTTATTATTTACCGAGTTCAATATTTACTATAATTTTTAATATAAAATAGTAAAATTAACTTGAAGTTATGACAATTCATTAAGTTTTTAAATAAGTTGTGTAGTTTAAAAACATATAATGAAGGTACAAAATTGGTTATGATTGATAGATAGAGATTAAAATTTTATTTTTGATAAATTATCTAGAATTTATGGTTTCACATAATTTACTCAGTGGATAAGAATTTACTATTGGTTCATGATTTTTTTTCTCATTGAATTATTATTCGTTATCTTATTATTAGAAATTTGAGGAAGGAATGATATTTCACTTAGTGAGCTCAAGATTAATAGGCAAAATAACTTTAATACAATTATAAGTTAAGTAATATGAAATATAATTCTTTATTGTATTTGCATCTACCTTTCTCAACTATTATTTTTTTCTTTTTTTAAATATCAGTGAATTAAAATTTAATTATATATTGCTCTGTATTGTTTTTTTATGATAAGAGGTGAATTGAAGTCATATATGATATGGATAGTGATAACTAGGTGGTATTATTGTGATTGGTATTATTGTGATGAATATGTATGTAGTGGTATGGAGGAGATACTAGGAAGTTGTTGATATATATGGTCTAAGTACAAAGTTATATAATTTGATGAAATATTCAGATTATAATGATACATTGGATAATAAGATAATAAATAAATAATGTTGTACGAGCCGAAAAAGATTTCTTACATTAAAATATTAAGAAGAGTCACAAATATTTAATACAGGTTAGAAATTACTTTAACAGTCACAAATGTTTAATACAAGATGTTGGAAATAATTTGTTATATAATATTTCCATATTTATATTAGAATGAGTAGATTGGTAAACAATTAGCATAAAATAATATTTAACCTAAAAACTTTATAAAAAAACAAGGTATTTTCTTATATCTATTATATATTACTCTTTAAATATAAATTTAAAATTAGCATTCTTAAGTAATTGATGATGATGTTTATATATTTAATGTAGATGAATTGTTTAGCCTTTGATATGTTTGTGGTGTAATTATTCATATATTATTTGTGTACTTGTATGAGTTAGGGGTCTAGATAGTACATGTAGTTGGATGCACAATTGTTGATGTGTCAGTGGTCTCTAAATTCTTTTAAGTCTTCTTCCTTCAACTATGATGTCCAGTCGTCTGGTGGGGGTACCTGCGATTGCACTCCGACGCTTAAGTCAGTGCTATGATCTACGTATATTTTAGTGAATGGAAAAAATGTATCTTACTACTTTCATAGCATGTTCTATTTAAAGTGCTTGGCTCATGGCGTAGATTCTAATGTGCTGGATCAGTTGTTAACTGACGTGCATGGCGATTTCTTTATGTTTGGGGTGCATCTTTCGATTTATTTTGCTATATTGAAGATATTTTTTCGTATATTTCAGAATGTGGGTTGATTCATTCAAAGTTGTTATGTTGTTGTTGCGTATTTATTTATTTTGTTATTTTATGTTATTTGACTTGTGCGTCCGGTTACCAAGGTCGAGACAGGCTCGTCCAGTACCTACCCATACACTTCTCCCTAGGCTCAAAGAGTCGAATATGACCGTTGCAGTTCCCGAGGTGTGATTAGATCGTTAGAAACATTAAATGCGTTGCAGAGATGTGACATTTGTGTTTTCTAAAAACGTCGTCAGCTTGATTGAATACTATTCAATTAGATTTTGTCAACGGTGGAGATGTGTCGTTTCGTATACCGAATGGTGTGGATCGTTGGATGAAAGTAAATCTGATGACTCCGAATGAGGTACCTAAGAATCTTTTTCCTATTTGGTTTCCTATAAATAGGATACCATTATAACTTAGTTGGTTTTACGCTTTCTTCACTGCCTATAGAGCTTGTGCCATTTGCTCCGAGTGCCGAGTTTACCAATTTGCGTCTTGGTTTGTCAAATTTTCAGGTCAGTAATGTCTTCTTCTGTTGATTCGTCGAATAGTGTCGTCGATATCGAGTCTTCTGAGGTTACCCATACTGTATCTAGCAGTGCGAGAGAGACTAGTGACTTAGACCATTCAATCTCAGAAGGTCCGAGTTATGAGTGGGTCGATCCACGTGTTTTGAAAATCCCTACTTCTTTTAGGAATTTTGATGTTTTAGATAAGTTTTTCTCCAAAGTTTCATTTATAAAACCTGATGCTCCTTCGGACGCGTTGATGACCGATATATGTGGCTATTCCGACCGGGTGTGTCATGGTCGAGAAAACGCACCTCATGATTTCTTTTTTGTTTATGACGCCTTTTTCCATGATTTGCATGTAACCCTACCGTTTGATGATTTCACTATGGGGTTCTTCGAATCCTTAATGTGGCGTCGACCCAATTGCACCCCAATTTGTGGGCGTGCCTTCAGGCGTTTAGGATAATTTGTGATATATTTAAGATAATTCCAACATCGCATCCGTTTTTTTTTTACTATAATTCCCGTCCGAGAACTCCAGTTAGTTGGTTGTCGTTGTCAAGTCGTCTAGGGAGTGTTCGGTTTGCAGCGTTTACCACTTCCTAAATTTTTTTTAAAGAAAAATACTTCAAAATATTTGTTGAACCTGATGGTCGAGACTATTTTTATAACATAGAGGGGGAAACCAAATTTCCTTTTCATTGGACCCAAAACCCTTTTCAAATTGTTGCCTGACCGTGGTCGTCGATGTCACCTCTGGATAAGGCGATTCTAGCTGTGTTTGAACAACTCCCATATAAGTTGCCTATCCGGGAGTTGATAGCCTTATACGGGTCGTCCAAGAGGTGGACAAACCTTACTAGCATATAAATTTCCTGTATACATGCTTATATTCATCACATTGATAGTGTTTAATCCATTTGTGTATGGTAGATATCATGACTAGGATGGATCTAGCGTTGGGGGACCTTATGGCCAATTTGAGACATCAAGCAACAAATAAGAAGATTAGCAGTTTCGAGCCGGTCGGGAAGGGGAATCATGCAACATCGATCGACGTGGTGCAACATCGATGGCCAAAAAATGGGGTCGTCCAGCTAAAACGACTCGACTGAGTGTGGAAGCAGGACCGTCCACCAGGCAGTCGTCGATGCTTAATCCTTAGTTGGAGATGGCACCGGGCGTTCAGATTGAGCTAATCTCGGAATTTGAGGGCGTACTAGCAGCCATTCCTACCAACAACTTGGTCGCATAATGGTTGGAGTTGTAGAGTCAGTCGTTTCTGGTGGGCCGAACTCTTGGTGAAGAGTTAGAAAGAACCCTTGCTATAGTGACCAAGCAGAAGAAGGAGTTGGCCGAGCTTGCTAATTCACTGAAGGCGGCCTTAGAAGCAAACGAGGCTCTTAAGGAAAAAGTTTTAAAGATAATGATGTTGCTGAGAAGGCTCAAAAAACCTTAAAGGATGAGTTGGCGGTGATGGAGGCGGAGAAAGCGGATCTTGCCAAGGAGAAAGCTGCAACCGAGGAAAGGGAAAAGGCACTCTCGACCGAGGTGGAGAAGTGCCGTGCATTTATGCTACGCATTAGCAAGGATTGCTTTTATCAGGGTCTATGACAAGTGGCCTTTTACCACGGAGTACCGGTCGAGGACCCTCGCTACAACTTGGATAAGGACGTGGTGAACGATAAGCTAGTGCCAATCGGCGGGAGTGCCATTACACCCATGGATGTGGGTGGAGAGAATGCTGCCACCCCTCAAGCTGAACCTGAGCCATCCTTTGAAGAAATTCTAGAGCCATTTTAAATGATTTTTCTTTTAGACCTAGGATGTGGGCTTCGAACAATTTTATTTTTGTGCATCATATATGTAAAAATTTTATCGACTGGTCGGTCGGCCTTTCAAATCCATGTAACTTGGGGAACTTACTATGTATGTATCTTTCAATCTTTTCCATAATTGAGTAGTTGCGCAAAAGTAGTAGCTGATCGAGCCTTTAGGGATTTTAATTCGTGGGAATTATACTTATTCACAAGTAAAGTCCGACCAAGCGGTGCGGCTTGAGAGTGTGTAAAATATGATTCAAAGGCCAAGTTAACTGGTAAAAGAAAGTGAACAACTATATCATTATGGTCGCATGATGCGATATTTTTATTCCGACCGTATTAAGCAGTGTGTATTCAGATTATTCTTCGTAGTGCAGGAGTGCTGGTCATTATGAACAATAAGTATTGGTCATTTACGATGATAAATGTGTTTTGAGTTAAAACTTCTATGTCGGTCGATGTTCGTTCTGATCGAGAAGTAAATTCTGGTATTGCTCTGGTCATTTTAAACCTATATATTATGTTATGAGTTACTCTGAACTTGACTTTTCTAGAGTAAATACACAGGCCAAGTTAATGATCTCGGTAGATTTGATAAGGTTGATTCTGACCGTGTTGGGGTAAGTGTAGTAGGAATAATATGCCCTACTGAATATCAAGTCAAGGATATGAATTTTTAAAGTGCCTCGTTAAAACCTTCTCAGACGAAAACCCTCCTCAGGGATAAAACGACCGAGCGAGGAAAGAGTACACTATTTTTATTAAGTCTTATTTGCTATAATAAAATTTGAGTTGTGTGGCATTCCACGTTTTCGGTATATTTCTTCCTAATAAAAATTCTAAATAATAAGCTCCTCCAACTGCTGTGTCAGCTATGTGAAACGATCCTTCCCAGTTGCTTGAAAATTTACCGTCATCTTTCCGGGCGTCGCTGCGCATTCACCAGACCAAATCTCCTTTCTGAAAGCTTCGTGGTTTTACCTTTGAGTTGTACCTTCGTGCCACCCACAACTTACACGTTTCTTCTCTTATTCGGCACTTATCCCTGAGTTCATTGATGAGGTCAAGGCCGACCAACAAACTTTCTTTATTCAAGTCCAAGTCCATTGTTTGTCGTCGTAGAGAGGGCTCTCCTACTTCAACAAGGATCATGGCTTTTGTTCCATAAGTCAAGGTATATGGTGTTTCTTGAGTGGTGGACTGTGGTGTACAACGGTAGGCCCATAGTACTTTGAGGAGTTCTTCGGCCCACTTAATCTTGGCGGGGCCGAGTCACTTCTTCAACTCATTGAGGATAACTTTATTGGCGTCCTCGGGTTGGCCGTTGGTTTGCGGATGTTCTACCAAGCTTGTGATGTGCTTGATATCAAGCTTTTCGTAAAACTCGGCGACTCCTCGGTGGGTGAATTATCGACCATTATCAGTGATGATGACCTAAGGTATCCCGAATTGACACACAATGTTTTTCAAAACAAAATTTTGGTAATTTTGTGCGGTAATGGCCGTCAAGGGTTCAACTTCTATCCATTTAGTAAAGTAGTCTATGCTGACCAATAGAAATTTACATTGTCCTTTACCTAGAGCAAATGGTCCGATGATATCCATCCCCCACTTTACAAATGGCCATGGGGAGAGAATGTAATGAAGATTTTTAGGTTTATGGTGAGATAGGCTGCCATACTCTTGGCACTTAACGCACTTCTGCATAAATTCAGCGCAATCACCCTGTACGGTCGACAAATAATAGCCTGTCCGTAGTATCTTAGATGACATTGTTCAAGCTCCTGAATGAGTGCCGCATACCCCTTTGGGTATCTCTCGCATGACATAGGTGGCTTGCTCGGGAGTGAGACATTTCAAGAGTGGATGAGTGTAACCTCGATGGTAAAGGTCTTGATCTATCAACAAAAATCGGGCGATTTTATGTTTCATTATTTTTTCAGAATGTGCTTCGCTTGTTCTGTCAATTAGGAACTACTTGATGGGTGTCATCCAATTTGGTTGAGTATCGGTCGCCATACATTCCTTCGAGCCAACACTAGGTTTGGTCATGGTTATGTAAATTACTGACCGATGGAGTCCTTTTTTCCTTGTGGTTGCCAAGCAGGAAAGTGTATCGGCTCGGGTATTATGTTCTCGACGGATATGATGGATTGTTACTTCATCAAATTTTGCAATCAAGCCCTGCACAAAATGGTAATATTGTTGTAAGAGTGTTTCTCGAACTTCAAATTCTTCTTTCAGCTGACCAACCACTAGCTGTGAGTCGCTTTTACATAATAGCTTTTTCACCTCCAAATCAATAGCAAGGTTATGACCAGCTATGATAGCCTCATACTCGACTTGATTATTTGACGTCTTGAATTCAAACTTCAAATCTTGTTCAATAAGAATATCACCTGATCCTTCCAACACTACTCCTGCACCACATGATCTGTTGTTGGAAGAACCATCAACATGTAAGATCCATAGGGTTCTCTGCCTCAGTTGCCCCCTTGGGTTAGTATTGAGTGTGGAATTCTGACAATTCTATTGCCCATCCTATCATTCGTCCGACCAAGTTTGACTTTGTCAGTATTTTATTAATGGGGTAGTCGGTTCTGACTATGATCTGATGATTCTGAAAATTCATGCGCATCCGCCGTGCAGTTATAACTAAGGCCAGGGCGACATTCTTAGTCATTTGATATCAAACCTCCATGTTGTGAAGAACCCGACTGACAAAATATACTAGTCGTTCCTCTGTTTCTATCTCTTGAACTAAGAATGCTTTGATTACCTCATCTGACACAACAAGATAAAAAATTACTGGTTCCTCGGCGATTGGTTTCTGAATGACCGGAGGGGTTGCCAAGAAAGTTTTCAATTGGAGGAATATGCTTTCGCATTCGTTGTCCACTGGAATTTAGATGCTTTATGCAATAAGTGCACAATGGGCTTAGTTTTTTCTACAAGTTTCGGTACGAATCTTGAGAGGGCCATGAGTTGACCGATCAATCGTTGGATTTCTTTTAGATTGCGAGGGCTACGCGTCTCGGTGATTGCTTTACACTTTTCAAGGTTGGCTTTTATGCCTCGATGGGTAAGCATAGAGCCTAAGAATTTCCCTCATTTTACTCCGAACACACACTTGTCGGGGTTAAGACGCATTCGGTGGTTGCGGAGAGCTTGGAATACTTCCTGCAAATCTTTAATGTGTTGCTCACATGAGTCAGACTTGACAACAATATCATCCACAAAGACTTCGACATTTCTCCCAATCATGTCTTGGAAGGCATGATCCATCAATCGTTGGTAGGTAGCTCCGACATTTTTTAGGCCGGATTGCATGACTTCGTAACAGAAGTTGTCGGAGTCGGTCCTAAAAGTTGTTTTCTCTTTGGCTCTTAGATGCATTTGGATTTGATTGTATCTCGAGAATGCATCAAGAAAGATGAGGATGTTATGTCTTGCTGCTCCGTCGGCAAGTCGATCGATGGTCGGCAGGGGATAGGAATCTTTAGGACATGCTTTATTAAGGTTAGTATAATTTACACACATTCACCACTTACTATTGGATTTCTTTGACCATGACCATATTGGCTAACCATGTGGTGTAGTGTGCTTTTCAGATGAAGCCAACCTTCATCAACTTATCAGTTTCTTCTCGGGTGGCTTTGCGTCTCTCCTCCCCCAACTTTCGTTTTTTCTGGGCTATTGGTTTGGCCTCCTTATAAACAAATAGGCGATGTGTGATGATGTCGGGACTTACCTAGGCATATCGGTGGTTGTCCAAGCAAATAGGTCAGTATGGTCAAATAACGTTGTGTTGACCATCTTGCGGTCGTTCGGTTTCAAAAATGTCCTGATGTATGTCTTGTGATCGTCGTATCGAAGGGGTAAAGGTTGAAGGTCGTCACCTGCTTCCATGCGAGCAAGCATCGTCGAGTCGCGAGTCTAGATTTACGAGTGCAACCATACGTTTTGCCAATCTCCTATCTCGGGGGTGTCTCTTTGAGGATCAGTTACGCCTTCTAGGAGAGCGACCACACCATGGTGTTTTATATAGTTGTCTGGTAGGTTCAACTTTTAAACTCGCAACATAACATTCATGAGCGATCTTTTGATCCACATGTACCATTGTGATATCCTCGGTTGTGGATGGAAATTTCATTGCCAAGTGGGGGATTGAGATGATCGCTCTTAAACAGTTAATGGACGAACGTCCAAGCAGTACATTATATGAAGTATGTGCATTAACCAATAAATACTTGATTTTTATGGTTTTTCTGAGTCACTCTTCTTCGCCGAACGTGGTATATAAATCAATATATCCTCAGGTATCCACTCGCTCTCTTGAGAATCCAACAATTTGTTCATCGTATGGCTGAATGTCTTATTATGGGATCCTCATTTTCTTGAAGGTTTTCCAATAAAGAATATCTACCGAACTTCCTTGATCTACCAACACTTTGGTAATTGTGAACTTATCTATCTCCACGGTGATCACCATAGGATCGTCTTGTGTTGGATCTATCGTCGTGAAATCATCATCAGTGAAAGTGATTGGGGGTATTTAGGTCGTCTTTGGGTTGACATGGAATGAACTAATTGTATGGCTCTGAGGTGCTTCTTTCTAGCCGAGTTGGAGCATCTACCGCTTGCGAAACCTCCAACTATGCAATTGACTTCTCATTTAGGGACACCAAGTGACACCGAGCTGAAGTGTTGATGACTTCTTGGACTTGACGTTTGGTTCGATTGCTCCTCTCAAGGCTTTCACTCTGGGGTCGGGTCTTTCTGATCGGGCTTTCACTTCGTCTTTGCCTTGGCGAACGCTGGTTGTCACCACGACGACGAGAATCTCCACGTTCGAGTCGCTCTAGTCGTTCTCTCGGGGGATACCGTTCCTTCTGTGGTGAGTGGTATCGGTCTTGATGAATTTGCGAAAGTGGCCCACTTGGATGAACTTTTCGATTTTATCTTTTAACGCCTAACAGCCTTCAGTCATGCGTTCGTAATTGCAATGATACTAACAATGTTTGGATGTATCGGCAGTTCGCGATGTATGCAATTGCTTTAAAGCCAGAATCAGTTCGGCTTGTAATGCTTCATTTAAAACTCTTCCTTTTGGGACGGTTAGAGGTGTGTAGCTAAGAAATCGGGGTTCACGATTTTCTCTGAATCAGTCGATCTGTTCTGGTCCCAGCCGATTGCTTCTATCTTTTTCTTTACCCTTTCCCTTGTCTGCACCTTCAGCTTGATGACTTCTATGGTAGTCAACATGCTCTTCGATTTGCATGAATTTAGTGGCTCGGGTTCTCAATTCATCCATATTGTTTGTTGGTCTCTTGATTAAGCTTTCTGTAAATCGTCCCAAATGATGCATGGCTATCTCAGGCATCAAGTTTATGATATCCATGCATACCTTACTGAATCTATACTATCCATGAATGCTCGTAAAGACTCACCTTTTTCTTATTTCACATTAAGGATGGACATAGACGAAATATGATGCAGGTGACTCATTGCATACTGTGTGGTGAACTTTGTCGTTAAAACTTCAAAGTTCCCCACGGAATTGGTAGGGAGACTAGTGAACCAACCAAGTGGTCCTTCCTGGAGAGAGGTAGGGAAGACCTTACACCATACTACCTTGTTGGTGGTATATAAGGTCATTTGTGTTTTAAAGACATTCAGATGCTCGTCCGGATCGGTGGAGCCATTGTATGGTTTGATAGTTAACCCTTTCCACTTAGGAGGAAGTGGCGTGTCAATAATTTTATCTGTGAAAGGGTGCCTTCTCGGATCCTCTTCATTGTCAAGAGAAACGTTGTTTCAGGAACTTTGGTGGGTTTCTTGTGTCTGGATGTTATGAGGAGTTTGATGAGTTGGAGGGTGTGATGGTGGTGCTCTGGATTGATGGTTGTTCATGGCCCTCAATTTGCTGTAGAAGGTTTTTGTTTTGTTCCTTCAGGAGAGACATCTCCTCCTCCTGTCGGTGTCGGTCCTCGTCATTTTTCAATTTATCTGCCATGCTTTTCTTGTCGAGTCTCCTCCATTTGTGCCTAGAGGGCTTGAATCATTGCTATCTATTCGTTTTCCATTCAGTCGTTATTAGCCCTGTTCCTTGTGGACACCACTATGGTTGAGGACGACTTGTTACTGAAAATTGAATACTACCTCGGGCCCCACGGTGGGCGCCAATTGTACTTGTATGAGTTAGGGGGCCCAAATAGTACCTGTAGCTGGATGCACAATCGTTGACGTGTCAGTGGTCTCCAGATTCCTTTAAGTCTTTTTCCTTCCACTGTGATGTCCGGTTGTCCGGTGCGGGTACCTGTTGTTGAGCCAAGTGATGTTCAAGCTTTGAAGAATGCAAATCCTTTGAAGGATGTTGAAGCCTCTGCTGTGCTTGATGTTGCTGTGCTCGTTTAAGCTTTGATCTGGGGTAGTTTATATGTTGTAATCCACCCTATGATTAAATCTAAAGCATTAGAATTCTCAATCTTTGTGAAAACAAAATGATTTCAAACTAAGTAAAAACAACCGATTGTTTTGTCGAAACAACCGATTGTTTGTACTTAGGTGTTTTGAGAAAAAAAAAAGTTTGAAAACTGTTTTGAATGGTTAAACTGTTAAGTACCAAAACAACCGATTGATTCGAGGAAACAACCGATTGTTTGTTTTGGGACCATAACAGAAAAACTGTTTTCTTTGACTGAGCTTTAAATGATTTAACTGTTTACGCTTCAGTCATTAAATGCTTTGACCAATCTTTTAATGCAATTTAAGAGTTTGTTAAGATTTGATAACAAACTACATCTTTGAATATATTCAGAAAAACAAATTTAAGAATTAAGAATCTTTGACAAAGTTTTTCTAAGAGAGTTTTTCAAAGTGTTGAGATTGCTAAGTTGCTTGTGATTGATCAAAGTGCTGGAATAGGATTCTGCTTGTATTGATTTCAGATTATCTTCTGTAACAAGTGTAATCCTTGTACTCTGTTGAACAATTTAGTTTATGTGTTTGCTGAGATTGGCTGTGTGTTCTTGAGGTGTTCAAGATCAGCAATCTTAGTGTTGGCCAAGGAGAGTGTGTTTCTTGAGGTGTTCAAGGTCATTCTCTTGGTTGTTGTGTAAGTGATCAAGTGGTGATTGCTTAGTGGATATCTTTAGGGTTTCTGAGAAGACTGGATGTAGCTCTGGATTTGGAGTGAACCAGTATAAACAACTGTGTACAATTTCTCTATCCCTATCTCTTTAAATTCAGTTTTGTCAATTAAAAACTGGTATAAACAACCGATTGTTTCGGTAAAACAACCGATTGTTTTTCCAGTATTGTGCTTTTGCTTTATGTTTTGAGAAACTGAATTCTTAATCAAGGTTTTCTTGAAGTATTTTTCATTCTAAGTTTAAAAGTTTATGAAAATCCTTCTTAAACAATTCACCCCCCTCTCGTTTAAGGCCATATATTCTAACAATTGGCATCAAGAGCTTGGTTCTTGAAAGTTATTCAAGTTGATCAAAAAAATTTCTATGGCTGGAAAACTATCTTTTGAGGAAGGTGCTTCAATCTACAAACCTCCTTTATTTTGTGGATTGAATTATAAGTTTTGGGAAGCAAGAATGAAAATCTTCATTGAATCTATTGATCAAAGAATGGTCCGTACATTCCAAAGTTCAAAAAGGATAATTCTTTCATTGCAAAACCTTTGTCCAAATGGACAAATGATGAATGTAAGATGGCCCAGCTTGATCGGTCTGCTCAAAACATTATAGCTTCTGCACTAGATACTAATGAATTTTTCAGGATATCAAAGTGCAAAACTGCTAAGGAAATGTGGGAGACACTCAAGGCTGCTCATGAACCAAAGGAAGCAATGACAAAGAGTCAAGCAAGAAGGAAGAGAAGGCAAAATAAGAAAAGCCTCAATTTTTGCTTAATGGCCAGAAGGGAGGATGACTCAAGTAGTGTAAGTTCATCAAACTCCTCAAACTTTGAAAATTATGGTCAATTACTTCAAGCCTTTCAAGAAACGCATGAAGAAGCCAACCGATTGGCTCTCTTGAACAATCGGTTAAAAGAAAAGAACAGCTGGCTTGAAAACAGAGTAAAGGCACTGGAAGAGGATTTAGAACATTCAAAAACAGATTTTGAAAATCTGGAAATCATTTACAAAAACTCCTCTTGCAAGAGCGATACTCTAGTTTTTGAAAATTTATAAAATCTTGAAAAGAAGGTCCACTATCTTGTTAAAACAGTGGATAAGCTTTCTAAAGGCCAATCCAACTTTGAGAGTGTGCTAGCATCTCAAAATTGTGTTTTTGGAAAATCTGGATTGGGTTTTAATCCACAAAACAAACAAGATAGATTTTCAAAATCATTTTCAAAATGCCAGAAAAACAATCGATTGGACCATCGAAACAACCGATTGTTACATGCTTCTATTGCATGAAAAGAGGCCATTCTGTGAGGTTTTGTAAAATCAGAAAACATGTTGTTGCTAAAGGGCTTATGAAGTGGATTCCTAAGGGAAATAAAGCTTTTTTTTTATAAGTATAAACCAGATGGACCCACATTCATAAGGGGACCAAATCTTTGTACTTGAAAATCTCTTTTGTAGGAAATCTTGGAGGAGAGCAAGCAATTGTGGTACTTGGACAGTGGATGCTCCAAGCATATGACAGGGGACAAATCAAAGTTCCTGAGAATATCCTTTAAGCAAGAGGGTCATGTCACCTATGGAGACAACAACAAAGGAAGAATCCGTGGGAGAGGATCCATAGGAGATGAGAGCATCCTGGTGATTCATGATGTGCTCTTTGTTGAAGGCCTAAAGCATAATCTGCTGAGCATTAGCCAACTTTGTGACAAGGGATATCAAGTGATGTTCAAGTCAAACACATGTGAAATCTGTCTACCCAACACCAAAGAGGTAATGTTGGTAGGTAAGAGAGTTAACAATGTGTATCTTCTAGATATCTCTTCACCATGTTCAATTGGATGTCTTCTATCCAAGCAAGATGAATCTTGGCTTTGGCATAGAAGAATTGCTCATATTCACATGAATGATTTGAACAAGCTAATATCAAAAGATCTTGTGATTGGGCTGCCAAAACTCAAGTTTGAGAGGGATCACATTTGTGAAGCATGCCAAAAGGGGAAACAAGTGAAAAGTTCTTTTAAAACCAAAAATGTTGTCTCTTCTTTGAGACCTCTTGAACTTCTTCACATGGATCTCTTTGGACCCTCTAGAACTATGAGTCTTGGTGGAAATTATTATGCTCTTGTTATTGTTGATGATTTCTCTAGGTACACTTGAACTTTATTCTTGGAATCAAAGAGTGATGCCTTTGCTGCATTCAAAAAGCTAGACTTCAAAACACAAAGAGCAGCAACATAGGTTCTATAAGGAGTGATCATGGAGGAGAATTCCAGAATGAGAAGTTTGGCAAATTTTGTGAGAAGTTGGGGATTCTGCACAATTTCTCTGCACCAAGAACACCACAACAAAATGGAGTTGTAGAGAGGAAGAACAGGTCTCTTGAAGAGCTTGCAAGAACAATGCTTAGTGAATCATCACTTCCTAAGTATTTTTGGGCAGATGCAGTGAGCACCTCTTGTTATGTGATGAATAAGGTGCTTATAAGGCCCATTTTGAAGAAAATTCCATATGAACTTTTCAATGGAAGGAAGCCTAACATCAGTCACCTCGAAGTCTTTGGCTGCAGTAGTTTCGTTCTAAACAATGGAAAGGAAAGCTTGGGAAAGTTTGATGAGAAAGCAGACCTTGGTATATTCATTGGTTATTCACTTACAAGTCATGCATATAGAATCTACAACAAGAGGTTGATGACTGTAGAAGAATCGGTTCACGTTGTCTTTGATGAGGTAGATCGCAGAATCAGTCAGATCCCAAAGACCAGTGCTGAGGAAGATGAATAGAGCATCAGTTTGGAAAAGCTGGAAATCTGTGCAGAAAAACAACCGGTTGATTCGCAGAAACAACCGATTGAAATTCTGCAACAGAGTGAGCTGCCCAAGGAGTTGAGGATTCCTAGAGATCTGTCAGTGGATAACATCATAGGGAAGATAAAGGAATGTGTCTCCACATGTAGCTCCATCTCAAACTTCTGCAGGCACACAACTTTTGTCTCTCAAATGGAACCAAAGTCAATTGCGGAAGCTCTCAGGGATGAGAAGTGGGTTGAAGCTATGCATGAAGAGCTAAATCAGTTTGAAAGGAATGAGGTATGGTTTCTTGTCCCTAAAACTAATGAAATGAATATTATTGGTTCAAAATGGGTTTTCAGGAACAAGCTAGATGAGGATGGTGTGATCACAAGGAACAAAACAAGGCTAGTTGCTAAAGGCTACAATCAAGAAGAGGGCATAGACTATGGTGAAACCTTTGCTCCTGTTGCTAGATTGGAGGCTGTGAGGCTGCTGTTGGCTTTTGCATGTATGAGTGGTTTCAAACTCTTTCAAATGAATGTAAAGAGTGCTTTCTTGAATGGCTACATCAATGAGGAAGTCTATGTAGATCAACCACCGGGCTTTGAAGATCACAAGTATCCCAACCATGTCTTCAAGTTGAAGAAAGCTTTGTATGGACTGAAACAAGCTCCAAGGCAGTGGTATGAGAGGCTTAGCAACTTTCTGCCATCTCATGGTTATGAAAGAGGAATGGTAGACAAGACTCTCTTCATCAAGAAGTCAAATGCAAAAATAATTCTTGTGCAAATCTATGTTGATGATATCACCTTTGGTGCTACACAAGATAGATTGTGTGAAGAATTTGTGGCTGCAATGAAAGGTGAGTTTGAAATGTCTATGATGGGAGAACTATCTTTCTTTCTTGGATTGCAGGTTAAGCAAACAAAGGATGGGATCTTCTTAAGTCAATCAAAGTATTGCAAGGAGATTCTCAAGAAATTTGAAATGGAGAATTGCAAAGAAGCAAGCACTCCAATGCCATCAAGCTGTTACATGGATGCTGATGCTGCTGGAAAGATTATAGATCAAACAAAATACAGAGGTTTGATTGGATATTTGCTATATTTAACAGCTAGTAGGCCGGACATCATGTTTGCGGTGTGTCTATGTGCAAGATATCAAGCAAATCCTAAAGAGTCACACTTCAAAGCTGCAAAAAGAATTATGAAATATCTCAAAGGAACATCATCTGTAGGATTATGGTATCCTTCTCACTCTCCAATACATTTAATTGGTTATTCAGATTTTGACTTTGCAGGTTGCAAGCTAGATAGAAAGAGCACAAGTGGCACTTGTCACCTTCTTGGCTCAAGCCTAATATCATGGCATAGCAAGAAGCAAGCATGTGTTGTTCTCTCTAGTGCTGAGACTGAATATATAGCTGCTGGTAGCTGTTGTGCACAGATTCTATGGCTCAAGCAACAACTTGCAGATTTTGGTTTACAAATCAGCAAGGTTCCCTTGATGTGTGATAACACAAGTGCCATCAATCTTACCAAAAATCAGATTCAGCACTCAAGGACCAAACATATTGAGATAAGACATCATTTCATCAGGGATCATGTACAAAATGGGAACTGTGAAGTGAAGTTTGTGGAAACCAAACTACAGTTAGCTGAAATTTTCACAAAGCCTTTACCAAAAGAGAGGTTTTTCTTCTTAAGAAATGAGTTAGGTATTCTTGATCTTAATAATCTCTCCTAAATCTGTTTTTGATACATGCTAAAGTCTATTTCTGAAGACAAATAGGGGGAGAATTTATTGGTTCTTGTATATCTTTGTTTGATACTGCATAAAATGTTAAAATCTCTGATATGAAAGTATTTTCTACTGCTGCTGATAGAAACAACCGATTGTTTCGTGTAAACAACCGATTGTTTATTATGTTTCATGCTTTAAAAGAGTAATAAACTGTCTTGCTGCTGTAAGAAGCTTTGGATAGTATAAATGCTTTTTCTGCAGGAACTGCTTCAGATTTAATCAGATCAAACACAAGCACCAGGGATTTGTCTTCATCAAATAGGGAGAGATTGTTGAACCAAGTGGTGTTCAAGCTTTGAAGAATCCAAATCCTTTGAAGGATGTTGAAGCCTCTATTGTGCTTGATGTTGCTGTGCTGGTTTAAGCTTTGATCTGGGGTAGTTTATATGTTGTAATCCACCCTATGATTAAATCTAAAGCATTAGAATTCTCAATCTTTGTGAAAACAAAATGATTTCAAACTAAGTAAAAACAATCGATTGTTTTGTCGAAACAACCGATTATTTCTACTTAGGTGTTTTGAGAAAAAAAAGTTTGAAAACTGTTTTGAATGGTTAAACTGTTAAGTACCAAAACAACCGATTGATTCGAGGAAACAACCGATTGTTTGTTTTGGGACCATAACAGAAAAACTGTTTTCTTTGACTGAGCTTTAAATGATTTAACTGTTTACGCTCCAGTCATTAAATGCTTTGACCAATCTTTTAATGCAATTTAAGAGTTTGTTAAGATTTGATAATAAACTACATCTTTGAATATATTCAGAAAAACAGATTTAAGAATTAAGAATCTTTGACAAAGTTTTTCTAAGAGAGTTTTTCAAAGTGTTGAGATTGCTAAGTTGCTTGTGATTGATCAAAGTGCTGGAATAGGATTCTGCTTGTATTGATTTCAGATTATCTTCTGTAACAAGTGTAATCCTTGTACTCTGTTGAACAATTTACTTTATGTGTTTGCTGAGATTGGCTGTGTGTTCTTGAGGTGTTCAAGATCAGCAATCTTAGTGTTGACCAAGGAGAGTGTGTTTCTTGAGGTGTTCAAGGTCATTCTCTTGGTTGTTGTGTAAGTCATCAAGTGGTGATTGCTTAGTGGATATTCTCAGGGTTTCTGAGAAGACTGGATGTAGCTCTGGATTTGGAGTGAACCAGTATAAACAAATGTGTACAATTTCTCTATCCCTATCTCTTTAAATTCAGTTTTGTCAATTAAAAACTGGTATAAACAACCGATTGTTTCGGTAAAACAACCGATTGTTTTTCCAGTATTGTGCTTTTGCTTTATGTTTTGAGTCCTGAATTCTTAATCAAGGTTTTCTTGAAGTATTTTTCATTCTAAGTTTAAAAGTTTACGAAAATCCTTCTTAAACAATTCACCCACTCTCTCGTTTAAGGCCATATATTCTAACACCTGTGATTGCACTTTGACGCTAAACTCAATGTTATGATCTACATACATTTTAGTGAATGGAAAAAGCGTACCTTACTACTTTCACAGAAGGTTCTATTTAAAGTGCTTGGCTCATGGGTCTGGATTCTAATGGACTGGATCAATTGTTAACTGACGTGCATGGCGGTTCTTCATATCTGGGGTGTATCTTTCGGTTTATTCTATTATATTGAAGATATTTTCGGTATATTTCAGAATGTGGATTGACTCATTCAAAGTCGTTATGTTGTTGTTGTGTATTTATTTATTTTGTTCTTTTATGTTATTTGACTCGGACGTCTGGTTACCAAGGTCGAGATAGACTCGTTCGGTACCTACCAGTACAATTTGTGATATATGTATTTAGTTGAATAATTAACTATTTTTTATTTATTTTTAGTGATCTTATTTTGAAATGGGGATAGAAAATTTTATTGTTAGCTTCAAAAACTTTGTAGTGAAACAAGCATAATTTATATTTATTTTGTATGTTCTAATATACTTAAAAGTCAAATTAGGGTTTATAATAGAAAAATTAATTAATAAATTATAGATAAAGTTTATTAACATTTTTTTATCTTATAGATAAAGTAAATACGTAATGGAAATAAAATAATATTGAATTTTTATTATATTTAAAATATATTTAATATTATTTTTTAGGAATTAAAAGTATTTAATAATATGTATTTAGTTTCCTTCACTATATATCCCATCAAACATTTATAACATTATTTTTAAACATCTATTATAAGTTAAATACTACTGATTTCACTTGAAAGTTTATTAACAATATTTTATGTCATAGATCATGAGTCATGGAAATACAAATATTTTCTTATTTAAAAAAGATTCATATTTTAATAATGTGCATTTGGTTCCCTTTAATACACATCCCATTTTCTTTTCATGTATTTAGTTATTGGAAATATTTAAAATCAGTATATTTAATTCTAGTTTTTATCCTCAAACTTAATTTTTTTTAAGCCTCTTAAAATTAAAAAATATGGTTTTAATCTCTAAACATTAAATTTGAGGGGTTAAAACAAGCTTAAAATCAAAATCTTAAACTTTTAATTCTATACCTCAAACCCTAACATCTTAAATTCTAAAAAAATTCATTTAGTGTATCAAATTTAGTGACGAGAGAAAATAAAACCTTTTTTTTTTAAATTTAAGGAAAAAAATCTCAAATATTAAGAACTAAAAGCATAATATCTTACCTAATTAATTTTATACATTTTTAAAATGTAATATCTACACAGTTTTCAATGTAAACATTGCAAATTAGATATGATCTTATTCCATAATCTATTTGACTTCTTTTTACGTGATAAAATTTACAAAAGGATAAAAAAACTTACCTACAATATCATAACTACTTTTATTATTGTTATTTAATTATATTCAAGATTTCTTCTAAATAATATGCCGTGTATTTAATAAGATATAGATTATTAATGAAACTTTAAATTTAATTAAATAAGAACATAAAAAATAGCATGTGACAGTGGATATAAGTTTTTTGCTTTTAAAAAGTGGAGTTGTTTATTTGTTAAAGCAAAATAGATTATATAAGGAAGCAATACGAGCCTTGTGTTTTCTGCTCTCCCTTATCTCATTTGCCTTTTCCTTCTCAGTTCTCAGTGTTCTGCAGAGAAGGGAGAAGCCAATAATGGGTGCCACTTCACTACCCTCTTTCATTCAGATCTCATCCACACATTCCATTTTCACTGAAAAACTCAGCACCCCACAAAAGAAGTTTCAAATTAGAATATCTACAAGACACACAAACTCACTTTCTTGGACTTTTCCTTCTCTTCCTTCCTGCAAAGCACTTCAAAACTCTGTTCCTTTGGCTGCTTCACTTGCCATTCTTCTTTGGTCAACCCCTGGTAGGTACTACTAGTACCATGTGTTGCTTTTCATGTAGCATACATTTATTATGTTGTGTCACTATGTGGTGTTGTGTTGGCTGAAATTTCATTCATTGTATATGAACATAAACATGCTAATTACTAACTCAAAGTTTGAGCATTTTCATATTCTGCAGCAAATGCTGGATTCATGTCAGGAATTTCTGGTCTAGAGGCTGTTCCTGGTCCTCAGCTACCACAGATTGACTTTCTCAAAAATCTCAATGGTCCCAAGTTAAACTATTGTGCTTCTGCTTTACAGCAGTTTGGGATTTTGTGAAATCAGCTGAAATTGATGAAACTGAAACTGAAACTGGGTTCATTTCTGTTTTGCAGATGAAAACCAGAAGAGATATTCAGAGAATGATGAAAGAATTAAATCATCTCCTTTGCTGAAGAAACTGATTGAGCAATCCAAGTTGAATAAAGAGAAGTAATTTTTTTTTTCATTTTAATTGCGTGTGTTGTTTGCAAAGTCAAAACCTCATGATGCTGCAATGGACTATATAGATGGTTAATGATAATCGAGCTTTGAAATGAGAATGTGGTTTGGGTGGCAAAATTTTCTGTGTTTTCTGTGACTGTATTTCCATTACATTTGAGACTGCATTGGCCACATTTGTTTGCTATAGAAATGCTAGTAACACTCTAGTATAGTATTTTGACATTTATTATTTAAAACTGTGTAGATTTATCTCCTTATTAATAAATTTTACACATATTTTTTTATTTTATTAATAAATTTTAGACAATAGTCATGGAATGAGTTATATACCAACAAGTGGTAGCAACTTATGTCCTTTCATCAAGTGGTTGAGAGTTAGAAATTTGTTGATATTGCAATTGGGTATGAAATAAAATATGTTATAAGAAATACTCAACTTATGTGTGCTCAAAGTCATGTGATGAATAATCCTTACCACTGTTATGGTTAAGAAAAATGAGTTATTAGTAGTTCTCTATTTTCAATTTCTCTCCATGTTGAAATTTAGGACAAACCCTTATGATTATGATGACTTGTGTTATATTTTTCTCTGTGGTTTTTCTGCATCTATTGTCATCAAGCAACAATAACACTTTGTTGTTCTTCAGGAACCGTAAAGCAATTGAGAACAAGTACTGCATACGAGGGGCAGAATGGGGAGTTGGAGATTGTTCTGCAGAGGGAATGTCTCCGGAGGAGAGGGAAAAATTCATAGCAATGTTGAAGCAGAAGGCTGGAGAAGAGTAACATGATCATGCCACTAGACCATAGAGAAAAAAAGATAAATGAAGAAGGTTTTATATAAATTAGTGCAACAGCCTTTAGAATTGTACTAGGTGAAGAAACAATTAGGCCTATTGCAGATTTTCAAAATTTTGTTTTGAACCCTTCCCACATGATTTATTTATATGTATTATTCAGAAAGAAAAACTCATACATCTACTTGATTACTACTTTAGATGGTTTCATCTGATTCTCCTTTATGCTTCTTTGTCCCTCTCTTGTTATGTTACCAACATTCTTGTGCATGTTCATTACATGCAAAGTGGATAGACAGTTGGTAAAATTTGATAAGCATTCTATCAATAAAAAATAATTACATGATAAATTTGATCTCATGAAATTTTCAGTTATAATTGCATTTGTTAGTTCTATTAGTTGTAACTACATCAATTTATTCTATAAATTGTAATTGCATATGTTTGTTTTTTATTTGTTCTATAAATAGAGTATTTATTAATCTGAATAGATGTGCAGAATCATCTAATTAATAAAATGTAGTTCCTTTATCTAAAATGAGGTATACAAAACTAATATGGTATCAGAGCTTTTAGGAGCTTCAGACAATTATTTTTTGCTTCTATGGTATGCTCCTTGTTCTTTCACCATGGCAAGTCGAGGTAGAAGGGAAACAATTATCGTTTATACATATTGTTACAAAAATGATATGAACCCAAGAACATGATGGAGATATGATATGAACATGTTATGGATTCAACAAGAGTTGGAATATGATTAGGCACTTTTTAAGAATTGGATCAATGTTCTTAATCATTCAAGAACTCACCAAAACACAAGTAACCAAGTCAAACTCACATAGAAACCCATTTTTGGACATTTGAACCGTTTGAAACAAGGAAGAACACAAAAGCCCCGATTGAAACTCCAAGAAACACAATTAAAACCATAAGAACAACAAACTAAAGTAAACTACCGAACAAAAACACAAACTAAACAAGTTCTACCGATTGAATCAACAAGAAACAAGAAAGACATTGTACCGACCAGGTCATCAGGCGTGATGACGTGTCTTGCACGTGCTCGGGTGGGGCGTGCTCGATGGAACGCGTAGGCTAGAAAAGATGAGTGGTTCAGAAGTGGGCATAGTCGCCGATCGCTGAATTGGCGTTCTCCGATCTCTAGTGTGCGTAACCGGCAGTCACCAGAGTTATGTCGCAGTCGCCGTATGAGAGTGCTAGGAGAACGGGTGATCAGAGATCGCCCGGGAATGCTAGGAGATCGGGTGGTTTACACGCCGCCACAAGGAGCACATCACAGGATCTCCCAGCAAACTTAGTTAAAGCTGTTGAAGGCTCAGAAGGGTAATTTCAAGCGTGTAAGTTCAGTAAGACGATTGTGGCACCAGCATGGGGCATGAAGGTCGAGTGGGTCGGGGGGAACACCTTGCTCATCAGCGACAGGATTCCCAGAGTGGACATTTGTTGGTGGCAAGGTTTCCCCAGCTAGAGCATGCATGGCGTAGCAGTAAGGAGGGTACCATTCGCGATGAGCGATATCACAGAGATGATGCACTTTGTTGCATCCGATACTCGCCTTGTCGGGTGGTGTTTCACGGCGCATTATGTGCTAGGTTGCTCCTTGAGTTGAGGACTTAGCTGTGCGGCTGGTTACTACACAAGAATGACGTTCAAGTTGCCCCAATCTAGATCACGACACGTGTAGGGTTGGATGTCACCAGTTACTCCAACCTAGATGATGACACGTGTAGGGTTGGGAGCAATGGAGAAATGACGCTCAAGTTGCCTTAGCTCAGATGACGACACGTGTAGGGCTGGGCGCTACCTGCTATCCCAGCTCAGATGGCGACACGTGCAGGGCTGGATGCGAGCCACGCGTCCAAAAGCATAACGGCCTGGAGAGAGAAGAAACCTAGCTATAAAGGTAACTTTAACAGAATTTGCAGAGGTACGTCTTTCATTACGGCTGATACTGCTAGGGTTGTGTGCCTACAGTACGGTCCTACAGAGCATATTCTCTCTTAGTTTTTGGGTGTTCTTGTCACTGACTTGAGCGTCGGAGCGCCACCGGCCGCAGAGGCACCACTGTGTGTTTTTCAGGTTCTCAGAGAGGCTATCTGTGGAGTGGACTTGGAGGGCACATGGTGTCAAGCTGGTGAGGAAGATCGTGACGAGGCAACGCTCTTGCGCTAAGTCAACCGGCAGGATCAGACATGTTTTAGAGTTTGTTTTGGAATGGAAATGGAAGAAGAAGATGAAAAGGACAAGGACACTTATTGTTAGATGGTTTTCGAAAACTTTTAAGTCAAGAATGAAATTTCTTCGAGAATCAATTAATAAAGAAAATCAGTTTGACAAACACAAAGCAAAAAAAAACTGCACCAGAAAAACAATCGGTTGTTTATACCAGTTTGCAAATATTAAAACTGAATTTAAAGAGTTTAAGGATAGAGAGAATGCACACAGATGTTTATACTGGTTCACTCTAAACCTAGAGCTACATCCAGTCTTCTCATAAACCACTGAGGAATTCCACTAAGCAATCAAACCTAGATCACTTACACCACAACCAAGAAAGTGACCTTGATCCCCTCAAGACACACACTTCTCTTGGCCAACACACCAACACTAAGAATGTTGATCTTGATCCACTCAAGAACACACATCACTTCTCAGCAAACACACAAAGATACTTGTTCAACAAATACAAGGATTACACTTGTTACAAAAGCAAATCTGAAATCAATACAAGCATAAATCCTATCTCACACACTTTGATCAATCTCAATCTCTAAGCAATCTCAACTCTTTGAAAAACTCAAAATCTTGTGTTAATTGTTATTACTCAAATCTGTTTTTCTGAATATTTTAAAAGATGTTGTTTGTTATCAAATCTTAACAAACTTATTCATTGCATTTAAAAGATTGGTCAAAGCATTAAAGACTGGAGCGTAATTAGTTAAAACATTTAAAGCTCAGTCAAAAACAAAAACCACTTTTCTGTTATGGTACCAAAACAAACAATCAGTTGTTTCCTCGAATCAATCGGTTGTTTTGGTTTTAACAGCTCAACCATTTGAAAAACAGTTTTCAATCTTTTCTAAAAACACCTAAGTATAAGACAATCGGTTGTTTCGACAAAACAATCGGTTGTTTTTCACTTAGTTTGAAAAACACTATTCTTTTAAAAAGATTGAGAATGCCTATGCTTTGGATTCGATCAAGGGTGAATTACAAAACTCAAACTACCCCAGATCCTATCTAAGACAACTTAGCAACAATAAGCACAACCCTTCAACATCCTTCAAAGGGTTTTGGATTCTTCAAAGCTTGAACACCACTTTATTCAACACTTATGTGGTTGAAGCCCTAGGAAATGTTCACGCCACTTGAAGGATGGTTGACTTCAAGATGAGTGTTGTTGCCGCCACTTGAGAGACCAAGAGTTCACTCAAGATAAGACTAGAAGAGAAGAAGACACAAGTCTCTCTCAATCACTCACCAATTTGGTAGAGGTTCAATACTCACAAAATCAATTTTATCATTTCAAAGACCTAAACACCCCTTTTATAATAGAGAGGGTTGGTCACAAAATACAAAAGAAGCT
Source organism: Phaseolus vulgaris (assembly GCF_051622355.1). Lineage (NCBI taxonomy): Eukaryota > Viridiplantae > Streptophyta > Magnoliopsida > Fabales > Fabaceae > Phaseolus > Phaseolus vulgaris. The sequence goes on from NC_143499.1 coordinate 10,347,152, forward strand.
TTTGAAAGGTCACATTCTAACTCCTTCTATTCTAGCGCCTAAAGGAGTGTGAAGAGACAACTTTCTACACTACAAGAAAACAAGTAATTAGCTTCTACATATTTGCGTGGGCCAAATGTGAACGCATTTTTCGTCGACCAAACCCACACAAAACGGATGCAAACTTAAAAAAAATAAAAATTTATAATAATAAAATTTTAAATTTTTTAAGGTTTAGCCCACACTATGCCTTTGAAGCTAAGTCCCCGCTACTTAAACGTTTTGAAGGTTTAGCCCACGCTATGATTTTAAAATTAAAAATAATAAAATTATAATTAATTTATTTCAAAACTTCTAGTTGTTGAAAAATGCTACTGAACTCGAATATGAGTCTGAGAGAGCCCACAAAACTGTTGAGCATACTGAACATTTCTTCCTCCACTCCTTCTTCTTCTTTGACCATGACCGTGACAGTGACCGTGCTTCGACCGTGAACGGTGAGTTTTGCATTTCTTCCTTCATTCCTTCTTCTTCTTTGTTGACCGTGAACTTAATCTTTGTGTAACCCTAGGTTCTTGATGTAGGTTTCCCATATACTTTCTTTTTCTTACGATTATGATGTTGATTTGTGTAACCCTAGGATGATTTTTCTTCTTACATGTTGATTTAAGAGGATGCTAAGTTCTCGAATGATTTTGATGCTAAGTTCCTTGTAGGTCATTATGATGCTTTTTACAGTGAATAATTTGTGTAAAAAGGGTATAAGTGAATACACATTGGATTATTGAGGGAGTTAGGAGTAACAGTGGTCCTTTGCGTTATTCGAATTGTCTGTGGTAGGCAGCAAGAATCAAATTCCCCTCAACACCTTTCGAAAATGATTTATGCTATTTTAATATACTTTCTAAAGTTTGATTGCACTCCAGCGTTTTTCAGTTTCCAAGAAGTTTCAATAATTGACGCTAGCTAGCTACCATGGCAATTCAGATAGAAACAACCGATTGTTTCGTGTAAACAACCGATTGTTTATCATGTTTTATGCTTTGAATGAGTAATAATCTAACTTGTTGCTGTAAGAAGCATTGGACAGTATAAATGCTATTTTTGCAGGAACTGCTTCAGATTCAATCAGGTACAACACAAGCACCAGGGATTTGTCTTCATCAAATAGGGGGAGATTGTTGAACCAAGTGGTGTTCAAGCTTTGAAGAATCCAAATCCTTTGAAGGATGTTGAAGCCTCTGTTGTGCTTGATGTTGCTGTGCTGGTTTAGCTTAGTTCTGGGGTATTTGGATGTTGTAATCCACCCTTTGATTAAATCTAAATCATAGACATTGTTAGAATATATGGCCTTAAACGAGAGGGGGGTGAATTGTTTAAGAAAGATTTTCATAAACTTTTAAGCTTAGAATGAAAATACTTCAAGAAAACCTTGATTAAGAAATCAATTTTTCCAAAATATAAAGCAAAAGCACAATACTGGAAAAAAATCGGTTGTTTTACCGAAACAATCAGTTGTTTATACCAGTTATCAAATAACAAAACTGAATTTAAAGAGATAGGGATAGAGAGATTGTACACAATTGTTTATACTGGTTCACTTCAAACCCAGAGCTACATCTAGTCTTCTCAGAAACCCTGAGGAAATCCACTAAGCAATCACACCCTGATCACTTACAAAACAACCAAGAGTTACCTTGAACACCTCAAGAAACACACTCTCCTTGTGATGGCAAATTCATGAAGCTCTTCTTAGAATCATGTGAAAAATGGTGCGGAAGCCATGGATGTGTATGTGCAAGATCCTCCTAGGAGCTATGGTGATCTTGAAGGTGCATGATATGTATAGGATTAGGGAGGTTCGGCCAGCCCTATGGTAAGTGAGGAAGATGAAGATTAGAGCCTAGAAACTAGGTAGAAGCAAAGCATGGCACAATGTTGGCAGCATAACTTTACTCACAATAATATTGAAAAATACAAGAGATGGCCTTCCCTTTTATAGGCTAATGGGCCGTGAAAGCTAAGCTAATTACACATGAAATTGGAGCAAAATGAAATGCAAATGACAAGGCACATGGCACATGGCCGGTCATGTGTGCTAAGGTTCTAGAAAGTGCACAAATCTAGGGTAAATCACATATAAGACAAACTTGTGCTTTCTAACACTACCCTAATTACTAAGCCACCACTAATGGGCCTCCATGTAACATATACAAGGTCTTCTCTCTTCCATCCGTGGCTAGGTCCATGTGGGCGTGAATATGCTTAGCCATTGACCTTGTAATAGGGCCTAGACGGTCTAGGCCTCCTCGTGTAGCCTTCCCTCATCACGTAACATATACAAGGTCTTCTCTCTTCCATCCGTGGCTAGGTCCATGTGGGCGTGAATATGCTTAGCCATTGACCTTGTAATAGGGCCTAGACGGTCTAGGCCTCCTCCTAGACGCTCCATGTGTAGCCTTCCCTCATCACGTCCTAGACGCTCTCTCCTTGAGTCTAGACGCTCATCACGGTCTAGTCTTGGGTCTTGGCCTCCATGGTGAGGTGTGCTTGGCCCTCCTCCGTCATCCCCTCCCCCTTGGAATGGATTTGTCCTCAAATCCAGCTCGTCATCGTCAATGGTACCTACAAATGGAGAAAGATCAATTACATTAAAAATGTCATGTACTCCATATTCAAGAGGTAGGTCCAATTTATATGCATTGTTATTGACTCGCTTGAGGACTTGAAAGGGTCCATCACCTCGGGGACTTAGTTTGGACTTCCTTTGAGTTGGAAATCTATCTTTACGAAGGTGAAGCCAAACTAAGTCTCCTTCCTCAAAAATTATTTCTTTCTTCCCTTTATTGTTGTATTTTGTGTACTTCTCATTTTGTTGTTGTATTTGGAGTTTAATCTTCTCATGCATTTTTCTCACAAAGTCGACTTTGATTACTCCTTCCTTATGCACAAATTCTTGTGGATTAGGAAGAGGCAACAAATCCATTAGTGTGAGAGGATTAAAACCATATAATACTTCAAAAGGAGAAGCATTAGTAGTCTTGTGAACTACTCGATTGTAAGCAAACTCAATGTGGGGAAGATACTCATGCCAAGATTTATGGCTGCCCTTCATGATAGCCCTAAGCATAGTCCCAAGAGATCTATTGACTACTTCGGTTTGGCCATCCGTTTGAGGATGACAAGAAGTTGAAAATTGTAGTCTTGTTCCAAGTTTACCCCAAAGAGTTTTCCAAAAGTGGCTTATAAACTTGGGATCTCTATCAGATACTATACTTCTTGGGAGACCATGAAGTCTCACCACTTCTCTAAAGAAGAGTCTAGAAATATTTTGAGCATCATCTACCTTGTGGCAAGGAATAAAATGGGACATTTTGCTAAAACGGTCCACTACCACAAAGATAGAGTCATGGCCTCTTGCAGTCCTAGGAAGTCCTAAAATGAAATCCATGCTAATGTATTCCCAAGGAGCATTTGCAATCGGCAAAGGGGTGTAGAGTCCATGAGGCATTGTTCTAGACTTTGCTTTTAAACATGATATGCATCTAGAACAATGTCTTTGGACGTCTTTCCTCATGTGTGGCCAACAAAATTTTGCTTTTAAAAGGTCTAGAGTCTTATCAACTCCAAAATGGCCCATGAGTCCCCCCTCATGTGATTCCTTGACAAGGAGTTTCCTATGTGTGCCTTGGGGAATTCAAAGTTTTCCCTCTTTAAAAAGATATCCCTCAGACACATAGTAACCTCCTTGCGCTCTATGTTGACATTGTGCATAGATGGATGAGAGTTCTTGATCTTCTTGATAAAGCTCTCTTATATGATCAAATCCAAGAATTTGGGCACCCAATTTTGAAAAGAGTGTATGCCGTCTTGAAAGAGCATCGGCCACAATATTGGTGCTTCCTTTCTTGTATTTGATTACATAAGGAAATTGTTCAAGAAATTCCATCCATTTAGCATGTCTCTTGTTGAGCTTGTGTTGGCCCTTTAAATATTTTAAAGACTCGTGATCACTATGGATGACAAATTCTTTGGACACAAGATAGTGTTCCCAAGTCTTTAGGGCTCGCACAAGTGCATAGAGCTCTTTGTCATAGGTGGGATAGTTGAGGGTGGCACCATGGAGTTTTTCACTAAAATATGCAATGGGGTGCCCACCTTGCAACAATACTGCACCTATGCATACCCCCTATGCATCACATTCTATCTCAAAAGTTTTGGAAAAATTTGGGAGAGATAGAATTGGTGCATTGGTGAGTTGAGCTTTTAGCCTTTGGAAGGCTTGCTCATGCTTTTCATTCCAACAAAATGCAACATCTTTTTTAACAAGTTCATTCAAAGGAGAAGCTAGACTAGAAAAATTAGGCACAAACCTTCTATAGAAGCTAGCTAACCCATGAAAACTTGTTACATCACTTACATTTTGTGGAGTGGGCCACTCTCGGATGACTTTGATTTTCTCGGGGTCTACATGCACCCCCTTTTGTTGACAATGAAACCTAAGAAAACTACACTATCTACACAAAAGGTACACTTATCCCTATTGGCAATAAGACTATTTTTCCTAAGCACTAGAAGAACTTCCCTAAGGTGACTTAGATGGTCTTCTAGGGTTTTACTATACACTAGGATATCATTAAAATAAACTACTACATATTTACCTATAAAATCTCTCAAGGTGTGATTCATAAGCCTCATGAATGTACTTGGGGCATTAGTAAGCCCAAAGGGCATCACCAACCACTCATATAATCCAAATTTGGTCTTAAAAGCGGTTTTCCACTCATCACCTTTGATCCTGCCGACAACTCGAGCGTGGAGGAATTGCCTTGTCGCTTGCTTGACCCGCCTATGGCAATTGTGCTATCTGCAAGAACACTCTTAGAAGCTCCTCCTCTAGGAACTCCGAACGCAACCTGCAAACACACAGACAGCGCCTCTAGCGGCTGTTTGCACTCCGACGATCAAGTTAGATCACAGAATCACTAGAAAAATAATGTGTGTAAAACAGTGTGTGTGTATTTCTCTCTGATTCCCTTTTTATCTCCCTCTGTGTATGTGCCTAACAGAATTCTGCTACGCTGTTCTCTGCGTGTGTCAGAATTCTGTTATGCTTTTGTACGAAAACGTACCACAGTCAGGGTCGTGGGTGTCTGTGTTTTCTGTCTGTACCTTTCACGACACGGAGTGCACCTTTATCTGGGCCGCACCCCTCTCAGACAGTGACACGTGGAGGCATGCAACTCACATCTAACCGTGCACGTGCCACCACCTGAAGGGCTCTAGCGCATCTCTTTGTGCGCCTAAGTTATTCCCTTGCGGAGTTACTTAGCGCGTTTCTTCCATCTGGGTGAATCGCACATACCCAGGAGAACGCCATGTGTGGCTGGACTAGGCACACTCACCAACCATTGGTCTCTGCATACACCATTTCCCCTTCACGATGCCATGCACGTAATGGGTTGAGAGAGTAACCAATCACTGACCGGTTTACTGACTCCCTCAGGCCACTCTCGTGCACGACTATACCGACGAGGAGCTCTTCTTTCTCTGAGGTATGATCATGCGAGGTCCATGCGTAACGCTCTCGCTGGGAATCTCAGTCCCAGTTTAACTGCGTGTAACACGAAACCCCGATGACCATGCACCCGATGACTGATCGGTGCTTATTGCTTCTCGTGTTCTCCCCCGGGTGTTTATCTTGGAACTGATCTGTCGGTGGCCACTCGGTTACTGACCACTGATCTCCATACCGGGGGATCTCCTCCATGATTACTCTGCCACCTGATCCACGTGTCCCCCAGCGAGTGGTCCATGTGGTTATCTGCTGCTGACGTCATCGACTACCGATGACCGACCGGATCATAAGCCCCCTAGTCTCGAGCTGTGAACTCGTTCTCGGCGAAGAGACTAAGTGGTCGCGCTCTCGGTCCACGTGGCAAGTGGGGCCGCATCACGTGCCACCTCACGTGTTGCCTTTTAACGTTACAACTTCCTTTCTTAATCTTGCGACACGTGGCCGCATCAACGGCCGACGTGGAGTGTCGCTAGCGCTTCCCTTATTCAAAAAGGCGCGCGTTTTCACTGTTTCATCATCTTCTTCAACACTCTCAGGCTCACTTCGAATTCCCTCTCTGTGCGCCCATCTTCCTTCAAGCTTTCTACCTCCAAACCTTTCGCGATCACTCAAAGGTATGGTTTTTCTTCTTCCTTGGTCTATTTAGGCTCTTTTCACCGATTGCATTCGTCCCTTTCATTATCATGCATTCATCTTCTCTGTTTTTCCTCTTCTCGACCCGCGCTAGGGTTTTCACGCCCCTCACTCTGCTTTCTGCTTCTCCCTCTTCCTCTTTTTCGCCTGGACATTTCTTTCTTCTTCCCTTCCTCTGTTTTTCACCGAACCATTCATCATTTCTTCTTCTTCCATTCCCCTGACCCTTCATTTTTCTCCATTGCAGTTATCTCGCAATGGCTCGCTTAAAACAAACCGCTCAAATCGTCGCCTCGTCTTCTGGTGCACAGCCTTCAGCAAGTGCACCGGTGCCGCCACCACCCGATGCAACCTCCTACCATGACAACGCCAGGGTCTACGACTGGGCTCCCTTGGCGTTGCTGGCCGAAACCTCCACCCTACTATCGCAGGGTCACCTCAAATCCCTTCTGAGCAACGACCCAGATGAGCCTTCTTGCGCCGTCGACAGGGAAAACGATTTTAATATCCGTATACGCATTCCTCCTCGAGGGATGCCCATCTGTGCGGATGACAGGGCCACCAATTGGGTGCCCTTCACCTTCGTCTACTCCGCCATCTTCAAGAGGTTGAAGTTGCGCCTGCCCTTCACTTTCTTTGAGAAGGAGCTGATGATGGAGCTAAATGTTGCCCCCTGCCAGCTCCATCCGAATGCTTGGGCTTTCATACGGGCATTCGAGATCCTCTGCAACTACTTCGGGCATAACGCCTCCGTAGATGTATTCCTATACTTTTTCGAGGCGAAGAACCCCGGGGACAGGTCCTGGGTCAGCCTGAACGGGGTTGCTGGACGGGTGCTCTTGGGCCTGTATCAGCAATCCTTCAAGGATTGGAAGGGCAGGTTCTATATGATATCTGCTACCCCGCAAAGTCCAACATTGCTCGAGGGGTTTCCCCTTTATTGGGTTCCTGGAGTTGAATTCAAGAAACCCCGTGGCCTCGAAGTCATGGCCCCTTACGAGCGCGAACTATGTGGGCTGTTCCTAGGGGCAAAGTACAGCTCAGCTCTTCTCATCAAACACGAGTTTGATGTGTTGGCTCTGAAGAAGTACATAGGTAGGCTCTTCTTCTTTCACCTCTTAGGATACTTGCACATACTCATGCATACTTGCATACATTTTGACCCACTTGCATAATTATGCCATCTAACTCTTCTTTTTTTTTCTTCGATGTAGACATGACTTCAGGGAAGGAAAGGAGGAAGGCATTGCTGGAGCTTGCCCGAATACAGGGCGCCAAGATGATTGGCTCTTCTTCTTCCACCACTGAACCCATCGCAACTTCTCCTCTCTCGGTCGCGCCAGCTGAAGGCCCCGAGCCAGTGAGGAAAAGAAGAAGGCTAGCGAAGGCCTTTCCTTCATCTGCCGCAGCTGCTGCTGCCCCTACCCCCTCAACCGAAGAGGAGAGTTCTGGTTCTCCTCTTGTACACCGCAAGAGGAAACTTCCAGAGGTTGGAGGGGCTTCATCCCTTCAGCCTGGGGAGATTGAAGTGGTGGAGATAGAGGAAGGTTCAGCCTCGCCTCTTTCTGCTCAACCTGCCCCAGCGCCAACATCCTTCCCCTCTCCCCAACAACTACCATCTCCAGCTCCTCGACCACCATCTCCAGCTCCACCTCCATCTCCTCCCCCAGCAGGCCAAGCTCTTGGTCAATCCACTCCACCTGCTGGGGGCGATTCTGCTCACTCGGGGGATCCCCCGGGGCTTCTCGCATCGCCACCACCACCACCAACCTCCACTACTACTGCTGAAGGTGGTGGGGGCATCTCGCGACCAAGCGGCTCTGGAGCTAGCAATGAGAATTTCAGCCGAGTCATTGCTTTGGTCCGACAGCTCATTCGCAGCCGAGAGCTTATCGAATGGAACGGAGAGGAGGTGGACATGCACTTGGCTAAGCAGATAGTGCTTTCCCTGGAGGTTTCCAACCAGCACCGCAAACAACTAATCCTGGAGAAGAGGATCAAGGAGCTTGAGCATGACAAGGAGTCACTGCAAAGTGACTTTGAGGCTGCCCAAGGGTCCGTAGATCTGATGAGGGGTATGGTGGAAAAAGCCAGGGGAGAGTACCTAGCGCAGGTCCAAGAGACCATCAAGACTGAGATCTTGATGGGGCAAGCCGTCAACACTCTGGACTGCGAGGTGGTGCAACTGCGGAGCAAGGTGATCCACCTGGAGGCCGAGACCTCCTCCCTACGCCAACTGAACTCACTACTAGTGGGGGAGCTCGAGTCTACTAGGGAAACGACCGCTACTGGGGAGAAGAAGCTTGAGGAGGTGGTGAGCAAGCTGTCTGAGGCAAAGGGCCAATTGGAAGAAGCTGCCTCTTCCATTGCTGCCCTTACCACCGAGAAAAATGCTGCGGAGGCCTCAAAGCAAAAATTAGAAGCTGAGAACGCCGACCTTATGAGTGTGGGTGCTGAAGCCCTTGCTGACGGATTCGAGCTGGCGCTCGAGCAGATCCAATGCGTTCTCCCGGATTTGGACCTCTCACAGTTCAGCATTTATCATGAAGTGGTGGATGGAAAGCTCATTCCTCCTCCTTGAGCTCTTTTTCTTTTTTGTAATTTTATACTTCTGCACAACTTTTTGTACTTGGAATTTGTATAAAACTTGGTGTGAATACATACTCGTTTCAGCTATAAGCTTCTTCTCTTGTACTTTCTTGAGCTTCATCTTTCTTTATGCACACGACTAACTGTTAGCTAACTTAGGTTTAGCGCGATCTTGTACTCTTTGATCTTGGCCTCTACTTGATCACGACTAGCTACTCCCTTAGCTTTGTATTTAACAGTTCTTATGCATAGCTTTGTACTGGTTGACTGACTAGGCGTAGTCTGTCTGCCTCAGCTTGTTGTGTAAGAATTTGTTTGGAAAAGTTTCCTCCGACAAGGCAAGACTGATCAGTCATCGTTCTTCAAGCAGCGTACCCACCAACAACTCATCAGTCATCGTTCTTCGGGCAGCGTACCCACCGACAACTCATCAGTCATCGTTCTTCGTACTTTACTTTGCTTATCTGTCGCTCTAGCGCTAAGTGCATAGAGGACATCGATCGTCAGAGGTGATACCTTGTTTGGCGAAACTTGCTCAACTGCGTGAACTCAGCAATACTTGAACTTGACCCTCCATGTACCGCTTTTAACTCGAGCAAATTTTTTAACCTTATAACAAACTTGGCAAACTGTTAACTCAAAGTAAACTTAAGCAACTATCAACTCTTCGGCGATGACGTTCAATAAAACTTGTGAACTTAAGGCAACAAATCTTAACATAAAATCACTTACTAGGCAGCAGGTTCTGACTCAAACCAGTATTAAAATACAGTTTACTTGATCTGCCAAGTGAAATCCCCCCTACTTCTGTCATCGCCCGGAACTCTTCGGATCTGGTACTCGCCGCACAACCCCTTCACTGTCTCAACTTTCACGCCATAAGGTTCTGGCGATGTTACCTTTCTTCTTTTCATGACCTGATCATTGTTCCCTCATCTGGGGGTAGAGGCGCCTTTCGGATCCTTCTCTACCTCCCTGAGTTTCAGAACAATGATCTGGTCTTACTGGGTCAATATTGATGTTTCACTTAAAGGGGGAAAGGCATTTTCCTTCCCTTCCCACCACTTAAGGTCACAAACACCCCTGGCTTTTCAGCTCATCTTGCCTGAACTCACTCGGTGAGAAGGACTTTATCTTGCCTGAACTCACTCTAAGGTGAGAAGGACTTTATCTAGTGCCTCAACTTGCCCAGGGTGTACATCTCCACCCCCCTGGATGCACTGAGGACTTTTAATCTTGCCTCTATCTGCTGGTGCAGAGAGGTCCTTTAATCTGTTCTCGCCTGCACTCGCACAAAGTCGAGGAGGACTTTATCTCTTTCTCGCCTCAAGACGCGCGAGGGCGTTGAGGTCTTTAATCATTGTTGGTGCCTCCGATCGCCGAAAGACGACGAGGTCTTTAAAACTTTTAACTGATGCCGCCGATCGCCGAAAACGATGGGGACTTTAAAACTTTTAATTGATGCCGCCGATCGCTGAAAAACGATGGGGACTTTAAAACTTTAACTGAGAGCATGCAATACGATTTTACTGTTGCCCTAGATCACATACGAGTAATAAGGCCTTTTTTCTAAAACTCTCGAAGCCATAAGCATGCAAACATAGAAGCTTTAAACTTTGAAAAACTCTTCTTTATTGGGTGACCTCATTAAAAACCCTCCTTAGGGAAAAAAGAGTGCCCCCTTGAAATTGTTTTAACAGAAACTATTCAAATCTCTTCATATTCGTCTTTACTTACAAGGCTTTAACTGTAATACGACTTGAGATGTGTGGCGTTCCAAGTGCGAGGAATCGCCCCTCCTTCTAACGTCTCCAAGCGGTAGGCGCCACTCCCGAGCGCCTCGGTTATTCTGAACGGAGTTACTTAGCGCGTTTCTTCCATCTGGGTGAAATCGCACATTCCCAGGAGAACGCCAGGTGTGGCTGGACTAGGCACACTCACCAAGCATTGGTCTCTGCATACACCATTTCCCCTTCACGATGCCATGCACGTAATGGGTTGAGAGAGTAACCAATCACTGACCGGTTTACTGACTCCCTCAGGCCACTCTCGTGCACGACTATACCGACGAGGAGCTCTTCTTTCTCTGAGGTATGATCATGCGAGGTCCATGCGTAACGCTCTCGCTGGGAATCTCAGTCCCAGTTTAACTGCGTGTAACACGAAACCCCGATGACCATGCACCCGATGACTGATCGGTGCTTATTGCTTCTCCCGTTCTCCCCCGGGTGTTTATCTTGGAACTGATCTGTCGGTGGCCACTCGGTTACTGACCACCGATCTCCATACCGGGGGATCTCCTCCATGATTACTCTGCCACCTGATCCACGTGTCCCCCAGCGAGTGGTCCATGTGGTTATCTGCTGCTGACGTCATCGACTACCGATGACCGATCAGATCAACCTTCTTTGATTCGAATTTGGTGATATCCACTTTTAAGGTCAATTTTGGAGAATATGGTTGACCCATGTAATTCATCAAGCATATCATCAAGCCTTGGGATTGGATGCCTATACTTGATGGTGATGTTGTTGATTGCTCGACAATCACAACACATGCGCCATTTTCCATCCTTTTTGGGCACCAACAAGACAGGTACAACACAAGGGCTTAGGCTCTTTTGAACCCAACCCTTCTCCAACAAGTCTTGAACTTGTGATTCTATCTCCTTGGTTTCTTCGGGGTTTGTTCTATAAGCAGGCCTATTTGGTAGGCTTGCCCCCGGAATGAAGTCAATTTGATGTTCTATACCTCTAATGGGAGGGAGTCCAATAGGCCCTTCATTAGAGAATATATCTTCAAATTCACTTAAAAGTTTTTCTATTGGAGGAGGTAAATTCATAAGTTCACTACTTGTGGCAGTGCATGTAAGTGCTCCTTTATAAAAGATAAGGCTTGGTTGTTCAACAAGAAGCAAATTTTCAGAAACGTTTTCAAAAGGCTTTTCTTGTTGATCAACCTTGTGGGAAGGAACACTCTTCTCCCACGCCTTCCTATCCCTAAGGATTTTCTCTTTTTCTAGCGCTCTTTTTTTTTTTTTCCTCATCCCTCTTATGTTTCATTTGTATTTGGTCTTTCACCACTTGAGAATGTGGTAAAGGACTAAGTACAAATTTCTTATGTTTGTGGGTGAAGGAAATCTCGTTAGTGAGACCATCATGCAAGGTTTTCTTGTCAAATTGCCATGGTCTCCCTAATAAGATGTGGCAAGCTTCCATAGGCACTACATCACATAAAAATTTATCTTTGTAGTTCCCTATGGAAAACTTGATTTCCACTTGCTTGTCTACACTTAGTTCCCCATTTTCATTAAGCCATTGAAGTTTGTAAAGTTTTGGGTGAGGAACTATTTGTAGGTTAAGCTTTTCCACCATTCTAGCACTACAACAATTACAACTAGATCCACTATCCACAATGAGGGAACATATGTTTTCTAAAACATTGCATCTTGTATGAAATATGTTCTCTCTTTGTGTTTCCATGGATGTGCTAGGGTGATTGTTGAGGGTTCTCCTAATCATAAGCAATTCTCCCTCTAGTGGAGCTACCCTCTCATCCTCTCCCCCTTCCTCTCTCTCACTAGGCTCATCCTCGCCACTAGTTTATTCATCTACACCCTTAAGAAACAAAGTCCTTTGGTTTGGGCATTGTGCTTGCACATGCCCTCTACCATAGCACTTGAAACACTTAACATCTCTAGCTCGGATGGGTGGGGTTGAGGTTTCTTTGGTGAAGGGTTTGGTAGGTTCTTTTTGGTTTTTCTTTTGATGTACTACCCTCCCTTCTAACCTATTTCTTGGGGTAAAAGCTAGAGTAAGAACTCACCTTTTGACTTGAAGTTTTGCGCAAGATTTGTTGTTCAACTTTAATGCAAAGTTGAACCAAGTCATTCAAGTCTTGGTAAGGTAGGAGTTCTACCCTATCTCTTATCTCAAGTGATAGGCCACTAAGGAACCTAGCAATGGTGGTGTCCTCCTCTTCTCTAATGGATGCTCTCATCATATAGAGCTCCATTTTTTGCCTATACTCTTCCACACTCATGTTTTTTTGTTGGAGTCTTTGGAGCTTGTCCATCAACTCCCTATGGTAATAGGAAGGTATGTGGCGACGTCTTAGGGCTCCCCTAAGGTCATTCCAATATGTAATGGGAGGTTCCCTATGAAGACGTCTTTCTCTTTCGAGAGAGGTCCACCAATACATGGCGTTCCCTTGGAAACTAAGGGCGGCTAGGGGTACCTTTCGCTCCTCACTCATCCTATGGCAAGCAAAAAGTTGTTCTACTTTCATTTCCCAATCTAGGTAGATTTCTACATTTTCTTTTCCATGGAAGTGAGGTAGATCTACTCTAACTTCCCTTGGCCCCTCTTGTTCCCTTTGCCTATTTCTTCTAGGGGGTGGTTGGTAATAGTCATTAATTTTAAGGCTTCCCTCCCCTAGAGACTCATTACTCCTAGATGCATGAGTATGAGTTTTCTTTGATTTTTGCGATTTTTGTGATTTCTCTTCTTGGGCTTTAGCCAATTCATTAATTTTTGTCTCATTCTCCAATTGTCTAAAAGAAATCATTTGCACAGCTTGTGAAACTTCTTTCAAAAGAGATTTTATAGATTTTACTTCACTTTCAATAGACTTTGGAGAGTGAGGAGGAGAAGACATGGCTAAAGTTTTGTGTATACAAGTATTTTACCTTGAGAAATTTAGGAAAGTCAAAGAAGGTAGTTTTCCAGGTAAGGGAGGTGAGTCACAAAGGACTACTTAAGTACCAAGCCTTTGCCTTAGCCAAAAACTATCCCTCAATGTCTTCACACAAAACTCTCTCTTAGTAAACTACTTAGAACACAATGAAGTTGAGAAATCAGATTTTCAATGCAAGAAAACAATGCAAGCTAACTAATTAATAAAGCTAGACGATTTAACAAAGCTTAAACAAACCAACCACACATGCAAAGCGTAACTAAAGAAGCAAGTTATGTAATTAAAAACAATTAACAATTGCTAATTAAAAACTCTACACTAGTCGGCCCTAGGTGAGGCTTCTTGGACACTTTGAGCCCTTGAAGACACACTCACCGTCTAAGCACGTAATTAAGAAGTAATTAACACAAACTAAGTTGCAAAGAAATTAAGAAAAATCCCTTTGTTGATCCTCTTTTTTTGCTATTGGCACTTCCTTGGTTGTCTTTGCTTGTTGGGCCCTCCAAGTGTTTGTGGTGTTTTGGGAAGTGTTTGATTCTGCCTTTGTCTTTGTTCCCCTTAGAATGAAGGTCCTAATTCTCCAATTCCAGCACCTATCAAGAAGACTAGGCCTTACCCAAGTCAAATTTCCACTCAATCAAGCACCAAAAGAGAATAAATTTCAGCACCAAATTTAGAGGTCAAAGAATAAAAGCAAGAAACAAATTAATTGAAGAAAACAGTACCACACAAATGGAGTGAGATTGTGACAACTAGAAAGAGTTCCAAGAATTTTAGACAAGCAAATAAAGGTACTCAAATAAAGGTAGGCACACAAAAGAATTCTAAGAATAGCACTAGAATTAGATTACAAAATAAAAAAACAGCACCACTGGAAAAATTGTTGTGGGCCAGAGAACGTATTTTTCCCCAATTTATGCTGAGCTGCCCTTTTGGAATTTGCCTCTTAAAATTGATATGCAAGATATTCAGGATCTTAACTAAAATCTGGTTTTGGAATCACTCCAAACGCATGAGCCATTTTTTTTTAATAATTTTTTCAATTTCAGTGTTCAGTTACGCCAACGGTAGCGCCCTGATTTGCACACTAATTTTAAAATATTTATCAATTTTTTTCTATTGACTCTTTTGAGCTGATTCTTTTTTTCTCTTTTCTGTAACAGCCTAACCTTGCATATTCCAGAGAATCAAAAATTTCCTATGAGTGAAAATAATTTTCTGGAACAAAACAGCCAGCACAGAGAATGTAAAACAGGGGAATCTGGAAATAAAACTAGAAACAAAAACAGCAAGAGACCAAAATTTAAACACAATGGAGTTTGTGTAGGATCTAAACACAAATATGAACTCAAACTAAAAGTAAAAGGCACCAAAAGATCAATATCACAACAGTTTCAAAGTAAGCAAAAATACCCAAAATCAAGAAATAATCAAGCCAAACAAAGGACTACTATGAATTGATGACATTGTGGATGAACATGACTTGACAAAACATATATGGATTCAGAAATTAAAGACTCAAAGAGCATAATATGAACCAAATTAAAAGTGCAATAAAGACTCAAAAACCTAAAAGAAAACAGCAACTCAAAGGTGTATGGAATCCTATCACAAATTGCACAAGAATTGTTCAAGATCAATTGAACAAAGTGCACCGGTTGGATCTTCCAAATAGCACACCAAAACAAATTAAAATTTAAAAAAACAGCAAGACAATTATGGAAACAAGATGAACAACATGAAATAAAGAAGAACTAAAAATGAAAAGACCAAGAACAACTCATCTTTGAAGAACCTATGCTCATGATACCAAATGATGGCAAATTCATGAAGCTCTTCTTAGAATCATGTGAAAGATGGTGCGGAAGCCATGGATGTGTATGTGCAAGATCCTCCTAGGAGCTATGGTGATCTTGAAGGTGCATGATATGGATGGGATTAGGGAGGTTCGGCCAGCCCTATGGTAAGTGAGGAAGATGAAGATTAGAGCCTAGAAACTAGGTAGAAGCAAAGCATTGCACAATGTTGGCAGCATAACTTTACTCACAATAATCTTGAAAAATACAAGAGATGGCCTTCCCTTTTATAGGCTAATGGGCCGTGAAAGCTAAGCTAATTACACATGAAATTGGAGCAAAATGAAATGCAAATGACAAGGCACATGGCACATGGCCGGTCATGTGTACTAAGGTTCTAGAAAGTGCACAAATCTAGGGTAAATCACATATAAGACAAACTTGTGCTTTCTAACACTACCCTAATTACTAAGCCACCCCTAATGGGCCTCCATGTAACATATACAAGGTCTTCTCTCTTCCATCCGTGGCTAGGTCCATGTGGGCGTGAATATGCTTAGCCATTGACCTTGTAATAGGGCCTAGACGGTCTAGGCCTCCTCCTAGACGCTCCATGTGTAGCCTTCCCTCATCACGTCCTAGACGCTCTCTCCTTGAGTCTAGACGCTCATCACGGTCTAGTCTTGGGTCTTGGCCTCCATGGTGAGGTGTGCTTGGCCCTCCTCCATCACCTTGGCCAACACACCAACACTAAGATTGCTGATCTTGATCCCCTCAAGAACACATAGCCAATCTCAGCAAACACATAAACGAAACTTGTTTAACAAAGTACAAGGATTACACTTGTTACAGAAGATAATCTGAAATCAATACAAGCAGAATCCTATTCCATACACTTTGTTCAATCACAAACTCTTAGTAATCTCAGCTCTTTGAAAAACTCAAAAACTCTTAGCAAAAACTTGTGTAAGATTAATTGTCAAAAACTGTTTTTCTGAATATATTCAAAGATGTAGTTTGTTATCAAATCTTAACAAACTCTTAAATTGCATTTAAAGATTGGTCAAAGCATTTAATGACTCGAGCGTAAGAAGTTAAATCATTTAAAGCTCAGTCAAAGATATAACAGTGTTTCTGTAAAACAAACAATCGGTTGTTTCCTCGAATCAATCGGTTGTTTTGGTTCTTGACAGTTTAACCATTTTAAAAACAGTTTTCAATCTTTTTCTCAAAACACCTAAGTATAAATAATCGGTTGTTTCGTCAAAACAATCGGTTGTTTTAACTTAGTTTGAAAACATTTTACTTTCACAAAGATTGAGAATGCCTATGCTTTAGATTTAATCAAAGGGTGGATTACAACATCCAAACTACCCCAGAACAAAGCTAAACCAGCACAGCAGAGGCTTCAACATCCTTCAAAGGATTTGGATTCTTCAAAGCTTGAACACCACTTGGTTCAACAATCTCCCCCTATTTGATGAAGACAAATCCCTGGTTCTTGTGTTGTACCTGATTGAATCTGAAGCAGTTCCTGCAAAAATAGCATTTATACTGTCAAATGCTTCTTACAGCAGCAAGTTGGATTATTACTCATTCAAATCATAAAACATGATAAATAATTGGTTGTTTACACGAAACAATCAGTTGTTTCTATCAGCAGCAGCAGAAAACACTTTCATATAAGAGATTTTAACATTTTATACAGTATCAGATAAAGATATACAAGAACCAATTAATTCTCCCCCTATTTGTCTTCAGAAATAGACTTTAGCATGTATCAAAAACAGATTTAGGAGAGATTATTAAGATCAAGGATACCTAACTCATTCCTTAAGAAGAAAAACCTCTCTTTTGGTAAAGGCTTTGTGAAGATGTCAGCTAACTGCAGTTTGGTCTCCACAAACTTCACTTCACAATTCCCATTTTGTACATGATCTCCGGTGAAATGATGCCTTATCTCAATATGTTTGGTCCTTGAGTGCTAAATCTGATTTTTGGTAAGATTGATGGTACTTGTGTTATCACACATAAAAGGAACCTTGCTGATTTGTAATCCAAAGTCTGTAAGTTGTTGTTTGAGCCACAAGATTTGTGCACAGCAGCTACCAGTAGCTATATATTCAGCCTCAGCAGTAGAGAGAGCAACACATGCTTGCTTCTTGCTATGCCATGAGATTAGGCTTGAGCCAAGAAGGTTGCAAGTGTCACTTGTGCTCTTTCTATCTAGCTTGCAACTTGCAAAGTCAGAATCTGAATAACCAATTAAATGAATTGGGGAGTGAGAAGGATACCATAATCCTACAGATGATGTTCCTTTGAGATATTTCAGAATTCTTTTTGCAACTTTGAAGTGTGACTCTTTAGGATTTGCTTGATATCTTGCACATAAACACACCGCAAACATGATGTCTGGCCTACTAGCTGTTAGATATAGCAAAGATCCAATCAATCCTCTGTATTTTGTTTGATCTACACTCTTTCCAGCAGCATCAACATCCATGTAATAGCTTGATGGCATTGGAGTGCTTGCTTCTTCGCAACTCTCCATTTCAAATTTCTTGAGAATTTCCTTGCAATACTTTGATTGACTTAAGAAGATCCCATTCGTTGTTTGCTTAACCTGCAAACCAAGAAAGAAAGACAGTTCTCCCATCATAGACATTTCAAACTCACCTTTCATTGCAGCCACAAATTCTTCACACAAACTATCTTGTGTAGCACCAAAGATGATATCATCAACATAGATTTGCACAAGAATTATTTCTGTATTTGACTTTTTGATGAAGAGAGTCTTGTCTACCATTCCCCTTTCATATCCATGAGATAGCAGAAAGTTGCTAAGCCTTTCATACCACTGCCTTGGAGCTTGTTTCAATCCATACAAAGCTTTCTTCAACTTGAAGACATGCTTGGGATACTTATGATCTTCAAAGCCCGGTGGTTGATCTACATAGACTTCCTCATTGATGTAGCCATTTAAGAAGGCACTCTTGACATCCATTTGGAAGAGCTTGAAACCACTCATACAAGCAAAGGCTAACAACAGCCTCACAACCTCCAATCTAGCAACAGGAGCGAAAGTCTCACCATAGTCTATACCCTCCTCTTGATTGTAGCCCTTGGCAACTAACCTTGCTTTGTTTCTTGTGATCACACCATTTTCATCTAGCTTGTTCCTGAAAACCCATTTCGAACCAATAATATTCATTTCATTAGTTTTAGGGACAAGAAACCATACCTCATTTCTTGCAAACTGATTCAACTCTTCATGCATAGCTTCAACCCACTTCTCATCCTTGAGGGCTTCCTCAATTGATTTTGGTTCAATTTGAGAGACAAAAGTTGTGTGCCTGCAGAAGTTTGAGGTGGAGCTACGTGTGGAGACACCTTCCTTTATCTGCCCTATGATTTTATCTACTGACAGATCTCTAGGAATCCTCCACTCCTTGGGCAGCTCACTCTGTTGCAGAATTTCAATCGGTTGTTTCTGCGAATCAACCGGTTGTTTCTGCGAATCAACCGGTTGTTTCTGCGAATCAACCGGTTGTTTTTCTGCATAGATTTCCAGCTTCTCCAAACTGATGCTCTGTTCATCTTCTCCAGCACTGGTATTTGGGATTTGATTGAATTTGCGATCTACCTCATCAAAGACAACGTGAACTGATTCTTCTACAGTCATCAACCTCTTGTTGTAGACTCTATATGAATGACTTGTGAGTGAATACCCTATGAAGATACCAAGGTCCGCTTTCTCATCAAACTTTCCCAAGTTTTCCTTTCCATTGTTGAAAACGAAACAGCTGCAGCCAAAGACTTTGAGATGACTGACGTTAGGCTTCCTTCCATTGAAGAGTTCATATGGAGTTTTCTTCAAAATGGGCCTTATAAGTGTTGAAGATGGATGAAGCCTCTTCTCTACCTAGTTTTAGTGTGTGTTTGATGTAGAAAATAGCTAGTTTGTTTTGAAGTTTGTAATAGGTTTAGATGATCTTGTATGTAGGCTTGTGTATGTGTAAGGTTGCCTTTTGCTACATGATCTATCCTAGATGCCTAACCAAGCCTAGAATAAGCACATGAAGTGATTAAAAGTTTTTCCAAAAGCTTTCTAGAGGTTTCTTCAAAAATCAGGATACTGCACATAAATAAATCTGTTTCTCTGTAAAAGAACAGGTTTATTCTTTGGTCTGCTGAAAGGATTTTCGAAAGTTAGTTAGGGCACCAAAGGCACAACTCAGACAGTTATTTCAGTTAGCTGAGTTGGCAGATTTCATAAAATAAATCTGTTTAGTTTAAAACTGAATCTGTTATTTTCATAACAGCTTTTCAACTGTTTTTTGAAAAGAAGTTAGAAACTGTTTTCTATAAAAAGAAAAGCCTCTCTCACATGAAAGGATGCTGAGCAATTACGTTTTTGACAGAGATCAAACACTTTCTATGTGAGAAGAAGGATTGAAAAGAATTTTTGAAAGGTTTTCCAAAGGGATTTTCAAGCGTGCTTATTCTAGGAAACCTTTGATCTTGGTGAAGGTGCTGGTGCAGTTCTGCAGCAAATTGAACTACTGGTTTTGAGTTCTTGCATCTTCTTTTCAGATGTTATCTTTCCTTTATTCTGGTTTGTAAAGGTGTAAGTGTTAGTCACTCCTTGATAGGGTTTCTTGGAGTGAACGGTGTGCTGAAATAGGGTTTTTCAGCATTGGTTGTATTTTTCTTGTAGTGTTCAAGAACTGGTACGGTTGTAAGTGATTGATACTGTTTTTTAGTGGATTCCACCATGGAGTAAGGTGAAACTGGATGTAGCTCTGTATGAGTGAACCAGTATATAAACTTGCGTGCCTTTTCTTCTCATCTCTGCACTCATTTCTGGTTTTGCTTAATTGTGTCAAGAACTAAATCTGTTCTTTTGAAATTGAATCTGTTAATTCTGGGTTTAATAGAAACTGTTCTTCCTGATTTGTTAAAGGTCTCTAATCACAAACAAGGTAGTTGTATACGAAGTCTTAATTGGTTTGTGAACAAATAATCTACTCATTAATACCTGAGAAAGATTCATTCTCTTTAAAACCTTGTGTTGAATGAACTTGGTTGATTTCTTGGCATAGCTGTATTCTTCATACTCATAAAATCTAACCAATCTGATTCTGTTATAACTCTCTATTGATTACAATTTTAATTTGAACAAATTCAAATTGTGCTAGACTGCTATGAAGAATCAATCTGTTTCATGTAAAAACAATATGTTCTTTTGCCTCTGATATACTAAAAATTGTTTGTTCTTGCGAAAATTTTATAAGCTCAATTCACCCCTCCCCTCTTGAACTTAATAGACCCAACAATTGGTATCAGAGCTAGGGCTTGTATTTTGCTCAAGTGTGTGCATGATGTCTGAGTTTAAAATGCCTTTTGCTGAAGGTGCGTCTATTAATAGACCTCCTATGTTTTGGTGGTGTTAACTATGCTTTCTGGAAAATCAGGATGAAGATCTTTATGGAGTCTATTGACATGGGAATCTGGGATGCAGTGGTCAGTGGACCTTTTATACCTATGCAGGTTGTCAAAGATGAAACAATAAAGAAGCCTTGGTCTGAATGGAGTGAAATCGAGAAGAAGAAGGCCCAATATGACTCCATAGCCAAGAATATCATCACCTCTGCACTGAATATGGATGAGTTCTTTAGAGTCTCTCAATGTAACTCAGCTAAGGAGATGTGGGATGTACTAGAGGTAACTCATGAAGGGACTGATGATGTGAAACGAGCAAGGAAGCTGATCCGGTCGGTCATTGGTAGTCGATGACGTCAGCAGCAGATAACCACGTGGACCACTCGCAGGGTGACACATGGATCAGGCAGCAGAGAAATCAGGGAGGAGATCACCCAGAATGGTGATCGGTGGTCAGTAACCGAGTGGCCACCGACAGATCAGTTCCAAGATAAACACCTGGGGGGAGAACGTGAGAAGCAATAGAGCACCGATCAGTCATCGGGTGCATGGTCATCAGGGTTTCGTGTTACACGCAGTTAAACTGGGACTGAGATTCCCAGCGAGAGCGTTACGCATGGACCTCGCATGATCATATCTCAGGGAAAGAGGAGCTGCTCGCTGGTAGAATCGTGCACGAGAGTGGCCTGAGGGAGTTAGTAAACCGGTCAGTGATTGGTGACTCTCTTAACCCATTACGTGCATGATATCGTGAAGGGGAAATCGTTTATGCAGAGAGCAATGCTTGGTGAGTGTGCCTAGTCCAGCCACACCTGGCGTTCTCCTAGGAGTGTGCGATTCACCCAGATGGAAGAAACGCGCTAAGTTACTCCGCAAGGGAATAACTTAGGCGCACACAGAGATGCGCTAGAGCCCTTCAGGTAGTGGCACGTGTACGGTTAGATGTGAGTTGCATGCCTCCACGTGTCACCATCTGAGAGGGGCGCGGCCAAGATAAAGGTGAACTCCGCATCGTGAAAGGTACAAAAAGAAAACACAGACACCCACGTCTTTACTGATTGTGGCACGTTTTCGCACAATAGCATAACAGAATTCTGACACACGCAGAGGATAGCGTAACAGAATTCTGTTAGGCACAGACACAGAGAGAGAGAATCAGAAAGAGATTAAGTGAGATTATTTTTGTTGGTGGTTCTGTGACCTAACTTGAGCGTCGGAGTGCAAACGGCCGCTAGAGGCGCCGTCTGTGTGTTTTGCAGGTTGCGTTTGAAGTTCCCGGAGAAGATTCTAAGAGCATTCTTGCAGATAGCACAATTACATAGGCGGGGTAAGGAAGCGACAAAGCAATTCCTCCACGCTAGAGTTGGCGACAGGATCATTTGGCGCCCACCGTGGGGCCCTGTGAATCGTGGTCCCATCCATACCAAAGTTTCTGAAGTTTCTCAAAGTTTTTGCTGAGTTTTTTGCCGAGTTTTTGCTGAGAAAATGAGGAGAACAAGACAAACATCACCTGCGCCATCTGCTGAGGAAGGAGCTGTGACAATGGCGCAGGTTCTGGAGATGATGCGTGCGCTGCAGGACAATGTCGCAGCGTCGAGAGCTGAACAAGAGAAGATGCAGGCGGAGTTGGCTGCATCGCAGAGCAGGATGATGAGCTGAATCGCGTTAATGAGGAGCTGAGAAGGACGTTACAGGCGCAGAAGGAACGCACAGTTGAAGAAAGGATGTCGATGCCACCATCGCCTCCGAGAGCGTTCCCTATGCCATTCTCCCCTGAAATCATGCAAACCGTGGTGCCTCCCAACCTGGTGGGAGTGAAGGCGTCGTTCACGGGGGTAGAAGGTCCAGAAGCGCATCTGACGGCGTTCCACACTCAGATGATGCTGTCTGGGGGCTCAGATGCCGTGTACTGCAAGATGTTCATGAGTACACTGAGTGGAATCGCCATGGAATGGTTCGTGAGTCTGCCAGAGGGTCATATCACGTCCTTCCATCAGTTTTCGAAGCTTTTCACTGAGCAGTACATTGTTAACAGAGCACCTTCAGTGGTGTCGTACGATCTGTTCGATGTACGCCAATATTAAGGTGAGTCGCTGAAAGACTACCTCAACCGCTTCGGAGCACAAGTGGTTAGATTGCCCAGCAAGGACGAGGATATGCTGGTGCATGCGTTTAAGAAGGGAGTGCTGCCTGGTCCCTTCAGTGAGTCGCTCATCAGGAGCCATCCCAACACCTTTGCGGAGATCCGGCGACGCGCGGTGGCACACATAGTGGCAGAGACAGAGGTTTCTGAGAAAAGAGGAAGTGTTGCACCACTGAAGCCGCGTGGAGGACCGGGGAAGCAACAGCAGCACACGAGGGTGCATGAGGCAAAGGAGGGAAAGAAGGTGCAGGGGAAACCTCGTCTTTATGCACCCAGGAAGGACCAGGGCAGGGAGAGAGCAAGGAAGAATAATGCACCCCCAAGATACGAGTTCATGGTAGGGTTGGCGGATCTGATCGCCCTTCCTGCCATAGCTGCAAGACTCCGAATACCAGAAAAGACAGATAAGGTACTTGGGAGGAAGAAGAACGAGTGGTGTGAGTTTCACCAAGCCTTTGGCCACACACTCCACTCCTGCTTGGCGTTGGGACACCAGCTGGCGGAGTTGGTAAATTCTGGTTTCCTGGCACATTACCTGCGGGAGGCGTAGGGTGATCGCGCATCGGGGGCCCAGGCAGGAGAACAGCAGCATGAAATCCCTGTGCATGGGGAGGTGCAAACGATTGCAGGAGGCTTCTCCGTTGGGGGGTGCACCGCATCGCAAAGAAGAAGGTATGCTCGATCGGTTATGGTCGTGGACTCGGTAGACGAGGGCCATTTCCCCAAGGTAGACATCACTTTCAAGAAAGCTGATCTACGGGACGTTGTACCGCACGACAACGATCCCGTGGTCATCTCCCTCATCACAGCAGGAAGGCGAATGCACAGAGTGCTCGTAGACCAAGGGAGCTCGGCAGACGTTATGTTCTGGCCGACGTTCAACAAGTTGCAGTTGTCCCCCGATCAACTAAGGCCGTATACCGGGTGTCTTTACGGCTTTGCAGGGGATCAGGTAGAGGTGCGGGGGTACATTGAGCTGAGGACGACGTTCACCGATGGGACAATAGCCCGCACTGAAAAGATCAGGTACTTGGTGGTGAACGCCCCTTCTGCGTACAACATCTTGCTGGGAAGGCCAACACTCAATAGGTTGGGTGCAGTGCCATCGACGAGGCACATGAAGCTGAAGCTGCCGTCGATGGAGGGGACCGTAATAACCATCAAGTCAGATCAGGCTGAGGCTAGACACTGTTATGTGAACAGCCTCAGGCAGAAGAGGAGCATATGCCATGTCACCTCAACACCACCACCAGGTGTGCTCGAAGAGCGATCGGTGGTTAGGGGAACGCATGGCGATCAGGAGATGGAGGCTGCTACGCTGGGGGGCTCCCAGGTAGCTCAGGTGGACGCGGAGGAGGAGGGCATGATCACTCCTTGCGAGTCAGGGATCGCGAGGGCGGTCATCGCCAGCGAGAGAAGACCCCACCCAGCTGAGGGGTGGGTAGAAGTAGATATAAGGGGGAAAAGGTTCAAGTTGGGAGGATCGCTCGTTGAAGAAGAACGAGGGCTGATCGCCGGGGTGATCGAGAAGCACATGGGCGCGTTCGCATGGTCAGCATTTGACATGCCAGGAATCGACCCTGACTTCCTTTGCCATCGCCTGTCGATGGATCCTAACGTTCGACCTATGCGTCAGAGGCGAAGGAAATTCAACGAGGAAAAGAGGAAAGTGATCCACGACGAAGCGCAAAAGCTCCTTGCCGCAGGGCACATCAGGGAGATCCAGTACCCTGAGTGGCTAGCGAACGTGGTACTGGTGCAGAAGCCAAACGGCAAGTGGAGGATGTGCGTGGACTTCACTGACCTCAACAAGGCATGCCCCAAAGATTCTTACCCTCTACCCAGCATAGACGCTCTAGTGGATAGCGCATCAGGGGGGAAGCTACTCAGCTTCTTGGATGCATTCTCAGGATACAACCAGATCAGAATGCACCCCAGGGATGAATGCAAGACCGCATTCATGACTGAACGGTCTTGCTACTGCTACAAGGTAATGCCGTTCGGGCTGAAGAATGCGGGGGCTACCTACCAGCGACTTATGGATAGGGTGCTCTCGCCCATGCTTGGGAGGAACGTGCATGCATATGTAAATGACATGGTGGTCACATCCCGAGAAAAGGAGCATCATGTGGCCGATCTGGAGGAATTATTCACCACCATCGCCAAGTACAGGTTGGAGCTGAACCCTGAGAAATGTATTTTTGGCGTGGAGGCTGGGAAGTTCTTGGGTTTCCTCCTGACAGAGCGTGGAATCGAAGCTAATCTAGAGAAGTGCGCAGCAATCGTGGCGATGAGGAGTCCAACGACGGTGAAGGAGGTGCAACAACTCACCGATCGGTTGGCAGCATTATCCCGGTTTATGTCCACTGGAGGGGAGAAAGGTCATCCGTACTTCCAGTGTCTTAAGCGCAACAACAGATTCCTTTGGACACAGGAGTGCGAGGAGGCCTTCATCAAGTTGAAGGAGTACCTGGCAAGCCCACCGGTCTTGCGTAAACCACAAGTGGGCACCCCTCTTCGTCTATACTTTGCTGTGACGGAGAGAGCAGTCAGTTCAGTCCTGGTGCAAGAGCAAGATCAGGTTCAGAAGCCTGTGTACTTTGTGAGTAAGGTACTGCAAGGCCCTGAAACAAGGTACCAAGCCCTCGAGAAGGCTGCCCTAGCGGTGGTATTTTCAACAAGAAGACTCAGACATTATTTCCACAGCTTCACAGTAGTGGTAATGACAGATTTGCCCATTCAAAAGGTGCTAAAGAAACCAGATGTAGCGGGAAGGATGGTCAAGTGGGCGGTGGAATTGTCAGAGTTCGACATTCAGTACGAGCCCCGAGGACCGATAAAGGGGCAGGTGTTCGCCGACTTTGTGGTCGAGCTGTCGTCGGTCACGACACCTTCAGAAGGTTTAGACTTCCGATGGGTATTATCAGTGGATGGCTCCTCCAATCAGCAAGGGAGCGGCGCTGGGGTCATCTTGGAAGGCCCGAACGGAGTGCTGATCGAGCAGTTCCTCCGCTTTGCCTTCAAGGCTAGCAACAATCAGGCGGAGTATGAAGCCCTGATCGCAGGAATGTTGCTAGCAAGAGAAATGAGAGCAAGAAGTCTGGTTGCTAAGAGTGACTCTTTGCTAGTCACCGAGCAAGTTACAGGGGAGTTCCAGGCGAAAGATCCCCAGATGGTAGCTTACCTGGAATACGTACAGCTCCTGAAGACGTCCTTCACCGAGTTTGAACTAGTTCATGTGCCGAGAGAGCAAAATGCCAAAGCAGACCTGCTTGCCAAGCTGGCCAGCTCAGGCAAGGGGGGAAAACAGAGGACCGTCATTCAGGAGACCTTGAAGGTACCGCGAGCGTTCGTGTCAGACAACCAAGTACTTCAAGTGTACAAATCGATGGAGCGTCTGACGATCGGTCATCGTTCACTAACTCAGGAAACGTTGAAAGCGCCGAGGGTTAGAGCGCGACCGGCAAAGACCGATGAGGCGATGGAAGTCTGCGCTGTTAGGGAGCCCGACACGTGGATAACGCCGTACCAGTTGTACTTAGAAGATGGTGTACTCCCACTTGACCCGACAGAGGCAAAAAGAATAAAGAAGAGCTCGAGTAAGTTTACTTTGATTGATGGAAACCTGTTTAGATTTGGGTTTTCTCATCCTGTGCAGATCTGCGTGTATGGCGAGCAATGCACTAGACTTATGTCAGAGCTGCACAAGGGGGTATGCGGAAGTCATGTAGGTGGTCGCGCTTTGGCAAGTAGGATCCTCCGTGCAGGGTACTACTGGCCAAAGCTGAAGGAAGACTGCACAGGTATGCTCAACGTTGCAAATAGTGTCAACTTCACGCAGATTGGCATAAGGCACCTCCCGAGGAGTTGAAGTCCATCCATAGCCTGTGGCCATTTCACACATGGGGAATCGACATCCTAGGACCTCTTCCCCTGGCGATAAGGCAGATGAAGTTCCTCATCGTGGCCATCGAGTATTTCACCAAGTGGGTGGAGGCAGAACCAGTCGCGCACATCACCGCACAGAAAGTTGAGCACTTTGTCTGGAAGAACATTGTCTGTCGTTTCGGAGTACCCAAGAGGCTGGTCTCCGACAATGGCACCCAGTTCACAAGTCATCAGCTAAGGAAGATGTGCGAGGAGTTAAAGATACAACAGGTTTTCGCCTCGGTGGAACACCCACAAACCAATGGGCAGGTGGAGTCAGCCAACCGAGTACTACTCAGGGGGCTGAAGCGAAGACTAGAGAAAGCTAAAGGAAAATGGGCAGAGGAGGTCCCCAGAATCGTATGGTCCTACCATACCACCCCACAGTCCAGCACCCATGAGACACCCTTTAGCCTTGTCTACGGGACAGATGCCATGATTCCCGTGGAGATACAGGAGAGCTCCCCCAGGTTTTTGAATTTCATTGCCGAAGAATCCAACGAAGAGCGAAAGGTGAATCTCGACGTACTGGACGAAGTGCGAGAAGAAGTCAGAGTTAGTGTTGAAGTCGTCAAGAGAAGAGTAGAACGGAGGCACAACTCCAAGGTGAGGCTCAGGCGTTTCCAGGAAGGTGATCTGGTGATGAGAAAGGCGCATTAGAATGAAATGGAAAACAAGTTGTCTCCAAAGTGGACAGGTCCATACAGAGTGGTTGAGGCATTGGAGAATGGAACTTATCGGCTGGAAACTCTGGAGGGAGGAGCAATCCCCAGAACGTGGAACGCCACCCACTTGAAATTTTATTTCAGTTAAGTTGTAAAGTAGTTGCGTTCTCGCGCTAAAGACACACTCGGTGTATATACTGAAAACAGTTGAACAGATAAGGGGGCAGTCTTTTCCCTAAGGAGGGTTTTTAACGAGGCCACCCAATGAAAAGATTATCAGCATATCAAGTGTGCGAGAGTTTTCAAGTTAAAATCCTCCTCGCCCCAGGCGCGAGTGCAGGTGATCGGTTAGGCCCTATTCGCCCTAGGCGCGAGTATGGGCGCTAACCTAAGTCCTCCTCACCCCAGGCGTGAGTGCAGGCGACTAGGGTTCGAAAAGCCAGGGGTGCTAGTAAGACCAAGAGAGGGAAAGGAAGGATTTCGACAAGCGTCCTTACACACTTGGCATATACCAATATTGGCCCAGTAAAGCTCTTACTTTAAACCCTTCTCACCCCAGGAGTGAGGCAGGGAAAGAACGACCCGATCCGCCCAAGGTCGATGACCTTGGGGAAGATAAGAGGGGCTATCGAGAAACACTATTCCTCCCCCAAAACAAGGCATCACCTCTGACGATCGATGTCAAAGTCCTTTATGCACTTAGCGCTAGAGCGACAGAGAAGCAAGGTGAAAACCGAAGAACGATGACTGATGAGTTGTTGGTGGATATGCTAGTGCGTAGTGCCTTGTCGGAGGAAGCTTTTCCAAACAAGTTCTTACGCAACAAGCCGAAGCAGACAGACTATGCCTAGTCAGTCATCTAGTACAAAGCTGTGCATAAGAACTGTTAAAGACAAAGCTAAGGGAGTTGTTAGTCGTGATCAAGGTAGAGGCCAAGATCAAAGACTACAGATCGCGCTAAACCTAAGCTAGTTAACAGTTGGTCGTGTGCAAAAAGAAAGACGAAGCTTAAGAAGATACGAGAGAAGAAACATATAGCTGAAGCAAGTATATATTCACACCAAGGTCTATACAAGTTTCAAGTACAAGGATTGTGCAGAAATATGAAATTACAAGAAGAAAACTCAAGAAGGAGGAATGAGCTTGCCATCTACCACTTCGTGGTAGATGCTGAACTGCGTAAGGTCAAAATCTGGAAAAACGCAACGAATCTGCTCGAATGCCAACTCGAACCCATCAGCAAGGGCGTCAACACCCACGTTCATAAGTTCGGCGTTCTCAGCTTCGAGCTTTTGCTTTGAAGTCTCGAAAGCGTTCTTCTCAGTGGTGAGGGAAGCAATGGAAGAGGCAGCTTCTCCCAGTTTGCCCTTTGCTTCGGCAAGCTCGACCTTCACCGCAGAAAGCTCGTTCACTGCCTTCTCAAGTTTCTTCCCCCCATCAGTGGCCTCCTCCTTGGTAGACTTGAGATCCCCCGCTAGTTGTGAGTTCAGTTGGCGTAGGGAGGAAGTCTCAGCCTCTAAGTTGATTACCTTGCTCCTCAGCTCCACCACTTCGCTGTCCAGAGCATTGACAGCTTGCCCCCCATCAAGATCTCAGTCTTGATGGTCTCTTGGACCTGCGATAGGTACTCTTTCCTGGATTTTTCCACCATATCCCTCATCAGGTCTACGGACCCTTGGGCAGCCTCAAAGTCACTCTGCAGTGACTCCTTGTCGTGCTCAAGCTCCTTGACCCTCTTCTCCAGGACCAGTTGCTTGCGGTGCTGGGTGGAAAACTCTAGGGAAAGCACTATCTGCTTGGCCAAGTGCATGTCCACCTCCTGCCCACTCCATTCGAGAAGCTCCCGCCTGAGTATGAAATGTCGAACCAAGGCAATGACTCGACTGAAATTTTCATTGCTAGCGCCAGAGCTGCTTGGCTGTGAGCTGGCCTCACCACCTTCAGCAGTAGCAGCAGAGGTTGGTGGTGGTGGTGATGCAGGAAGTCTTGAGAAACCCCCCGAGTGGGCAGAATCACTCCCAGCAGGTGGAGGGGGTTGACCAATAGCTTGGCCCGCTGGGGGTGGGGGTGGAAGTGATGCTGGAGACGGAAGTTGGGGCGTTGGAGATGGTAGGCGCTGAGGGGAGGGGGAGGAAGTTGGTGCTGGGGCAGGTTGAGTAGGACGAGGTGGGGGTGAACCCTCCTCGATCTGCACCACTTCGATTTCCCCAGGCCTAAGAAATGAAGCCCCCCCAACCTCTTGGTGTTTCCTCTTGCGATGTATAAGAGGAGAGCCAGAACTCTCCTCCTCGGTTGAGGGGGTAGGAGCAGCAGCGGCCGCAACAGTTGCGGGAAAGGCCTTTACTAGCCTTCGTCTCTTCTTCTCTGGCTCGGGGCCTTCAGCTGGCACGACCGAGAGAGGTGGAGCCGCGATGGGCTCGGTGGTAGAGGAGGAAGAACCAGTCCCCTTGGCACCCCTGGTCCGGGCAAGCTCCAGTAGTAACCTCCTATCTTTCCATGAAGTCATGTCTACATCAAGGGTAAAAAGAAGGGTTAGATGGCATAATTATGCAAGTGGATAAAATGTTATGCAAGTATGCATGAGAGTGTGCAAGTATTCTAAGAGGTGCGAGAAGAAGAGCCTACCTATGTACTTCTTCAGAGACACCACATCAAACTCGTGTTTGATGAGAAGGGCCGAGTTACATTTTGCCCCTAGGAGCAACCTACACAGCTCGCGGTCGTAGGGAGCCATGGCTTCAAGGCCCCGGGGTTTCTTAAACTCGACTCCAGGAACCCAATAAAGGGGAAACCCCTCGAGTAGCGTTGGGCTTTGCTGGGTAGCAGATATCATGTAGAACCTGCCCTTCCAATCTTTAAACGATTGCTGGTACAGTCCCAAGATCACTTGTCCAGCAACTCTATTCAGGCTGACCCAAGACCTATCCCCAGGGTTCTTCGCCTCGAAGAAATGTAGGAAGACGTCTACAGAGGCGTTATGCCCAAAGTAGTTGCAGAGGATCTCGAATGCCCGTATGAAAGCCCAGGCATTCGGATGGAGTTGGCAAGGGGCGACGTTCAACTCCATCATCAGCTCCTTCTCAAAGAAGGTGAAGGGCAAGCGCAGCTTCAACCTTTTGAAGATGGCGGAGTATATGAAGGTGAAGGGCACCCCATTGGTAGCCCTATCGTCCGCGCAGATTGGCATCCCTCGAGGAGGAATGCGTATACGAACGTTGAAATCATTCTCCCTGTCGATGGCACAGGAGGGCTCCTCAGGGTCGTGGCTCAGAAGGGTTTTGAGGTGGCCTTTCGGTAGTTGAGTGGAAGTTTCGGCCAGCAATGCCAGGGGAGCCCAGTCATAGACCCTGGCGTAGTCCTGATAGGAAGTTGCATCAGGTGGAGGTGACGCTGGTGCACTTGCTGAAGGCTGTGCACCAGAGGATGAGGCAACGATGCGAGCAGTTTGCTTCAAGCGAGCCATTGCGAGATAACTGCAATGGAGGAAAGCAAAAGGTCAGATGAACGGAAGAAGAGGGAATGATGAATGGTTCGATGAAAAACAGAGGAAGGGAAGAAGAAAGAAAGGTCCAGGCGAAGAAGAGGAAGAGGGAGAAGTAGAAAGCGAAGTGAGAAACGCAAAAACCCTAGCGCGGGTTGAGAAGAAGAAAAACAGAGAAGATGAATGCATGGTAGTGAAAGGGGTGAATGCAATCGGTGAAAAGAACCTAAATGGATCAAGGAAGAAGAAAAGTCATACCTTTAGATGATCGCGGAAGGTCTTGAGGTAGAAAGCTTGAAGAAAGTTGGGCGCGCAGAGAGGAGATTCGAAGTAAGTCTGAGAGTTGGAGTATTGAAGAAGATGATGAAACAGTGAAGGCGCGCGCCTATTCGAATAAGGGAAGCATTAGCGACACTCCACGCTGGCTGTTGATGCGTCCACGTGTCGCAAGATTAAGGGAGGAAGTCATAACGTCAAAAGGCAACACGTGAGGTGGCACGTGATGTGGCCCCACTTGCCACGTGGACCGAGGGCGCGACCACTTAGTCTCTTCGCTGAGAACGAGTTCAAAGCTCGAGACTGGGGGGCTCGTGCCCGGTCGGTCATCGGTAGTCGATGACGTCAGCAGCAGATAACCACGTGGACCACTCGCAGGGTGACACGTGGATCAGGCGGCAGAGAAATCAGGGAGGAGATCACCCAGAACGGTGATCGGTGGTCAGTAACCGAGTGGCCACCGACAGATCAGTTCCAAGATAAACACCTGGGGGAGAACGCGAGAAGCAGTAGAGCACCGATTAGTCATCGGGTGCATGGTCATCAGGGTTTCGTGTTACACGCAGTTAAACTGGGACTGAGATTCCCAGCGAGAGCGTTACGCATGGACCTCGCATGATCATATCTCAGGGAAAGAGGAGCTGCTCGCCGGTAGAATCGTGCACGAGAGTGGCCTGAGGGAGTTAGTAAACCGGTCAATGATTGGTGACTCTCTTAACCCATTACGTGCATGACATCGTGAAGGGGAAATCGTTTATGCAGAGAGCAATGCTTGGTGAGTGTGCCTAGTCCAGCCACACCTGCGTTCTCCTGGGAGTGTGCGATTCACCCAGATGGAAGAAACGCGCTAAGTTACTCCGCAAGGGAATAACTTAGGCGCACACAGAGATGCGCTAGAGCCCTTCAGGTAGTGGCACGTGTACGGTTAGATGTGGTTGCATGCCTCCACGTGTCACCATCTGAGAGGGGCGCGGCCAAGACAAAGGTGCACTCCGCGTCGTGAAAGGTACACACAGAAAACACAGACACCCACGTCTTTACTGATTGTGGCACGTTTTCGCACAATAGCATAACAGAATTCTGACACACGCAGTGGATAGCGTAACAGAATTCTGTTAGGCACAGACACAGAGAGAGAGAATCAGAAAGAGATTGAGGGGATTATTTTTGTTGGTGGTTCTGTGACCTAACTTGAGCGTCGGAGTGCAAACGACCGCTAGAGGCGCCGTCTGTGTGTTTTGCAGGTTGCGTTTGAAGTTCCCGGAGAAGGTTCTAAGAGCATTCTTGCAGATGGCACAGTTGCATAGGCGGGGTAAGGAAGCGACAAAGCAATTCCTCCACGCTAGAGTTGGCGACAGGATCAGAAGCACTCACTAATTCAGGAGTACGAGCTGTTCAGAATGCAATCAGAAGAAAGTATTGCAGATGTGTAGAAACGATTTACACATATTGTAAATCACCTCACTTGATGGCAAATTCATGAAGTTCTTCTTAGAATCATGTGTAAGATGGTGCGAAAGCCATGGATGTGTATGAGCAAGATCCTCCTAAGAGCTATGGTGATCTTAAAGGTGCATGGTATGTATGGAAGTGGGAGGTTCGGCCAGCCCAATGAGAGGTGAAGGATGTGAAGATTAGAGCCTAGAGACTAGATAGAAGCAAAGCTTGGCACAAAGTTGGCAGCATAACTTCACTATCAATAATCTTGCAAAATACAAGAGATGGCCCTCCTATTTATAGGCTATAGGGTCGTAAAAACTAAGCTAATTCCTAATGAAATGAGAGCCAAATGAAATGCACAATGACAAGGCACATGTGCTCATGATCGGCCAAGTAAACAAGTTCTAGAATGTTCACTCATTTATGCTTTCTAACACTACTCTAATTACTAAGCACCCCTAATGGGCCTCCATGTAACATGTACAAGGCTTTCTCTCTTCCATCCATGGCTTCATCCAATTGGGCGTGAATGTGCTTAGCCATTGACCTTGTAATAGGGCCTAGACGGTCTAGGTCTCCTCCTAGACGCTCCATGTGTAGCCTTCCCTCATCACGTCCTAGACGCTCCTTCTTTGAGTTTAGACGCTCATCATGGTCTAGCTTTGGGTCTTGGCTTCCATGGTGAGATGTGCTTGGCCCTCCTCCATCATCACTGGCCTTGGTAAAGTCTTTGACAAGGAAGAGCTTAACATAAAGGTGCTAAAATGCCTTGATAGGAGCTGGCAGCCTAAGGTAACAGCAATCTCAGAATCCATAGATTTATCCAAGATGTCCACTGCTGCACTTTTTGGAAAGCTGATAGAGTATGAAATAGAGCTGAAAAGATTGAAAGAACAAGAAACTATGGAGAAGAAGGCCAAAGGAATTGCTCTGAAAACTACCATGGAACATGATACAAGTGAGGAAGAAGTTGATCCTAAACATGATGAGACTATGAGTCTGCTCACCAGAAAATTCAACAGGTTTCTTAGAAAGAAAAACCGTGATAGAACTCAGCAAAGAAAGAGGTACTCCAAACCTAATGATTCAAATTCTTCCAATTACACGTGCTTTGGATGTGGTAAACCAGGTCATATAAAAGCTGATTGTCCAAACAATCAAAATAAAGAAAAATCAGCAAGCAAGAAGAGTGAAAAAGGCAAAGGTAGAAGAGCATACATCTCATGGGAAGAAAATGATGTATCCTCATCTAGTAATTCCTCAACTGAAAGTGAAGAAGCAAATTTGTGCTTCATGGTGAATGATGAAGGATCCAACTCTGATTCAGTAAGTGATTTTTCCACTGATTCTGAAAACTATGATCAGCTGTTAATAGCCTTTAAGGAAACACATGATGAAGCAAACAGGTTGGCTATAATTTGCAACAAATTGAATAGAGTAAATAGGGTACTTGAACCTAAGATCAAAGCTCTTGAAGAAGAATTACACAAAGCTAAAACTGAATTGGTAAGCCTTGAATTAACTTGTTTGCATGCATCAATTAAAACCTGTGATAATTGTAAGAAGCTGGAAAAACAGGTTGAATATTTGTTAAAAACACTTTCAAATTTCACTAAAGGAAGAGAAAATCTTGAAACCTTATTAGGTTCACAGAATGCTGTTTTTAATAAAAATGGTCTAGGATATAATCCTGGAATGAAAAGTAATGTGAAAAAGCTGTCCAGTTTCTTTGTTCCTTCCAAAACAGGTTTTTCTTCTTTTAGTTGTTCAAAAACAATGCATACTTCAACATGTTTTTATTGTATGAAGTCTGGTCATGTATCTAGAACATGTAAAGCTAGGAGGTACCTTGTTCCTAAAGGATTGGCCAAATGGCTTCCTAAGGAAAGGTATTAATCATGCTGGACCCTAGACTAAAGGGGTACCATATGTGCTAAATCTGTTTTGTTGCAGAAAAACAGCAGGAAAAACCAGTGGTATCTGGACAGTGGCTGCTCAAAGCACATGACTGGTGATGTGACTCAGTTCATAAATCTGAAACTCAAAGCTGAAGGGCATGTCACATATGGGGACAACAATAGAGGAAAAATTCTTGGAAGAGGAGATGTTGGTACTAAAGACTCAACCACTATTGAAAATGTACTGTATGTTGAAGGGTTAAAACATAGTCTTCTAAGCATTAGCCAGCTGTGTGACAAGGGATACAAGGTCAATTTCGAAGCCAACACTTGTACAATTTCAAATGAAATTTCTGGTAAGGTGTTGTTCACTGGAAAAAGGGTAAAAAACATCTATCTCTTAGATATTATAAAGAGCTGTTCTGAAAATGAGTGTTTGTTATCTAAAAGTGATGAGTCATGGCTGTGGCATAGAAGGCTAGCTCATATTCACACAAATCACTTGAATAAGCTAAAATCTAAGTGATCCTGCCTGTTGACCGGAACGCTGGAAACTGCCTCGTCAAAGGATCATCGTGTGCACCGCTTCGAACCTCCGTTCCTCTTCGAGATCCACCTCAAGAACCTGCAAAGAAACAGAGCAGCGCCGCTGCGGCCGATCGCACTCCAACGCTCAAGTCAGTGACGGTACCACCAAATACTAAGAACAAGAACCGTGCAAATCCTCTCTCACAATCAGCTCTATCACTCGCAAGCGTAAAGTGTATGAACTGAACGTGCGTACCTCAGAAAGTTTGTTAAGAACTCTTATATACCTGGTGGCTTTCTCTCTCCTGGCAGTTACAGACTTGGACACGTGGCTCGCATCCAACTGTACACGTGCCATCATCTGGAGGCTCCCTGACTTGGCGCTGCTTCTACTCTCATTTTGGCTAAGTTACTTATGCATGGTACTGCCCAGTGCATAGCTAACTTGGGAGTGCGATCTCTGCTGGAACTGGCGAGTTTAGGGCCTTCATACACCTTCCCTGTGGTCTCGCCGGCCGCCTTCACAATCTGTTTCTCCTTCATCTTCGGCGATGTGCTTTCTCTGGCAATCTCCAATGACTAGGTCGCCTGAATCTACATCGGGCGACTTCATCTTCAACCTGGCGATCGCCTATTCTGGTAATCTGGAAATCGGAACACGCCAACTTAACAACCGGTGACTACACGTGCCCCCCGACTTCCTTCCCTTCTGCCAACCTGGCGCCTTGTCAACACGCCTATACTGTAGGAGGATGCCACGTCATCACACCCGACCACCAGGGCGGTACACAAGCCCCCCAGTCTTAAGCGAAGACTTGTCTAGCGAAAAGACTGAAATAGCCTTCGTTAACACCGATCTACGTGGCACTGACGCAGAATTCCAAGCGGTTGTACCTTCTGCTGTTCTGACGCTCCACCAAACCCTTCACTCATCGTTCGACACGTGGCTTCATCAACGGCTCTCTTCATCTGCCGTTAGCGCTTCCTAAAATCATTTCGAAAACCCTTAAACCCATTACGCTCCACTGTTCCATCACTTTCTTCGTGCTTGCGAACGCTCTCACTTCCTTCTGCGAAAGCTCTCGACGCTCTTCAACGCTCTAGATCACCATCTTCCTCCACCGTCTTCCTGATCATCGAAAGGTAACTACTTTCCTTCATCTGCTGGGTTTCCTTGCATTTTCACCGATTTGCATCATCCTGTAACTGCCTGGTGCATACGCTGTGGGTTGTTCTTTCCATTTCTCATTCTGCGCAACTTAGGGCTTCGTAAATCGTCGCAACGAACCTTCATTCGTTCGTTCTTCTCCTTCCTTCTATGATCGAGTCAGCCTCTGTAACCCCCTGACCATTTTTCCTTTCTTCTTCCTTTGCAGCTGCTATCATGACTCGCACAAAGATTACCCCGAACCCACCTCCTTCAGCACGAAACCTTCCTTCACAAGCACACGACCCAACACAAGTTCGTGGCGCTTCGTCTTCGTAGGCTGTGAGGCCTGCGTCTTCCCAACCTGTCCTGGCCCAGGCGACTCCATCTAACGCTGGAGGAGCCCCCGTCCCTCTGCCAGACTTCAAAACTTTATACCCCTGGGCTAACTCAACCCTTCTGAAGGAGACCTCGTCGGTGAACATTGCGGGAGCAGTTTTGCGGCTGACTAAGGGGGACGAGGTCCATCAATCGTTTCACAAGGAGCACGACGAGAAGATGATGGTGCTGCCTTGCCCCGCCGATCTGCCCGTGTGTGCTGATGACAGAGTAAGCGCCGACGGGCCCTTCTGCTTTGTCTATACGACTTTTTTCAAGAAGGTCAAGCTCAGGTTCCCTCTCACCCGATTCGAGAGGGAACTTCTGACCGAGCTCAACATTGCTGCCGCCCAGCTTCACCCCAACAGCTGGGCGTTTGTTCGAGCCTTTCAAATAACATGCGACCACCTGGGGTTGCCCGCGTCGGTGGACGTGTTTTTGTTCCTTTTCGAAGCCAAGCACCCAGGAGACCGCCTGTGGGTCAGCTTGAATGCGATTGCTGGGAGATCCATCTTTACCATCTTCCAGCAATCGTACAAAGACTGGAAGGGGAAATTCGTCCAAGTACGTGCAAACGACAAGGACACCTCCCTTCTTGATGGCTTCCCCTTGTACTGGGTGGACAAGGGGAAAAAGGAGTCCAAGAGCTGCTTCAGGAGGCCCAGAAGTCCTAATAGCATGGGAGCATTGGACAGAGACCTCTGTCTTTTCTGGAAGAGGGTGGCGGACGCCAATATAACATTCCTGACCACCACCTTGATCTCCTTCGAATTCTTTGAGGATCAGCTAGAATTCCAAATAGGTTAGGACATCCAAACTGTTGCTTCGATACTGCTTCTGTTTAACTGTTCTGGGCGTCTTGTGCGTTATGCACAAGACTTTGGTTTTACCTTTCCTGCACATACCATCTGCTCTGCTGCTTATTACCTTATACACTTATCTTTTCCTTCTTTGAGCTAACCCATGCATTTTCGTTTCATGCAGACAACATGTTGGGCAGAGGCATGCTCGCCGAATTGAAGGCGCTCGCCCGAAACCACGGGTTGGCGACCGGTTCCCAAACGGTGCCCAACTCGGCGGTCGAGAAGGCCATCGTTCATGGGCGATCACCGCCCAAGGAACCCACCCAGCGCAAGAAACTGGTCCTTAAGAGACCTAAGCGAAAAGCCCCTCAAATCGTCCACGAGGAGGAAGAAGAGGATGACGAGGTCACAGAGGATGGCCTCGTTACGAAGAGGAAGAGGGTGGCACCTTCTTCACCACCTGCTCCACCCCCTCTTCCAACCTCAACACCACCATCGACGCCTGCTCCTCCTCCATCATCGCCAACGCTGCAGGCTCCTCCCTCTCCAGTCCAAGCGGTTCCACTGGCCACTGCGCCACCTGCAGCTGAGGCCCAAGAGCCAAACTTCCTGGAGGACCCCCCAAGCGCCTCTACGCCATACATGTCAGCTGGAGGGGGCCCCCCTTCAAACGCTTCAGCTGCAGAAAATGCTCCAATCGGGAATGAGGTGGCTCATACTTCTCCAATCCTGATTACCGAATCCCCGATTGCGTCGCCACGCCAGGAAGCAACCGCTGAAGATATTGCTAAGGAAGGTGGCGGCGAGAACCCTCAACAAGCCCCCCTGGCGCCTCTCCAAGCAGCAAACCTTTCCCTTGAAGTCACAAGGATGTGGGAGCCTCTAACTGCCAAGCTGAAAACCATAGCAGAGGATATCCCCGCGATCATAACGAGGGCTGTGGAGAGCTCCACCAGGAGGCTTCAAGACGATCTCTTCAACCTCAAGACTGAAAATAGCACTATGAAGGTCGAGGTGGAGAAATTGTCATTCAGCCTGACGCTCGCAGAAATCGAACACTCCCGAGTGGAGGATGCCATGAATACCGAGCTCAGGCTGGCGCGCAAGGAAGCTGCTGACCTTCGCCACAAAGTTCACCAGCTTGCCCAAGAGAAGATCGAGCTGGAGAGCAAAATTGTGCCTCTTCGCGCCAAGGCGGTCGACCTGGAGGCTCTCATGAAAGCTGACGCCGCCAAGGTGCAAAAACTGGAGCAGAGGTCGATCGACCGCGAGAAACTACTTGGGCAAGTAGAAAAGGCGAGAGACGACGCCATGGCTGATCTCGCCGAGGCAAACAAGGAGAAAGGAAAGATGGCTGCTGAGTTGGCCCAAGCTCAATCGGAATCCAAGAAGGTTACTGAAGACCTTCTCCACGCTCAAGAGACCAACGAACAACTCAGAAAACAGGTTGAAGAGCTGGAGCAGCAGAACAAAGAGCTCAAGAAGTAGGTTGATGAACTTCAAGGGCAAATTGAAGAACTTAAGCTAAACTCTGCTCAGATTCTGGCTGCTGGATTCGAAGCCGCTCGGGAACAATTCGCATGCCTATTCCCCGATCTCGACCTCAGCATGGTGTCGCTGAACAACGAAGTAGTGGATGGAAAGGTCGTTCCTGCTGAAGATTAATCAACTCCACCTCGTCTGCTACTTCATGATTTCCCTTGTATATACCTTGTAATAAACTCGTGCATATGTGCTTTAAACAGATACTTATCTTAACGACAAAGTTTGAATATTCTTTCTCCTGACTTCTTTAAGCGCTTTAACCTTCTTTGCATGTTTAACTTTGTCGGATTTAACTTAGTGATTTTGCAAACGCGACTTTTGACTTAACTGCTTCGAGCCACTTCAAACTTAAGCAATAATCACTTTAAACAAC
Organism: Phaseolus vulgaris; assembly: GCF_051622355.1. Lineage (NCBI taxonomy): Eukaryota > Viridiplantae > Streptophyta > Magnoliopsida > Fabales > Fabaceae > Phaseolus > Phaseolus vulgaris. The sequence goes on from NC_143499.1 coordinate 10,386,468, forward strand.
TTGTACTCTTGAGGCACTAACCTTATCACAAGAATACCTTCCAAGCAACGAACTGTCACTCAATTATTGGCTCAAAACACCGTCCCACTCGACCTGCTTCATCAAACAGGTATTTTAACCTTCTCGCCGCTGTTTGAACTCTTCCCGATCACCAAGAACTCTTGGTAACATCAGCTTTTCCCAGCCTCATGCTTTGGCAATCGTTTCTTCATCTGGGGTAGAAACGCCCTTTGGGATCTTTCTTTGCCCCCCTGAACTTCAGAGCAAAAGACCGGCTGACTAGGCGTTCTCTTCGAACCTACCTTAGCCGCCTTCCAACTTCTTCCACCCTCTGCGCCATACCTGAACTCGTTCGAGACGAGAAGGATTTTATCTTGCCTATGCTCGCATGTAAGCGAGAAGGTCTTTAACTCGCCTGAACTCGCTCAACGGCGAGAAGGACTTTATCTGGTGCCTCAGCTTGCCCAGGGTGTACATCTCCTCCCCCCTGGATGTACTGAGAACCTTTTCTCTTTCTTGCCTGCGCTCGCTCGACGGCGAGGAGGTCTTTATCTTGCCTGTACTCGCTCAACGGCGAGAAGGACTTTACCTGGTGCCTCAACTTGCCCAGGGTGTACATCTCCTCCCCCCTGGATGCACTGAGGACCTTTTCTCTTTCTTGCCTGCGCTCGCTCGACGGCGAGGAGGTCTTTATCTTGCCTCAAAACGCGCGAGGGCGTTGAGGTCTTTCATCTGGTGCCTCCGATCGCCGAAAGACGATGAGGACTTTGAAAACTTAACTGATGCCTCCAATCGCCGAAGAACGATGAGGACTTAAAAACTTTAACTGATGCCTCCAATCGCCGAAAAACGATGAGGACTTAAAAACTTCTTAGAAAGCACGCGATATATCTTTACTTGCCTTAAATCATGTACAAATGACAAGGTCTTTCTTCAAAACTTTTGAAAATGGCACACATGCAATCTGAAAACGCCTTATACTTCGGAAACTCTTCTTTTATTGGGTGGCCTCATTAAAAACCTTCCTTAGGGAAAAAAGAGTGCCCCCTTCAAACTGTTTTAACAGAAACATTGTAACATAACCTTTGTGTTTGTCTTTACTTACAAAGCTCTTAACTATAGTACAACTTCAGGTGTGTGGCATTCCAGGTGCGAGGAATCGCCCCTCCTTCCAGCGTTTCTAAGCGGTAGGCTCCGTTTCCGAGCGCCTCGGTTATTCTGAACGGTCCGGTCCACTTGGGTGATAGTTTATTCTCCATCTCATACTGGTGGGCCTTCCTCATCACCAGATCGCCTTCTCTAAACTGCCTTGGCATCACCTTTGAGTTGTATCTTCGCTCGATCCTCCTCTTCACCGCCTCAGCCTTCAGCCTCGCCTCTTCCCTGACCTCATCCAGCAGATCCAGGTTCAGCCTTCTCTCTTCATTCGAGTCTTCCTCTACGAAGTTCTGGAATCTCGGCGAGCTCTCCTGGATCTCCACCGGAATCATGGCGTCACACCCATACACCAAGCTAAATGGGTTCCTGACTGCTCGGTGGTGTGGTACGCCCAGACTATACGGGGCACCTCCTCAGCCCAACTTCCCTTGGCTTTCTCAAGCCTTCTCTTCAAACCTCTCAACAACACCCGATTAGCTGACTCCACCTGGCCATTTGTCTGAGGGTGCTCGACGGATGCAAACACTTGTTGAATTCCAACCCCTTCACAAAGCTTCTTCAACAGGTGGCTTGCAAACTGCGTCCCATTATCTGACACCAGGCGTTTAGGCACTCCAAACCGGCACACGATGTTCTTCCATACAAAACCTTCGATCTTGTGTGCGGTGATCTGGGCCACTGGTTCTGCTTCAATCCACTTGGTGAAATACTCAATTGCCACCACCAAGTACTTCATCTGCCTGATCGCCAGCGGGAAAGGTCCCAGGATTTCGATTCCCCAAGTATGAAACGGCCAAGGGCTATAGATCGACTTCAACTCCTCGGGAGGTGCCTTATGCCAATCGGCGTGCTACTGGCATTGTTTGCAACATTGGGCATATCTCTTGCAATCTTCTCTCATGGATGGCCAGTAGTAGCCTGCACGGAGAGTCCTCGCGGCCAGAGCTCGACCCCCGACGTGGCTTCCGCATATACCTTCGTGGAGCTCTGCCATGATTCTCGTGCACTTCTCGCCGTGTATACATTCCAGGAGTGGGTGAGTGAACCCAAACCTGTACAGATCGCCATCAATCAATGTGTACTTGCTGGAATTTTTCTTTACCTTCCTAGCCTCTGTCGGATCCAGCGGGAGGAGGCCATCTGCCAGGCACCGCTTGTATTGTGTTATCCAAGTGTCTGGCTCATGGGCGGCGCAGACCTGCATCACATCCACCTTCTCTCCTCGACATGCTCTAATTCTCGGCGATCTCAAAGTTTCTTGCGTCAAAGACTTATGGCTTCTCGCTGCTCTCTCCGTCGACTTGCTTATCTGAAGGACCAGGTGATCTGCTACAAATGCCCTTGGCGTCTTCAGAGTTTCTTGGATCACCGTCCTCTGCCTACCCCCCTTGCCTGAGCTGGCAAGCTTAGCAAGCAAGTCAGCTCGGGCATTCTGCTCTCTGGGCACATGTACTACTTCAAAATAGGCAAAGGAACTCTTCAATTCCTGCACGTACGCCAAGTAAGCCGCCATTTGTGGATCTTTAGCCTGGAACTCGCCTGTTACTTGCCCCGTGACTAGCAGCGAGTCACTCTTTGCCATCAACACCCTAGCTCCCATTTCCTTTGCCAGCAAAATCCCGGCGATTAGTGCCTCATATTCTGCTTGATTGTTGCTGGCTTTGAAGGCAAACCTCAAAGATTGTTCAATCAGCACGCCGTTGGGCCCTTCCAATATGACTCCAGCACCGCTACCCTGCTGGTTCAACGATCCATCCACCGAGAGTACCCAACGGAAATCGTCTCCTTCAACCCGCGTCGCCTCTAATGAGAGCTCAACCACGAAATCTGCAAAGATTTGCCCCTTGATCGGGCCTCGCGGTTCGTACTTAATATCAAACTCTGACAACTCTACCGCCCACTTCACCATCCTTCCCGCAACGTCGGGTTTCTTCAAGACCTTCTGGATGGGCAGGTCAGTCATCACCAGTATTGTGAAACTGTGGAAGTAGTGGCGCAACCTCCTCGCCGAAAACACCACAGCCAGCGCAGCCTTCTCCAGGGCCTGATATCTCGTTTCTGGGCCCTGCAACACCTTGCTCACAAAATAAATAGGCTTCTGAGCCTGATCTTGATCCTGGGCGAGCACCGCACTCACCGCCCTCTCAGTTACAGCAAAATACAACCTAAGAGGGGCCCCCTCCAGCGGTTTGCACAGAACCGGCGGGCTCACCAGATACTCCTTCAGTTTGACGAAAGCTTCCTCGCACTCTTTCGTCCAAACGAACTTGTTATTGCGCCGCAGACATTGAAAATAGGGGTGCCCCTTTTCTCCGCTAGCTGACACGAAGCGAGATAGGGCTGCCATCCGACCTGTCAGCTGCTAGACTTCTTTCACTGTAGCCGGGCTCCTCATCGCCAAGATGGCGGCACACTTGTGTGGGTTGGCTTCTATTCCTCTTTCAGTCAAGAGGAAACCCAAAAACTTTCCAGCCTCCACGCCGAAAATGCATTTCTCCGGATTGAGCTTTAACTTGAACTTGGCGATCGTCGTGAACAATTCTTCCAAGTCTGCAACGTGCTTGCTTTTCTCCTGCGAGGTCACGACCATGTCATTGACGTAGGCTTGCACGTTCCTTCCTTGCATTGGTGCAAGTACTCGATCCATCAGCCTCTGGTACGTGGCCCCCGCGTTCTTCAGCCCAAACGACATCACCTTATAGCAATAACACGATCTCTCCGTCATGAAGGTTGTTTTCTCTTCATCCATGGGATGCATCTTGATCTGATTATAGCCTGAGAAGGCATCCAGGAAACTCAGCAACTTGCACCCTGCAGCACTATCAACCAGGGCATCAATGCTTGGTAAAGGATACGAATCCTTCGGGCAAGCTTTGTTCAGGTCGGTGAAATCGACGCACATGCGCCATTTCCCGTTACTCTTCTTCACCAGCACGACATTTGCCAACCATTCAGGGTACTGGACTTCCCTGATGTGGCCTGCGGCGAGGAGTTTCTGCGTTTCATCTCTAATCGCCTGCCTCCTCTCCTCGTTGAACTTTCTTCTCCTTTGTCGCACCGGTATTACCAAATTGTCCATCGCCAGATGATGGCACAAGAAGTCGGGATCAATCCCGGGCATGTCCGAAGCGGACCATGCAAACGCGTCCAGATGCCGCTCAATCACCTTGGCGATCTGGTCCTGGAGATCGACCTCCAGAGATCTTCCCAACTTGAAGATTTTCCCTCCGATCTCCTTTTCGAGCCACTGCTCGACGGGTTTAGGCCTGGATTCTCTGGCGATCACCGCCCTGGCGATTCCCTGCTCCCTTGCTTCCTCAGGGCGATTTCGCGCCTCTTCCTCCTCTAGGCCAGCATTCCTCTCCCCCAGCCCAGCGTCTACCATCTCTACATCTCTTCTGGCGGCCTCCTCCGTTACCGTCGATCTGGGCTTTACACCGGGAGGTGGGGTGGTTGTTACATAACTCACTGATCTTTTGTTTTTCAGGCTATTCTCATAACACCTTTTCGCCTCTTTCTAATCGGACTTGATCGTGATCACCACCCCTTCCATGGACGGCAACTTTACCTTCATGTGCCGAGTCGACGGAATGGCGCCTATCCTGTTAAGAGTGGGCCTTCCCAACAGGATGTTATACGCTGAAGGAGCGTTTACGACGAGGTACTTGATTTTCTCCGTCCTTGACCCAGCTTCATCTGTAAACGTGGTTCTCAGCTCAATGTACCCCCTGACCTCCACCTGGTCGCCAACGAACCCATATAGGCACCCTCCATAGGGCCTTAGCTGGTCAAGGGGCAACTCCAGCTGCGTGAAAGTCGGCCAGAACATCACGTCTGCCGAGCTTCCTTGGTCCACCAGAACTCTGTGGACCTTCCTCCCTGCTGTGACCAACGAAATAACTATGGGATCGTTGTCATGAGGCACAACGTCCCGAAGGTCCTGCTTGGTGAACGTGATGTCCACTTCCGGCGAGTGATCTTCAAACATGTCCACTGTCATCACCGATCGCGCATACTTTTTCCTCTGCGATGCGGTGCATCCACCACCTGAGAAACCCCCTGCAATGGTGTGGATCTCTCCGTGGATAGGCATCTCGTGTTGCTGGGCTTCTCCACCTACTGGCTGGGAGCTCGACGCTCCCCCCGCCCTCCTGTCCAGTAGATAATCGTTTAGGAACCCGCTCTTAACCAGATCGTCGAGCTGGTATCCTAAAGACAAACACGAGTCCAAAGCGTGGCCAAAACATTGGTGGAACTCACACCAGGCGTCTGGCTTCGACCCCAGCACCTTGTCGCCCACCTTCTCAGGCGTTTTCAGCCTAGCAGATATGTTAGGGATGGCGATCAGATCCGCTAGTCCCATGACAAATTTGTGCTTAGGCGGGCGATTGTATTCCCGGCGTGCTGGTTGCTGGCGCCCCTGGCTCCTTCCCTTGTTCCTCCTATCGTAAGGATGACGAGTCCTCTGGTCCTTCCAGGCCGCCGCTGCTGTCTCCAGCACCCTCTGCGGTTGAATCCTGGTCTGGGCGCGTGTCCTGGCGGGAGCCATGCTTCCTCTTTTCTCGGCGACTTTATTCTCGTCAGCGATATGGGCCACCGCAAGTCGCCTGACTTCAGCAAACGTCGCAGGGTGAGCCCTGATCAAGGCCTAGCAGAATGGTCCTGGCTGCACGCCTTTCTTGAAGGCATAGACCAGCATTTCTTCATCTTTAGCCGGCGATCTGACCATCTGCGCTCCAAAGCGATTAAGGTATTCTCTGAGGGACTCTCCCTGGTACTGCCTTATATCAAACAGATCATAAGACACCCTGGGCGGTGCCTTATTCACGATATACTGCTCGACAAAGATCTTCGAGAACTGTTGGAAATTAGTTACGTGGCCGTTAGGCAGGCTCACGAACCACTCTAACGCCGTTCCCTGGAGCGTACTCACAAACATCTTGCAGTAGACGGCGTCTGACCCTCCTGACAGCATCATCTGCGTATGGAACGTGGTGAGATGAGCCTCAGGATCCTCCACGCCGGTAAAAACAGCCTTAACCGGAACCACGCTCGCGGGAATGGGCGTGTCCGTGATCGCCTGAATAAAAGGCATGGGAAAAACACGAGGTGGCGACGATGGCGCAACCTCTTCCGCGGCAGAACGCCCTTGCTGCTCCTGAAGAGCTTGACGCAGCTCCTCAGTCATCTTGCTGAGCTCCTCATTTCTGGCGCGAGAGGCGACAAGGTCCTCATGCATTCTCGCCTGCTCCACGCGTGAGGCTTCCACAGTTGCCTGCAACGCACGCATCATCTCCGCCATCTGCGCCATGGTCATGGCAGCGGCACCTTCAGCAGCGGCAGGCGGCACGGGCGCAAATGGACTTGAGCGATTGCTTCTCATTTTTCTCATGAACTTTAGCAAATCACAGGAATACAGCGAACGACACTTCAACCACGATCGAATCAGCGATCAATCGAAGAAAAATCAAGAAACTGCGCAAGAAAACTCAAGAACACCGTAAGCCTTCAAAGAAAACCACAACTTCGACAGAAACCACCGTTTCCCCGCGGACAACCAAACAAGCGAAAGAACTCGAACTTCCATCAAACAGATTGTGCGTAAGCAACAGAAAACCTCACTCCGCCGATCGAAAAGCCAAACGAACGGTACAAAACGCAAATTCACCAAACGAAACTCAGACAAACCGCGAACGATGGTTGCACCAGCGCACAACCACGCAGAAAACAACTTCGAAAACCTCCAAGAATCCACGTTGTGGATGGGAGCAAGTTTTACACGGCCCCGCGGTGGGCGCCTGATGATCCTGCCTGTTGACCGGAACGCTGGAGACTGCCTCGTCAAAGGATCGACGTGCGCACCGCTTCTCACCTCCGTTCCTCTCGGGATCTACCTCAAGAACCTGCAAAGAAACAGTACGGTGCCGCTGCGGCCGATCGCACTCCAACGCTCAAGTCAGTGACGGTACCACCAAATACTAAGAACAAGAACCGTGCAAATCCTCTCTCACAATCAGCTCTATCACTCGCAAGCGTAAAGTGTATGAACTGAACGTGCGTACCTCAGAAAGTTTGTTAAGAACTCTTATATACCTGGTGGCTTTCTCTCTCCTGGCAGTTACAGACTTGGACACGTGGCTCGCATCCAACTGTACACGTGCCATCATCTGGAGGCTCCCTGACTTGGCGCTGCTTCTACTCTCATTTTGGCTAAGTTACTTATGCATGGTACTGCCCAGTGCATAGCTAACTTGGGAGTGCGATCTCTGCTGGAACTGGCGAGTTTAGGGCCTTCATACACCTTCCCTGTGGTCTCGCCGGCCGCCTTCACAATCTGCTTCTCCTTCATCTTCGGCGATGTGCTTTCTCTGGCGATCTCCAATGACTAGGTCGCCTGAATCTACATCTGGCGACTTCATCTTCAACCTGGCGATCGCCTATTCTGGTAATCTGGAAATCGGAACACGCCAACTTAACAACCGGCGACTACACGTGCCCCCCGACTTCCTTCCCTTCTGCCAACCTGGCGCCTTGTCAACACGCCTATACTGTAGGAGGATGCCACGTCATCACACCCGACCACCAGGGCGGTACAGCCTTTATATGACCTTGCTCACCACAACCAAAACAAGTATAGTTATTTGAATTAAAATCATTGGATTTCTTGTTTCCATACCTATCTTTGTTGCGGTTTCTCTTAGGAATTTGCTGAACTTTCTTGACAGCAAGCTAAGGTTTTCCTCATCACTATCATCACTGGAATCTTGCTTTCCCTTGTGCTTGGATGCTTTCAAGGCTATGCTCCTTGTGTGCTTATCTCCACTCTCTTGAACATTGAGTCTATTCATCTCTAGCTCATGTTCCCTAAGCTTTCCAAACAAAGAAGCAACACTTAATGATGTTAGATCTTTGGATTCGGAAATAGTAGTTACCTTTGGTTGCCATGCTCTATCAAGACATTTCAAAGGTCTTGTCAAGGCTCACAAGGTCATTGATGATGTGCGTGAATCTTTTCTGCACCTCAGAAATTGTTTCTCCTTTAAGCATTCTAAACATCTCATACTCTTGGATAAGAGCATGCTTTCTAGCTCTTTTCACCTCATTTGTTCCTTCATGAGTGACTTCCAAAGTGTCCCACATTTCTTTTGATGATTTGCATTGTGAGACCCTGAAAAACTCATCAGAATTTAAAGCAGAGGTTAAAATATTTTTGGCAATGCAATCGAATTTGGCCTTTTTGCTTTCTGCATCAGTCCATTGAAACCATGGTTTCTCAATGACAGATCCATCCTTTTCAAACTTTGGGACAAAAGGACCATTTTCAATTACATCCTAAATTCCTCTGTCAAGAGATTCCATAAATATTTTCATTCTTACTTTCCAAAATTGGTAGTTCAAACCACAAAACAGAGGTGGTCTGTTAATTAAAGCACCTTCCCCAAAAGGTAGTCTATCAACCATTTAAAAAAGGTTTTTAGGATCAACTTGAATAACTTTCAAGAACCAAGTTCTTGATGCCAATTGTTAGAATAGATGGCTTTAAACTAGAGGGAGGGGTGAATTGTTTAAAGAGGATTTTCGTAAACTTTTAAAACAAGAACGAAATTATCTCAAGAAACAATTTATTCAGAAATTCAGTTCGCCAAAACAGCAAGCAAAAGCTGCAGTACCAGAAAAACAATCGGTTGTTTCGCAGAAACAATCGGTTTTTTATACCAGCAAACAACAAAATAAAACTGAATTTAAAGAGTTAGAGATAGAGAGATTGTACACAATTGTTTATATTGGTTCACTCCAAACCGAGAGCTACATCCAGTCTTCTCAGAAACCCTGAGGAAATCCACTAAGCAATTACACCTTGATCACTTACACAACAACCAAGAGAATGACCTTGAACACCTCAAGACACACACTCTTCTTGGCCAACACACCAACACTAAGATTGCAGATCTTGATCCCCTCAAGAACACACAACCAATCTCAGCAAACACAGAAACGAAACTTGTTTAACAAAGTACAAGGATTACACTTGTTACATAAGATAATCTGAAATCAATACAAGCAGAATCCTATTCCATACACTTTGATCAATCACAAACTCTTAGCAATCTCAGCTCTTTGAAAAACTCAAAAACTCTTAGCAAAAACTTGTCAAAGATTAATTGTGAAAAACTGTTTTTCTAAATATATTCAAAGATGTAGTTTGTTATCAAATCTTAACAAACTCTTAAATTGCATTTAAAGATTGGTCAAAGCATTTAATGACTAGAGCGTAAGCAGTTAATTCATTTAAAGCTCAGTCTAAGATAAAATAGTTTTTCTGTTATGGTCCCAAAAAGAACAATCGGTTGTTTCCTCGAATCAATCGGTTGTTTTGGTTCTTAACAGTTCAACCATTTTAAAAACAGTTTTCAATCTTTTTCTCAAAACACCTAAGTATAAACAATCGGTTGTTTTGACAAAACAATCGGTTGTTTTGACAAAACAATCGGTTGTTTTGACAAAACAATCGGTTGTTTTGACAAAACAATCGGTTGTTTTAACTTAGTTTGAAAACATTTTACTTTCACAAAGATTGAGAATGTCTATGCTTTAGATTTAATCAAAGGGTGGATTACAACACTTAAACTACCCCAGAACTATACTAAACCAGCACAGCCAAGGCTTCAACATCCTTCAAAGGGTTTGGATTCTTCAAAACTTGAGCACCACTTGGTTCAACAAAGCACATTCACAAATTTTGTCCCAAGTAAAATTTGATTCTCATAATGCACATTTAAGATGTGGTTTTGATTTTTCTATCAAAAAGAAACAATATATATATAAGAATCTCTTCATAGATGATCTAACCCATATAAAAAAACCCGAAACAACCTTACAACACAACACTTTCCATCCATCCAACTTTTCAAAACTAATAGTTAATTTGTTTTCCTTTCAATATTTGCTTGCTACAACACATATCTCAAAAGCTTAAGATTTATATGTTAAGTACTAAAATGTTCTTTACGAAAGCATGAATATTGCATATATGCAGCAGACCTTGAACTGAAATTCAACTTTAAGAGGATAAGAATTCAAATCTCAAAACCCATTAGGGTTAACTTAGTGGTATAAGGAGTTTAATAGATAGTTAGTGTGAGATTTTAGGTCAGCCACGATTGCTGAAAACATTATTCAACACATTATATATGCAAGGTATCTATTTGTTTTGAAGCTGATGTGAAGGTATTGTGGATGGATGGAGATGATGGAAGACCAAAAGCTGACTGAAGGGGAAGACCAAAGCTAGTCAGTAAGGGGTATTGAATTGCAGTAGGTCTCAATAATGCTTCTGGTGAGTAATGGGGTGTATATTGTCCTGTTTTTGGTGTTTTGTAGCTGCTGGTTGGGATGGTTGGGGTTCTGATTTTGGTTGTTGTGTGGGACGGTTTTTGGTAGCTATGTGGGCTGGTATTCTAGGTTTGTATAAAATGTATTTGCCTTGTGTAGGTGGTGTTACTCATGCAAGAAGAGAAGGAAATGGACAATTGTGCAGTAAGGAGTATTTATGGATAGATTAAACAATCTCTGGTGATTTTTTTTTTTAATATAACAACACTTTATTTTATTTATTCTTATTCTAAAAAGTGACAAACGTATTAAGAAATGTCTATAGAAAAATACTAGTTACAAAAACATAATCAGTATATTTTTAATATAATTATATTATAGCTAGAAGATATTTTAAAGATTATTTTAAATTTTTTCGTGTCTTTTCCTTCCTCTTTTTTTCATTGGTTTATGTGGAAACAAAGAGAGATATAAGGTAAAAAAACAGCAGTGATTAAATTGACTTTTGGTCTTCGCCTTCTGAACTACGTTGGAAGTTGTTTCTTCCCCATAAAGTTCTTTCTTTGTTGGATTTGGGTTGAAGAAGAAAAGAATAGAGATTGAAATTAACAAACAATGGGTTGGGAAGAACCATTTTACACTCTCTTAACCAACTCATTCACCCTCCTTTCATGGTAAATCCAACACTTTCTCTTTTCTTCATTACCAGTTATTTCAAAATTTAGCTATGATCAACCAAATGTAACCCTTCTGTTTCAGTTTTCTTAGTTCTTATTGTCTTACGTTTGTGTCTGTTTTGTTTTTCTTGCACGTGCAGGCCTCCGTTTAGCTTTCTTTGTCCATTGTACGTAGCTGCTATCAGTACTCGTAAATATGATGATAGTAAATAAAATACCCCATTTTGTTGTTAAATTACATTACCCTCTAGCATAAGAGATGTAAGCGATTGGTGTTTTCTGAAAGTATAACAGATGTATGTGTTCCTAATTTTTTTTTCAGGTTTGTTTCTGTTCGTGCAATGGAGAGTGACTCCCGTTCCAGCAACCAGTGATGCCTTGCTTTTTGGGTTCTGTTTTCCTTGTCAATGATCATGGAAAGGGGACTTTCAGTGTTATTGAACTGGTACTTTTTTCTGCTGAGAATTTAATTGATAATTTGAGAAAATCTAAAGTGTATTTAGTTTACATTAATCATTAAACTCGCCTAATTGTTAATCAATTTTTTGTCATTTTTTATTAACTCTTATACTGTCATTCAATAGTTTCCTCTTTGAGGCTTTAAACTCCAACATTTTCTTCCATAGAGTATATAACAAGTCATAGAGCAATGTGATAACACTCACTTCTATAGAGTACAAGTGGTCATTGAGCAATATGATCACAATCACTTCCATAGAGTACAACTGGTCTAAAACTTTCCTTTAAGCTTCGTAGGTACTTTGTGATCACAAATATTTTGAGTTGAAAATCACTTTACAAGTCAAAACTGATTTCACACCATTGTGATATGGTATGATAGTTTTGTTTGATAATTCTTATATATCACTACTCATAGAGCGGTGTTATATTGGCTAATAATTTCATCACTATTATATACATAAATTCTATGCAGAAAAATGGATCGAAGATGGATGTATGAACGACTGTATCCTTCAAGGAGACTTAGCAAACAATTCATTACACATATTTAATAGAAGGTTGTCTTGTTCTATCATACATCCTCATCCCTTGATGAGCTACACTCTTTCCATTTTAATTTGATCATGTTCCAAAGCCTAAAGGATTTTCAAAACCTACGAAACATACTTCGACAGACACATTGAAAAGGCTAATTTATAAAATGACACTGAGACACTGCATATATATGTATGTATATATATATATATATATATATATATATATATGTACCGTCCCGTACCAGGGCGTTGACTAAGTCAAGGTCAGAGTCAACGACTGGAGAGTCAAAGTCAACTCAAGGTATCGCCCAGGTGTAGAGACGCCAAGAGGAAGCGCCGCCAGGGTAAGACAAGGCGTCGCCAAGGCAAGGCGTCGCCTGGGTAGAGGCATCGCCAAGGCAAGGCGTTGCCTGGGTGGAGGCGTCGCCCAACCAGGGCGTCGCCAGATCAAACAGTGTAAAAGCAAGGCAATCACGGTGTGGTTCCCCGATACCCATGGGTAGGAAAGACCATGGAGGGAGCGACGTCGTGGGAAAGCCTCAGGTCCCGATATCTCGGGAAAGTGATAAAGAGAATGAAAAGGTGGCTTCAAGGCCATAGTGATAATACCAGTGAAGGGCAGCCTGACTCGCGAAGTACCCCTGCTGCCCTAGAGACGCCTTCGGGACAGATACGACCCAAGAGGAAGGTCACGCCCAGGATAACCGGGTGCAGGGTGTGAGAGGAAGGCAGATACGCTCTCAGAGTAAGTGGCTAGATACTTGGGGGCATGAGTTAGCACCCAAAAAGCCACCCCTAGCGCAGTAGCACTCCCAAGCAGGAGGACCCACACGTAGAAACATCCCCAGATGGGCAGAAACGCCCCCAGATGGGGTCAAGGCGTCGTGAGGCCCTCCACGTGTATGACAGCAATGCCGGAATAGAAACACCCTCTAGTCAGGTGCCAGGTAATTAAAGATATTCAATACAGTTTCCCTTTTTGGCATTCAGGTACTATTATGGCTCCCAAGCGTTTCAACGTCTTAAATGCGCTACGTTTCATAATTAAGCGCTTTAATGAGTGCGTTACGTTTGAGTTTAAAAGCGCTTTAAGGCGCTTTAAATGCTGGGGGCAGTTTAAATAGCGCTGAGAATGTCGGAAAAAGGGTTGGAACCTTTGGCAAATTTAGGAGAAGGAGACCTTAGCTGTCGATTGAGGCCACGCACGAAGACGTCCCGGTCAACCGGACGGAACATTTGGCGCCCACCGTGGGGCCGATATAAAACATCAGTCCCATCACAAGTTCGAGAAAATCTACCAGGTTACAGTAGTGCTGAAGGAGGTTGGAGTGACAATGGCCCTCACCAGACGAAGATCAGCGCGCGCAGCCCCCGCAGACCTATCCATGCAGCAGGTCCTGGAAATAATGAGGGGGTTGCAGCAGGACATGGCGGATTCGAAGATGGAGCAGGAACGCATGCAGGCAGATCTTGACGCCTCGCATGAGCGCAACGAAGAGCTCCACCGTGCGAATGAGGAGTTGCGCCAGGGCCTGAGAAACGATAGGAGGCGTCCTGGGCATGACGAGACGGAGAACCACTCCCCACCGAGGGAGTTTTCCACTCCGTTCTCGCAGGAGATCCTAGACGCAGCAATCCCGAACACGTTCGCGGGACCCAAGGTAATCTTCACTGGGATGGAGGACCCAGAGACGCACCTCGCGGCATTCCACACGCAGATGGTCCTGATAGGCGGTTCTGACGCCGCCAAGTGCAAGCTCTTCATGAGCACCCTGACCGGGATGGCTATGGACTGGTTCATCAGCCTCCCCGAGGGCCATATCACATCTTTCCGCCAGTTGTCGCGGTTATTCAGAGAACAGTATTTGGCCAACAAGGCCCCGCCGCCGGTCTCATACGACCTGTTTGACGTGAAGCAGTATCAGGGGGAGACCCTGAAGGAGTATATCAATCGCTTCGGGGCCCAGGTCGTGAAGGTTGGTACAACAGAGGAGCCTATGATCGTGTACGCATTTGTGAAAGGCGTATGCCCAGGCCCCTTTGGAGAATCTATTATCCGCAATCGCCCTAGGACTTTCGCAGAATTACGGCGTAGGGCGGTGGAGCATATCGCTTCGGAAGGGGAGGTATGTGTGAAGCGCACCAGTACCGTGCCCTCACGCCCGAGGGGACCGGCGCGAGCTCAACCCGTCAGAGTCAATGAGACCACGACGGGGAGAAAGAAGCCAGAGGCGAGACGCCCCTACGAGGCCAGAAAGCCCCAGCCTCGGCGCCCCGCAGGAGGCGAACGCCCCACCAGAGAAAGAGCAAGACCGGCGAGGTACAACTTCGTAGTTGAGTTGAAGGATTTGATCGCCGTGCCCAACATAGCCGAGAGGCTGAGGCGACCGGCGAAGACCGACAAGGTGTTAGGGCCCCGTAAAGACTCTTGGTGCGAATTTCACGAGGCTTTCGGGCACCAAATTGATAATTGCCTGTCGTTGGGCTACCAGCTAGATGAGTTGGTGAGGACTGGGTTTTTGAAAGATTATGTCGCAGAGCCCACCACGACCGCCACCCTGCCGTTGCCGACGGATGAACCAGCACACGAGATGCCTGTGCTTGGCGAGGTCCACACCATTGCTGGAGGTTTTTCCAGCGGAGGACCCACCGCCTCCCAGCGGAAGAAATATGCGAGGGGGGTAAATTCAATCGAAGAGAGGCTCTCGGGGGAGCCTTGGGAGTCAGATATTGTGTTCACAAGAAGGGATCTCCGAGATGTGGTGCCCCATGACAACGATCCCGTTGTCATCTCGGTTGTCACGGCTGGAAGAAAGGTCCACCGAGTGCTTGTTGATCAAGGAAGCTCGGCAGACGTCATGTTTCTGTCGACTTTTAATAAGTTACGGCTGTCCCCCGATCTACTGAGTCCCTACACGGGATGTTTGTATGGGTTCGGGGATAACCAGATAGAGGTCCGGGGGTACCTGGAGTTGAGGACTACGTTCACAGACGGAGAGGCCTCCCGGACGGAGAGCATTCGGTACCTCGTCGTTAACGCCAATTCTGCCTATAATATTTTGCTGGGCAGACCGGCGTTAAACCGTCTGAGTGCAATATCCTCCACCCGGCACATGAAGATGAAGCTACCAGACCTCAGTGGCCGGGTGATAGTCATCAGATCAGACCAAGAGGAGGCAAGAAAATGCTACGAAAACAGCCTGAAGATGAAGAGAGGCGTTTTCATGGTGTACGAACGTCCACCGAGCGCGGACGCAACGATGATCGAGGCGACGCCCGCTGGGCAGACCCCCGAAGAGGCCATAGCAGAAAGGGTGATGCCCGAAGCAGATGCGCCAATGGAGGAAGCACACGTGGAGGAGGCGGCGCCCGTAGAAGAAGCGGCGCCCGCCAATGATGATAATAGGGAGCAACCCGCGACCAACATCCTAGAGAGGGAGATTGGCGGCAAAGCTTTCAAGTTAGGAAGCTCGCTAAATCCAGAAGAACGGGAAGGGGTGGCGGAGGTGATTTCGCGCCACCTGGATGCCTTCGCGTGGTCCGCCTCGGACATGCCGGGCATCGACCCCGATTTTCTGTGCCACCACCTCAGCATGGACGCCACGGTTCGGCCCGTGCGTCAGAGAAGGAGAAAATTCAATGAGGAGCGACAACAGGTGGTAAGAGACGAAACGCAGAAGCTGCTAAGTGCTGGCCACATTAGGGAGATTCAGTACCCTGAGTGGCTCGCCAATGTCGTTTTGGTGAAGAAGGCAAACGGAAAATGGAGAATGTGCGTTGATTTCACGGACCTGAATAAGGCGTGCCCAAAGGATTCCTATCCGCTGCCCAGCATCGACGCCCTAGTGGACAGCGCGTCTGGCAGCAAAGTGTTAAGCTTCCTGGACGCCTTCTCAGGTTATAACCAAATCAAGATGCACCCCAGGGACGAGAGCAAAACTGCGTTCATGACTGAAACATGCAGTTACTGCTATAAGGTGATGCCTTTCGGACTCAAAAATGCGGGCGCCACGTACCAGAGGTTGATGGATAAGGTCTTGGCGCCAATGCTCGGGAGGAATGTATACGCCTATGTGGACGACATGGTAGTGGCGTCGCAGAACAGGATGCAGCACATGGCAGACTTGGAGGAATTGTTCACCACAATATCCAAGTACCGCCTCAAGTTGAACCCCGAGAAGTGTGTTTTTGGGGTAGAGGCCGGTAAATTCTTGGGTTTTCTGCTCACCGAGAGGGGTATAGAGGCGAACCCCGACAAATGTGCGGCCATTATTGCCATGCGGAGTCCGACATCGGTAAAGGAGGTTCAACAGTTGACAGGGCGGATGGCGGCGCTCTCGAGGTTTGTTTCCGCTGGAGGAGAAAAGGGGCACCCGTACTTCCAGTGCCTCAAGAGAAACAGTCGCTTTGCATGGACTGAGGAATGCGAAGCGGCTTTCGGTAAACTGAAGGAGTACCTGGCGACGCCTCCGGTTCTCTGCAAACCGGTAACGGGCGTGCCCCTCCGTTTGTATTTTACTGTAATAGATAGGGCCATCAGTTCTGTGTTGGTACAAGAGCAGGGCCAGAGTCAGAAGCCCATCTACTTTGTAAGCAAAGCCTTACAGGGAGCCGAGACAAGGTACCAAGCGCTGGAGAAGGCAGCACTGGCGGTAGTGTTCTCGGCTAGGAGGCTCCGTCATTACTTTCACAGTTTCACGGTGGTAGTAATGACCAACCTCCCCATACAGAAGGTGCTGCAGAAGCCCGATGTGGCAGGAAGAATGGTACGCTGGGCTGTGGAACTGTCGGAATTCGACATACAGTATGAGCCTAGAGGATCCATTAAGGGGCAGGTGTATGCGGATTTTGTAGCAGAGCTTTCACCCGGAGGTGAGCAAGAAGTGGAAGCAGGTTCACAGTGGCTGCTCTCGGTTGATGGTTCCTCAAACCAGCAAGGGAGTGGTGCAGGAATAGTGCTGGAAGGACCCGACGGCATACTAATCGAGCAGGCTTTGCGTTTCGCCTTCAAGGCAAGTAACAACCAGGCAGAATACGAAGCCTTGATTGCAGGAATGCTCTTGGCCAAGGAGATGGACGCACAGAACCTCCTGGTGAAGAGCGACTCCCAGTTGGTCACGGGGCAGGTGTCGGGTGGGTTCCAGGCGAAGGACCCACAGATGGCGGCGTATCTCAAATACGTCCAGTTGTTGAGAGGGGCGTTCAACGCTCTTGAGTTGGTACACGTCCCGAGGGAGCAGAATGCCAGAGCTGACCTACTTGCAAAGCTGGCCAGCTCAGGCAAGGGGGGCAGACAGAGGACAGTGATCCAGGAGACCCTCAAAGCTCCGCGTCGTTTCGTGGAAGACAACAGGGTGGATGTCCTCCAGATTTATGCATCAAGGGGAAGGCCGAGGAGTCATTCCTCATTAACCCAAGATACGCAGAGGGCGCCCCGCATCAGTATACACGCGGGTGTGTCTGAGGAAGAGCAGATGCAGGTTTGTGTCCTGTCCACGGGAGACACCTGGATGACGCCCTATAAACGATACCTGGCGGATGGGGCCCTTCCAGTGGACTCTGAAGAGGGTAAGAAAATCAAAAGGAACGCCGTAAGATATACCTTGGTGGATGGGGTGTTGTTCAGGCACGGTTTCACTCACCCTATCCTGACATGCGTCAGTGGCGATGAGTGCACCAGGATAATGGCGGAGCTACACGAAGGCATCTGCGGAAGCCATGTAGGAGGAAGATCTTTAGCCTCCAAGGTAATACGCGCAGGTTTCTTCTGGCCAACAGTGAAAGAGGATTGCGCACGGCACGCCCAGCGGTGTAGGCAGTGCCAAAAGCATGCCGACTAGCACAAGGCGCCGCCTGAAGAGTTGCGGTCCATATACAGCCCGTGGCCTTTCCACACATGGGGTATTGACATCCTGGGCCCCTTCCCATTGGCAATCAGGCAGATGAAGTATCTGATTGTCGCCATCGAATACTTCACCAAGTGGATAGAGGCAGAGCCCGTGGCACAAATCACCGCGCATAGGGTACAGCATTTTGTGTGGAGAAACATCGTGTGTCGCTTTGGCGTACCTAGGCGCCTGATATCTGACAATGGGACCCAGTTCGCCAGTCAGCAGTTAAGAAATCTGTGCGCTGAAGTGGGAATCAAGCAAGTGTTTGCGTCGGTTGAACACCCCCAGACCAATGGACAAGTAGAGTCAGCAAACAGAGTTCTGCTGAGGGGGTTAAAAAGAAGGTTAGAAAAGGCCAAAGGGGCGTGGGCGGAAGAGGTGCCAAGGATTGTATGGGCATACCACACCACGCCCCAATCCTCTACTATAGAGACGCCTTTCAGTTTGGTGTACGGGTCAGACGCGATGATTCCAGTAGAAATACACGAAAGCTCACCGCGTTTTCAAAACTTTGTGGTGGAGGAATCTAATGAGGAGAGGCGGGTAAACCTAGATCTGCTAGAAGAGGCCAGGGAAGAAGCGAGAATAAAAGCTGAAGCGATGAAGAGAAGAGTGGAGCGGCAATATAACTCTAAAGTAAAGCCACGACAGTTTCAGGTGGGCGACCTGGTGATGAGGAAAGCTCACCCTTACGAGCTGGAGAATAAGCTGTCTCCCAAGTGGACCGGGCCCTTCAGAGTTACTGAGGCTAAGGGCAACGGTTCGTATAACCTGGAGACTTTAGATGGAGGCCCTATCCCGCGCAGTTGGAATGCAGCCAACTTGAAATTTTATTTCAGTTGATTTATGTAAGCAGCATGTAACAGTTTAGTTGAAGGGGACGCTCTTTTTCCCTTTCGGGGGTTTTTTAATGAGGTCACCCTAATAAATGGAAAAACCAGTTGAGAAAAAGAAGTGCTTTGGTTTTCAGCCATTATTTTCCCTTGTTAAAAGTAATGTGATGCGTCGCCTAGGCCATGGCGTCGCCAAGGAAGAAGGTGTCGCCTAGGTCTTGGCGTCGCCCAAGTGAAAGCATGCATCGTTGGCAGAACGAGACGAAAAGAAGTCGCGCGGTATATGAGGCGTATGAAAAGTAAAGTGGCATTGTAAAGAATTATGATATTGGAAAATTGTTGTCAACGTTCAGTACAAAATGCAAAAACATAAACAAGCCGCTTCTCAGCGCTCATCAGAGTCATCACTGGAGGAAGGCGAAGCCCCTTTCCCAGCCCGCAGCGCTCGAGTAAGTCGTGACCTCTTTTCTTGGCTTATTTTCGAACCTGTGCAAGGGGACAAGATGCGTTAGAGACGCCATGAAGAAAGACGGGCACAGTTAGAGAGTAACGAAGGTCGAAGTTGCTTAAGGCAGTGGTCCTTACTTATGTACTTCTCAAGAGTCCGAGCGTTGAACTCCAAGCTGATCACCGTAGCGGAGTCAAAACCTCCCGCCTTGGCAAGAATCCGGCAAGCTATTTGATCACTTGGAGCCAGATTCTTGAGGGGTTTGGCTTTGAGGGTTTTTTCCTCTCTCACCCAGTGCAGCGGAAACCCATCGAGGGCGTCGGGAACAAGATCAGTGCAGCAGATCTTGAAGAACCGGCCTTTCCACCCCGTGAACGAGCTTTGGAAGGGTGTGAAGAGAACTCTTCCGGGAACATTGCTGAGAGTTACCCAGAGGTTGTGCCTCTGTCTCTTCACCTCAAAAAAGTGAAGAAAGAGGTCAACCAAGGGCGCACAACCCAGAAACCCAAAGAGGATATCGAAGGCTTTGACAAAGGCCCAGCTGTTGGGATATAACTGGGCTGGAGCCACGTTGATCTCCGTCAGCAGTTCCTTCTCGAACCGGGAGAAGGGTAAGTGCACCCCAATGGTCTTGAACACCACCTGGTAAAAGTAAAAGAAAGGGACCCCGTCGTTCACTCGTCCGTCTCCACACACTGGCTCCCCCAGAGTGCAAGGGAGCACAGCGATGTCGTCATCGTGCCTCCTTGCGAAGGCCCGATGGTCGTAAGAACACAACTCCCCTTTGTGTTCCCGCACGGCCCTAGTGGAGAGCAAACACGAACACTCATCAAGAAGTTCACTCGAGGCCCAAGGGTACAAGTCTTTGGGACGAACTTTGGAGGAAGCATCGTGAGAAGACATTCTTTAACAGGATCAAGATGGCTGGAAATGCAAGGGTTGAGTGAGGGGAGCGAAGGTTAGAACAGCCCTTCGACAGAGAAGAAAGGCTGCAAGAAGAAAGGGTGCAAGAAGAAAGAGCGCAAGTAGGTTATGAAGAGCGAGAAAACGATGAAGATAGTTCCAGAGCTTGAAGAGTTAAATAAAGCGGTTAGAACGCCAAACGACGTGAATGGAGGCACCGCACGATTGATACACGTGGCAGAAGATGAAAGGATGACGCTGGCACCACTGTTTTTAAAGCAGAAAATGTCCCGTCAACAGAATGTCCAGTGGTACGATGCGCCGTCGAGAATGAGCCAGGGGTGCAGCAAGAGTCAGAAAATGAAATGACTAGATACCCCACTGACCATTTAAGCAGCGCCACGTGGATCAAGTCGAATGACAGAAGGTCCCATCAGCTGTACAAGAAGCGCCACGTGGATGGCACAGGCAAAGCCTTGGGCTTTTCGCTGTTATCAGGCGTTGGCCAAGGCAAGAATTAAAGTCAATGTCGAAGTAAAGGTAATGCCCGAGGCGTTGCCAAGGAAGACGTGAAGGGCGACGACAGACGAGAAGTCGCGGGCGTCGCCAACCCAAATACCGACTGGCGTTACCTCCCCGATATCCACAGGTAGGAAAGACTGAGGAGGGAGAAGAAATCAGAGAAAGGCAAAGTTAGGTGAAGGCGTCGCCTCCCCGATACCCACAGGTAGGAAAGACTGTGGAGGGAGACGAGACCGTCAAACACCAGCGAGTCACTGGCAGGATGTTCCCCGATACCTATGGGCAGGAAAGACCATGAAGGGAACAAAAACCCCACAGCACTCAGCGTTTTAGACACCCGGGGACGATACGGTGCTGCTTTGGCAGGCCTCTCCTTAGGCGTGGGCGCCGAGTGCTGAAAGATCAAAGAAAGAGCCTTTCGGTATCAGAGTCGTCCCGTGGACGATACGGCGCCACTTAGTGAGCCTCTCCATGGGCGTAAGGGTTGGCGAGCGACCTTACCTCATCATACCAAACCGCCCAACGAAGTGTGAGAAACGGGCGGGATACAGATAAAATAAGTAAAGCGTATGAAGGGAAAAGATGAGAACGAGATCGTATAGGCGAAGTTGTATGTGAAAAAGAAATAAGGACAACCATGCGAGTGTCTTGAATCAATAACAAGAGTGTGGATAGTTCAAAGAATTACAAGTTGTTGGCAGATGAAATTAAAAAGCGAAGGTAAAGAATGAAGAGTTAAGCTTGAAGAGGAAGGTGGCGGATGAGGGGCAGCAGTTCAATCGTTCAAATCCATGGGCACGACCTTCCCGTCGACTACGTGGTGTGTGGGGTCGCAGTTTGAAAGGTTGACGCCGGGATTCCCGCAGGACGCCTGGGACAGGGCTTCTTGAAACCCCTCCTCGAAGGTGCCCGCCATCTCCTGGATAAGGGAATTTTTCTCCTTCTCCAGCTCCTCAATGGCGGCGTCTCCGGAGGCCACCTGTTTCTCCAGAGCCTCTTTCTCCACACGAAGCCGGCTAACCTCGACCTGCAGCTCGTCGTAGTCAACTCGGAGAAGGTCCATAGCTTTGGCCTGCGTAGCCATTTCCTCCTCTATCCGTTCCACCTTGGCAGTTTGTTCACAGCAGCGGTCCTTCAGGTCCTTTTGGGTTTCCGCGTCTGCCTTGACCAATTCCTGAAGACCCGCTACCTGTACTTGGAGAGCGACTTCACGAGCGTAGAAGTCAGCCTAGAGCTCCAAGGCCTCTGCCAATTTCCTCTCAGCCTCTGCCCTGGACTCTTGTGCTTGTTTCAGAGAGGAACAATAAGCCTCGTTCTGGCGTCCCAGGGCCTTCATCTCCTCCTCCAGGGTGGTTGCTTTCGTTTCCAAGGCCTGGAGGGTTTGGGATTGCAAGACAGCGTTTCTGGCCTGGGAGCGCCATTCAAGAGCCACCGCCAAGAAGGCCCCCAGATAGAAAGGCATACCTTCCCTCCTGTCGGTACCTTCCGGCATAGTCCCGCCGCTGAAACCCCTCATCAGATGCATGATTGGAGGGGGGATGGCAATGAAGTCGGGGGCGGCAGCATCGGGAGCCGGGGAAGCAGTGGTTTCTGGCGGCGTCAGAGGCGGCACAAATTCAGCACCTTCGCCCCTTTCCTCTTGGAGAATCATAGGAGGGAGTGAGGTTGCGCTTGGAGGGTTGTCCATAAAGGGGTTCCCTCCCCGCGGTGGCGTCTCTACCAAAAGAGGAACCCGCGCGGATTTTCTCCTCTTGAAGGGTGCCACGCCTCCTGATTCCTCATCATCTGACAGAATCTCCAAAACCCTTTTTCCTTTGTCAAGGGGGGTTGGAGCCGGTGATGAGGCCGCAGCTAGGGGCACAGCGGCGATAGGCGAAGGGGAGTTGGGAGTTGGAAGCACGTCAGAGCCAGGAGGAGACGTCGGAGATGAGCTAAAAGCACCTTCAGCAGTGACTGGCGGCGGCGGCGTCAGAGCCGGCGGGAGAATCGGATTGGCAGTAGGGCTGGAGGAGGCGCCTGCCTTGGCGGCACGAGCCTCCTTCAGTGCTTTCGCCAACATTATTCTTTTGGAAGTACCCATCACCGATCCTACATCAAGACAGGCCAAACAACAAGGATTAGCACTGGAGCGGTTATGTGGATTCACAATACAGGAAGGGATGCGAAATGCAAGTAACATTGTGCAGTGAAAAACGGTAATGCAGATAACTATAGCAACTAATGCATCATAAATCGCCAAGAACAGATACCGAAGTATGTAGAAAGCCCATGGGCATTGAATTCGTTAGCGATGAGCTTGGCGGTATCAAAGATTATTCCCAATCCCGCCAAGGCTTTGCATATATCCCGGTCAGGCGGGGCAAGTTCGTCCAGAGCCAAGGGCTTCATAGTTATGGGCTTGTCTGTCCAGTACAGGGGAAAGCCCTCTAGAATAGTAGGATCGCGCTTGGTCGCGCGTACCTTGAAAAATTTCCCCTTCCAGCCTTTGAACGAATTCTGGAAGAGCGTCAGGATGATGCGCCCGGCGATACCAGAAAAGCTCATCCAGAGACTTTTCCCTTGTTTCTTTACCTCGAAGAAGTGAAGAAAAACGTCCACAGAGGAGGGAACTCCTAAGTAGCCGCAGAGAATTTGGAACCCCCTCACGAAAGCCCAACTGTTGGGATGGAGTTGGGCGGGAGCAGTGTTTATCTCTGTCAATAGCTCTTTTTCGAAGGGAGTTAGGGGCAGACGCAGGCCCACCCTTTTCAACACCATCTGGTAGAGGAACAAGAAAGCGCATCCCCCAGAGTCCCGTGAGTCCGCGCAAACGGGTATCCCAGGTCCCACCCGGCTTACCAGGACTTGGGAGTCATGACTTTTGTGGAACACATTGAAATTATAGAGGGCAGGGTCCCCCCTGTGGGCCTCCACGTCCTCAACGGAGTTCAGGAGAGAACATTCGTCCAGAAGTTCATCGGGGGCCCAGTCATATTCGTCCTTATAATGAGACTTGGGGAGCGGGGGAGGCGCGGTGGTCTTGGTTTTTGCCATCAACACCAATGCTGAAGATCAAAAGAGAAAGAAAGGGTTCAGAGAAAAGGGGTTTGGAGAGAAGAAAAGGGGAAAATGGAAGAACCCTAGGAGCGCCCTACCCACAAAGGAACAAAGGGAAAAAAGAGGAATAACGAAGCATGCAAGCAACATCCAGAGGAATGCGGTAATATGGACAGTCCCAGGCAGTTCATACAGTAAAGAGAATCATCAAGGAGGGAAAAACCGTACCTTTGGAGGCAGTAGGAGAGCACAGGAAGGAGAAAATCGCGATTGCAGAGAAAGGAGTTTTGAAGGCGATGAACAGTGCGGAGTTGCAGAGCTAACGAATGTAACAGTAGGGTAAGCGCGGGGTTTGGAGTAACTTAAACGTTACATTTCGTAACCCAAGAGGCGCAAATTGAGGGCCGCAGGATCGAGCCACGCGTCAGAAGGTCGATTGCCCGGGGGAAGCGCAAAGGTCTCTAAAGGAGGGCCACGCGATGGGCCACGTGGCGCGAGATGAAAGGTAGCCCAAAAGGTGTAATCATCCCCATTACAGGGAATGTCCAATCGGTCATTAAGAATACCCCTGTGGTTCAGATAATGTCGCGTCAGTAATTCGAAAGTTTGCTGAGTCAGCAGAGAATGGCACGTCATCAAGAAGGCACGTGGATGGCGGGGGCAAGGCTTTAGTCTTTGCGCTGAAGACAAGTCTTCGGCTTAAGACTGGGGGGCTTGTGTACCGTCCCGTACCAGGGCGTTGACTAAGTCAAGGTCAGAGTCAACGACTGGAGAGTCAAAGTCAACTCAAGGTATCGCCCAGGTGTAGAGACGCCAAGAGGAAGCGCCGCCAGGGTAAGACAAGGCGTCGCCAAGGCAAGGCGTCGCCAAGGCAAGGCGTCGCCAAGGCAAGGCGTCGCCTGGGTAGAGGCATCGCCAAGGCAAGGCGTCGCCTGGGTGGAGGCGTCGCCCAACCAGGGCGTCGCCAGATCAAACAGTGTAAAAGCAAGGCAATCACGGTGTGGTTCCCCGATACCCATGGGTAGGAAAGACCATGGAGGGAGCGACGTCGTGGGAAAGCCTCAGGTCCCGATATCTCGGGAAAGTGATAAAGAGAATGAAAAGGTGGCTTCAAGGCCATAGTGATAATACCAGTGAAGGGCAGCCTGACTCGCGAAGTACCCCTGCTGCCCCAGAGACGCCTTCAGGACAGATACGACCCAAGAGGAAGGTCACGCCCAGGATAACCGGGTGCAGGGTGTGAGAGGAAGGCAGATACGCTCTCAGAGTAAGTGGCTAGATACTTGGGGGCATGAGTTAGCACCCAAAAAGCCACCCCTAGCGCAGTAGCACTCCCAAGCAGGAGGACCCACACGTAGAAACGTCCCCAGATGGGCAGAAACGCCCCCAGATGGGGTCAAGGCGTCGTGAGGCCCTCCACGTGTATGACAGCAATGCCGGAATAGAAACACCCTCTAGTCAGGTGCCAGGTAATTAAAGATATTCAATACAGTTTCCCTTTTTGGCATTCAGGTACTATTATGGCTCCCAAGCGTTTCAACGTCTTAAATGCGCTACGTTTCATAATTAAGCGCTTTAATGAGTGCGTTACGTTTGAGTTTAAAAGCGCTTTAAGGCGCTTTAAATGCTGGGGGCAGTTTAAATAGCGCTGAGAATGTCGGAAAAAGGGTTGGAACCTTTGGCAAATTTAGGAGAAACTCTCTGGTTGCTTGCCCGTGCTTGAGGATTACGTACGAGTGACTGGAGAATATTTTTGCCTGGAGGGGACAACACACACACACATATACACGGTTCTTTTACCACCCTTCAGAGTGCTACACGCGGTGCTCAGATACGGGGGTGGACAGTTTTTGGTGTTTCTTGCTGGCTGACTTGAGCGTCGGAGTGCAAACGGCCGCTAGGGCGCCTCTTTGTCCTCTTTTTTGCAGGAAAGTTGCAGGCATTCAGTGAGAAGGAGACCTTAGCTGACGATTGAGGCCACGCACGAAGACGTCCCGGTCAACCGGACGGAACAATATATATATATATATATATATATATATATATATATATATATATATATATATATATATATATCCCCATGTATGTATATATAGAGAGAGAGAGATATACTCAAATGAAATTAATAATGTACATAGAATCTAAAGTGATAATCAATACTTACTCCTTGTATATTCATCTTCTTATAATAGTAAGCCTCAAAAGAATATTAGTGAGTACTCATTATTTTGCAATGAAAGAACTGTCTCTTTATAAAAGAATCTCAATAAGATGAAATTATAACTTAGAAGAAAAGGTATATTCACCTTTCCAAATCAACTATTTTTTTCCTATGATAATGAGCTTTACTAGAAGAGGTGAGAAGACATTAGTAGTTTGATGTCCTTCAAAGTGGAGGTGCTAGCAAGGAGTAACTGTTGAAAATGTATTTGCAATATGGCACTTCAAGAAGGAGAGGTGTCTTTGCTTCATAGTTCAAAGCTTATTTCATCTTTTGAAATTTTTAAGCTGAAGGTATTATAAAAAATAGTTTAGTGGCGCATGCATATTTTCAGAGAAAAATATATCCTTGGCAGGGTCATTCATAGTTGCTCAAAATTGCCAAGATATCCATTTACATTCGGATGAAGCATAACACATCTTCATCTCTCAAGAAATGGAACATGATTTGTCATGTTTCTTTCTTAAAATAGTGGTTTTTTAATGGTGTTTCCCTATATATGCCGCAATGTTTGATTTTCTTTACCATTCATTTGTGTTATGATAATGTATTTCTGTATTATTTGTGTTGACAAACTACAACAAAGAAGAAAATTTCTTCTGCTTTCTCGTTTCCTGCTGAACTTGATATGCGACATAGAATGTCTGAGTTGTCTCAGTTCGACTTGGTGTATGACTTGTCAGTTGTACTGATTCACAAGGGAACTGGTGCTAATAGTGGTCATTACATTGCTCATATTAAGGATGTAAACATTGGGCAATGGTGGGAGTTTGATGATGAGCATGTTACTAATTTGGGTTGTCATCCATTTGGCGAAGGGTCTTCAAATTCTACCTCTAAGTCCATCATGACTGATGCAATTCATTCTAATTGTTCTCAAGCGATAGTAGCTGACAGTAATGGAAATGGTTTGTGATGGCATTCTCATGGAGCTCTTCTTGGATGTTGTGAAAAATGGTGCGGAAGTTATGGATTGAATTGGGCAAGATCCTCCTAGGAGTTGTGGTGATCTTGAAGGTGCATGATGAGTATGGAAGAAGGGAGGTTCGGCCAGCCCTTTGATAGATGATGAAGATGAAGATTAGGTCCTAGAAACTAGGCAAAAGCAATGTATGGCACAATGTGGGCAGCATAACATTACTCTCATTAATCTTGAAAATACAAGTGATGGGCTTCTCCTTTTATAGGCTAAGGAGGCCGTAAATACTCTAAGAGAAGATGAAATGCTACCTAAATGAAATGGAAATTACTCCACATGGAGCACATGGGCACATGGCCGACCATGTGAGGCAATGTTCTAGAATGTGCACAAAATCTAGGGTAAATCACATGTAAGACAAGTTTATGCTTTCTAACACTACACTAACTACTAAGCCACCCCTAGTGGGCCTCCATGTAGCATGTATAAGTTCTTCTCCCTCCCATCCGTTGCTTGACCCAATTGTGCGTGAAGATGTTTGGCCATGGACCTAGTGATAGGTCCTAGACGGTCTAGGCTTCCTCCTAGACGCTCCTTTTGGCCGCCCCTCATCTTGTGCTAGACGCTCTCCTCTTGAGTCTAGACGCTCCCCACATGGTTCTAGACGGTCTAGACTTGGAACTTGGTATTCGTAGTGTGGTGAGCTTGGCCCTCCTCCATTAGTTTGCAGGCCTCTCATTCAAAATCTTCACTTGTGGAGACATTTTTGTCTAGTGATGCGTACATGTTGGTGTACCATCTTAAACATACAAAAAATGTTGATGAAATTGGGAGTGTAATTTGTGGTGCTAAGCATGATGAAAGAGAGGGTGTGGAAGTTGCTTTGCAAAATGGTGCTTCTCTTGCATCTCATCTTTGTAATGAGATTCAAAATTTCAAAGCCTCATATGATGAAGTTTGTCAGGAGTACAATAACAAGAAAGAGTTGGAATTGGGTCGTATTACTGGAAGGAGACAGGAGGTTCGATCTGTTTTAGCTTAAGCTCTTGTTCAACCATTGGAAAAACCATTTTATTGGATTTCTAGCGAATGGCTTCGCCAGTGGGCTGACAACATTATTCCAGTGTTAGTGCTTTTCCTTTCAAACAATTATTAGAGTCAGGTTAATTGATGTATTAGTATTTTATAGGAGGCTTACTTTGCAAGGTATATGCAATCCTCTTGACAACTCGTTTGTCCAATGCTCACATGGGAAAGTCCCAGTTTCAAAGGTTACCTTAATGAAACGAGTGTCTGCTTGTTCTCCAAGGTAACTTTTTGTTGGTCTCCTATTACATATTTTTTGTGGATTATTAATTATCTACATGTGGTATAGTGTTGTTAAGGTTTGTTTGGTGTTCAAGATATGATAGGAAGATACTGGGATAAAAAGAACTTACGATATGAATATGATATAATCCAAGCATGATAAGCTTAAGCCAGCCAAATGTTTGGTGCACCTCAAATAATTAGATAACTAAATTATGTTACCTTTTCCTGTATTCAACATGGACCAAATAATGGTAAGATATGATAAAAATTATGTTCAAATGACAAAATTACTCTTCCATTAAAATTACATATAGTTTCTCATATTTTATTGCTTTCTAACTTAGTTCCTCCCTCTAAGAATAAGAAATGCTTTGCACGGTTAACAATGATTATGTCTTGGGAAAGGTCAAAATTGACAAGCAACTCTTTCAACCTATTTTTATGTTTTCAGTTGGGCAATACTGGTAGGAAAGATGAAAAGAAAATTTACAAGATGTAGTGGAGATAAATCTAGTTCTATAAGTGAACTTTTGAAGTGTGGGGAGTGGTTGTGTTGCCCATGACCACATTTTTTACTGGTGATGTCTGTAAGGAAACTAGTGTTTATTGGGGGCTGATAGAACATAAACTTTCTTAGAAATGCTTATGTGAGGAGGAAAATTTTGTTTACTTAGCTAAATTAATTACAGTTTCTGGCAAGAGTAGAGGTTGATGTTATGGCACTGCAGACTTGGCTTCCAACATTCGCCATGGAGTGTCTTCCCTAACCCAACCTTCAATACGTGCTCCTTCCAGTGATTACTTTTCTCATAATGAACAACTTCATCAACAAGTGATGCAAGCAAATGAAAGAGCCGATCAAGCAACTCAAATAGTCGCTCAAGCAAATCAAAAGTGTGCAATGTCGGAGGATAAAATAAAGTTCATGGAGCAAAAGTTAACCATGATGATGGAGCGACAACAGGGTGACACCTCAACAAGCACAAGTCACGTTCACCCTCACTATGCTCGGAACTTTGATGATCAACCCCTGCCTTGAGTTCATCATTTTGTAAGTTTTCTTAAAACAATATCTGTGTATGGTACTATAACTTGCTTTTCCTTGTATTAACTAGATTATGTTTCATTACCACCCTAAAGTTGCTTTTGGAGAAATTACCTTCATTGATGTCGCATACTGCTCTTGAAGAAGTTTGATAATGTACAAAATAATCAAAAAGTATACGTTTCTTTTCCTTTGGTGGGTGATTAGATAGTAGCATATATTGATTTGTTGTAAGCAGGGTAGGCTTTAATAGCTCAACTTATGGTTATGATTATGATTATGCAGGGGGAGTTAGATATCACGAAGTAGCTGCTAGGATTATGATGGTTTTCTGTTGCAGTTTTGGTGCTGGTTTTGCTGGTTTTTATGTTGTACAAATGCTGGTTTGCTGCTGCAGTTTTGGTACTGCTTTTTGTTGGTTTTATGTTGTATAAATGTTGGTTTTCTGCTGCAGTTTTGGTGCTGGTTTTATAATGTGCAAATGCTGGTTTTCTGCTGCAGTTTTGGTACTATTTTTAGCGGGTTTTTTGTTGTATAAATGCTGGTTTATGCTATAGTTTTGGTGTTGGTTTGGTGTTGTTTTGATGTTGTTTTTGCTACAGTTAAAGTGCTTTTGATGTTCTTTTTGGAGACTAGGCACTGTTGTTTTTAGGTTTAGTAGCAGGGTGTTAAGCATAGTTTGTTTGAGTGTGTGTCCTTGTTCTTTGGGAATGTTTGTAGTCATCTGTTATGTAGATGATCTCTTTAGTTTTAGGCTCTTTCTTGTTATGTTAAAATAAGAAAGGTTTCAAACTGTTTAAGATTTAACTTCTCTAGGTTGACATGATCAGAAAGTAGAAGTTTCTTGGAACCTTATATAACTCAACTTCTGTTTGTCATCAAGTTACTATTTTTTAAAGCGTGTTTTCTATTTTTCTTGGTATTTTGAAGAGTGTGAAGGTAAGCTTGTCTTGGTATCTATCAGCTCAACCTTAGTTAATTAAAGTAACTTTAGTTCAATTTCAATCAAAATATCTTCAATCAAAAACCACAGATATCACGTTTCTACCTTTGTATTTTTGTACAAAATTCCAAGTTTATTATCGTGGGCCTTGTATTAGAAAATAACTTTTCTTGTTCTTTTCCTTGTTCCTATTAAAAAAATATTTTTTCTTGCTCATTTTAAAAACAATATTCAATTTTCAAGACAAGGAAAAAGTATAAATAAAAATTTATAAATAAAACTTTTTTAGTAAGAAAAACATTTCTTCATATTAGATTGCTTCCTAAAATAATTTTATCTTGAATAATTATATTGAAAAAAATGAAAGAGGTAAAAAATAGGATAAATGCAATAAGAAAAAGAGAAGTAGAGTAATATAAAATTGATTTATTTTAATAAAAAAATAGTTTTCTTTTTAAAATTGATTTATTTCAATAAAAATATATTTCAAACTGAAATTCTTTGTGTGCTTGTAGGCTAAGCCTACACTTTTTCAAATAAATAATATAAAAAATATTTTGAAGGCTAAGCCTACGCTAATTTGTGGCCAACATGAAGGCTTAGCCTACGCTTATTGTGTGCCCCTCGTAGCTAAACTCACTCTACTTGGACATTTTGAAGGTTTGGCCCACGCTAATATAATTTTGTGTGGGCTTAGCGTGGGTCAAACTCACAATTTTTTATAACTACTTAGACATTTTAAAGGCTTGGCCCACGCTAATATAATTTTGTGTGGGCTTAGCGTGGGTCAAACTCACAATTTTTTATAAATTTCTAAACTCCTTGTAGGCTAAGCCCACGCTTCACCTACGCAAAAAACACCCGCCATGTGTCGCCCACACCCGCCAATATATCCTTACGTCGAGTATATTAGCTTCAAAATTCTTATTAACACTATGCCGACGATAATCACCCTTTTGTGTAGGTTTTTCATACTTAGCCTCTGTTTTTGGCCCACGATAATAAAAAAAAATTTTGTAGTTCTAGTTTCTTCCTAAAAACTAACGCCTAAGGTACTTACAAAAGAGGTGTCTTTTTGGTTTCCCTCTTAGTAACTTCCTAAACATTACTCCTATATGTTTTACAAATTTATACAAAAGAAATTACAAAGAAAGATATTAATTGGATCCCATTCTTGAATGTGTGTAGTCTTCTTGTTGGCTTTGGGCTTGATCCTCTCTTTATTTAATTCTTCTTTAATTTTTTAGAAGACTAGAAGGAAGAACTTTAAATGTTTTGGTTGATGGCCTCTTCCTCTATTAGTAAAATCCTCTTCTTTTTTATCTCCATCAAAAAATAACCAATGGTGGACACATGTTATCAGAAACATGATTTTCCAATAGGTCACAAATTCAAGCAAGGAGCAACGAAATCTACTAATATGACTGCATTTGTTAATGTTCAAGAAGATGTTGCTCTTTTTTAGGCTAATCCACTAAATTCTAACATTTACATTTCTCAAGAATAATGCAATAGTTTAATGACTTTGATCCAACAATCATCTTCTCAAATCAATTTAGCCAAATCAAGTAAGTTTTATAACTAGATATTAGACACACGGGCTACAAATTATATATGCTATATAATAAAAATATTTTCTTCCCCATTCATAGTATTTATCTTGTACTAGTCTTTTTACCTAATGGAAATTAATTAAGTGTTAACTAGTTCGGTACAGTTCAAATCCCTATCTTACTCTTTGATTGATGTTTTATATGAACCTTCATTCTAAGTCAAATTGATCTTTGTATCGAGATTGACCACAAATCACAATTGTTTAATCATTCTTCAGCCTTCTACTTGTTTCATTGTTCAAACATAACCATGGAGAGTGATTGGTACGACTGAGAGATCACAACCTTTATCAATTGAGGACTTCCAGTAACCATCAAGTGTCACAAAGCAAAATTGGGATAAGTAGAATTTACACTAGGGTTTCATCTATTCCTAATAAGACTCTCAACATCAATAAATCTTGTGTAAATACTGATAATGCTAAACTTTGGCATTTTAGAATGGGACATTTATCTCATGATAGGTTGAAGATTTTGTCTTCAAATTACTCAAATATTTCCATAGATTTTGTTGATCCTTATGGTACATGTCATTTTGCCAACAAAAGAGACTACCTTTTCCTTCTAACGTTACTAAATGAACTTAATTTTTTAATTTTTTTTTCATGTTGATATATGAGGTTCTCTGAATCATGTTTCTCTTGAAGGGAATAAATATTTTTTAACTCTTATAGATGATTTTACCCAATATACATGGATTTGTCTAATAAAATATAAAGATGAAACATGCACACATTTACAGAATTTCATCAACATGACTAAAAATCAATTCAATACTCATTTGAAAGTATTAAGAAGTGAAAATGACTCTGAGTTTCTTATGACTGATTTCTTTAATAAAAAAAGAGATTATTTATCAAACTAGCTGTGTCGAAACAACATAACAGAACAATGTTTTTGAACACAAACACTAACATATTTTTAATGTCACTTGAGCACTGATTTTCAATCTTAATTATGTCTTTGTTTTTGGTTATATGTTGTCAAATACTTTGTTCATTTAATCAATAAAACTCATACTTCTCTTTTACATAGTAAATCACCCTATCAAATGGTTTATAGTGCAATACGAAATTTGTCTCATATAAAAAATTTTGTTGATCCTTATGGTACATGTCATTTTGCCAACAAAAGAGACTACCTTTTCCTTCTAACGTTACTAAATGAACTTAATTTTTTAATTTTTTTTTCATGTTGATATATGAGGTTCTCTGAATCATGTTTCTCTTGAAGGGAATAAATATTTTTTAACTCTTATAGATGATTTTACCCAATATACATGGATTTGTCTAATAAAATATAAAGATGAAACATGCACACATTTACAGAATTTCATCAACATGACTAAAAATCAATTCAATACTCATTTGAAAGTATTAAGAAGTGAAAATGACTCTGAGTTTCTTATGACTGATTTCTTTAATAAAAAAAGAGATTATTTATCAAACTAGCTGTGTCGAAACAACATAACAGAACAATGTTTTTGAACACAAACACTAACATATTTTTAATGTCACTTGAGCACTGATTTTCAATCTTAATTATGTCTTTGTTTTTGGTTATATGTTGTCAAATACTTTGTTCATTTAATCAATAAAACTCATACTTCTCTTTTACATAGTAAATCACCCTATCAAATGGTTTATAGTGCAATACGAAATTTGTCTCATATAAAAATTTTTGTTGATCCTTATGGTACATGTCATTTTGCCAACAAAAGAGACTACCTTTTCCTTCTAACGTTACTAAATGAACTTAATTTTTTGATTTTTTTTTTCATGTTGATATATGAGGTTCTCTGAATCATGTTTCTCTTGAAGGGAATAAATATTTTTTAACTCTTATAGATCTTTTTACCCAATATACATGGATTTGTCTAATAAAATATAAAGATGAAACATGCACACATTTACAGAATTTCATCAACATGACTAAAAATCAATTCAATACTCATTTGAAAGTATTAAGAAGTGAAAATGACTCTGAGTTTCTTATGACTGATTTCTTTAATAAAAAAAGAGATTATTTATCAAACTAGCTGTGTCGAAACAACATAACAGAACAATGTTTTTGAACACAAACACTAACATATTTTTAATGTCACTTGAGCACTGATTTTCAATCTTAATTATGTCTTTGTTTTTGGTTATATGTTGTCAAATACTTTGTTCATTTAATCAATAAAACTCATACTTCTCTTTTACATAGTAAATCACCCTATCAAATGGTTTATAGTGCAATACGAAATTTGTCTCATATAAAAAATTTTGTTGATCCTTATGGTACATGTCATTTTGCCAACAAAAGATATCGTAAACTGTTTTACTCATTTTGATATGAATAAGAAGAATATTTTTGTGAGATGATGCAATTTTTTATGAAACCTATTTTCTTTTCTATAAAGATAAAACTGATACCAATTTTGACAAACCTAATTCATTTAAGTTTATGCATTTGCATTTTTTTTCATTTTTTGATAATGATATTATTGTGTCTACATTTATTAGTGATTTTGTTCCTTCAATTTTTGAAAATGCATTCTTATTCAGGACCCTTGCTACCGATTCTTCTCATCCGTTGCATTTAATTGATATTGATATCTTACAACACCAACATTCTAATTCACAACCTCCATATGTTTGAGCAATCAAGTAGGCAATGAAACTCAAAACTAGCTCAGGCTGTAATACAGTTTGGTTATGTTCAAAGTGTAGTTGATCATTTTATTTATTGACACACAATCATTCTTTCATAGCTTTATTAATATATGTTTATAACATTATGTTGGTTGAGAATAGTCTTTTAGAAATCCAACGTGTTAAAACTCATTCATAACTCATTTAGTATCAAAGACTTTGGTACTCTTTGTTATATCCTTGGATTTAAAATAAGTCGTTCACCTTCTGGTATTGTTCTCAATCAATAGAAATATTGTCTAAATCTTCTTTTTGGTAGTGGTTTATTGACTTGCAAACTTGCCACTTCTCCCATGGAACCATCATGTCCTCTCCCTGAAAGTGAAAGTTTGTTGCTTTTGGATCCAAGTGAATATAGAAGATTGATTGGGCTTTTGTTATACCTTACTCATATTAGGCCTGCTATCAGTTTTGTAGCTCATAAGCTCAATCCGTTTATTTAAAATCCAAGAGAACCTTATATGACGACCACTCTTTGTGTATTATGATATTTGAAAGGATGTCTTGGTTTTGCTCTATTCTTTCCTAGTTATAATCAAATTGTTATCAGAGTTTTTCCTAATTTTGATTGCGAAAATTGCATTGACTCCAGAATATTTATCACTTGTTATTGTGTGTTTGTGAGAAACTCTTTAATTTCATGGAAGTCTGAAAAATAGTCTACAATTTCCAGATTTTCTTCAAAGGCAGAATACAGAGCTCTAACCTCGCTTGTTTGTGAACTTCAGTGGTTACAATATCCATGTCATGATTTGCATACTAATATTTCTGAATCTTTTGTTGTTTATTGTGAAAATAAATATGCTATATGCACATAACAAAGAATTCCATGTTTCATGAGAAAACGATGCACATTAAAATCGATTGTCATTTTGTTCAGACTAAACTTCAAGAAGACCTCATTTATTTAATTCTTGTTTCTTCTTCTAATCACGTGACTGATATATTGATCAAACCTCTGCATTCTTAGTTATTTCATGACAACTTATTCAAACTGAACATAAAAAATATACACATTTCAGCTTCTGGAGAGAGCTATTAGTTGATAATCTAATCTCATATGAACTTTTTAATTTTTCAATTATAAATACATATTTTAGTCCTATCGATTGTAACTACATTTATTTATTTATTTATTCTATAAAAAGAGTACTGAATCATCTAAATATATGTATAACATTTATTTGATTAATAAAATATAATTTTTTCTTGAATTCTTTTCTCATAATATTGTTTCTTTTTCTACAAACAAACAACATTTATAAAACTAATAAAAATCATACATCAAAAGCTTTCACAAATTACACTACAAGAAAAATTATTTTTACTGGGGGTTATTTGTTAGAATATATGGCTTTAAACTAGAGGGGGGTGAATTGTTTAAAGAGAGTTTTCGCAAACTTTTCAGCCTTGAATGAAATTACTTTGAGAAAACCTTGATTAAGAAATCAGTTTTTCAAAACATAAAGCAAAAAGCACAACACTAGTAAAAACAATCGGTTGTTTT
The DNA here is from genome assembly GCF_051622355.1 of Phaseolus vulgaris. NCBI lineage: Eukaryota > Viridiplantae > Streptophyta > Magnoliopsida > Fabales > Fabaceae > Phaseolus > Phaseolus vulgaris. Next base: position 10,422,522 of record NC_143499.1, read on the forward strand.
ACTGAAACAATCGGTTGTTTATACCAGTTAACAAATATCAAAACTGAATTAAAGAGTTAGGGATAGAGAGAATGCACACAGATGTTTATACTGGTTCACTCCAAATCCAGAGCTACATCCAGTCTTCTCAGAAACCTCTGAGGAAATCCACTAAGCAATCACACCTTGATCACTTACACAACAACCAAGAAAGTGACCTTGATCACCTCAAGACACACACTCTTCTTGGCCAACACACCAACACTAAGATTGATGATCTTGATCCCCTCAAGAACACACAACCAATCTCAGCAACAGAAATGAAATTATTCAGCAGAGTACAAGGATTACACTTGTTACAGAAGATAATCTGAAATCAATACAAGCAGAATCCTATTCCATACACTTTAATCAATCACAAATTCTAAGCAATCTCAGTTCTTTGAAAAACTCAGAAACTCTATTGAAAAATCTTGTTACTCAAATCTGTTTTTTTGAATATATTCAAAGATGTTGTTTGTTATCAAATCTTAACAAACTCTTAAATTGCATTTAAAGATTGGTCAAAGCATTTAAAGACTGGAGCGTAAGCAATTAAAAACATTTAAAGCTCAGTCAAAGATAAAACAGTTTTTCTGTTATGGTACCAAAACAAACAATCGGTTGTTTCCTTGAATCAATCGGTTGTTTTGGTTTTAACAGCTCAACCATTTTAAAAATAGTTTTCAATCTTTTCTAAAAACATATAAGTATAAACAATCGGTTGTTTTGACAAAACAATCGGTTGTTTTAACTTAGTTTCAAAAACATTTTTCTTTCAAAAAGATTGAGAATGCCTATGCTTTGGATTCAATCAAGAGGTGGATTACAAACACAATCTACCCCAGATCCTAACTAAACCGGCACAGCAACAGCAAGCACAGCTAAGGCTTCAACATCCTTCAAAGGGTTTGGATTCTTCAAAACTGGAACACCACTTGGTTCAACAATCTCCCCCTATTTGATGAAGACAACTCCCTGGTGCTTGTGTTTGATCTGATTGAATATGAAGCAGTACGTGCAAAAATAGAATTTATACTATCCAATGCTTCTTTAACAAGTTTGAACACCATTTGGTTCAACATTATTTTTAGCGTTGCAGACGGTTTTAACCCCCGCTAAGCGCGTTACCCGCGGTTTGTTTTTCCCCTGAAAGATCCACCATTGTTAACAGATTACCAACAGTTTTTACTAACCCCTGGAATGACAGTGATTTCCCGGCGGTTCTTGAAACCCTTGTTACTATCAGCCATTTCCAAACCCATGGTATTTTCAATTGTTTCCAAACCCCTGGTATTTTTAATTATTTCCAAACCCCTGGTTTTCCTGGCGGTTTTCAAACCCCTAGTGTTTCTGGCGGTTTCCAAACCCCTGGTATTTCTTGGCAGTTTCCAAACCCCTGGTATTTCCAATAGTTTTCAACCCATGGTATTTTCGACAGTTTCTAAACTCCCGTTACTTCCAGCGATTTTCAAGTCCCCATTACTTTTAGTGATTTCTAAATTACTTCCCACAATTTCATTTAAATTTCCAATATTAACGTGGATTAAATTTATTAAATTTTTAAATCATAAATACTTAAAAATATATGAAGAGGGCATTGCAAAATAAAATCATATTAAAATTTAGAGAAAACACACAATAGTTTATTCATAACATAAGTCTAAAGAAATGTAATCCTAACACATTGCCTCCACAAGCCTCTTCCTAACACTTCCACATGTGATTGGACTAAATGTCTTCTCCTTTTCTTTTGGGGTACATTAATTAAACTATTATAATTTATTTATTCAAAACCTCGAGATTTTTTGAAAAATAAGGTTTACATATTAAATTGTGTTCATTTTCTTAAAAATATATCTAGAACATTTGACACTAATGATCATAAAACCGGGTCATGTAACTGGGCCAGATAGGTTCAATGTTTTCACCATTAATTCAAACATAGCCTTTTCCCATTCCTTTTAGACCCACCACAACAGGGTCTAACCTCATTGGAGTTTTGAATATAGTCTTCCAATTATTAACACATTAGTTAGTTTTTAAGTTATAATTAAATCACAATGTTATTGTAACTCAAAACATTATTACAAAAAAAGATTAATTACCTTGTACCGAGTGAGCATTCTGTTTGTTGGTAAGTTTAGAGATTCCCATTTGGCATGCGAGTTTTCACTAAAGAATTTGTGGTTCCTACCATTCAATCCAATTATGTATAACCATTTGTGTGATGATAAATCCCTAGTAATAATATTACACAGTAATCCAGAATCAAATCTCAAATTTAAACTTAAAATGTTAGGTCACATGCTCTCATCATCTAACCATTCTATTTTGAGAACCAACATTGAGGCAATATCAACCAACCATTCCTTTCCATCCATCTCTTGAATCTACTTATAGGATTCCTTGTCATCTTCCAATATTCAATCTCATAAATTGCCCGATACTTAGTTGAATCATCAGACGTAGAGTGATGTTCTAGTATATAAGTGAGAGCCTGAAGGTTATATAGTAATTATCATAAGATTGGTCAACACTAAAAAAGACTATGGTATCAAACAATGATCATCTTAGCTTGAAGGGAGCCCAATATAGTTGAATGTATGAAATAATGAAAAGATGTTGTTGTCAATTGATTCCTTGTAGTAGTCTAGCATCTCTCTAGTACCTTTGCTTCTTTCTAGTAGCCTTGCATCTCTCTAGATATACCTCTACAAAAATAGGCATTCACCTTCTGAGTAAATTAGATAATAAACAAATTTTATTGTAAAATGCTTGACTATGTTATTCAAGGAACAAAATGTGGTAAGCATGAAAAAATATCGTATAGTCTACAAATCAAGATTTTTGCAAACACTTATGACAAATATCCAGAAAAAAAAAAACACTACCTTCCAAGTCCTAGATACGCTTGAGCCCTGTTACTATAGTACATTGCATTATCACTACAGAGTTTGATAGCTTTTGTGTAAAATCCAATGGCTTTCTATCATTACTTATCTTTATAGGCTTGATTTCCCTAACATTAATGGCAAACCGAAAGAAAATAGAGGGTTGAGGAGAAAAACAAATGCAAAACTCAAAATTAAACAACCAACATTACAATATGTGATTTAATAAAGATTAAAGCCTATCTCCTAAACGGACTCTAGCGTAAAAACAAAACTATGTAAGTAATCCCCTAAATATTAAATATTGTTCAGTTATGAACTTTATTAAAATACATAAACTTTAGGATACTAAATACTAAACTCATGGACTATGTAGCACAGACACTGATACGACACGAACACGGATACGAACACAGAGATATGTATAATATCTAAAATGTAGGATACGGGGACACAAATATATATATTACATAATTATGAATTATATAAATTGAAAATAAAGATTTATGTGCATAAGTATGTTCTAGGTTTGTTTTTGGAGCAGAAAGATGTTTTTCATGACTGGTTCAAAAAGATTTGTTTCTTATTTTTATAATCATAATAAAAATTTATACAATTAATGTATTTTTCTTTTTTAAAATTATATTAGAATCGTACTATAATTGTCAGAAATCCAACAAATATTGTTTGAATTGGACACTTCACGGATACGTGTCCTACAAGTGTCATACGAGTGTCAGTGTCCAATACAAGTATCTGACACCGACACGCTAAATACTTAAAGGATCACTTACAATTTATTACATGTCATCACTACCATCTACAACATGCATTTTCTTGCCACCGTCCTTATTTCTTAATTTCTGCTATCTATTATTTCTCCACTTTGTCCTCCACTTTATCTTCCTCTGTCGGCTTAGGAAGCAAAAAAGATGCATAAAACAGTTAACTATAAATCCCTTTTAAAATTAATTTTTTTTTAGTGACTAAACAACAATTAACTGTAGGTTCACAAATTAAAGCAACACAGCAAATAATTTCAAGGGATTAAAAAAACCTTTTCAGTAGAAATTCACAACGTTATCTTTTCAAAAGATGAAAATGTTACTAATGAGCAGAACACAATGAAGATATATAACATGAAATTACAAAGTAAGGGTCATCTTTAGCAATTTGAAACAAAGTCCATGCACTAGAGTTTGATTAAAAAGTTCTTTTAGAGAGAATATAATTATGGAGATGCTTAACTTGAATGAAATAGATAACAACTTACCTAACACAAAGCAACTATAGGATTTTTCTCTAGGAGGCTTCCATTTGCATCCTACAATGAATGATTAAAAATACTGTAAATATACACTTCTTTAAAAATAACTCATTAGAGAAAAAAAATCATTAAAAATATCCTTGTAGCATTTGCATCAACATTTATTCTTAAACCATATGAAAAATCTTTCAAAGGGCCAACATTAATCAATGAATCCCTCAAAACAAACAAGAAAGATTTCAGCAGCAAAAATATAACTATTTAACTAGTTTGGTACAACTGTCAAGTTAGTAGGAGGGGAGTTGGGTAGGAGATTTTGGTGTGATCCTATTTTATGTGGGAAGCAGAAGAAGAAGAATGAAGTGTATTGGTGGGATGGATCAGTGTTTTGCTTAACAGATAGTTGCAACCACTCTACTGGTTGAGTTGCTTTCTCACCAGTTTGTCACATATGTTTGGTTGGTTTAGATTCAGGGCAAGCTCTCTCCTTTTGTTGCAACTAATCATACTGATAAGCCTTCAGCTTTTCGTATCTTACGCTCTCTTAGTAGCATTCAACAAAGTTATTTGGACTGGTATTGGTAGTATTAGCATCTTTATTATGATGGAAACATTATTGGTGGAGGCAACGTTAATCATTGTTGTTAAAGTGTAAAAGGGTAGTTATGTACCAACTATCATGAAGCACTTTGATGCACTCAAGATGGTCAAAAGATGCTCTAAAAGTGCTGTTGAGTGGTGCCAAGAAGCTCTTACTAGGCAGCTTATGTCCTTTTGGGTACTTGAAAGCTAATCAAGTGGAATTTTTTCGTGCTTTATATGTCAAAAGCTGTTTAGATTTTTTTGGGAGTTTTGAGCCATGTTCAAGGGTTGAGACACCCCTGAAGTGTCCCTATTAATATATTTATTCATTACCGATAAAAAAAAAACTAGTTTGGTAAGTTTACTATGCAAAAGAATTTCAGAAAATACCACTTAAAAGACAAGAAGGAACATATCCATAAACAATTAAAAGACGTTAAGATGCCCACTAATTCTTTTAAGATTTTCTCTTCATCCATATCGAGACACTACCTGAGCTAATTTTGTTATATTTGGAGCATACCCATATAAGAAGAGCTCCTCACCACTAACCATGTCCTGCAAAATTTGAGAAAGTGACATTCGTAATTTCTTTAATGGAGCATCAACCTACAAATTTGCAGGGAAATATTTTATAAGTTACTTAAGTGATAGAGAACACTAAGTAAAAAAAAAAGATAACAGTAAATTTGCTAGAAATATTTATAGAACCAAAAAACAAACCTCAACTTCCCTAACATATTTGCATCTCTACTAAAAAAATGGCCTCGAATTGAATCCCAGAGTGTTTCAAATTATCAAATTTAAGGAATAAATATCTAAAGATTCTTTTAAAACAAAATAAGAAGTTCAAATTACAGTTTGTACTAATTTAATTTATGTATGATTGATTAAGTGACAATACCTTCACGACATCTTGCAAGCTAAAAATTAGTATTATCATTTTTTCTCTCACAAGATTTGAGTTACCTAATATCTACCATTCTATCTGCAATATTTTCAAAGAAAGATGATGCAATAATGTTGCAAAAGGAAGTCTTTGACAAGATAGATAAAATAAGGTGAAAACCAAAAGAATGGTGTGTACAACTAGAAGAATCGTTCTTATCCAGATGTTCCTAACAAAACTATGTCATTATTATTCTCATTGCTAAACCTATTCACAAACAGGGGCAAAAAATAATGACAGACAGAAGCAAAAAAAAAAATTTAAATTACAAAAACCAAGGAAATTCCAAAATTAAGTTACCTTTTGAAATACATTTTTGCATTCCTCTCGACGAATGTTGGATGTAGGCAAGAAAAACATGGCAATTGCATATTTTCCAGATGGTGAAGGTCAAAATCTAGAACTTGCAAACAACAAACCTCTTAGAATCACCAGCCTCAATAGACAACAAGTTAAAACAAAGTAATAACTTATTATATCTTAACAATATTAATAATCTACTTCCATAAAAATCTCATTCATTCCGATTAAAGAAGAGACAAAGATACCTGAGCACCGAACCCAAAACTTAGCACATCCTTTACTCCTCCCCGGGATCGAATCCCTTGGTGATGCGAAACGAGAAGAAGTAGTGCGAAACGTTAACTTTCACGATGGTCTCATCCTTCACCAACGACCATTGGATCTTGTCTGCGACACGCGCGTGTTATAATTAATGGCTTAAACAAGAGGGGGGTGAATTGTTTGTCAAAAGATTTTCGCAAAGATTGAATAAGAATGAATCTTTATCAACAATCACATATTAAGCAATCAAGAAAGGCAATCAAACAATGTAAAAGAAACTGTTTGCAGAATTTCAATCGGTTGAAACTTTGTTTTAATCAGTTGTTTATGGCAGTAGCAAAAACAGAATTAAAACAAACAGTTTATAAAGAGTGAGAGAGAGAGAGATATTACTCAACCAATTTATAATAGTTCACTCAACTTGAATGTCACAATCTCCATTACTAACATGGTCACGAATAAAGTGATGCCTAATCTCAATATCCTTGGTTCTGGAGTGTTGAACCTAATTTTTTTGTGAGATTTATTGCACTCGTTTTATCACATAACAAAGGGACCTTGCTGACTTTCAATCCAAAGTCCTTCAGCTGTTGTTTGATCCACAAGATCTATGCCCAACAACTACATGCAGCTATATACTCCTCTTCAGCAGTTGACAAGGCTACACAAACTTGTTTTTTGTTGTGCCATGAGATAAGACTTGACCCAAGTAGATGGCATGTTCCACTTGTGCTCTTTCTATCTAGTTTGCATCCTACAAAATCAAAATCAGAGTATCCTACTAAATGAATAAGAGAGTGTGAATGATACCATAAATCCACGGATGTTGTTCCTTTAAGATATTTAAGGATTCTCTTGGAAGCTTTGAGATGAGATTCCTTTGGACAGGATTGGAACCTTGCACAAAGGCAAACAACAAACATAATATCAGGTATACTTGAAGTGAGATATAGTAAAGAACCTATTAACCCCCTGTATTTAGTTTGATCCACTGTTGTTCCAACTTCATCATCACTTAAGTAACAATTTGTTGACATAGGTGTTGTTGTAGCTTTGCAACTCTCCATCTCAAAATTTTTGAAAATATCATTGCAGTATTTGTATTGACACAAGAAGATGCCTTCTTTGGTTTGCTTAATCTGCAGTCCAAGAAAGAAAGAGAGCTCCCCCATCATTGACATCTCAAATTCTCCCCGCATAGCTTTTACAAAATATTCACACAATTGATCATTAGAAGAGCCAAATATAATGTCATCTACATATATTTGAACTAAGATTACAACATAATCAAATGGCTTAAACAGAAGGGGGTGAATTGTTTGTCAAAAGATTTTGACAAAGATTGAATAAAAATGAAGCTTTATCAACAATCACAGATTAAGCAATCAAGGAAGGCAATCAAATAATGTAAAAGAAACTGTTTACATAATTTCAATCGGTTGAAACTTTGGTTTAACTGGTTGTTTATGTTAGCAGCAAAAGCAGAATTAAAATAAACATTTTATAAGGAGTGAGAGAGAGAGATTACTCAGCCAATTTATATTTGTTCACTCAACCTCGAGCTACATCCAGTTCCCAGAACAACCATTGGGTTCCATTAGTAACCAATCACATATTACAACTCACACTAACACAAAGAGGTGATCTTGATACCACAAGAACCACTCACCCTCTTTGCTATACACACCCTTAGCCATAACACACTCTGTTTAAAGGATTTCCACACACTTCACAAGTTTATAAAAGAACAAATACAAGAATAATGAAAGGAACAAATCACACCTGAGTTTACAGGAATCACAGAGCTCCTAGGATCAAACCTTAAACCAGTGCACAACTATTTAGCAATCTTGCAAACCTTTGAAAAACTTTTCTCAAAATCAATCTCAATCTCACTGTATTTGATATCTATCTTGTGTAATTTGTTTTAAAACAAAAGGCATATTTATAGCTCTCAAAACTACTCGTTCTAGGCAACAATTATGAGCCAAAATAGTTTTGATTAAATTGCAAAACAAATTAATAGGTTTTTGAAAAGCTGTTATGAAATGTAACAATCAACTGGTTGAAAAGTCGTTTTAACCGGTTGAATTGGTTAGACATTTATTTAACCAAGTAAAAAACAATTAAAACCTTCAAACAAGCTAAGTGACAAACAACCGATTATTTTGTGGTTTCAACTAGTTGTTTTTCTCTTTACTTAGAAAAACATTTTTCTCTCTTAAAATAGATTGAGCAAGCTTGTGCAAGGGACTAGGAATGATTTTTACAATAATTCTAAACAACCTAGACTAAGCTCAAACCAAAATCAGCACAGCTCCAACCTTCATCATAGATTTGAAACATCAAAGCTCCCATGTTCTACAACACGTACAAGATGGATGCGTTGTCTCCATGCCAGAAGTGAATGACGAAAAAATCACCGCATGCAAGGTCGACATTGTATTCCTTATCGATGAAGTTGAGGATCACTCCCGGGATGCGGAGGAGGATCTTCTTGCTGGCCTCAGAAAATGCGGAGGGGGAACCCGTAGCGGAGGCATCCTCAAGGAAAAGGTTTTGAACAAAATTGTTGTAATCAATGGAGGTAGAGTGTGGTTTGCGAAGAGGATGAACGATTGAGATCGAGGAGAAGTGAGGGAGCATCGGATTAGAATCATTTACTGGATGGAATTTCTTTAAGGTTTGAGAAGTCATAGGAGAAGAGTAAACATGTTGCAGTAACAAAGTGATAAGTTTTTTAAAGTGCAAAAAAGAAGAGATGAGCTTAATTAAAAAAAATAATAAAAACACTTTATCTTTACTAAGATTTATTAGAAAAACTGTTTGATATTTACTGGGATTTCTCTACTACTTGATTGTCTTACTAGAGGTTATTACAACCTCTAATAATAAACTCCTCTTAAAATTAATTATTTTTGTAGTGTTAACTAGAGTTGGAAGGATTAGATTCTGAAGTCACATGTATAAATAATTCAGAAGTATTAATGTAAGTGCTTTTAGGAAATATTTGTCCTAATTTATCTAAATTTTCTAATAAAATAAACAGTGAGGTTCATAACATTAAACATTATTATAGGTTAGAATATGCTATAAACCGCCCTATTGACAAAATGTAGGAAGTGTTTGGATGAGTTTGCCTATTCCAATACACAAAACATAGAAGCAATAGTTCTTATGGATTGGAAAAAGCAATACTTGGTACATGAAGAAACATGCCACGTGAATGTGTATTCAATCACCATAAAGTGAGGGCTTTCTCTAGAACCCACTTCAATTCTGTCCTTTTCCCCTTACCTCTTATGTTCATCATCATCTTAACTTGTTACACACAACTCACTACACACATGGCAAACATCAACATGGTTTGCTCATTTTTTTCACCATCTTTTAAACTTGGGACTTGTGATGTGAATTTCAGTAGAACCAAACTACTAAACATGTTTTTTTTTTTTGTCTGAGTTAATTACCCTTCTTTTTTCAGCATGCCAAATTCATCTTTTAATACACTATAAATCAAATTTAATATATTGTAATTTATATCTGACTATTTAACTCATAAGTTATTAGTTATTCGCATTACGAGTTAATTTGGACATATTATTCGGCTTTTATTCATATTATTTAGTATTGAATGAAAAAATATATCAAATCTTTAATAAAATTAACATGAATGATTTCTTTTATATTATTCATACTACAAGAAAATCATTAAATAGAAATTAATTTTAAAAACCTAAAATAATTAGTTGTTACAGTGAATAAAATAGAGATCACTTTGGAGATTAAAAATAATTTTAGTTTCTAAATTAGTTTCTATTATTGTTAAATGGTTTCTAAATTGATATCTAATTAGCTATCAAGATTTTAAGTACCAATTATTTTGATTCTAAATTTGGTAGAAAAACTTTGATAACTAATTAGATACTAATTTAGAAATCATTTAACAATAACATAAATTCACTAGCGCAGAAATGCTAATCAAATGCGGCTATTTTACATTTACAAATGCGGTTATAGAGCCGCATTTGATCAGCACGCAGTTGTAAATCAGATAAATACAAATGCAGCTATAGAACCGCATTTGTAAATGCGATTTACGAATGCGGTTATTTGAAATAACCGCATTTGTATATTCTTTTGAATGAGCTCGCATTTGTATATTCTTCTGAATGAGCTGGGGTTTTAGGGGCACGTTGTTGGTGAAGAGTGGAAGGGGAGAAGAGGAAACACGGCAGCTGCGGCGAGTGCGGCGGCGGAAGCAATGGAAGAGTACACCTTCAAAATGCAGAGCGAAACCCATTAAAAACGAAAACAATATGGAAAGCGAAAGCCATTGAAGTTCAATGCAGTTGCTAGGAGCAATGGAAACAAGAGAATAAGGGGCAATGCAGTTACGTACCTTCGAAAATGAAGAACTTCGCAACCAGAGAAAACGAAGAACAAATATGAGCGCAAACGAAGAATGAACGAAACTGTTGAGCGCCTAAAATTTTTAGGGTAAAAACCATTTACAAATGCGGTTATTTGAATAACCGCATTTGTAAATGGAAGCTCTTGATTTACAAATGCGGTTATTTAAATAACCGCATTTGTAAATCAAAATAATTTCAAAAATGCCACCGCGTTTTTTACGAATGCGTTTAAGCGCTGAACCGCATTAAATAAGGAGCATTCTTTTCTTATTTTTGTACTAGTGATTAATTTATAAATAATTTTTTTTTCTTCAAAATAATCTTTAAATTATTATTTTTCTCTCAAATTAGTTTCTAATCAATGTTTTTTTTAGTATCAATAATAAATTTTAACATAAAATTTGGAATATACTTACAAATTTATAGATATTCAATCAAGTTACGTACTGAAATAAGTGGTTTATTGGGTGCTGTTCACTAGAAATAGTAAGTTTCTTTAACTGCTTCAAATCAAGCTATAAATCTTGTTTTATATGAATATTTAAGCAGTAATAACTCAGCAATCATTTTCTTTTCTTAGGGCCCTAATCCATGCATAAACTCTCCTCTAAAATCCATTATTCAATGTAATAAGTGATTCTTTTATGCTTTTTTCTTCACCTTAGAGCAAAATTAATAAAAAAAAAATAGAGTAGCATTAATCTTTGTTATCACAAAAATAAGGACCAATTCAGAGTTTCAAAGACACTTGGGCTCTGTGGAGTTTAAATCTCTTCCTTCTAAAATCAGTACAAAGATGGTAACAAACTTCACTGAGGAAGAGGTGAAAGAAGCTGTGTGGCAATGTGAAGGATCAAAGAGTCCAGGGCCAGATGAATTCAATTTTACGTTCATCAGGAAGTGTTGGGACATCCTTAAAAATGACATTATGGAGGCAGTGCAGGTTTTTCATGAGACCGGGGTGATACCAAAGGGGTGTAACGCTTCTTTTATTGCTTTGGTACCTAAAGTGAATGACCCCCTCTCTCTCGATCAATTCAGGCCTATTTCCCTTGTAGGAGTCTTCTATAAGATTATCACTAAGGTTTTAGCAGGTCGAATGAAGGAGGCTCTCTCGTTGGTCATTGACGAAGACCAATCAGCTTTTTTGAGGAATAGAGGGATGTTGGATAGTGTGCTTATAGCAAATGAGGTGGTGGAGGAGGTTAGGAGGAACCGGAGGAGTGCACTTTGCTTTAAGGTGGACTACGAGAAGGCTTACGATTCAATAAGGTGGGATTTCTTACTTGATATGTTACAAAGGTTAGGTTTTCACAATATATGGATAAGATGGGTCAAGGGTTGCCTGGAATCGTCCACCATTTCTGTGTTGGTTAATGGAAGCCCAACAGAGGAATTCAAACCATCAAGGGGGCTGAGACAGGGTGACCCTATGGCCCCTTTTTTGTTCTTGGTAGTAGCTGAGGGTTTGGCTGGATTAGTGAGACAAGCGACCAAGCAGAACATGCTTACAGGTGTGAAGGTGGGAAGGAAGGAAATAGTCTGCAGTATGCTACAGTTCGCAGACGACACTTTATTCATGTTCGAGGACTCTTTTTCAAATGTGTTTACTGTAAAGACGATCCTTAGATGCTTTGAACTTGTGTCTGGTTTGAAGATTAATTTTCACAAGTCGAAATTGGCAGGGATAAATGTGGATAGATTCACTCTAGAAACCTATGCCAAAACTTTAAATTGCAATACCATGCAGATACCTTTCAAATACTTGGGGTTGGAAGTAGGAGGTAATCCAAGGAAGGTTTTGTTCTGGGAGCCTGTCGTCAACAAGATCAGAGCTAGACTAAGTACTTGGAAAGGGCGATGTTTATCCATGGCGGGTAGAATCTGCTTAATCAAATCAGTCTTTGCTTCCATTACTCTCTTTTACTTATCTTTCTTCAAAGTCCCGGTATCAGTTTGCAACAGAATCACGAGTTTACAAAGGAGTTTTCTATGGGGTTGGGGCAAGGATAACAGATCGATACCTTGGGTAAGATGGGAAACTATTTGTAAACCTCCTGAGGAAGGCGGGCTAGGAATTAAAGACATCAGGAAGTTCAATTATGCTTTTATGGCGAAATGGAAGTGGAGGTTAAAGAGTGAGGCGAAGGGGAAATGGAAAGACATTTTGGAGTCTAAATATATGATGTTACATGGGTTTAACCAGGTTCGGCCTTGTTGCCAATCCTGGTGGTGGAGAGACTTAGAGAACATATGCAGGGAGGGAGATGGTGTAGGTTGGTTCCAACAAACAGTTGTTTGGAATGTCAGAGCTGGGGACTCAGTACACTTCTGGGAAGATCCGTGGATAAGTAATAGTACCTTTAAGGATTCATATCCTAGACTATTTTCCTTATCCTTGAATCAAGGGATGAAGGTGGGTGAGGTTGGCTTTTGGGAAGAAGACGTATGGCATTGGCACCTTGAATGGAGGAGGGAGAGATTCAACTGGGAGTCGATTTTGGAAGAAGAATTACTAACAACCTTATCTAGGGCAGTTCTGAACAAGGATTCAAAGGACTTCATTACTTGGAGAGGGGACCCTAAGGGGGTTTTTTCCGTAAGATCAGCATATGATGTTCTAACCAACCAAGGATCCGGCCCAGATAAAGATGTTTTTAGTATGTTGTGGAAGGCCAAAGCCTTTCCAAAGGTCCTCTGCACGGCTTGGAGAATTCTTTTGGATAGAATTCCAACATACCAGAATCTTGTGCGACGGGGAATTATGGTGAACTCACCCCTTTGTGTTTTTTGTAAACAATTAGTGGAATCCATCCAGCATTTAATTTTAGACTGTGGTTATGCTTATCGAGTCTGGATGCTTTGCTACAGATGGATAGGGGTCTTGGGTGCACAGAACAAGGATATTTGCAATCATTTTCTGAATTTCTACTTGCCTAACCTATCAGTGAAACAGAATCTGGTCTGGAAGGGAGTATGGGCGGCGATAACACGATGCATATGGGAACACAGAAATAATGTGATCTTTAAACAGAGCATTCCTGACCTTGAGGAAACTCTCCAAGCAGCTCAACTTCTGTCATGGTCCTGGCTTAAACATAGGGAAGGTCATTTCTACTCTTTCACGGACTGACTCTTAAACCCAATTCAATGTCTGTTATGTGTGTGTTGAGATCCTGTTCAAGTAAGGTCGTGGTCGGTGGTCGGTGGTTGCCGTAGGTATGCAAAGGTCAACATGATCGCCGGTTGTGTGTAGTCGATGATGTGTAGTCGGTAGTCGCCGTAGTCAACAAGATCGTCGGTTGTGTGCAGTTGGAGGTTGCTGAAGTTATACAAGTCAAAATGATCGCCGGTCGATGAACGACGATCTCCATGTGTGTAGTCGGGGGTCGTCGTAGGTATGCAAAGGTCAACATGATCGTCGGTTGTGTGTAGTCGATGATGTGTAGTCGGTGGTCGCCGTAGTCAACAAGATCGCCGGTTGTGTGCAGTCGGAGGTTGCTGAAGTTATACAAGTCAAAATGATCGTCGGTCGATGAACGGCGATCTCCATGTGGGTAGTCGGTGGTCGCCGTAGGTATGCACATGTCAACATGATCGCCGGTTGATGAAGTGGCGTTCTGTCAACATGATCGTCGATTGATGAAACGACGCTCTCCATATGAGTAGTCGGTGGTCGCCGATGTTGGTTATTTAGGAAGTCCACTTCTGGATATGTTTATGGGTTGGGATACCCCTGAAGTATCCCTTTAATTTTATTTATTCATTGCTGATAAAAAAAAAATCTGTTTTCTCAACATTTCCTTTGTTTTGTTAGATTTACTGTCACGTTTAAATTAAGAATATAGACAGACACATAAAAAATTTGGTTAATATAACTTTTTCATATTTAGGAATCACACTTCATTTGAACTTAAAGAATATGGGCTAAAATCTTTTTTTTTTCAATAATTATTGTGATTATTACACTTCAATATTATTGATTGAATTATTATTCCTAGTACCTTGATGACAGGCTTGTTCATTTCCAAAATTAATTTTTTTTGAGATGTTGTATATCATTATGTAAATACTTTCAACGATGGATACAGTAATTGATAGGTTTTTTTTATTAAATTTGCGTGTAAAGGAATCTTCAATTTTCATGGAAATACATAATTGAAAGATTTCTTTGAAGATAAATTTGGTTATTTAATTATATACATATATATATATATATATAATTAGTTAAGACGTGTACACATAAACAGTGAACAAGAACCATAATTGTATGTAAATACTAACATTGCAAGACCTCATAAAAAAACATTGGAATAAACTCTTAATAGAATAGTAATCAATTAATGAGTATTAAATTGTTGTTTAATCATTGGCACCGCAATCTGATAACATCAGCTTATTAGCTACAAGACAAAAACAAACAACACATGATCCTTTTTTTTATAAAATAAATAAATAAAAATTTAAACTTTTCAAGATCATTCTCCCGTGTAAACAGCAACAACAGTGTTGTATTTTATCTCATTTGATCCCCAAAAGAGCGAACTTTAAGGAGAAAGAAGCGAAAAAAAGTGCTCCTTTTCGAAACCCAGATTTCAGTTTCAGGTATTTCACGTTTTTTTTTTCCATCAAATTACGGTTTTCCCTTTTGATATATATCAGAATTTGCCCCCTTCTGATAGAAGGGAAATAATATGATTAGTTTTCTTCTTCATTTTAGCGTGAGAATTGAAAATCCAGTTTTTCTATTTGTAATTGCATTTTCTCCCTGGCTGCACAAATGTTAGTTGAAGAAAAGGTTTGCCCTTGAAGTTTGTTTTGGAATCTGATGTTTTGTTTCATAGGAGGTAATTATGGTTGAGATTGTGGGGATTGAATAGCTAAGGTGTGAATTTGGGATTGCTAATGTTCAATTGTGAAACTTGCAAAGGTTATCTGGAAGAACCTTAACATAGGGATTGGTGCTGTTGATTTTAAGAGTCCCTGAAATGTATAGGCCTGTGGCTACTCCAGATTCAGCCACATCCCGGGGTGGATTGCCAAATGATAGTGGGGACTCTGTTGTGACTTTGGATCAAGTTCCAAGGTGGATTGATGC
The DNA here is from genome assembly GCF_051622355.1 of Phaseolus vulgaris. Classification (NCBI taxonomy): domain Eukaryota; kingdom Viridiplantae; phylum Streptophyta; class Magnoliopsida; order Fabales; family Fabaceae; genus Phaseolus; species Phaseolus vulgaris. The sequence goes on from NC_143499.1 coordinate 10,438,309, forward strand.
TGAGCATTCCTTAGTGCATAACGACGGAGACTCAGCATTTTCTAGTTCATACTTCCCTGATCCCTTGACATTCAAGTCCGGGACGGACAGCGGTGACAGTGGTTCTGTGTCAAAGTTTCCTGTTAACCATGAAGTTAATTTGAAGATATACTTGTGGAGGGGGAACCCCTGGAACCTTGAGGTGGATGCTGTGGTAAATTCGACAAATGAGGTGAGTGAGTGCATGTGTTTAGTAATGTAGTTTGATTTTTCTTTATATATTTGTATAGTTTGGTTTAGGTTTTCTTGGTTTGGTAATTGCAAAGTTAGTTAATGTTATGTTATTTTCTTTTTTTTTACTGTAATTCAAGTTGTGTAAACAAAGCAAGAAAATAGGATCACCGGTTGAAGGAGTTTACAATCATTACTTCTTTGTGTCTACACTAGAAAACAATTGGCACTGAACTGTTTTGATAAACTATCAATTTCTACTGCTGTTCTTAGGTTAATGATTGTTTTAATTTCTGACCGATTTTCCTTTCTTCATTCTTTAATGATATTATGATCTGTAAGGACTCCTAGGGAACAGTTTGGACCAAAACGGACACCAGAGTGATTGTTTTATTGTATAAAGCGATTGTTTTTTTCATGTTCATGTTCTCTCCAATTGAGAAAGTGTTACTGTTCTTCAAGCTCAATTTATTTATTTGCATGCATCTCCTATTGGAACTGGCATTAATGATATTAGAATATCTAGAAAATATCTCATAATGTCATTGTTTTATTTTTTGAAGTATTTTTAGATTGTTGTAAATGTTTTCTTACAATTTTTCTCCACCTTTCATAATATTTTGTTTGCTTAATTAATTAGAACTAGGAGTCTAATATTTTAATAAACAAGGGCTAATGGTTTGTCAAATGAATGGCATCATGCCATCATGGGGGTGCGTTCTGCCCTCTTTCTGGTCATTGTTACCTCCGATCTTCTGACCTTATTGTCTTTAGTCAGATCAGACCTCCTTGCCCTGATTAACAATTGCCACCTTCCTGAGCTTTTAAATGTTCATTAACAAGTTGTAAGCTTAATGAGATTTAGCTTGAGAATATGTAGAAAATATCTGATAGTACCTTTATGGTATTTTAGAGTATTGTACATGTTCTCGTAGTCTTAATGGTTTTTCCATATTTCAGGATGTTTTCCTTTATTTAACTAGAATTAGGATTTAGGAGTTCAATAATATTACAATAGATACTAAACAGACTATTCAGTCTCTTTATTCTCTCCTTTCCTATTTCCCTAATAATTTCAACATATAAGAGGCCCATCTATAGAGAAATTGCATACATATTTCTTTGAGTCATTATTCTTAGAGGCACTTGCTCTCTGATGCTTGAGTGTAATTAAATTTTCAGCTAAGAGTGATTTTATTGCTGATAAATAAAATCACATAATATTGAACCCTTAAGAAAGAATATCTGTGTAAATTTATTCAAATAACGTCATTAAAGCAGGATTTATATTTTAAATAAATATAAACTTGACATTGACCAATTTTTGTCTGCCTCTTATTCACTTTTCACTTGTTGCTATCCTATGTCTCTCGTGACATTGGAAATTGAGTCACATATAAGTTCTATCAATTCTCAACAATTATGTTGCACCTTAGACTATTGTATGTAATGATACTATGCAGCATGTCAGTACTGGGCCTCAAGTAAATATAATTGAGCTAATAGCATTATATTTCTTAGCTTGCTTTTATTTATTGTCTACAGGTTTTGGATGAAGCACACAGCAGCCCTGGATTGCATGCCGCAGCTGGACCTGGTCTTGCAGAAGAATGTGCAACTTTGGTATAGTTCTTATAAGTTATAAATTGTTCTGCAATAATTTTGTTATGTTCTGTGTTATTTGAGCTTGTAAATTTAGTGATTATTATATTTTCTTTGGAATTTTTTATTTGTTGGTGATAATATTTTGGTTGAGAGATTGAGCTAATGATTGCAGCATTGTGTTTCTACAATACATAAAATGACATGCCAGGAAGCAGCTTTCTGGAAATGGTTATGATAATATAATTGCTATCACATATCTTAATTGTTCTCAGGGTGGATGTCGAACAGGGATGGCTAAAGTAACCAATGCCTATGACCTTCCTGCAAGGTTTGTATATTAGCCCCCTTTTTTTTCCTTTTCAAATCAAAAGTCGATGTATTCATTTACCACATGGGAAGATGAAAGCCACTATGCAATCACAGTATACCTTTTTTGCCTCCTTTCTTGGCGAAAAGAAACTGAGATTGTCTCTTTAAGTCAGTGCTGTTGCATTCTCATGCTACCTTTGACCCTTTTGATATTTTTATTGTATATTATGGATGGCAGATGTGATTGTGAGTGCATGTGTATAAGTGGACATTGGCAAAAACATGTTTTCTATTTTCCTATGTTTTGGTGTGAGATCATTAAGTCATTTGTCATGCTACACAAATTATATTAATGGGTTCTGCCCCTTTGTTTCTGATCTGTATTTCTTATTTGCATGTATAATTCTCTTGGCTGAAAGTTAAATTCATTCCATATGAAATTTACACCGTCGATAAATTTTTTTGCAGGAAAGTTATCCATACAGTTGGGCCAAAGTATGCTTCGAAGTACCAAACAGCGGCAGAGAATGCTTTAAGCCATTGCTATCGTTCTTGCTTAGAACTTTTAATTGAACATGGGCTTAAAAGGTTTTTGTTTAAAATGTCCTAATTTTTTGTTTTCTTGAAATAGTTTGTTTCCCATGCAGCTTTAAAGATCTGAAACTTACTTTTCTTGTTGGCATATATCAATCAGTATTGCTATGGGATGTATTTATACCGAGGCAAAGAACTATCCCCGTGAGCCAGCTGCACATGTAGCTATAAGTGAGTTTTTTTGCACATTTTACATGTTCATTATTGTGATATTTATTCTAGCCAAAAAAATTAAACAGGTTAACTCTGACAATCTCATAGGATTTAAACTGACCTTCTTTTGGAGATAAATTACTTATTGCTGTTCCATCCATACAGAAAATATCAGCCTTTAACGTGAAAAACGAAAAAAAATAGCATGCTAACTTTATCTTAAGTAGAGAGAGTAAATCAATCATTGGTTGAAAGGGAGAGGAAGAAGACAGAATGACAAAGCATGCTCTGGTGCGAATCAGTTTACTTCTTTTGTTTTCCATCTTACTAACCAGTCTTAGATTATTGATTAAGGGGATGACGGTGCAAATTATTTAGGAAAGCAGTGGTTTTTATAGTTGCATCCCGCTTGCAAAATTCTACCATTTTATGTAGTTTCCAAAAGCGTCATTTCATTGTAATTATCATTAATGTTGAAACATAACCTCGGGATACTTAGTCATGTGCATGCTGAATGCATCTAGTGTAGACATAAAGAATGATTGTTATTAACCGTTTCTGACGTCTGATTATTATTATTATTATTAAGTTTCTACACTTTGTATTCTTTTATATTTTTTCTAAGGTGTTTTTATTCAGGAACTGTGAGGCGATTTCTTGAGAAGCAGAAAGACAATATAACAGCTGTCGTCTTTTGCACTACCAGCACTATTGATACTGAGATATATAAAAGGTAATTTGTTTTTCAGTTATTGACATATGCAGTGCTTTATATAAAATAAACTTGTCAAAAGTATATTTGTTTTCTTTTTTTTTCTTTTCAAGTTTGGACTTTCTGTTACTTTTTACTGTTACCTTTCATATAATGTCCATGTAGGTTGCTTCCACTCTACTTTCCCCGGGATAAACAAGAGGAGTTGATGGCTTTGGCAAAGCTTCCTGCAGATGTTGGGGATGAAAATGGTGAGACTGTCATAGATGCGCGCAAAATCAGAATAAAACCTTTGCCTAAAAAAGTTGTTTCAAAACCTGCTAAAGCTCCAGTTGATCTTCCTGTTAGCGATGTCGGTTCACTTCGCAGGTTAGTAAATTTTAATTTAGTGCAGGATACTTGAATATACATTACCATTCTAAGCACAGATTAATAGTTGATCTCACTGAATCTGATAAAACAATCTATACTGAGGCCCTATAGTAGTCCATATCGTCTATAAATTCACTTTAGTTTGTCTATCTATTAATATACTAGTTATCTAGGATTCACTATTAGAAATGATGGGATACTACCATTATGATATTACTTGCCATTTGGAATGTGGGATGTATTATTTTCTCTCTTCAAATGGTAATCGACGAATGAAACTAGCATTTTAATTGTTGTTGTTGGAGATCTCACAGTAGGTGCAAACATCACCTTATAAGTCGGTTTTATAAGGTTGAGTTAGACTTAAAGTCCACTTTTTGATATGATATCAAAGTTATTTAGAGCTTTCTCTAACGAGTTTTTGTTGGGCTTATCGGGCCATTATCAGACCACCCATTATATATAGTCATACGCACGAGTTGGTAGCCTCAATGTAAAAGGAGTGTGTTGGAGATTCCACAATAGATGCAAACCTCACCTTATAAGCCGATTTTATAAGGTTGAGTTAGGCTTAAAGTCCACTTCTTGATAGTTGTCATCCAGTCATTCTATCGATTGTCAACTTGTCAGATTTGTTCTTAATGATGTATCATCTCTAATGGTAATAAGTTGGAATTGTTGAAATTACGTGGTCTTTGGTATTGTGGGACAAGGAAAAGATACTTTGTACCATATTTGTTGCGTAATTAGGAGATAATTATTCCATAATTAGTACAAATTTTGTTTTCTATTTATTAGGATAGATTTAGTATCTTTTGGTGATTTTATTTTATTTGTATAACTTTAATTACCTATTATTTCTTTCCTTAATTAGATTGTAAACCGTCTATAAATTTAGACTGTAATCACATTTGTAAATACATTCAGAAATATATTCAATTTTCTTCTTTCAACTTAGTATGAGAGCTCTTGATCTGGGAGACTGTGCTTATGCAATTATTTTTTTTCTAGGCATTCATTGCTACAACTGATTTTTTTTTCATTTTCTTTTTTCCATTGACCACCACCTTGCACCGTTGACCATCATTGCCACTGTTGACCACCGACCACTACCGTTGACTTCCGGGAACCGCTGTTGACCACCGTCGACCGCCAAAAACCGCCGTTGAATTTTTTTTTCGGTGAAATTGTTTTTTGTGAACAGGGCCAAATTTTGCCCATCTGCAAAAGCTCAGTTGGTTTTGATCTCTCATGGACTCCCTTAGTAAGACATCTAGCTATTGTTCCTTAACTATGAGTGATAAGAGTTCTAGTTTCTTATCTTTTAATATTTCCAGTATTGAAAATATCTAGATTATTGACATTGGTGTTAGTGATCATATGACACCTCATTCCTCTTATTTTCATCCTACATTGCTTTATCTAGTAACCAACATATTACTGTAGCTAATGGTTCCAATACCCCCATTACTGGTTGTGGTAACATCCACCTTCAACCTTCCTTTCCTTTAAAAAATGTGCTTCATGTTCCCAAACTATCTAATAACCTCTTGTCTATTCAAAAGGTTACCCAAGATTTAAATTGTGTAGTGGTATTTTTTCATTCTCATTGTGTTTTTAGGATCTTGCTACGGGGAAGACTATTGAAATTGCTAAAGAGCAGGGTGAGTTATATTACTTACAGCAAGAAGAAAATAAAAAGTGTGTTAAACTACAGGCACACACTTCTATCATTCTATTCCCATTTTGACTAGTCTTCATAATTGTCTTTGGTTGTCTTGCTTTTGTCGATGTTCATAGTCTTTATCGGGGTAGGTTAGATCCTCGCACCATCAAATGTGCCTTCATCGATTATGCCCCCAACAAAAAGAGGTACAAATGTTATCACCCTCAAATTCGTAAAGTCTATGTTTCCAAGGATGTCACCTTCCATGAAATAGTCTTTTTTTCCTAGTTTTCAGCTTGAGGGGGAGAGTATCCAAAAAGATGAGGTTGTTGGGTTGCCACCTTTTCCTTTTGTTGCATGATTTCATTCTTAGGGAGGATGACAAAGACCCTACACCAACATCATTACCAAAGAAGAATAATGAGGACAAATATTTTGGGAAACAATATCAGCGAAGGCAACAAGAACCCATCCCAGTTGAACTACAACTTCAATTGTCCGAACTAGAGGTAAGAACTCATACTCGTGAGACTCTTGAGGACATCACAAATACTGCTTTTGAGCCTAACCTAAATGATTTATCCATTGCCTTGAGAAAAGAAAAAAGATCTTGTGCCAAATATCCTATATCCCAATTTGTGTCTACAGAAAAAAATTTCTATGCAGCACCAGAGTTTTGTTTTAGCTATTGAGTCTATCAGAATCCCTAAATCAGTACAAAAAGCCTTAAAAGATGAGAACTGGATTCGAGCCATGAATGAAGAAATGGATGCATTAGAGAGAAATGAGACTTGGGAGATTGTAGAGAGACCAAAGGATAAAAAGGCAGTGGGTTGTAGTGGATATACACAGTTAAGTATTAGTTTGATGGCACACTGGATCTAAGGCAAAGTTTGTTGCAAAAGGGTACACCTAAACCTATGGGATCGATTATGAGGAAACTTTTGCTCTAGTGGAAAAAATGAATACAATCAGGATTATTCTCTCTTTGGCAGCACACTTTAGTTGGGAGATGCATCAATTTGATGTTAAAAATGCCTTCTTGCATGGAAGCTTGGAGGAAGAAATATACATGGAGATTCCACCTAGTTATGGTGTCACTAATGAAGGGAATAAGGTGTGCAGACTTAAGAAGGTCCTGTATGGTCTTTAAACAATCACATCGTACATGGTCTCGAAGGTTTACTCAAACTATGGTATCTTTAGGATATCGACAAAGCCAAGGTGACCATACTCTATTTATAAAGCATTCTCAGGATGGTAAACTCACTCTACTTTTGGTCTATGTAGATGATATGATTATTGCAGGTGATGATGAGATTGAAAAACAAACTTTGAGAGAGACTAACTACTCAATTTGAAATGAAGGATCTTGAGAAGCTGAAGTATTTCCTTGGGATACATAGGGCATTTTTATTTCTCAAAGAAAATACACCTTTGATCTCCTCAAAGAGACTGATAAGTTGGGGTGTAAGACCACTGGAGTGCCAATAGAGCAAAATCATAGGATTGAGAATGATGAGGAAAGTCCAAAGGTGGAGAAGACAATATCAAAGACTTGTGGGAAAACTTATCTATCTATCACACACTAGGCTAGACATAGCCTATGCAGTTAGTGTGGTTAGCCAATTCATGCATGATCCAAAAGAAAGACACTGCATGCAGTAAATAGAATTATTCAGTACTTAAAAGCTTCTCTATGGAAAGGATTACTATTCAAAAAAGGGGAAAACTTATCCATGAAAGTATATACTGATGCTGACTATGCATGATTAATTGTTGATAGGAGATCCACCACAGGTTATTGCATGTTCTTTGGTGGAAATTTGGTGACATGGAGGAGCAAGAAACAAAATGTAGTTGTAAGATCAAGTGCAGTGGCATAATTTAGGACCATGACTCAAGGGGTTTGTGAACTATTATGGATGAAGATCATACTCGATGACTTCAAAATTAAATATGAAGCTCCTATGGGTTTGACGTGTGATAATAAGTCCGCCATCAGTATTGCACACAATCCAGTTCAACATAATCGAACAAAGCATGTAGAGATAGACTGACGTTTCATTAAGGAGAAGTTGTATAATGGTCTTATAGTCACCGAGTACATTCCTTCAAAACTCCAATTGGCAAGTATGTTCACTAAGGGACTTCTCATAAAACATTTTAAAAATCTTACTTGCAAGCTGGGAATGATACATATACATTCAGCAGCCTCAAGGGGAGTGTTGCATAATTACGAGATAATTATTCCATAATTAGTGCAGATTCTGTTTTCTATTTATTAGGATAGATTTAGTATCTTTTGGTGATTTGATTTGATTTCTATAGTTTTAATTACCTATTATTTCTTGCTTTAATTACCTATTATTTATGCTTTAATTGCCTATTATTTATTTCCTTAATTAGATTGTAAATAGTCTATAAATTTATATTGTAATCACATTTGAAAATATATTCAATTTTCTTCTTTCAACTATATTCTATAATGTATTTAAATGTATTACATCGTGTTCATATTTTGTGAAACCTAAAGCACTAACACATGTTCATTATCCTAACTAAAAGAGAAAACAAATGAGATAACAAAATATGGAAACCAATGGATATGATAAGATTTTTTCATATGTTTTGACAAATATTTTTGTTTGTTAGATGTCAAGTAGGTAGGGGGACTAAAGTGGAGTATATAAATGTCAGGGACTAAAGTGAAAAATGCTAAATGTTAAGAACTATATTAAAAATGAAAGATGAAAAAGCAGATGCCAGACTAAAATATGGTTTTGGTCAATAATCTAAATTTTCTGTTGCAATTTTGCGATGCTACTGTGCTTCATCTTGCAACAGACACAACAAACAATTTCTTACTTCTTTAAATGCCCCTTATCAGCAGAACTAAATGTATGTTGGAAATGAAAAACATGGTCAAAATTTACTTTTCCATTTCCTCAAATATTTTTGGCGTGCAAATCAAACAAGCTCTTAAACATCACTGTTCTTGTGGCTTTATGTTTGTTTTCCACAGTATTAATTGCCATAAGCTGTATTTTATTGGATCTTTTTCATTATATTCGTCTAAATAGGTGTCATCCATTTTTATAACTTGTATAATTCTCCTTATTAATTTGGCGTTTACAGGACTTCATCTTATTTAGATACATTTCTGGATCCTGCCTTCATGTCTTTGATTAAGGACCCTGATGAAAGACGTCTGGAGCAGTGGGAAAAAACTGTTCAAGCACAAAGAGGCTGGAATTTCGCTAACTTGCTTGGATTTGGTGAAATAGGTGGAGCTCCGTTGTCTGCTGCCGAAGAATATTCTCTGCACTCTAGATATCTTTCAAAAGCAAAATCCTTAAATTTGTCTGAAATTGCAGAGATGAAAATTGTGTAAGTATCTATCTATTTCATTGTTTGTGTTATGCATACTCTTAGTTCCTAAAATCTCAAGGATTTTTATATATTTCATTGTTTTGATTTATAGAATTGAAGGAAAATATGTGGCTAACGAGTCTGCACATGTGCATACATGGTCTGTCAACTCTTAAAACATACAAGCTTACGTGCTTACATTCCCCCAACCTGTTTAACTCGCAAGAAAACTTGGTGTTGAGTAAGCTTGAGGTAGACTCCTTGAGCAAAATTGGTAGACTTGGCCCAACTCGTGAATTCATGAATGAGTGGGCGAGTTTCATTGAGTGAATTTTTTTGTCCACAACTGCACTTTGTAGGGGCATTTTGAGTCCTTTTCTTCAAAGCAAGGAGTGAGGGCTTCTCTTCTATTCTCGCAACCAAACTTGTTGTATAGTCTCCCAATGTTTATCCTTTCTCGAATATTCTCCACAGCGATTTTCCTCTTTGTGACTGTGATAGTGATCAGGTTCTTCACAACTTTGTTCAGCAACACCCATCGAAAGCAGCGAAATAACAAAAATCAGTGACAGCCATCCTCCTTCCTAGTTCAATCCAAGTTCAAGTCTCTAAAGCTTTCTTTTTTTTTTGGTCAATTCTGAATTTTTCATTTAGCGAATTATTTACTCTGCAACCTGACTTCTAGACTCATTTTTATAGTGATACACTGATATCTAAAACATTTTTACATATATTAGTGATATACTTATATTTTTTTAATTTTATATATTATATTTTGTAATTTTAATTTTATATATTTATGCATGATTTGAGTATAATTTCATTTTATCTTACTGTAATATACTACAAAACTATGGTATTTTATTATGGTAGTTTGTTATTGTATTTGTAGTGTTATTTTTTTATAGTATATATTATTTATAATTTATTGAATATTTTTAAAATATTAAATAAACTCTTACCAGTTTACACTTTGAGTTTGAGTCTAGCTTACATGGTCTCCATGAGCTTACGTCTTTTTAGTTTGACAACCTTGTGTATGTATTTGTATGAATAATATTATTAATCATAAGAGGAATCAGTTAGTAGTTAGTTACTGTTGAGAATAAAATTAGCTTATAGGAATGAATATCTCATTTAGGGGAACAAAATGTCCTCTAGCCATGTGTAATTAATGCACTAAGCCTATATAATCATGCATCTGTGTGCATTTAAGCACACGGTTTAATGCTCAATGTGCCTCTATTTTCTCTCTTGTATCAGTTACAATAGGTTAGTACTTAACTATTTGTTAGTTATATTGGTGATTAGTTAAGATAGTTTGATAATAGCTAGTTGCCTATAAATAAGAAGAGTTGTTGAGGGGGAGCCAATTTTTTTTTGGGGGGTGGAGGGGGGGGGGGGGGGGGGTGAGCAGACCTTCTTAGTCAACTTTATGCAACTCTTTAGCCATTTTATTATTATTTACTGGTTGCTTACAATTGCTTGATTACTGGGAAATGAGAGCTCTGTTCTTGGAGTTGTGGGTAGTGAAGATAGGAGGATTCACGACAAGAAGGAAGAAACACATTGTTGAAGAAATGACGAAAGAGATTGTGAATTTTAGGTGAGAACTCCATGAAGAGCATTAAGGAATCTCAATCTTTCAAAGAAGTGATGTGAATGGATGATTCATTCACTTTGAGCAGCACTTCACCACTAAAGGAATAAACGAAGAGAGGTTGCAGAAGCACTAGAAGGACATGCTTACTGTTGACAACAGTGGAATGTTAGCAATCCTAAGCTCTCATGGGAATGTTTCTGGAGGGCTTTTGATGGCAAATTTCATGGAGCTCTTCTCGGAATCATGATCAAGGGTGCGGAAGCTATGGATTGAAATGTGCAAGATCCTCCTAGGAGCTATGGTGATCTTAAAGGTGCATGATGTGTATCGAAAGAGGGAGGTTCGGCCAGCCCTATGGTAGGTGATGAAGATGAAGATTAGATCCTAGAAACTAGGGAAAAGCAAAGTATGGCACAATGTTGGCAGCATAACATTACTCTCATTAATCTTGAAAATACAAGAGCTAGGCATCTCCTTTTATAGGCTAAGGAGGCCGTAAATCCTAAGCTAATTACACATGAAATGTGAGCAAAATGAAATGGAAATGAGAAGGCACATGGCACATGGACCACATGGTCGGTCATGTGTGCTAAAGTTCTAGAATGTGCACAAAATCTAGGGTAAATCACATATAAGACAAGTTTGTGCTTTCTAACACTACACTAATTACTAAGCCACCCCTAATGGGCCTCTATGTAACATATACAAGGTCTTCTCTCTTCCATCCGTGGCTAGATCCATTTGGGTGTGAATGTGCTTAGCCATTGACCTTGTAATAGGTCCTAGACGGTCTAGGCCTCCTCCTAGACGCTCCATGTGTAGCCTCCCTTCATCATGTCCTAGACGCTCCATTCTTGAGTCTAGACGCTCATCACGGTCTAGTCTTGGGTCTTGGCTTCCATGGTGAGGTGTGCTTGGCCCTCCTCCATCAGCTTTACTCAAGCATTTTGTCAGGTTAAACATAGAGGAGTTAGTTAGAATTAGAATAGTCATGAGTTAGTTATTTGATTTGCTAGTTAGATATAAATAAGAAAGGAGAGGGGGAGCATACCTTCTTAGTTCTGCAAGTTTAGACAGTTTTCTTTATGCAACTTTTTAGCCATTTTATTATTATTTACTGGTTGCTTACAACTGCTTGATTACTAGGAAATGAGAGCTCTGATCTTGGAGTTGTGGGTAGTGAAGATGGGAGGATTCACGAGAAGAAGGAAAAAACACATTGTTGAAGAAATGACGAAAGAGATTGTGAATTTTAGGTGAGAACTCCATGAAGAGCATAAAGGAATCTCAATCTTTCAAAGAAGTGATGTGAATGGATGATTCATTCACTTTGAGCAGCACTTCACCACTAAAGGAATAAAGGAAGAGAGGTTGCAAAAGCACTAGAAGGACATGCTTACTGTTGACAACAGTGGAATGTTAGCAATCCTAAGCTCTCATGGGAATGTTTTCGGAGGGTTTTACTCAAGCATTTTGTTAGGTTACACATAGAGGAGGAGTTAGTTAGAATTAGAATAGTCATGAGTTAGTTATTTGATTTGCTAGTTAGATATAAATAAGAAAGGAGAGGGGGAGGGGTAGTGTGTAATATTTTTGTAGATTGAGCTTTAGCTCTTTATGAAGGGGAAGCCCTTGAAGGAGAGAGTGCTCTCCTATTTCTTGTTCTTTCATTTCTATTCAATAAAAACCTTTCTTTTCTTCTCTTTATAATTCTTGGTTCCTAACAAATTGGTTCGATCTGCCAGATTTGAACCAACGACCTAAGGATTGTTAGGTTACACATTGAGCAGGAGTTAGTTAGAATTAGAATAGTCATGAGTTAGTTATTTGATTTGATAGTTAGATATAAATAAGAAAGGAGAGGGGGAGGCGCAGTGTGTAATATATTTGTAGATTGAGCTTTAGCTCTTTGTGAAGGGAAGCCCTTGAAGTAGAGAGTGCTCCTATTTCTTGTTCTTTTCTTTTTATTCAATAAAAACCTTTCTTTTCTTCTCTTTATAATTCTTGGTTCCTACAAATTAGTCCGACCTGCCGGATACAAAAAAACAGAGAGGGAGGAAGAAAAGATGGAACAGAGAATGGCGGCAATAGAGAAGTTTATCAGCGAATAGGGTAGATGGAATTCGGAAATAAGAGCGGAAATTATGGGGTTGAAGGAAAGCATGCTGGACCTGAAAGAAATAAAGGAAATGCTGCGGGACATCAAGAAAGGAGACAATATGTACGAGGGAGGAGAGGAATCTGTTAGAACGGACACCAAGTTCTTGAAGGAAAGCTTTATGGACTTGAAAGAAATTAAAGAATTGTTGCGGGACATCAAGAAAAGGGACAAAATGTTGGAGGGAGGAGAGAAATTTGTTAATGATGAAGAGAAGAAGACCCAAGATGTGGGAGAAGGTTCAGATAGGAAGAATCACACTCTGCAGCAAAGAAAAAACCAACAATGAAGTGAGATTTGCAAGAGAAACTGAAATGATAAGGGCAGAAGGGGATGCATCAATAAAGAAATTGAAGACTATGTGTTGTAATGATCTTTTTCTTGATAGGCCAATTATAGAGCTAACTAGTAAGAAAGTTGAAGGTGGAGATGCAACCAAGCATCATTTTTTCCCAAATTCAGATTTACTTCATATGATAGCCAATGGGTTCCCTCCCTATGATAGACAATATCACAATACTTTCAGGAAGCGTAGATAAAGATCATGGTGTTGAAGATGAGCCACAGAGACAAGGTTCACTGTTCCAACCTTGAGGACAAGGTTGTTTTTTTGGAAGAGTGTATTGTTAGGTTACACATAGAGGAGGAGTTAGTTAGAATCAGAATAGTCATGAGTTAGTTATTTGATTTGCTAGTTAGATATAAATAAGAAAGAAGGGGAGGGGGAGGGGTAGTGTGTAATATTTTTGTAGATTGAGCTTTAGCTCTTTGTGAAGGGGAAACCCTTGAAGGAGAGAGTGCTCTCCTATTTCTTGTTCTTTTCTTTCTATTCAATAAAAACCTTTCTTTTCTTCTCTTTATAATTCTTGGTTCCTAACACATTTTCAGCCTACATATGACCAAGATCTGCTAGTTTGGGTCCAAGAAAAGGAAGTGGAATCAGGGGCATGCAAGATAACAGGAAATGGAGGTACTTGGATTAGAGAAAACGTAGAAAATGAAGGTTCGAGGGTGGAAGAAGACCAAAGAGAAGGTGAAATCTGGAAGGATGGGATATTAACTAATCTGAAGAAACAAAGGAAAGTGGCTAATAGGCCAATAGTGGAGATATGATTGGAAGTGAAAACAATTTTGGGGAATGGCTGAACAAAGAAACAGACATGGAAAGAACAACTAACAGCAGCAGAGGTTGGGGGTATAATGGGTAATCCATCATCACTGTTAGAGCCACAACATGCAAGTTCTTCCGTAGGAAAAGATAGGTTCCGAGGGCTGAGTTCTGGAACTCTAATATCTTTTATGCTTCCTATCATAGCATCAATTGATAACCACTCAAGCACTTGGAGAATCAACCCTTATTATGTTTTAAGGGAAAAGAATCAAACACTTCAAATACTCCATCGAGGACCCCATATTACTCGATGTGGGTTTTGGGCACTTCGTAACACCCAAGTCCCTATTAGAATCATCTCCTAAATTAGAGCTAATCAACATGAATTATAAATGAGGAACTTGTTGGAGATATCACATCAACTAGAAATTTGACCAAATTGTAGTATAAAAGTGAATCCAAACTTATACAAGCCAATTTTCTCTGATAGTTAGGCCTAAATTCACTTCCTAAAAGAACTAATAGCTAATTCCTAGTACTATTCAATTTACACATGGTTAACTCTAGCAAGATTAATGAAATTCAATTGATAATGTTAGTAAAAATTTTAGGTTGAGAAATTTCTGTCATTGAACAAGTGATAAGTGAACAAGTGGTAAGGAACTTTGGCTTTTTCAAAAACTATAATTTCTAGTGACACAAGACACTTCTACAATATTTATGATACACATTTTATTTTTCATAAAAGAAAAAAAAATGTTTTTGGATTATATCGGTTGGAAATCCCAAGTCGACTAATGATATGACCAAATTATAGTATATAAGAGGGTGTAATCCCCACCTTACAAGCCGATTTTGTAAGGTTAAATTAGACTTTAATTTTACTTTCTGAAGAATATATAATTCTTGTAAGATTTCAACCATAAATAAATAAATAACAGCTATATGCTCTTTAAAGTTTTCTGGTATTCTTTCATCTCTTGATCATTCAAAAAGAAGATTTCATGCATGTGTTCGGATTGATAATTACTTTTAATTTCAGAGATACTTATGTTTTTCAGCTATCGTGGAGGGGTAGACAGTGAGGGTAGGCCCGTCATGGTTGTTGTGGGGGCTCACTTTTTGCTTAGATGTCTTGATCTGGAGCGATTTGTTCTTTACGTAGTGAAGGTGATTCAGTTATATCCTTCAGCTTGACATATTTTACTGCTGACGAGCATAAGTTCGACTATTATAAATTTATCTTCAATGTTTGGAATGCGTAATTTTCTTAATTTGTCTTCATTTATGACTAATTTTTAATCTTTATCCTTTTGGTTTATGCTGTTTACTTTTTTAATATACTAAAAGTTGTGTTAAATTTCAGGAGTTTGAGCCTATAATGCAGAAACCTTATACTATTGTATACTTTCACTCTGCTGCATCTCTGCAAGTGTAAGTGTTAAAGGATGGAATTCTGGGATTTCCGTATTGGTCTATTTCTTTTATGTGTGTTATAGATATCAAATATGTCAGGGTTGTATTTCAAAAGTATTTGGATGAGCTAACTGTCTGTACCTTACTTGTTGAGCTAGTTGTTATAATATGTGAATTAGTTGATTACACAAACAAAAAATTCTTTCATTTCTAAAACTCTTTAAATTCACTTTCTTTTAGAAAAAGGGAACTGTAAATTCAACTGTCAATGTCATAAAATATGACTGAACATTTTTGTTTGAGCTAGTTATGGTATTTGTCAAAATCGTGATTGTTCTTGATGCATTTTAGGAAGTTTTATACTACCCTGGCTGTATTTTTTATTTTATATCATTACAATATATCTTGCTATTAATACTAGGGTTATATATGTACAATCAATCCCATAATGACAGGGATTTGTCCACTAGAATAAGTTTTCCCTTTTTCCTAAAATTGGCCACAGGTTCTTGTATATAAACATGATGTATCTCATAAAATAACATATCACAGATTATTCCTAAACTTGAGAGTATTTAATGGCAAACATCTCACATTGTATCAGTAGTAGTTTTTATTGATGCTGGAAACATTAGGTTGACCATTTTTTATGTGTGCAATGGTTTCTTGATGTTACATTACTATATGTCGTCATGTACCTTTGTTGTGGTTGGTTCTGCATTATTTTTCTGCCTGTTTAACATTGCTAAATAAGGGTACGTACTTCATTTAAATGTATTGATTTGATGTATTGTGGCTTAATCTATGCTCTTTTATCAAGGGTTGATTTTTTTTGATAAATTTGAATTCATTATTATTCTCAAATTTAGAAAGAATATTTCTTTTGTATTTCAATAATGAAGCCATTGGACCTATAAATACACGAGTTTGTTGGTTATTTTAGGAAATATAGAGAGATAATTCTAAGGAAACAAATCCCTCTAATTATGAGATTGTTTTTAAATACATAATCCTAGTATTAATAGCAAGATACATTTGTAATAAAGAATAAAATTATAGCAAGGATAAAATAAAAAAACTTCCTAAAATAGATAATGAGTAGTCTGGTTTTTACACTCCCTCTCAAGCTGGTGAGTAAGTGTTTTCCATTCCTAGCTTGGATATAATTCTTTCAAAGTTAATGCACTTCAACCTTTTGGTGAGTATGTCTACAAGTTGATTTTGAGTGGACAAATGCGGTGCAAATCAAGCCACTGTTTACCTTCTCCTTAATAAAATGTCTCTCCACCTCAATATGTTTAGTTCTATCATGATGCACCGGGTTGTGGGCTATACTAATATGATAGGTTCCTAAAATAAAAACAATGACTCCCTCAAAGAACACAGCTAAGAGAAAGAAAAATCTGTTTTATTCCAGCACGGTTCAGAACTCACAAAAGAATTACAAAGGAATATAGCTCCTTTCACACAGGTTTGACAACAACTCAGCTAACCCTCACCCTCACCCACACCAGGTTGGTCTTTATTTAAAGACCCCCCGTAACTACTTACTAACCCCCTTATCCCTTATTTTTAAATTTCCTTCTATGATACACCCTCCATTTATTGTCCTTATTTTCCTGTCTAACATTACTACCTTCAAACAACCTTGTCCTCAACGTTGAAATCTGGAAATTGCTCCTTGATGGTTGCCATGTCTTCCCAGGTAGTCGTCCATACACAACTTCAAAAGGTGTACACCATGTTGCCCCATGAAAACTTGTGTTATACCAATATTCTGTCCAAGGAAGGAATACTGCCCACATTTTGGGTTGCTCCGAGCTAAAGCAAGAAGGTACATTTTCAGCGTTCTATTCAACACCTCCATTTGACCATCCGTTTCTGGATGATACACCGTGCTCATCCTCAGCGTCGTCCCCTGCAATTTGAATAATTCCTTCCAAAACAGACTTAGAAACATTGAGTCTCTATCACTGATGTTAGATATTATTATATATTATTAGATATAATTAGATATTATAGATATTGTTAGATATTTCATATTTATGTAATGGGCTTAGTCCATATGTTTCTTTTCCTATATAAACATAACCCTATGTGTTCAATATACACAAGGGATTTACCCTATTCTTTCTTTTCCTTTAATATAGTATCTAGAGCATAGGGTTAGAGTTCAATTTTTATTGGTGAACCCACCTCCTTGTCGGAGCCGTCGTCGAACCCTCGCCGGAGCCACGGTAAGTGACAGTCAGGACGGCTTCTCCCAGTAAGATCTAGGAACAGTCGTCTAGAAGAGTAAAACTCTAGTAACCTCAAAGAGATGAGGATTTTTCCTTTCAGCAATCCCATTTTGTTGAAGAGTATCTACACAAGTTAATTCATGAACAAATTCATTTTCCTTAAAGAACTTGGAAATGTTTTGGTTCACATATTCTCTTCCATTATCAGAATGCAATCTCTTAATTGGATTTTCAAATTGTGTTCGAACCATTCGGTAAAAAATTACATACAAGTGAAAAACTTCGGACTTATCTTTCATGAGGAATATCTAGGTCATCCGAATACAATCATCAATAAATTAAACAAACCATTTGGCACATGAGATATTATGAATAGGTGAAGGTCCCCATACATCTGAATAAATAAGATAAAAAAGTTTAGAACTTTTATTATTATTCGGAAGAAAAGTTGTTTTATGGTGTTTAGCAAACTGACAAACATCACAATGAAAAGACTCAACCGATAATTTTGTAAATAAAACAAGAAATAAAGACTTTAGGGTATTAAAAGGAGGATGACCAAAACGTTTATGTTGAAGCCATATCTAAAAGGCTGACCAAGATTCGGAGCCTTGCTGAAGATTAGAAGTGTGTGCCTGCAGTCTAGCACACTTTTTATTTTCTTCCTATTGTAAGTAATATAACCTGCCTTGCTCTTTAGCAATTCCAATCGTCCTCCTTGTGGCAAGATCGTTGAAAACACAATGTGAATG
The DNA here is from genome assembly GCF_051622355.1 of Phaseolus vulgaris. Taxonomy (NCBI): domain Eukaryota; kingdom Viridiplantae; phylum Streptophyta; class Magnoliopsida; order Fabales; family Fabaceae; genus Phaseolus; species Phaseolus vulgaris. The sequence goes on from NC_143499.1 coordinate 10,456,582, forward strand.
AAAAATATATATCACTACACAATCTAAATCTTGGGTAATCTTATGAATAGACAAAAGGTTATAAGATAATTTGGGAACGTGAAACACATTTTTTAAAGGAAAGGAAGGTTGAAGATGGATGTTATCACAACTAGTAATGGAGGTATTGGAACCATTAACAACGGTAATATGTTGGTTACTAGATAAAACATTGTAGGATGAAAAATAAGAAGAATGAGGTGTCATGATCAATAGCACCAACATCTATAATCTAGATATTTTCAGTACTAGAAGCATTAAAGGATAAGAAGCTAGAACTCTTACTACTCATGGTTAAAGAACAAAAGCTAGAAGTCTTGCTAAGAGAGTTCATGAGAGCTCGTAAACATTCCAACTCTTCTTTGCTGAGAGTTGGGACCTCCTCTGCTACTTGAGGGAAAGGTAAGGCTGCCGCACTTTCAGAGTCAGACGATGCTTGATTAGCATGGCTTTTTATGGTACCTTTGAATCCTCCGATACGATCCAAGATCTTCTCCTTTCTATGAAGTTTGAAGCACCTTTCCTTAGTATGACCTATCTTACAATAGTTGCACCAGCGATCATCATGATTAGCCTTTGTGGGAGGATTTCCAAATGAAGGGAATGGACCTCTTATAGGGGGGCCTTGTCAGTAGCCAGAGCTAAACTATCAACAAAGTTGCCGCATACTGATCTCCGAGTTTCTTCCCCTCGTACAATGTGAAAAACTTATGAGAGAGAAGAGAGTTTTTCCTTACCCAAAATCTGAATCTGAATTGGATCAAATCCAGAGATCATTCCATAAATAAATTTAAATATTCGTACCTTTTCAAGGAGATGTGCTAGTGTGATAGAGTCATTTGTGCACTTCATTTTCAAATTCTGATACTGATCTAATTCGATCCATAAACCATTCAACATACCATTGTAGTTTGTTACTGAAAGGCTCCCTTGGTTGGTATTGAAGATCTTGTTTTCTATCTCGTAACATGTTACAATATCCTTTTTCATGGAGTACGTCTGACAAAGGTTTTCCTAAATCTCCTTAGCAGTGGAGAAGAACATACAATTTCGGCTGATCTATGGTGTCATAGAATGCTATAACCAGGTCATGATAAGAGAGTCTTCATCGTCCCAATCTTCATATTTAGGATCGGTATTGGCTAGAGGGTTCCCTTCTAGGTGATTCAATTTCTTCCTTCCCTTGACGGTAGCACGAACCAACTGGGCCCATTGTACGTAATTGCGTCCATCAAGACGATAGTTGTTTTGCAACACCTACAGCTAAGAGGGGTTATCTTTTCATCCGACATCGATAAAAGTTGGCAGCAGTGAGACAAAACCAATTGAACTTTACAGATCGCAAAAATTATGATGGTCCGATTCGGAAAAAAAATTCTAGTGGCGGCAGTCGGCAATCAATGAAGGTGGTCAATGGAGCAAAGACGTGGTCAACAAAGAAAAAAAAAACAGTTGCAACAATGAAGGCTGTTTAGAAAAAAATAATTGTAGCAATGAGCTGCCCAAAAAAAAATTTACAGAAGTAGAGTCTCCCTAATTGGGAGCTCTGATACCATATTAAGACGTGGTTTTTAAGCCTAATTCAACATCATAAAATCAGATAATGTGGGATTTGCATCACTTATATACTATGAAATGTCATAATTTCTAGTCGATATGAGATTTCCAACACGCCTCTCACGCTGAGTGTGACAGTTCATGCATGAAACTATATATTTATGGATGGTCCAATAGCGGGTGGTCTGATAAGCCTAACAATCTTTCACTAGGATATATTTAAAATTACTCTAATACCAATTTAAAAGAAATAGAGGAAATGTATTTCTTATATATGTTTACAAATGTGATTATAGTCTAAATTTATAGGCTATTTACAACCTAATTAAAGAAAGAAATAATAGGTAATTAAAGCTATACAAATCAAATCACTAAAAGATATCAAATATGTCCTAATAAATAGAGAATGGAATCTGCACTTAGTTATGGAATAATTATATCCTAATTATGCAACATAAACATATCAGAATATATTAGAGAGCACATACCTGTGGGCTGAATATTATTCAATTCTCTAGTACTTTGGGATTTGTCCCCAGTTTTCATTCTAGAATTCGTGATCTAAACCATATAGGCGGATTATACAGCAATAAAGGTTACAATATTGATTAAAATGGCGTAGCAATGAGGCCGCATTTGAGGGTGGATAGACATGGTCAGAGACTCCTAAAGATTTGGAGTTCTGATACTATCTCAAATTTAGAAAGAATAATATATTTCTTTTGTATCTCAATAATGGAGCCATTGGACCTATAAATACATGAGTGTTATTTTAGGAAATATAAAGAGCTAATTCGAAGGAAAAAATCTCTGTAATTATGGGATTGTTTTAAGTACATAATCCAAGTCTTTAAAATAGGATACACGTGTAATAAAAAAATAAAATTATAGCAAGGATAAAATAAAATAAAAACTTCCTAAAATACATTAAATGCAACATGATTTTGACAATTATTATGGTAGCTTATTTGCATTTATGAGTGGTAGATTTTTGTGAATAAAAACTGTTGGAAAAATCAAAATTAATTCTCCTACCTTTATGTATATACAAAATAGGCACTTGCAGAAGCAATAAGCAGACAAGAGAAAATAGAACAAAATAGAATAATGATACTGGGAATTTTTTTAACGTTCGTCAACTTGAGAAGTAAAAACCACGGGACATAGTCCAAAAAAAAGTCTTTACTATGAAAGTAAGATTACAATATTTGTTTCTCTCACTCTATGAGGGTAACACTTAATGTCACCCAAGTCTGATGGAATACAACAATGTCTCTCTAGTCTCTCACTAGGATTACTAGTCTCACACTATGGTGGATTTCAATTCTTTCATTTACTCTCTATGTTACACTTCTTACTTGCTTGTTTTTCTCTTCCTCACAAGTTAGAGAAGAAGAGAAAGACTTCTTCATAAAGAAATAATGGATAGTTAATATTTTTCACATTTTCAAGATACCTTAAAAAGACTATCTTGAACTTTCTAGATTGAACTTCATAGTCTTCAAGAGAGGTATAATTCCAAGACTTTGGAATGTCCATCATTAAATATATTCAATGGACCAATTACAAATTCATTAGTCATGGTCTCCCATTAATTAAGGAGAGATTCCCAACAAAAACTTAGGAGGGGCAAGGTGAAAGTAATTGGGAGAAGTTGTTTTATAGCCAATATAACATGCCACTGAAGTGAACCATACTTGAATATAGAATACATAGGAAGACAATACTTTGATGGTAGGTTAAGAATATTTTAGATGAGCAGGTTGGTTTGTGAAACTGTGTTTATTAATAGAGCTTATCATTGGTTTCTTAAGATTTGTATGCAATTCTCAGTGATGTGGTTTCTTGATGATTGCCTTTCACCTTTGTCCACCTTTTTTCTTATAAATAGGCAACCGGACCTAGGTTGGATGAGAAGATTACAACAAATACTTGGGCGCAAGCACCAGCACAACCTGCATGTATGCATGCAACACTTCTGTTTCCTTAAATGTCTTTCTGTATGCCTTTATAATCTTTGTTCTGATCTCTCAATCTGATACGTACAGGCAATATATGTCCTTCACCCAACTCTTGGACTAAAATTGACGGTTTTCGCGCTTCAGTTGCTTGTCGATAGTGTGGTGCGTTATGAATCAGATTTATTAACAGACATAAACTTATTTTAGAACATCATTTATATGTTATTAACATTGATGATTAACTCTTAGGTATGGAAGAAAGTGGTGTATGTTGATAGATTACTACAGCTCTTCAGATACGTACCCCGAGAACAGTTGACCATCCCAGATTTCGTCTTTCAGTTGAGTCTTTATGTTTTCCTGGGTGCATCATTTGTTCCTTTTCAAAATGCTATTCCATGAACGACTACTAGTTAAATGGGGAATGAGATATGCAAGATTTTGTTATCTGTGGTTATATTAAAACTGTGCAAATGTTGAACCCACATCAGCATGCACTTCTTGTTAATGCATTAGGCACTTGTCCACTACATTGCCTTGCAAAAGCAAAGGTAAACTGGTTTAGTTTTCAATAAATATCAATCAATAATAAGCAGCGTATTTAAAGAGTATGTTAAAGAAGTTGTTGCTAGCGTTTTTGTTTTCATAAAATGCTGTACTTCATTTCCAAAAGCATTTTGGCTTCAGACAGGTTTAGCATATTTTGTTTTTTGTTTCTGTTTCCTGGTAAATGTTGCTTAGGTTATAGCTTCTAATTCATTCTTTGCTCATATTTTCATAGGCATGACTTAGAAGTGAATGGAGGAAAAGGTCTGATTGTGGATCCTAGAACAAAATATGTCTATCACCGACCATGATCATTCCATCATCAGTGGATACAAGAGCAACCCTGAATGTAGTTTCTTCATTATTTTTGCCATGCCATTGTTGGCTCTGGCGAGTGGAAGAGGGTCTATATATGTGTATGCAAGAATTTTTGTTACTTTGTTCAAATATTGCCAAGTTTCTCTGTAAGTAAAATAATGGTATTTTTTTCTTCTTTTTAATACCTAAGCGAGTTGTGAATATAATTTAAAGTTGATTTTGATCTCTGTTGAAGCTGGCTTGTTGTGCTAGCCTTTTTACGTTTAGGATAGCACATTGGCATAATTTTTAAATTAAATTCAATTATATATTACATATGTGTTTAATTTAATCCACTTTCGTCTCAAAATCAAACCAAACATATATTTTTATATGTAGTAAATCCCTGTTGGTTTATGTTTATCCAAATTATCGTTCAAAGATTCCCTGTTGGTTTATGTTTATCCAAATTATCGTTCAAAGATTCCCTGTTGGTCGATGTTTGCACGTTAAAGGTTTGGAGTATAAATATACTTAGCATATGGATCACGTTACTACTGTAGAATAGCAACAAAAATTAGAAAATATGCTAATTTATTTCAGGTTTAATAACTTTTTTTAGTAATTTTATTTCTTTCTTTTTTCAATTTAGTTTCACTATTTAAAGGTCTTAATTTGATTTTTTTTTTTAAATAGTTAATTTAAGGTGTTATCATGTTAGTACCAAAGGACATATTCAGAAATAATGACTAAATTATTGTATGGTGGATCAGTTGTTTCATAGGCTAAGTCATAGTTAAAACGTGATGCTTAGGTTGTTATTTTGGTTTTATGCTCTTAAATAAAAAGATGTTTAGGTTATTTAGGTTTTATGCTCTCAAATAAAAAGATGTTTAGGTTGTTATTTAAGTTTTATACTCTTAAATAAAAAAGTTGCGATATGATTATTTATTATTATAACTTGGTCAAATTAAAACTTTTGAAATAATGAAATTGAATTGATAAAAGTGAGAAAAAAAAACTATCAAAACTTATATTTAAAGTTGAAGTTGAACTGGTCTTTGTGGTAAAAAAATAGTTTTATTTTTCTTCAAATATTGGAGAATAGAATTAAGTGAGTTTGTATTAGAATAAATTTTAAAAAAATTGACAAGCCTAATAATAAATTTGGCCCTGAGTTGCATTTTGACCAGTGTAATGATTGTATGTGCAAAAGTGGAGTGGAAACAATAGTGAGATTGGGTAATTGGCACGGTGCTTCTCCAATATGAATATCAACATCAAAAATTGAAATATTGGACTGTGAGATGAAGTAACTGGCAATCCACGGTCTCAGGTGCATGTTGTGCTATGTTACCCTTATAAAAAGGTCATTTTGATAACACCATGCATCAGCAAAAGAAAACATATACTTGTTTTTGTGTAGTTGTTTCAACAGAAATGGCAAACTTGGCAACCTCATTCTCATTCTTCACCTTGGCACTGTTGGCACTAGCAAGTGGTTCCAATGGTGGCAGCATTGCAGTGTACTGGGGCCAGAATGGCAATGAAGGCACCCTAGCAGAGGCATGTGCCACAGGGAACTATGAGTTTGCCATCTTGGCCTTTTTGCCAACATTTGGCAATGGCCAAACCCCAATGATAAACCTTGCTGGTCATTGTGACCCCTATAGTGATGCTTGCACTAAGTTGAGCTCAGACATCAAATCTTGCCAAGCCAAAGGCATAAAAGTGTTGTTGTCTTTGGGAGGAGGTGCTGGTAGCTACTCACTTGCATCTCCTCAAGATGCAAGGCAAGTGGCCACTTACCTTTGGAACAATTTCTTGGGGGGAACCTCTCCTTCTCGCCCTCTTGGACCTGCTGTTCTTGATGGCATTGACTTTGACATTGAAGGAGGATCAAACCTCTATTGGGATGATCTTGCAAGGTACCTCAAAGGGTACAGCAACAAGGGAAGAAAAGTATACTTGACAGCAGCCCCTCAGTGCCCCTTTCCTGATTCTTGGATAGGAAATGCCCTCAAGACAGGTACTTAAATAATGCCTATCTTTTTTCTATTTCTATCCTCTGTCATAAGACATATAATTTACATACAATTTTATGATAGTATTTTGTTGTTCCCTGGTTAAAATTTAAATTATAGTTTAACATTTTGATTGAATTGAAGCTTTAATTCTAATTGTAAGACCATACAAACAACATAGAATCTTCATACAATTTTTCCTCCTGTCATATTACTTAGAAAAGTTATATATGGATACTCAAACATGCTCAATGATAGTTAGATAGAGAGAAAAATTACAGATATTATATTTAATATGATATGATAAGAATGAGAAAAAGTAAAAGTATTAATTAAGCATTTAAAAATAATATATATGTGTGTATCATTTCATCTACTCTCTTCTTTATATAATGTATATTTCTCTTTCCCCTTCTCTCATATTTCAAATATAATTTTTTGCAGGTCTTTTTGACAATGTTTGGGTCCAATTCTACAACAATCCTCCTTGCCAATTCTCTAGTGAGATTACCAACCTGGAAGATGCATGGAAGCAATGGACTTCTGATATTCCAGCCAACAAGATCTTCTTGGGGCTACCAGCTTCCTCTGCTGCTGCTGGCAGTGGATTCATTGATGTGGATGACCTTACTTCCAAAGTGCTTCCAGCAATTAAGGGCTCTTCCAAATATGGGGGTATTATGCTGTGGTCTAGGTACTATGATGGCCAGAGTGGATACAGTTCCTCCATCAAGAGCCATGTCTAAAATATAAACTTATCTGAGTACAGTCATATTGGTACATGTGGATGTAATGTATAACATTTTATCTTGTACTGATGCTGTGAGTCATCAATATATATACATATATATTATTTCATGTACTGTGAACAAGTCCTCACCAGAACTATCCTGCACTATCTCTGAGTTATTTTGAGAAGCACTCATAATAGAAATTAAGAGATAAAGCCATAAAATCACAATTGAATATGAATATAACATAAATCAATCCTAACAGTATACATATTCAAATAAGAATTTGTACTCGGTGCTGCTAGTGTTGCACTCTCAAATAATTTTTTGGCACACTCTTGCACCTTTATTAATGTGCAAGAAGCTTCTCTCTAGTTAGAAAACTCAATCTGATCTTATCAAATATTTCTACCTGAATTCAAAGTCATGCAGGTAAGTGTTTCAGAACTAGGCACTTCTTCATTTTCTTTATTCACCCTTTTATAACAATACCATTTCTAATCAAATAATCTCATTTTCCATTATTAAAAAATCTATTGTACTGGTATGGACCGAACAGTCAAGTACCTTGACTCGGTCTCCTTGACCGAGCCGACCAAGCCTGACATGTTCATGCAGGCCGACCGACTCACCTAAACCATTAACGTTCACATCAAGGTCAACGCTAACATCAAGGTCAGTAAAGTTAAACTACCATTAAAAACTAGGTAATATGCCCATAAGTGTGATCCACTCCACTAATCCGGTTCAATAGTTCTCTAAGTCTCATCTTCCTAGTAGGAACAATTGGCGTCACCGTGGGGCCGAAAGAAACTAGCTGAAAAATGAAAGTAGATGGTCTCGACCAGAAACATGGAAAGGATGACTGAAGCCGATCAGGCAACGCTGCTGCTATCTCTACAGAGAGAGATGGCCGAGATGAAGAGGAAGACCGAAGAAGCTGGCAATAAGAACAAACAAGAGATGCAGGCTCTCGGAAAGGAGAATGAAGAGATGAAGAAGAAACTAATGGAGGGAGGACAATCTGTTGGACCGACCAATGTTGTCGGCAGACCCTACACCTCCCCTCCCAACCCGAGACCGGTGGAGGAGACGAGAGACAAGGTCCCCACCCATGAGATAGATGGTGAATCATGTCTCAACAAGTCGGCAAGGACAACTGTCACACTGGACTCGGCTCGCCGACACCCCTTCACCAATGCTATCATTGAAATTTCATTGTCGGACAAGTGGAAAGGTTTCAACAGAGATCGGTACGACGAATCTACTGACCCGAACAAGCATATGGATGCCTACACTACCCACATGAGTCTCTACACCTCGGACGACGCGGTGCTATTCCGAGTGTTCCTTACATCTCTAAAGAGAGCAACCCTCAGCTTGTTTACCAAGCTCCCACCCAATTTCATTGACAGTTTCGCCATACTCGTGGTGAAGTTTGAGACTCAGTTTGCTACCAGCAGGTCACATCACCTGACCTCTATCGCCCAAGTAGGCATCCGCTAGGAGAAGGGAGATTTGCTCATAACCTTCATTGACAGATTCAGCAAGGTGGCCATGAGCATCTGAAACCTTAGTCAGGACGTGGCCATGCACCATATGTTGACAGCCCTTCGACCTGGACCATTTGTTGATAATCTGTGTATGCAGCCAGCCACCAATCTGGACAAACTTAGGAAGAGAGCTGCTAAGTTCATGCAGCTGGAGGAACTCAGGGAGTTCCGCAACCAAGCCCATGCTGAGGCCAGCAGGGAGAAAAGCAAGGATGAAAAGGACTGCCAAAGCCGATTTGGCCAACGTGGTGACAGACGCAAAGATAATCGAGGAGACCAAAGAAGTCGATTCTCAAGATATACCCCCCGAGAGGGGGGGAATCTTGGATGAGGCACTCAGTGCCGAGCTAATTCCTCCTCCCAGAGGTGGTCAGCCCAAACAACGCCGACCAAAGGAAGCTGTGTTGGTATCACCATAACAGTGGGCATTCCTATTGGTTTTTAGAATAAATCAGAGGAAGATATTTTATTATCTTTGCTAACAATTACATTTATATTATATGCAGTAATTGATTCTTAAATGATTTTATGAGCAATTACCTACAAATATTAAATCAAAAATTAAAACATAATTAAAATAGAAGAATAAAATATCACGTGCACTTATGTGCATTTATATTCAGTTACAAAAAACACAATATCCAACACTCCTCCTTGATTTTTTGAACTGTAAATTCCAATCTTCTGACTTAAGAATTCAAACTTGTTGGCTGGAAGTGGCTTGGTAAACAAATCTTCACAAAAAAAAAAAAAAAATCATCCTCGCTTTGCTTAATCTCCATTCAACACCTTTTGATTTGACATAAGGTGCAGATTCTAAAAGACTTTTGTCAAAGCCGAAACTGATAAGATAATCATCAATTCGGTTATACCATGTTCTGGGAACATCTTTTAATCCATAAATAGCTTTAGACAACTTATAAAATTTTTCTTCTTTTCCTTCCACAATGAAACTTTTAGGTTGCTCAACAAAAATTTCTTCTTCAAGAAATCCATTTAGGAATGTTGACTTGACATCCATTTGATGTACCTTTCTATCTCGAGGTATGTCAAGAAGCTCCCGAGTTTTGTTCTTCTCAATCATATACACCTCTTCCTCCATTTTCTTTTTCGACTTTGGGTCATTGATAACTTCTTTGTGATTAGCAGGTTCTTTGTGATCAGCAGGTTCACATACTGCAACGTTACATCTATGATATATGTCAGAGAGTAATCGATTGCCTATAATTGGTGGATCATCTTCCATTTCAGATTTTTGCATCTTGAGAAGCCCTTGACCAGTTAGCTCCTCCTGAAATAGATCTAATGAGAAACTTTTGCCTCTCATTTGTACCTTGAACAAATTTTGTCATGTAGTATCCTTGATCAAACAGTGGTTATCTTCAAAAAATACCTTGAAGCCTTTTTGTAGCAACTGACCAACACTCAATAAATTTTGGTCTATGTCAGATACATATAACACATCAGTAATAGTTTTAGTACCTGAATGTGTTGCTACAACAATGGTTCCTATTCCTTTTACTGAAATTTGACTCTCATGGCCTATCTTGACCTTTGAAATTTGTGAAGGCTTCAACTCCTTGAAACATTTGTTGTCATAAGTCATGTGATTTGTGCATCAACTATCAATTAGCCAAGATGCACTTGAAATATTGCTGGAGAAACCAGTTGCAACGAAAAGTACATCCTCCTCCTCATTTGCAATGTGAGCATCTACATCTTGTTGTTCACTTTGGTTTACATCTTGTTGCTCACTTTGGTTTCTACAAATGATAGCTTCATGCCCAAGTTGATTGCACTTGTTGCACTTAGCATCAGGCCTTCTCCAACACTTAAACGGTGGATGACCTAACTTGTTGCAATGCTTACAAGGAGGGTAATTTCTCCTGTGTGCAACAACTTCTCCATTTTCTTGTTGGTTCTGCTTGATCTTGCTACCTTTGTTTCTCTAGCCACCTTCATGTTTGGCTGTTAAGGCTCCTTCTATTGCTCCATCTTGTCTCATGGCTCTTCTTTGTTCTTGTGCTTGTAAAGCATTTAAGAGCTATTCAAGAGAAATTTTTTATAGGTCCTTTGTGTTCTCTAGGGTTGTTATGGTGGTTTCAAACCTATCTGTACAAGCAATTTTTCCACAATTCTTGAATCTTTTAACACAGATCCAAGCAACCTCACTTTGTTGGCAATGCTTAGAAGTCTGTCAGAGTACTCTTTTATGGATTGTGACTCCTTCATTCTCTGCAATTCAAACTCCCTTATTAGATTCAGCACTTGCATTCCACGAATCCTCTCATCACCTTCATATTCTGCCTTGAGGTAATCCCATATTTTTTTGCTGACTTCAAGGACATTATCCTTGTGAATACCATAGGAGATACAGTTGCAAATAGACATGCTTTTGCCTTTGATCTTTTCATCTTCTTTTCCTTCTATGATTTTATTTGTGGCACAGTAGGTTTTTCTGGAAGGGACTGAATTTCCTCTTCTACAACTTCCCATAAATCTAATGCTTCTAGGTAGGTCTCCATACGAACAGCCCACATTTGATAATTGTCTCCATCAAAGACAGATGGTGCCAATGTTGAAAAATTGAAACCTCCTTCCATTTATGCACTCTACTAACCTCACAGATCCCTCAAGAAGATAACTCTGATATCAATTGTTGTAGTTTTAGAATAAATCAAAGGAAGATATTTTATTATCTTTGCTAACAATTACATTTATAGTATTTGCAATAACTTACTCTTAAATGATTTTATGAGCAGTTACCTAGAAATATTAAATCAACAATTAAAACAAAAGAATAAAATATCACGTGCACTTATGTGCATTTTTATGCAGTTACAAAAAACACAATATCCAACAATTCCACTGAGGAATGCCAAGCTTTGAAGGACAAGACTGAGGAGCTCATCCCATCCGGACACCTATGCCGGTTCTTCAGGGGTGGCCGAGATATGAGGCACTCCCCTCGCAGAGATGAGCCCGCCAAGAGAAGACGGTCACCTCCATGAACCAGGGACGATCGGGACCGCAGGGAAGACTGCCAATCCCGAAGAGATGACCCTCCACGAAGAGATGATCCTCCTCGGGATGCCGAGAGAAGGGGTAACCGAGAGGTCATTAACACCATAGTTGGCGACTTCACCGGCAGAGGAAGTACAAACAACACACAAAAGAAGCACCTCCGAGCGGTGCACCAGGTGAATGCGGTGACATTCTAACTAAGGATGCCACCCATCACCTTTATAGACAATGATTTCAAAGGCGTAGACTATCGGCAAGACGACCCGATGGTGATAATAGTTGATATAGACAATTCACCATCAGAAAGACTTTGGTAGACCAAGGAAGCTCAGTAGACATCCTCTACTAGAAAACATTCAAGGCCATGATAATACCCGAGGCCGAGATGGTGCCTTACGACGACCATGTGGTTGGCTTCTCGGGTGAGAGGGTGGGAACCAAGGGCTACATTAAGCTTTACACCACCTTCGGTCAGGAAAAGAGCTGCAAGACGATCAAGATTCGATATTTGGTAATTAACGCCAATACCTCTTACAACATCCTCCTCGGACGACCATCCCACAACCGGCTAATGGCGATCGTATCAACACCTCACCTGGCAATGAAATTTCCTTCATTGGCGGGAGATAATCTCACAGTCCACGTTGACCAGAAGGAAGCAAGGGAATGCTATGTTGAAAGCCTCAAAGTAGAGCCTCTGAGGAACGGCTGCTCTCCAAGGCGAAAATCCTCTCGGAAAGACCGCTCACCCCGAGAGGCCCGGTCGGTGCTGTTCGAACCAAATTTTGCATTGGTGGATCTCGACCCTCGGACAATCGAGGATAGGCTGGAAGCCATGAAAGAGCAGCGACGAGTACCCTTCCTGAACAAGGAGTGAAGTACTACTAATGGAACGACCATGGCAGCAGTTGAGGCCGAAATAATGCACGCCACGCTTAAGAAGAATGTAGATTTGTTTGCATGGACACCATCTGATATGATAGGCGTAAGCCCAGCTATCATCACACATAGGCTATCAATGTTCAAAGAAGCACGACCGATCGTCCAGAAGAAGAGAGATTACGATGATGAGAACCCCTAGCAGCAAAAGCAAAAGTCGATAAGCTTCTATCGGTCGAGATCATATGCGAAACCCAGTACACGACTTGGTTGGCCAACTTCGTCATGGTTACCAAGCCGAACGGTAATTGAGGATGTGCGTCGACTACAGGAACCTCAAAAGCGCCTACCCAAAAGACTCTTACCTCTTACCGAACATCGACTGGCTAGTGGATGGGGCGGCCGGCCATAAGATCCTTAGCTTCCTAGACGCTTATTCTATGTATAACCAATTATGTATGCATCCCAAGGATAAAGAAAAGATAGCTTTCATAACGGTCGACGCCAATTACTATTACGAGGTCATGTCGTTCAACCTCAAGAACGCAGGGGCGACCTACCAACGCCTTATGGATAAGATCTTTCGAGGGTTGATCAGTCGGTGTGTAAAGGTGTACGTGGACGACATTGTCGTGAAGTCCGACTCTTTTGACCAACATGTAGAGGACCTTAAAGAGGTATTCAAAGCCCTCAGGGCGCTAATAAGAAGCTCAACCCCGAAAAGTGCATATTCAAGGTTGAGGGAGGGAAGTTCCTGGGTTTGAAGCTACAAAAGCTAAAAGCTAATCCCGACAAATGTCGAGTCATCATAGACATGAGGAGTCCGAAGAACATCAAGGAGGTACAACAACTCCTAGGGCGCCTGACAGCCTTCTTCATGTTCATCCCCCGATTGGCCAAACGAACAAAGCCGATAGTGCAGCTACTTCGGAAGGCACCCAAGTTCAGCTGGGAAAACATATTCGAGAAAATCATCAAGCAATTGAAGGATTTTCTAACATCTCCATCAGTCATCCAAAAATTGCCCGACTAGCCCATCCTGGTGTATTTGGCGGTCTCGGAGGAGGCGATCAATGTCACGTTGGTATAGGAGGTCGAAGGCAAAGAACGACTGATATTCTTCGTTAGTCGGAAACTCCATGCGGCCGAAACGAGGTACCAAATGATCAAAAATATGGCTCTCGCTCTAGTCCTGACGGCAAGACAAATGCGCCCTTATTTTCAAAACCATTCCTTCACGGTAAGGACCGATTATCCCATCTTTAAAATTTTATCCAAACCCGATCTTGCAGAACGAATGATAGGATGGTCGGTCGAGCTCTCTGAATTTGACATCTGGTATCAACTGAGAGGGGCAATCAAATCTCAGTGCCTGGCCGACTTCTCGGTCGAGCTTACCCCGCTGCCACACCTGTCGGCCGGATGAACGCTCTATGTGGATGTCTCCTCAAACAAAACAACATGTGGAGCATGAGTCGTCCTAGAAGGACTGAGCGATCTCCTCCTAGAGCAAGCACTCCAATTTAGATTCAAGGCAACCAACAACCAAGCTGAGTACGAGGCCTTGCTCGCTGGGCTAAACTTAGCCTACGACATGGAAGCATGCAAGGTCATATGCAAAAGCGACTCCCAGGTCATGGTCGGCTAGATCTTAGAGGAGTTCAAAGTGAAAGAACCCCTGTTACAACGATACTTCCATGCCGCCCAAAATAGCATCACCCGCTTCCACAAGGCATCTGTGGAATACATACCAAGGTAGGAAAACAAAAGGGTCGACGCCTTATCTTGGCTCTCAATCACAAAGAAGAAAATCCACCAACGATGAGTCATACAAATATGGCTAAGACACCCCAGCGTGTCAGAAACCGAATGCCTTGCAATAGCCAAAACCAAAATCGATAGTTGGATGGCCCCCTTCATCCAGTACCTCGAGCACGGCACATGCAAGCCAGAAGAAGAGAAGACGGTGAAACAACAATGCGTTTGGTACACCATGACAAACGAAGATCTATACCAAAGGGGCTACTCGGCCCCCCTGATCAAGTGGATCACCAATGAGCAAGCTGAGTATGTCCTTATCGAGATACATGAGGCGGTGTTCAGTAACCATTCGTGGGCACGAACGATGGCTGCTAAGGTCCTTAGAGCGGGCTACTATTGGCCGACCATCCAAGGAGACTGCGGCGAGTACGTGAAGAAATGCGCCAAATGCCAAGAGTTCGGCCCCCTCCCTCATGCTAAACCAAAAATGCTACACAGCCTCATGTCCCCATGGTGCATTATGAGCAAAGTCAAGATCAATTGGATCCATATCATCAAGGAACACATGCAGAAATCTATGAGGTTAAGTGACTATCATTATCTTGATGCCATCTTGATTTTTAAATTCATAAAGTATTTTGAAGTAGATCTTGAAGAAGATACATCTTAATTGGTGAAATCAACACAAGAAGTGAACAATGGTTTACTAAGCAAGATGTGTTTTACCAAGATTGGTGGAAGATGGGCAAGCAAGGATGGTGAACATGGTGGTTCATCAAGTGGTGCACATGGTGAACATGACGAAGAATATCAAGAAGTTGATGAAGGGGTTGATGATGATGCTCAAGATGAAGACCAACCTGCTGCTGACATAGGTGCTGGAACAAGTGATGGAAATCAAGGAAATAGAATTCTCTCAATGTCTTCTTTTGAGAGATTCATGGTCAATAGGTTGGACAACATTGCTGAAAATCAAAGGAATATTCATGAGCTTTGTGCTACAAACTTCTAGAACTTTGACAACAAATTTCAAAGCATGGATACACATTTTCAGACCCTTTATGAACAGGTTGAAACTGTTCAAAACCAACTTTCTGAGCTACAGTATCGAAAAGAAGATTGAAGCCAAGTTTTGTTATTTTTTCTATGCTTCTATTGCTTTATTTTGAACTATTTTGTTTTTCACTCTTCTTAATTCTATTTGTGAAGAAAAATAGGGGGAGAATATGGTTTATGTGTTGTCTTAAAAACCACTATAACCTGCTATAACTTTGTTTTAAGGTTTGGTTTGGTGCTGCAGTTTTGGTGTGTTTTGGCATAGATTTTGGCTGGTTTTTCTGCTTTTGTGTTTATGCATCATCTAGTTATTGTGTAATCATAACCTGCTATTAGAGATGCTCTGGATTGCATAGTTTTTGGTTTTGCAGGTGTTGTTTCAGATTCAATCAAGATCAACACAAGCAACCGAGGATTTGTCTTCATCAAATAGGGGAAGATTGTTGATCAAAAGTGATCAAGTGCTTTGAAGAATCCAAATCCAAGATGTTTGACAAAAGGTTGGTATTGTTGTTGTGTTTGGGTGGGATCTGGGTAGAATAAAGTTTGATCCATTCCATTGTTGAATCTAAAACTAATGTGAATTAAAACCTTTTTAAAACCCTTGTTGTGTGTTCTGAGGTGTTCAAGATCAATACTCTTGGTGTGATTTGCCAAAGGTAGTGTGTTTCTTGAAGGGTTCAAGGTCACTACTTTGGTGTGTTGTGTTTTTGTAATTTGGTTTGATTGCATAGTGGTTTACCCAGTGGTTTCTGGGGACTGGATGTAGCTCTTGGCTTAAGAGTGAATCAATATAAACTGTTTGTGTGATTCTCTCTTACCCTGAACTCCTTTAAATTCTATTTTAAGCTGTTTGATATTTCAACTGATATAAACAACCGATTGTTTCGAAGAAACAATCAATTGTTTTTCTGTTGTTTTGCTGTATAATTGTTGATGTTCTAAGCTAACTTGATTCTTGTTCTAGATTTATACACGGAATTTCATTAAACCTTCAAAAGCTTTCAAAAATTCTTTAAAAACTATTCAACCCCCTCTTGTTTAAAGGTCATATATTCTAACACAACGGTCGAGCTGAGGCTGCAAATAAGTTCATTCTGAACGAGTTGAAGAATTGCCTCGACAAAGCGAAAGGTCGATGGACAGAGGTCTTATGGGCATACAGATGCACCCCTCAGACAACCACACAAGAAACGTTATACAACCTAACGTCTAGGACCGATGTAATGATCCCAGTCGAGGTGGGCGAGCTCACCATCCGAAGGCAAATGTTCGACCTTACCTTAAATGAGGAAAGCCTAGCGGTTAACCTCGATTTGGTAAGCGAGCTTCGTAAAAGCAAGATCCAAGAGACCGCATTCAAGCTTCGAGCGTCAAGGCGTTACAACACCAAGGTCCGATCAAGGAGCTTTCAAAAGAGAGACCTCATCTGGAGGATGCGAAGCGACGCAAGAAGAAACGAAGGAAAGTTCTCGTCCAACTTGGAGGGACCATTTCGAGTCCGAGAAATCGCAATGGGGGATGCTTATAATTTAGAATGGCTTTCAGGCAAAATTGTACGAAGGATGTGGAATGTCACGCACCTCAATTTTTATTACAACTAAAGAAATAAAGTTTACGTCCTCTTTCTCGCCCAGCCACGTCGGTCAGGGAGGTTATATAGAGACGATTTTGTTCAATGTGTCCTGCTCGCATCTCTCGGTTCGATTTGGATGTAGCCCTAACTAGCATACCCTGGCGACACTACTCAACTTGGTTTGGTCTAGACGTAGCCCTAACTGGCATACCCTGCCAATACCTCACATTCGGTTCGATTTGGAGGTAGCCTTAACCGGCATACCCTACCAACACCGTTCAACTTGGATTGGTCTAAACGTACCCCTAATCGGCATACCCTATCAATACCTCACATTCGATTCAGTTTGGGCGTAGCCTTAACCGGCATACCCTACTGACACCGTTCAACTTGGATTGGTCTGGACGTAGCCTTAACTGGCATACCTTGCCAATACCTCACACTCGGTTCGGTCTGGACGTAGCCTTAACTAGCATACCCTGCCGAAATCACTTAACCTGGTTCAGGCTGGACACGGCCTTAATCGGCATACCCTGCTGAGATCGCTTAACTTAGCTCGGTCGGGATGAAGCCCTAACAGGCATACCTTGCCGACACTAAGTAAATTCAATTTCTCGTTAATTACAAACCAAAAAGAATTACAAAAGCAAATATCGACCACTGATGTTTTAAATTCAAAGACTTGTATAGCCGACCGATGTTTTAACTTGCAAAATTTTCAATTGAGAAAACGACTAATGCATTAATTAAAAGAAGGGGGAGGCCACACCTCAACCTCAGGGGGAGAGAATAACAAAAAAAGACCATAACCCGGCCAAGAGTTCAAAAAGAAAAAGCCTAGAGGCCTAAGAACCTTCATCCTTGGCAGAGGTAACAGTCTCCTCGGCAACAGCAGCGGTCTCCTCGGCAACAGCCTTCAAGGATTCCACCTCCCCACAAGGCAGCATCCGGCCGTCATACACATCCATCTCAGCGTCAAAGCTACCAGATGGAGGAGGATCGCCATAGAGAAGGTGGGCCTATCGAACAACCTGATCAAAACTTTGGCCTAACATGACCAAAGTTTCGTCTATGTTTTTGTCAAGCACTGCCTTAATCGATGCCTTTAACGCCTGCAGATCTTGATTCTCAGCCTCCAACAAAGAGACTCGGCTAGCATACCTTTCCAAGGTTTCCTTCAGCTTTCTATTCTTAGTCATTGTCTCCTGGTTCTTCTTCTCCAACTCGGCCGCCCGGGCCTCAGCAAACTCGCGGTCAACCTCTGACCAAACGAGCTTTTCCCCATAAGACGAGTTGGCCTCATTGGCCTGCCTCAGATTATGGTGAGCCTCAACCAACTCGTGTTTCAGTCATACAACCTCCTCCTTATGCCGAACATGGGCATCAGCACCCAAGCAGGTCAAGACAAGGCCACGACAAAATAGTTCCAAGCCATTGTTCAGATCCTCCTCTGGAATGGTTTTCACCATGGCATGTGAAGAAGAACCAATGCCTACCTTCACCCCTTTGGAGAAGCGTACATCAGCCTCAAACAAGGTCCTAGGTGACTTAGGCGCTTCAACAACGACTCTGTTGGCGGCCCTCGACAATAACGATCTCAATAGGACGACCGAAATTATCAATCGGTGGCGAGTCCACCAGGATAGGAGACGGTAATGGCGGAGGAGGTGTCGGCAAGGATCCCAGGGATTGAAGAGTGGTTGCAATATCCCCCCCCCCCCCCTCCCGCTGCCTTTTCTTGCCTTTAGCAAGAGGGACCGAAGAACCCGCATCAGCAGATGCATGAATGCCCCCGGCCGCTATATCTATGATCGAGTGACCCTTACCCCATTCGAGAGCCTTCGCGCCAAAAACATTCACTAAATTCTTCGCCTGAGACACCTCTCGGCTTATGGTTTCTGCAAAAATCAAACAATACAAGTTAAAATCACCAAAAGCAAATAGAAAATATCTAAACCGACTGAGAGTAAGCAAGTTATCGTACCCTCGGAGACCTCCTAGCGTTGTGGCGACATGTAAATAGCCACCAACTTCCGCGTTGGAAGTTTACGAGGGAGCCCATCAAAAAGAGAATAAATCTCTTCTTCCTCGACGCTCGGGGGCGGACGAGGCCATTCCTTAAACTCGGTCGGCTTACTGGTCCAAGATAAGGGGAACTTGGACCGACCGGCTTCATCAAAAAAGTAATTCGCTCCCTCGGGGCGAATGAAAACCTTAAGAAATTTCTCTTCAAAATTCTTATAAGAAGTGGAAAAGGAGCCAAGGAGCACGTTGCCCGAACAACCAACCAACGAATGCCACAAAGCCAACTGGTCGGGTGAGAAGTGTAGTAACTAAGAAAAGTCGAAGGACTAGGAGAAAGACAAAATACATCACAGATAAGGCGGGAGGCCTGGATAGACGCCCAGGTGTTGGGATGAAGTTGCGTAGGGGCCATGTTGAGTGCCCAAAGGACACCCACCGTGAAGTTATCGAAAGGAAGAGAAACATGCAAGTCCAAAAACAAGCAAGCATACATGTAAAAGAAAGGACGCTCGGTAGTTGACCGAGCTGAGCAAACCACATCGGTCGGCTCACAAGGTTCGATGCTTATCACGTCCAGACTCACGTCCGGCTTCAAAACACAGACCTGGTCCAAAAAACTAGCAACCACATCCCTCTTCACAAACGAGCAGGTGATCCGGGTCACCTTCGGATCCACCCTGTCAAACCCATGAGGAGATGACTGCTCGGAATCACCCGACCGATCAGAAGCACCAATCGGGTCATCCTCTCTCACCACTCCCACATGGGGCAACGTTTGAATTGCCCCAACCGACAGAGTTTCGGTCGTGGAAGAATCGGACGATGATGAAGAAGAAGAAGACTAAGACGAAGAAGGAAGAGATGGAAGAGGAGAAGCGGGACCCGAAGAAGAAGAAGTGGGACGAGACAAAGAAGACATAACTAACCTCTTTAAAAGCTAAAAGGACGAGTAAAGATACAAGGATCGTTCGGCGAGACACTAAATCACTCGGCTATCGGAGCAAATACGCACAAAGAAACAGTGCCTCAACACTATGAAGGCCCCTATTTATACCCTTAAGGGTCTTGGAATACGAAACGCCCCAATCACCTCAACCGTTAGATCTCCTAAGATCCAACGATCCTAAAGATACCAAAAATTGGAGTAAAAAAACCCTTCATTAATGAGGGTCATATCAGGTGCAGAGGCGCCACCAAAACATCACATCGAAGAGCCCATTCGTTACATCAGATCCCGATATATCCCAACTGCCGTCACAAGCACCCAATCCACCGATCGGCCAAGAAGACTTCTCGGGTTAAATACCCTCGAGCATGGGGGGCAAGTGTACTGGTATGGACCGAACGCTCAAGTACCTTGACTCGGTCTCTTTGACCGAGCCGAACGAGGCTGGCACGTCCATGCAGGCCGACTGACTCACTTAAACCATTAACGCTCAAATCAAGGTCAGTAAAGTTAAACTACCATTAAGAACTAGGTAATATTTCTCTAAGTGCGATCCACTCCACTAATCCGGCCGAATAAGGTAAGTTCATTAAAATAATATTAATAACACATATCCCAAGAACAAGGTACGTCTTATCACTATACACCTCGAGTGTCAAATCCCTTTTTTACTGACTTGAGCGTCGGAGTGCCTTTTGCAAGTACCCTCATTTGGATTCACCTGAGATAGAGCGACCGAGACCTGAGGGTGCAGCATCAAGACGAGAAGAACTGCAGTGAAGCTCTAATAATCTGCCCGAAGGAAGGAAGGAGACAAAGTCATTCAATAGTTCTCTAGGTCTTATCTCCCTAGCATAAACATCTACACTTAAACACTAAAAAAAAAATTATATCTTCCAGCTTCTATATTTTGGGTTTAACTATCAGTATTTTATTTTAACTTCACAATTAGTTTAAATTAGCAGCATTTACAAAGTAAATATAATTCCCTTTCTGCGTAAAACTCAAACTTAAATCTTACTTGCTTCTAAAAACAATTGTCTTCTGAGAAATCAAACTATATTATCTGAATAAACTACTTTTAATTACCAAAATAAATAAATACTGTTTATATTGACACCATAAAATTAACTACTTAGCCATATTTTTATAGTTTCTTGAGATGAGACCACTAAAAAGTATAATTAAAAAATTCAGTTAAAAAAAAGTAACTGAAATTTTCAATATACTCGTTACATTTTTTTTAACTTTTATGTATTCTTGATATTATTATTTGCTTTGTTGCTCGTGACTGTGAGGCCATCGTCGCAGTTTGAAATCCTTCCTACGTCCTTTTCTGCACTGCTTTTTGGTAATGTTTTTCTGTTTATTTCCCGGGGAAACCTATCTCTAATTTTCTGAAAAGAAAAACTCATGTACACAGTACCCTCTTGTTATTTCTAGCTTCCATTTCTAATCCTCTATTCTCTCGCAATAACCAGATAAGAAACGGTTTAGTTTAAGTTCAATTTAACCAAAATTTCACTAACTTTGATGAAAAAGTGAGTTTTTTTCTCTGCTTTTTCAGTGGAGTGTGCATATTGAATAATTGAATTTGCATATTATGGTTTTGAAATTGCATAATTTCCCCTCGTGTAATTTCATTAATGCAGGAACATTCTTCTCTGGAGGAAAGGGTGAATTTGAGTTTCTATTTTTCCTTTTAGGGAGAGGAATAATTTTTTTGCTTCCCGCACAAAATGGTGCAAAGTGTGTCATTGAGTACTCTAGCTACTTGTGGAAAGAGCAGATTATGTGGATCATCCCCATATTGGATGGCACCCTTTGAGCCATCAAAAAGATCCCAAATTACCTCTGCTTCCGGCAGACACTTGGTTTGGAACCATTCTGTGCAAAGCTTTTTCTTGATTGGGTACCCTTATGTTTCAAGGCACAGTGGTTTTAAGGCTGAAGCAGCATGGATGTTTAGAGGGGGAGAACAAGGGTTGGATTCAAGTTCAGAGCACAGTGAGAGTGCTAATGAGGATATCTTGATGTTCTTCTTTCAGCTAGACTTGGCCACAAGAGTACAGGTCCGGCTGCTTTTATTCCTCCCTAAGAAGTTAAGTAGGGTAGGGGTTATTTCAATTTCATGGAACAGTTTTTAATGCTTCATTTGTTTGGAACTTTGAATTTCAGTATGCTTTAAATATGGAGCAGTATGACACTGCACAGCAACTGAGAAACAAACTTACTGAGGTTAGATAAATTGCCACTTATCCTATCCTATATGGATATACGAGTTTGGTTGATTGTGTAGGCTTAATTGAGGTTGAATTTACACTTTTCAGTTTCTGTCAGTGATTTTATTTTCTGTCGTTTTTTTTTTCACCCTTCATAGGAATCTAGTCCCTCTATAGCTTGCAGCAATAACATGTTCATCAGTTTATCTTTGTCTATATACAAGTCTTCAAGAGATCTAAATTTTGTGGAATTGGAGCATTGAATGACTTGCAGCTTGTTTGGATGTTTTTGGAAGGTTGAAGAAGAGGTAATCAAGCAACAACAGTCAAAAAGGGGATTATCTTCAAAAAGTGAAGCTCAAGATAAAGGTCTAAGTATTATACGTCTTCGGTGAGTTTTCTTCTTCTTTTGTGTCAAGCTAATTTCTTCATCATGATAAATTGCCTTTTTTCCCCTTCCACTTATCTGTGGGTCAACTTGAATACTGACAGTGATTTTTGTTTCCTTGCAGTTCAGACCTTCAGAATGCTGTTGAGAATGAGAATTATGCTTTGGCTGCTGAATTACGGGATGAAATTTCCAAACTTGAAGCAGAGTCTCTAGCTGCATCAGCTAAAGCTTTGGCTCATGAAAATGCACAATATGCATTTCGCTTGGGTCAAAAAGTGAGACATAAAAAATTTGGTAAGTGGTTGAAATACCTTTCATTTAGTACAGAAAACTATTATTAATTTTCAAGTATGCAAGATGATCTGACAATGAAAATGATGCTTCTTAGTTGTAATCTGAAGCTTTGCAATAGATAAAGTAATAATTATGTTGCAATAATTGCCATTCCCAGCATCGGGTCAGGAACTAAAATATTGATGATGCAGGAAAAAATAACTTCATTGACACCTTGTAAATCTTTCATATGGATCATTGATGTACACAATCATAAGTTGGATATTGACGATTTCCATTCCGCTTCCTACATTTTGATTGCTCAAAATACGTTGCAGGCTATAGAGCTGTGGTCTGTGGAATGGATCCGGTATGCAGTGAATCAAGTTCATGGATGGACAATGCACAAGTTAAGAAGTTGTCTCGTGGTTCCACTCAACCATTTTATCAGGTTTGATTAACTTCATAGAAATTGCATTTGCAAGAATTATCACGAGAGAAAGAAAATAAAAGAATTCATTGAATCAAAATATCTATTTACAGATGAGAGAGCACTACATATAATAGTATTACGAAAGTGGAGTTTAAGCCTAACTCAACCCCATAAAACCGGCTCATAGGGTTGAGGTTTGCACCCACTTATATACAATGAAAGGCTCTAATATCTAGTCGACGTGGGATCTCCAACAAATAGCAATATACTAACAAACTAAATATTAAAGGAAACAAAATAACTTATTGTATATATTATCTAATTATATTTGATTCTAATATCCTCTCAAGTTGGACAAAAGATGTTTATGATTCTCAACTTGTCGATGAAACGATTGAAGGAACTGGTAGGAAGGGTCCTTGTGAATATATCAATTATTGGATGCTTAGTTTTGATATGAATGAGAGTGAAGAATTGCTTTTGAACAAGTTCCCGAATAAAATGATAACCAATATCTATATGTTCAAATCTCTCATGGTGGAAGGGGTTAAAAGCAAGGTCCATGACAAATTTGTTATTGTAAAATAGCATAGTTGTGTCAATTGAAACTTCAAAATGTTTGAGTAATTATTATAGCTAAACCACTTCATTGGTCATTGATGATAAGCATGATATTCTAATCCTACCGAAGATTTGGAGAGTGTACCTTGTTTGACAGACTTCTAATAAATCAAAGAATTACTAAGGAAAGCACAAAAGCTAGTGATTGATTTCATGGTGTCTAAACAACTGCCAAGTCTACGTCAACATACGCCGAAAGATGATATTTGTTGGTATCTTGGAAAAAAAGACCTTGATGTGGAGTGAACTTCAAGTACTGTAACAAGTGGTGGGATGGAGTTAAATGTGTTGTTAATGGATTCTTCATATACTGATTTAGTGTGTGAACTGCAAAGGTAATGTCTAGTTTGAAAATGATCAAGTACATAAGTCACCATCATTGAGACTGAGTTTTAAATTGGGATCCATAGGTAGTGTAACCGGTTTGCTACCTAAGAAATCAGTATCATCGACTAGAGATTAGAGCATTTCATAGTACATAAGTGGGTGCAAACCTCACCTTATAAGCCGGTTTTTGTGAGGTTGAGTGAAGCTTAAAGTTCACTTCTTAATACCAATAATAGCTAATAAGACCCATAAGACCCTTACAGAAGTAAGTTTGACAATTAGTGAAAAAGTGTTTGAGAAATCAATCTTAGCCTATTATGTGTAGCCTTTGGCTGCCCATTGAGCTTTGTATCTGTCGATTGAACCATCAACATTGTATTTTGTTAAGAAGTGACTTTAATCCTAACTAAACCTTATAAAACTGACTCATAAGGTGAGATTTGCACCCACTTATATACTATGAAATGTCTTTATATCTAGTCGATGTGGGATCTCTAACACACCCCTCGCATCGAGACCTGCCAACTCGTGTGTGAAATTATACAATGGGTATTCCGATAGCGGGTAGTCTAATAAGTCCAACAAGCTTCGCTAAGATAGACTCCAGATGACTTTGATACTATGTTAAGAAGTGGACTTTAACCCTAACTCAACCTTATAAAACTAACTCATAAAGTAAGGTTTGCACTCACTTATATACTATGAAATATCCTTATCTCTAGTCGATGTGAGATCTTCAACATATTTCAATTTGAAAACCCATATGTACTCTCTGTAATACCTTTGAGAACTAAAGACTGGGTGTCATTATCTTCCAAAGCCTTAATCTCTAGATCCATGACATCTCTCCATTCATAGTTGGACATTGCTTGACGATAGAATTGAGGCTCATTAGTGAAAATTTGATTGACAAATATTTTGTATTTTGAATTGAGTTTTTCTAGAAAAATTATCAATAGAGATAAGGATTTGACGTTCTAGAGCACACATAGTCAAACAAATAAAATGGTTTCTTAGACACTTTCAATGATCTCCGAACAAAGGCTTCAAGATCATCAATACTACATTGATGTTTCAGATGCACCATTAGACTCACTACATTGATGAACAATAGAAGTATCCAAGGACAAATTATTAGCAACGAGAAAAGGAATTACCATAGCATCAATGAAAAGGAAAATCTCTAGAAGAAGTCACATCTTGAAAGGAAATTTTTTCATGAAAGAGCACATTCCCAAATAAAAAATTGTTTAGTCTCTAGATTGTACCATTTGTATCCCTTGTAACCTCTAGGATAACCAACAAAAATAGATGGAATGGTGCAAACATTAAATTTGTTTATGGAGGAGAGCCAAGTTCATGCATAAGCCAAACATCCAAAAGTTTTTAAAGAGTGATAATTAAGTTTGGATCCATATAGGATTTGGTAAGGTGATTTTTGTTGTTGTACCGGAGAGGGAACCATGTCAATTAGAAAGGTAGTAGTGTAAACAGAGTCCCACCAACTTGGATTGAAAAAAATAAGACCTGAATCAATTGATGTTGATGTTTTCTCTTAACTGTTGAGTTTTGTTGAGGTCTCTCCACACAAGAAAATTTATATAAAGTATCTTAGAAAAAAATGTTTGTCATTCCATCATAAGTAGGTCTACCATAAAGCTCACATATATCACAATGTAATATATCAAATAATGATTGAGACACCTTACTGATTAAAGTGAATGATAATTTTCAAAACATAGCAAGAGGACAAATTTAACATTTTAAAGTAGAAAAAATATGTGGAATACCAAAAAGAATTTCATTACTCAAAAGTTGAACAATTTTATGAGAGACATATCCAAATTTAGAATGCCAAACAAAAGCATTCTTACAAGAATCAATATTCTAAAAAGAAAAAAACATAAATATTTGTATTATTATTATTAACGAAAACAAAATTATAATTATTTGATGAAAAAACTTAACAGACAACATGTATATTCCTTCAATAAGATTATCACCGACAATCTTCCTTAAGTAAGCATCTACTAGACAAAAAAAATGATTTTTAAGAATTGTGATGGATAATTCACTATGCCAATAAAGTAATTAAAATTGAGGTAAAAAACATTATAAAGTAACAATGTAGGAGAAAGTTAAACAACGACAATAACTACTAAAAAATAATAGATCGATTGGGTAACACAACTTTTATCAATCACATATTTATAAGATTAAAAACATGATAGAGAATAAGTAGCATTGTTGCAGATGACATCAATTGTCCCGTGACGGAGGTCAGATAAGTCAAGTCACAATCAAATCGTGGCGCTTACTACGCTTTTAAGTAGAAAGAGTTGCATCTTGACTATCAGTTATAGTTTTCATCCTAGTGGCAAGTGCTCAATCCAATAATTGGTATTAGAGCCAAGGTCACGAGTTCGATTCTTAGCGACACAATTCCTAAGGAGGAGATTGTTGCAGGTGACATCAATTGTTCCGTGGCAGAGGTCTTGAATCACTATTCATGCTGGATACATTGTTATTCGTCATTGTACATAGCTTGTGTTAGTGTTCACTCTCGATGACTTCCCCGCAAGTTGTTTCCAACTGATGTTACTGTTCATCCCTAACAACTTTCAAGCTGTTTTTTTCTTCCAACCAACATTACTATTTACTACTTTTGGCAAGCGTGGTTTTTACTGCCAACATTTTTCAAAAAAGTATTCTTTACCACTAGCATTTCTCTCATGAGAACTAATTACCATGTGGTTTCTTTGAGAACTTTTGCTTCCAACCACTCCAACAAAATAAATTCATCATTAAGATGTGTTAGATGGTTAATGTAGACACATCAGACTGTCTAGTACAAACATAGAGGTTGAACGACCAGACTAGACAATATAAAAGAAAGACTTTCTATCTCTATACCAGGACTAGATGATCTGATGGGAGACCATCTACACACTATAACACACTAAACCGTCTACACCGAAAGCATTATGCGAAACAAAGGTTTATGATTTGAAAGGACAAAACATATTGAAGAATGATTGTAACTTTGACAAAGAGAAAGTTATGTCCAGGAAAACCAAATATTCACTTAGTCACTTCAGCGGTCTTGTGTTCATGACATTTGTAACAAAGAAGCTTCCCTCATGTTACATAATCTCTAACTTGAAGGGGAAGGCTTAAGTAAATATCTTACTAAATATTTTGTACTATTAGATATTGACTTTGTTCCTTGTTATTATATCTATTTTTCCTTGTAAATAAAAATATTCGTATGTATATCTAGAATTCATTATATTTCTTCTCCGTTTCTCTCCTCTCAACATAGTACCAGTACACTACCATTCTCTGTTACTTTGTTTTGTCATTAATCCTTTCAACTTGTTTTGTTACTAATCCTTTCAACAAGTAGATTATGCAATAAAATACTGTGTTCTAATTGTTACTCCCTCATTTCCAATGAGTATAGTTTAAGGTTTTTTCACAAATGATAAGAAGAATAATAAATACACTAATTTTTAAAACAGCTTTACTGAAATAGTCTATTTTTTAAATGAATGCAGTACTTTGATCGAGAGAGTAATTAATTTTGAACACAAATTAAGGATAATTTTTTTTATTGGAATATAAAAAATCACTCAATTTAGAATTTAGAATTTGTTAACATAGATGGAGCATAGGAAGTAATTAACATTAACACTGGAAAACCTTATTATCATTGTCATATGTCTATTATTTTTTGAAGGTTGACTTTGATAATATCTGTTATAGCTTGATAGGCTTCATTAAGGTGGCGGAAGGACCCATTTGCTTCTTTAAATTCTTTCTCTTCGTATTGAGAAGACATTTTGGTTAAAACATCATTTTCATGATTACTTATGCAAGACAATGTGGTTGGAAGTGTATAAGTTGTATGTTGATCCATAGCCATCTTAGTTTATCTCATTTTGCTAATGGTTGAACTGGCTCTGTCCAAGAAGTGTGCTACTGCTGGAATTTAATCAGTTTTCTTTTATAATGTCTAGGTTCTTGTTGATGTACGTGCTGAACCAAATCTATTAGTGGCATATGGTAAAGCTGGATTACTTAATTCTTCAGGCTTATGTGTTTATCTACATTACATTTAATGGTGTTTGTTTAGTATTGCTTATCTTTTACATTTTCTCAGAAGTGAATTGCTTTGATGTGCATAGTTATTGGTTTCTTTCTGAATACAAGTAACTTGCAGATTGATTTTTCTGGTATTCTTTTGTAGTTCCAGAGGATAATCTTTTAATACCTGATAAGCCAGACATGGTGAGTAGATAGATCTATACTTGAAAGCCATGCACTATGCTATTATTTCTATCATTTAATTTGCACTTTTGTTGGTGTCCAGGGAAGATTTGATCATCCCTACATCTCTTTTCTATTCTATGGAATGGATTCAGCTGGAGATTTCATCCCAATTAAGCAACTACGGGAGAAGTACAATAGAGCAAGGCATGAAATACCCATTGACCCACCAAATGATGAATGAAAAAGATGGAGTCAAAGCTTAAATACCAAGGTGAACTATATGCCCTGTTCAATTGGGTTGGGGATTGAGAGGTTGAAAATATTCTGCTACAAAAGCACCTCTTGTGTGACCTGCACAATTATTATGGCCTTCTATGTCATCACTCACTTAGCCACGTCTTATATTCTAGTGTATAAGTTTACATTTCATCACACTGGTGAAGATACTGATTAACTACATAACCTTACCTCATATATAATGTGTATATTGTTCAAAAGTGTAACCTCCTGAAATGGGAGAGGTTGTCTTTATAATTGACCATATTTTCTTGTAATTCTAGTCTTTCAAATGGTTGGTTTTTTTAGGGAGATTTATTAGAAAGATTTAACAATAATAAAATATAAATTAAACTCACATAATTTCCAACCTAAAAGTTTAATACAATAGGTTTATACGTCTTTTTTCTGATCTTTATTTAATGGGTTGAATTTTCTAACACAAATCTATACATAAAGGATTCTCCTCTTATTTTATTCCAATTTTATCCTTATATTTATATTTTATTTTATTATTTTAAAAATATATGAGAGTAGATATTTGTCATTTTGTGAGTACTTTTAATTTTATATCTCAAAAGAGATAACACTATTTTTAAATTCAAAAAATTTATAATTCAAAACTAAATATTGCAAAATGAGATTTGTTGAGGAACATTGCACAATTGCATCTTTTTCTCCCGTTTATCTTCACTTTTATCCCATCAAACACCTTTTTCGTTTTCTATTTTCATATCCAAAATTCAAAATATGAGAAGTCGTAGTTTCCTTCCAGAACCACGAAACCAACCAGTAAGTGTTGTTTTTTAATTATAAAGTAGAAGATGGAAATGCAATGTCTGAATTTACTTTTCTTTTTTAT
This sequence comes from Phaseolus vulgaris, assembly GCF_051622355.1. Lineage (NCBI taxonomy): Eukaryota > Viridiplantae > Streptophyta > Magnoliopsida > Fabales > Fabaceae > Phaseolus > Phaseolus vulgaris. The sequence goes on from NC_143499.1 coordinate 10,486,213, forward strand.
TCATTTATGCATGTCTTTAGCATTGTATGATGACAATATTGTTATTATTGTGCTGACACAAATAACATCATAAAATATGCAAACAACAATTTAATCAAACTTATAACTGAACTATTTGTGAGTAAAAGGGGAGAGAGAGAAAAAGAATATAGTGAGAGAATAAGTGGGAAGAGAGAGACTCAGTATTATTTCTCTATGTAAAACCAATTACACCAACAGTGCCATGCATAGTTATATTTATATATGGGTGTGAGTACAGTGGCTAGTGGCTGGTATAACAAAGTAACAAAAGTTGTTACAGAGACTAAGTAACATCCCCCTGTAAACTAATGGTGGGATTAGAGACAACCATTAGTTTAGCCATAAACTTGTGAAAGGAAGACCCAGTGAGAGGCTTGGTGAGAATGTCAGCAAGTTGTAGATGGCTTGGAACATGAGAGAGCTGAAGTTGGTGTTGTTGAAGGGAGTCGCACACAAAGTGTAGATCAAGGTCAAAGTGTTTAGTCTTGAAATGCATAATGGGGTTAGCAGTAAGAAGAACAGCTCCTAAGTTGTCACTATAAATCTTTGGTGTTGGAAAAGAGATGCTCAGTTCTTGAAGCAGATTGGAAACCCATTTGATCTCTGCAAGGGCAGCGGCAATGCTTCGATATTCGGCTTCAGTTGTACTGCGGGAGACCGTCTTTTTCTTATTGGAAGACCAGACAACAGGATTGGATCCGAAGAACACGGTATAACCAGAAATGGACTTACGATCATCTGGATCGGACCCCCAGCCAGCATCGGCAAAGGCGACAATGGTGAGATGAGGTGAAGGCTGTAGAAGAAGACCATGAGACTGTGTTCCAACTAGGTATCGCAGAATGCGTTTTACAGCTTTCCAATGGTGAAGTTGAGGATTATGAAGATACTGGCAGACTTTGTTGACACTGTAGGATAACTCAGGTCTGGTGATTAGGATGTATTGCAGTGAACCAACAACGGACCTATAAAGAGAGGAATCATCAACTGTTGTAGTACCATCACGAGTGAGACGCATGGAAGATATCATGGGTGTAGGCTGTGGTTTGGATGAGAGCATTCCAGATTTGTGAAGCAAGTCGGTGATGTACTTTGTTTGGGATAAATGTAGAGATCCATGAGTTGTCCAAGAGATCTCAATGCCGAGGAAGTAGTGAAGGCGACCAAGATCTTTGAGTCCAAAGTGTTGTTGTAGGGAAGAGATTAGGGACTGTATAGCAACAAGAGAACTACCAGTGATTAGGATGTCATCAACATAAATTAAAACAAATAAAGTAACAGTTTTGGTAGTTTTGATAAATAAAGAAGTGTCTAATTTAGTTACAGAGAAACCAAAGGAAAAGAGAGTTTGACTTAGCTTATGGAACCACGAACGTGGTGCTTGTTTAAGACCATATATTGCTTTGTGAAGTTTGCAAACTAGAGTGGGATCATTGTTGACACTAGAGGTTGAAGCATATAAACGGATTCTTGGAGGTCATCATAGAGGAACGCATTGTTGATGTCAATTTGATGGATGGGCCATTGTTTGGAGAGAGTTATGGTTAAGATGATGTGGATGGTTGTCGGCTTGACTACAGGACTGAACGTTTCTGAGTAATCTATTCCTGCATGTTGATGAAAGCCTTTAGCAACTAGGCGAGCTTTGTGACGTTGAAAGGAGTCATCATCATTGTACTTGTTTTGAAAACCCATTTACAACCAATTGGTTGAATGTCTTGTAGTGGCTGAGTGAGAGTCCAAGTATGATTAGCGAGAAGCGCATGATACTCTTCCTTCATAGCAACAACCCAGTTAGGAAGTTTGAGGACTTCTTTGACTGTGGAAGGAACAACCTCGATATCAACAGTAGATGAAAATACTTGTGGTTTAAAGATACCAGACTTTCCTCTTGTGATCATAGGGTGAATATTTTGAGTGATAGGTGGATGCTCAGGTGGTGTGTCAATAGGAGATGGAGAAGAAATATGGGATGGTGATGCAGAAGAATGAGAAGAAATAATGTCTAAAGAAGGAGATGATGATGGAGATGCAGGGGAAGCAAAATCAAAACAGTTAATGAGGGTAGAGATGAAGAGTTATGCAAGGGTGTGGGGTTAGTATCGGGTAAGGTAAAAAATTGTGAATATGGAAAAAGAGATTCATTGAAAACAACATGTTGTGTGATATATGTCTTACCTTCGTTGGAGACACATACATACCCTTTGTATTGAGGGCTATAACCAAGAAATAAGTAGACAGCAGAGCAAAAATTTAGTTTATTTTTGAAAAATGGGCGCATTAAAGGATAACATGCACAACCAAAAATCTTAAAAAAGGAGTAATCAGGTTGTTTGTTAAAAAGCAAGTGATAAGGATTATCAAATTTAAGAATTGGTAATGGTAAAACATTTATGATGGTTACGACAGTGGTGAAGGCTTCACCCCAATATTTAATAGGAAGAGATGCATGAGCAAGAAGAGTCAAACCAACCTCAGTAATGTGACGATGCTTTCTTTTAATTAAACCGTTTTGCTGGTGTAGGGACAAGTTAAACGGTGATGGATGCCATGTTCAACAAGATATGATTTAATGCATAAAAATTCTTTTGCATTATTTGTTTGAATAGCTTTAAGTTGATACCCGGTTTGTTTTTCAACAAAGGTTTTGAAAGATTTAAAAATAGGTGTAGCTTGGGATTTACGTTGTAAAAGATAAAACCAAGTATATTTTGTGTAAGCATCAAGAAAGCCAATGTAGTAATATGATCCATTAGAAGATGTAGTGGGAGATGGTCCCCAAATATTAATATATATAAGTTGTAAGGGGGTAGTGTAAACAGTGTGAGAATCAGAAAAAGGTAATTGATGAGCTTTACCAAGAATGCATGAATCACATAAATCAGTTTTTTGCAGAAAATGGAAATTTACAGTGTTTGATAATACGATGAATAATAGTGTCATTAGCATGACCAAAACTTGCATGCCATAGAGTGTAAGTGTCAGTAGTATGTGAAACAGTAGTATTATGAGCAGATGATGGAGAGTAGGGAACAAAATCTAAGAAAACATATAGGCATTTCTAAGCCTTCCTTGAAGAAGTATCTCCTTGGTGTCCTGCTTTTTGACAAGACAATGGTGAGGATGAAATTCAAAGAAAACAACATTATCATGAGCAAATTGAGAGATGTTAAGAAGGTTTTTATAGATATGAGGAACATGTAATGGTTTATTCAGAGAGAATATATGATGATTTGTTGGATTAATGAAATCTGCAGAACCAGTATGTTTGATATATAAGCCAGAACCATAACCTATTTTGACAGTTTCGGATCCAGTATAAGGGATTTTGTCATGGAGAGTGGAAGCATCATGCGTAAAGTGATGAGATGCACCACTGTCAGGGTACCAAAGAGATTCAAGGGTAGAGGGAGGAGAACCGAGAATGGATGGTTCATCATTGTCACGTAATGGAGGAGCAAACTGTGAATGGTTAGCAGAAAAAGAAGATGAAGGTTTTCTGTCATACCTATGCCAACAATCAGACACATAATGGTCAGTTTTCTAGCAAATTTGACATTGAATCTTGGTGGAAGAAGTGAAGTTGGAAGAAGATAAAGAAGAGAGCCATGATGGTTTTGGTGTTGATCTGTCACCGACAAACTGAGAAGACTTTGAACTGAACTTGGATCTTGAGAAGCCACGAGTATTTTTGTGCGCATTTGGAGAAGGTTTAACATGATTAAAAGAAGTGGCATTAACCTAATAAAGAAGATCGTTGTTGTTACGATATCTTTCTAAGCGTTCTTCTTGGGCCAAAAGGAGAGCCTCAACTTCTTCTACCGTGTAAGAGTCTGTGCGAGATGTGACAGAGGTAATGAAGGCATTGTACTCTTCGGGCAAGCCATCAAGAATTATTTCAATGTGTTCTTCTATGGAGATGGGCGATCCAACGGCAGCCAGGGAATCAACAGATTTCTTGATGTCTTGAAGATAAACAGAGATGGAACGCTCTCTTTTGGGAGTGCATAAAAGCATGCGTAATTTCTTGATACAGGCTCGGGTCTTTGATGCATAGTGAATCTGAAGATTGGACCAGATTTGATGAGAGGAAGAGAGTCCCACCATGTTGGTAAGAAGAGGGGGAGAAATGGAAGAAAGGAGTCAGGCTACAATGGCCTGATCTTGGCGTTCAAAAGAAAGAAAAGAAGGAGAGAAGGTGGAGGTAGATTCATCTGTAGCGAAGGAAAATCGGGGAGGAGTAGATGCAGCATCCAAGAATTTGGTGAGATTGAGGCTCCGAAGAGTGGCCATGACTTGGTTTTGCCAGATGAGATAGTTACCTTATTCCAATTTGAAGTGAATAGGAGCAGAAAAAATTTGGGTTGTGGTGTTGCTTGAAGATGCAGCGGCAGCGGCAGCGGCAGGGGTGGGTGTTTCATCTGCCATATTGACTCTGGATACCATGTGAGTAAAAAGGGAAAGAGAGAAAAAGAATATAGTGAGAGAATAAGTGGGAAGAGAGAGGCTTTGTATTATTTTTCTATGTAAAACCAGTTACACCAACAGTGCCATGCATAGTTATATTTATATATGGGTGTGAGTACAGTGGCTAGTGGCTGGTATAATAGAGTAACAGAAGCTGTTACAGAGACTAAGTAACACTATTAAAGAAAACAACAAAAAATGAATAGTAAGAATTTATTCATTGAATAAAAAATTGAAAGGGAAAAAAACCTACCAAATAAAAGTGTGTCGGTGGGACACCCCTAAAGTGTCCCTTTTAATTTTATTAATTCGTTGCTGATCAAAAAAAAAAGTGTGTCGGTGGGAATGAAAAGGGTTAGTCTATGAGAAAAAGAGGGCTTAGGGAGAAAAATAGGGCTTAGGGAGTAAAAGGAGGCACGTTAGTAGCGAAAGGAGTGAGAAAATGGATTGAGAAAGGGAAGAATAAACAAACGAAACGCTTACATTTTGGGATTTGATTGAGATGGTTAAGAATAAGGGGGTGGTGGTGATGGAGGATACGAAGGGGAAGTGGTGAACGATGGTGGTAAAGGATAAGAACGATTTGACTAAGTCTCTTTGCGAATCCAAGACAAAGAAAAGAGAAGCATATTTCGTTATATTTTCTTCTTTTGTATATAATATTTTTCATGATTAATGTTGATTCAACAATTGAGGATAAACTTTTGATTCATTACTTAATGGTGTTAGATGTGTTATAATGATAAAAATAAAAGAATGTGGATAGAGGTACGAGAGTGGGCACGAGAGTAGAGTGTTTGTCCCGCTAGTAAATATAATAGGTATGAGACTATCTTAAATATTAACAAAATAAAATTTTATAAAAAATAAAAATCAAAACGAAAAAATTATAATTATATAAATCTTAAAATAAAGTAACTTAAAATAAAATATCAAATAGTTATAATAAACAAATTTGGAATTTTAATCTATATCTACCAATTAAATTCTTAAAACAAATTTAATTTCTATGTAATATGTATAATATTATTATATGGGTTAAATTATATAAATTATTCATTATCTTGAACTTAACTCCATTAATATTTAAAAAGTTAATCATTCATCTTAGTTTCCATCTTCTCTTCTCTCCTCCATCTTGTTCTTCCCTTCCACCCCTTCACTTCCGCACCCAGGTGCAGCCAACCCACACCTACACTTCCTCTTCCCTATTCACTGTTTATCCTAACTTAATCTCTCTCACATTGAAATTTTGCTTTTAAGTTGTCACAGAATGGTTATCATGAACCACTTTATGAACATAAAAAGTAGATTAAATTGAGTTGTTTAAAAGTTAAGGAACCAAACTGAAGATAACATTTCATGGCTGCAATTTAGAAGAATCCAAAAAATTTGTTTTCCCGCGAGCTTGATGCCTCTTCTGAGTCTTCTCTTGTCGTCTCTTCTCCCCTTATTTCCTTTCCTTCATCCTTCCCCATCTTTCTCCTCACTCCATTGCCTTCTTCATTGTCAACCAAAACACAAACACAAAACTAAATATAGCAGAAGAAAAAGATGACATTGTACATGCCATTGTTCAGGTCATGTTTTACCTTAAGATCACTCACCCAACTCCATTCCCACCTCGTCGTCACTGGTCTCCACACCGACCCACTTGCCTCTACCAAGCTCCTCGAGTCCTACGCCCAAATGGGTTCTCTCCCTTCATCAAGACTCGTTTTTGAAACCCACCCATCTCCCGATTCCTTTATGTTCGGTGTCCTCATCAAGTGTTACTTATGGCACCAATTGTTTCACCAAGTGGTTAGCCTTTACAACCATCACATTCAAAAGGGTTCCCACCTCATCCAGAACTGTACTTTCCTTTACCCTTCTGTTCTCAAAGCTGTTTCTGGCGTTGGGGACTTGGTTATGGGCAGGAAAGTGCATGGAAGGATAGTAAGGTCTGGTTTTGGCAATGATCATGTCATTGGCACTTCGTTGTTGAGCATGTATGGGGAATTGGGTTGTTTGAATGATGCCCGGAATGTGTTTGATGAAATGCATGTCAGAGATTTAGTTTCGTGGAGTTCGGTTATTGCGTGTTATGTGGAGAATGGGCGACCGCAACAAGGGTTGGAGATGTTGCATTGGATGGTTTCCGAGCGAATTGAACTGGATTCTGTTACAATGCTCAGCGTGGCTGAGGCTTGTGGCAAGGTTGGTTGCCTTAAGCTGGCAAAATCGGTCCATGGGTATGGAATCAGGAAAGAGATGGTTGGTGATGCGAGTTTGAGGAATGCTCTTATTGTTATGTACAGTCAGTGCAGTTACTTGTCTGGAGCAAAAGGGGTGTTTGAAAGTGTTGGTGACCGAAGTATTTCTTGTTGGACTTCTATGATCTCTTCGTGTTATCAGAATGGATGCTTTGAGGAGGCCATGGATGCTTTTAGGAAAATGCAGGAATCGGAGGTTGAAGTCAATGCGGTGACAATGATCAGTGTTCTGTCTTGTTGTGCTAGGTTAGGCTGGTTGAAAGAGGGAATGTCAGTTCATAGCTTCATATTGAGGAGAGAAATGAACGGTGCTGATCTTGATATAGGGCCTGCACTGATGGATTTCTATGCTGCGTTTTGGAAAATAAGCAGTTGTGAAAAGCTTCTCCATTTAATTGGAAATAGCAGTGTTGTCTCATGGAACACTCTAATATCAATTTATGCGCAGGAGGGTTTAAACAAGGAAGCCATGGTGCTCTTTGCACGTATGTTAGAAAAGGGGCTAATGCCGGACACATTTAGCTTAGCAAGTTCTACTTCAGCCAGTGCAGATGCTGGTTCAATACTATTTGGACAGCAGATACACGGCCATGTGATGAAAAGAGGCTTCCGGGATGAATTTGTTCAGAACTCATTGATGGATATGTATTCAAAATGTGGCTTTGTGGATTTAGCATACACAATTTTTGACAAGATTAGGGAGAAAAGCATTGTGACATGGAACTGTATGATTTCTGGGTTTTCTCAAAATGGCATTTCAGTAGAAGCACTCAAGCTATTTGATGAGATGTACTTCAATTGTATTGACATTAATGAAGTAACCTTCTTAAGTGCAATTCAAGCATGCTCCAATTCGGGTTATCTGGAGAAGGGAAAATGGATTCACCATAAGCTCATTGTATCTGGTGTGCAGAGAGATTTATACATTGATTCAGCTCTGGTTGACATGTATGCCAAGAGTGGGGACCTTCTAACAGCCAAAGGAGTTTTTGATAGCATGGCGGAAAAAAGTGTGGTGTCATGGAGTGTCATGATTGCTGCTTATGGCATACATGGTCATATAACTTCTGCCACCACCCTCTTCACCAAAATGGTAGAGTCACATATTAAACCAAATGGAGTAACTTTCTTGAATATCTTATCTGCCTGCAGACATGCTGGATCAGTGGAAGAAGGAAAGTTCTATTTTGACTTAATGAGGGATTATGGCATAGTGCCTAATGCAGAACATTTTGCCTCTATAGTTGACCTTCTAAGCCGTGCCGGTGATATCGATGGAGCATATGAAATAATTAAGTCAACATGTCTACCTATAGATGCTAGCACATGGAGTGCTTTGCTTAATGGTTGTAGAATACATGGCAGGATGGATTTGATTAAAAACATTCATAAAGAACTTAGAGAAATAAGAACAGATGATACGGGACACTACACTTTGTTATCTAACATATATGCTGAGGGAGGAAACTGGTATGAATCCAGAAAGGTGAGATCAAGGATGGAAGGACTGGGCCTAAAGAAGGTCCCTGGGTTCAGTTCAATTGAGATAGATAAGAAAATTTACAGATTCGGAGCTGGAGATACTTCTTCTGAATGGCAAATGAAAGAAATTTATATGTTTTTACAAAATTTTCAAAGTTTGGCACAGGAACAAGGATGTGATGTAGAATGTCATGGCACAATGTTTGGACCTAGTATGTTTTTTGAGGACCATAGAGCGTATAACTTGCAGAGAGAAACCAGAAGTTGCATTTTGAACAAATCAATTCCATCTTAGAATGATACCATCTTTTCAGGTAAATGTTTGTAGAAATTATTCTGTTGTGTCATACTGGCCAACAACCTATAGAGAATATTTGTGGAGATTAAATTTTTTCTTCTTCTTAATTTGCACTGAAGTTAATTACTCTCTCTATCTCAATAAAAGCAATCTGTTTATTGAGTAAGATTATTTTAGTGAAGTTGTAAAAAATGACATATTCACTGTTGTTTGTAATGTGTGTAAAAATTCTTAAAAAATTGGGGATAATATTTGTAATGTAAACATATATGACTGCTACCTTAACATGGCCAAGGTATAAAATTTCTAATTAAATGGGCATCTTGATGTGAAACTCCAATGGACATGAAACGTATAGCAAAATTTATTGAAAAGGGAAAACAAAACATCAAGAACGTATTAAGGAAGGAACATATGGACAAAGATGAAAGAATTAGAGAAGAAGATAGAAGAAAATAGCATAAAATATATCAAAAAAAAAAACTTCATTTTTTAAAACATAACTCTTTCTTGTTTTGAATATGCTAGAATTAGAATAATATTTCTTCTAGAAGATTCTAGTATTTTCTAAATCAAAATAGTTAAGTGTTTTTAACTAAATCTAACTAACTTAAGAACTAGAGTTAATTAATACACCTAATTATTACTCCCTCGCCATAATTAGGCTAGGAAGGTGAATGTTATGACGCGATTTGTGGCTCTCCTTATGCAAAGTATACTTGAAAATTAATGTAAGATTTAAGTGTTTTGAGGATTTGATAATAAGTTTTGTTTATGAAACACTTATTGTTCTTTTTCCAAAGCAATGTGGTGTTTTCTTTTCTTCCTATGCCTTTTAATATTTTCATTTTTACTCCTTTTTTTTTGTTCAAACATATAGTCTTTCTAGATATTTGCTTGAGTTATTCGGTTGAAATTCTTTGAGAGTTGATAGATCACATTTTTTATGGAAGGTTCCAAATGGCTTTATGACTACAAAAGAATTAAGAGTTCATAGACATATGACTTAATTTGATGATAGAAGTAATACATGTAGGTTGTTATCTTCTTTTTTTTTCTATTCTTCTTTTTACTTTCTTTCTTCACTTATTATTTTTTTTCTCTCTCTCTAATTTCTTTCTTTCTTTATCTTCATTCTAATTTTTTGGAAAGATGTCTCTTAACTTACACAATCAAATCACACTTTAGTGTAGAAAAGAAATAATGAATTGGTGAATGTTTAGTTTTAATTTGGTTTTGTTGGTATTGGAATTGTCAATTAGTGCATTGGAATGTTTGATTTAAAATTACTACTACCATGTTTTTATTGGTTTTCAATTTGTTATTTAGTTGAACCAGTGAATTTGAGTGGTAATAGTTGTGGTTAACATATGATGAATAATATTTATTTTAAGGTTTGAATTTAGTGAAACTTGAAATTTTCAAAAACTAATTGTAAAGTGATGGCTGAGATAAAAATAATTTGTCTCTCTCTCTCTCCTTTCTTTTTCTTCTCTAAAGATAAAATTATTTTTTATGTCCTTCTATCCATGGTAGTAAAATCATATTTTATTCATTCTCTTTTAAGAAAATATTCCACTTATGATTTCTATAAAATGATTTTTATCCTTAGTTATTTAATTTGAGTCCTTTTATTATATTTTTTTAGTCCCTAGAATATGTAGATTTTTTACATTTATTTTCTATTTTTAAAAGAATAAGTTTAAATGAAAAATAAAAGCTAGAGATGGAAACAAGAACTAATAAATAAATAAATTATAAGTTCTAATATGAAAAGCAAGGATTTAAACCAAAAAATATATAAAAATTATAAAATTGTAGGAACTAAAAAAATATGACTACATATAGAAAACCATTTAAGTTAGGATTACAGCAAATATATAGAATGATATTAAAAGATGGGTGATGGTAATTAGCGAATGATTTGGTGAAGAAGGAAGATTGAAGATGAGAAAGAAGGAAAAAAAGTGGGTAGGGGAAAAGGACAAAGAAAGTAAGAGCAGAGCACTGAAATGGGATATGAATTATGATAAGTTGGGGAATGAATGAATGACAAGAAAGGTACTTTGGCTATGTTGTGTTAGAAAAACAGTGATAGAGAGAGAGAGAGAGAAAGATCTTCAAGAACAGAACCAAATTATGTGTTATTTTATGGTAAAAAAGTAAGTACCAACAACAACTAAACAGAGACATAGCCAATCAAAATTAAGTATTTATTTCACACTCTCTCTCTCTTTCTATGTGGTACCATCTATGTATGTCCCACACAACACTTAATAATATTATTCTATTATGTTATTTCATTCTTTTCTATGTACTGTTTCCCTCATTTTAAAAATATTATTAAATGTAAACCTTAAAATTGTGCATGGTTTAATTTAATTATTACACTATTTAACCTATTTTTATAATAATATACTGAAATAAAAAAGTTAACCTATTTTTCACCAGATTTTTTTCTAGGTCACCGGTTATCTTCTTCTTTTTTAATTATGTAGTTTGTTGATAAAAAAAAATGTGAAAAAGGATGTAAATCTTGGTCAACTAAAATTCGGATTTTTATTCTTTTATCTTTTTTCCTTAAAAGAGAATAATTAGTTTATAAATGATAGAAAGAAGAAACTTATGTCTCTTATCCTAAACCAATGAATTTACAAAACTCATCAACAGAATGGTATAAATAAATTAAACATAAACATATTATATTACTGCTAAAACAAATTAAACATGTATCTTTCAAGAAATATTTTATTTTTAAAAAATTATATTTATCTTCCTCAAATTATAAGTAATCTTTAACATTTTTTTCTAGTTTGGAGCAGGAGTGACAAAAAAGTTTGATCAATTTGATATGTTTTGTCCTGGTAAAAAATAAGACAGAATAGAATGATCCACCATAATAAATTGGGTTTACAATTTTTGTGGGTCCTGTCAATTCTCTTTTTATTTTTGTCTTTTTAAAATATGAGTTATATACATATATATTAAAAACATAATTAATTATATAAATATTTTCTAAATTTTTAACTAATTAATTATATCTGTAATTGGATAAATTAAAATAATTAAAATATTTATATATTAAATTAGAATTGATTGATAAGTGTCAATAATTTAAGTTATGATACTAGTACAAGTTGGCAATTTTTTAAATAATATAAAAATTTAAGATTTTTAACTATTTTTTATTTTAATTTTTAATTTTAAGAAATCAAATTCTAATTCTTCAATTTGGTAAGGTAGGTGAGACAGTGAAAACGGATTTAGGAATTGACAGTTTGACAAACCAGTTTACATGCTAATGTTTACTTTTTCGCCTCTAATTTTAAAATATACATTCACTTATTTTAGTAATAAAACAACATTCATATTTTTAACTTTAAATAAATATATATTTTTTATCATTTTTAATAAATAATATTCATATTATTTATACTTTTAATAAAAATGACACTCAATTTCCTTATTTCATTTAAAAATAATATATTGACTAAAATTTAAATAAAAATTATGAAAATTATTAATTAAATTTTAAAATATAAAATTAAATATTTTATTACAAATAATAAATTAAAAAATATCTTATTGCAAATAATAAATTAAAAAGTATTTTATAAATAAAATATTGAAGATGGATATTACTTTATTAAAATATAAAGAAAATGGGTATCATTTTATAAAAAAATATAAAAAAGTAAAACACAATAGAAATGGGTTTCATTTATTAAAAACACAAAAATAATATAAATTATAAAAATATGAATATCATTTTATTGAAAACACATAAATAAGTGCCTATTTTATTTATACTAAATACGGCTTTGAAAAAATTGTTTAGAATTAATTATTTCTTATAGCCTATTAAAAAAAATTATTTAATGAAAACTCAAACACACAAAAATCAATTGATATTGAAATGCTAAGAAATGTGTATCTTTCTCTTTATTGATCTTTAGAAAAATAAATCCTTTTATCTCAAAAGATGAAAGCACAAGGGGAAAAAATGGTAGAAATTTGAATCATAGACAATTTAAGATGCCCTCAGAAATCTAAGAAGTCATTGTCATCTATGGAAGGTGTCTCTTCTCTAGAATTTATAAATAGAAAATATCAACTTTATTTTTCATTCTTATTTTACAATAATTGTGCCATTTGTAATAATCAACACTAGTCCAACAAAACATAATTAATATGTGGTCAAGATACAACTTAAATCAATAATTGCTTAAAAAATTACAATTCATTTATTTTTTGCACATATATTTTTGTCTCTTGTCACTTTCATGTGTGTAGGACTATTCTTGTCTAACTTATTTTAATTTAAGATATTCTTTTGCTCCTTTACCAATGAAACAAAAAGGTTAAAAAGTATAAAAATAAATAAATAAATATGATAATAGACCAATGTATTAGAATAACAATATGCACTTGTGAACAATTCTGTTTGGCATCTTGTCTTGTTTACTCTTCTTTTTTTTCTTGTCTTTACCATGTGAACCAATCTTGTATGTAGCAGGTCAGAAAAAGAATCAAAAAAGACCACACAACCTTTGCCTTTTTTTTTCCTTCTATTGTTTGAGTTAAAAGAGAGAAAAGTAAAAGAACAAAAGATGAGCATTTTCAGTCATCTAAATGACTTTTTCTAATATGGTCAGGGGTGGACAAACATGTTAGCATCCTTTGTTTTGGTTTTCTGAGTCAATCATTCAAAAGCTTCACTTAAATTATCTTCTTTTATTGTTCCTGCACCTATTCAACAGAGATGACATTAGTTGCACACTCTCACTAATAGTTAGACAGAAATAACAATAGTTTGGACATAGAAATTACTGAGACTTCTTCATAGAGAAATTGAGTGAACACAAACAAATGAAATAGAAAATAAGAGTGAACATTGAGTTGTCTAGTTTAATAGTTTATATAAATTTAGAACACAAGTAAAACTAGATTTAAATATAATTTCAATTAGGGTTTGAGTTTGTAGTTTGATCTATTAAAATTTGGAAATGATTGTTTTTTACTGTGACAATGGTTCAGCACTTATGTATTGCATGGAAAGAATGTCAAATGATAACTAGAAGTGATATTTACTAATTTTGTAATATAATATTAATATTGATAAGTATGTGTTTCAAAATATTTAAAAATATAAAATATAAGTTATTTATCTATCTTAAGATTATTGTTATGTTGAATGTTTTAAAAAAAACTCCTCTCTCATGTGGGTAGAGAACAAAAAAATTATAGAATCAATTATCTTTTAAGCTCTTAACTTTCTATTTTAATTGTATTGAACACACTCATTTTTCAAACATTCTTAAAATAATATTTTTGTCAAAAATTAAAATTGTTTCAGTTCAAGTAAACTAATTCTTGTATAGAAATTAATGAGAAATATTTTCAATTCAACTTTCACATAAAAATAATTTTACCTAAAAATATTTTTATTTTCTTCTCCCCGAGTCTAGAGATTATTTTTGTCTCTCAACAGTTGTAAAGTGTAACTGACAATCTTAGTAAAGTGTTTAATGCTTACTTTAACTTATTTTTTTGTTTTCTTATAACATGTTTTGAAACACTTTAAAACCTATGTCAAAGCAACAAAAGATCCTTAAAACATAAACCAAGTTAGAGAACAAATGCAAGTCCCACTTATGACTTAGTGATGGTCATCTTAAGCTCAAACATGGATTTTATAGTAAAATAATATCTTTTCTCCCACACAGACAGCACTCTTTGCGTTAAATTTTAGTATTTTAGTACTTCTTCAACCAACCAACGTGCAACAAAATTAACAAACAATTCATGTATCACCCTATGGGAGCATTCTTCTCAGACTAATGCAGAGGGAAAGGTACACTGCACTGCAACATATTCCAATAATTTATTGGTGTGTTCCTCAAACTATCTAATAAGCCTGAGATTCCAACATTTATGAGACAAGTTTGATCAATTTTTTCCTCCACCTACCATTGACCAGCTTCAAACGGACCATAGAATGAAAAGAGAAAACTTTGCACATGCTTTGAAAATAAAAAATAAAAAAAGAATAAAATATAATGGGAAAAATTTATACCTATGGTTCCTTGACAATTACAAACATTTTATTAAGTCTATGATTACACAACAAAATGAGCTGTGCTTTGGGACCACAATATGACCATACATATCCATAACAAAGGAATAAATATAATAAATTGACACTATAATGTCAAAAAAATGTAAGCTAATATAAATCCTATTAGATTAAGATGGAGAATCAACTCATGCAGAGTGAGACTGTAATCATAAAATCATTGATAAAAATCCTAGAATGTGAGAGCAGTGAATGGAAGGAACACTGTATATATCTCAACAGTTCTATAGAAAAAATGAGAAGAAATCATGCAACATTATTTAAGAATAATACAAGTTGTTACCACCCCAAAGACTGAGAATCAAGCATAAACCCAAATACGGGTTGAAAAATTTACAAGAGAAATCTCCATGCCTGAGAACATCATGTGTTCCATTAATATGAAAACCGGCACTGCTTACCTCTATAAATTGTCATCTAAAAGTTTTAAGCCTCTTATAGTGATTAGGTTAACTGGATCAATGGAGGGTTACCAGCCGGGCACCTCTGTCGGCGGGGCCTTCTGGTTGTCTTGCCCCAACCTGTTAGGCTTCTATCCTCCAATCCAATTTCAATGTTATTAAGCTGCTGCATAAGTGGGGTGCTAGTTTCATTCGTTGCCATTGGTGTAGGGGGAGAGGGGGCAACCTGTGTCCGTCGCCTCCCCCGGCCACCACCATTCCTAGATGAGCTTCTCCTAGTTAATCCTGAATTCCATGAATAACCTGTTCCCCTCATGATCCCACCAAATGTCTGAAGATCTTCTGTTACTTCATGCCTTGATAAAGATGCAAGGCCTGGAAGAATGTCCCTTTGGAAGTCCCTTCGCTGCCGCCCTCTCCTTGCTGGCCCCTTTCGTGTCCGAGTTGGCAACAAAGTAATTGTTTCTTCCACTTTGAAGTTTTCAGGAACAAGAGGCTTGGGCATGTAGTCTTCTTCCTTGGTGTGCGGCAAGTTCAATGTCATTGCCTCGAAGTAATCCAATCCTCCATAGGAACGCTCATCGTTGTCCTCAGCATCTTTTTCCCTTGAAACATCACACTTTCCCTCTTGATTATCTTTGCATGAGGAAGCTATATCTGCAAACCAATTTAGCAGGTCCACCTTTGGACATTCTGATGGACTCTCACTGGTCACAACGTCCACTTCACAGGAAAGAGATGACAGGACAACAATTGCCTCTGCTGCCTTTGTCATAAGTTCATTATCCTTTGGCTGTTCAACTGTATTCTGTAGGACTTGCGATGATGGTAGAGAATTTTCAAGAGGCTTTTCTTCTGAAAGAACATTCTCCTCTGTCTCAACAACAACAGGGGCTTCTAAATCTATATCTGTCTTCATTTTTACATTGTCACTTGGTATAGTTGTGAAAGATCCTTCATCCTCACTCATACTCAAGTTCAGATCAATTTGATTTCTAGAGTCTGCTTTTGCAGGAGACCTTGTCTTGCTAGCAGCAGTTTCAGTGAATGCTTCATTGTCCAACTCAACTGCAGCAGCATCACAAGGCAAGTTAATATCAAATATCTGTTTTTTCTTATTTTCCACTGTCTTTACATCAGATGGATTAGGGTTTGATACAGATGGAGAAGTGATTGAAGACAACTCCTTGGCAGAAATATGAGGCTTCTCAAATATGGGAACACCAAGAATTTTCTTATCCCTGGGTCTTTCATATACCTCTGTCCGCCTCACCTCAATGTCATTGGAACACAAAACTGAAGTTATATTGTGCATAGGTTCCTTTCCAGTTTCATCGTTGTTGGACAATGAGGCAGCACGGAATAAGCCTGACTCACCTGCAGAGTTTTGTACTCCATTCTTACAAGTTGTTTTTCCTCTAAGCCAGGGTAACATAACATGACACTCCTCATTCTTCTGTTCTCCATCAATTATCCCAGTGCCTGACTGGGGAACTAGGTTGTTGGATGAACCATTTGGAAGCAGAACATTCAAGTCAATATCTTTTCCAGACCTTAAGTTATTACAATTTGAATCTGAACCCCTACAGGATTTCGATGAAACATTGTTGATAAAGTGATCAAGCATTATCTTAGAGTCATTTTTATGATTGAGATAGTCGTAGCTAATAGAAGAGATGTTCAATGATGGTTCCTTGGACCCAGATGAAGACCCAGGGCAAAATCCATTCTGTAGAGGTGCATCACAACGAGAACCTGTGTTAGGCTTGGAATTCATATTTAGAGGCCAGCATTCTTCCAATATCCCATTGCTTTGTGACTGGGAACTCCTAGTCAAAGCACCAGATGCATGACATGGAGGTGTCTGAATTGGCATCAACCTCTGGCTTAGGCTGCTATTGGCCATTTCCCAAGAAGAAGCTGAATGAGACCAAGACTTAGATAAATCAGATGAAGGAGCAGCTGCAAAAAGACCAGGTCTAAGTAATGGTATCACAGACTCAGGTTGCTTGTTGATGGGGTATTCATGATTTCTTTCACTGATATGCAAATCACTAACTGTCTTTTCCCTCCATATGTCAGCCTTGTTTCGACCATTTAGATAATCAGATGCAGGTTCATGAAATTTGCTAAGTGCATCTTGTAATGTTTGGGAAGATAAGGGTGATTTCTCCAGTCTGAGGACATGAGGACCAGATTGTGTGTTGATGGTTCCTTTCCCTGTCAATGTTTGCAACATGATTGTCATCGAATAATTATGATCAGAAGTAAATATCAATAGGGATTGTTTCCAGATAAGAAAGACAAATGTACTCCAAAAATATAGAAACACAAAGGAAATTTTACTTGGAGCAAAAAGATTCAATTGTACTACTAATAAAAAATAGTTTATAAACATGCACCAAGAAGAAAGGCAACAAAGTGTGTAGTGTACAGTAGTTCATTCTCTAACCTGCCCCAGGCACTGATTGATACCACCCTTTTCCACCCCTATTGATCTCAAAATAACCATTATTTTGGGCCCAACTGTCCGTTCCATGATGTGAGTTGAGCAATTGTTCCCTAGATAAACCAAAAAACTCTGACTTTTGTTTGGGAGCGGCAGAGAGACCAGAACATTCAGCTGCCACTTGACAAGGATTACGGTTCAGAAGGTGAACATGTGGAGAATTGTACGTTTCTTCCACCTGAAGAGGTTCATTTAAGTCAGCCAAACCATTTCTTCTCCTTACAGATTGCTCAGATCTTGAAGTGTCTTCTTGATTGCCAGTCTTCTCACCATTGCCAAAAAAATGTTCCACATCACCCTCCTTTCCATTTTTACAGTTTCGATCAGGAAGAAAGAATGATGGATCACTTGTCTTTTCATCACTGAGCTTTTCACTTTCCTCGGTATCAATGTACTCATCAGCAGGAAGGTGAAGGTCAAACATTTTTCTCCTCACCTTCGAGGGTCTGGACTCAAGCACCTCAACATCTTTTGAACTACATCCATTTGGGGATGGAAACGGACTTGTTTGTTTGCCAATCCCTTTCATTGAATCCAAAGGAGAATAAATGCCCTCAACTCCAGACACAGATGTTTTAGCACAAGTAGAATTTCCCAAGGGAATATGCCATTTTTGTCCGGCATCATTTGTTAATTGAGATGCCATTTGACCTGTGGAACATGATGCCTCAATTGGTATCTGATTTCTGTTTAATTCTTTCTTTTTAACCTCACTCATCAAATCCCTTTGTATTCTGTACAGACGGTGAAGTTCATAGACCTGCTCGAAAATACATAGTTTAAATACATCAACAGGTTCAACAATCATGGCATACAACAAGAACTTAAGCTTAAAAAAACCATCACCATGTTAAAGGAAATCTAAAACTGAGTGAACTTAATCTTGCAACATAATAATAATGATAAGTTACTAAGTTATCAGCTCCCGCTGCAACTATTGAAAAATAACACGCTGACAAACATTTCTAAGATGCATAAAGAAAAAAAAATACAAGAAAAAATGAACTAACAAGACTCAATCCATAAACACCAAAACCACACCATACAAACTATTCATGCTGCAGGGAAAAGGACAAAGATCGAAACTGGAAGTTTCCTACCTGATTTTTAAATATGGCCTCGTGCTCAAGCATCATCCGCTTTACAGCATCCTTATCATATCCAGAACATGCATCTGTTGCAGAACTTGGCAAATAACTATTATAGTACTGCCCATTTGAGAGCGATTTATCCCCATAGAATAGGGGCCAGCCACAACTGCTGGATTCCTCATTAAGATCTCTCATTGAGTAATATCCTGGAAGATTCTGGACTTTGGTTCCCATTCCTGAAAATTGATCAGTGACATACAAATGAGCACAAATTCACATTTAAGATGCTGCAATGTATCAACTACTACAAACCCAATCAACAAAAAGCAGTCAAACAACTGAACACAAATCCAGACTTACTGGCATAACATGGAATAATAGCACAGAATCTCAATTTTTAACAAAAAAAATTGAATATCCAGAAACTTCCTGTTTTTAACAAAAAATTGAATATCATTTGAATGGCTTAGTAAATCTCTCAACACACAATCAACATGGTAAGAATTGGATTGATTGAATTTTCTGCACTTCAGTTCATTTTACCCCAAGAATAAGGGTGTCAAAACAAAGAATTGGATTCTTCAAAGTAAACCCCCGCCTATAAAACCCCTTTCACTCCCTCCTTTGTACTTGTTCCTATGACATGCATCTTAAATCTTAACCAGTTGCAATTATAACTTATTTCTTTCTATTTCAAGCAATGTAAAGTTTTTAGATACTGAAGCTAAAAGCCTCTAAATGCATGATGATACTTGAGCTAATTTTGTGGAATGCACTGAATCAGAGCCTACTACTTTTAACATTATCATCAACTTTTATGATACAAGAAAGATGTACTTCATCCAATATAGAAAAGGAAGGACATGCATTTATGAAAAGGATTTAATTTCAAACAAGAATTTCCATGTTAGCTACATAAAATATATTATATGTTCAAAATTATTGTAGGATACAACAATTACCAGTTCACATTACCAAAACCAGTTGAGAATTTTTAAAATTACAAATTCTTCCGGTTGCAGATGGAAATGAAACACCCTTGAACCGAGGATTTTCCGCCACTGAATGCGTAAATGCATTGTCGTTACATTACACTAGTGCTTGCTTTGACACATAAAAGGATTTATAGTAGGGATCATTATTATTGTTAAAACAAACCGAAAACAACAGTTGACCAGCAAACCACCCACCATTTGTTAAAGATGCAACAATAGATTTGAAGTCAATTAATAGAAGGAATATAACAATTACTAGTTCACATTACCATAACCAGTTGACAATTCACAAATTACCAATACTTAGGTTAGGGATGCAGATAGGAATGCAACACCCTTAAAAAGAAGATTTTAAACCGTCAATGCGTAAATGCATTACCGTTACTCTACTTCTTACTTACTTTGACACACCAAAGGTTTTATAATAGGGATCATTATTATGGTAATAACAAACAGACAACAACCGTTGAAGAGAAAACCTCCCACAATTCGCTAAAGCTGCGATAATAAACTTGAAGACAATCTAAGGCACCAATCCAAACAATATAAACTGGCCCATTTACCCCAATCTGGAAATACATCATTATATTGAATACCCACTAGATTCTCTTGGTGTGTCCAAATATTTTGTTGTTGAGAACTTGTCCAAGAATGCCAACTAGTACAGTTGAACACAACCATTACCCCTGCCAGTAATAATCACTCTATGAAAGTAATAACCAAATCCGCAGAACAACATTTGGTAGAAATGTGGAAAAGGTTTACAAATTCATAGACTATCAAAACAAGGCAAACAAAAGCTGAAATATATGCATAAAAGCAGCACAAGCACAAGTGATTACAATAAACCTAAACCTTGGCAAAGTAAACAACCTTCTATAACACGAGTTTTATCAATGCTTTCAGATGCATGAAACACATTCAAACTTACCAATTAATCTCAGGCCTGGGAAATTTACAAAATCTTTGCAAATAGTTGATGAAAAATTTCCAGAGCGATTACAAACAAGGCACATCATAAAGTCACCCACAATTTTAGGGAACACTGATCCCTCACTTCAATTCAGACTTCATAGGCAGAAAGATTGAAGGACCAAACACAGGACAAATGAATGACAAAATTCAATTAAACAGATCCACTTTAGCAATTATCTAAACCAACACAACAGCAGATGCTTTCAACCTGAAGAAGCATTTGAAAGCCTAAAATTAAGTATCAGAACATTCCATCAACGAAATTCAAAGCCTAATTTAAAACGAAAACAGCTGTGGGTCGGAGTTCATTGGAGTAACAATCCCCAAACAACAGAATCCAAGGAAAACTTTCAACACAGTAAAAAAAGGACAGGAGATAAAACAACAAAACCAAAAATTCACCAACTGAAAAAAAAATATATAGGCACACATAATTACATAAATTAATAAAAAAAAAACAGTGAGAGTAAAAGCAAATTTACCTCAGACCCACATCCTCTAAACACCTCCTTTCAAGAATCCCACAGAGATTCCACCATTCAAGGCACCAACACAATCAGAGGGAGAAGAGAGGAGAGAGAGAGAGAGAGAGAGAGAGAGAAAATTCAGAGCCTTTTTAGTCTCCTACTATTTGAAGCCCAAAAGGGTAACTAGAACTGAAACCAATAACAATTATAAGACAAAATAACACAGAGGGTCTTGTTGTAACACCATTGAAGGAGCTTAGATCGTCATCAGGTTGAAGAAAAGGAAGAGATTTCGATCTGCTGGGCCAGCCACTCTTCCTTCTCTCTCTTTCTCTCTCAAAGAACACTCACAAAATTAGGAGAAGAAAGAATGGACCTTTTTTTAGAGAGAGAAACATTTTTAAAGAGAGAGATCCCAGATAAGAAATCTTCACACAAACAAACGACCTTCTAAGAACAGTGACATGAAATTTGTCAACATCCGGTCTCTTTTTATTCTCTGCTTTTTCATCACTCCTCTCTCTCTCTCTCTTAACCTTCCTTTACCATTTATATTATATAAAAATAAAAATTATTTTTTGGCTTTTTTTTTTTCAGAATATATTTTTATTTATCAGAAATAAATGGGCATTTCTAGATTCTCTCCATCTTCCTTGTTTTTTCCAAACCATATCAATAATCAAATTACTGTCTATTATTATCATTAAAAGATAACAGAAGATTTCAGCATAACTATCCATACTATCAGACTTCAGATTTAACATTTGGACATACATAAATATATATCAACTTTTATTAAAAACTTACACAATTTAATATCTTTCCATTAAATTTTTTTCTTTTTCAAAAATGATAGTTGTATTTAAAGCTTTTTAACATAGACTACATATACCAAATAATTTTATATTGATCCAAAATGACTAAATAACTATTACTCAAAATTAACATAATATATTTTTCTAAGTACACTAAAATATGAATAATTTAATTATTTATTATTTCATCTTAACAAAATTTTATATAAACAATCATAATGATAAAAAATTATATAAAATTATTGACGAGCTAGCATTTGAAAAAAATATTTATGTAATATATATATATATATATATATTAAATTATATAATAGTTTAAATTTAGTCGTAATGAACCTATAATGTGAGAAAATTTCCCATTATTAAATAATTAGTTTTTCAGTATAGTTTTAAGACGATTATTATAAAACATAATATTAGTATAAAAATAACAATAGATTTATCATGCATACATATATGTGGTGATTACATTTCCGAGTGAAAAGCCTTTAAATAGGAAAATTAGTTAATATTTTAAATTTGATTGCATGAGTAACTTATTAAGGAGAATAGATTATTTTGCATTAAAGTTTTACATTGACTTATCATAAAGATATTTTGTATTGATTTTTTTATTTTTATAACTATTCAAAAATGCTAAGTCCTTTTATAATTAACATAAAATATATTTTTTTTCGCCTTGAAAATAAATGCATTTCTCTTTGAATTAAATGATGTAATTAAGGTTCGAGCAATTATATTTATCTTTACTGTACTAATTATACTAATTAAATAATGTAAAGTTTATGTTCAGTTATTATAACGGACCACGAATAATATGTATTAATATAAATATTATCAAATAAATACTTGCATCAATTTCATTTAGAAAATTTAAATATTTTTATTCTTTTCAATTTTGTTTAATTTTATTTTTCATTGTCTAAATTTAGTATTCATGGTTTTAGTTCATATTTTTTAATAAGACTCTTTTAGTTTTATTAATTTTTTTTATCGACTTTTTTTTTAAGTCCTCTATCTAAACGTAGTTAAATATTTCGTTTATATGACTAATACTTACAACTCATTTATATGACCATTTACTTTAATTTTATACTCTTTATCATATTTAACCACATGTTTAGTTTCCTTTTTGAAAAATTATTTTAACAATGTATTAATATCTAATTTAGTCAAGATTTTTTTTTTCAAATTGTGAAAACTAAAAAGATCAATTTAAAAATTTAAGGGCGAAAAATACTCAAATTTTAGAGAATAAAAACTTGTTTTGATTTTTGAAAATTATATTGGTACTTTTTTATGTTATTTTTCTTTAAATATAAAAAACATATTCGATACTATAAAAAAAATCATTAAATATAAATCAAATTTAGAGACAAAAAATAATTAGATGTCATAGTGACTAAATTAGATATCATTTTAGAAACTAAAAAAATTATTGGTTTCTAAATTAGTTTCTATTATTGATAAATAGTTTCTAAATTAGTATCTAATTAGCTACCAAGTTTTTTGCTACTAAATTTAGAGTCTAAATAATTGGTAGTTAAAACATTGGTAGCTAATTAGATACCGATTTATAAACTATTTATCAATAATAGAAACTAATTTAGAAACCAAAATTTTGTTTAGTCTCTAAAATATTCTCTAATTTAGTCAATATATAAAATATTTTTTTTTTCTAAAATTGGTTTTTATTTCTATTGATTTTATCAAATTATACAGACATGCAATTTTTTTTTAATTTATATGTAAATCTTGTTTTTTTTAAACATAAATTTGTCTCTATTTTTACATTACATATTCTCCCTCTAAATTCTTAAAACGTTATATTTAATGTCTTGATAAAGAAGACTATTCTAAAAAAAAAAGTGAGTATAGAAGAAATTTGAAAAAATTGTAAGAACCTATATTCTCTTAACAAAAATATAAGTCATGATATTAGCTTAAAGTGAATAGACTAAAGTGGTAGTAGAGGGTGTGAAATTTGTAGAATTTGTAAGTTGTAACTAATGCATGGAAGGGCTAGAAAGTGTTGGTTGGCCTCATTACTAGCTATGCTTGTTGTTGATGCATAGTGAAGGGATCAAGGAAAATGGTTTTTGTTTTCTATCTTTAATATCTTGTTTAGCTCTAAGTTGTAAAATATGTAAAAAAACCTATTGGAATACGAAGGCATAAGTAGTTGAATTATTGAAGATCTCTGATGATTCTTGTTTGGAATATACGTTTGTTGTTTTAAATAATTGTAATGAATATCCATAGGCAAATTGGTAAATTTTTTAGTGTAGTTAGAGTCCTCTCTTCGAGGATGATGTGTGTTTTTTTCATGTTATAAATAAATTTATGTCATCATTGGCAACCAAATGTTAGAAATGTGTGTTTACATGACACGACTTTAGTATGACATGGCAGAGTCGTGTCAAATTGGAATGATTTGTGCATATGAAGTCGTGCCGAATTGACACCTAAATTTGTAATTTTTTTTAAACGGACCTCGTTTTGGTAAAAAGCAAAAAAAATAACATCATCATGGTCAAAAAACCCTCCAATTTTATGTTTGTTTATAGGTGTTTATTGTTCTTCAAGAAAGGAGGAGGAGCATTGTCAAAATCATCATAATAGCATTGTTTCTAAAAATAAGAATCAGTCATCTAATGATTTTATAAATACTTTTAAAATCCATTTTCGAATAAAATAGATAATAGATAATGCACATGTAAGGAAGGATAAGCAATAACACAAATTTATATTGGTCCAGTTCAATATGGACTTACATGAAGTCCACTAATATAAATTGTAATAGGTTTTACTATATAAATCAAATTATAAATATTATTACTACCACTTCTAGCATACAACGAGTACATAAAGTCATTTTTTGCTATACAAGTAGACAACATCTCTCTAGACTAAGTACATAATATCTCTCTAAGATGTACACTTATACTACTCCTAGGATTAAACACAAGTACACAATGTCTCTTCAAGGAAAGTAAACATACACATTTTCAAGTTATACAACAATAGAATGTTGTTTGGTAACAATGTTTATATTCACATGAGTTTATATGAAATACACGCTCCTTATTTTAGAGATCACTACTAAATGTGAAGAGTTTACAATTAAAATCTCTCTCTTTTTCTATCTCATAAAGAAGAAAAGTTGTTATTCTAATAGTCAAAGTATGTTATCACATTTTCACATGCACATGAGATTCTTGGTAATTTCCTAAAACCTTAGTTCTTCTTGATGTGTGCTCCCTTTCTTAATGTGTACTCTCTTTATAAGTGTTTGAAAATGAATGTTGAATGTTATGTGTTTTACATAATTTTTTAGTCAAACATTTTGCATATATTTATGATTAACTGTTGATATCCTCTAACTTGTGATATGATAAGATGATTAAATCACACTCTGTATTCGTGTGATGTCTTTATGTTACTGAGAATATTAAAAAAATATTAATACATATTAACCATAATTAAAACTTGTATCACATCTTTCTAGAAAGTTATTTTAAGTTTACCAAAGATATTAGATATTATGATATTTATATAAATCACTTTTCATATAACATCTATTTTACTTAATTTGGATTGCGTAACAAATTAACACTTTACCGTTAATTCTTAATTCTCTTAAGATATTCATCTACTACTAAATACACTATACATGTAAATGTTGAAGTTTAAACTGTGTTATCTTCATCTTGTATTAAAATGATTAAAATAGAATATAATTATTAGATATTTTTTTGTTTTACTGCAAGCATACTTAAATTTGAAAAAAAAAATTGTTACAACTTTATAAAGTTGACATTAAAATTCTAAACAATGTTTTAATATTTTAAACTAGGAATTAAAATTTTAAATTATATTTTAATATTTTAAATTAAGGATTAGAAAATAAAATAAGATTTAATATTTGAAAACAATGAATATATTGTGTTCAATTTAAATTTAAAGTGGGTATACAAATTTTAATATTGTTGTATGTGTTTATTACTTCATTATGTAATTTTATAATATGGTTTAAGATTCGTATCTTGTAGTATGGATTAATATTTGTGTTATATTATTCAAATTAAATAATATTTTTTAAGTATAAATTTTAAACTACTTTTTTTCTTTTTAGAAAGAAACTGATATTATAAAATGATAGATGAAAAAAAAGTATGAAAATAGAAGAAAAAGAGATACATAATAGCAGAAATTGCATATACTTAGGACTGACTGAACTACAAATGATCATAATGGTGTTGTGTTCAAACGTATCCTCGAGTATGATTCTTTTTTAATGTTTTCTTAATTTAAATTATTGTAAATTTAACTTATGTTTCTACATTATTTTCATTTATATTTTTTCCTTGGATTTGAATAATCTACTCTTAATTTTTCTATTCTCACTCTTTTTATTTATGATTATAAAGGCATCACTCTTTTTTAATGTGTAACATTTAATTACTTTTATGCTGTAAATTAGTATTACTAAATTTAAGTTTATTATTTTAACTAATACAATTATATTAATCTATCAAACATTAAATTAATTAATATAAATTTGATATTTTATGGAGTAACTCTTTTAATTTATTTATCTAATTTTTGTTTATAATAAAAACACTTTAATTTATATTTTTAAAATTAGTTTTTGAAAAAATATATAATTCTACAAAATTAAGAAGTCTCACTTACATAAAATAATAACAATTATTTTATTAGTAGATACTAAACGGTTAACATAAGACACTCTTTAAAATAACATATTATTTAAATATAAGCATACCATAAGTATTTGAACATTTATTTTTTAATATAAAGACACCTAATCATTTTATAATTTATCAAAATAATACATATTATTTTATTCTATCATAATAATTAAATCACTCCCTCCCAAATTTCTTCTTAATTCAAAACAATCTCTGTTTTCTTACTCTATTTCTTACTTTCCCTTTATTTTTTACTTCATTATTCTCTACTTTTTAATCTAAATCTAAGGAAGTCAACATAACTATGATAGAATAAGATTTAGTTTGCAAAAATGTGCATCCGACTCAAATAGCAATAAACTTGACAAATCCATCTTTTTTTCTCTAAACTGGTTGTTAAGGTTCAGGACTAATTAAGTGATTAGTAGTATTAAATTATTTTATTCCTAAAGGTATACAAAGTTGAAAAAACTGTGATTCATAAGCATAGTTTTTAATTAGAATAAAGTTTGTTCCACACTCCAAATAATAAAAAACGACTAGTTTATAATTATTTTTTAAATAAAATATTATATTATAATAAAATAATAATTTATTTAAGTGTTAAGGGAATGTAATATTCACGTATCATTACTCTTTTAATTAGCTAATAGAGCAGAGACAAGAAGTACTATAGGGCCCTTGAAACTGTGGGAAAATGAGGTTATTTTAGAAGCATTTTTTATTAATGGAAATGCCTCTGTGGCCACCATCAAATTACAACAAGGACTTCTTTTCATAAATAAAATAAAATAAAATATACTAAGTGGACCCCTTCAATCTATATGATTTTATTTTTATTTTTTAGATCAATTTTTAAAATATTAATGGTAATGTAAAAAATCTCTAATTATAATTAATTTCATAAACAAAGAAATGGTTCCACACGTGGCTGCTTTTATGGTTGAACCATCTTCATTACAGTGTTTAATTGCCCTTTATGGCACCCTACCCAAACAATAATTCAAATTCAATTACAAAACCCTTTTTTCATTTCAATGTTCTTTATGCAATTCTGGATCAGTCTTACCTAAACCAGTTTTACTGAAACCAAGATAATGTTACTAAATTGTTGTTAATACTAAATTTGTGAAAGGAGAGGATTTGGATTTGAAGTTGTTGATTGAGTCAAAAATTGTGAAACTCTTGTTGGATGTTAAATTAATTGAATGTCAAATCCAATAAAGCCCTCCACCAAACAAATACTCTATTTATGTCTTTCTTTTTCTATTAATAATAATAATAATAATAATAATGTTTCAACTCACTTTTTCATAACTATTTTTCTTTTAAATTTGACTAGAGAATTGAGTAACATTTTTTTCACAATTTAAGGAAAATTTAAATTTTATTTAAAGATAAATTTTAAATAAATAAGAAATAAAAAATCTATAAATAATGTTTCAGTATTTTTTTTTATTTTATTTATTTTAACCTCTCTGAATTTAAAGAAAAAAAATACTTTTATCGTTTTGATAGATTTTTTTAATCAAATTTATTAAAGAGAGATGTTGTTGGAATAAAGATTGATAGTTTTCAAGATTATCCAAATTTTTATTGGATTTTTAATTTTTTTTAAAAATCAATTTAGTCGAGATTTAGTTTTTTGTTTTAACTAAAATTTATTTAAAAACTACCACTTTCTTATATTTAAAACCGAAATCATGTTTTAGAAACTAAGTATCATCTATATTCTTTGAAATGTACTTTTTTTTTTTTTACATTTTAAGGATGTTAAAATTAATACTACATATATATTATCAATTATTCTCTTCATTTTAAAATAAAATTTCTATTTTTTATATTTTAAAATAGTTGGTCTAGTTTTAAAATATAACTTCAGTAAATGAATAAATAAAAATAGAAGTTGCTGTTTGAAAAAAGATATATTAAAAGTTTATAGTTTGAAGAAGTCTAATAATGTCTTGATTTGATTTTTATACTTTCTGACGTCAGGAATGATTAAATTTGCTAATTATTTTTGGTACAAGTTTAATCTATTTCTAATAAAAAAAAGTGGTACCATATCCGTTATTTTGTTCCCTTTAGAATAACAAATTTTTGGGAAAGTTTTAGTTATTGAAATAATAATTAAAGTATAATATAAAATATTTCTATAATACCATTTAATAGAATATAACATAATAAAATTAATTTTTTGTTAATAACTATTCTGTATTTAGTAACTTTCAACTAACTAATAATATAAAATACTTATTTACCTACCGATATACAAATATATGTATAATAATATAAAATTATATTTATATAATAATATAAAATTTAGTCGAATCTAATTCCATCTAATCTAATCAAATAAGATGAAATTGGATAATTTATATATTTATAGGATAATAATTGATTAAATGATAAATATTTAATTTTTTTTAATTTGAGTTTAAAAATATTTTTAAATATAAATCAATCTCATATAGAATATTTATTTATATAAATGTAATTTTTTTACTAATTTAGATGTTGGAGAATCTTTTATTGATAGATTTCTCTCATCGTTTTCAACAAACTCGTCAATTGATTCTATAAGACACAATTTGATTTGACAGACAAACCACATTTCTCACATCGGGAGATCTACATTTTTTTTTTCTGTAAGAACATTTGACGTTCACTATGAGACTTGGAAAAAACTTTTCTTAGACCATAAAGTTTTATTCTTTTTACTAAAAGTCGAACTATCATTTTGGCTTCATCTAATTTCGAGATAGACTCATCCTTTGTCAAAACCTTCAAAACACACATGTAATTCTATGAGGACACTCTCCAACACACAATAGTCGGCATGCAACAATGGTAAGGAGAGGAAAATTTCTTAGTTTTATGATCATTCAATAAAGTATAATACAACTTGAAGATATACTATAATTAATTCAAATTGTTGTGATGAAATGATGTACTCTTTTTCCTTAGCTCGATTTTTGTTCAGAAGGAGGACTTTTCCAAACAAGGTTTTAATGAATAATAATAATTGATTGAATGACAAGTATTCAATAATTAATAGTATCTCTTATTTATTTTTCTTTAAAATACCTCAGATCCAAAAAGACTTATAAATACAACTCAATCTCATAGGGAGTACTCACTCAATTCTAACACTCACTTATATATTTTATAATTTCTTTTGTTCTTACTAACTTAAATGTTAAAAAATCTTTTATGGGTGGATCTCCCATTGTTGTTTTTGTATCGATCGGTACCCGACGACTAGGGAGTGACCAACCAAGGTGAAATAACAACATAAAGAACACAATAAATAACTATTATTACTAGCAATTACCACTAGCATTGAATAGGTAACGATTGTCACTAGTAGCTATGAAGTGTCATCAGTAAGAATCATTAGCATTAAATGAATCAAGGAGAATATCTCCAACGATAGCGAAGAAAGAGGAATGACATTCGTATAAAGGGGGGGCTAGACAAAGGAGGAAGGTACGTTTTTTAGATCCCACTATAACACACTTGAAACAGAACACTGACTTGAACGTCGGAGTGCAATCGCAGGTACCCCCCCAACCGACCGAGCGATAACAATAAAGGAAGGAGATAGAAGAAAGGATACAGATACATCAGTCACTCACCAATAAGCATAAGTACTGTCTTGACCCCTCATAGTCCTCGCAGGTACAATTGGTGCCCACCGTGGGGCCGAGACAACACAGTTTCCAGCAACAGATTACAAACAACAATAGTGTTAACAAGGAACAACACCAACCATGACTGGATAGTGGAAGAGCAAATGACCTAATCCAGACCTTCCAAGTGCAGATGGAGGAGCTACGCCAGAAAAGTATCATTGACCAACGAAAGCACGAGGGAGATTGACGCCGACAAGATGAAGAAATGCTCTTGCTAAAAAGACAGAATGAGAATTTGCTAAGACGAATCGAAAGTCCCGAGAGGGAGGAGCAATCCCGAACACCACACCCAACAACCAATCAATCCAAAGCCATAACACTGGGTCCCCAAACTCACCAAACTTCCCGGAATGACCTAGACCTGACTGAGGAAGCAAAACCAATCAAACCATTCATAGATGAGATAATCGACGCTCCACTCCCTCCAGTGTGGAAAGGACTAACCATCAAACCCTACGATGGCTCCACTGATCCAGATTAACACATGAACATCTTTAAAACACAAATGACCTTCTACACAACTGATAAGGCATTGTGGTGTATGGTGTTCCCCACCTCTCTCTAGGAGGGACCACTCGGCCGGTTCACCAAACTTCCCACTAATTCTGTGGGGAGCTTCAAAGATCTGACGACGAAATTCATCATGCAATATGTGACCAGCCGACCACATCACACGTCATCCTTATCCCTCCTCAATGTGAAGCAAGAAAAAGGTGAATCCCTACGAGCATTTATGGACAAATTCAGCAAGGTATGCATGACCATCATAAATTTGATGCCCGAGATAGCCATGCATCACCTAGTTGGGCCATCCGGTCGGGTAGGTTCACATAAAGCTTAATCAAGAGATCGGACAAAGACATGGATGAACTAAGAACCCATGCCACGAAGTTCATGCAGATCGAAAAGCATGTCGATTACCATAAGGCACACCAGGCTGAAACCATGAGTAAGGAAAGTGAGAAAGAGAAAGGTAGAGGCAGTCGTCTAGAACTGAAGTTGGCCGACCGGTTTAAAGAAAATCGCGGCCCCCATTTCCACAGTTACACACCTCTCACAGTCCTAAGAGGAAGGATCTTAGATGAAGCATTACAGGCCGAACTCATCTCGACCCTCAAACAATCGCAAACCCCACGAAATGATGATACGTCAAAACATTGCCAATACCATTGCAACTACGACCATACAACGAAAGGATGCCAAGCGTTGAAGGACAAAATCGAAGAACTCGTCTAGGCGGGTCACTTCCAAAAATTTGTCAAAATAGATGTCGCAGTACATCGGTCTCCCCGGAGAGACCGACCATCATCTCAAGGACCGATCGAGTCGAGGAGATGGACGTCGGTAGTACGACCACCAATGTCTAGCCAGAAGAAAACAAAGTGAAAGCCTAATAAGACAGACCCGCCAGCTGAGTGAGAGTCCCGAACGGAACAATCGGATCAGGTGCCAAGTGCGGGAAGTCATCAATACCATAGCAGGCCCAATATCACTTGGTGTACCGAACGAAGAGGTCAACTCGATCGTCAGGGGGCTTTGTAGGTGGAGGATGTTCCAATTTCGCTAGGAAAAAACATCTTTGAGCCATTCAATAAGCTCATGTTAAATCCCGCCAGAGTAGACGAGAATACCCCCAATAACATTCACCGATGATGATTTCACGGCAATTGACGTTGTTCAAGACGACCCCATGGTAATAACCATAGAGATTGACAAGTTCGCAATCACTGAGGTCCTGGTAGATCAAGGCAGCTCAGTGGACATTCTCTACTGGAGAACATTTCAGAAAATGAGGATCCTCGAATTGGAGATTCAATCCTATGATGAACAAATCGTCGGGTTCTCAGGCGAGAGAGTAGACACCAAGGGATACATCGACTTATATACCACGTTCGGGGAAGAAGGGGGTCTGGGAAAACCATAAAAATCAGATATTTATTAGTGAATCATTCAAAATACTACCGGGTCGGTCGTGCATAAACTGTCTCAAGGCAATAGTGTCTACTACCCATCTGGCCATGAAGTTCCCATCCACGACTGGGGACATTGTCACAGTCCACGTAGATCAAAAAGTCCACGTGAATGTTATGTCGCAAGTCTAAAAGTAGAACCCACCAGATGACTTTACAGGGCGTCGTCGTGCGATCGCTCTCGGGAAAGAAGAGAACCTCCAACTGAAAACCGTTCTTGGAGAGAAGCGAAGGAGTATATAGTTGTACTCGTAGACCTAGATACTCGGCTGGATGATGCAAGAATGGAAGCAGGCGAAGATCTTCAACTTTTGCCCCTTAATGATGATGACCACAAGACATACATCGGTTCGTCCTTGAACCTTGACGACCATAGATTGGTCAACAAAATTGTGATGGATAATGCTAATATCTTCGCATGGACACCATTACACATTGCCTCTCTATTTTCAAGGAGGCAAGACCAGTGACCCAGAAAAAACAAAAACTCGGGGAAGAGAGGCGTTAGGCCGCTCGGGAAGAAGTCGAAAAATTGTTGAAAGCAGGCTTCATCCGAAAAGCGCACTATACAACATGGCTAGCCAACGTCTAATGATCCAAAAATCCAATGGTAAATGGTGAATGTGCGTAGACTATACTGATCTCAATAAAGCGTGCCCCAAAGACTCATATCCCTCACCGACCATTGACCATCTAGTTGATGGAGTTGCCGACCATAATATCTTAGGTTTTCTAGGTTTTATGCTCACTCATCGAGGCATAAAAGCCAATCCAGAGAAGTGCAAAGCAATCACCGAAATGCGCAACCCCACCGACATTAAAGAAATATAGAGGTTAATCGGTTGACTCACGACTCTCTCTCGATTTGTGCCGAAGCTAGTGGAGCGAATGAGACCCATCGTACAACTCTTACAGAAAGATTCCAAATTCGAATGGACGGACAAATGCAAAAACATATTCCTTCGATTAAAGACACTCTTAGCATCCCCTCCAGTCATTCAGAAGTCGGTGGTGAAGGAACCCATAGTTGTCTATCTGGCAGTATCAGAGGAGGCAATTAGTGCAGTGTTTGTTCAATAGATAAAAACTGAAGAGCGCTCAGTCTACTTTGTCAGTAAGGTGCTACATTGAGCTGAGGTTCGATATCAAATCATCGAAAAGGTCGCCCTGACACTGGTCGTAACAACACGAAAAATGGGAATGTATTTTCAGAATCACCCAATCATAGTCAGGACCAACTATCCCATTATGAAAATACTTGCGAAGCTAGATTTTGAAGGACGAATGATCGTAGAGTTATCAGAGTTTCACATTCGATATCAATCCAGGGGGGCAATCAAATCGCAAGCCTTAGCTGATTTTGCAGCCGAACTTAGTCCCCAGTCGACAGAAGTAGAAGACACGCAGTGGACATTATATGTCGACGATTCTTCTAACAGTCGGTCAGACGGCGTTGGGGTAGTACTGGAGGGACCAGGAAATATTCTCGTGGAACAAGCCTTGAAGTTTGAATTCAGGGCATTAAATAATCAAGCCGAGTACGAAGCCATCATAGCAGGCCTCAACCTCGACATTGACCTAGACATAAAATGACTACTGCGCAAAAGTGACTCCCAGCTAGTGGTCGGGCAACTAAAAGATGAATTTGACATCCGGGAGAAATTGTTGCAACAGTACTATCTCTTTGTTAAAAAACCTACTCACAAAACTTTCCAAAGTCACAATCCAACACATCCGACAAGAACACAACGCTCGAGTTGATACACTTTTCTAGTTATCAATAATTAAGAAAAGATGAATCTATCAATCAGTCATTCATCTCACTCTGACAAGTCCCAGTGTAGGCTCAGACGAATGCATGGTGACCGAAACTGAGCCAAACTAGATGACACCCATCAAGCAATTCTTGATTGACGGAACATGTGAAGCACGTACCGAGAAAGCAATGAAGCAACATGTCACTCGATTCTTAGTGATAGACGTGGACCTCTACTGACAAGGTTACACTCGCCCACTACTAAAATGTCTTACTCCCGAACAGGTGGCCTACATCATGCGAGAGATACACAAAGGGGTTTGCGACACTCACTTAGGAGCCAGGACGATGGCGGCAAAGGTAATACAAGCGGGTTACTACTGGCCAACCGTACAAGGCGATTGGATGAAATTTGTACAAAAATGCATAAAATGTCAAGAGCACGATACCCTCTATCATAAAAAACCTAAGAATCTTCACTATATTCTCTCTCCATGGCCATTCGTGATGTGGGGGATAGACATCACCAACCCATTTTCACCAAGCAAAGGACAATGCAAGTATCTATTAGTCGGCATAGATTACTTCACCAAATGGATAGAAGTCGAACCCTTAACTGCAATTACCGCACAAAATGTTCAGAATTTTGTTTGGAAAAACATCGTATGTCAGTTCGGACTACCCCATGTGATCATCACCAACAGTGGTCGAAAATTTAACGACCGTGGTCTAGCAGAGTTTTACAACAAACTAGAAATCAAGCACATCACAACCTTAGTAGAACAACCGTAAACCAATGGTTAGGCCGAAGCAACTAATAAGGTCATTCTTAACGAATTGAAGAAGAGACTTGGACCAGTAAAAGGTAAGTGGACCGAGGAGTTCCTCGAATTTTCATGGGCCTACTGATGCACACCAAAATCCACCACTCAGGAAACACCTTACAGTCTAACAGACAGAACCAAGGCAATGATTCCTGTTGAGATATGAGAACCCTCATTAGGCCTCTAGACTCTGGATTTGGACTTGAACAAGGAAAGCTTGCTCATCAAACTAGATCTCATCAATGAATTCAAAGACAAAGCTAGAATAAGAGAAGAGGCATGCAAAATACGTGCTACAAGACGATACAATACAAAAGTAAGGCCAAGGAAAAATTCCAGAAAGGTGATGGTCTGGCGCATGCGGAGTAACGCCTGAAAGGATAGTGACAAGTTTTTGAGCAACTAGGAAGGACCATTCCGCATTGCCGACACAACAGAAGGTTGAGCCTACTATTTAGAGTTTTTGTCAAGGAAAAACATCCCGAGAACGTGGAATGCCACTCATCTCAAATTCTATTACAGATGATCAAATCTTAATAAAATAGTGTACTATTTCCTCGATTGGTTGTTTTTCCCTAAGGAGGGTTTTTGACCGAGAAGGTTTTAACGAGGCACTTTAAAAAATCATTTCTCAGTTGACACAATACCGATCATAACAGGGCCAATGGCTGACCGAAACAGATCGCACCAAGCAACCAGAAATAAATGAATACATAAAATTAAGCGATCAGAACAAAAATAAAACACTGCACAAAAGCGACCAGGACTAAATCATGTTAAGCGATTGAAAAAACGATGAAAATATCGCACCAGGCGACCAATGTAAGATTAAAACACTGCACCAAGCGACCAGAATAAAACTAAATATATCGCGCTAAGCGATCAGATAAAAAATAAACATATTGCACTAAACACTCGGGATGAACGATAGCTAAAAGAGCTAAGGAAAATCACCGCTAGGCGACTAGAATCAAATAGAGGCATCAAAATAAACAAGGAGAACATGAAAAGCATCAGAAAGACAAACAAGCTCTCATCAAAACGCTAAGAGCAAAAATCATACGCATATGAAAGGCAGTAAATAGTCACGCATATCTCAAAATTCATACATATACAATCATGGAAGCAAAGGTCAAATCGTTCAAAGCCCACAACCCGAGTTTAGGTTAAATTATATTAATTTCAACAGACGGCTCTGTCACAGAAGACCCAACACAGTCACCCTCATTATCTACCATGAAGACATCACCTCCCTCACCCAGCGACACGAGCTTTCTATCTACAACATCTTTGTTTAGATCATAACGAGGATCGTCCATGGGTACGCCATGGAAAAATGACACCTAACGAATGCCTTGCCGAAAGCTCTCCTCGTTTATACACAGCATGAACGAGTGGCATTTCTCTAGGTCGGCCGCAAGTACCCTCTCCCTCTCTTCGGCTTCAGACTTCTCCTTTAAGAGTCGATTCCTTTCAACTTCAACCCTTGCAAGGTTAGATCTTAAAGCTTCATGAATAGCTTCGACCGCCACCTGATCTTGGCGCATTTTCTCCTTACATTCCTCCACGGTCGTTGTCGCTGCCTTCTAGAAGTTGACCGATTTCGCCAACTCAACCTTCAACCTAGAGACCAACACCTAAGAGTCTTCCCAACCAGAGTTGCCCGACCCTGCAACTCAACCAGTTCAACGATCAGGTCGCCTATGGGGACAACTGCCAAGACACTCTCGTCTTCAGGAAGCGAGTTGAACTCCAAAGCTTGAGCCAACTGAAGTGAGGGATTTAACATGGAAGGCCGTTTGACCAAAGAGGACCCCACCTCCATGTTAGCCTGAGCCTTGGGCGGCCGACCTCTCTTATGGTTCACCACTGGGGCGGAGCGTTGATCAGGATCACATCCACCGGAACTATCGGGTTGCCCTTGCCCACCGCTTCAAAACTGCAAATTTCTTGTTGGCCGCTTGCCGCTTCAGGTTGCTCATGAAATTGCTCAACGCTGGATTCATCAGAGTAATAATAGTTGTAAAGTACATACACAATTAAATATCAACATGACGAATACAAAGCCAAATGCAAGAAATCTACGTACCAGTGAAGTCCGCCCACTTCTTGGATGACCCATAAAAAGCTATCAACTCTTGGGTGGGTAGTTTGTAAGGGAGCTGATAAAAAACCACCAAAACTGACTTGTCTAGCGACAACATGGACGACCGCGAGCAAGTATTGAGCTGGTTCGGATTCTGAGCCAGTGAAAAGGGAACTTTGTTTGACCCTCAAAAGTATAAAAGTAGTCACGACCATCCGGTTCCATAAAAATTTTAAAATATTTTTCTTTAAATTTTTTATACAAAGTAGTAAAATCTACAAACCGAACATTCCCCGGTTGGCTCAATAACGACAACCAACTCACGAGAATACTAGGATGAGTATTATAATAAAACAAAAAAGTCTGAGGAGTAGGAATTAGTTGAAAGAGAGCACACAGAACTCGAAACGCCTGAAGGATTGCTCACGAGTTAGGATGTAATTAGGTAGGAGCCACGTTAAGGATTTAAAGGACCCCCATAGTAAAATCATCAAAAGGTAGGGTTATGTGCAGGTTAGAGAAGAAAGTATTATATACAAAGAAAAAATCATGCCGCGCGTATTCCCGACCGTGACAAACCCGGTCGGTATGACTACAAATGTCGGTCATTATCACATCAGTCAGACAATTGGGTTTTATGAAAGAAGTTTCAACTAGAAAGTGATCTAGAGTATTAGAATCCCTGAACTTTGTAGGGATTCTCAAAACAGACGGATCGAACCAATCATAGCTGGGACCGTTCGATGACTGACTCGCGTTATTTCCCCCCCTCACCCCATCAAACGTAGTACATGTAACAGAAGACTCGACGTGAATCACGCTATTGGAAGAGTTGGAAGAAGACGAAGACATTACTAACTTGGGTCGGGTACAAGATACAGAAGAAAGAATGACAGGGTCGGCACTCGGAGCACTTGGTGGAACCTTTGTGTGTGTACTAACATAGGTTCATGCTTTAGGCTTAGACCAATATATGTATGAACTACTCTATCATAAGAAACTGAAATTGAATTTTACTAGTGGTGTTTCTGATGAATCATAATTTGATCGCTAATGAGGTGTTTAATGAGTTTTCTTCTAGTGATAAATTACATTATTCATCATAGATATTTCTATATCTTTGTGACAATATTTCAATTATATATTATTATAATATTCATTGGAGATACAATTAAGTGTTCATGTAATTTGTGATAAATTGAGAGTATGATAAGATTAATAAGTATTTATGTATATATGTTTGACATAAAAGCTAACTACATAAGTATAAAATTTAGACTTAACATATATTTATCTTTCCAATTTAAATTTTAGATTTAAAAGTTTAATCATCCACATCTAAAAGAAATCAAACAAAGAACTAAAAATATGAAGAAAAAAAATACTTAATATTTGACCAAGTTATTCTAAATTCTATTATTTTTTAAATAGTGTGTTTTGAAAAACAAATTCACTTCATAGAAAAACATCAAAGATTTTCTAACTTAAAAAAAATAAAAACAAAGTACTTTATAATATAAATATATTCTTTATAAATTTAAAATAATAAATTATTAATTCTTCATTTGTCTTTGACATTCTCATCTAAACTTAAAAAAAGTTAGATCAATCCCAATATATCACTTAAGCAAATTCGTTGATTAAGTGTTAATACACCGTGGTTAATCCGGTGAGTTCAAAGTAAAGTCATGAGATTTACGTACGATATTACTAAATCTTCTTCGTTTTTGACATTTTTATATATTTTTCCCAAACAAAATTTACTATTAACACATCCCAAGAATATATGTGGTGTCTCTTTTCTCTCTATTTATTTTTTTTGTCAAAGTATTTTTTTTTCGTTTCCCCCCTTTTGCTTCAAATTTGTTTTTCTTTCTTTTTAAAATTCTCCATTATTTATTTATTTATTCATGAACGTTATTTTAAGTTAAAAGATTCGACATTTAAAAAAGAATTATTAAATAAATAAATTAAAAAAATTGAAATTTTTGGTGTCTAAAGTTTCACTATTATGTAATTTTTGTATTTACAATTGTACAATCTTACCTCTACATGTATTATATTGTTACATCATTTATAATATCAACCAATAATGTCCAGTACTCGTTTAAATGTCAAATCAATAATTTTCTTAAAAAAGTTAACATTTAACTAATGATGGATCAAAATAGTTAATTTTTAAAATGTTAAGACTAAATGAATTTAAGCCAATATGTAACAATAATAAAGAATTCAATTATATTTGAATATAATTATTAATTATACAACTAAAATTAAATTATCATTAATTGACATATTATAGAAAATATTTGAAAACCACATGTCATCACTCAATTTGCAAATTGCACTCCAAAAAATCAAACCTTGGCACGCGTCGGAAACTAACGTTGTATCGTATTTCAACAGACACACTCTCTCTCTTCACATTTATTGGAGGTAATTGGAAGAAGTTTCTGCGTCGTTTGGACCAAGTGACGAGAATTTTATGATGGATGTATTCTTGTGGCAACACTCTTTCCAAACAAAACATCCATAGTTTCACAACAAAACATGTTGCTTATTCATTTTTAACAAAGCTACACTTCTGACTTTTTTTTTTCTATTATTTTAAATATTTTTATTTTTATATACTTTTAAAATTAAGTTAATATTTTTTTTTTGTTAGATTTATGATCAATGACCAGACAAAACACAACTGGTGGTAGAATGACACAAGTAATAAATTTCAAATGTTATTATCAACATTAATTAATTTAATTTGATAGAAGAAATTATTTTGACTTAATTTTTAAATAAAATAACTAAATTGAGGTAAGACAAAATTAAAAAGTTAATGAATATTTAATACTTTGTCATTGAATGATTATTTTATGAAAATTAAAATTAAATACATAATATATATATATATATATATTATATATAAATATGTTTCGTCCAATATAATATGTAAAACCGTTTTTTTATTTTATATATTTTTAATTTTTCTCTATATTTTTTTTATTCCTCTAAATCTTATCTTTGAGAGAATTTGATCACACCTTAGAATAGTTGGAGAACTAAGGATAATTTTCAATCTATTAGTTTTTGAATCAAAATAAATTCCTATTTGTTATGAAGATTCTTTATTTTCTTCCTCTTCTTTTGAATTTGTCATCGATCTTGAAGGAATTAGTTGAAAAAAGTGGTATTCTCAATTTGGTTAACTTTATATTGAAATCTTGTAATGTTTGGATAATTTTCTCTAAGTATCTACATTTTAATTAGTTTTTTTTTCTTGAGTTGAAAGTTACTTTAAAGTAAGTAATTATATGTAAGAGAATCTATTTATGTTTTTGATAGATTTTAATGATGGAAGACCATCCAAACCATACACGAAAATAAAGACAAAACAACTATATGTATAAATAGTAGAATAGTCATGTATATAACTTGTATTTTGAGTTACTTTCAAGAGTACTTTGTAAATAAATCAAAGGCACTTTAGAAACCCTCACTTATCACACAAGAAAGGGTCTCTAGAGCATCTTAAAGTCACTAACCTCACCATAGTTAAGCTTGCTTAACTAGAGTTATGGTAGCTTAAGGAGCAAGCCACTTTCATCCTCTTCCTCTATAATTAGCTCAAATGAACCTTGTGTATTCAAATTTCCATTCTTTAGATTATACTTTATTAAATTCAATATGATAAGATTTATCATAACATTCATTTCAATATAATGGATTGATTACTTATAAAGTGAGTGTGTAATGCTGAAATGTTTATTAAAGATCATAGCAAATGATATTTAATAAATATTCTTAGATCGTATAGACAAATTGTTGTTACAAGGAAACTGACTTTAAAATCGTGTAGTAAGGAAATACATAAAAAATGAAACCATAAATAATTAAAATAAAGTTAGATTGAATCTTGCATAAATTGATAAATTGACAAGTCAATAATCGGACGTCGACGGTTCGATCTTTCGGCTAGATCATATACATCCTATTTTAAGAATTATGAAATAAAATCTAATTAAACACTAAAAACGTAATCAAGTAGGTATTGTTTAACACAGACACAAGTTTAACAGAAAAGTATAAATAAAAGGAAATTCCACGATGAAAGGTAATGATTGTTTTAATTCTAAACTTGCAAATTGAGTAGCACTTCACTGGCTTGAGCGTAAGTAAGAGTGTCTTTGCAGGTACTTCATCCCTTACATCATGAAAAAGAAACCGGAAGAGAAGACTAAAGAACCTAAATGTAAAATCAACTTAATAGAGCACATTCGATCTTATATAAATTATAAGAACAAACACTACAAGAAAAAATGGAATTACATACAGCCAAAATCCGTATGTAAAACTGTCGTAGGTAAGCGTTACTTTCCGTATGTAATGTACAATTTTTTTTTTAATTTTTTCATTATTACTATCATTTTTATTATACTTATTATTATTAACATAATTTATACATATTAATATAATTATTAATAATAATAATAAAATAAATTATATTCATATTATTAATATTATTCATATTATTAATATTATTCATATTATTAATATTAATATTGTTAATATTGTTAATAATAATAAGTATAATAAAAATCATAATCATGTTAAACCATTTGCTTGGTTTAGTGGTTAAATCTTCTCTGAGTTATCTAAAGGAACTTAGCTTTGAATCCCATTCACTTCAAATTTTATATTTTGGTGCCAAAATTTACATACGAAATTAAATCCGTATGTAATGTTGATTTTACATACGGATTTTAATCCGTATGTAATTCGCGTTTTTCTTTTAGTGAAATCTCATATTTATAAATCATTTAATTAGATTTATTTAGTTAATTAATTCTTACTTCATTAGCCCTCCTACCACCCTCTTTCTGTATATACATTTTAAATACGAATTTCTATCTTTCAAACCTATTATTTTAGACGACTTCTCGTAAAATTTTAAACAAATGAGTAACCCTAATCATCATCAAGTAAAACTTTCTAGTTCCAATAAAAAAACTAAATTATGCAAGAATGACTATATCATGTGCGTTATCAAAACATGCAAGCCTATCATGGTATGAGACCTAATAATACATTTAAAATGATAAAAAAAAACAACCATGATAACCTTTAATCAACATTTAGGTCTAAATTGAACTAATGATGTTAATGTTAGTGTTTTTCTTTTGGGAACAATGTTAATGCTAGCTAGTCTTAAACATGCATAAATAAGTACTCCTACACTCCTACTCCAAAAGAAATATAAAAAAATGAGAAGCACGTGATGATGATAACTTCTGTTAATCAAATTTTAAACCGCAATCACTGCATCAAAATTTGCACATCTATAGACAAACTAGGAAACATTATGCAGTGGTGCCCCCTCTCATTAATCATTGCATGCATGCTACATGTAAGTCTACCATAGTGTTCAACACCCCACAATTTATACTTATTTTGTTTTCTTCTCATAATTCCAAATAAAACAAAGAGTAATCTTTGACCCTTTCATGATATAAACATGTGTTTTATTAATTACATCAAAATATTGTCATATATTTTTCTCTCTCTGTATGCAGGTTTTCCCATGTTTATTGAGTTACATTGTTAAGTAGTTGGTTTGAGGAGTTTTCATATATAATAAGAAGAAAA
This sequence comes from Phaseolus vulgaris, assembly GCF_051622355.1. Lineage (NCBI taxonomy): Eukaryota > Viridiplantae > Streptophyta > Magnoliopsida > Fabales > Fabaceae > Phaseolus > Phaseolus vulgaris. The sequence goes on from NC_143499.1 coordinate 10,528,808, forward strand.
AGTTAAATTATTTTTTTTCTAGTTTATGTATAAACTAATTTATAAAAATATTTCCATAAAGTTTCTCTATTTTTATTTTTATTTTTAACTTATAAATAAATTCATTTTAATTTATAAAGAATTTCATTTTACTTTTTTCATAAAAGTTATGATTAAGAACTTCTTCCAAAGTCTTACTATAAGATGATGGTATATATAATAGGATGCAGTTCCTATGAATGTAGGCTATCATTGTTTGGAGAATGTTTTATTTTGAGTTCCATAACATGATGGTATATATATATAATACTCTTTTTTTTGTGTTAGTTTACTATTATTTTGTTCTCATATGGTAATCTTTCATCTCTCTTCTTACAAAGAAACTGTTAAATCTTCAGTGTTGGGTTGATAAATCTTTAAATAAAATAAATCAATTCATCCAAACTTGAAATAAGTGCTTCTAAAATAAGCATTTTTAAAGGTTTTCGTTTTCATGTCTACACATTGTAAATGATCTTTTATAGAGAGTACATTTATAATTTGTAAGATAAATTAATTTTACTTTTTACATATATAACATTATGTAAATAAAGATAGGTTTTGAATTATTACAATAAAATTATTAAATAATAATTAATTTAGAAACTAAAAATAATTAGTCATATTGACTAAATTAGATATTATTTCACAAACTAAAAAAATATTGGTATCTAAAGTAATTTTTTCAGTAATAAAAATTTATAAAGTAGTTTTTAAATTGGTATATAGCATTAACTACTAACTACTTTAGATTGTAAATTAGTCACTGTATTGGACAGAGCGCTCAGGGCTCAGTGCTCAATGATCGAAGCTAGGTGCACGGTGGGGGCACTGTGAGAGCCCTCCAAGAGGCCAACGAGCAGTACGAGCGAGAGTAGGAGGGGATCCAATGAGAGACCAAAGTCGAGAAGGAAAGGCTATTGGTCGAAGCCAAAGCTGAATAGGAAAGGCTAATGGCAGAGGTAATGGCAGAAGCAATGAAAGAGGCTAAAGCTGATAAGGAAAAGCTTATTGCGGAAGCTCAAGCTGAGCAACTACTCAGGCAAGATCAACTGATGGAGGAGATAGATGCTTCACGAGCAAATATTGAGGAATTTCATAAGGCCAACGAGGAATTGCGCAAGAATCTACAACAACTTGATCAACGCTCTACAGGGGAGCGAGGTTCGATTGTACAACCAAGAGCTCGTCCCAAACCATTCTCACAGGTGATCATGGATGCGCTTGTACCGCCACACTACATAACGCCTAAGATCGTTTTCACGGGAGGAGAAGACCCTGAAAACCATCTTACGACGTTCAACGCCCAAATGATTATTTATGGAGGAACAAATGCTGTTTATTGCAAGATGTTCATGGGTACGTTCACGGGTACAACCCTGCAATGGTTTAGTGTCCTTCCTGACGACCACATCACCTCCTTCGACCAGTTCTATGAGTTGTTCAGGGAACAATTCTCTGTCAACCAGACCAAACCACCAATCTCATTTGATCTCTTCAGCGTGAAGCAGAGGCAACGAGAGTCTCTAAAAACATATTTCAACATGTTCTAGGCGTTTACAGTTAAGCTCTAGACCCATGACAAGTCCCTGATGGTCAACGCCTTAGAGAAAGGAGTCATGGCAGGACCATTTAGTGACTCACTGATCAGGAATCCGGCAGTGACATTTGCCGAAATACGACGTCGGGTTGTCGCCCACATCAACGCAGAGGAGGAAATGTCCGTGAAGCACAACAACACATATCCAAGGCAGACCAAGCCTAAGGAAGGTAGCCGATCTCGACCACTGAGGGTCAACGAAGCCACGAACGAGAAGATGACAGACTCGAGGTGTGCACCATACCCAAACAAGAAGAACGTGTCCAAGGCGAAGGCTCGAGAATATTTGGCATTTCGACCCAAGTTTCGAATGTCCTACAAGGTATTGCTGAGCATACTAGGGGTAGTGGAAAAACTAAAGTTCCCCAGAAGTCTGACAGGAATCTGGGGCCACGAAAGGATGTCTGGTGCGAATTCCACAAGGGATTTGGGCACGACGTGGAGCGATGTATAACTCTAGGTTATCAATTGACAGGTTTGGTGAAGAACGGATTCTTGAAGGAATATTTGGAAGGGGACCAGGAAGGGTCGAAGGAAAAGATCGCTCCCTAGGACCAAGCGCATGAGGTACCAGTCCATGGCGAGTTGAACACCATCTTGGAAGGATTCTCAGGAGGAGGGTGCACTGCCTCTAAGCATAAGAGATACGCGAGAAAAGTGATGACAGTGGAGGCGAGGAGACTTGACCATTCACTAGAGCCCACCCTCTGCTCTACGAGCTTTGACTTGGAGGATGTGGTCCCTCAGAAAGATGATTCGGTAGTGATATCGGTCGTCACCGTTGGAAGAAAAGTAAACCGATTTCTCATCGACCAGGGAAGCTCAGCTGATGTGATGTTCTGGTTGACATTCAATAGTGTGCATTTGTCTCCTAACCAATTAAAGACGTGCGATGGTTGCTTGTTTGGTTTTGCGAGAGACCAAGTGGAAGTGCGTGGATATGTCGAGCTGAGGACGAATTTTTCAAATGGAACCTTAGCTCGGACGATTAACGTCAGGTATATTGTAGTTAATGCTTCCTCAGCTTAAAATTTTCTTTTGGGGAGACCCTATTTGAACAAGTTGGGTGCAATGTCCTCAACGAGACACATGAAGATGAAGTTGCCTTCCCTTGATGGAGGGGTGATCACCATCAAGTCTGATTAAAAGATGACAAGGAAGTGTTACGAGTGTAGCTTGAAGAGTCGAAGGGGAACGTACTCTATCACTATTCAGAAGGGAGAGCCAGAGGAGATTATGCAAGCTAAAGTCGCTAGTGAGAGGCGACCTGGACATGCTGGTGAGGTTTAGGAAAAGGAAACAGGAGGCAAGAAGTTCAAGCTTAGCACGTCAATATGTCAAGAGTTGCAAGACAAGATAGCTGAGGTAATATCGAAGCACATGGATGCTTTCTCTTTTTCATCCACGGACATGCCCAGGATAGACCTAGATTTGTTATGCCATAGGCTCACTATGGATGAGAAGGTCAGACCGGTAGTTCAAAGAAGGAGGAAATTTAATAAGGAGAGGCGCCTGATCATTAGAGAAGAAATGCACAAGCTTCTGAATGCTGACCACATAAGGGAGATCCAATATCCTGAGTGGTTGGTTAGCTAACGTGGTATTGGTGCAAAAGGCTAATGGGAAGTGGAAGATGTGTGTCGACTTCACTGACTTGAATAAGGCCTGTCCCAAGGACTCTTATCCGCTACTGAGCATAGATTCCTTGGTGGACAGTGCCTCAGGTTGTTGACTGCTGAGTTTCCTAGATGCATTCTCAGAGTACAATTAGATCTGTATGCACCCCCAAGATGAGAGTAAGATCGCCTTTATGACCGAGCTCTCCAGCTACTGCTACTGCTACAAGGTCATGCCCTTTGGCCTCAAGAATGCTAGTGCCACCTATTAGAGGTTGACTGATAGAATTCTCGTCCCAATGATTGGGCGAAATGTGTAGGCATATGTGGACGACATGGTCATCACATCAGAAGAGAAGGATCAACACATTGCTTATTTGGAAGAGCTATTCACCACGATAGCAAAGTACAACTTGAAGCTGAACCCAGAAAAGTGTGTTTGGGGTGGAAGCAGGAAATTCCTTGGGTTTTTGCTCACTGAACGGGGTATAAAAGCGAACCTAGACAAATGCACAACGATCATAGGAATGAGAAGCCCTGTTAGCGTGAAAGAGGTCTAATAGTTGATTGGACGAATGGCCGCCTTGTCTCGATTCTTATTAGCTAGTGGAGATAAGGGGTACCTTTATTTTCAATGCTCGAAGAGGAATAACCGTTTTGTGTGGACTCGCGAGTGTGAAGAGGCCTTCACCAGGTTGAAGGAGTAATTGGCCAGCCCACCTGTGCTCTGTAAACTGCTGCCAGGTACTCCCCTCACCTTTATTTTGCGATCATGGATCTTTAAATTAGCTCGATCATTGTGCAAGAGCAAGACAGGGTCCAAAAGCCTGTCTACTTTGTGAGCAAGGTGCTGCAAGGGTCAGAAACACAATATCAGGCTATTGAAAAGGCCGCTTTGGTGGTGGTGTTCACAGCTTGGCGGCTCTGCCACTACTTTTAGAGTTTTACAGTAATAGTGATGACTGATCTACCCATTCGAAGGGTCCTTCAGAAGACTGACATAGCAGGTCGGATGATTTGCTGGGCAGTCGAGTTGTCCGAGTTTGATGTGCAGTATGAACCCCGAGGGCTTATCAAGGGTCAGATGTATGTTGATTTTATTGCAGAATTGTCATCTGAGGGTCCTTTCAGTTGACAGATCTTCTAACCAACAAGGGAGTGGTGTTGGGGTCATTTTAGAAGGGCCGAGTGGGTTGCTAATCAAATAAGCTATGAGATTCACCTTCAAAGCCAACACCAACCAAACTGAATACGAAGCCTTGATAGCTGGGATGTTGTTAGCCAAGGAGTTGGGTGCTTGAAGCTTATTAAGGAAGAGTGAATCATTGCTGGTACTGGGCAGGTCACAGGTAAGTACCAGGCTAAAGATCCACAGTTGGCCTTGTACCTTAGGTATGTTGTGTTTCTGAAAGCAACTTTCTCCACGTTCAAGCTAGTGCATGTCCCAAGAGAATAGAACTCTCGAGCAGACTTGCTATCCAAGCTCACAAGCTCGGGGAAGGGAGGTTGACAAAGGTCAGTCATTCAGGAGACCTTGAAGTCGCCTAGGACCACTGCAGAGGGGATAGCAGAGGTCAACCACGTGAAAGTCTTGGTGGTGAGCTCAGAGCAAGAGAGGAGGCACCGGTCGTTGACACAGGAAACCTTGAAAGTGCCCAGGATAAACACCTGTGATGTGGTGGAAGATGAGTCTCTGGAGGTTCTGCAGGTCAACGCTGTGGATTCCTGGATAACTTCATATCAACGCTACCTAGCTGATGGTTTGCTCCTTATAGAACCTACAAAGGCAAAGACGATTAAGAAGAATGCGAGAAAGTATATCCTTGTAGATGGAAAATTGTTTCTTCATGGTTATACCCACCCCATCCTCACTTGCGTAAGTGGGGATCACTGTACCCGCATCATGGTAGAGCTCCATGAAGGAATTTGTGGGAAACATGTGGGAGGAAGAGCTCTATCGTTAAAGGCTGTCAGAGTAGGGTATTATTGGTCAACCATGAAGGAGGATTGTGTGAGACATGCTCAACGATGTTAACAGTGTTAGAAACATGCTGATTGACATCACGCACCACCTGAGGAGTTGCGATCAATATATAGCCCATAGCCTTTCCATACCTGGGGGATAAACATCTTGGTTCCTTTTCCTCTAGCAATTCGTCAGATGAAGTACCTCGTGGTAGCCATTGAGTACTTCACAAAGTGGATTGAGGCTGAGCCAATCACGCAGATAACTGCCCATAAGATACATCATTTTTTTGTGGAAGAACATTGTATGTCGTTTTAGGATCCCTAGACACTTGGTGTCCGAAAATGGGTCCAGTTCGCAAGTTAGCAGTATGTAAGCTATGCACGGAGCTCAGCATCAAACAGGTATTTGCCTAAGTGGAACACCCTCAGAAGAATGACCAGGTCGAGTCTTCCAACAGAGTCTTACTCAGAGGGTTGAAAAGGAGATTGGAGAAGGCTAAGGGAACTTGGTCAGAAGAGGTTCCTCGAATTTTGTGGGCTTATCACACTACTCCTCAGTCAACAACTAAGGAGACGCCTTTCAGTTTGGTATATGGGTCAGACGCCATGGTACCAGTAGAGATCCAAGAGACCTCTCCTTGGTTCCATAACTTCGTTATAAAAGAGTCTAACAAAGGAAGGAAGGTGAACCCGGATCTTCTAGATGAAGTGCGCGAATAAGCTCCCATTAATTTTGAAGCTTTGAAAAGAAGAGTGGAGCTGAAGCAAAAGACCAAGTTGAAGCCTCGTCAATTCTGGGCTGCCGACTTGGTGATGCGAAAGGCTTACCCCTATTAGTTGGAGAATAAGTTGTCTCCAAAATGGACTGACCCATTTCGCGTGGTGGAGGTGCTCGAGAACAGAGCCTACAAGATCGAAACCCTCGAGAGGGAGCTATACCTTGAACATGGAATGGGGCAAACCTTAAATTTTATTTCGGTTAAGACATTTTTTTAATGCTTTTTTTGTGAACGATGTAGTGATTAAAATGGAGTTGACTTGGTGTGTAGGCTAGCACCCAAGTTAGATACTCCAAGAAGATAAACGAATCATTCGTAGCGCAGGCTCCATATACCAAGCTTGGAAAGGTGCAATCCTCTGAGTGTATGAGGCCATGTTTAGCAAGGTCAAGGTATATGATACCTATTCAAGTAGTCGAAGAGCACTCATGTGAGTCAATAGGTTCTTTGCGGTTGGAGGATATGGTTCGTTCAAAGGTTAGTTATTTAAGAGCATTGTTATTTTTTGTGCTTGATTGATGCATTAAGTTTATTGTCATTTTAGCCTAGTGCGTTAGCATAGGTGTTAGATTGGTATGCTATTAATAGGTGTTAAGCTTGTGCTAATCGCATTTCACTAAGCATGTGTTGGTTACACTAGTCGAAATTTACTAAGATGAAAGCTAGATCAACAAAGAAAGTCGCAGTTAACATGCATAAATAAAAGAGGCTTATAAAGTAAATTGTGCAATGTGTTTCAAGTGTTGCACATTACATGAAAGAGGGAGTGGACGGCTACTCCTCTTCAAGCTGCCCGCCTCCTGAAACCCCACAGTGTAGGATAAACCTGTAGCCTCCTTGGACTTCTCAGTCAAAAAGGCTTCAACTTCTTGTTGTAGGAGTTTTGATAGCTGAAGTTCCCCCTGAATATTCACCATCTCTTGTCGCATGAGTCTTGATTGCTGAAGCTCTTCTTGAGGCTCATAAGTTTCTCCTTTGCCTTGTTGGAAAGGAGGACCTTCTCGAGAAAGGAGGGGATGTCCAGGTCTTGGTCCCATAATCCTTCCTCCTTGGAGCTCGTGCCCTCGTCCTCTTGCACCACCATCATGTCGCGTGGCGAGGTTAGACTTGCCGGGGAAGCGTGGTTGGAAGGAACACGCCCATCTAAGTGGGAGTGCTCGGTAGGGGCATCTATATCCTTCCTTTTCACTACAAGAAAAACGCGATGGGTTCAAACATAGGTTCCTTCAGTGACTAGGAAAAACTTAACCACTACAACAGTCAACTTCTCGTGTATTATTATGATTTTTATTATACTTATTATTAATAATAATACTAATAATACTAATAATATTAATAATACTAATAATACTAATAATACTAATAATACTAATAATACTAATAATACTAATAATATTAATAATACTAATAATACTAATAATACTAAAAATATTTTATAATACTAATAATACTAATAATACTAATAACATTAATAATACTAATAATATTAATAATAAAAATAATATTAATAATAAAAATAATATTAATAATACTAATAATATTTTATAATACTAATAATATTAATAATACTAATAAAATTAATAATGCTAATAATATTAATAATATTAATAATATTAATAATACTAATAATATTAATAATACTAATAATATTAATAATATGAATATAATATTAATAATATTAGTAAAATGAATATAATATTAATAATATTAATAATATTAATAATATGAATATAATAATAATATGAAATATAATATTAATAATATGAATATAATATTAACAATATTATTAATAACATTAAAAATATTATTAATATTATTAATAATATGAATAATGTTAATAATATGAATATAATATTAAGAATATGAATATTGAATATAATATTAATAATATGAATATAATTTATATTATTATTATTATTATTATTATTATAAATTGTATAAATTATATTAATAATAATTTGTATAAATTATATTAATATTAATAAGTTTAAATTATATTAATAATAATATGTATAAATTATATTAATAATAATAAGTTTAAATTATATTAATAATATGTATAAATTATATTAATAATAATATGTATAAATTATATTAATAATATGTATACATTATATTAATAATAATAAGTATAAATTATATTAATAATAATATGTATAAATTATATTAATAATAATATGTATAAGTTATATTAATAATAATAAGTATAAATTATATTAATAATAATATGTATAAATTATATTAATAATAATATGTTTAAATTGTATTAATAATAATAAGTATAATAAAATTGGTAATATGACCAAAGAACTTGTCTGGTCTAGTGGTTGATGCTTCCTTGGTCTTTGAAGGGTCTTGGGGTTTGATTTCTGCCTGCAGCTGTTTGGTGTTTGGTTCTCCAGTAGTGTTTGTTGCTCATTTTTGGTGCCTTATGGTGCCTCTAGGCTGCTGGCTTTGTTGAGGAGTTGTGGCTTTGGCCCATGGGTGTCTAGCAGATATCTAGGTCTGGTTGGTTTGCTTGTTGTATAGTTTGTTTTTGTAATAGCCTCTTCTAGTCTGTCACATAGGTGTGGCCTTTTATCTTTGGTTTTTCTTGCCTTCATATAGCTCTTAAGAAGTAGTCAAAGAAGAAGCAAATGTTGGTCCATGTGCTTATTGGGTGCTGGTGTGTAAGGGTATGAAACAGAGGTAAGTAGGATGCCTTCTAGTAGGGGAAATGGTAGAGGCAGTTTTGGAATTGCTGCAGTCAGGGGCTGGTCTTGTAATTGTGCAGACGACTGTGGAGCTTCTATCACAGGCTCAAAAGAGGTTGTTTGAGATAGCATTCTATAACTCACTGGTTGGATCTCGCTGGTAAGAAGCTCACTAAATTGTAGCAAGGGGCCATCAAGAGCAGAAGAACCTTTAGGATGAGGCTGATGTTAAGAGAGGTAAGTAGCATGTTAGATGTTGGATGCTGGTTGGTGCTTCCCGCGAGGGTCCATCATGTGTAGTTTTTTGCTAGGGTTCTTTGTTGGACCGCATAGAGCTTTGTACCTCAATTGTGGAGATGCTGGTATGACTTTTTGATGTTCTGGTTTGTTCTAGTGTGGTTTATAGTGGGATGTTTTCCAGTATTTCATATGCTGCAGAAATAGTTAAGTTATTGGTCCTCCTGGAATGCGACCCGTTGGTATGGAAAGTGCTGAATAGAAATTCTGTTGGGTGGGTGCTAAAAAAGTGCTGCAAGGCTAGCAGGGTCTGGCTTGAAAGGGTGCAAGATGTTCCTGGTGGATGGGTAGCTTTATTGTTATGTTACAGGGTTCTGGTTTTTAAGTAAGCACAATTATATTGTTGTTGCCCCTGAGCCCTGATTTTTTGAAGTGTTCTGATGCTAAAGGATTGTCATTGTGATGATGGTGGCTTGGCACGGTGGTTATCTGTTATGGTGGTGAACCAAAGTCACAAGTGCATGAGGAATTCTGTTGAAGAGAAACACTTTTTTTAAATCTGTTACAACTTTAGTTATATAGAAATATATAAATTCTATACATTTGGAGTGTTTGGTGTTTAATAGCTGGCCAATTCAGAAGCTGCAAGGTGAAGCTCTTTAGCAGATTCTAGTGGCAGGGTGCTTGTTGGTGCTGTTTTGTATGATTTTATGCAGCAAACATCTGTACCTTTCTATTCCTGGTTTGTTTTTGGTGATCTAAAAACCCTCTTTGTGGTTTTTGGGTTATGTATAAGGGTTAGGATACCCCTGAAGTATCCCTCTTAATTTAATTTAATTATTTGCTGATAAAAAAAAATACTTGTCTTTGACTTGAATTCTTACTCTTGGTTTTACTTTTGTTATATGCTTATGGTTAATCTTTTGGTTCTGCCATGACCACCATTGATGTTTACCTTATTGCCATTTCCATTCCGCATTCCATCTATCACTTTATATTGATTTTTCATCTTTGCCTTTGTGAAGTGAACCTTCACACATCGTGTCCAGTGGGAATCTTCTTTAGGTCTCACCATTAAAATTGCTAAAATCCCAACTCTAAGTAAAGTGTCACCATAAAATGGAACCATCTAAAAATCAGCTCACATCACCCTCTCCGCCAAATCTTTCTTGTCAATCTTGGCCAACATGCTATCGACGAAAGAGGATGGGAAGCAATCAGTAACAATGATAAAGTTAGTACTATCATTAATAGAGAATGAAGAGTACTAGTGTAAGTCTTTAAGACGTTGGGGGAGAACCACGTTAAGGCTTATGAGAAATTCGCAGACTTCTTGATCTGGAGGTGGCAGATCTTCCAGGCGTTGAGCACCTTTGAAACTTTGTTTTTTGGTCCAATACAAGGGGAATCCATCCATAAGAGTTGGATACCTCTTGTTCCAACAAAATTTAAGAAATTTGCCTTTGAAATTTTTGTAAGAAGATTGGAAAAGTGTGAGCAAGGCTCTTCTGGATACACCATTGAAAGATACCCAAAGTTGGCGCCTAGGCATTTGGCCTCGAAGAAGTAAAGAAAGACCTCCATAGTCGGCAAAATGCCGAGCTGGGAGCAAAGAATTGAAAAGGCACGGATGAATGCCCAACTATTTGGGTGTAGCTGGGCAGGAGCTACGTTCAACTCGGTTAACAGTTCTTTTTCAAAAATGGAAAGGGGAAGGCGTTAAAGAAACTTTTTGAAAACTGTGGCATAAAAGGATCAGGAAGGACCCTTTGAGTCCGAGGATTCATCGCAACAAATCGGTTCATCCTCCCTACAAGGAACTATTCTCAGTCTATCGTCTTCCCTACTAAAGTGATATTTTCTTTTCTTAAGGATTACAATGAGTTCATGGGAGGTATAATCTGAGGTTTAATTTAAGAGGTTTTGGGGTGCTCAAGTGATGTGAGTTGATTTTATGATTGCACATTTTAATTGGTTGCTCTTGTTTATGATTTTTGGATTTAGCAATTTTAAGGTGAGGACCCTAAGAAGATTCCCACTGGACACAAACTTAACTTAGTGGTTAAGTAAGTGTGAATGTTCACTTCAGAAGGGTAAAGAGAAACACACAGATATATGGTGATTATGATGATGAAGGTGCGGAAGCTAACATGAACGAAGATGAAGATGACAATACATGGACCGAAAATAAAGAAGATAAGAGAATGAAGATGAGAGGTAAGATGGCGCAAAGAGGAAGCAAAAAGGAATTAAAAGGAAAAAGATGAGGAGACAAAGGAAACTTATGGAATGGAAGATGTCACGCCACTTGGAGCAGATGAACTCCAAGATGAGTGGTGCAAGAGCCGCCACTTGAGATATTACCCACCCAAGATAAGACCCAAAACCGTCACTTGGGATATTACCCACCCAAGATAAGACCCAAATAAACCTAGAGTAGTCAGACTCACAATTCACTCAAGTAGAGTTTCTTTACTTCCGATTTCAAGTTTAAAATACATGAGGCAAGACACCTTATTTATAGGAAGGGGTGCCTTGGTGGGCAAGATGGGTGAAGGGTAGAAAAAGCAAGGGAGAGGGGCTGCCTAGGGTGTTGACCATAGTCAAAATCGCACCTTTAGGCACAACTTCTAGAAAGTAGGTTAAAAACCCTAATTCTAGGTTCTTTGTCTTGAATAAGTGGGTTTGGTACAAACCCATTTTGCTAAGTACACTCCCTTTTATATGTGAACCTACGCTAACCTATTTTGCTATTTGGACCCCATAAAGTGAGCCCAAATTATTTACAAATATGTTTTTATCTTTTAAGAAGACCAGAAGAAAGAACAGTTGATGTTCTGGTCTATGCCCAGTTCTTTTTCTGCTAAGATCTGTCTGATATTTGGTGGGGCCTTGACTTGATTGCTGAGATGATTGGTCACAGTGTGAATTGTCTCTTGAGTGCTTGGTCATCTTCTTGGCTACTTGGATTGTATCGCCAAGGGTGATGGAGATCAAGTAGAAGAGGATTTCATTAATGGAGGAAGAGGCCATCCACCCAAGCATTTAAAGTTCTTCCATGTAGTCTTCTAAAAAATAAAGAAGAAATTAAATAAAGAGAGGACCAAGCCTAAAAGAAGACTACAAGCATTCAAGAATGGGCTCCAATTAATATCTCTCTTTGTGATTTCTTTTGTATAAATTTGTAAATAATATAGAATAGCTTTAGGTTGTGCTAAAGAGGGAAACCTAAAAGGCACCTCCATTGTATAGCACATTAGGCGCTAGTTTTGGTAGAAAGAGACTAGAAGAGTGCCTTTTTACACTCCTTCTCTCTTTAGGCGCTAGATTGTCTTAGAAGGAATTAGAAGGTGACCTTTCAAGCTTCCTTATCTTGTACATTTGTGACCCGCCCTCTCTATTATAAAAGGGGTGCTTGGGTGTTTGAAATGAAAAGTTGAAGATTGATTTTTGAGAGTAAAGAACCTCTACCAAATTGGTGAGTGAGTGAGAGAGACTTGTGTCTTCTTCTCTTCTAGTCTTATCTTGAGGGAATTCTTGGGCTCTCAAGTGGCGGAAACAACACTCATCTTGAAGCCAACCATCCTTCAAGTGGCATGCACAATTCCAAGAGCTCCAACCACATAAGTCCATTTTCCCTTAATTTTCCAAATTACCCAGTTTTGTTCTACTTGTTTGTTTTCACTTTCAATCGGTTCAATCTCTTCCTTATGATGTCCTCTTTCATTTTCTGCACTTATATTCAATTTTAATCGGTGCAAATTGGTTGTTGTTTCCATTTTGGTCACGGCTTCCATGGGTATAAATGCTATATGTTGTGTTCTTGAGTTTCTATCCATGGGTTTGTTGTTCTTAATGGGTTTCTAAGTGAGTTTGACTTGATTCTTGTGTTTTTGATTAAGTTCTTGAATGGATAAAGAATCTTGATCCAATTCTAGAGGTGCCTAATCATATTCCAACTCTTATTGAATCCATAACATGTTCATATCATATCAATATCATGTACTACATATCAAAGGTTATAGGGTTTTGTAGTCCATCTAAAAATGTAAACACAAGCAGAATACAAAACAGATTCAAACCAGGCAAAGCAAATAAGTCACAATCAGAAATGAAGATATGTCCTAGATGTAAGCAATGTAACTAGCAGATATAGCAATCAGGGCAGGAAAGGGTAAATCCAGAGGAATCCCAACTTAGGCAATATGATCATCACGGATGCTCTAATCAGGTAGTGATGCAAATGTAGAGTAATGAGTTGATTGAAAGGAAGTACCACGTTTCAGAAAGCGATTGAAGACGATGAGGTTTTCTGGGTTCGTGAAGGAGGTGCAGTGAAAGTGTGGAAAGTGCGAAGGGTTTGCAAATGTTAGAGAAATGGAACAGTGAATGAAAGTGGGATTTCGAACGTTGACTTAAACGAATATGGGAATGTCAAGCGGCAACACCTTCCCACCATTGATGAGAATGCCACGTGTACGTTCGAGATTGAGTATGGTGAGATGTCACCTCAACAACGCTTCGTGTGCCGCGACACACCTACCTCCCACGAGACTGCCATGTAAGTCGCCAGAGCACTCAAAAAGCCTCTTCGCTTAGACAAGCTCAGCTCGAGCCTCGGGGGCTTGTGTACTTGACAGAGCGCTCAAGGCTAAGTGCTTAGTGATTGGAGCTCGGTGCACGGTGGGGGCAGATCAACTCGGTTGTTGGGCCTATAAAGTGGGTCATGGGTTTGGCCTAGTTTTGTCAGTAAGCCCGTTGAGGCATAATTAAAATATCCTTTTTATACGTTAGTATAAGGCTACTAGTAAAGGGTATTTTTGAACCTAGGGGTACGTATAGTACATGTGGTACCTAGGTCAAGTAAATGTTTCTTTGAAACTAAGTATATGTGTTATAGGGCACATAGTGGTTAAGTTGCATGCATTATAAAAGATAACGTTGCCCCACAAGTAGGGTGACCACGTAAGCAGAATATCTCTCTGTTGTTGGTGCCTAAGATGGTGCCCTACTGGCAGGTGGTTGTTCTGTTATTATTTTATGCTCTCATTAGAGATAAGATTCCTTTTTGTTGTTGCACCTCAAGAGAAGGTGCCCATAAACAAAATGTTTTCCTGTCATGTATGCTTTGAATTGAGATTCGATTCTCATGAGAGAAAGCTGTTATAAGAGATAAGCTATAAAGGGGGTTTGATACCCTAAGTAAAGGTACGTTGTTTCCGAGACTGAAACTGAATACTTCTTAAATTTGAGTAAACTCTTACTGACTTGATCATCGGAGTGATCAACAAGTAGGGTCCCTTATGTTTCAACAAAGCCACATTCCAGTGCAACAAGATGTAGAACAGATTCCAGAGGAGACAGACTGGAGCTAGAGCTTGTCACCAGGGTCAACAATCACTAATTTAATTAAAGACTAATTTAGAATCTAAAGTAATTAGTAACTAAAATCTTGGTAGCTAATGTTAGACACCAATTTAGAAATTATTTTATAATTTTTTATTAATAATATAAACTACTTTCACTATAAGAAAAAAAAAAGTTTTAACAGACGTTATTTAGCGGAGGTAGATATAACCCTAGGAATTGATTTAATAAACGGAGGTTATTTCTAACCTTCGTTATGTTCCAAAGGTTATTAAAAAACCTCAACAAAATAACAGAGGTTTTTTTAACCTTCATTAAATTTCAAATATTTATTTTTAAACCTTAGCAAAATAATAGAGGTTTTTTTAACCTTCGTTGAATTCCAAAGATTTATAGTAGAACCTTAATAAAACACTCCAAATTTTTCAAACTTTAATAAATAAATATAATTAAATCTATTTATAAACAAATAATTAAATACTACATAGTTTTAATATATTTAATAACTAAATTCTCTAATGTTTTGAAAGTGTAACTTTACATTACAAATAATTTTTCTAAAGTTTCAAAAATTTATTTAAAAGCTCAGCAAAATAACCTTGGATGATAAGTATATCAACAAATAATCTTGGATAATAAGTATTTCAACAGTATTTACTTATTTTTTTATGATTGATGGTAGTTGGTTTATATAATTCCTATTTTTTTTATTACGAGCTCATATTTCAAAAAACTTGACTTATTTTATTTTAGCTTTTGATGTACGTATATTTTATGTGTAATTTTAGTTTTAGTTATAATTTTTAATATTTTATTCTTATAATTTTGAAATATTTTAAATTAAGACATTTATTTTAAAATGCATGTAATAATTAATTCACTGTGAAAGTAAGAGGTGATAAAGTTAATTTCTCCTCGCAATATGTTCTTGCAATATTTAGCCAAGAACACACATGGCTTTGAAGCCCACATATGATAGATAATGCAATTATTAAGGATATATATAGTAGTGATAAACACCAGTTATTGTCGAGTTAGGTAATAGTAGCTTGTGACCCAATTTGGGGCAGTAAGGTGATGGAAGAAGTAATATTGGAGTAAAAAGAACATAGTGCCTTATTTAATGTTTCTTCTCCTTAGATATAATAGCCATAAGTGTGGTTGAATTGAGATTCCTTGTTAGGACTGCTATCGACGACCATTGAGCCTGTGCCGGAGAGTAGTGTGTCTACGGTGGAAGAGAGAAGTCAGGAGGATCGTTAAAGATGGTGGAAAATGGGATTGAAGGTTATTTCAAATAGGCAAGTCATTTTACGAAAATTTCGAAATTCATGGTATTTTATTGAGGTCCTTAAACCTATGGTATTTTACGGAGGTTTTTAAATCCATGGTATTTAACGGAGGTTTTGAAACCCATGGTATTTTACGGAGGTTTTGAAACCCATGGTATTTTACGGAGACTATTAAACCCATGATATTTAATAGGGATTCTGAAAGGCTTTTCTCGAGGTTTAAAAGAACACTGGGAAACACATTCCCTAGGAATAGTTTAGCGGGGGAAAATGCAACCTTTGGCTAAATGACTTAATACGAGTTTTAACCTTGGATAATGTAAAAATAAATACTCGTTAAAACCATTTTTCTTGTAGTGTTTAAATACCAATAGTTTTTTAGTTTATAAAATGATATCTAACTTAATTCATATAATTATTAATTATTTTTATCTCTAAATTAGTTGCTATTTAATAATTTTCTTGTAATATAAAGAGTGATAAATGAGTTTTTAAAATTCTTTTATTAATTAATAGAACCTTTGAAATTTTCTTGCCACAATTGGTTAAAATATTAAAATAAAAAAAATTAGTTTCAATTAAGAAGAATGCAAAAGAATTCATACATGAAAGAGTATGTAAGAAAGAATAACACCAAGATTGGTTAGGAATTATAAGTCTTCGTTTCCGAACAAAAAATTATTACTCAACATGTAATTTTTTTTTGACAAAAATTGCAAACCTTTGCCTATAAATTTTATAGTGAAAACTGAAAATCTCTCCTATAATCTTTACAAAGATAAAATTATAAATTCTCTCATAACGCATACTACTTAAGTAAAAAAACCTCTTATTTGCAGTGACAATACTTAAATCAACTCTTATTTTTTTATTGTAGTTTTTTTATTTTTTTTCTTCATATTATTTAATGTGAGACTTTAATAAATACTGCTAACAATGTTTTTTTATATCGATTCAATTCTATCTAAATTTAAATTCAGTATTAACTACAACCTTATATTGTTTCACTATCTTGAAATTCTTATTACAACCACACTTCATATATAAAATATGCAATCACTAAAAATATACAACTCTTTAAAATCTACCAAAAAATAATAATAAAACATGTAGAAACCTACTACATGAGATAACAAACCTAGTTATACGAAAAAGTGAATTTAGGAATCAAAACTATATGAAAAAGTACCACCCGATCTTATAGATTTTCTAATAATAGGAAAGATTATTAAAAAATTCACCACATGGCTTCAAATGTAAATCCCTTTGAAAGAATTATAAAGAAAAACATTTTTAATATTATTGGAGAATTCTTGAAAGATAGAAACAAATTATTGTAATTGTTTTAGACTTGCTAGCTTCAAATTTTATTATATTTAAGGAAAATCAATTATGAACCATTTTTCATAATTGAATATAAAAATTTAGTATAATAATTTAATTAATTATTTGAGTATACACTTTCTTTTATAAAACTCATGTTAGACATCATTAAGAAACTTGAAATCTCAGCCAGACTGACACCCTGACTCCATCAATCATATGCCATCACATAAAACATAACATAAAAGTGAAAAAAAAGAACAAACAAACATGGGGGACTAGACCAACACATGCAAAGAAATACAAAGAAAACTTATGGAAATTTATATGTATTTTGTTATACCTAAGCACAATGATACATAAGAAAATTATACCTATTATGGAAAAAAATCTAAAGAAATGCTAGATGACATACTACTATACCAAACATATTCAACTCTATTACTCAACCATAAAGAAACACGTTTATTAGCATAGGAGTTGTCCTTTCTAAAAATACGAGAAACTTTAAACTCAATATCTTACAACAAGACAAACATTTATTCCATCTATTGCGGATAGAACAAGGAAAAAGACGCCTAAAAGAAATATCAAGGTAGGCCAATGTAGAATCACTCTCTAGCCACAAATGATTGACTAACCTCTTTAACATGCTCAATAGCAATGATAGCACCCATAAATTCAACAAAGAGAGAAGACTGGATTCCAAGGAAAGTAGAAAAGCCACCAACAAAGTCCCCCATACCTCTTCTAAGAACCCCGACACAAGCAACAAGGTCAGGAAAACCCATCCAGTAAGAGGAAAACTCCATAATAGCAAAAAACTAATATCAAATAACTTCAAGATAGAAAAGTGAGATATATCAATATACATAGATTTATTAGAAGAGTTACCTATCATTCTAATAGTTCTCAATAGAATAAATGGTAAAATGAGTATTAATCTTGGGTTGAAACTTGCAATAATTCCTCCTCCTCCTCCAAATCATCCAAATTGAAAATGAGATAACAATAAGTCTAATTAGTTTAACAAGAGGGCTCCCAAAAGACTTAATAAAAGATATAAGATCTGCATAAGAAGAAAAAGTCATCCTTGGAAAAACTTATTGAAGTCAAGTCCAAACATACACAATATCAAAGCATTAAAAAAAGAGATGAGAAATAGACTCCTCGTGAGATTTACATAAATAGAACATGAAGTATAAAACTAACGACTCTTTAATTCAACAAGTGTACTGAGTTAGAAGTAATAATTTGTCCCTAAGAACGAATATCGAACCCACAAGGAACAAAAAAGTTATTGGTATCATGAATATTGTATAAGAAATAAAAACAAAAATAAAGTAAATGATTTAGATGATTCAATTGAGAAAATTGGGATTAAGGTTAATCTTTCTCACTCATTTGAATTTTTAATGAATAAAAGCATATAACATTCGATATTGATTGACATTGATGCACATTAAAAACTCATTCATATTGATTCCTCAAATACAAATTTATTAAGAATGTCTCCTAAATATCGTTTCCTCGCATATTTATAAAAACTTCTTATCATTACGAACAAATGTTATAAAACAATTAATATTTAAAATCTATTCCTAGCATTCAAATATATTAAGAATTATTATTTAGGTCAAATGCTTAGAAGTACTTTCCACTCAAATCTAAGGATCAAAATTATGAATAAAGATTTAAAATTTAAGAATAAAATGATAATACCAATCATTAATCAAGAAAGAAATATCATAAATAAATATCACCTAAACACATAAGAGTTTGAACAAATTACTTCCAATCTCAAAGGGAAGACTTAACCACTCATATTGGCCATTACAAGCACGAAAAACAAGAAAAAAAGATTTAGGGTGTTTCTCCTTGGCGACTGCCTTCTTTTAGGGTATTCTATCTCTAAACATCCTCCCAATAATATCTAGGGTTTTGCCTCAAGCCTTCTATTTAACCTAATTGGGCTTGGATTAAGTGTCATCTCGCTCAAGCGAAATATTGCTTGCACAAGCGAGTTTCACGAGAAAAACCTAACTTCATTGGAGTAAACTCACTTAAGCAAGTCTTGGGCGAGTTCTTCTAGAGTGATCTTACTTGGGAGAGTTTGGGCAAGAAAACCTTTTATACATGTTAAAAAATGCCATAACCTAGTGTAAATTTTCTAGAGTATGATTTATTTCTTTTTAAAATTAGGATAAGAATTTTACTTGTAAATTTCTTAAGTGAATTAGGGTTAGGGTTAGGCATCTAAAACCAACCTAGGGTAAATTAGGGCTTCATTGAAGCCCACATTTAACCTAGGTCGGTCATTTCGATCTAAAAAAGTCACATGAAGCACACTTAAGACATGCTTGCAATGTGACTCATTTTAGGCGCCTAATACAAACATAATTAGTTTGAAGTTTCCCTCTCATTTTTATGTAAGCTTGGTCGGACCTCTAGCCTATATAAAGAGGTGCTTGACTCACATTTTAATAAGATCAATTTTAGAGCGTTATCCTATGAAGTTGCTAGCTGAGTCACTCCTTTGTTTAAACCTCTATAGGATAAACACCTTTGGTCTTTTTCTTCATCTCTTCAAATGATATGGCCCAACCAATCACTCTCCATACTCTTTATGCACCTACAAGAAAACCATAGCTTCATTGGAGCTCTCCTTAATCCATTTCCTCCATTAGCTTCCGCCAACTCCTTAAAATATTCCAAGCAAGAAAACAATTCGCTATCATTTGGTATCAAGAGCTTTGGTTCTTCAAAAGCTAAGTTCTTTCTATTCTTTTAATTTTTTGTTTTGTTCTTATTTCTGTGGTGTTCATTGCGGTTCTTCATTGTCTTGTTGTTTCAATTGCAATTTACTAATCAATTCATGATGCTTGTGCTAATTGTTGTTTGGTTCAATTGTTCTTGAACATTTTCCGATTGCATTATTTTAGTGTTCTATTGAGTATACTGTTTTACTTTGCATTTTATTTGAGTATTCTTATATTTTCATTCGGTGCATTTTAATTTGGTTGAGTCATTTTAATTTTTGAATCAAATTCATGTAATGTCTTAGTCATGTTCATCCAAATTGTAATCAATTCTATGTAGTACTTTTTATTGTTGATTTTGGTTGTTTGATTTAATTTGAGTACAATTTAAATTCCGAATTTGAGCTTCAGTGCATTTTTATTTTTCTAGATTTGAGTTCATACTTGTTGTTAGTTCCATACAAGTTCCAATTCCACTTAATTCCATTGTATTTTTGAGTTTTCAATGTTGTTTTTAGTTCCAATTTAGGTTTCCTCTGTTTTTACTGTTTTTGTGCTGGCTGAAAATATTTATTACAATTAAGTGTGTAGGTGAAAAATTATGGATTTATGTACCTTGATGTGTTAAGAAAAAGTGAAAAAAAAGTACATCAAAATTCAAAATAAAAAAGAATTGACAAATAAAAAATGGAAAGAATAAAAAAAAACCTGACTATGGAAAATTTGAATTGAGCAGCAAAATTGAATTTTTTTTCGCAATTAATTGGTGGGCTGATTTTATGAATTTCTAGCGCTAATATTTAGCTTAAACATTGAAGTTTTAGTGGTTCAAATTTATAGTCATAATTTGAAAGTAATTTGTCCAACATTAATTCGACAAGTTGAGAAAAGTTTTTATAAAAAAATTTCAGTACTGCAGTTTTGATTTTATTCATCTATTCTAGTTCATTTCTTTAGGATACCATTTGAGTGCTACCTTTTCTTGTGAACCATAATTTTATGCTTGTCAATTTCTTTATTACTCTTTCAAGTCATGTCAATTACAAACTCCATTTTCAGTATTACTCATTTTTTTAAATTTGAGTTTTGTTGCTTTTAAATTGTTTGACCTCTCTTGTTTGGAAGTGATCTAATTTGCTTTGGTGAGTTGTTGAGTTGAAAATTTTGGTGTAAGATACATCACTAAATAGGTAAAATTGAGTACCTTAGGTTGAATATCCTAAAGAGGCAAAACAAAGGAGCAACAACCTCACAAATTTACACAAAATACAAAAAGGAGCTACAAATTGTTGAATGCATAGAATAAACAATTTAATTTTTTTAGTGCATAAAAATTGTTGACCTAATTTTCATTGTATTTCTTTTGAATTTTAATTTGTTAAACTTTGTTTACTTAGTGGATTAATTGTAGTTTTAGTTTAGTGAGTGTGTCCTCAAGGTCCAAGGTGCCAAAAAGCCTCACCTAGGAAATCGTCTAGTTTAAAGCTTTCTAGTTAGGAATTCTCAATTATTTTATTGCTTTGCATATATGTATATATATATATATATTGTATTAAAGTGTTTTCATCCTTGTTTGTGCTTTTAGTAAATTGCTTAGAAAAAGGTTTGTGAAAGTGTTGTGGGATAGTATCTGGCAAGGAAAGACTTGGTACTTAAGAGATCCTAGTGATCCACCTCCCTAGGAAATTACCTACTTCACTCCACCTATTTTTGTCTTTGAAAATTACTTTTAACACAAAACTCTAACATGCCTAAACATATTGCTAATATTAGTGAAATTGATTTAAGCTCTACTAAATCTCTTCTGAAGCTAATGGCTAGAGATATGAGAATCAAGCTATAGAAGAAAAGAAAGAAAGAGATTCTCATCTTGCAATTCTTGAAGCAGAGTTAAAACTTGTTAGAGAAAAAAACGAATACATAAAAAAATTAAAAAAATCACATGTATCTAGTTCTAGGTCTAGTGACTCTCATGCCGAGGAGGAGAGTCTTAGAATCAATGACTATTATCAATATGCACCTAGAAGAACTAGGAGAGAAAGCCAACCAATAGAAACTAGGATTGACCTAGCTTATTTTTATGGTAAGGAAAATGTAAGGTATATCTAGATTGAGAGATGAAAGTAGAGCAACTTTTTGCTTGCCATAGAGTGAGTGAGGAAAGGAAGGTACCCCTAGCCACCTCAAGCTTTAAATATTATGCAATGTATTGGTGGATTTCCTTAGAGAGAGACGTCTCCACAAGGACCCTCCCATTACCTATTGGAATGAACTTAGGGGAGCCTTGAGACGCTTCCATATTCCTCTTACTATAATAGGGAGTTGATGGACAAGCTCCAAAGACTGCAACAAAAGAATATGAGTGTAGAGGAGTATAGGCAAAAGATGGAGCTCTATATGATGTAAGCCTCTATTAGGGAGGAAGAAACCACCACCATATTTAGGTTCCTTAGTAGACTTAGTCTCTAGATAAGAGACAAGGTGAATGTCTTGCCCTATAAAGACTTGAATGACTTGATCCAACTTTGCATAAAAGTTGAGCAACAAATTTTGAGAAAAGGATCAAGTTGCAAGGAGAGTTCTTATTCTAGCTCCTATCCCAACAAGGACTATAAGAAGGAAAGGGAGGATAATTTCTTAAAAGATAAATCTAAGTTAGAAACTCCTAAAAGTGTAGGAAAAGACGTGTCCACCCCACAAACTCGCACTAGAGATATACAATGTTTTAAATGTCTTGGTAGAGGTCATATAACATCCCAATGTCCAAATATGAGAACCATGATCCTAAGGGGTAAGGATGAATATAGCAGCGAAAAAGGTGAGTCTAGTGAGGGAGAGGAAAAAGAAAAGAGTGAGAGGGAATATCCATGTGAGGGGGAATTATTGATGATCAGAAGAACCCTCAACAATTAACTTAGCATGAAACATGAAACACAAAGAGAGAACATCTTTCATACAAGAGGTGAAATTTTAGAAAATACTTGTACTCTCATTGTGGATAGTGGATCTTGCTGCAACTGTTGTAGCACTAGATTGGTTGAAAAGCTTGATCTATAGGTGATACCCCACCCAAAACCTTATAAACTGTAATGACTGAATGAAGATGAGGATTTAACTGTAGATAAGCTGGTAAAAGTCATTCTTTCTGTGGGGAACTATAATGATATTGTTTTATGTGATGTAGTACCCATCGAAAACTGTCATATTTTATTGGGAAGACCATGACAATTTGATAAGGAAACTACCAATGATGGTCTTACCAACGAGATTCCTTTCACAGAAGGAAAATAAGTTTGTGATTTGAGGACAAATCTTCCTGAACAGGGAGGGGATGATGGCAGAAGGCCCAGCTCAGGACCAATCACTAGGGCAATGACAAGGAAGATACGAGAAGATTGAGACTCTGCTATTGATGGCAGAGACATTTTTTTTATACATGTTCAAAAAGGGCATAACCTAGTGTAAATTTTCTAAAGTAGGATTTATTTTTCATGCTAAAATTGGAATAAGAATTTTACTTGTAATATTTCTTAAGTGAATTAGGGTTAGGGTTAGGCATCTACAAACCAACCTAGGGTAAATTAAGGTCTCATTGAATCCCACATTTAACCTAGGCCGATCATTTAGACCTAAAAAGGTCACATGAAGCACACTTAGGACATGCTTGCAATGTGACTCATTTTAGGCGCCTAATTCAAACATAATTAGTTTGAATTTTCCCTCTCATTTTTGTGTAAGCTTGGTCGGACCTCTAGCCTATATAAAGAGATGATTGGTTGACATTTTAATAAGATCAATTTTAGAGTGTTATGCTACCAAGTTGCTAGCCTACTGACTCCCTTGTTTAAACCTCTCTAGGATAGACACCTTTGGTCTTCTCTTCATTTCTTCAAGTGATATGGCCCAACCAATCACTCTCCATACTCTTCATGCACCTACAAGGAAACCATAACTTCGTTAGAGCTCTCCTTGATCCACTTCCTCCATTAGCATCCGCCAACTTCTCTAAAAATTCCAAGCAAGAAAGCAATTAGGATGAAGGCACCTATCAGAAAGGGTCACTTTGAGAAACACTGATATCTATCATTTGACAGTCAAATTAAAATAATTCTAGCGTAGTTTGTCTAATACAGTGATAGTCAATCAAACGACAAAAAGATGATAGTGTAATTGTGGTAAGATGAACCCAAGTCGTCTCTCAACAAATCCAATAATGAAATCTGTAAATGAATGTTCAAAATCCATCTACAAGCAAGAAAAGTTAACAACAATAAATTTAAAAAGTTTTTTTTTTAGTTTTTTTTAATGATTAAAACAACAAATAAAAAGTGGTTGATTCCCAAGTTTTTCCACCATTGAATTCTTCATAGGTTTTCTAAAGATTAGAACTTTCTCAATCCTCAAACAGAGCTAAACTAAATTGAACATGTGTCAATATATTTCAACTTGAAACTTACTAGTAAAGCAACCATCTACTGGTTTAATTAGTTCACACTTTATTCCACGTGTATACTCAATGGGAATGCTTTTCTCCTCTCTCTTGAATCATGCGCCGAAGAAATTAATTAGAACAATAAGAATGCAAAGTTTAAGACAAGGAAGACTGTGAATCATGCGTTTAAGTACAACCTCTCACAAAATCCAATTTTCTAGGAGATTAGAAGATTGAAACAACTGCTATAGCAAATTGAAAAATGAAACTTTTATTAATCAAAACCTTATAACTCAATGGGGAATTACAAAGGAATATGTTGAACAAGGTGGATTTGATGATTTCCAAACCTGTCATGAAAAATTTGTTGTGTGTGTCTCGTTAGATAGATTTTGAGTTGTTAATATGCATCTAGTTAAGATCCAAGTTCATCTGATTTGAAATATCTTTTGAAAGTTTTGTTTTCCAAATTTGTGTTAATTTTAGTTAGTTGATTCATCTTTTAAATCAGTTGAAATAACTTTTTTTAAGTTTGATGACTACAACAAGTATTTCAGCATAATGATTTATCGTATCAACTGATTGAAAAACACTTAAAGATTTTAAAATAATTTAAAAATAATTTAAAAATGATTTTTTTCTTTTGTGTTTTCTGTTAATAAAAATCAATAAGTTATTTTTTTAAATGAATTGGTTTTTTATGTTGTGATTTCAACAGAAAATAAAAACAATCAGTTTGTTTTAAAAATCAATTAAGTAATTTAACAGAATGTTGCTATAATATTCAAACTGTTTTTAAATTATTTCAACATATTTCATTAAATGATCAAAATGATTTAACCATATTTTAAAGTCTATATAAAGATTGCTTTATGATGATTTTAATAACAACAAGAGAGATTACAAAATACAATTTTTTTCAAAAGAGAAAATCAAAGAGGTTTAGAATCATTCTTGATATCTTGGATCATTGCTACAGTATGAAGTAGGATTTTGGTTTATCTTTTCTTATGTTCTTCATTTGTGTAAGACTCAGGTGTACTCTAAATTCATTCTTTTATACTGTTATGTGTTGCAAACAATTTCAGATAGTGTTTTTGAAACCCGTGCTTTTGTTAAGAGTGTCGTGTGTTCTTGAAGTGTTCAAGATCAATACTCTCGGTTGTTTTGTAATCTGGTTTTGATTGCAGTAGTGAATTCTCAGGGGTGTGCTGAGGAATGGATGAAGCTCTTGGTTAAGAGTGAACCAGTATAATTCCTTTGTGTGAATTCTCTCTTCCCTACTTTGATAATCTATGATATATTCTATTTTTTTGTGTTTTGTGCATAAAACAGTCAGTTGATTTATAAAAAGAGCAAGCTTAAAGTTTTGATTGCAGAACTGTTAATATTTTAATAACTAGTTGAATAGCTAAATCAATTGATTGATTTAATTGATATTTTCAACCTACACTAGTCTTTGAGAAAACTTTATGAACATAGTTGATTCGCTATTGTTTCAAGCCATATATTCTAATAGAATTAACCAAAAAGGTTTAGCCTTCCATGCAGAGGCAAAAATAAGAATAATACAAAAAGGAAAATAAAGCTAGGTTTAGAGTTGTTATGTGGTTATGAAATGCAATCCAAAAGATCTCCTCTTTCTTCCTTTAAAGTATCTTTTATAATATTCTTTTCGTTGCACAAAACCAGATTCAAAATCTGCCTTATGATATTGTTTTACAATTATCAGATGTTTCCTTTCCTGTTTCAGATTATGAAGCAAATACCTACATTCTCAACCATTCTCAGATTTTATTCTTGTTTGTCTTCCACATATATTGTTTCCAATTTTGCTTCAGATTTACACATTGATTGTAGTTGATTTGAGCATTGTTGTGAGAGATATTGTAGAAAATGTTCTTGAATAATAACTTGAAAGTATATTTGCTCTATTGTTGAAGGTTTGTAGAGGAGTTTTAATTGTAGTATTTGAGAGAATATCCTTGCAGAAGATTTGCTTTCTGTTGACTAAAAAGATCTTGCTTTGATGAATCCAAGCTATTATCAAGATTAGGAAGTTGTGTGTTGTCTGATAAGTGTCACAATGAATAATATTTCATACAGAAAGATAGGCATTTATGTACTTTAGTTGATAAAATAGTTGTAATTCAACCCCTAATTTAGGAAATTGAACATTTTTACATATTTTGGGATTATAGGATGAATATGAACGATTTATTCCCAAATTTGTGTTAATTTTAGGAATCTAGGGGAAAATGGAGATAAAAGGGCCAAAAGAGAATGAACAAGTTAAAGACAAGATGAAAAAGACAAAGTTGGAACATTGAAAACTCTCCCAAACTCACCCAAGAGGAACTCACTCAAGACATTCTTAAGCGTGTTCACTCCAGTGAAGTTGGGATTTTTCTTGTAAAACTTGATTAAGCAAGTTATATCTCGCTTAAGCCATATGTCACTTATCCCAATCCCAATTATGTTAAATAGAAGGCGTGAAACATAACCTTAGAAATCATTGGGAGGATTTTGAGAGATAGAAAATCCTAGAGGAGGCAACCGTCAAGAAGAAACACCCTATATCTTCTTTTCTTGCTTTCCATGCTTGTAATGGACAATATGAGTGACTAATTCTTTCCTTTAAGATTGAGAGTAATATGTTCAAACTCTTATGTATTGAAGTGATATATGTTAATAATATTCATTTTTTTTATCGATGATTGGTATTATTATTTTATTCTCAAAGCTTGAAACTATTCATGATTTTGAACCTTAAAGTTTAAAAAGTACTTATGAGTATCTGATCTAAATGATAATGCTTAACATATTTGAATGATAGGAATAGATTTGAAATGTTAAAACCTTTATATTATCTGTTCATAATGATCAGAAGTTTTTATAAATATGCGAGGAATCGATATTTAGGAGACTCTCTTAATAATTTTGTATGCAAGTGCATTAATGTCAATTAAGATGGAATGTTATACATTTTTTTTCATTGAAACTACAAACGAGTAAGAAGGATTAACCACATTCCCAATTTTCCCAATTGACTCATGCAAATCATTTACTTTGCTTTTATTTACTTTTCATGCAAACTTATGTCAATATCTTTCAAATGAAATTATTGTACATATTCTAATACTTAGTGAATGCTACTATTAGGATTTTAAATAACTTTTAGTTGTGGGTTTGATATCCGTCCTTAGTGACAAATTATTACTTTTGACTTAATAGACTTCATAAAAAAGAGTTAGCAGTGTCTTGGTAGATTTTGTGTTATCTCTTTACAATACATTATGATCCAAGTTATCTTCAAAAGTTATCTCTGTGAAAGGTTTTGTTTTCTCAATCTGTTGTATTTTTTAATCAGTTGATTCAAGCTTTATCGGTTAAAACTTTAAAACTACTTCTATTAAAGTCTTCTGACTATAGTAAGTATTTTTAATTGATTGATTTATCTTATCAACAGGATGAAAATACTTAAAGTTTTAAAAACTTTGAAAATGTTTTGTTTTCTATTTTGTATTTTGTATTTTGTATTTTTTGTTTAGTGAAATCAACAAGTTATTTCGATAAAAGAACTGATCTAAATAATGTTGATTTCTTCTGGTAAAAGAAAACAATTAGTTATTTTGAATAATCAATTAAATATTTTTAACAATTTTATGTTATTATTGTTGGGTTCAATAGTGTCAAAGTTCAAGAGGGAGGGTGAATTGACCTTTTAAAAGTTTCGCACAGAATCAGATTTTGTCATAGTACACAAAATAAATCGATTTATTTAGCAATGAAAAAATTTAATTTTATACTGTTTATGTACTTTAAGATGTTTATCCCAGTTGAATAAAATTTGATTTTAAGATTGAATTAGATGATCTATAGGCAAAGTTCAAATTGATTTTTGCAAAATTAAAAATAGTGAGCTTCAGCAGTTCATCACAACCTTTGAATACAAAGCCAATGCTTGTTTTTCTTTTTAAAATCACTTGACAGATTGAATTAACCTTCACAGAGCATGAAATTCACTGATGTTTCACCACATATAGATTTATGCAGAAGTTCTTTAGAAAAATCAAGAACAGTATGTTGAAGATGGTTGCTGCCCCTTCAAGACTTGTGTTTGTTGAAGCCATTTGTGTAAATTTCATTTGTATTTTCTTTTGCTTTAAGAATGTCTTAGGTATAGTTTAGAGGTTGTTTATAGTAAACTTTTTGCTAGGTAACTCACCTCTTAACCCCTGACCATGTGATAAGAGCAAGCACAAGTTTTCTGAAACTATTTTTCACATGTTTTGCAAAAACACCCTTACTGCATAAAAAAATAAATCTGTTCTTTTCTAAATGAATAGATTCATTTTTTAAACTGATGCATTGACTAAGGCCTTTGAAAATCAGGTTTTGTGCATCAAGTATTTTGACTAAGTCTTCACTCTCTCAAAACGACTGTGTTTCAATAGTTAAGTTTTTTCTGTTATCATTTTGAAAAATAAATCGGTTCATCTGTAAATGAATGAATTCTTTTTAGTCTGGTGCCATGTGTATCTTAAAAGCTTTTTTCGTTTTATCCTTGCACCAGTGTGTTTGACTAAGTCTCCTTCACATAACAGATTCTCTAACTGCTTTTGAAAATAAGTTTGTTCATTTTATTTTCAATGTGTTCTTTTTATAACAACTTTAACTGTTTCTTGAAAATCTGTTATAAGTTGTTTTTCTATAAAAAGAAAACTTGTTCCTGCGTTTAAGAGCGAATCATACAATTGAAGAAACAAGTTTTACAACAGAGAATTAAGGATTTACAGAGAATTAGCATGTGTTCTTGAAAAATTTTACAAATCAAAAGTGTGCTTGTTCTTGGTTGGCTCTAAGGCTTTGTTAGAGGTGCGGCTACTATGTGAGCAATCTGTTCTACTGGTCTAAGGCAGATTTCTGCATCCTCTATCAGGTGTATTCGTTTCATATCTCATTTCTTGTAAAAGTGTGATTGTAAACTCTTCTTGATAGGGTTTCTTGAAGAGTGTGTGTGCTGAAATAGTGTTTTTCAGCAAGTGTGCCAAGTTTCTTGTAGGGTTCAAGAACAGTGGTGGTGTAAGTGTGTTTGGTACGTTTTGTTTAGTGGATTTCACCTTGGATTAAGTGAGACTGAATGTAGCTCATTTGAGTGACCCAGTATAACTGTTGTGTGTTCATTTCTCTTCATCCTTGCACTCAAATTCTTGCTTATCTGTTAATCTGTCTAAAATTGAATCTATTCAATTAAAAATAAATATGTTCTTTCTGGGCTTCTTCATTCTGTTCTTATTTTCTGGAAAATCAGTTTGGTTTTGTTAAGAAGATATATGAACTGTTAATTACAAATGGAACTGTTTGATTGTGATAGGTTACCCAATTGATTGTCAAGCTAATAATTGAACCTTTATCACTTGCTTAAAAAATTGAAGGTCACTGATTCTGTTTTACATAATATCCTCTTAAAATCAGTGTGTGTATAGCTTGCAAATCAATCTGCATAATTTCAAGAATTACTTTACTGGTATAAACGCTTTAATACATAAACAGTGTAAAAATAAATCTGTTCATTGCTAAATAAATCGATTTATTTTCTATGTACTGTGATAAAACTTGAATATGCGCGAAAGTTTTAAAAGGTCAATTCACCCCCCTCTTGAACTTTGGCATTTTTGAACCCAACACAGTATATTCGTGCCCAGAAAGAACGGATTCAATTACAATTGAACAAATTTATGTCTTGAAAATTTAGTTTATTCAGCAGTTATTGAGTGTAGAGATTAAGAGAGAATGAACACAAGCAATTATACTGGTTCACTCCTATGAGCTACATCCAGTCTTCACCTAATCCAAGGTGAAATTCACTAAATCACAATTCAAACAATTACAAACACCACTGTTCTTGAACCCTATAAGAACATGACAAACCTTGTTGAAAAACAGTATTCCAGCACACACAACTCTTCAAGACACCCTATCAAGAAGAGTTTACAACCACACTTTTACAAGAAATGAAATATGAAACGAATACAGCTAATAGAGGATGCTGAAATCTGCCTTAGTCCAGTAGAACAGATTGCTCACATAGTAGCAGTTGTTGAATCAAGTGTGTTCAAGCTTTGAAGAATCCAAACCCTTTGAAGGATGATGAAAGGCTAGCTATGCTTGCTATTGTTGAGCTGTCTTTTAGTTAGGATCTGGGGTAGATTTTATGTATAATCCACTCTTGATTGAATCCAAAGCATAAGTATTCTCAATCTTTTTAAAAGAAAAGTGTTTTTCAAACTAAGTAAAAAACAACCTCTTGTTTTGTCGAAACAACCGATTGTTTTATACTTGGGAGTTTTTAGAAAGGTTGAAAACTGTTTTCAATGGTTGACTTGCTTTCAAAACCAAAACAACCGATTGATTCGTGGAAACAACCGATTGTTTGTTTTGGTACCATAACATAAAACCGTTTTGTGCTTTGACTGAGCATTAAATGATTTTCTAACTGTTTACGCTCCAGTTTTTAATGCTTTGACCAATCTTTAAATGCAATGAATAGTTTGTTAAGATTTGATAACAAACAACAACTTTGATTATATACAGAAAAACAAATTTGAGTTTTTCCAGAGATTGAGATTTTGAAAAGTTGAGAATTGCTTAGAGATTGAGTTTGATCAATGAGTGTGAGATAAGATTTTTCATCTTGTATTGATTTCAGATTTGTTTTGTAACAAGTGTAATCCTTTGTATCTTTTGAAAGAAACCTTTGTGTGTTTGCTGAGAAGTGATGTGTGTTCTTGAGGGGATCAAGATCAACATTCTTAGTGTTGTTGTGCTGGACCAAAAGGAGTGTGTGTCTTGAGGGGATCAAGGTCACTTCTTTTGTTGTGTTGTAAGTAATCTAGGGTTGATTGCTTAGTGGATTCCCCAGTGGTTTCTGGGAAGACTGGATGTAGCTCTGGGTTTAGAGTGAACCAGTATAAACCTCTGTGTGCATTCTCTCTATCCTTAATCTCTTTAAATTCAGTTTTTATATTTGTGAACTGTAATAAACAACCGATTGTTTCTGCGAAACAACCGACTGTTTTTCTAGTGCTGTGTTTTTTGCTTTGTGTTTTGGCAAACTGATTTCCTTATCAATTGTTTCTCGAAGTAATTTCATTCTTGGCTTAAAAGTTTGCGAAAATCCTCTTTAAACCATTCACCCCCCCTCTAGTTTAAAGCCATACTTTCTAACAATTGGCATCAAGAGCTTGGTTCTTGAAATTTATTCAAGTGTGATCCTAAAACTGTTTTTAATGGCTGAAAAGTTTTCTTTTGGGGAATGTGCATGTTTAAACAAACCACCTTTGTTTTGTGGTATGAAATACAATTTGTGGTGCATAAGAATGAAATTCTTTGTTGAATCTATGGATAGAAAAATCTGGAATGCTATTACAAATAACTATCTCATGCCTATATCTGAAAATGATTCTTCTGAAACAGAGCATATTGATTGTGTAGCAATGAACATCATTGTATCTGCACTTGATTCTAATGAATGGCCCAAGGTTTCAGAATATAGGTCTGCCAAAGAAATGTGGAATACCCTTGAAGAGTATCACAAGAATCCCAGAAGTGCCTTGATGGAAAAAGAAGAATCTTTTGCCGAATCTTTCTCTTCAGAATCCAAAAAGAAGGGTCATATTAAAACTGAATGTCCCAACAAAACGAAGAGAAACTTCAAGAAGCATGAGAAGAAGAGAAAATCAAGAAGAGCTTATAATGATAAAAGCTCATCATCAAGAAAGGAAGAAAAGGCAAACTTATGCTTGATTGTTGAAGGAGATGGTGAATCTTGCAGCTTAAGCGAGGTAAGTTCATGTGCTTCTTTAAATGAACAAAATTATAGTGAATTGGTTGAAGCTTTTCAAGAAACTCACGATGAAGCTAATCGATTTGTTCTTTAAACAACCGATTGAAAGAACTTAACAGTTGGCTGGAAAAAAGAGTGAAGGCACTTGAAGAAGAGCTGTAAAAATCTAAAAAGGATTTTAAAAATCTTGAAACACATTTCAAAAACTCTTCTTGCAAGTTTGACACTCTCATTTGCGAAAATTGTAAAAACCTAGAGAAGAAAGTGCATTACCTTGTTAACACCGTGGATAAGCTTTCAAAAGGAAAATCTAACTTTGAGAATGTCTTGGCATCTCAAAACTGTGTTTTTGGAAAAGCTGGTTTAGGTTTTAATCCACAAAACAAACAAGATAAGTTTTCAATTTTTTTTTCAAGAAAGCCAGTAAAATAACCGATTGTTAAGTCGAAACAACCGGTTGTTACATGCTTTTACTGCATGAAAAAGGGCCATTCGGTTAGATTCTGCAAAATAAGAAAGTTTTCTGTTCCAAGAGGCTTCATGAAATAGATTCCTAAAGGATGTGAGGTTTCAAATGAGAAAAAGAAATCAATTGGACCCACATTTGTGAAGGGGCCAAATCTTGTTGCTTGAACTCATGTTTGTGTTGGAAATCTAAAGAAGTGTGAGGGACTGAGTCAACTGATCAAGTTCTTGGAAGAAAAAGATCAACATTGAAGCTGAATCAATGTTCTGTATCTGTCCAAAGGCTCTCAATGATCAAAAGAGGCTTCTTGATCACAAAGCAGATGGCTCATTGAAAGAACATCATAAAGGATAAGACCTTCCTTATCTCTAACCTTTACTCTTGTTCAAGACTATATTCATGTTTAAATATCTCTTTTAAATGTTCAAATTCATCTGCTTTGAACTCTTTCTGCTTAAAATTAAAAATTCAAACTCAGTTTTACTGCTGCAGAAAAACAACCGATTGTTTCCTCGAAACAACCGATTGTTTTGGTCTGACAGCACTGTGAAGAAATAAATTTAATTCTTTTTTGAATTTCTATCTGTTGCAGATCAAATTTAAAGAAAGAATCCTTGGTTAATGACCTGTGTTGAAAGCTGATCATGCTCAGAAAGAAGTTACAATAGTCATAAAGGAAAATTTAAGAGCTTTTATGACTAGTCAAAGATCACATGTGATGACCATGTGATTTTCTGCTTTTTCTGTGCAGGGCTTGGTCAAGTCTTTTCTCTCTGAAAATCTGGAACCCATTCATGTCACTGAATGCTTTATGATTTTGTTTTTGCTATAAAATCTGTTGCAGCTTATCTCTTTCACAAGAACAACCAATTGGACCATTTCTTGCAACATCTCTTGCAATTCTTGTGTGTGTTTTTTTTTTCTGCTTCTTCTCTGCCATCATGGAATCAACTCCTCCCACCTCAAAGAGAGTTAAAACCAGAGCAGTAAGATCTGGAGGAAGACTAGAAGGATAGTTTTCTGGAGATAATGATCTAATTGAAAGGTATAGGTTTGAGACTAGCACAAAAGTGATAAACAACCCAAAAGTTGTTTCCTTTGATTGGCTATAAAGCCAAAAGCTGGATAATCTAAGGAAGCCGCTCAAAGATCAATCTCTCAGAAGGTTCTTGGAGATGAAGAGGAACATCTACCCAGATTTGATTAGAGTGTTCTACACAAATCTTAAATTTGAGGGAAACAACCTTATCTCTCATGTGAAGGGTGTAGATATGGAGATCACCTATGTTGTGTGGACTGCAGTGGCGGGTCTGAAGTATTCCGGCCTCAGAATCAACAAAGGGAACCTTGGTGTAGTGGAGGATTTCAACAAAGTCCAATACTACAAGAGCTATTTGACGAATCAAAATGCTCAAGTTAGGACTTGTTCGGTTGGAGGTTTGAGGCTTGATGAAAGGTTGCTCGCCCTTATTGTGACTCGGATTCTAACTCCAAGGGGGAGCAGTCATTCTGTTCTTACAGAGGAAGACCTTGTGTGTATCTACTGCATAATGAAGAAGATCAGAATCAATTGGATCCACATCATCAAGGAATACATGAAAAAGGCAATGAGGTTAAGTGACTATCACTATCCATATGTTGTTTTGATTTCTAAGTTTTTGTTGTATTTTGAAGTGAACCTGGAAGATGAGACATCTGAGTTGGTCAAGTCAACTCAAGAGATGAACAATGGATCTCTCAGCAAAATGGGATTCACCAAAATAGGTGGCAAATGGATAAGCAAAGATGGTGACCATGGTGTCTCATCAAGTGCTGCTGCTGATCATGATGAAGAGGAGCATGCTGCTGATATGGATTTTCGACATGAAGATCATCCTGAAACAAATCAAGTTGCTGGACCCAGTGCTGGAAATCAGGAAGAAGGAATGCCAACCATGTATTTTTTTGAGAGATACATGATCAATAGGCTTGATGGATTTGTGGAGAATCAGAGAAATCTCCATGATCTGGGTATAAGCAACTTCCAGAGCATTGATAACAAGTTCAACGGCATGGATGCATGCTTCATGACATTGGATGAACAGATTGAAGCTGTTCAGAATCAGATTTTTGATCTACAATATGCCAAAGATGATTGAAGAATAAAAACAGCCGGTTGATATTTGGGAACAACCGATTGTTTTTGGTGTTGTATCAATATTTCTGTTTTCTGCTTCTGCTCTTTAACTCTGTTTTATCAAGAACAATTATCTTTTTATCTCTTCTTTTTGTCTATATATGAAGATAAATAGGGGGAGATTTATGTTGTGTGTTTGTTCGTTATTATTTTTCTGCAAAACAGTTGTATGGTTGAAACCTTATAGGTTTTTGCTCTGATATTCTGTTTCTGTGCTAACCAAATATCAGAAGTTCTATGCTTTGCTTAAAATTGTGTCTTGCAAGAACTTCTTCAGATTCCATCAATCCAACACAAGCAATCAGGGATTTGTCTTCATCAAATAGGGGGAGATTACTGAATCAAGTGTGTTCAAGCTTTGAAGAATCCAAACCCTTTGAAGGATGATGAAAGGTTAGCTGTGCTTGTTGTTGCTGAGCTGTCTTTTAGTTAGGATCTGGGGTAGATTTTATGTATAATCCACTCTTGATTGAATCCAAAGCATAAGTATTCTCAATCTTTTTAAAAGAAAAGTGTTTTTCAAACTAAGTGAAAAACAACCTGTTGTTTTGTCAAAACAACCGATTGTTTTATACTTAGAAGTTTTTAGAAAGGTTGAAAACTGTTTTCAATGGTTGACTTGCTGTCAAAACCAAAACAAAAGATTGATCCGTGGAAACAACCGATTGTTTGTTTTGGTACCATAACAGAAGACTGTTTTGTGCTTTGACTGAGCATTAAATGATTTTCTAACTGTTTACGCTCCAGTTTTTAATGCTTTGACCAATATTTAAATGCAATGAATAGTTTGTTAAGATTTGATAACAAACAACAACTTTGATTATACACAGAAAAACAGATTTGAGTTTTTCAAGAGATTGAGATTTTGAAAAGTTGAGAATTGCTTAGAGATTGAGTTTGATCAAAGAGTGTGAGATAGGATTTTTCATCTTGTATTGATTTCAGATTTGTTGTGTAACAAGTGTAATCCTTTGTATCTTTTGAAAGAAACCTTTGTGTGTTTGCTGAGAAGTGCTGTGTGTTCTTGAGGGGATCAAGATCAACATTCTTAGTGTTGTTGTGCTGTACCAAAATGAGTGTGTGTTTTGAGAGGATCAAGGTCACTTCTTTGGTTGTGTTGTAAGTAATCTAGGGTTGATTGCTTAGTGGATTCCCCAGTGGTTTCTGGGAAGACTGGATGTAGCTATGGGTTTAAAGTGAACCAGCATAAACCTCCGTGTGCATTCTCTCTATCCTTAATATCTTTAAATTCAGTTTTTATATTTGTCAACTGTAATAAACAACTGATTGTTTCTACGAAACAACCGATTGTTTTTCTGGTGCTGTGTTTTTTGCTTTGTGTTTTGGAAAACTGATTTCCTTATCAATTGTTTCTCGAAGTAATTTCATTCTTGGCTTAAAAGTTTGCGAAAACCCTCTTTAAACCATTCACCCCCCTCTAGTTTAAAGCCATACTTTCTAACAGTAGCACCTCTAAGCAAGCCTTAGAACCAACCAAGAACAAGCACACTTTTTGATTTGGAAAATCTTTTAAGAACACATGCTAATTCTCTGAAAATCCTTAGTTCTCTGTTTGTAAAACATGTTTTCTCAATTGAATGATTAACCTTTAAACGCAAAAACAAGCTCTCCTTTTATAGAGAAACAACTTATAACAGATTTTCAAAAAACAGTTAAAGCTGTTATAAAAGAACATATTGAAAATAAAATGAACAGATTTATTTTCAAAAGCAGTTAGAGAATCTGTTATGTGAAGGAGACTTAGTCAAACACCCTGGTGCAAGGATAAAATGAAAAAAACCTTTTAAGGTAAAGATGGCACCAGACTAAAAAGAATCACTTCATTTACAGATGAACAGAAACTTCTTAACAAGTAAAACACAGTCGTTTTGATGGATTGAAGATTTAGTTAAAATACTTGATGCACAAACCATGATTTTCAAAAATACTTAATCAAAGCATCAGCTCAAGAAAAAGAATATATTCATCTAGAAAAGAACAGATTCATTTTTTATGCAGTAAGGATATTTTTGCAAAACATGTGAACAACAGTTTCAGAAAACTTGTGCTTGCTCTTATCACATGGTATCGGGTTAAGAGGTGAGTTACCTAGAAAAAAGCCTACTCTAAACAACCTCTAAACTATACCTAAGACATTCTTAAAGCAAAAGAAAATACAAGTGAATTTTACACAAGTGGCTTCATCAAACACATGTCTTGAAGGGGCAACAACCATCTTCAACAATTATAATCAAACAAATTTAAATTGATACAACTGTTTTCATAAATTGATCAAACCGTTTTTGCAATCATTAAAACCTTATATTAAAAAATAATCTGAACATTTCAAGAAGCAAATTTTAAAAGAGACATAAAAGAAAGTTTTGAAATTGTTCTTGGAGATTATTTTTTGCTTTTTTGATCTTTCTTGTGCTTTGATAAAGGTTTTCTCAATTTGAATATTTTTGTGTCTGATCTGTAATCTCCTAAGTGTTCCCAAACCTTTATTTTTGTCTTTGTATTCTTTTGAAGCAGATTCATATAGGGTTTCTTGATATTTGCTAAGTTGTTGAAAGTGAGTGTCCTTGTAGGGTTCAAGAACTAAACTCTTGGTTGTATCTTTTCTAAAATTTGTGCTTGGTTTAGTGAATTCTCAGTTGTTTTATAGGTGACCGGGTGTAGCTCTGGTGTAAGAGTGAACCAGTATAAATCATTTGTGCTTATCCCTTTCTCCCTCTCTCATTATTACTTTATCTGCAATTTTTGAGTTTTCTGCCTATATTTGAATCGGTTTATATTTTATTTATATGCTTACTGTTCTTTTATAATCGGTTGAACAAAGAAATCAATCTGTTGATTTTATTAAATTTTCAATGTGACTCAATCTTTTCCGAAAATCTTTTGAAAATCAATTAACACCTCTCTTGTTTTAGGCCAACAATTCTAACACTTTCAATTTTTTTTCTAAGATATTTGCAGATTTTGTTTCATGTTTTGATTCAAAAGAAGCAACTTGGATTAAAAACAAAAAATTAATAGAAATAATTATTAAGGACCAAATAAACCGAATTAGAAGAATATTAATTAAAATAGCGAATTTATTCAAGATTATAGTCCAAAAAACAAAAAATTAATAGAAATAATTATTAAGGACCAAATAAACCGAATTAGAAGAATATTAATTAAAATAGCGAATTTATTCAAGATTATAGTCCAACAATCTATGTTTTAAAGCAATTAAGTGTGAGTAAATTTATGCTCATCAAACATCTATGCCATAAGGAAAAAAGCCACCCATATTACCATTTATTCTGAGAGATAGCATAACTGAAGAAAGAATAACTTGGATCAATTTCGAGAATGTTTCATGAAAACCTAACTGCTTTAGAACCAATTGTAATAAATCCTAGTTAAACGTATCAAACAATTTATGCATATCGATCTTAAAAGAAATGTTTCCCCATTTACTTTCTTAGACAACATATTTATAGTTGTAGAGGTAATATGTTTGTGTTGCATAAACTCGTACTGATTGGAAGAGATAATCCTAGAAGCAATAACAACCAACATATCAACCAAAATTTTGGAAAGAAATTTTAAAGCAAAAATGAGCCACAATAATAGGTTTGAAATTCTTAATAGAATAAACTTTGGTAGTTTTGGGAATCAGGGAAACAATAATAGAATTCATTTTTTACAAAATTCAATTGTATATGAAGAATTACTTAACAATATTACAAACATCAGTGCCAATAATATCCCAACAAGCATGATAAAAAGAACCACCAAAACTATTTGACCCTAGAGAACTGTTAGCATTAAGGTTAAACACCGCATGCTTAATGTAGGGATTTCGTGTGTGGAAGCGTGATAATTTCAACCAAAGATTATGAGAAATTAAAGTAACAAGTAAAGTGAGAATGATACCAGAATTTTTAGGTGGAAAACCCCTTTAAATAGAGGTAAAAAACCACTGGCGAGAAAGCCAAAAACTTCCACTATAATGGTACTGGGAGTACAATGAATTCCTCTTAAACAAATTTTGTCTATATGGGTTAAACACTTACACCCTAGAGTAGAAATAAAGAGTATAGGAAAAGAGAGAGGAAACATGTGTATGTTGCTGTTTGTTGTGTGTTACATTGCTTGAAGGAAGCCACTATATATAGTGGTTCTAGGAGACAACAGTAATAAATACAATTAATGGTAATTAACCTCCCATTGATTGCAATTGATTGTGGCAATTAACCTCCCATTGATTGCAATTGATTGTGGCAATTAACCTTTCATTGATTGCAATTGATTGCGGCAATTAACCTCCCATTGATTGCAATTGATTGTGGCAATTAACCTCCCTTTAATAACAATTAATTATTAACGGTAAGTACCCTCCCATTTATGCCAAGATAATGGTAAAGGTGAGTCATAACCCACAAATCTCCACCTTGACTTGCCTTTGACTGGAACACTCTCTCGCCATGAAGCCTTGATTAAGTATGGATAATACCAGCTAAGTTCAGGCAATGATCGATCTTAGCCGATGGAAGTGGCTTGGTCAACATGTCTGCAGGATTTTCGGTCGTATGAATTTTTTCAACAATTATATCTGCTGTATCAACAATGTCTCGGATAAAATGGTGTTTAATTTCATTGTGCTTGGTCCTTGAGTGATACTTACTATTTCTGGTTAAGTGGACAACACTCTTATTATCACAAAATATAACAAGAACATCTTGTTGAAGACCAAGTTCACTTACCAAGCCTCGAAGCCATATAGCCTCTTTCATACCTTCTGTAGCAGCGATATATTCTGCTTCAGTGGTGGACAAAACTGCAATGGCTTGAAGTGAAGAATACCAGGTGATAGCAGACCTACATAGAGTAAAGATGTAAGCTGAAAGTGACCTTCTCCGATCTAAATCACCACCATAGTCAGCATCAACATTGCCAACTGCTCCTCTGGGATCGGCTCTATGTTGATCAAATACCAAACCAAGATCTGGAGAATCTTTCAGATAACGAAGTATCCATTTAACGGCTTCCCAGTGTGCCTTGCCTGGACTATGCATGAACCTGCTAACAATGCTAACAACATAAGCTAAATTAGGTCTAGTACATACCATTGCATACATGAGACTTCCAATTGCATTTGAATACGGGACACGTGACATGCGTGTTTTGTCCTCGTCTGATTTTGGAAACTGATCCGATGACAACTTGAAGTGGGCGACCATTGGAGTATTAACAGCTTTGCAATCTCGCATTCCAAATTTGTCAAGCATCTTAAGAACATACTTTTTGCCGATCAAAAACAAAAAAAAAAATAAAAATCTTAAGAACATACTTCTTTTGTGATAGAAAAAGTTTTCCAGCTTGACGATCTTTGCTGATCTCCATTCCCAAAATTTTCTTGGCAGGACCTAAGTCCTTCATATCAAATTCACTGCTAAGCTGAGCCTTTAACTTGTTAACTAAAAATTTATCTCTTGCAGCAATCAACATATAACAACAAGTATATAAATGACCCATCAGATGTCTTTTGAAAATAGACACAATTATCATAGCTACTTTTGGAGTAGCCATGTCCAACCATGAAAGAATCAAACCTCTTATACCATTGTCTTGGTGATTGCTTCAAGCCGTAGAGAGATTTCTTCAAACGACACACATGGTCCTCCTTTCCAGGAACAACGAAGCCCTCAGGCTACTGGATGTAAATCTCTTCCTCAAGATTACCATGAAGAAAAGCAGTTTTCACATCTAACTGTTCCAGCTCCAAATCATACAAAGCAACTAAAGCAAGTAATATACGTATTGAAGTATGACGAACAACAGGAGAAAATACTTCATTAAAGTCAATACCTTTCTCTTGATCAAAACCTCTTACAACAAATCTTGCTTTATTCCTTGTACTCTCAACACCAGGGATCCCTTCTTTTCTCTAGAAGATCCACTTGCAACTAATGACTCGTTTTCCTTCTGGTAACTTCACCAATTCCCATGTTTCATTTTTGAGAAGACTCTCAACTTCTTCTTG
Organism: Phaseolus vulgaris; assembly: GCF_051622355.1. NCBI lineage: Eukaryota > Viridiplantae > Streptophyta > Magnoliopsida > Fabales > Fabaceae > Phaseolus > Phaseolus vulgaris. Next base: position 10,569,420 of record NC_143499.1, read on the forward strand.
CATAACAACAATCCACTTTGATTAGTCATCACCAGAGATAGCTTCAGAGTAATTCTTGGGTTCACCTTCTTCACCCATCTCTTGTGCAATAGTTAAAGCATAAGCAATGTTGGCAGATTCTGCAATTAATCTTTGAGTCAGTTTTCTTGGTCTCTATTGTGGAAGTTCTTGAGCCATAGACCACGGCTGTGGTAATCCTCGTCGTTTAGGTGGACATTGCTCATGTGGACTCAAATGTTCATTTGTACCATCAATAGTAGTGAGTTGATCATCTTGAGTACTAGAGGAATTGGGAACATTTTCCTCATGAGCAGGTGTTTTAATCTCAAACTCCACCTTTTCTCGAGCATCTTCCTGGTCACCTGTATCAATTGAGGAAATGACAGTATCTTTTACAGAAGAAAGCATAACATTTTCATTAAAGGTCACATTCCGACTGTGAATTACTTTGTGAGATTCTGGGTCATATAAACGATAGCTTTAACCCCTGAGCCATAACCCAAGAAAATGCACTTCTTAGCACGAGGTTCTAATTTTCCCTCGTTTACATGAGAATAAGCAGGACAACCAAATATTTTAAGATTAGAATAATCAACAGGGTTACCTGACCAAACTTCATCTGAAATGTTGCAATCAATTGATCTGTTAGGAGAGCGGTTTATCAGATAACATACCGTTGAAGCTGCTTCAGCCCAAAAAGATTTGCTCAAACCAGAATGGGAGAACATGCAACGAACTCTCTCCAGGATAGTTCTATTTATTCTTTCTGCAACCCCGTTCTGTTGTGGAGTACTTGGGATGGTGAAGTGTCTGGAAATGCCTTCCTTCTTGCAGAAATCATTGAATTCATTCAAACAAAAATCAAGGCCATTGTCTGTCCTTAACCTCTTTATCTTCTTGCCAATCTGATTCTCAATCAATAATTTTCACTCTTTAAAAGTGGAAAATGCTTCATTCTTATGTTTGAGAAAATACACCCACAGTTTTCGTGAGAAGTCATCAATAATTGTCATCATATAACGACATTTACCTCTGGAGGGAACTTTTGACGGACCCCAAAGATCCGAATGAATATAATCCAAAGTACCTTTGGTTCTGTGTACGGCTTTAGAAAAACTAACCTTTTTCTGCTTACCAAAAATGCAATGTTCACAGAAATCAACCTTTCCAGTACAGTGGTTACCAAGGTGACCCTTCTTCTTGAGGATTAGAATTCCTTTCTCACTCATGTGGCCTAATCTCATATGCCACAACTTGGTGTTATCTTTGTTGGGTGAGGCAACAGTTGCAGAACCTGTAACTGTTGAACCCTGCAGCACATACAAACTATCACATCAAATTGCCTTTAGTAACACAAGAGCTCCTTTAGACACTTTTAAAACTCCACCTTCAGCTGAGTATCTACACCCATGAGATTCAAGGGTGCCTAAGGAAATGAGATTACGTTTCATCTCAGGGACATATCTGACACCTGTTAAAGTTCTAAAAATTCCATCATGTGTCTTGATTTTGATTGTTCCTTCACTAACAACTTTGCATTGAGCATCGTTTCCCATCAAAACACGACTATTATAAACTGGTTCATATGTGGTAAACCAATCTCTATTGTAAGACATGTGAAAAGTACAACCAGAATCAAGAATCCATTCATTTTTAGACCTTTGTTCAGTGTTGGAAGCTACAAAACAATCCCCATCAGATTCAGTTTCAACAATACTAGCGTCGGCAAATTTTTCTGGTTGTTTACCATTTCCTTTATCTTCTCTATCTTGCTTATTTTTCAATTTATAACATTCAGAGATCTCGTGTCCCTTTTTCTTGCAATAACGACAATATTTGGAGTTCTTGCCTCTAGATTTTGACCTAGATTTATACTTATTGTTCCTAACTTTCTCTTGGTTTCTCCCTCTAACTACTAATCCTTCACCAAAACTTTCAGAATGAATTTGAGTATCAAATTTTTCTTTGGCTAGTAAATTAGTCTTGACATCATCAAAGCTTAAGGTAAGATAATTACCGTATAACATAATTTCTTTAAATTGTCGATGCGAGGGTGGTAGAGAAACAATAAGTAGAACGACTTTATCCTCATCAACAATTTTAACATCCAAATTTTCCAAATCAATTATGATGGAATTAAATTCATCAAGGTCAGATTGGATGGGAGTACCTTCGGACATTCAGAGTGTAAAAAGTCGCTTCTTTAACCGGAGTTTGTTTGCAAGACTTTTAGTCATGTATAGAGACTCCAATTCACTCCATATGCCTGTTGTAGTTTTCTCGTTGATGACCTCACGCAACACCTCACGGGACAAGCATAACTGGATTGCAGACAATTCCTTTTTATTCTTCTCATCCCACTGCTCCTTCGTCACAGTGGTTGGTTTATCATTTTACCTGCCAGAACTTTCTTTAAACCATTCTGGGTGAGAACAGCTAGCATCTGGACTCGCCAGATAGCAAAGCAGATTTTACCATAAAATTTCTCAATATCCAATTTTGACATTATTGAACAATAAATCCTGGTTGAATTATCGAAAAACTCTGATGCCAATTTGTAGGGATATCGTGTGCGGAAGCATGATAATTTCAACCAAAGATTATGAGAAATTAAAGTAACAAGTAAAGTGAGAATGATACCAGAAGTTTTAGGTGGAAAACCCCTTTAAATAGAGGTAAAAAACCACTGGCGAGAAAGCCAAAAACTTCCACTATAATGGTACTGGGAGTACAATGAATTCCTCTTAAACAAATTCTCTCTATATGGGTTAAACATTTACACCCTAGAGCAGAAATAGAGAGTATAGGAAAAGAGAGAGGAAGCCAGTGTATGTTGCTGTTTGTTGTGTGTTACATTGCTTGAAGGAAGCCACTATATATAGTGGTTCTAGGAGACAACAATAATAAATACAATTAATGGTAATTAACCTCCCATTGATTGCAATTGATTGTGGCAATTAACCTCCCATTGATTGCAATTAATTGCGGCAATTAACCTCCCATTGATTGTGGCAATTAACCTCCCTTTAATAACAATTAATTGTCAACGGTATGTAACCTCCCATTTATGCCAAGATAATGGTAAAGGTGAGTCATAACCCACACTTAATTTCCTCAAAATCATGACATTTAATCAGTAAAGCATTTTCTTCTTCTGACACCAAAGAAGAAATATATTTAACAATTAATTTGTTTTGCTCATCATAAGAGAAATTAGTAGTGTTAGAATAACGAATGGCATTAGGATTTCCAAAACCAGATCCTCTTCCACAAGCCGATGTATACAACTTGAATTATTTCTCTCTTTCACCACAGAATGAAAAAAACATTATTTATATCACCGTTAGAAGACTAGGACATTTTTGCTTTTTCCTTCAAAAAAGAATGCTGACAATAGAAAGCATACTCCAAATCATCTCTAAGTTGCTTTTCTATATGCAAGAGATTCCCTAATCTTAATATGAGCTTTATCAATATCTTAATGGATGGAGATAAGAGCTTGTTGTTTCACATTCACGTTCACATGAATATTAGTGAAAACTAACTTGTTCCAGCTTTTCAAAATAGACTTCAACAACTATAGTTTTCTACAACTTGAGTATGTGACAACCATCAAAAGGTTCCAACCAAGAATATTTAATAACCTTCAAATAGCCTAGGTGATTAAAACAAGGTTTTAGAAATTTAAAGGAAAAAGAAAAGGATCTAGCTGCACTATTTGAAAGAGAAGCCAAAATAGTTATGATCCGAACGACACTTAACCAAAACTTGGAACCTACCGAACTTCCATTCATTCAAGCAATTGAAATTGTAGAAAGCTCTTTCAATTTTTCTCTTAATTGTCCACTTTTCTCCCAATTCTATGTCCATTTTTATCTTAATTCTATATCTACCATCTCTACCATTACATCGGGTAAAAAAGTGGCTAGAGAAAGGCGAAACATGTAGGGAATTGGAATTAATCCAATCATTGAATTCGTTGCAAGAAACTTGATTTGGAGCAACCCCTCATTTATAATCTTATGCAGAAAGAACTGTATTAAAGTCACAAAGGATGCACTATGAACCCTGTAGGGTGAACAAATTCAGCCAAAATTTTCTTCTAATTGAGTAGGAGTTAGCTCCACAAACACCCATAAAGTTAAAAGATTTGCCATGGAAAGCACCAGAAACATCTTAAAACTAAGGATTAAATATTGCACAACAGTTCAACACCAGATTAGCCAAACATCAAATTTTGGAGACGTTAATGGTTTTGGAGCAACAGTTAAAGAAATATTAAATCTCTAAAAAATCCCTCAAGAGAATTGGTAAAAGGAGTCATAAGCTCAGTATGGAAAAGAACTTGAAGTTTTTAAAGCGTCAACATGTTTCCTAACATGTTTTCAGTTTTCTGGTTTGCCACTTCTTAATGTTTGAAACAAGCATCTCACATCCATCTCTTCTTTGTATCTTGTTTTGCTTTACAAAACTTATTGTTACCTTTGGAACCAACCTTAGAAGGCCTTCTAAGTTTCCTAGTAGTTTGTACATACTCATCTTCTACCTCACTTAAGGATTCATCTTATTCAACTCTATCAACCCAAAATTTGGAAACTTGTTTAGCGTCATTACTGAACTTGTCTACAAAATCATTTCCTTCTTCATCTTTCTCTACAACCCCCAGTCTTGAGGTAGCCTCTTACGCTAATGGCAGAGCCCCCATCCATACATAACCACAAAATAAGGAGGATGAGGACCTAAAGTCAGTTTATGGACTTATTTGCAAATGTGGGTCTATTTGGGTTTTTGTTTATCTTTATAGGTACAATCAAGAGGAAAAATCTAGGATGAAGTACAAAACATATCAAAGAAGACCTATAACTCATCAAAACATAAACTAGAGCTTTGGTCATAAGAACACAAGAAAACTAAGTTTCGGCTGACTAGTCAACATTATATTTGTATAAAGTTTTTTATGATTTCATGGGCCATGTATTAAGTCTAGTAGCACAAAATAATTGGACCAAATATTTGGGACAAGTAGCATAGGTTTTTGGGCTTGTATTTGCGCCAATAGTAGTATAGGTCTAGTTAGGATTAGAAGTGACTAATTAAAGTAACAATTGGGCTTCTTTGAGCCCAATGTAACCCTAGAACGTCTAGGGTATACTATAGAACGAAAATTACATTGTTAAGGAGCACATGGACATCCACATGGCAACCTAGGAGTAGAGGTAATTTAGCATGGAAGGTGTGAGCTAAACATGAGTCCACATGACACCTTATCATTGGATAGTTTTTATTTTGAATTTTAAATTTTTGGCTCCAAAATGTTCAGTCCTCTCTCCTATAAATTGAGGTGCTTCGCTCATGAAAAGATAGATCAAATATATGAGTGTTATGATGCCAAATTGCAAGCCTAAGCACTCTCTTGTCTAAACCTCTTTAACTTAAACATCTTTGGTCTCATCTTCCACCTCTCCAAGTGATATGGCCTAATCAATCACTCTCTAAACTCTTCATCATGGAAACTCCAAGGAATTCATTGCTCTAATGGAGCCATCCTTGACACATCTCTTCCATTAAGATTCCTCCAACTATCACTCAATTTCAAGAGAAACCCATTTTAGATGAAGTAAATGCTATCATGTTCATTTCCTGAAAGAGAATAAAAAAAACATGGTTTGTAGGAGTAACCAAGAATTTAGAAATAACTTGAACAATAGAGGTTACACGTATTTGCAACATCTCTTTTTGCAGAAAGGCGTTATCAGACTAATGAATGCTTACCAATAAAGAGCATGTTAGCAAACTTTTCCTTTTATGAACGAACATTAGAAGCAACAACTGCATCAACATGATTGTGGGGATCAATAGAAACAACAACAGGAACATCTTCAATATCAGTGGTTGTCACACTATATTTCCCAACCACTTGAGGAGCTTCATTGTTAGTTGAATAACTAGTGATCTTACAAGGATTCTTTGGGACAAAAACCTCTTTATGAGTGTTGCTTTCTTTGTTCTGCACTGCAACATTATTGGAGAAATTTTCTACCTTTTATACTTGGACAACTGATAAGTGTCATTATTTAGTGAAATTTCATGCAAAAAGTTATTATTGATTTTTAATTGTTGATTAAGCTATGACTCAACCCTAATTTGAAAAAAATTAGAATTTAATAATATAGTTTAGAGTTATGAGATTAATAGAATTATTTATTCCCAAAATTGTGTTATTTTCAGGGTTTAAGGAGAGATGAAGCAAAGGGATATATTATGAATAAAGAGCCTAAACCCAATTAGGTTTAATAAGGGCATAAGGTAGAGAGAAAAGTGTGACTCGAAAGAGGAACCAAAGGAAGGAACCCTAAAAGAGTTATTCGTCAAAGAGGAACGTTCCAGATCTTTCCTTTGGGATTAAGAGGAATCTGTTTAAATTTTGATGTATTTTGGTGATAATTATATATGAATTTTTGCTTCTCTTTGATATTGGTATTGTGATTTTATACTAAAAGCTTGAATTTTTAATTAATGAACTTCATTATTGGATTTTGTATTATGTGCTTCAAGCTTGAATTTTTATATTCATGAACTTATTACTGGATCTTGTCTTATGTTCTTAAAGCTTGAATTTTCATATTCATGAACTTGATTATTGGATATTGTATTATGTACTTAAAACTTTTTTATATTCATGAACTTGATTACTGGATCTTGTATTTTATGCTTAGTCATGATCCCGATTCTTGACTTTGACTAGAAAGTACTTATGATGATCTTATCTAAATGATAATGCTTGATACATTTGAATGCTAGGAATAGATTTGAAATGTCAATTGCTTTATAAAATTTGTTCCTAATGATAAGAATGTTTTTATAAATATTTGAGAAATCAATATTTAGGAGACTATCTTAATAATTTTATATACGAGGAATCAATATAAATTATTTTTATATGGACATCAATATAATTTAGGTTAGAATATTGTATGTTTTTGTTCATCCAAAATATAGACGAGTGAGAAGGATTAATCTCATTCCCAATTTTCTCAATTGAATTCTTTTGCTCATTTATTTTTTTCATTTAATTTTCACGCAAACTTATGTCAATATCTTTCAAATCAAATGATTGTACATAATCTTATACTTAGTGAAGGCTACAATTAGAATTTCAAATAATTGTTCCTTGTGGGTTCAACATCCGTCTCTTGAGTCAAATTATTACTTCTAACTAGGTACACTTTCCAAGAAAGGTCAACAACAACTCATGACCTATCATCCTATAAGAAGAACAAAAATGGAGAGTTTTTTCATACTCTATGTCATCAACAAAAGAAAATTCAAGATTTTCAATCAATATTTGATTCGGGGGGTCAAAAAGTAAATATAGATCAACAAGAACTATTGTAAAGAAACCTCTTGATATGTTTATAGTACAATCATCATGAGCAAGAGAAGTTCCGTTCCTCTTTTTATGGAGAAAATGGCTTTGGGATTTCAATATTCCAAAGGAAGACCATGGATTCTAACCCAACATTAAGCCATAGTAAGTTCATATTTGTTGGCACAAAGGCTTTAGTCCAAGAAAGCCTCTCAAGATTCCTGAACTAAAGTTCCAAGATTCCACGACAAGAACCTTTCTCATGTTTTCTAAAGAGGCAAAAAAAAAAAGCACATAAAATCTTTACCAGGAGGGATAACCTAAAATGTTTCCAGACAAGATCTGGCTTCTTGCAAACATCCATGTGTGTGAAAAAGTGTATCTCTCATAGATAGAGTTATCCTTTCATGAAGATGGTTTTTGCACTCTTCAAGACCCGTAAGGTACACATCTTCCATTATTTGCACTGAGATCATATCATCCTTAGTGTAAGGAGAATACAATAATGAGAAGAATGACAGAAACATTGTTCAAAACTTGAGCAAAAGTCTTTCTTTTTTATGTTTCAAATCCATGATGAAGCTTGAAGCTATGCTGCTTTTGGTTTGGGTTTAGATTAGACTGTTTAGAATCTATGTAAAGATCAGTTCTTAGCCCTTGCACAAAGCTTGCCTAATCTATTTTAATAAGAAAAGTGTTTTTCTAAGCAAAGAGAAAAACAACCGGTTGAATTAATAAAATAATTGGTTGTTTGTCACTTGGCTTGTTTAAAAGTTTTAAAACTGTCCTTGACTTGGTTATGTAACTGCCTAACCAATTCAATCGGTTAAAACGACTTTTCAACCGGTTGATTGTAACATTTCCTAACAGTTTTTTGAAAACCTATTAATCTGTTTTGACTGTGATCAAAACTGCTTTGGCTCATAAATGTTGCCTTGAACAACTAGTGTTTGAGTGCTATAAATGTAACCTTTCTTTTAAAACAAAAAAACAGAAGTTTTTACACAGTTTGAAATCAAAATGAGATTGAGATTAGTTTTTGAAATAAGTTTTCAAAGTTTGCAAGATTATTGTTTAGCTTTGCACTGGTACAAGATCTGATCATAGAACTTCTTGGTTTCTGTAATCTCAGGTGTTTTCTATTCCTTTCATGATTCTTGTAATTGTACTTTCATAAACTTGTAAGTGTGAGTGAAATCCTGCAAAGTCAGAGGGTGTTCCGACTTGAGGTGTGTTGTTGCAAAGAGGGTGAGTGGGTCTTGTGGTTTTCAAGGTCACCTCTTTGTGGTTGTGTTGTTGTAATATGTAAGTGATTACTAGTGGAACCCAATGGTTGTTATGGGAATTGGATGTAACTCAAGGTTGAGCGAACCAATATAAAATTGGTTGTGTAAATCTCTCTCTCTCTCTAACTCCTTATAATTGTTTGTGTTAATTCTGCTTTTGCTGCTTATATAAACAACCGATTAAAACGTAATTTCAATCGGTTAAAATTCTGTAAACAGTTTCTGAATCATTGTTTGATTGCTTTCTTTAATTGCTTATCTGTGATTGTTTCATAAAGGTTCATTCTTATTCAATATTTGCGAAAATCTTTGATAAAAAATTCACCCCCCTCTTATTTAAGCCATCAATTCTCACAATTGGCATCAAGAGCTAGGTTCTTGAAAAATATTCAAGTGCTGTTTTTTTTTTTTATGAAAAATCTATTTTACATGGCTGACAAGTTGCCTTTTGGGGAAGGTGCTTCCATAAACAGACCACCACTATTTTGTGGTGTCAATTACCAGTTTTGGAAGGTAAGAATGAAAATCTTTATGCATTCAACTGATAAGGGTATTTGGGAAACAATTGAAAATGGTCCTTTTATACCTCAAGTCAAAAGAGATGAGGTTTTAATTGATAAACCTTCATCTGAATGGAGTGAGGCTGAAAGAAAAAAAAAGCAAAGTTTGACTGGATTGCTAAGCATATAATAACCTCTGCCTTGAGTTGTGATGAATTTTTCAGGGTATCACAATGTAGTTCAGCAAAGGAAATGTGGGACATTCTTGAAGTCACACATGAAGGGACACATGATTTTGAAAGAGCCAGAAAGCATGCTCTTATTCAAGAGTATGAGCTCTTTAGAATGCAGAAAGGAGAGACCATTTGTGATGTACAAAAAAGGTTCTCTCACATAGTAAATCATTTGATGAGTCTTGGTAAGTCTTTTGATAAGGAGGAGTTGACCATCAAGTTCTTGAAGTGTCTTGATAGAACATGACAGCCAAAGATCACTGCCTTTTCAGAATCAAAAGATTTGACATCAATGACAATTGCTTCCTTGCTTGGTAAGCTTAGGGAGCATGAGTTTGAGATGAATAGGCTGGTTGTCCAAGAAAGTGAGGACAAACACAGCAAAGTCATTGCACTCAAAGCTTGTAATCACAAACATCAACAAGGCTCAAGTAAGAGTGATGAAGACACCATGAGTCTACTGTCAAGAAAGTTCAACAAGTTCCAGAAGAAGAAAAGCCAAACTTCAAAAAGGTATAACTTCAAAAAACATAGTGATTTTAATCTTAACATGTACACCTGCTATGATTGTGGTGAACAGGGTCAACCAGTTGTTACATGTTTCTATTGCATGAAGAAAGGTCATTCGGTTAGGTTCTACAAGTTTCGAAAGTCTCTTGTTCCTAAAGAGATATTTAAATGGATTCCAAGATGTTTTGATGGTTCCAAGGATAAGTCTAATACAAAAGGTCCCAAGTTCTTGAAGGGATCAAATCTTGTGATTTAACAAGTTTTGTTTTGCAGATTTTTTACTCTACTTGAAGGATAAAAAATATTAGGATCTCAAGAAGATTTGTTTGAAAGTCAAAGCCTTGTCTTGATTCTATGTACTTCTTACATTTGTGTACCTTAAATCTGAAGGATAATTTCTGGTTCTTCTCATTGTTGAACATTAGTTCTTAAATCCAACTATGTATTTTTTTCTCTATGCTTATGCTTGGATTATAATTAGCTTGTATTCCTTCTGTTCTTTATACAAATTTGTGTGCCTTATAAACCTTGATGTTTAAATATAACATGGCTGTTGAAAATATGATTTTCTCAAAGAAATTGAATTGATTGTTTCTTCGAAACAATCGATTGTTTTCTCTCTTTCAGCACTAGGCAAATCTTTTTTTTAATTTCTAAGTTCTGATTTGTAATTATGTTCAAACCTAGTGATATCTGTGGTCAATAATGTATTAATTACATCTTTGAATACAATATACCTCTGCTATAACTTCTTTTTATGAATCAGATTCCTCTTAATCTTGGAAATTAAAACTGCTTTTAAAGTTTGGTCAAATCAACATGTGATTTTCTGTACTTTCTGTTTGACTGACACAAACTGCTTTATGGTTCAGATTTGATTCTCCTTTCTGTTTTGAAAACAACCCACATAATGCCAACTTTGACCAAGGGTGATGGCTATATAAGTAATGCAATTAGCTGTTGTTTTTCACACAAACAATCTGTTGTTCTTCTTTTTCTTCTGCTTTAAGTTTTCTTTACAGTGTATTAAAGTTCTTCTCTGATTTGAGCTGTAAAGCTGTTACAACTCCTATGTCAAAAAATTGTTACTTAAGTGCGGATGAAGTTGGACCAGAAGTTGATCAAACTAAATACAGGGAGTTAATAGGTTCTTTACTTTACCTTACTGCGAGTAGACCTGATATTATGTTTGTTGTTTGCCTCTGTGCAAGATTCCAATCCTGTCCCAAGGAATCCCATCTCAAAGCTGCCAAAAGGATCCTGAAATACCTCAAAGGCACAACATCCGTTGGTTTATGGTATTTTTCTCACTCTCCTATACATCTAGTAGGATACTCTGACTCTGATTTTGCGGGATGTAAACTAGATAGGAAAAGCACAAGTGGGACATGCCACCTGCTTGGATCAAGTCTCATATCATGGCACAACAAAAAGCAAGCGTGTGTGACTTTATCAACAACTGAAGTTGAATATATAGCTGCAAGGAGTTGTTGTGCAAAAATTTTGTGGATCAAACAACAACTTGAAGACTTTGGATTGAAGATAAGCAAGGTACCTTTACTGTGTGACAACATAAGTGCCATAAATCCGACAAAAAATCAGGTTCAACACTCTAGGACCAAGCATATTGAGATTATGCATCACTTCATCCGTAACCATGTCAACAATGGAGATTGTGAGATTCAGTTCGATTCCACAAAAAGTCAGCTTGTAAACATTTTCACAAAGCCCTTATCCAAGGACAAGTTTTATTCTCTAAGGAATGAGTTGGGTATAATTGATATGCATGCTTTATCTTAAGTGTTTTTAATCCTTCCTTTTGTCTATCTGTGAAGATAAATAGGGGGAGAAGTGTGTTGGGATATGTAATGTTCTTATTATTTGCACTTTTACTACCTTTGAACATTGCTTAACACTGTTATAACTGGTTTAAGTTTGAAATTTTACAACTGATAAAAAACTCTGATACAAAATTTTAACCAGTTATTCTTCCGAAATAACTAATTGTTTATCTCTATTTGCACCTTTGAATGTTGATTGGTTTCTCACACTGATTTGGTTGATGTTGTTGATCAAGAGTGATCAAAGTCTTTGAAGAATCCAAATCCACATGTTTGATGCAAGGCTGAAGTTGCTGCTGTGTTTAGGATAGGATCTGAGTAGTTTAAAAGTGTAATCCACTCTTTGTTGAATCTAAAGCTAATGTGTTTTAAAGCTTTTTTGAGTTTAAAGTGTTTTTCAAACTAAGTGAAAAACAACCTGTTGTTTTTTCGAAACAATTTTTTGTTTTGTCGAAACAACCGATTGTTTTACTCTTAAGTGCTTTTGAAAAGGTTGAAAACTGTTTTGGTTGGTTGACTTGCTATCAAAGCAAAACAATCGACTGTTTCGTGGTTTCAATTGATTGTTTCTTTGAAAATTCTAACAAAATTCTATTTTGTTAGTTGAATGTGCTTTAAATGATTTCCAATTGAATATGCTCCTCTATTAAATGCTTTGACAAATCTTTGAAAAGTATAAATGGTTTGTTTATGTTTTAAAACAAACAAGAGAAACGGATATGAGTTCTTCAGTTGTGAAAGATTGCTTTCAAGTTTTGAACATTCACATCAATCTTTGGGTTTTCTCAAGAAAGAGTGGAATATGATTACATCTGTATTGATTTCAGATTGTTCTGTAAACAAGTGTAATTCGTTTTGAATATTTTGTAATTTCTGGTATTGTTGCCAAGGAGTGTTGTGTGCTCTTGAGGTGGTAAAGATCAACATTCTTGGTGTGTGTTGTGCCAAAATGAGTGTGTTTCTTGAAGGGTTCAAGGTCATTACTTTGGTGGTTTGTGTGTAATCTATGTTGATTGCTTAGTGGATTGCCTAGTGGCTTCTGAGGACTGGATGTGGCTCTTGGTTTAAGAGTGAACCAGTATAAACTGTTTGTGTATCTCTTTCTTCCCTTAAACTCCTTTAAATTCAGTTGTTATTGCTTTACTGGTATAAACAACTGATTGTTTCGCAGAAACAACCGATTGTTTTTTTGGTGCTTTTCTATTTTGTGCTTAAATTCTTGGCTAATTGAAATTCTAATCTGGAATCACACAAAAGATTTTGTTCTAGTTGAAAAAGTTTTAAAAAACCCCTCTTAAACAATTCACCCCCTTCTAGTTTAAGGCCATCTATTCTAACAGATGTTCCTCTCTGGAAATCACGCAGTGGGAATTGGTGTGTGGTGCTTGTTTGATTGGAATAGATTATCCTGTATTTCTATGTTTTCTCATGAATGCAGGTTGTACAAATTCTAAACAAGAACATTTCAAAAAGCATCCCAAGGATTTGTCTCCATCAAATAGGCGGAGATTATAAAGCATGGGAGCTTTGATGTTTCAAATCCATTATGAAACTTGAAGCTATGCTACTTTTGGGTTGGGTTTAGATTAGAGTGTTTAGAATCTATGTAAAAATCAGTTTTTAGCCCTTGCACAAAGCTTGCCCAATTTTTTTAAAAAAGAAAAGTGTTCTGAGTATACTTGCATAAATATGTAAGTGTGTGTGAAATCTTGCAGAGTCAGAGGGTGTTCTGACTTGAGGTGTGTGGTTGCAAAGAGGGTGAGTGCGTCTTGTGGTTTTCAAGGTCACCTCTTTGTGGTTGTGTTGTTGTAATATGTAAGTGATTACTAATGGAACTCAGTGGTTGTTCTGGGAATAGAAATGCAAATAAAAAATGCAACAAATTAGTTTAAAGAATAACCAGTTTTATTTCTGACTTAAGTATTTTATCTGAATAAGTTCTTATCTGTATACACTGGAAATATTGAAAACTGTATAAAAAATAAAAGCTCTGAATAATATGCGTTATCACAGATTGAATTCAGTTTTAAAACCAAGATCTTGAAAAACAAATCAAGTGAGATTAACATCTTTATTTCAGATTTAAAAATAGAAGATTTGAAACACACTATTCTAAAAGATTTATTCAAACCCGTTGTACAAAAGATTGATTAAGAACAAATTAATTTAAACCTATAAACACTTTTATTTAAAAAATAGATTTGGTATGAAGATTTCTAAAAAAGTTCCTAAATCAAGATTGCTTTTAGGTGACTAATTTTAACAGTAAATCTATCAAAGATTAAGCATTCCTCAATGATAGAGATCAAGCTCAAGAGGACATGGAGGCCAATCAACAAGATCAAGAAGAGGTAGAGGCACAAATGGAGGACGCCCATGGAGGTCAAAGCCCACCTCAAAGGATTACAAGAAGCATGTTCAAAGCTTTAGGAGCTAGGGGACATTTATTTTCTCTTTTTGTAATTTCTTTAGTTGAAGGTGCTTAGAGGGAAACATTAGAAACCTCTTTTGTTATAGCATCTTTTAGGCTTTAGTTAGGAGCTTTAGGAGGGGGGGTGTATTTGTAGATAAGTGTAGGAGTAGAATAGGAGGTGCCAAAGTGAAAGAAGAGGTCACACCTTCCTCATGCATGGTTTTAGGCGCCGGTTCTAAATAGGTTTAGGAGGGAATTTTGAATTCTCTTAGCTTTGTTTTTCAGCACCTTAGGCTATAAATAGAGGTGCTCTCTTTGTATTTTTCAGATTGGAATTTATCTAAAGAAACTATACTCAAAATTGGAGTGAGCATTGGAGAGCTTTTGAGCCTTCTTCTCTAGTCTTATCTTGAAGGATCCATGGTGTCCTCAAGTGGCGGCAGCACACTCATCTAGGAGCAACCACACTTCTAGTGGCGTGATCATCCATCATTCATCCATATTCATGAGCAATTCTCTTCTCCTTCCTTTCTTCTTTGTTAATTCCATGTCTTAGCTTGTTCCTTGTTGTTTTTGGTTCGGCATTTTCAGATTTAATTTGTGTAGCTTCGGTTCTTTTATGTTCCTTGCTGTTCTTCATCTTATTCTCTTCTTTTTCCAGCTTTTGTTCGGTTCAATTTACTTTCCAGCTTTCAAATTCAGTTTGTTTAGCTTTTGTGCCTTTTAGTTCGGTTCAATTTGACAATAATTGGATCTTCTATATGAGTTTGTGTTTTGGCACTAGCTTTGGTGAGTTCTTGTTCATAGAACCTTGATCAATTTCTATGATAAAGTGCCTAGCTCTTAACCAACTCAAGATGATTCCTAAGAATGTCAAGAATCATTCTAATTGTGCTAGTGGAATCACATCATGTGGTATCATGAGTTTAGGTGTGTTCTTGTTTAATTGTTGATTGTGTAGCGCTTTATTTCAAGAGCTCTTTTCATTTCTTGCAATTTAAGTTTCTGTTTTAGGCTTTTTTTGAATTTCCTTGCTGTTTTTAATTCTTTTGCCTATCATATGTTTGAGTATTTTCCTTTATAAATCATGTCAAGTTTTGTCTTAGTCATGTTATTCCATAATTGTCATTACTTCTAGTAGTTCTTTTATTATTTTTGATTGTTTCTTGCTTTAGTGTCATATAATTTTCTGAATTGATATTGATCCTTTGTGCATTTTCTTTTTAGAATTGAGTTCATACTTGTATTCTAGACCTATACAAGTTCCAATACATCATTTTCCATTATGTCTTTGCTAGTTCATAATTCTATTTTTCATTCCTATTAGGATTCCTCTCTTTCTAAAAACGTGCTTACTGTTTTTCCTTATTGCAATTGATTTACTCAATGGAAAATTCTGAAATTCTGGATTTGTGATATTCAAAGTGTTAGAAAAGAGTAGAAAAAAAATCATTCAAAAATTCAAAGTACACAAAAAATGATAAATAAAATAAAAAAAAGTGTACAATTCTGCCGAAAAGAATATGGTAATCTGGCAGTGATTTTAAAAAATTTATCTCAATTAATAGGCTTACTGTTTTTAATTGATTCCAGGGCCATTATTGAGTTAACATCTTGAAGTTTCTATGGTTTAAATTTCATAATCCAGTTCGCTCTACATCATTCCAGTTAAATCAGTGAATATCAAGCACAGTTTGCATTAAATTTTTTTTTTCCAGTAGCTAATTTTTTGTTTTCTTCATCTACTCTAGTGTTTTTCCTTAAGTATTCTTTTGTGTGCCTACTTTCTCATTGAGTTCTTTATTTTCTTGATTGTCTTTCATTCTTTACTCTTTGAGTTTGTCTTACATACAGTTTTCCTTTTGCAATTACCTTTCTTTGCTTATACCTTTTCTTGTTTGTCTTTATTGTTTCTTTGGTTTTGTGGTGGTTGCCTTGAGATTGGTGTGCTTGCTTTGACATCTTTCATTTGAGGCCCTAAGATCAGATTGGTGCAAGGACATTATTTCTTTGAGAGTGACCTATTTTTCTGCCTCAATTCACTTCGGCATTTTTGCTTAAAACACTCACTGTTTTTGCTAAATTTTGTTTCTTAACTTGTTTGCTATTTTTGTGTGTTTGCTGTTTTTTATTTCCAAAATGGCTGGATTTTCAAGTGATGCATCATACAAGAAGAATTCTCCTTCCAAAGCTTCAATCCTTGGTGAATTACATGAAGCTCAAAGAACCATTAGACGCTTGGAGGAGAAATTGCAAAAGATGGAGGTGCAACAAGCTAGACCATCTCCTTCAATTCATGATGAGCATCATAGACCTTCAACAAGAGCTTCTTCCAATGATTTTGGCCGTGAAGATGAGCATAGGAGAAGGAGAACTCCACCCCAAGTCCATGGACAAAGACATCATCACCAAGGGGAAAGAACTCACTACGGCAATGGCTTCTATCATGATGAAAAGTCTAGGCTTCCTTCGGTCAAGCTACCTTGTTTTAATGGCTCTAGTGATCCTAATGTATATTTAGATTGGGAGGCTAAGTGTGAACAAATATTTGAGATCCATGAGATCCAAGATGAGCTTAAGCTTAAGCTAGCCACCCTAGAGTTTAGTGATTATGCCATGAAATGGTGGCATGGAATTGTAAAGGACATTATCTATCACAAGGGTCCTCATGTGGACTCTTGGAACTCTTTAAAGGATCATATGCGCGCTAGGTTTGTGCCCCAACATTTTAGGAAAGACCTCATGTTGAGACTCCAACGGTTTCAACAAGGCACGCTAAATGTGGATGAATATTATAAGGAGCTTGAGACGCTTGTGCTTAAAATTGAATTAGAAGAAAGTGAGGAAGCTATGATTGCTAGGTTTGTGAGTGGTCTTAGGAAGGATATTCAAGACATTGTTGAGTTACAAGAGTATTCATCATTGGGCTCTTTAGTTCATCTTGCAATGAAGGTGGGAGCCCAACTTGCTAAGAAAAACTCTTTAAAAAATGCTTCCAATGATGGATACTACTCCAAGTCTTGGAGAAACAAAAATTCTTTTTCTAAACATCCTTCCAAAGATTCTTCTTTCAAACCCAAGGAAACTAAGCCATCTACTTCTAGACCTAAGTCTCCCACTAGAACATCCAATACTAAATGCTTTAAATGTATGGGTTATGGTCATATAGCTGCAAATTGTCCTTCCAAACGAAGTATGTACATGCATGAGGGAATTGTAGTTAGTGAGCATGATTCGGATTCTCCTAAGCATTCATTGCATTCTCGTGCATCTAGTGAGGAAGAGAGCGAATGTCCACTTGAAGGGGACTTGTTAGTTGTGAGAAGACTTCTTGGACAAGTTTCACAACCTTTTGATGAAAGTCAAAGGGAAAATATTTTCCATACAAGATGTCTTATTCAAAACAACATTTGTTCCTTGATAGTGGATGGGGGTAGTTGTGCAAATGTGGCTAGTACAAGAGTAGTAGATAAGCTTGGATTGCCTACTATCTCTCATACAAAGCCCTACAAATTACAATGGCTTAGTGAAGTAGGAGAAATAATTGTTAATAAACATGTCCTCATCCATTTCTCCATTGGAAAATACAAAGATGAGGTATTATGTGATGTTGTGCCCATGGAAGCCACTCATGTTCTTTTGAGAAGGCTTTGGCAATTTGATAGAAAAGTTTTACATGATGGCTTTACCAACAAACTATCTTTTGATTTCCATGGTCACATGGTTACTTTAAAATCTCTCTCTCCAAGAGAAGTCCATGAGGACCAAGTTATCATGAAGAAAAAGAGGGAGAGTGAAAAAGATAAAAAAGATAAGAGTTCTAAGCCTACACTCCTTGTGTCTAGGCGTGACATTGAAAGGGAAATAGTGGCTCATCATCCTCTTTTCTTAGCCATCCCTAGAACTCTTAGAGTAGAATCACTTGTTGATATTCCTCATTGCTTGGAAATTTTGGTAGAAGAGTTCCAAGATGTGTTTCAAGATCCTCCAAATGGACTTCCACCTTTGAGAGGGATTGAGCACCAAATTGATTTGATACCGGGCTCTTCTTTACCAAACCGTCCAGCATATAGGACCAATCCAAGTGAAACCAAGGAAATTCGCCAACAAGTTGAAGCTTTGATTGAGAAAGGTTGGGTGCAAGATAGCATGAGTCCTTGTGCTATGCCTATCATCTTAGTGCCAAAAAAGGATGGCACATGGCGAATGTGTTCGGATTGTAGGGCCATCAATAACATAACAATTAAGTATAGGAATCCCATACCTAGACTAGATGATTTGTTGGATGAATTACATGGTTCAAAAATCTTTTCAAAGATTGATCTTAAAAGCGGCTACAATCAAATCCGTATCAAACCGGGTGATGAATGGAAGACGGCTTTTAAGACCAACTTTGGTTTATATGAGTGGTTAGTTATGCCTTTTGGTCTAACTAATGCACCAAGTACTTTTCTGCGCCTCATGCATTATGTTCTTAGACCTTTCATTGGTCTCCAGAATTCGTGGTCGAATTCTCTCCAACTCGGGGAGTATGATGGAGATCAAGCTCAAGAGGACATGGAGGCCAATCAACAAGATCAAGAAGAGGTAGAGGCACAAATGGAGGACGCCCATGGAGGTCAAAGCCCACCTCAAAGGATTACAAGAAACATGTTCAAAGCTTTAGGAGCTAGGGGACATTTATTTTCTCTTTTTGTAATTTCTTTAGTTGAAGGTGCTTAGAGGGAAACATTAGAAACCTCTTTTGTTATAGCATCTTTTAGGCTTTAGTTAGGAGCTTTAGGAGGGGGGGGGGGGGGGGGGGGGGTTGTATTTGTAGATAAGTGTAGGAGTAGAATAGGAGGTGCCACACCTTCCTCATGCATGGTTTTAGGCGCCGGTTCTAAATAGGTTTAGGAGGGAATTTTGAATTCTCTTAGCTTTGTTTTTCAGCACCTTAGGCTATAAATAGAGGTGCTCTCTTTGTATTTTTCAGATTGGAATTTATCTAAAGAAACTATACTCAAAATTGGAGTGAGCATTGGAGAGCTTTTGAGCCTTCTTCTCTAGTCTTATCTTGAAGGATCCATGGTGTCCTCAAGTGGCAGCAACACACTCATCTAGGAGCAACCACACTTCTAGTGGCGTGATCATCCATCATTCATTCATCTTCATGATCAATTCTCTTCTCCTTCCTTTCTTCTTTGTTAATTCCATGTCTTAGCTTGTTCCTTGTTGTTTTTGGTTCGGCATTTTCAGATTTAATTTGTGTAGCTTCGGTTCTTTTATGTTCCTTGTTGTTCTTCATCTTATTCTCTTCTTTTTCCAGCTTTTGTTCGGTTCAATTTACTTTCCAGCTTTCAAATTCAGTTTGTTTAGCTTTTGTGCCTTTTTGTTCGGTTCAATTTGACAATAATTGGATCTTCTATATGAGTTTGTGTTTTGGCACTAGTTTTGGTGAGTTCTTGTTCATAGAACCTTGATCCATTTCTATGATAAAGTGCCTAGCTCTTAACCAACACAAGATGATTCCTAAGAATGTCAAGAATTATTCTAATTGTGCTAGTGGAATCACATCACTCAAGTTTTAAGTTTGATTAAAATCTTATAAAAAAAAATTGAAAACAAAATATGATTCAGACCACTATTGTAGTTGAAAACAACAAACACTTTTCTTTTAAAAACAGATTTGATATGAAGATTTCTAAAAAAGCTCCTAAATCAACATTACTTTTAGGTGACTAATTTTAACAGTAAATCTATCAAAGACTAAGGATTCCTCGAGTTTTAAGTTTGATTAAAATCTTATCAAAATTTTGAAAACAAATTATGATTCAGACCACAATTGCAGTTAAAAACAACATATTCAATTCTGAAACAACAGATTCAATTATGAAACAACAGATTTATTTCATCACAGATTTCCAGATTTTAGTTTTAGAGGTAGTGATTAAGGAAGAAGAAAGGCACACACAATTTTATACTGGTTTACTCAATAAGAGCTACATCCAGTCCCACCTTACATCAAGATGGATTTCACTAAAAACCAAACAATCTTTACAAGCAACTCAGTTCTTGAACCCTTCAACAACCAAGAACACAGGCTGAAAACACTATTTCAGCAACACTATACTTTTAGAAACACTATTAAGAAGCATACAAATGTACTTTTACAAAGAAAGAAATTTAGGAAAGAAAACACCTTGTTTGCAGACTAAGGAAATCCAAACCAGAACCCTTCACAACTGCAAGACTTGACAGAACTTTAGATCCCAAGTTAAAAGAAAATAAAAAATAGCACAAGAACTCTTAAAAGTTTTTAAGAAAAAATTTCAAAGCAAAGATCACATGAAAATTTCAATGAAAATCACTTGAATACTGTATGCACTTTGTATTTGCAAGGGATGATTTGAACTGTGATAAAGCTTTTTTTTATAGGATTCAAATCAAAACAGTTTTGAAAACTGTTATAAAACAACAAATTAAAGCTTGAAAAAACATATTGTATTTGAAAAAAACTTGGTGGTAACATAACCAACCTATGATCAGTTGAAAATTGAATATGTGAATAAAAATGAACCTTGGAGACAAAACTGAATTTTTAAAAATCAAAACAGTTTTGGTGCAGGGCAAAGGAATCAATTATTTTATCAAACAACAGGTTAAATTTTAGTGTAGTAAAACAATTTTGAAAAACTTGAGCAGATTTTTTAAAATTTCTTTTAAAAGACCCTTGTGCTTAAGTTTATCACCATGACTATGAGATATGATGTTGAATCAAAATGCAAAAGGCTACTTAAACAACTCTACCCTAAATAAGATCATGATATACAATTTTTATACATCTTCAAACATATTTTCTTCATCAAACACTTGTTCATAAAAGTTGAGTAGAATCTACACTTATCCTCAACCAAAAACAACCTAAAAATAAAAAAAAAACTACCAGAATGTGAATCCATTTTGAAAGGAAAAACAAAAGAATTTTGTACAACCAACAAACGACTCAATTAAGAATGTTTGAATATACAATTGATTATCAATAAAACTTATATTTTAACTAAACCTTAATCAATTAATTATTGCATAAAATAATCAATTATATTTTTATATAGTGAATTAATATGTTCTAATTTTTCTTTTAAAGGAAATTTTTTAAAAAATAATAAAATATAAATCAAGAAAAACTAAACTAGTATATGATTCACAATTAAGTAGCATAGGAAAACAAAATATAATTAATTTAAAAGTTTCAAACTATATTTTAAAATATATTCCATGCCTTGTATCTCTCTAAAATATTAATCTCTTGAATTAAGGTCATATATAAGTATTTTAGCACAAATACTATTTTGAAATTAATTGTTTAATTCTTTAGGAGGCCATAGAAATATTGACATCATTATGTCAAATACCCATGATTGCAGAATTAAAGGATTTAACTCTCACATATGCGCCTATTATGTGTGTTTCCAAACAATAATTGCTAAGACAATGTAAAAGAACAAAGGAAGGAAAATAAAGTACCACATTTCATTAAATAAAAGACAATAAATTTTTTGGGTTGAATTATTTTTTTTTATCAAATTATAGTTTCTTAAAAACAAATTATATTTTGTCTGAAAAAACTATAGAGTACAATTATGTATCACAAAATTACAAAAGCATTAACAGGATTAACACGTGGGTTTTCTAATTTTAATTTCGAGGTACAAGCATGTACCTTCAATTATGAAGAGTACTTGATAGAAATTTTGAAGGAAAAATATATTCCAATTCCCATCGATCTCAACAAAGTTATCACATTAACTGTATATGTTTGAGCTCCCATATGTGAAAATCACTTAGTTTGTCTCAACCATACTCACATTCTTATTATTTTTTAAAATAGAATCTCATATTTTTAAAAAATTTAATAAAAAAATCACACTCTTTTACTGAAAAGAGTTATTAAAAGACAGTCACCCTTTTATATTTTTAATAATTAGATAACCTTCGTATTTATATTTTTGTATGAAATCATATTGAAATATATAATAAGAAATACATTTAATCACATATTTTATAAGTTTTTTACATTATTTTTTGAATATATTCTTTTTATATTTTTATAATATAATTTATAGTCGAGTAAAACACAACTATTTGTATATTTAATATATATATAATAGTTAAAAATAGTATATAAAAATAATTAATTTTAATTTTCATACATTTTTATTTATATTTTGGTTAATTTTTTTAAAATGAAATAAGAGAAGCAAAAAATAACTTTATTAAAATTATAAGAAAAATAAGTGTAATTTTGTTAAAAACATAAGAAAGGTGAATGTGTTTTTACAAATTAAGCCTTTGACTAGTAATGATGTGAAATTAGATACTATTTAAGCGACTAAAAAATTAGTTGTATCTAAGGTGGTTTATATTATTAATAAAAACTTATAAAATAGTTTCTAAATTAGTTACCAAGGTTTTAACTATTAATATTTTAGATTTTAAATTAGTTTCTAAAACACTAATAAAGGCTAATTTAGAATACAAAGTAATAAGTAACTAAAACTTTGGTAACTAATGGCTAGATACCAATTTAGAAACTATTTTATAAATTTTTATTAATAATAGAAACTACTTTAGATACCAATAATTTTTTTAGTTTATAAAATGGTTTCTAATTTAGTCAAATAGTAAGGAATTATTTTGGTCTCTAAAATTAGTTTCTATTTTATGATTTTCTTGTAGTGAATATAACTATTCAAACATCATTTTACAAAAACCACCGTCTCCTTAAAATAATTTTTCTCAGATTTTTCTTTAAAATTCTGAAGAATACGTTCATCTTTTATTATATTAGAACCCACATTAGTTATTTGCATGCCTAGGTTTTTGGTGTTTGCATGTGTTATTTATTGGGGACAAAGATGCAGCTCTATTAATTAAGAAGCATGAGGGTTTGTTTAGATTTTTTTATCAAAGTCTTTTATGCATATGATTAACTTCCATGTGAGCATAAAATAATCTGGGAGCTTAAGCTTGAGTAAACAAGCCTTAATAGTTAAGGGGAGTTAGTTATGTATGATATTATCTTAGGGTAGAGGATCTGAATGTAAAGGTGACGTGATAAAATAAATTGAATTTTATGCATGGATTGTGTTTGTTTGTGTATATTTTAAGCGCTAGAATTTAAGATATATAATATATGAAATGAGAAAGTGTTGAAAGTTTGGTTTTATGTGTGTGAAATGTTGATACTATTTTAGACAATTATGGTTAGTTATTCATATTTTGTTTGAGATGTGAAGTGTTGGAGGTGTTGAGTAAAATTGTTTAATCTAAGTGAATGAATTTAAAATGAGTGATTTGTTCTATGTTGAGTAGAGAAAAGTTAGAATATTTTAATTGAGTCAAATTGATTAAAGTAGTTATTTTGGAACAAAATAGTCTATGGCTTAATAAATGAAAAAAACTAGTTTGAACCAATTGGATCAGTCACTATATTCTACATTTTTTTTTAAAAATTTTGCAGAGTAGATTGGCGAGTAGGACTTTTTGTTGGATGAGATTTAGTTAATTGAAAACATGAGAGCTTTGGTCATTAGACGAGTGAAATTCGCTTGATAAGTTGTTCAAATAAAAATTCCTAGTGTTTTGATTGTTGGGAAAGCCAAATTTTATTGGACGAAATTCAATTATCCAAAAACTCAATAATTTTGGTTGTTGGGCGAGTAAATTCTTGCTAAGGGAGTTGTTTTTAATAAAACTCCTAGTGATTCAGTCGTTGGACAAATACTTTGATTGTTGGGTGAGTAATAGTCATTGGACAAGCTAACGCCTTTGGTTGAGCGAGTAGAATGGTAGCTCTGCGAATTGTAACATGTGCTTAATTTGCTAGGCAAGAAAAGAAGTGGCTGAGTGAAAGAGTATTTTCAAAATTTTGAAAAAAATATGTTTTTAAATTTTTAAATGCTAAAATTTGTGTATCTTTCACTATATTGTTATATTTTATCAAAGTATTATGCTTGAATATTATTATAATAGGATGAATGATAAATTTGTATTTTATTAGTATGTGAATTAAGATGAAATGTATATGAATGAAAGTGTATGATGTTGTGGTTGTGATGTAACATATAATGTGTTGGAAATGTAGTTATTTTTAGGGAGAGAATACTATGTTGAGATGTAGGAGATCTATTGAGTTGGGGATTCAGAAAAAAATAAATAATTTATACTCTAATGATATTGGATTCAAATAGAGAAAAATATTAGATGGTAAGAGTTGAAGGATGTTCCTATGATCTTTTTTTGGTTGAAAAAAAACTCTACCCGGTACATCATATGGATATACATTGTCATATCAATGAACAACATTCCTATAATATAGTTTTGGTATGACGATAACTTAGTGAATGTAGTATGACATATGGGGATCTCAAAATCTAATTCAACTCATGTGTCTTCCGAAAGTAAAGTCAAATGTGTGTAGTGTTTGATGTTAATAGTATTGTGCAAGTGACGTAGTCAATGGATTTATAGTTAAAAATTTGATTATAGTTTTGATTCAATAATATTAGAGATTGTGTCCATGAGAGCATATGGATAATATGTGAATGAAAAAATTATATGCATATGGTTTTTAGATATACATTTTGATTTTTTTTTCTAAAATATAATCTTGCTTATCTTATTTTGTGTTGTTTATCAATTGTGATAAGGGTGTGTTACACCAAAGCATATGATATTATAAGAGGGCAATTGTCTAGAAAGAGAAAGGTGAGCTGAGGATAAAAAAAAATATTAGAAGTTTGTGTTTGTATTTCCTTTTCTATATATATATATATTATGTGTGTGATTTTGAGATGTTAATAGTTAATGTTATTATTTAATTGGATGAGACACATTTTTTTCTATTTTTATATTAGGTTAATTTATAATATCAATTTTTATTTTTCAAATTTTTTATTATACTATATATAAAAAAAATGTAGAATAAGGGAAGAAAGTTATACATAATTTGAAATTAATTATTTAAATAAATTAAAATTCAGTTTTAAAATAATTTTTTAATTAGATTTTCAATTTTGTTAAATAATTACTTTATAATTAATTTTCTTTTAATTTTATTCATATTTATTCTTATTAAATTTTGTTCTCGCCGGTTGACCTTGGGTTGAACACTGCCTCCTAGATTTGTCTCCTCTGGAACTAGAATCACGTCCCTTTGTTGTGCTAGAATGAGGCTCCGTTGAGACAGAGGGCGCCCTACTTGTTGATTACACTCCAACGATCAAGTCAAGTAGGGCTCACCGAAAAATAACAATTTAGTCAAGTGTGCAAAAACAGCGTACATTTACCTAGAGACCTATTCTCCTTTTATCACCACTCATGCAACATGCCACCATTCTCCCGGGAGATCAACGAATCTTAACCGAAAATAATTATACTAAATTTTTATCTGTAACAGAAAATCACTTGCCACGGGAACCAATGATCTTCAGGTGCTATCCGCAGGCCCACCTTTTGTTACCCAAGCATCTCCCTATCTTACTAGGGTTAATAGCAACTAACCACTTGTAACATATATGCAACAGAAACATGCAATGGATATGTAACAGAGAAAATATTGCCACATATTAACAATAATAACAAAATTATATCTACCACACAAATATATATTTTATACGGGTGCATCAATGAAATTACTTTGTATACCCATCATGCATTCTGGGCCAACCTGACTAGGGTCATTGGCACAGGTTTACCTAGGCCCAAACACCGAGCAGGTCTCTCGCGGCGCAAAAAGAACCGAGCAAGTGTCTCGTGGTGCAAAAAGAACCGAGCATTCAAAAGTACTACCGAGAACTATACACTGGTCAGTACACAAGCCCCCAAGCTCGAGCTGAGCTTGGCTAAGCGAAGAGTCTCCCGAGTATTGTTGGTCGCTGATGTGACCATTTCTCAAAGGTAGGTGGGGCGCGGTGTTCGAAGCATTTTTTAAGCGACGTTTTACTGTTCGCAGCCCCCACCCGTAGACGTGTTCCAGCGCTAATGGTAACGAAACTCAATCGTTTTGAATTCCTTCTTCAGAAATTCTAAAACCCTTAAAACCCTTCGCCTTTTACCTCTTATTATTCAGAGATCTTTCACTTATTCCTTTCCATCGTTCGGAATTCTTTTACTCATTCCTTCGAGCTTCCGTTCATCAGTCACGGAAGGTACTCCTTTTTTCCCGTCCCGATTATTCATCCTTTGCTTGCTTTGTCTACGATCAATCTGTTTTCATCTATATTTGATTTATGCTCGATACTGTTTGTTCGCATGCTATCGTGTGAACCCTGAAATGTGTAGTTAGGTTTTGCTTTCCTAATCTTCTGCTTGAATTCATACTTGTTTTGCATTGCGCTGGGTTTGAGCCATTTTTGCTTTCTACGTGTGACTATGTTTAGCTACAACCCCTTATGGATTATAAAACCTTATACCCCTGGGCCCCTCCGAACCTCATTTCTGAAACCTCCTCATACACCTCTCACGAGAAAATAGTAGCCCTTAAGAAGAAGAAATGCCACTTTGGCAAGGAAGAAAATTGGATTTTCCTAGATCCTTGCTCACCCAACGAACCAGTATGTTGTGATGAAGCCATATCCCCAGGAAAACCCTTTTGCTACATTTATGCCACTATTTTTCAAAGAGTCCATCTCCGTCTTCCCTTGTCAATTTTTGACAAAGAACTTTTGATCGAGCTTAATGTATCCCCGACCCAGCTACACCCTAACAGTTGGACAATTGTTCATGCCTTTGCCATTCTTTGTGACCAACTCGGTGTCCTACCTTCTCTTTGTTGAACCAAGTGGTGTTCAAGCTTTAAAGAATCCAAACCCTTTGAAGGATGTTGAAGCCTTGGCTGTGCTTGGTGTTGCTGTGCTGGTTTAGTATAGTTCTGGGGTAGTTTGAGTATTGTAATCCACCCCTTGATCGAATCTAAAGCATAAGCATCTCAATCTTTGTGAAAGTAAATGTTTTCAAACTAAGTTAAAACAACCGATTGTTTTGTCGAAACAACCGATTGTTTATACTTAGATGTTTTGAAAAAAGATCGAAAATTGTTTTTAAAATGGTTGAACTGTTAAGAACCAAAATAACCGATTGATTCGAAGAAACAACCGATTGTTTGTTTTGGGACCATAACAGAAAAACTGTTTTATCTTTTACTGAGCTTTAAATGATTTAACTGATTACGTTTCAGTCATTAAATGCTTTGACCAATCTTTTAATGCAATTTAAGAGGTGTACCGCCCTGGTAGTCGGAAGTGATGACGTGGCATCAAGCTACTGTATAAGCGTGTTGATGGGACGCCTGGTTGGCAGAAGGGAAGGAAGTCGGGGGGCTCATGTAGTCGCCAGTTATTAAGTTGGCGTGCTCCGATCTCCAGCACACCAGAACCGGCGGTTACCGGGTTGGAGATGAAGTCGCCAGATGTAAACCTAGGCGACTAAGTGACTAGAGATCGCCGAGACAAGCACATCGCCGAAGATGAAGGCAAGTAGACATTTCCCAGCTGGCCAGAGGATGAGGTCGGGGGACAGCTTGCTTGAGCATACACGGTGAAACAGGTGGTGCAGATCATGAAGGCGGCCGGCGAGACCACAGGGAAGGTGTGTACGAAGGCACCCTAACTCGCCAATCCAGTAGAGATCGCGCTCCAAGGCAACTATGCACTGAGTAGTATCATGCATAAGTAACTTAGCCAAAGGAGAGTCAGAAGTAGCGCCCAAGTCAAGGAGGCTCCAGATGATGGCACGTGTACAGCTGGATGCGAGCCACGTGTCCTGATGTGTAACTGCCAGGAGAGAGAAAGTGTCCAGGTATATAAGGGTTTCCCAACGAACTTCTGAGGTACGCACGTTCAGATTGTCTTCTTTACGCTTGCGAGTTCTTGAGTATACTGAGAGAGAGCTGGTTCACGGTTCCTTGAGAGAGTTCTTGAGTGTTACTCTTAGTAATTGGTGGTTCAGTCACTGACTTGGGCGTTGGAGTGCGATCGCGGCGAAGGACAATCTGTTCTTTTGCAGGTTCTTAAGGTGGATCGCGGCGAAGGACGGAGGCAAACGCGGCGCATACGTCGATCCAAGTTTGACGAGGCAAAGCTCCAGCGTTTTGGTCAACAGGCAGGATCAAGAGGTTTTATGAAGTGGATTCCTAAGGGATGTGAAGTTTCTAACTGCAAAGAAAAGCCAAAAGGACCCAAATTTGTAAGGGAACCAAATCTTGTTGCTTGAAATCTTTTTATGCAGGAAAACTAAAGAAAAAGGAGGGACTGAGTCATCTGATCAAGTTCTTGAAGAAAAAAACAGTCATTGAAGCTGAATCAATGCTATGCAAAAGACCTCAACAGTGAAAAGAGGCTTATTGATCATAAAGCACATGGCTCATGGAAGATTTAACATAAGGATAAGACTTTCCTTTATTTGTTCTTAATTTGTGTTGTAAGAGTCCTCTCTCTTGGTTAAAAATCTTTTTAATACGCTTAGTATCATCTGCTTTGAACTCCTTCTACTCGTGGTTAAAATTCAAAAACAGTTTTAACTGCTGCAGAAAAACAACCGATTGTTTTGAGTCTGACAGCACTGTGAATAAATCTTTTTAATTGCTATTTTGAATTTCTATCCGTTGCAGATCAATTCAAAGAGAGAATCTTGGTCAAAGAATCTGTGTTGAAAGCTGATCATGTTCAGAGAGAAGCTGATCATGTCATAAAGGAAAATATTCCAAAATCTTTGAAATTCAAGAGCCTTAATGACTAGTCAAAGATCACATGTGAAGACCATGTGATTCTTAGCTTTTTCTGACATTTTCTGTGCAGAGCAGAGTCAAGTCCTCCCTCTCTAAAAATTAGGTACCCACTAAATAAAATTGAATGCTAATTGATTCTTTTTCTGCTATAAAATCTGGTGCAGCTGATCTCTTCCACAAGAACAACCAGTTGCAACATCTCTTGCAAAAATCTGTGAAGAGAGCTCTTCTTTGTTTTATTCTCTGCCATCATGGAATCAACTCCTCCCACCTCAAAGAGAGTCAAATCCAGGGCTGTAAGGTCTGGAGGAAGGCTAGAAGGCTGGTTTTCTGGAGACAATGATCTTATTGAGAAGTATAGGTATGAAACAAGTATCAAGAAGATAAACAACCCCAAGGTTGTATGCTTTGATTGGCTGAAAAGTCAAAAGCTTGATAATGTGAGAAGGCTGCTCAAGGATCAATCTCTCAGAAAGTTCCTAGAGATGAAGGGAAATATATATCCAGATTTGGTGAGGGTGTTCTACACAAACCTAATGTTTGAGGGAAACAATCTAGTTTCTCATGTGAAAGGTGTAGAAATGGAGATAACTCATGAAGTATGGACTGTTTTGCTGGTCTCAAGTTCTCTGGCCTTAGAATCGACAAAGGAAATCTTGGAGTAGTGGAGGATTTTAACAAAATCCAATACTACAAGAGTTGCTTGAAGAATCAACATGCTCAAGTGAGAACATGCTTAGTTGGAGGTCTAAAGCTTGATGAAAGATTGCTTGCTCTTATTGTGACTTGGATTCTAACTCCAAGGGGGAGTAATCATTCTGTTCTTACTGAGGAAGATCTGGTATATATTTTCTGCATCATGAAGAAGATCAAAATCAATTGGATTCACATCATCAAAGAGCACATGCAAAAGGCTATGAGGTTAAGTGACTATCACTATCCATATGCTGTTTTAGTATCTAAATTTCTACTCTATTTTGAAGTGAACCTTGAAGATGAAACTTCTGAGTTGGTCAAGTCAACTCAAGAGTTGAACAATGGATCACTCAACAAGATGGATTTTACCAAAGTAGGTGGAAAATGGATTAGTAAGGATGGTGACCTTGGTGCCTCATCTAGTGTTGTTGCTGATCTTGAACAAGATCAACCTGCTGATATGGATGTTCAACATGAAGATCCACCTGAAGATTATCAAGATGCTGGACCAAGTGCTGGTGCTGGAAATCAAGAAGAAAGGATGCAAACCATGTCTCCTTTTGAAAGACAAATGATGAATAGGCTTGATAGCTTCGCTGAAAATCAAGGGAGCCTTCATGATCTCTGTGTTAGTAATTTCCAGAGGATTGGCACCAGGTTTGACAACATGGATGCAAGATTCATGACTCTAGATGAACAGATTGAAGCTGTCCAGAACCAAATCTTTGATCTTCAGTTTGCTGATGATGAAGAATGAAGGAAAAACAACCGATTGGTGTATCGAAACAATCGATTGTTTTTGGTGCTTATATCTGGTTTTTAAATTTTCTTTCTTTCTGCTGTTGCTGCTTTAATTTTGATGTAATCAAAACAATATATTGTTTTATTTCTTCTCTTTGTCTATTTTTGAAGACAAATAGGGGGAGATATATGTTGTGTTTAAGTTTCTGTTTTTTTTAGTTGTTAAAACAGTTTGGATGAGTAATATTTTCTGATATTTAGCTATGAAGTTTATTACTGTTTATCTGTGCTAACCAAATATCAGAAGTTCTATGCTTTGTTCAAAACTGTGTCTTGCAGGAATTGCTTAAGATTCAATCAGGTACAACACAAGCATCAGGGATTTGTCTCCATCGAATAGGGGGAGATTGTTGAACCAAGTGGTGTTCAAGCTTTGAAGAATCCAAACCCTTTGAAGGATGTTGAAGCCTTGGTTGTGCTTGGTGTTGCTGTCCTGGTTTAGTATAGTTCTGGGGTAGTTTGAGTATTGTAATCCACCCCTTGATCGAATCTAAAGCATAAGCATCTCAATCTTTGTGAAAGTAAAATGTTTTCAAACTAAGTTAAAACAACCGATTGTTTTGTCGAAACAACCGATTGTTTATACTTAGATGTTTTGAGAAAAATATTGAAAACTGTTTTTAAAATGGTTGAACTGTTAAGAACCAA
Source organism: Phaseolus vulgaris (assembly GCF_051622355.1). Classification (NCBI taxonomy): domain Eukaryota; kingdom Viridiplantae; phylum Streptophyta; class Magnoliopsida; order Fabales; family Fabaceae; genus Phaseolus; species Phaseolus vulgaris. Next base: position 10,600,481 of record NC_143499.1, read on the forward strand.
AACAACCGATTGATTCGAAGAAACAACCGATTGTTTGTTTTGGGACCATAACAGAAAAACTGTTTTATCTTTGACTGAGCTTTAAATGATTTAACTGATTACGCTCCAATCATTAAATGCTTTGACCAATCTTTTAATGCAATCTGGATTTGGAGTGAACCAGTATAAACATCTGTGTGCAATCTCTCTATCCTTAACTCTTTAATTTCAGCTTTGTTTGTTGTTTGCTGGTATAAACAACCGATTGTTTATGTGAAACAACCGATTGTTTTTCTGGTTCTGCTGTTTTGTTTGCTGTTTTTTGGTAAACTGAATTTCTTATCAATTGTTTCCTGAGATAAATTCATTCTTGTTTTAAAAGTTTGCGAAAATCTTCTTTAAACAATTCACCCCCCCTCTAGTTTAAAGCCATCCATTCTAACACTCTTGACGTGTTTCTTTACCTCTTCGTGGTGAAGAAACTACATCGTCAACTCTAGGTTTCTTTAAATAGCGTTCCTGGAATGGGGATCCTTACCCTCTTCCAATCCTCTTATAAAAATTTCAAAGGTCATTTTCTCAAAATCCGAGCTAACGAAAAATACTCTGACCTCTTGGATGGGTTTCCCTTATATTGGACTGAAAAACCTATCTCGAAGCTTACCCGGTGCTTAGACAAGCTAGCTCCTGCCGATCAGGAGGTTTGCAAATTTTTGACAAGTTTCCCTGTTGCCTTCAATGCAATCTATCTGTTGGCCCACGAGTATGACCCACACTCTTTAAAGAGTTACACCAGTACACCTTTTTCCTCTAAGAGATTAAGATTGCTACTTGCGAAATATAACATGTTCTTGCTTATGTCTTTCCTGCAGATAGAATGTTGGCCCATCTTAACAAGGAGGACTTGTTGAGGCTGGCCGCGAAGGCAAAAATGGCCAGCCGTGCACCACAGAAGGTGGTGGTTGCCCCCACTTCTTCCGAAGATGACGAGGACATCGCCTCGGGTTTCGTCTTTACTAGGAAAAGGGGGAGCGCTCAAGCCACCAGCCTGATGCCCTCACCCTCCTGAGGCCAGGCAGCTTCAAACGCCACTCCACCTTCGCAAACTCCGCACACCCTTGTTGCCATGCCATGCCCTCTTGAGGCAGGTGTGGAGAGCTCGAGGTGAAAAGGCCTTTAGAACCAAGATGTTGACGATGCCTCCCTCCTGGAGGACTCCCTCTTACGCCCTGAGGACGAGGAGAGAATGGATGCCCACAGTGGCCAAGATCTGCTGTAAGAGGTTATGAAGTAACTATGGCAGGCTCTGGCCACAAGGTGTGTGGCCGTGAAGAAAATGCAACATCGAGAGGTTGCCATCGAACAGAAGAAGCAAGACACTCAATAGAAGATGGTGAACTTGCAACAAGAGACCCAAAGCCTCTGAGCCCTCCACCAGCAAACCGAGCAATTCTTGGAGGCCACCGACCAAGCGACCCGCCTGGCAGAGCAAGACAACCGTTTGTCTAACTTGCAACAAAAGCTTGTCCAGAAGGATAAGTTCTTTGCTGACGAGGTCGAGGTCTACAAAGATGAGGTTGCCCAAGCTCTCTTGGTGGATACGAGGTTGCTATCGAGCAAGCCTCTAGCCTCCACCCGAGCTTGGACTTCTCTCAGCTGGGACCAAGCAAAAGAGTCGTGGACGGGCAACTTGTAGAAGAGTAGGGGATTGACTATGGTGTAATTATGAACTATTGGTGTACTTTATCTTTGTCGTGATTTTTATTTGTTAACGCCTTAGCTCTTTACTTATGCATATCGTGTTTTACTTTCAACTAGTTTGAGGAGCTTATGATAATGTGTACACACCTAAGTATAACCAATTAACTGGTTTATAGTGCTAGCAAATCAAGAGTTTAACGAAATTACCATTTGCCAGACCATTCACCATAGCCTTCACAGGTTAAAGCTCGAAAAGGTATTTTACCTCAAATCCACCAAGTATCGCCTTGTACGGTACGTGCTTGGGCGGGTGAGCTATGCAACCGAACAATCATACTCACAAAGCCCTTGTACTTAGACGGCTGGCAGCACCTGAGTACCAATAATATGTTTCACCTGCGCAACTAGCTCATCCCACACAATGTCTATACTCGGGTGCCTCTCACACACCGAGCTAGTTCACCATGTGTCAATCGAGCGACCTATCTATGCAACTTCACTTACCCTACAAAGCGCCTAGACTCGGGTGATTTCTTTCACACCGGGCTAGCCCGACTTACCCTGTACTAGGTCAGGTGATCTATTTGTGCAACTTTACTCATCCCACAGAGCGCCTAGACCCGAGTGATTACTTTCACACCAAAGGTCGATTTATCTGCCAATGGTAATTGATTGCTGACATGACCTTTTCTCAGAGAACCTCTCCGAGGAAAAGGTCATCAGATCTCGCATCACAATTAAACGACGTATACAAAAGATAACAACAATGCATCATAAGCAACTTATTTATTAGGTGACCTCATTAAAAACCTCTCTTTAAGGGAAAAAGAGCGTCACCCTTTAGCGCCAACAATCAACTAAAATAAAACTTGAGATTAGCAACAATCCATGTCCGGGGGATGAGCCCTCCCTCCAGGGTTTCTAACCTTATGCACCATTCCCGAGCACTTCCACCACAAGAAACGATCGTGTCCATTTTTGGAGACAACTTATTCTCCAATTGGTAGGGATGAGCTTTCTGCATTACAAAGTCGGCCATCTGGAACTGTCGAGGTCTGACCTTGGTTCTTTGTCTTAGCTCGATTTTTCTTTTCAACGCTTTCAACTTTATACGCGCCTGCTCGTGGACTTCCTCTAGTAAACCCAAGTTCACTTTTCAAACTCTTCAGCAACAAAATTATGGAACCGGGGAGAGCTCTCGTCAATCTCAACGGGGATCATAGCATCCATTCCATACACCTAACTGAATGGTGTTTCCTTGGTGTTGGATTGAGGTGTGGTGTGATAAGCCCAAAGAATTCGGGGAACCTCCTCCGCCCAAGCTCCCTTGGTTTTCTCTAACCTTCACTTCAAGCCTTGGAGAGAGACCCTATTGGCTAATTCCACTTGGCCATTCGTCTGAGGGTGTTCCACCGAGGCGAATATCTTTTTTATACTGAGTTCCGAGCATAGCTTGCCTAGCTGCTAACTAGCAAACTGCGTTCCGTTATCTGTCACCAGATGTCTGGGAACCCCAAAGCGGCATACTATGATCTTCCATACGAAATGTTGTACCTTGTGTGCGGTGATTTGGGCAACGGGCTCGGCTTCAATCCATTTAGTGAAGTACTCGATGGCCATCACAAGGTACTTCATTTGACGAATGGCCAGAGGGAAAGGACCTAGAATATCTATTCCCCAAGTATGGAATGGCCATGGGCTATAAATTGACCGCAGCTCCTCTACCGATGCGTGGTGCCACTCGGTGTGTTTATGGCACTGTTCACATCGTTGTACGTAACTTCTACAGTCATCTTTAATTGTTGGCCAGTAGTACCCAACCCGTATGACTTATAACACTAGCGTTCGACCCCCAACATGGCTTCTATAGATGCCCTCGTGCACCTCGGTCATCACACAGGCGCACTGTTCGCCGCTAATGCAAATAAAAGCAGCGCGAGTGTACCCGTGACAAAACATATTTCCATCGATCATCGTATATTTCCCTGAATTTCTATTTACCGCTTTGGCGTCTGTGGGTTCACCAGGAACTAGACCGTCAGCTAGATAGCGCTGGTAAAGAGTAATCCAAGTATCAGTCGTACCCCTTGAGGAGACAATCATCACCTCCTCTCCCAGCACCTCGCATGCTCCTACTCGTGGTACCTTCAGCGTTTCCTGAGTCAGCGAACGATGGCTTCTCCCTTCCCGGGTGTTTATCATCAAGACTTCCCTAGACGGGTCCTCTCCCGCCGTCCTCAGGGTTTTCAATGTTTGTTGGATCACCGATCTTTGCCTGTTCCCTTTTCCCGAGCTGGCTAGCTTGGCCAGGAGATCCGCTCGGGAGTTCTGCTCTTTTGGAACATGCACGAGTTCGAACTCGACAAAGGCCTCTTTTAGCAACATGACGTACCTAAGGTACGCCGCTAATTGTGAATCCTTAGCGTGATATCTGCCCGTAACCTGCTCGCTGACAAGTAATGAGTCGCTCTTCACCAGCAAGTTCTAAGCTCCCAACTCCTGGGACAACAACATCCTGGCAATCAACGCCTCATATTTAGCTTGATTGTTACTGCTTTAAATGCAAACTTCAAAGATTGTTCAATCAGTATGTCGTTGCGTCCTTCTAAGATAACTCCAGCTCTACTGCCCTGTTGATTGGAGGATCTATCTATTGATAATTTCCACCAAAAGCCTTTAGGGTCTGGGTTGGGGCCCCTCGATGCCAACTCAACCACGAAATCAGCATATACCTGGCCCGTGATTGGTCCCCTGGGCTTGTAATGGATGTCGAACTCGGACAGCTCAACCGACCATCGCACCAAGCGTCCTGCTATATCGGGTTTCTGTAGAACCTTGCGGATAGGAAGGCCAGTCATCATAATGACGGTGAAGCCGTGAAAATAGTGTCGTAGCCTCCTAGCCGTAAATACTACTGCTAGCACTGGTAACGCTCCTTGGGTCCCTGTAGTACCTTGCTGACAAAGTAGATCAGTTTTTGGCTTTGATTCTAATCATATACTATCACTAAGCTGATTGCTCGATGGTGATGGAGAAGTACACTTGGAAAGGAATGCCATGTATGGGTTTGTCGAGCACTAAAGGGTTAGCCAAGTACTCCTTCAATTTGACGAATGCTTCCTCGCACTCAGGGGTCCACACGAAACGATTGTTTTTCTTCAAGCACTGAAAGTACGTGTAACCTGTCTCCGCTGGCCGACAGGAAACGAGACAAAGCCGCCATTCGCCCTGTTAGCTATTGAACCTCTTTAATAGTAGCAGGGCTTCTCATTTTAATGAGAGAGACACAGTTATCAGGATTAGCCTCAATGCCTCTCTCGGTCGGCATGAATCCCAGGAATTTGCCTACCTCTACCCCGAACACACACTTTTCGGGGTTTAACTTCAGATTATACTTACCCACAATCTCAAACAATTCCTCCAGATCCGCTACATGCTGCTTTTCCTCCTCAGAGGTGACAACCATGTCGTCCACGTATGCTTGCACATTTCGCCTGAGCATAAGGGGGAGGATCCTGTCCATCAGGCGCTGATAGGTGGCGCCAATGTTTTTTAGTCCAAATGGCATGACCTTGTAGCAATAGCTGGCGTGCTCCGTCATGAAAGAGGTCTTATCTTCATCATTTGGGTGCATCCGAATCTGATTGTACCTTGAAAATGCGTTTAGGAAGCTCAATAGTCGGCATCCTGAGGCACTGTCCAACAAGGAATCAATGCTCGGCAGAGGGTAGGAATCCTTTGGGCAGGCCTTGTTCAGGTTTGTAAAGTCCACACACATTCTCCATTTGTCGTTGGTCTTTCGAACCAACACTATGTTTGTCAGCCACTCTCGGTATTGAATTTCCCTGATATGGCAAGCGTTCAACAACTTCTATGACTCGGTCTTGATAACCAGGCGCCTTTCCTCATTGAATTTTCTCCTTCTTTGGACCACTGTTCGGATCCTATTATCCATAGTTAGCCTATGGCACAGGAAATTGGGATCTATCCCAGGCATGTTGGCAGAGGTCCATGCGAACGCGTCCAGGTGTCTAGCTATCACCCCAGCTATCTAATATTGCAGCTCTTGCCCCATAGAGGCACTGAGTTTGAATAATTTTCCTTCGATCTCCCTTTCTTGGACGTCGCCAGTTGGTCCTGGTCGAGGTCGATGGCTGAGCTCGGTTTCTAAAAACTTCGGCTACCTTTGCCCCCTGAGAGATAGCGGCGGCTTTGTAACTCCTCCTACTCTTTAGGCTGCTCTCGTAACATTTCTGAGCATCTTTTTGATTGGATTGTATCGTGATCACCCTTCCCTCGAGGGGTGGCAGCTTCATCTTCATGTTTTTTGGGACACTACTGCTCCTAACCTGTTTAATGAGGGTCTTCCAAAACAACAGATTGTAAGCGGAAGGAGTATTGACTACCACATACGTAATGACAATAGTCCTGGCGGCTTCTTCATCTGAAAAGGTGTTCCTCTGCTCAATATATCCTCGGCACTCCACCTGGTCTCCTGCCAAACCGATTAAACTTCTGTCACGCAGCCTCAACTGATCGGGGGATAGCCGCAAGTTGACGAACGTGGACCAGAACAACACGTCTGCTGAGCTCCCTTGATCAATGACAGCTCGATGCACCTTCCTTCCAACCATGACAATGGATATTAATACCGGGTCTTTGACATGAGGGACTACACCCACCAAGTCTGCCTTGGTGAAATAGAGATCTGGGTCCGGGATGTCATCGTGACCTTTCATCTCTAGAGTCATTACCGCCCTCGCGTACCTCTTACGCTTGGCTGTCGTGCTTTCTTTACCCGAGAATCCACCCAAGATCGTGTTTAGCTCAGCATGTACGGGTATCTCATGTGGTGGGTCCCTCAGAACAACTTCCCCTTGTCACTCCTTGTCGACAACCTCGAGATACTCTTTCAAGCGACCTTCCTTCAAAAGCTCAGCCAACTGATAGCCTAAGGCCATGCACCTTTCGACACCATGTGCGAACCTCTTATGAAACTCACACCAGATGTCTTTCCTTCCTCCCAGGTTCCTATTAGCATTCTGGGGTAACCTCAACTTCTCGGCTACTGCGGGTATTGATGGCATTGAGCTCTTCTTTTTTACGGTTTTTGGGTGGTTTGCGGAAGCTTAATGAGTTGTAGGTGGATCAAGGCCCTCCTAGGAGGTGTGGTAGCCTTGTACGTGCATGATAGGTAGGGAAAATAGCAGAGGTTCGGCCAGCTCCCTTTGGTTGGTGAAAGAGTGAAGATTAAAGCCCTAAATCTAGAGAGATTTAGGCAAGGAGTATGTATGGCACAAATTTGGCAGCATATCTATACTCAAATTAATCTTGTGTTTACATGAGGTAGGCTCCTCCTTAAATAGCCTAGGAGGACCGTAAATGCACATGTGAATGAAGGGAAAATGCTATCCAAATTACATGCAAATGTGAGCACATGGGAGCACATGGAAAGTGAGCACATGGTGCACCTAGCCTTCACATGGATGGTTTTGCTAAGAGAAAAGGAGGGAAAATGCAAAGTGATGGCACATGGAGGTAGGTTCTAGAATCCTTCCTTGCATGGTTGGTCTAGAATTTACGCCCATTAGGCCTAGTTAAATGGGTCAGTCCTAAGTTTACTTAGAAATGGATATTTCTAATTAAACTTAGGTTTAGTCTTTTAAGTACCACTTTGCATGTTTCTTCACATTTACAAAATGACTTAAACTATGCTACTTTGACTAGAAAAGTAAGAAGAACTATCACACACTAGAGTCTATTACATGTAAAAATGTGTCCTCTTGACCCCTCTTTGACCATGACTCTAGTGGTTGCCTCAATGTAGCATTTTAGTGGCCTCTCAAAAGATTGGTGTTGGGGCCTCTTCCATCATCCCCTCCCTCTTGAAAAGGATTTGTCCTCAAATCCAATGCTTCTTCGTCTGTAATGTTAGGGGGATGAATGTGGCTGGATGGTGTCCATCATCTCGTCCTTCTTGAGAAGATCTATCCTCATATCTACAGATTTGATCTCAGATAGCAGCCTCTTGCTTCTTCAACTAGGCTTGCCCTCTCAGATCAAACGTCCACCTATGGGAATCATCAAATAAAGCATAGGTGTTAGTTTGAAAATCAATTTTACTATATTGCCATTTTTTATTTTCTTTTATTTTTGGCAACTTTTCACAATATTTCTCTTTTGGTCGTTGTATGTGTTTCTAATCCTCTTATGCATTTTAAAATTTTCAATGGTTGTTACTTTTTCCTTAGGCACAAATCTTTTAGGAAAGGGTGACAACTCAAAAAGAGAAAGAGGAGCCCACATACAACCTCAAAAGTAGAAATATAAGTAGTTTTGTGAACTACTTTATTATATGCATGCTCATCTCTAGAGTTGTGTTTTCCTTTTAAGATTACTCTATGCATAGTAGAAAGAGCTATGTTTTCAATTTCATTTTGACCATTCTTTTGAGGATGATAAGAATTTGAAGAGTACAACTTAGTTCCAAGTTTTTCTAAAAGTATCCTCAAAAAATGGTTTTCAAATTTTGGAGCTCTTTTCAATACTATGCTTGGAGATAAACTAGGAAGTCCTATTACTTCTCTAGAGAAGAGCTTATCCATAAAAATGGAATCAACACCTTTTGTTGTCCAAGGAAGCTCTAATATAAAGTCTAGGCTTACGTCTTCCCATAGATCATTTGCAAAAGGTAAAGGAGTATAGAGTTCATGAGACATCGCCTTAGATGTATTTTTAAAACAAGGAATTTATCTAGGGCAATGTCTTTGAACATCTTTTTTCATGGGTGATAAGAATTTTCCTTTTAAAAGCTCTAGAGTTTTATCAACTCTAATTTGGCCCATGAGTTCTCCTTCATGAAGATTTTTCTTTGTATGTGTGAAGGTAGTCCCGTTGGTACAACCATTGTTCTTGAAAATTCTTTGCAATGGTTGTCTCAATAAGACATGACAAGTTTCTTTAGGCACTACCTCACATAAAAATTTATCTTTGTAGATGTCTATAGATAAGTTGACCTTCACTTGTTGATATCTTAGCACACATGAAAAATAATATACGACATCTTTATCTATGCAAGCCTCTTTTAAGGATTCTTTCTTTTTCACTAGGCTTGCAAGTGTTCCTTTACAAAAGGTAAGGCTAGGTTGTTCAACAAGAAGCATATTATCAAAGGTATTTTCAATTTTTCCTTCTTGTTGAATGACCTTGTGGGAAGGAACACTCTTCTCCCACGCCTTTTGTTTCCCAAGGGTTTTCTATTGATTTTCCATTTTTACATTTTCATCACTCTCACTAGCTTCTTTTTCTTTGTCCCTTAAGATCATAGATCTTTCATTGGAACATTGAGATGCTAATTGATCATTACCAATGTATATAAAACATGGAATTTCTCTAGCTTGAGTGTGTGAGGTATGCTTGGATAGGTTTTGGGAAAGTTCTAGAGATGTTTCTTTTATATGTTCTTCCCCTCTATGGAACTCATCCTTGTCATAAGATACATAGTATGAACTTTGTTTTCGACTTGATTGTTTTCTCAAAATTTGTTTTTCAACTTTAATGCTAAGTTGAATCAAGTCATTTAAATCTCTATAATGTAAAAGTTCAACTTTGTTTCTTATCTCAAGTTTGAGACCACTTAAAAACCTAGCTATGGTGGTATGGTTGTCTTCGTTAATCCTTGCCCTCTTAATATATGACATCATCTTTTGCCAATATTCTTCTACACTCATATCTCTTTGATGAAGTCTTTGGAGCTTGTCATCAACTTCCTATTGTCAAGTGAGGGAATATGGCGACATCTCAAGGCTCCCCTAAGGTCATTCCAATATGTAATGGGAGGGTCCTTATGGAGATGTCTCTCTCTTTTTAGGGCATTCCACCAATACATAGCATCACCTTGAAAGCTTAAGGTAGCTAAGGGTACTTTCTTTTCTTCACTCACATGGTTGTAAGCAAACAATTGCTCTACCCTCATCTCCCAATATAGATATGTTTCTACATCTTCTTTTCCATAGAAATGAGGTAGCTCTACCTTAACCTCCTTTAGGTTTTCTTGTCTCTCTTTTCTAGCTCTCCTAGGGGATGGTTGATGATATTCATTTATCCTAAGACTTTCTTCCCAAAAAGAATCATAAACTTGAGAGCTATGAGAATGTAATTTTTTTGAAATTTGAGACTTCTCATCCTTTGCTTTAGTCAATTCATTAGTTTTGGCCTCATTCTCCAATTGTTTAGATGAAATTGATTGAATATCCTTGGAAAGTTGTTTTAAAAGAGTTTTCAAAGATTTCACATCACTTTTAAGAGATTTAGAGGAGTGAGAAGACATGGCTAAAACTTTGTGTTTAGAAATGATTTACTTTAAGAAAGAAAAGGAAAGTTAATGAAGGTAGCTTTCCAGGTAAGAGAGGTGAGTCACTAAGGACTACTTAAGTACCAAATCTTTGCCTTAGCCAAAAACTATCCCTCAAAATCTTCACACAATTCTTTTTCTAAGTAAATCACTTAGAACACAATGAGGATGGAGAAATCAAATTTTTATGCAAGACAAACAATGCAAAACTTCTTAACAAATAAATCAATTTATCAAAGCTTTAAACAAAGATAAGCGTAAGCAAATTGAAGCAAGATTAAGCAAAGATTAACGTAGAGAAATCTAGCTAACACAATTAGCAAAGGCTAATCTACAAAGCTTAAACTAGTCATTTCCTAGGTGAGGCTTCTTAGACACTTTGAGCCTTTGAAGACACACTCACCTTCTAATTCGTGATTAATCCACTAATTAACAAAAGTGAAATGTAATTACAACTCAAGAAATGCAAAGAAATTAAATTGCACAAATTAAATTTCAGCTTGCTAAGCTATGCACTCCTTTGACTTGTTGTTGCTCTTCTTTGTTGTGTCCTTCAAAGTGTATCCACCAACAATATAGAGGTCAAGAAAAGAAAGCAAGAAACAAATAAATTTTAAAAACAGTATCACTGCAATTGGATTTAATGATATGACACAACTAGAAAGAGTTCAAAATGAAATTGGACAAGCAAATAAAATAGGCACTCAATAAAGGATGGCATACAAAAGGAACCTAAAGATTGGCACTAGATTTGATTTGAAAAACCAAAACAGCACTACTGAAAATATTGTGGTTCAGAAAGAGCGACTTCAATGATATACGCTGAGCTGGCTATTTTGTATTTGCTTCTGAATATTTAAACACAAACAATTCAGTTTCTTAACAAACTTTTGGCGTTGGTTTCACTCAAATCACATGCACCAATTAATTGTGATAATTTTTATAAAATCAGTGTCCAATTACCGCCAGTTGTAGCGCCAGAATGCACACTTTTTTTGTGTGATTTATCTTTTTTTTCTATTTTGCTTTTTCAACTGATTCCTTTTGTCTTCTTTTGCTAACACTTCAAACCACTGAAATCCAGAATCTCGTAATTTTCTTTTGATGTATTTAATTTTCATAAAACAAAACAGCCAGAAAAGAATTTGTTAAAACAAAGGATTCTAAAATCTGGAATTAAAAATAGAATGAGATACTTCAAAAACACAATGGAATGAATGTGATGGAATTTGTATGGATCTAGCATAGAAATATGAACTCAAACTAAAAGGAAAAATGCACCAAAGGATCAAATCAAAACAGAATTCAGATTAAACACTCAAATCAAAACAAGAAACAAATAAATCAAGAAAAGTACTACTAAGATTTGTTGACAAATTTGGAATCACATGACTAGACAAAACTTATAGATTCAGAAAATAAAATGACTCAAACACATCATATGAACCAAATAGAAATTCAAGCAAGACTCAAATATCCTAAAATAAAAACAGCAACACAATTCACCATGGAATCCTACACAAAATTGCAAATAAGATGCTCAAACACAAATTGAACAATTCTATCGATTGAAATGCTTAGAATAGCATCCAAATCAAATTAAAGACGTAAAACAGCAAGACAACTTGAACAAAAGATAAACAACATGAAGATAAGAAGAACTCAAGCATAAAAATGAAAAGAGATACTTATCTCTTGAAGACCATAGCTCTACATACCAAATGATGGAATTGAGCTCTTCTCTTTTACGGTTTTTGGGTGGTTTGCGGAAGCTTAATGAGTTGTAGGCGGATCAAGGCCCTCCTAGGAGGTGTGGTAGCCTTGTACGTGCATGATAGGTAGGGAAAATAGGAGAGGTTTGGCCAGCTCCCTTTGGTTGGTGAAAGAGTGAAGATTAAAGCCCTAAATCTAGAGAGATTTAGGCAAGCAGTATGTATGGCACAAATTTGGCAGCATATCTATACTCAAAATAATCTTGTGTTTACATGAGGTAGGCTCCTCCTTATATAGCCTAGGAGGACCGTAAATGCACATGTAAATGAAGGGAAAATGCTATCCAAATTACATGCAAATGTGAGCACATGGGAGCACATGGAAAATGGGAGCGCATGGTGCACCTAGCCTTCACATGGACGATTTTGCTAAGAGAAAAGGAGGGAAAATGCAAAGTGATGGCACATGGAGGTAGGTTCTAGAATCCTTCCTTGTGTGGTTGGTCTAGAATTTACGCCATTAGGCCTAGCTAAATGGGCCGGTCCTAAGTTTACTTAGAAATGGATAGTTCTAATTAAACTTAGGTTTAGCCTTTTAAGTACCACTTTGCATGTTTCTTCACATTTACAAAATGACTTAAACTATGCTACTTTGACTAGAAAAGTAAGAAGAACTATCACACACTAGAGTTTATGACATGTAAAAATGTGTCCTCTTGACCCATCTTTGACCATGACTCTAGTGGTTGCCTCAATGTAGCTTTTTAGTGGCCTCTCAAAAGATTGGTGTTGGGGCCTCTTTCATTAGGTATGGCTATCAATTCCTTGTATGATATGCATAATTTGGGGCATACCTCCTCCTCTTTGACTTTTTCTTTAGACTCTCCCTTTTGGTAGGGGTGTTGTGTTGCTTATGCCTTCTTCCCGATCGAGGTTTCATTGACCCTCATAGGCCGAGAAGCCTTGCTTTCCTCTCTCAATTTAGATAGCCGAGAATGCGAACCATTGTTCCTGGCTACAACCGCTTATTCAGTATTGATGTGAGCGACTGTTCTTCGCTTAATTTCAGAAAAGGTTTCGGCCAGGTTCCTTATAAAGGAGTCGCAAAACAGCCCCAGTGCGACCCCTTTCTCGAAAGTGAACACCATGACATTTTCGTCGTGGTTCGAAGTGTTACGATGAGAGCCCATAATCGATTCAGGTAATCTTTCAATGTCTCCCCTTCCCTTTGTGGCACATTGAAGAGATCATAGAGTACGGGGGGCTTGACCTGGTTTGCATCAAACTGTTCCCGGAATAGCTTGGCGAAATGGGCAAAAGAGGAAATATGGTCATCGGGGAGTCCACTGAACCACTGTATGGTAGTGCCTGTGAAAGTGCCCATGAATATCTTGCATCGCATTGCGTCTGAGCCACCCGAGATTATCATATGGGCATTGAACGCAGTGAGGTGACTTTCGGGGTCTTCCACCCCCGTGAAAGCAATTTTGGGTGCCACATAGTGCACAGGCACTGGCTCGTCCATGATGGCATGCGAGAAAGGCTCTGGGCAGTCTCTCTCAGGCGGTTTCGCCTCTTGTTGTCCCGAGATACGTCGGTCATGTCTCAAATCCTCATTGGTTTTCCGTAGCTCTTCTCGTAATTTCTGTTGTTCCTGTTTGGACTGTTCATTGGCTTCTTGGAAGGCCCTGATGGTCTCCATAAGCTGCTGCAAAGTGGGAGCCTCGCCTGCACCTTCTTGTACCACTGAAACTTGCCTTGCGTTCCTCATCTCTATTTACGAGCTTGAACAAAGTGTGGATGGGATCAGGTTTTAGCAGGCCCCACGATGGGCACCAAATGTTCTCGCCGGTTGACTGCGTCGCCGGTTGACCTTAGGTTGAACGCTGCCTCCTAGATCTATCTCCTCTGGAACTAGAATCAAGTCTCTTTGTTGTGCTAGAATGAGGCTCCGTTGGGACAGAGGGCGCCCTACCTGTTGATTACACTCCGACGATCAAGTCAGCTAGGGCTCACCGAAAAATAGCAATTTAGTCAAGTGTGCAAAAATAGCGTACCTTTACCTGGAGACCTATTCTCCTTTTATCACCGCTCATGCAACATGCCACCATTCTCCCGGGAGATCAGCGAATCTTAACCGAAAATAATTATACTAAACTTTTATCTGTAACAAAAAACCACCTGCCACAGGCACCAATGATCTTCAGGTGCTATCCGCAGGCCCACCTTCGGTTATCCAAGCATGTCCCTATCTTACTAGGGTTAATAACAACTAGCCACGTGTAACAAATATGCAATAGAAACATGAAACAAATACATAACAGAGAAAATATTGCAACATATTAACAATAATAACAAAATTATATCTACCACACAAATATATCTTTTAAATGGGTGCATCAACAAAATTACTTTGTATACCCGTCACGCGTTTTGGGCCAACCTGACTAGGGCCATTGGCACAGGTTTACCTAGGCCCAAACATCAAGCAGGTCTCTCGCAGCGCAAAAAGAACCGAACAAGTCTCTCGTGATGCAAAAAAAACTGAACATACGAAAGTACTACCGAGAACTATACACTAATCAGTACAAATTTTAACCAAAATTATTTGAGTAATTCATATTACTTAGTTAATTTAATTTTTTTATTTAGTTACAAAAATCAAAACAAATTAATTATGAATTTTCCACTTAATTTAATATTTTTCACTTTTCTTTTTAATCCAAACAATTTTACTTCTAATTTTTTTCTTAATTTATTTTCTTAATATTATATTAAATATTTAAGAAATATAAATGTGTATTTTAAAATTATTAGGAATGAGTATAATTTAATAATATAACTCATGGGGATAAGTATTCTAAAAAAGGAAAATAAGAAAACACAAATATGAGCTAAACTTAGGTTAAATCCAAATTAATAAAAAATGAGAATCTAGAAAAAAGAGATTTAAGAAAATAGCTAACCCCAAATGCCCTAATTTTATAAAAAACTAATTTTATTATTTTTAAAGATATTTTTTATATGGATTATAACATCATTGATTAATAGCATAATAAAGATATTGACTTTTTCATTAACTCAGTTTCCATTAAACCATACTTTTAATCACTCATTAATTAGTTTGTTTAAAAACTAAACATAAATGAAAAACACACATATATATATATATTTGGGGTAAGGATCATATGTAGAAGAAATCCTCTCAATAGTTTTCTAGGCCCAATCCCTGCTCGAGAATAATTGGCGTCCACCGTGGGGCCGAGAGAAATCGAGTGAAGAACGCTAGTAGATGGTATCAACCCGCAACATGACAGGTGAGAGGATGACTGAAGATGACTAGTTGACGTTGATGTCTCTGCAGAGAGAGATGACTGAATTGAAGAGGAGGAATGAATAGGTTACAAGGAATAACGAGTAGGAGATCTAAGCTTTCCAGAGGGAGAACGAGGATATGAAGAAGAAGTTGGTCGAGGGAGGACCATCCGTTGTGCCGACTAACCGTGTCGGTAGGTCAATCACATCCCCTCTCAACCCGAGGACAATCGAAGAAATAAAGGACAAGATCCCCACTCAGGAGATGAATGGTGAGTCCTATCCTAACAAGTCGATCCGCACGACCGGGACCCTAGATTCGGTGCGCCGACATCCTTTCACCGATTCTATCATCGGAGTTTAGTTGTCGGATAAGTGGAAGGGATTTAACAGGGATCTCTATGATGGCACGACCGACTCAGATGAGCACATGGACGCGTACACTGCTCACATGAGCCTTTACACCTCAGATGACGCGGCCTTATGCTGAATGTTTCCCACATCATTGAAGGGAGGAGCTCTGAGTTGGTTCACCAAGCTCCCTCCCAACTCCGTCGACAACTTTGCGATGCTGATGTCCAAGTTCGAGACGCAGTTTGCAACAAGCCGACATCACCACGTGACCTCCATTGCCTAGTTGACATCCGTCAGGAGAAGGGAGAGTCCCTGAGGACCTTCATTGATAGGTTCGGGAAGGTCGCAATGAGCATCCGAAACCTTAGCCAGGACGTGGCCATGCATCACATGATGATAGCCTTACGACGGGGACCATTTGCTGGTAGCCTATGCATGCATCCGGCCGCCAGCTTGGACGAGCTCTAGAAGAGAGCTGCCAAGTACATGCAGTTGGAGGAACTAAGAGAGTTCCGTAATCAGGCCAGGCGGAGGCCAGCAATGAGAAAGGGAAGGAAGAGAAGGAGCGTCAGGGTGGATCAGTCGCTTGGGGAGACAGGCATATAGAAAACTGGGGCAACCGGTTTGAAAGATACACCTCATTGACGACCAAGAGGGGAAGAATTCTAGACGAGGCCCTCAGTGCCGAGTTGATCCCTCCACCTAGGAAGGCGTCAAGCCCAGAAAATGTCGACCGTAATAAACGGTGTCAGTACCACAAAAACAACGTACATTCCACCAAGGAATGTCAGGCTTATCAAGGTCAGGCACCTGCGACATTTCGTTCAGGGGAGCCGAGGCACAAGATGGTCCCCAGAAGGACAAGCCTACAAAGCGAAGGAATTACTCTCCTCTGAGAGCACGAGGAGATGACCGTCGACCCGAGCATTGACCGAGGAGGGATGAACCTCCAAGAGGAGAAGACCCCCTGAAGGAGAATGAGAGGAAGGGTGACCGGGAAATCATCAACACCATCGCCGAATGGTTCACGGCTGATGGAAGCTCCAATAGCGCCTGGAAGAAGCACCTTTGAGCAGTGCACCAGGTGAGCGCGGTGTCATTCTAACCGAGGATTCCACTAATGAATTTTTACGGCAAGTGCACTGCGTTTTTCATAAGTAATAATTGTCCCTAAGGACGGATATCAATCCCACAAGGAACAGTGAATTATCGAGTACAATATTCGCTAAATATAACAACAGAACAATAAAAAAAATTGAGTTCGTTATGTTGGCACTGATCAATAAGAAAACAAACAAAGAATTAGTTGCTTCAATTGGAAAAATAGGGATTAGGTTTCATCTCTCTCACTCTCATGTATTTTGATTAGCATGTTAATATTAAGTTATTTAATTCATAGAAAATTCATTTATATCAATCCCTCGCATATAAAATTCCTACGAATGTTTCCTAAATATCGATCCCTCGCATATTTATAAAAACAACTTAGAATCACACTCAGACGTTAATGGCAATTAACATTTCAAGTCTATCCCTAACACTCAAATATGTTAAGTATTGTTGTTTAGGTTCGAACCCTAAAAATACCTCCCGGTCATATTTAAGTTCTCAATTTGTCATGGAAAGTTAAAAGTAAAACAACAATACCAATAATCAATCAAGAACTGAATATTAATATATATAAGATATCAATACATAAGAGTTTGAGCAGATTACTCCCAATCCCAAAGGGTAGAATTAGCCACGCATACTTTTAGCACCTTCCATTCTCCCAATTGGGTTACAATTCACTCTATGATGTTTTCCTCTCAATATGGCACACTAGGGTTGAACCTCTAGCCCCCTATTTATCCTAGTTTTCTAGGGTTAGGTCGCTTCCTATGTCGCGCTAATAGGCTAAGTGATAAAACATAAATAAGGCCCAATCTTTCTCAGTATCTTTTTCCATTCTGGGACCTTCCAGCTTTCTCTTTTTAGCTCAAATTATTTTCCTTGACTCCAAATCTTCAATCCTCCCTAAAAAATTGCAATTAACACCAAATTTGGGAATAAAATACTTTTATTCAAATAAAGCTCATAAAAAATGTAAAAAGGTATAAATTCATAAATTATGGATTATTTTATATATAAATTAGCAATAAATCCTCATAAGAGCCTATATTTTAATATGAAATATTATTGAAATTAGACACTTATCAGCCACCCATCACCTTCACCGACGACGACTTCAAGGGTGTCGATTCCTCACAAGACGACCCCATGGTGATCTCGGTCGACATTAACAAGTTCACAGCGCACGTAGATCATGAAGACACTGGTGGATTAAGGAAGTTCAGAAGATATTTTCTACAAGAAAACTTTAAAGGCGAAGAGGATGCCAAAGGCTGAGATGATGTCATACATTGACCATGTTGTCGGCTTCTCAGGCGAGAGGGTCAGTACTAAAGGCTATATCGAGCTTTATACCATCTTTGGCGAAGGGAAGTCCAGAAATACCATCAAGATCCGATACTTGGTGATTGATGCCAACACCTCGTACAACATCCTCTTGGGACGACCGTTTATCAAGCAGTTGAGGGTGATAGTCTCAACATCTCACCTGGCAATGAAGTTTTCGTCATTTTCATGGGACATTATCACAGCGCACGTAGATCATAAACTTGCACAAGAGTGTTAGGCCGAAAGCCTTAGGGTGCAACAGATGCGATACGGATGGTCCCCTAAGCACAAGTCCTCTTGGAGACAAAAGTCTCCTCGTAGAGAAGTTGAGCCTACATTGATGGATCACGCGGTCGCTTTGGTCGACCTAGATCCCTGAACGATCGAGGACAAGCTTGAGGCCAAAGAAAAATTGTGTCGAGTGCCTCTTCTCGACGAAGAACACAAGACCTATCTCAGCACGGCCATAGGAGTCGTCGAGGCCGAGCTGATGCACACCACGTTGAAGAAGAACATGAACCTCTTTGTGTGGACAACATCTGATATGTCGGGGGTGAGCCCGGATATCATCACACACAAGCTCTCAGTGTTCAAGGAGGCGCGCCCAGCAGTGCAGAAGAAGAGGAATCTTGGTGAGGAGATGAAGCTTGTGGTAAAGGAAGAAGTCGAGAAGCTTATATTAGTCGGGTTTATCGGTGAAGCCTAGTACACCACTTGGTTCGCCAACGTGGTCATGGTCACCAAGCCAAACGACAAGTGGAGGATGTGCGAGGACTATACGAACCTAAACAGGGTTTCCCCTAAGGATTCGTACCCGCTTCTTAACATCGACTGGCTTGACCGGCTGGTAGATTGAGCGGTCGACCATAAGATCCTTAGCTTCCTGGATGCTTACTCTGACTACAACCAGATAAGAGTGCACCCCTGGGACAAGGAGATGACGACTTTTGTGATGGACGACGCCAACTACTCAATGAGGTGATGTCGTTTGCCTAAAGAACGTTAGAGCAATCTACCAACGCCTCATGGATAAGATCTTCAAGGGTCTTATCGATCGATGTGTAGAGGTTTAAGTGGACGACATTATGGTGAAGTCTGATTCGTGTGACTAGCACATCAAGGACCTTGAAGGGGTCTTCAAAGCCCTCAGACAGACGAACATGAGGCTCAACGCCGAAAAGTGCACTTTCGGGGATGAAGGAGGGAAATTTTTGGGTTTCATGTTAACCCATCGGGGGGATAAAGGCTAATCGGGATAAATGTCGGATGATCGCCGAGATGTGCAGCCCCCAAAACATAAAGGAGGTTCATCAACTGATAGGGCGTCTTACCGCCCTCTCTAGATTTGTCCCTTAGTTGGCCGAGAG
Organism: Phaseolus vulgaris; assembly: GCF_051622355.1. Lineage (NCBI taxonomy): Eukaryota > Viridiplantae > Streptophyta > Magnoliopsida > Fabales > Fabaceae > Phaseolus > Phaseolus vulgaris. The sequence continues at coordinate 10,619,701 of NC_143499.1, forward strand.
AACGAGGCTGATGGTGCAGCTGCTCCGCAAGGCAACCAAGTTTGATTGGGACGAGAAGTGTGAAGAAATCTTCCAACAGCTAAAGGACTTCTTGTTGTCACCTACAATCATCTAGATGTTGAGACCCGACCAACCCACTGTGGTGTATTTGGCTGTCTCCAAAGAAGAGCTCAGCGTCAAGCTAGTTTAGGAGGTGGAGAATTAAGAACGACTGGTGTACTTCGTCAGCCAGACACTTCTTGCGAGCGAGACGAGGTACCACATGATAGAAAAGGTGGCTCTCGCCTTAGTCTTGATGGCCAGGCAGATGCGCCCCTACTTCCAGGATCATTCCATCACGGTAAGAACTGACTACCCTATTTTAAAAATTTTATCTAAACCCGACCTTGTAGGGTCCATGATAGGGTGGTCAATAGAGCTTTCCGAATTCAACATCCGGTACAAGCTGAGAGGTTCCATAAAATATTCATGCTTGGCCGACTTCTTCGCTGAGCTCACACCTCTATCGGACATCTCGGTGGGATGGACGATATATGTTGACGATGTTAGAATATATGACTTAGAATACATGAATTACCAAGATGTCTTTGTCTCCTATGGATCCTCTCCCAGGAATTCTTCCTTTGTTGTTGTCTCCATAGGTGACATGACCTTCTTGCTTAAAGGAGATACACAGGAACTTTGATTTGTCCCCTGTCATGTGCTTGGAGCGTCCACTATCCAAGTACCATAGTTGCTTGCTCTCTTCCAAGATTTCCTACAAAAGAGTTTTTCACGTACAAAGATTTGGTCCCCTTTGGGTCCATTTGGTTTATACTTATCAATTAAAGCTTTATTTCCCTTAGGAATCCACTTCATAAGACCTTTAGGAACAACATGTTTTCTGATTTTACAGAACCTCACAGAATGACCTCTTTTCATGCAATAGAAGCATGTAACAATCGGTTGTTTCGATGGTCCAATCGATTGTTTTTCTGGCATTTTTGAAAATGATTTTGAAAATCTATCTTGTTTGTTTTGTGGATTAAAACCCAATCCAGCTTTTCCAAAAACACAGTTTTGAGATGCTAGAACACTCTCAAAGTTGGATTGGCCTTTAGAAAGCTTATCCACTGTTTTAACAAGATAGTGGACCTTCTTTTCAAGATTTTCGCAATTTTCACAAACTAGAGTATCACACTTGCAAAAGGAGTTTTTGTAAATGATTTCCAGATTTTCAAAATCTGTTTTTGAATTTTCTAAATCCTCTTCCAGTGCCTTTACTCTGTTTTCAAGCCAACTGTTCTTTTCTTTTAACCGATTGTTCAAGAGAGCCAATCGGTTGGCTTCTTTATGCGTTTCTTGAAAGGCTTGAAGCAATTGACCATAATTTTCAGAGTTTGAAGAGTTCGATGAACTTACACTACTTGAGTCATCCTCCTTTCTGGCCATGAAGCAAAGATTGAGGCTTTTATTATTTTGCCTTCTTTTCCTTCTTGCTTGACTCTTTGTCATTGCTTCCTTTGGTTCATGACCAGCCTTGAGTGTATCCCACATATCCTTAGCAATTTTGCACTTTGATATCCTGAAAAATTCATTAGTATCTAGTGCAGAAGCTATAATGTTTTGAGCAGACCGATCAAGCTGAGCCATCTTACATTCATCATTTGTCCATTTAGACAAAGGTTTTGCAATGAAAGAATTATCCTTTTTGAACTTTGGAATGTAAGGACCATTCTCAATTGAATCCCAAATTCTTTGATCAATAGATTCAATAAAGATTTTCATTCTTGCTTCCCAAAACTTATAATTCAATCCACAGAATAAAGGTGGTTTGTAGATTGAAGTACCCTCCTCAAAAGATAGTTTTCCAGTCATAGAAAAAAGTTTTTTAGATCAACTTGAATAACTTTCAAGAACCAAGCTCTTGATGCCAATTGTTAGAATATATGGCCTTAAACGAGAGGTGGGGTGAATTGTGTAAGAAAGATTTTCAGAAACTTTTAAGCTTAGAATGAAAATACTTCAAGAAAAATTTGATTAAGAAATCAGTTTTTCCAAAACATAAAGCAAAAGCACAATACTGGAAAAACAATCGGTTGTTTTACCGAAACAATCGGTTGTTTATACCAGTTATCAAATAACAAAACTGAATTTGAAGAGATATGGATAGAGAGATTGTACACAGTTGTTTATATTGGTTCACTCCAAACCCAGAGCTACATCCAGTCTTCTCCGAAACCCTGAGGAAATCCACTAAGCAATCACACCTTGATCACTTACACAACAACCAAGAGAATGACCTTGAACACCTCAAGAAACACACTCTCCTTGGCCAACACACCAACACTAAGATTGTTGATCTTGATCCCCTCAAGAACACACAGCCAATCTCAGCAAACACATAAACGAAACTTGTTTTACATAGTACAAGGATTACACTTGTTACAGAAGATAATCTGAAATCAATACAAGCAGAATCCTATTCCATACACTTTGATCAATCACAAACTCTTAGCAATCTCAGCTCTTTGAAAAACTCAAAAACTCTTAGCAAAAACTTGTCAAAGATTAATTGTCAACAACTATTTTTCTGAATATATTCAAAGATGTAGTTTGTTATCAAATCTTAACAAACTCTTAAATTGCATTTAAAGATTGGTCAAAGCATTTAATGACTGGAGCGTAAGCAGTTAAAACATTTAAAGCTCAGTCAAAGATAAAACAGTTTTTCTGTTATGGTCCGAAAACAAACAATCGTTGTTTCCTCGAATCAATCGGTTGTTTTGGTTCTTTATAATTCAACCATTTTAAAAACAGTTTTCAATCTTTTTCTCAAAACACCTAAGTATAAACAATCGGTTGTTTCGACAAAACAATCGGTTGTTTTAACTTAGTTTGAAAACATTTTACTTTCACAAAGTTTGAGAATGCCTATGCTTTAGATTTAATCAAAGGTTGGATTACAACATCCAAACTACCCCAGAACTAAGCTAAACCAGCACAGCAACATCAAGCACAGCAGAGGCTTCAACATCCTTCAAAGGATTTGGATTCTTCAAAGCTTGAACACCATTTGGTTCAACAGACGACTCCTCAAACAAGACCGCATGTGAAGCAGGAGTTATCCTCGAAGAACAAGGTGATCTGCTCTTGGAGCAAGCCCTCTAGTTTGGGTTCAAGGTGAATGAGCCTTTGCTCTAAAGGTACTACCATATTATCCGCAACAACATTGCTCGGTTTCAGAAGGTAACGGTGGAACACACCCGCCGACAAGAGAACAAGAGGGTTGATGTGTTGTCTCGGCTGTCAATGACCAAGAAGAAGAGCCATCATAGGTCTGTCACGCAAATCTGGCTAAGACAGCCTAGTGCGACCCAAATTGAATGCCTAACGGTCACCGGCGCCGAGGCCGAGACCTGGATGACCCTGACCGACTGATACATTGAGCACGACACGTGTAAGCCGAAAGAAGAGAAAGGTATGAAGCAGCAGTGTTCAAGGTACACCATGTTGAACCGAGATCTCTATCGTAGGGACTACTCAAGGTCGTTGCTGAAATGCATCACCAAGGACCAAGCCGAGTATGTTCTCAAAGAAATCCACAAGGGGACATGCGGCAACCACTCGGATGCATGAGCGATGGCTGCCAAATTCCTCAGGGTCGGTTATTACTAGCCGACTCTCTAGGGAGACTGCGCGAAGTTTGTGAAGAAATGTACAAAGTGTCAGGAGTTCGGTCCCCTGCACCACCTAAAGCTGGAAGCGCTACATAGTATGACATCCCCATGGTTGTTCGCCATCTAAGGGATGGACATCGTTGGTCCCTTTGCCCTGGGGAAGGGTCATGCAAAATTCCTCCTAGTCGGAGTGGACTATTTCACCAAATGGATCGAGGTCAAACCACTCACATCCATATCCACCAAGAATGTGCAAAGTTTTTTATGGCGAAGTATTGTGCATCGGTTCGGTGTGCCGCACACAATGATAACTGATAACAACCGATAGTTCATCGACCGAGGGCTCTAGTCTTTCTACGAGGACCTCGGTATCAACTCAATAATAGCCTCGGGTGGACACCCCAGACCAATGGGCAGGCCGAGGCTGCAAACAAGGTGATCCTGAACGAACTGAAGAAGTGACTCGACAAGGCGAAAGGCTGATGGACCGAGGAACTATTGGAAGTCCTTTGGGCATACCGTTGTACCCCCTAGGCGTCCACACAAGAAACACCGTACAATTTAACGTACGTGATGAGGACCTAGGAGAGAGGGCACCTACTGACCAAGCTCAACCCATGACCTTAGCACCCATCATACCTCAGAGGATTAGTAGGAGCAGAGCACAGACTTTGGGTGTTGAGCATCAGTGGTTTCCCAATTTGTAAGTTTAGTAGAGTAGGTGTTGTTTAGTACAAATGGGGGGGTGTGCCTATTTTTTAGCTCATGAAGCCTGGTAAGGGAGGAAGCTTAACCTAGCTTCTAGAATTCTAGGATGATCGCGCGGCATTGACCTTAGTCAATGACCTAGGCTGCACCACATTTCCCTTTCCCTTCCTACCCTCACTACTTGTTCTCCAAGGCTCCTCCTCTTATAAGTAGGAGGCCTCCCTCATTGTATTTCCAAGTTGAATTGAATAGAGGAAAAGTTACTCTGCACAATTTTGTGTGTGATGCTAGTGAGGCTTGTTCCTCTTAGTTTTTAGTCTTATCTTGTGAGTTTTTGAGAGCTCTCAAGTGATGGCTTCCAACACTTATCTTGGAGTAAATTCATCCTTCAAGTGGCGTGCTCACTTTCTCAACTCCATTCTCATAAGCTTCCTTACTCCTTCATCTTTCCTTTCCATTTGTCATTCCATTTAATTCATAAATATGTTCTTGTTTGCTTTCCTTATGTTCATTCAGCTATTGTCATTTACTCTTGCTTTCCATGCTTAAATTCCGCACCTATTTTTGTCATCATTTTCACTTTATAATTGTCTTTTCCTTTTGTCTTTGTCAAATGAACATTCACATCTACTTAACCACTTGGTTAAGTTAATGTCCCGTTGGAATTTTCCTTAGGTTTTCACTTATAATTGCCTAAAAATCTCAATCCTAAAACTAAAGTGTCTCCTATATGAAAACTCTTAAAATCAACTCACATCATGTGGTTATCAAAGTTTAGGTTTTCACCTACCAAGTGGTGTGACCACCCACCACCATCTCCATAAGTTTCCTCTTCCATTTCCTTCATGTTAACTTTCCATTAATGTTTCCTAGTTTTTCTTCTTTACTTCGGCAATTGCATACATGTTCACCATACAATGTCTTTTATCTTTGTCTTTGTGAAATGCACCTTCACACCTACTTAACCACTTGGTTGAGTTAGTGTCCAGTAAGAATTTTCCTAAGATCACCACCATTAACTCCTAAAATCTCAATCTTAAAGTACAGTGTCACCTAAATGAAAACATTTAAAAATCAACTCACATCATTAACAATATCATGTTAACTACATCTAATTACAACTATAATGAAATAAATAAAACCGACTAAAAAAATACCACCCATTAATTTTTAACTTATCAATAAAACTTCATATTTCTTGTTTGTATTTATACCAGTACAGCAACATCTCACCTACTTATTAAAATAAATGTTTAAACCTACAAAATTGTTTACATATCATAAAAGTAGACAACATATATAATTTGATAATTTGAGTTGTTCTAAACCATTTCAAAGACTAACCAGGATTCAACTTCAATTCACCTAAGAGATGTTTGTTTCTTGTATTCTTAATTAAAATATTTGAACAATTAAAGTGAACTTAATATTATAACTTAATGTACAAGTTGTAGAAATACATAACGTTAAATGTAGGTTGTTCCATCATTATTATATCAGTTACTACCGTATTGGATAACAACATATTTCTCAAAATCAATTCAAACCACATATATTGGTACCAATTTTTATCATAACTTCAACCAAGTCCTTTGACAAATATAACTCACTTTACAGTTATATTATTCCCGTATCAATTATAGTTATTCTCCTATGAATGTAAATATTAACCATTTTCGAAACAAGAAAATTGCTATTATAATATTTTTAAACGTTTACTATAATTAGAACTTTCTATTATAGACGTAAATTTTTAAATATATTCTTATAATATTTTTAAACGTTAGCTACGGTAATTAAAAGTTTTTATACCATTTACTCTACAATTAATAATTTTAATTAAAATTAAAAACCAATTAAGTGGCCCCTCTTGGAGAAAACCTTTCACCACACCGTCTTGTTTGTGGTGTAGAGATTCATCTGCGTTTTGTAAATGTTCAGGTGCTCATTTGGATCTATGGAACCATCATAGAGTTTGATGTTGAGTCCTTTTCATTTGGAGGGGAGTTTTTCCTCCAAGGTCTCGTCGGCAAAAGGATGTCCTTTTGAGTCTTCATCATCATTGGCCATGTGGGGCTTCTAAGTTTGTCGATACCCCTATTGAGTGTGCGTTTGAGTCGTTGTTGTCCTCTCCTGGTTGTAAGTGTGATTACGCGACAGAGATTGTTCTTCTCGTTCGGTTATGTTGAGGCGTTCTTTCAACTCTTTGTTCTTCTCTTTGAGAAGGCGCACCTCCTTTTCATTCATTCGCTGATCTTTGATGCCCTTTTGACACATCTCCATTTGTGTTCGAAGTGTTTGAATTATGGCAATCTGCTCTTCAGTGATCCGATCGCATTGTCGCTAAACTGAAATTGAATGTTATCTTGACCCCACAGTGGACACCAATTGTACCTGTATAGGCAAAGTGGGTCTAGAGAGTACCTACACAAAGTGTATATTTGTAAACGGATTAAAGTGTACCTTTCACCTCATCAAAGGGTTTATTTATAGTGTTTGTCATGGACCCTTGTTGTGATGGGATGAATATCAGTTGTCCACTGATGTGTACCGTGATCCTTGATTTATAGGGAGATATATTGGTATATAGGTATGTTGGTATATATGAAGGATATCTTTAATATCTTCTAGTTAATACTGATTTCTCGAAGATATTTCTCACATAATCTGGGACATGATCATGACTCACAAAGAACTCTAATAACTATCGGTGCTATAATTTATTAAATGCCTTGAAGTGCATTTTGACAAGGCCACTCGGTCACCGAGGTCGAGTGACTGACTTGTTCGGTATAATTTATATTTTGAACAAGAATTGAAAAAATATTTTAACTTTAAAAATAATTACTCAAATTTAATTGTATAATAATTGACATAAAAATTTATTAATAAATATTATTATATTAATTTTTTAGGTTATTTATTTGTGTAAAACATAGAGTTGAAATTGCAAGAGGTTTTCCTAATCAGATTCTTGTAAAAATGACAAAAAAGGGTAAAAGATAAGACTACAACACAATAACTTTTAAAAGACTAAAACAATTTAGAAAAAAAGTTTATGTATGAATATTTTTAAAAATAAAATAAAAAAATTAGGGTTTCATAAGATTAAATTAATTTACATAAAAATTAAAAATTATACAAAAACTATTTGTAAATTAATATCTACATTTTCTTATTTATTTAACCTTATATCACTAAAAGGTCATTAAATAATTAGTTACTATATTAACTAAATTAAATAATATTTTAGAGGCTAAAAAAATTAATATCTAAAGTAGTTTCTATTATTAATAAAATTTGTAAACTGGTTTTTAAATTGTTATTTAATTAGTTACCAAGATTTTAACCACCCACCTAAATTAGATACCAAATTTAAAAATTAGTTTATAAATTTTATTTATAATAAAAACTATTTTAGATACCAATAATTTTTTAATCTCTAAAATAGTATCTAATTTCTTCAGTAACTAATTATTTTTTTTCTCTGAAATTGGTTTATGTTATATGATTTTATTGTAGTGTATAATTTACTTATATTAGTAATATATTTTTTTATATATACCAGAAGAAACTGAATTAGGGTGATTATGCAATCACAGAAATATCAAATTAAGATATGGAAGTAAGATAAATTAGATTGATAGTGTCTAATAAAATTGGATTCCTACAAAACTACAAAAATATAACTAATTGAAAATAATGAGAAGCCAAATATTATATCATTGAAATACAAATTAATAGGTATTCTTGAATCCTATTTAGGAATAAATGAGCAAATATAAGAATTAAGAACTTCAATGATATTCTAACATCTAACATTAGAGACCGAGTATAGGCACCACATGGGTTCAAACTTTTCTCATTTCCAAATGACAACAAAAAAGCTATCGTTGCAAGCGCCTATTTCATAAGCACAATTGATGATTTGCAGAGTAACTTTTCTCTATTTCATTCAACTTGTAAAATACACTAGATAGGCCTCCTATTTATAGGTGAAGGAGTCTTGGAGAACAAGCTAAAGGGATAGGATGGGAAAAGGGAAAAAATTGGCAGCCTTAGGGTTTGACAGTCAAACCCACATCCTAGGCTTATCCTTCTATAAACTAGGTCAAAATGTCTTCCAAAAGGGCTAGGAACAAGCTAAAATGCTACCCACACCCCATATTATGCTAAAGGTACCTTATAAAAACACCAAAAGGAAGAATAGTTAATGTGATGCTTTATGCTCAGCTCCTCTGGTGAGGTCCATGTGATCCTTGGTGGGCATATGAATAGGTTGTTGAGATGATAGTTCACCATGTGCTTTGTCTTTTGCTTCCTTGGTCATCTTCGTAGCTACTTGGGTTGTATCAACAGTGATGGAGGACCATCCAAAGCCATCAATACAGAAGAATAAAAGATAGATGAACTATTTGTATCAATAAGTAGAAATAACTTGTATAGGATTTATATTTCTCTTAGAGTATTTTATAGATAAATTGAGGATATTCTAGAAACCCTAACTTGTCACACTAGTAAGGGCTTCTAAAGCACCTTAGAAGAGTGCATACGGCTTCCTTAAGCCACCATACTCACTATAGTTAAGTCTACTTAACCATAGTTATGGTAGCTTAAGGAACAAGTCACCTTCATCTATAAAAAACCTAAGATTGATACATGTATAGAGAATTGCACATTATTGAATGAAGTAGTCAAAATTGAAACTCATTCTCTCCCAAATCTCTCTTGCTAGTGAGCCTCTTTTGGCGTAGTGAACTTAGGAAGGTTGGTCAAGCCCCCTTCCCCTTCATTGCACCATCACACCACCAAAACCTAGCACCTCTTTGCCAATCGATGCCACCATCTTCAATCCATTCCGCTACATTTCTCCATTCATTCTTCCAACCAAGAGCTTAAACTACATCAGACAGTCTCATAATTCATGGTAGAATCTTAACATTAACGACAGTTAAAAAGAGAATTTAAAGACGGTTCTAAAACTGTCGTTAATTTGGGTGTAGTTATAAATCAAGAATATATAACGACATACTAAATTCAAAAATAAAAAGCTAGTGCGAAAACGGAGGGAGCAACTCTGGTGGGAGGGGGGGGGGGGGGAGGGGGGGCTGGGCGTAGAGGTCAGGGTTGGGGCAGTGTCGCAAAGAGCTGGACGACGGAACTGGTGCATTTTTGGTGTGGTGCGACTGGGGCTAAGGGTGAAGGTTGCGGTGTAATGCGAGCTGGCACTTTTCCGGTGCGGTGTGGCAAGGCCGGGTCGCGCGGCTGGAGTGATGGAGGTTGCGCGACAATTTTGCGGTGTGGAGGAGGTCGCGGTGTCATGTAGCTGAAGTGAGGGTGAAGGTTACGGTGTCGCGTGGCTGGAGTGAGGGTGAAGGTTGCAGTGTTGCGTGGCGAGAATGAGGGTGAAGGTTGTGGTGTCGCGCGGCTGGAGTGAAGGTGAAGGTTGTTAGAATTGTTTAATGAAAGATTTTCGAAAATTCTGGTAAAAAATGAATATTAATGCAGAATCACAAAAGAAGCAATTAGATCAGCCAAACAACAAAATTGTTTTAATTTGATTCTAGAAAATCAATTGGTTGTTTATATGAATCAACCTATTGTTTATCAGCACTTTGTAAAATCACAGATCAAACAATTTTAATAGCAGTGAGGGATAGAGATATTCAACACACAAGGATTATACTGGTTCACTCTTAACCTGAGCTACATTCAGCCCCCAAAAACCCCTAGGTATTTCACTAAGCAATCAAACACAGATTACACAACACAAACACTAAAGAGGTGATCTTGAACCCTTCAAGAACACTCACCCTCTTTGAAACACAACCACTACAGATCAGAACACCCTCTGACTGTAGACACTAGTATCTTACACTTTTACAAATATAAATTAAAGAACAACAAATAATAGGAAGGATTGCACCTGATACAAAACAAATACAGCAGATCCTATTCCACTCTTAACCAATGCAAAGCTTTAAGCAATCTTGCAATCTTTGAAAAACCTTTTGATCTTTTGTAATTTGATCTCTTTCTCTTATTAGAGATTTAAAAACCATTTATATAGCTTAAAAATTAGTCGTTTTAGTCTTTCAATCATGGACCAAAACAGATTTGAATCAAGCAAAAACAGATTTAACTAATTCTGTTAAGTTTTTAAAAACAATCGATTGAAAGTACGAATCAATCGATTGAATTGGCTTTGACTGTAAGGTTAGCCAATTTCAGCTTTTTCAAATCTTTTCCAAAACCTCCAAGTTTTAAACAACCGATTGAAACGACAAATGAACAGGTTGTTTTTCACTTTCTTTGAAAAACACTTTTCTTTAAAAGAACTTGTTTGATTCAATTTTGGATTAAGCTAAAAGTGGATTAACAAATTCTAATCTACCCAGAACTCATGCCCATAAGCAATCTTCATGGATTTGGAGACATCAAAGTTTCAAGTTCAACAAAGGTTGCGGTGTCGCGTGACTAGAGTGATGAAGGTTGCACGACAGTCAGTTGCATGGTGGCGGTTTCGTGGTGTGGTGGAGGTCGCGGCTGGAGTGTGGTGGCAGAGAGACGAATGTTTGAGAGTTAGAGTGAGAGAAGTGATATTGAGAAGAATGAGCGCGGGACAAAATAAGAGAGGGAGACGCACGTGGCACAATACTTTTTCGAAAAACATTTACACCTTTTAATGACGGTTCCTCCCAGAATCGTCTTTATATCTCTCCTAGAACAGTTTTTAACAACGATTCTTTCCAGAACCGTCTTTATATGTAACAATGTTTAACGTCAGTTCCCCTTAGAACCGTCATTAAAAACACAATATAATTACAAAATTGTCACTGTCTCTTTTTTTATCACAGTTTTCTACTAACCATCTTTATATGGGTCATGGTTTTGATATTTTGTACTAGTGTCAATAAGTAGAAATAACTTGTATAGAATTTATATTTCACTTGGAGTATTTTATATATAAAGTAAGGATATTCTAGAAACCCTAACTTGTCACACAAGTAAGGGCTTCTAGAGCACCTTAGAAGAGTGCATATAGCTTCCTTAAGTCACCATACTCACCATAGTTAAGTCTACTTAACACGAGTTATGGTAGCTTAAGGAACAAGTCACCTTCATCTACAAAAAACCTAAGATTCATACATATCTAGAGAATTTCACATTATTGAATGAAGTATTCAAAATTAAACTCGTTCTCTCTCAAATCTCTCTCTTGCTAGTGAGTCTCTTTTGACCCAGTGAACTTAGGAAAGTTGGTCAAACCTTCTTCTCCTTCATTGCACCATCACACCACCGAAACTTAACACCTCTTTGCCAATCGGTGCCACCATATTCAATCCATTCGGCTACATTTCTCCATTCATTCTTCCAACCAAGAGCTTGAACGACATCAATAGTCTCATAAGTCATGGTCAAATGTTACTCCATTTCATTGCCAAAAGACCTGTTTACTATATTCATTTTCACTTACACCCATATAAACTTATAATGACATGAGTACTATCTTTATTTTCCTAAAAACCTTACTTAATTAACATGAAAACGTCTAAAACCAAGACCAAAAGGATATTCTAATTTGGAACAAATAAGAACATATGAGAGTGGAACTAGCAAAAACAAAAACAAAAAAGACATTTAGAAAACCAAATACAAGAGCCAAAACCAGCAAACACGCGTATAACCATTATCCTTTCAACATTTATCACACAACCATTTTCTGCTTTGTTTTCACTGAACTCTCTCTCTTTGTTTTCCTCTATCTATATATATCGCCACTCCTTAAAGTCTAAAGCATTTATGAAACAAATTCTTTCTTCCGTTGCATTGAGTTTTTTTCTTTCTTCAAACACTTACCATGGCTTTTGAGCACATCCCTAAACCCTAAATCCTATCTTCCATGAGGAAGAAGGAAATGATAAACATGTAAGAACCAAAAGCATGAACAAGAGGAAAAATGAGAAAGGTTGAAAGAAGCCACCTCAGTCAGGTTTGGGTGTGGCTCATTTACAAAGGCAGAGGATTCAACTCATCTTGGAAGAAAATCAGTACTATCAATAACTTCCCTATAGTGATTTATGTGACAACATTCCATTTCATATAAGTTCAAAACAAGATCAGCACTCTAAGCCTTCTCATACTAATAGAATAAAAACAACAGGGACAAACCAGAGTAAAAAAAACATTTGTAATGACAAGTTAAATGCATTATCAACTTAATCGAATATACAAAACTTTCTAAATGCTAACATCTACACGATCATAATAAGGAGAAACACCCTTGGGAAGAACAAGCATTATCTAGTGTTGACATCTAGCGTGACCTTCTATGCCATATGACCAAGTGTCTAACGCGGGCGTCTAATGCGAGCCCAACCAAAATGGAACCCTAGGGTCTTTCTAATGTAACATTGACAAACCATTTTTATCACCAATTTCAACATCAAACAAATCCACAAAATACACAAAATCCTATAAAAGTATAAAACTCAATCCATAACTCACTTTTCGGACAATTGGTAAAGGGTCCTTCTTCTCTTCCTCTTCACCACCATGTCTCTTCTTCCACTTCAAGATTGAGGCTTTGAATCGGAGACTAATTTTAAACACGTTCACTACATTAGATTTAGGATTTGTCGATGCACTACTCATCAATATAAACACTAGGTTTCAAACATTATTTTTCTTAAAATAATCTTTCTTGAAAGGAAAGGCAACTGCATATTAAAGAGAAAAGGGGAAATTAATAACTCAAGATTTGTTTAAAAAAAAAGAAACATGAACTGAGAAAGTGAGGAGCTCAAGAAAAATGAGAAAAGTCGATGTTAATATATTAAAAAAATTATTATTTTTACATAGGCTAAGCTCATTTATAACTTTTTTTTTACATTTTTTTTATAAATTAATTTTTGTGTCGGTTAAGACTATGCTATGTTTATATTAATTAATATAAAGTATTATTTTAATATCCACTAATCGACACTAATCACTTACGTATTATGTTTTATTTTTTTAATTTTTAATATCACATTAGTGTCCTGCGCTTAACTAAATTAATGTTTTCTATTTGATTTAGTGTACTATATTAGAGTAAACTTCACTCACTTTAATAGTGTCCTTTGTTGACGTTGTTATGTGATAATTAATTGTTGACATTCTTGATTCAGTAATTTACACAATAATATTTTCTTTCTGTTTCTTTATTTCATATCATACATTTTTTTCTTTTGACTTAATCTTTTACTCTTCTTTTGTCTCTCATTAGTTGTAAAATTTATTGTGGAAATAACATAAATATTGGGTATTAATTACATATGTGAATATGTACAAAACAATGTGATGAGAGATAAAAATCCAATGGATGGCAAAGGAGAGGAGACATCATGAATTGTCTATTATTAATGTTTGAGTGCAGAATGTCCCTTGTCTTTGTTTTCGATATAAGTGTGTCTCCTTTTCCCTTTAAGTTTCATTTTCTCACCTCCATGCATGTCTACACACACTTATGGGTTTCATTGAGTCTTCTTTCTTCTTTGTAAGTGTCTTTTTCTTAGTACAAGATCCATTTATTATTTCTACTTTTGGTGTCTCTCTTCGCCACTTGATTCTATATTTATTCATTATTTTCTGACGGTGGGTAAGAAATTTGGAAGGATACAAGAAAACCCTCCAGCTATTTAAATTTACTATAATAACCATTATATATATATAATATTAAAATGTGTAATTCAATGTTAAAAAATATAAATAAACATTAACTATAACATTGTTTGATTTATCCAAACTTAGTAAAGGGGAACCTTAAATAAATATCAAAATATTCAACTATTATTATTATTATTATTATTATTATTATTATTATATAACAATATAGAAATGGATTTTTTTGCAGTGCACATTTTATTTTCCAATTTGATCTTTATTATATTAAAACATAACAAATTTAATAATTATTTTTTAAAAATTAAAAATTTGCACTTTAAAAAAATTACAGAATTTTTGAATTTGAAAATATATAGAAGAATTCAATTTCTTACAATTTTACCCTTCAAATAATTAATTTTTAAAATTCAAATAATACACAATAAAAAATTACATACAACAAAATTTAAAAAAAAAATTATTATTATTATAATCTTTAATAATATTTTTATAATTTAAATCATATATTTTTATTTTAATAGTTATTATGATAATACTAGTTTTTGTCAAAAGAAAAAAGTGTAATTATTCATATTTAAAAAAATATTCATTTATTTCATAAAATAAATAATTATTTTTATTTTATTTTAAAATAATTAAAAACTTCCCTTTATAAAAATGACGGTTATATATAATAATAATAATAATTTTACTTTTTAATATATATAATTTATCCTTTAAAGAAAGAATATACTCAATTATTGTTATAATTTAATAAATAAATTCTTTAACAAAAGTTTTACTTCTTATAAATTGTAGGTAAATTGAAATAGACCTATAGGAACTATGTTTTGTTTGGTCTCTGTATTGGACAGAGTGCTCAGTTCTCAATGTTCGGAGCTCAGTGCATAGATGTGGACAGGTCAGCTCGGTTGTTGGGTCCGTGGAGTGGATCATGAGTTTTTGGCCCATTTATATTAATAAGTCCGATAAATAATGATTAAGATAATATGTTTATTATATGCTAATATAAGGTTATTAGAAGAATATATTTTAACCTAAGTGTGAGTTTTAGAGCACGTGGTGGTTAGGTTGCATGCATATTGAAAAGATAACGATGCACCGTGAGTAGGGGTGTCCATGTAAACAAAGTATTTTCCTGCTGTTAGTGCCTGAGGTGATGCCCTTTGGCAGGTGATTTTTCTGTTATTATTTTATGCTTCCAGTAGAGATAAGTTTCTATTATGTTCCATAAACAGAATGTTTTTCTGTTATGTATGCTTTCGGTTGAGATTATATTCTCATAAGAGAAAGTTGTTACAAGAGATAAGCTATAAAAGGGGCTTGAGACCCCAGGTAAAGGTACGTTGTTTCTGAGACTGAAACTAAATACTTCTTTAATTTTAGTAAGCTTTCACTGACTTGATCGTAGGAGTGTGATCAACAGATAGAGCCCCCTCTATTTCAACAAAGTTCTAGTACCACGAGAAGACATAGAACAAATTCCAGAGGAGACAGATCGGAGGTGCCACCAGAGTCAACTGGCGAGAAAGTCAACCGGCGAAAACATTTAATGCCCACCGCGGGGCCTGATAAAACTTGATCCCATCCACAGTTGTGTTTGAATTTTCCAACAATATGAGGAACACTAGGCCAGGACCACTGGGGTCTGAAGGGAACGACGCCCCCACCTTACAACAACTCAGGGACACCATGAGAGCTCTCCAAGAAGCCAACGAGCAGTACAGGCAAAGCAAGAGCGGATCCAACAAGAACTTAAAGCCGAGCAGGATAGCGAGGTTTGAATGCGCCCCTAAGAAATCGTCCCAAGCCTTTCTTGCAAGCGATCATGGACGCGCTTGTGCCGCCACACTACATCACGCCTAAGATCGTTTTCACAAGGGTAGAATACCCTAAAAGCCATCTCACGGCGTTCAATGTCAGATAATTATTTCTGGGGGGATAGATATTATCCATTGCAAGATGTTCATGGGTACATTCACAGCCCTGCAGTGGTTCAGTGGGCTTCCTAATGGCCACATCACCTCTTTCGACCAGTTTTTCGAGCTGTTCATGGAACAATTCTCTGTCAACCAGGCCAAACCTCCGATTTTATATGAATCAGAGACAAGGCGAGTCTCTAAAAAATTATTTAAACAAGTTTTAGGCATTTACAGTGAAGCTCCAGACCCATGACGAAGTCATGATGGTCAACGCCTTCGAACAGATCATGGCAGGACCATTTAGCGACTCATTGATCAGGAATCCAATAGAGACATTCGCCAAAATACGGCGGCAGGCTGTCGCCTATATCAATGCAGAGGAGGCAGTGTCCGTGAAACACAGCAGCTCGTATCTAAGGCAAACCAAGCCAAAGGAGAGGAGCCGGTCTCGACCTCTTAGGGTCAACGAAACCTCAACCGATAAGAGAACGGACTCAAGGCGCGCGCCATACCCCACCGGGAAGAGCGTGCCCAGGGCGAAACCCCGAGAGGACTTGGCATTTCAACCCAAGTTTTGGATATCTTACAAGGAGTTGCTGACCGTACCAGGGGTCGTGGAAAAGCTGAAGTTCCTTCAGAAATTTGATAGGAATCTGGGGCAGCGAAAGAAGGCCTGGTGCAAATTCCATAAGGGATTTGGGCATGACGTTTTGCGATGTATAACTCTGGGTTACCAATTGGCAGGTTCGGTGAAAAACGGATTCTTGATGGAATACCTGGACGAGGACCAGAAAGAGCCGAAGGGAGAGGTTGCTCCGAGGGACCAAGCATATGAGATACCGGTCCATGGGGAGCTGAACACCATCTCGGGAGGATTTTCTAGAGGAGGGAGCTCTGCTTCCAAGCATAAGCGATACGCGAGAGTAGTGATGACCGTGGCGACAAGGAGGCCTGACCATCCACCAGAGTCTGCTCTTTGTTTTACGAGCTCTGACCTGGAGGACGTGGTCCCTCATGAGGATGATCCAGTGGTGATATCTATTGTCACCATGGGAAGGAAGGTACACCGAGTTCTCATTAACCAAGGGAGCTCAGCTGATGTGATGTTCTGGTCAACATTCAACAATTTGACTTATCCCTCGACCAGGTGAAGTTGTACGATGGTTGCTTGTTTGGCTTTGCGGGAGATCAGGTGTAAGTGCGGGGATACATCGAGTTGAGGACGACTTTTTCTGATGACACCTCAACTCAGACGATTAACGTCAGGTACATTGTGGTTAATGCCTCTTCAGCTTATAATTTTCTTTTGGAGAGACCTTCTTTGAACAGGTTCGGTGCGGTGTCCTCGATGAGGCACATGAAGATGAAGTTGCCTTCCTTTGATGGAGGAGTGATCACCATCAAGTATGATCAGAAGACGGCAAGGAAGTGCTACGAGAGTAGTTTGAAAAGTAAAAGGGGAACGTACTCAATCACTGTTCAGGTGGGAGAGCTAGAAGAGATTATGCAAGTTGGAACATGTTGATATGTCAAGAGTTGCAGCACAAGATAGCCGAGGTGATATCGAAGCACATAGATGCTTTCGCTTGGTCATCCGCGGACATGCCTGGGATAGACCCAAATTTTCTATGCCATAGGCTTACTATGGATGAGAAGGTTAGGTCGGTAGTCCAGAGGAGGAGAAAGTTCAATGAAGAAAAGGCGCCTAATCATCAGAGAAGAAACTCAGAAGCTTCTGAATGCTGACCACATAAGGGAAATCCAATACCCTGAGTGGTTGGCGAATGTGGTGTTAGTACAAAAAGCCAATGGGAAGTGGAGGATGTGCGCCGACTTTACGGACCTGAACAAGGCCTGTCCCAAGGATTCTTACCCACTCCCAAGTATAGATTCCTTGATGGACAACGCCTCGGGTTGTCGACTGTTAAGCTTCTTGGACGCGTTCTCGGGGTACAACCAAATTTGTATGCACCCCAGAGACGAGAGTAAGACTGCCTTCATGGCCGAGTTCGCCAGCTACTATTATAAGGTCATGCCCTATGGCCTTAAGAACATTGGTGTCACTTACTAGAGGTTGATGGACAGGATTCTCGCCCAATGATTGGTCGAAACGTGTAGGAGTATGTAGATGACATGGTCGTCACATCAAATGAGAAAGATCAGCACATTGCTAATTTAGAGGAGCGATTCGCAACAATAGCTAAGTACAATTTGAAGCTAAACCTAGAGAAGTGTGTGTTCGAGGTGGAAGTTGGGAAGTTCCTTGGGTTTTTGCTCACTGAAAGGGGTACAGAGGTGAACCCCGACAAATGTGTTGCAATCATAGGGATGAGGAGCCATGTCAATGTGAAGGAAGTCCAGGAGTTAACTGGACGTATGGCTGCCCTGTCTCGATTCTTGGTATCTAGTGGAGACGAGGGGTATCCATATTTTCAGTGCTTGAAGAAGAATAACCGGTTTGTGTGGACTCGTGAGTGTGAAGAGGCCTTCACCAGGCTAAAAGAGTACCTGGCCAACCCTCCTGTTCTTTGTAAGTCGTAGCCAGGTACTCGCATTCGTATTTATTTTGTTGTCACAAATCAAGCAATCAGCTTGGTCATTGTGCATGAGCAAGATAGTGCCCAAAAGCCGATTTACTTTGTGAGCAAGGTGCTGCAAGGGCCAGAAATGTGGTACCAAGCCATTGAGAAGGCCGCTTTAGTGGTGGAATTCACAGCTCAGCGACTCCGCCATTACTTCCAGAGCTTTACTGTGATCGTGATGGCTGATCTGCCCATCTGTAAGGTCCTTCAGAAGCCCGGCATAGCAAGTCGGATGGTTCGTTGGGCAGTTGAGTTGTCTGAGTTTGATGTGCAGTATGAATCCCCGGGGCCTATCAAGGGCCAGATGTATGCTAATTCCATGGTAGAGGAGTTGGGTGCTCGAAGTTTATTGGTGAAGAGCAACTTGTTGTTGGTTACTGGGTAGGTCATATGTGAGTACTAGGCTAAGGATCCGCAATTAGCCTCGTACCTCAGGTATGTTATGCTTTTGAAAGCAGTTTTCTCCATGTTCAAGCTAGTGTATGTCCCAAGAGAACATAACTCCCGAGCAGACTTGTTGCCCAAACTAGCGAGCTCAGGGAAGGAAGGTCGGCAGTTGTCAGTCATTCAAGAGATCCTGAAGTCACCCAGGACCGCAGAAGGGGAGCTAGCCAAGATTCGTCATGTGGAAATCTTAGGGTTAATCTCAAAACAAGGGATGAGGCCTTGAAAGTTCCTAGGATAACCACCTATGGGTTATTGGGAGATGAATCTCTAGAGGTTCTGCAGGTCAACATTGTAGAGACATGGGTAACTCCATACTAACGTTACTTAGCTAATGGTTTGCTTCCTACAGAGCCTACGAAGGTAAAGACGGTTAAGAGGAATGTGGGAAAGTATACCCTCGTAGATGGTAAGTTGTTCTGTCATGGTTATACCCACCCAATCCTCACTTGCGCAAGTGGGGATCAGTGTACCCGCATCATGGGGGAGCTCCACAAAGGCATTTGCAAAATTCATGTCGGGGGAAGAACTCTCTCTTTGAAGGTCATCCGAGTTGGGTATTATTGGCCGACTATGAAGGAGGATTGCGTGAAGTATGCACAACGATGCGAGCAGTGTTAGAAGCATCCTGATTAGCATCACGCACCAGCTCTTGGGGATAGACATCTTGGGTCCTTTTCCTTTTGCAATTCGTCAGATGAAGTATCTCATAGTAGCCATTGAGTACTTCACGAAGTGGATCGAAGCCAAGCCAATCGCACAAATAACTGCTCACAAGGTGCATCATTTTGTGTGGAAGAACATTGTATGTTGTTTTGGGATCCTTAGACTCTTGGTGTCCGACAACAGAACCCAATTCGCAAGTCAGCAGTTGTGCAAGTTATGCTCGAAGCTCGGCATAAAATAGATATTTGCCTTGGTGGAACACCCTCAAACGAATGGCTAGGTTGAGTCTGCCAATATCAGAGGATTGAAGAGGAGACTAGAGAAGGCCAAGGGAACTTGGTTGGAAGAAGTTCCTCGAATTTTGTGGGCTTATCACACTGCTCCTCAGTCAACAACTAAGGAGATGCCCTTCAGTTTGGTATATGGGTCAGACGCCATGATACTAGTAGAGATCCAAGAGAGCTCTCCTCGATTCCAGAACTTTGCTATTGAAGAATCTAACGAAGGAAGGAAGGTGAACTTGGATCTGCTAGACGAAGTGCGCTAACAAGCTCACATGAATTCAGAGGCTTTGAAGAAAAAGGTAGAGCTGAGACAAAAGACTAAGTTGAAGCCGCGTCAGTTCCGGGTTTCCGACTTGGTGATGCGAAAGGCTCACCCCTATCAGTTGGAGAATAAGTTGTCTCCAAAGTGGACTGGCCCATTCCGCGTAGTTGAGGCGCTTGGGAACGGAGCTTAGAGGCTTGAAACCCTCGAGGGGGGAGCTATATATTGAACATGGAATGGAGTGAATGTCAAATTTTATTTCAGTTAAGATATTTTGTTAATGCTTTCATTCTAAATGATGTAATATTTAAGGGGACACTCTTTTTTCCTTACGAGGGTTTATTAACGAGGTCACCCAATGAATAATTGTTCTTGAAAGTTGGTGCATTAGATTTGTTTATTTGATAACACACGAAAACACGGCCTGCCTCGGTGAGACTATCCGAGTAGGCACCATGTGTGTATAACTAATTGTTTAATGCCAGGTAAGGTGACCTGTCTCGGTGAAATTATCCGAGCAGGCACTTTGTGCACGAATTGTTTACCTATTGGCAAATAAGGTGACCATTCTCGGTACATTGTTTACGTATTGGTATATAAGGCTTGAGACCCCAGGTAAAGGTACGTTGTTTCTGAGACTGAAACTGAATTCTTCTGTAATATTAGTAAGCTCTCACTTACTTGATCATCAGAGAGTGATCCACAGGTAGAACCCCTCTGTTTCAACGGAGTCGCGTTCCAGTGCCACAAGAAGACGTAAAACAGATTTCAAAGGAGACAAATCGGAGGTGGAGCTTGACACCTGAGTCAACAGGCGAGAACAATCTCCTATTTAACAAAGAATTTATTGTTAGAAGATTATAAGAGTATCAAATTTTAAATTAGTTTTTTCATTTTTATATGTATAGTAAAACTTGTGACATTTATAAATTTACATCATATATTAATTTAATAAAATTACAATTATTATAAACTTATAATGTAATAATATCTATAACAAAGAGAACATAGTAAACTTTTAAAAAATATTTAAAAAGTAAAGACACATATGTACATGTACTATAGTGCTTCTATTTCAAGCTAGTATATAACTATAATATATATAAAGGTATAAAGATATGTACACTGAATCTAGATCAATGATAACGTATGTTAATTAGTATGCATAACAACGGCTTTAGAAATTAAAACGGGACATTAGTTTAGCTAAGAGTGTTGCAATTTGTATCAACACCACGTGATAATCAAAGGTTTATATTTTTAGTTTACTTAAATTTAATAAGAACTAAAAGAATTAAATTTAGTATGGCTTGATGATCTAATTTATGATTTAAAAATCCAATAAATCCAAATAAAACTAAATTAATGATATATTTTTTATTATTAGTTACTAAATATGAAATTTTATATATAAGTATATAACTTTTTGTTATTTTTTTTTATGTAAGTTAATTATAACTGTACCCCAAATATATACCATCAAACATGTAAATCCAACAAAGAGTTTATACAAGACATATGTTATTTTAAAATATCTTTATGGCACATACTTAAAACTAATATAAATACAAAATATTTAGAAGACTATGCTAAATAAAATGCCTATAGGCTTCCACATGTCTCGATACTTGCACCCGTATTTGCTCATATAAATAGTATACAACAAGAAGAAATTAAATTCAAACATACACAAGTGTAAGTAAAAAAAAAACAATTAGATGTTGAAATTCATATACAAACATAGATATACAAAACTCATGTATCAACCACAAGAAGAAAAATTCAATTTCGTTGTAATACTAGTATACAACAATCATATAGACCACCAATGGATCTATATCTCAAAGATTCAACAAACAGAATATTAGTTGATACCTTTCGGAATGTTGAAGATGGTTGCTGCCCCTTCAAGATTGTGTTTGATGAAGGCTTATATGTAGTGTTTGATGAAGACCTATATGTTCTTTTCATTTGTATTTTGCTTTGCTTTAAGTGTGTCTTAGGTAGTGCTTAGAGGTTGTCTAAGAGTGGGCTTTTTGCTGAGTAACTCACCTCATAACCACTGGCCATGTGATAAGAACAAGCATAAGTTTTCTTAAACTGTTTTTCACATGTTTTACAAAAAACATGTTTACTGCATAAAAATAAATCTGTTCTTTTCTAAATAAACAGATTCATTTTTACACTGATGCCTTGGCTAAGTCTTGTAAAAATTAGATTTTGTGCATCAGGTATTTTGACTAAGTCTTCTTCTTTTCAAAACGACTGAGTTTTAAATAGTTAAACTTTCTCTGTTTTCGTTTTGAAAAATAAATCTGTTCATCTGTAAATGAATAGATTCTTTTTGTCTCTGGTGCCATGACAAGCTTAAACGTTTTTCAGTTTTATCTCTGCACCAGAATGGTTGACTAAGTCTCCTCACTTAACAAATTCTCTAACTGCTTTTGAAAATAAATCTGTTCATTTTATTTTCAATCTGTTCATTTTATAACAGCTTTAACTATTTTTCGAAAATCTGTTATAAGTTGGTTTTCTATAAAATGCAAACTTGTTTCTAAGATTAATAACAATTCATACATTTGCAAAAACAAGTTTTGACAGCAGAGAGTTAAGTGTTTACAAAGGATTAGCATTTGTTCTTCAAAGATTTCGAAAATCACAAAGTGCTTGTTCTTGGTTTGGTTCCAAAAGCTTGGTGTGAGGTGCAACTACTGTTCTAGCAATCTTGCCTACTGGTTTAAGGCAGATCTTTGTATCCTCAATCAGGTGTAGTCGTTTCACATCTCATTTCTTGTAATAGTTTGGTTGAACACTCTTCTTGATAGGTGTTCTTGAAGAGTGGGTGTGTGTGTGCTGAAATAGGTTTTTTCAGCAAGAGTACCTAAGTTCTTGTAGGTTTCAAGAACAGTGGGAATTGTACTTGGTTGTACTGTGTGTTAGTGATTTCCACCTGTTGTTGGTGAAGACTGGATGTAGCTCAGTTGAGTGAACCAGTATAATTGTTTGTATTCATTCTCTCTCACTCTCTGCAATTTCGTTTCTGCATAATTGATAAAACAGCAAAGAAATAAATCTGTTCAATTGAAAATAAATCTGTTCTTTCTGGGCACTGTGCATACTGTTCTTGATTTCTGAAAAAGTTGTTTGAATCTCATAAGAACATATATAATCTGCTAAAAGCCATTGGAACAGATTGACTGTGATAGGTTGCACAATAAACTGTCAATGCTATTAATTGAACCTTAAACAATTGCTTAAAGTTGAAGCTTGCTGTTCTGTGATTCATTGTTTTTAATTTCTGGAAAATTGCTTGACATCAAGAAGAACACTCATAGTCTGTTAAAAGCCACTGGAACAGGTTGTTTGCAAAGGTCACTCAATTAACTAGCATGCTATCAATTGAACCTTAATCACTTGCTTGAAACTGAAGTTTGCTGTTTTGGTGTTTCACTGTTTTTCAATCTGATATCTGTGTGTGTACATCTGGAAAAACTATCTGCATAGTCTTGTGATTAACCTTGCTGTATTAAAAGCGTTTCAAACAAAAACAGTGCTGAAATAAATCTGTTCATTTTCACATAAACCGATTTATTTTCTGTAAAACTGGGTTAAACATTGTTTCTGCGAGAAAGTTTTAAAAGGTCAATTCACCCCCCCCCCCCCCCTCTTGAACTTTGGCACTATTAAACCCAACACGGAAGACTCGTATCAAGTAGTTGATACCTTCCAGAAGGCTCGTATCAAGTAGACTATAGCAGAGACTAACATCTTATACAATATCCAAGACTTAGATTTACAAGCGAATCTAAGAGAAATGATGAGTGTAAGTTTAAGGCATCTAATATTGTGTGTCTACAATAGGTCACAGTGTGTAATAAACTCCCTCATTAGCTTCTCACCACTTGATGTCTTAGTCTGAGACCCAAAATATGTGTAAAGCTAGAGGATCTTTATTGAAACATAGGTAGCAATACTTAATACACAAATAAAACAATAATCCATACATTATCCCAAATGTATGACCTCAATTTCATACAAAGGCATAATTCTCATGCAAGACATACCATTTAACCATTTCACAAATCAATTGAACATACACACTAGTGTTTACTTTACATTGTGATAAGCGTTGGATTTACTTGGTTTAAATACATAAGTTTCATAAACTTAATAAACTGTTAAGAAGTGGACTTTAAGCCTAACTCAACCTCATAAAACCGGCTCAATGAGGTGAGGTTTGCACCCACTTATATACTATGAAAGGCTCTAATCTCTAGTCGATGTGGGATCTCCAAAGCACCCCCCTCACGCCGAGGCTACCAACTCGTGCGTGGAGATATATGTTATGGGTGGTCCGATAACGACCCGATAGCGGGTGGCCTGATAAACCCAACAAATACTCGCTAGGATAGGCTCAAAATGGCTCTAATACTATGTTAAGAAGTGGGCTTTAAGCCTAACTCAACCTCATAAAACCGGCTCAATGAGGTGAGGTTTGCACCCACTTATATACTATGAAAGGCTCTAATCTCTAGTCGATGTGGGATCTCCAACATATACTAGTATCTTAGAAAGTTATAATCATTTACAATTTACAAAGTGATAAGTTATCATTAGATTTAATTACATTTCTATAACTCTAGGATAACTAATCAATAATATATGAATTAGATAGATAAATAGGAATATGTATTAGTGTTTATAATACATTTTATCAATATCTATAATTGGCTTCTTTGAATGAATGTGTTTTGAATTTATGTATCTGGCTAACTGGGTTTAAATGAACAAGATAATTAAGATGGGAAAACGCATAAAACAAAGTGAACAAAAAAATGTCCATAATAGACGTATACCACTCGGGGAAGGGGTATAAACGGTGGTTATGTTCTTAACCGTTGTCTATACCTCGACCTGGGACACATTTTGACCAGTATCAGGGAAGGGTAAAAACGGCAGTTATGGTCATAATCGTTGTTTATACCTTGACCATGTGCACTTTTCTAGTAGTGCTAGGAAAGGGTATAAATGACAGTTATGTCCATAGCCTCCGTCTATGTGTGACTTATACACGACAATTCTAAAGCCTCCGTCTATGACTCTATATAATAGACTACGTGTTTATACACAATGGTTTTGAAACCTGATATGATTCCAATAGCAAGGTATAGATGATTCTTTGACATTTTATGGAATCAAATAGAGAAATGAATGAGGACTTGCTTATTCACAATGATTTCGCCTACTTCACTAAGCCATTGCAATTTGTAGGGCTTTGTATGAGAGATAGTAGGCAATCCAAGCTTATCTACTACTCTTGTACTAGCCACATTAGCACAACTACCCCCGTCCACTATTAAAGAACAAATGTTGTTTTGAATAAGACATCTTGTATGAAAAATATTTTCCCTTTGACTTTCATCAAAAGGTTGTAAAACTTGTCCAAGAAGTCTTCTCACAACCAACAAATCTCTTTCAAGTGGACTCTCACTCTCATGCTCACTAGATGATCTAGAATGTGAAGAATGCCTAGGTGAATCTGAATCATGCTCACTTATCACAATGCCATTATGCACAAACATATTCCTCTTAGAAGGACAATTAGCCGCAATGTGACCATAACCCATACACTTAAAGCATTTCTTACTAGACGATTTAATTGGAGATTTAGGAGTAGAAGTAGAAGGCTTAGATTCCCTAGGTTTGAAAGAAGAATCTTTAGAAGGAAATTTTGAAAAAGACTTTTTATTTTTCCAAGAATTGTTGTAGTAATGCATTTTTAAAAGTATTTTTCTTTGCAAGTTGGGCTTCCACCTTCATTGCAAGATGAACCAAAGAACCTAATGATGAATACTCTTGAAGCTCAACAATATCTTGAATATCCTTCCTTAGACTACTCACAAACCTAGCTATCATAGCTTCCTCACTCTCATATATTTCTAACTTAAGCAAAATCGTTTCTAATTCTTTGTAATAAGCATCCACACTTAGCGTGCCTTGTTGAAGCCGTTGGAGCTTCAACATGAGGTCTTTCCTAAAGTGTGGTGGCACAAATCTAAGGCGCATGCGTTCCTTTAAAGAGTTCCAAGAGTCCATGGGAGGACCCTTGTTATAGATAATGTCCTTTACAACACCATGCCACCATTTCAAGGCATAATCAAGGAATTCTAAGGAGGCTATCCTAACTCTTTGGTTGTCATGGACCTCATGGACATCAAAGATTTGTTCACATTTAGCCTCCCAATCTAAGTACACATTAGGATCACTATCACCATTAAAACTAGGGACTTTTACATAAGAAAATTTAGGCTTGGCCTCTTGGTGATGTCCTTGGTCACGGTGGTGGCTTCTCCCATGGGAATGATGATCATGCCTCCTTCTTCTATGTTCCTCTTCACGGCCATGATCATTGGAAGATCCTCTAGATGAAGGTCTATGAGAAAGACGCTCTTCATTGATAGAATTAGAGGACCTAGGTTGCTTCATGTCAATTCTTTGTAATCTTTCCTCCAACCTTCTTATAGCTTCATCTTTGAGATTAATGGTTCGTTTTGCCTTTTTCAATTCATCAAAAACAGAAGCTTTTCTAGGAGAATGTTCTTTAGAAGAATCACTGCTGGAATATGAAGCCATTTGTAAAAGAAAACAGCAAACAAAAATAGCAAACAATGTTAAGAAAAGACAATTAGCAAAAATTGGATCAAAATGCCGAAGTGAAGTGTCACTTAAAACACTCCTAAAGAAAGAATACTCCCCTTCACCAATCTTTAACTTGAGGCCTTTAGTAACCTCAAATGAAAGATGTCAAAGCAAGAGCACACAATCTCAAAGCTAATCACCACAAAACCAAAGAAACAATAAAAGACAAACAAGAAAAGGTATAAACAAGAAAAGGCTATAACAAAAGGAATACAAGATGTATGACAAACTCAAAGAGTAATGAAGAAAAGGCAAGCAAGAAAATAAGGTACTCAATGAAAAAGAAGGTACACAAAAGAGACCTAAAGAAAAGCACTAGAGTAGATGAAGAAAACAAAAACAGAACTACTAGAAAATATTTTTGTGCAAACTGTGCTTGATGTTCACCGATTTATCTGGAATGATATAAAGCGAACTGGATAATGAAATTGTAACCACAGAAAATTCAAGATCTTAGCTCAAAAATGGCACTGGAATTACTCAAAAAAAGTAAGCCAATTAATTGAGATAAATTTTCTAAAATCGCTGCCAGATTACCGTATTTTTTTCGGCAGATTTACACACTTTTTGTTTTTGATTTATCATTTTTTTTGTACTTTGAATTTTGAAGTACTTCTTTTTTCTACTCTTTTATAACACTTTGACGAACACAAATCCAGAATTTCAGAACATTCCAGTAAGTAAATCAATTGCAATAAGGCAAAACAGTTAACACAATTTCTGGAAAACAGAGGAATCCTAATAGGAATGAAAAACAGAATTAAGAACTAGCAAAGACATAATAGAAGTGATGTAAAAGAACTTGTATAGATCTAAAATACAAGTATGAACTCAAAACTAAAAGGAAAATGCGTCAAAGGAACAAGAAACAAACTCAGAAAATTGCATTACACAAAAGCAAGAAACAAAAATTACAATAAAAGGAACACAAGGAATTGATAACATTCTTGGAAAAACATGACTATGACAAAACTTGTATGGATTCAAAAATTAAAATGACACAAACACAATGTAATATCAAAAGGAAAACAGCAAGAAAACTCAAAAATATCCTAAAAACAGAAATGAAACAACAAGAATTGAAAGTTCTTGAATTAAAAGTGCAACACAACTCAAAACACAAACAAGAAGAAACCTAAACTCATGATACCACATGATATGATTCCAATAGCAAAGTATAGATGATTCTTTGACATTTTATGGAATCAACTTGAGTTGGAGAATGAAGAGGCACTTTTATAGAAATGGATCAATGTTCTATGTTTCAAGAACTCACCAAAACTTGTACCAAACACCAAACTCACATGGAAGTTCCATTTCTTGTCAATTGAACCGATTAAAAGATGAAGGAAAGCAAATGAACCGATTAAATTGCTAAAGAAATGAAAGGAACCGATTGAAAAGCTTCACAAATGAAATGCATCAAACAAAAGCAAGGAAGGAAGAAGATGAACCGATTGAAACATGAAACTAAATAAGAACATCGAATAGAAAGCAAGAAAGGAACCTAAAACATGTTTAGGAATTCAAATAGGCACGGAAATGGAATGAGAAGATGAAGAAGAAAGATGACTTATGTGGTTGTAGTTCTTGGTTGATGAACACGCCACTTGAAGTGTGAATGCTCCAAGATAAGTGTGAATTGCCGCCACTTGAGGGAACCAAGGCTCTCAAGATGAGACTAGGAAGAGGAGAAGGCAAGTTCTCACTACACTCAATCACCAATTTGGGAGAGTTTTGTTACTTCAAATATCAATTCTGAATTATGAAAGACCCAAGCCCTCCTTTTATAGGAGCAAGGGCCGGTCATTAGCTTTACAAAGCTTGCATCCTAAGCTACTCAAGAGTCTCCTAAGCTACCGCCCCTCCTAAACTATCACCTAAGCTTCTAGAATTTTCTAAGCTAAAGCCTAAAGATGCTTTTACAAAAGAGGTGTCTAATGTTTCCCTCTAAGCACCTTCCTAAAGACTATGTATTAAACATTCTACTTTTTATACAAGATACACTATAAAAAGAGAAAACAATCTACCACTACTTCCTAATTCCTTAAACTTGCTACTTGTAAGCCTTTGAGGTAAGGTAGTGTCTCTTTGATCTTCTTCAACTTCGGCCTCTACCTCCTTTTTTCCTTGATCTTCGGCTTCTATTTCCTCTTGAGCTTGATCTCCATCACAACCGCTGTCTAATTGCTAAAAAAATCGTTGTCTTTGACCTTTTATGCACTAGTGATAACACAAATTTATTCCATACAAATATATATATATATATGCATAGAAATCAATCTTATAATTCCAAGTAATAATTTTTGTTAGCTTCTTTTTTACTTGGATGTAGTTTGGTGCCAAAAAAACTCAAAATTAGAATCTCCAAGCTTCCAAAATACATAAGTATTATCCAATGAACTTTCATAACAAAAAACTATAGATGAAAGCATCATTATTAAATTTATTAGCTTAATCTAATTGAAAGATCTTATTCTTTGTTAGATGATAAATCATATCTCGTATAAAAAGAGTAGAGCCTTTATTGTAATTGAGAAAAACACATTTTCTAGCTCTAGAGCTAACCTTTGTTTTTTTAACACCACTAGTAGTAGTGAAAGACATGAAACCAAAAAAATTTAAGTGAGACAAATCTAGTATTACATTATAAATCATTTAATATGGTAATTTATTATATAAAAGAGGAGTATGAGTTCTTTTGATTAAATGAACAAAGTGTTTAATAACACATGACCAAAAACAAAGAGGAAATTGAGATTGAAAAATCACTACACGAGTGACATTCAAAATATGTTGATGTTTGCATTCAACAACACTGTTTTGTTGTGGTGTTTCCACACAACTAGTTTGATGAACAATCCCTTTTCTATTAAAGAAACCATTTATAAGAAACTCATGGCAACTATAACTTCTTCCCAATTACATGAATCTCAACTAGAATAGTGGATTTATTCATGATTATAGTCCAAGAATATATTATTAAAGCTTTAAAGTGTGAATGAAATTATGGGGTAAAATCATCTTTAAGACATAAAAAATATTCATACCCTTCAATAGAAACATGATTCAAAGGACCCCATATATAAACATGAAGCAAATTAAAATATTCTGTTGATTTAGTAAAGTTAGAAGGAAAATGTAATCTCTTTTATTTAACAAAATGACATGTATCACAAGGATCAATAAAATCTATGGAAATATTTGAGTAATATGAAGACGAAATTTGTAACCTATCATGAGATAAATGTCCCATTCTAAAGTTCCAAAGTTTAAAATTTTCAGTATCTACACAAGCTTTTTTTATGTTGGTAATCTTATTAAGAACAAATGAAATATAGTTTCAATTCTACTCCCATTTTTGCTTTGTGACACCTAATGAATACTGAAAACTATCTATTGAAAAAGGTAGTGTGATCTCTCAGTTGTACCAATCACTCTCATGGTTGCATCTGAACAATGAAACAAATAGAAGGTTGAAAAATGGTTAAACAATTGTGATTTATGGTCAATCTAGAAACAAAGATCAAATTGACTTGGAATTAAGGTGAATATAAAACATTTATCAAAGTGATTAAGAGAGAGATTTGAACTGTACCAAACTGATTAACACTTAATTAATTTCTATTAGGTTAAGGTAAAGGGAATAGTATAGGCGAAATACTCTGAATGTAGAAGAAAATATTTTTACTATAGCATATACGATACGTATCCCCTATGTCTAGTACCCAATAATTATAAGGCTTACCTGATTTGATTTGAGATGTACTTATATGATTTGAAGAAAGGGTTTGATAATATGATTGTTAGATCAAAGACATTAAATTATTGTACTTTTATTGAGAAACTAAATGTTAGAAATTGGTAGATTACCCTCGAAAGAAGCAACATCTTCTTGAGTATTAACAGATGCAACATATTTCGTTGGAAAACCATGTTTTTAAATAACATGTGTCCACCGTATGGTTATTTCTACCACAATATGTACAAAAATGGGAATTGTTTCCCCTTCCCCCTCGTCCAAAAAAATTACGACCCTTGCCTCTACCATGTTTTCCATTGAAATTTGGTTGATCAACCATGATATTCATTAGCACGTTGTCAATCTCACTGTTGTCACTGAGAAGTGGTGTCCCAAAATTCTCATTCTTGTTGATTCAACAGAGAGAACACTCGTGTGATGGATGACATGGAATCTATTAACATGATTTGAGACCGAACTTGACTTTACTGCTCGTTCAGACCCTACAAGAATCGTATAACGTAGCATGTGGTTCGATATGTTATGGCACATGTAACTATACCACTACAGGGATTTACACAAGAACATTATGACAACAATAAACATCTTTAATTCCTCCAAAAAAATTAATCTTGTGAAATATTTTGACACCATGACCGTTATTTCAACCCATATATTTCTTCTTGCAATGTCGTAATGCAAAAATTATCACCTTGCAAAAAACTATTGCACACATCATTCCAAATGTCAACAACGAGATCATCAACAGAACAAATTTAGTGATTGAAAATGTTATCTCATTGCAAACCCAATAAGCCACCAATTGATTACACCAATTCCACATTTCGTGTAGAGGATTGTCGAGGGGCGATGGTGGAAGACTTTCGTCAACAAATTTCAACTTTAAATGGATTTGCCTCTTAGAAAGCATCTTGTTGGTGTAAATGGATTTTTAAAGCTAAGCATAAACTAGACGGCACCATTGATAAGTATAAGACTCGCTTGGTGGCCAAGGGATATAGTCAAACTGAAGGTATTGAATATTTTGAGACTTTATCTCCAGTAGTGAAAATTATCACCATTTTGTTTATTCTATCTTTAGCAAGTGTTAAAGGGATGAATTTTTCATCAACTAAATGTGAATAACGCATTTTTTCATGGTGATCTTGTTGAAGAAATTTACTTGACTCCTCTCGATGACCTTAATCTTTCTCATCCAAAACACATTTGTAAACTTAGAAAATCTTTATATGAACTAAAGCAAGTGAATAGTTAATATTTTTTTATTATTCGGAAACGCAATCATTCTTTCACAACTCTGATACTTGTTTTTATATACCTTATTTGTAGATAAATGAACAATAAACAAGAAAAAGAAGAAAGGAAATCAAGAAAGAATTATATCTTATTAATGAGATAACTATTACACATATATTTATATTAATGAATACTCTTTATAGAGCAAATAAAAAGAACAAAATAATGCAACATAGTTACTAGTTATAATTGATAAACTAAAAAACTCATACGAAATCAAATTTATCATCAAATATAGTGCAACTAATTTTGATAGACAGTACATAACTGCCGCGTGCAAAGGAAAAATATAATTCAATTGTAAGAAACTACTAACTTACCAACATTAAAATTTTGATTAATAAATAAATTCCTTTTAAAAAATTGAGTTTGATTGAAAAAATGGTAACCAATCAAAGATTTTAAAAAAATCAATCCAAGATTTAAAAAAAATAAAGAAATTAAAGTTTTAGAAAGATGAAGCTTTGTAATAAAAAAATATTTTAAATCTATTTATAATATTTTTCAAAAAGACATTATTATTCTTCATTTAAATTATATTTTTTCTTTAAATTAAAAAATATCATGTCATATATATGACATGATATTTAATCATCCGGAATGTCCAATTGACATCCTTCCTAAATCTAATTTCAATATTTGTTCAAATACGTAACTTTAATTTGTTTTTTGTAATTTGTTAAATTAAGCATTTGAATGCATTTAAGCTAATGATTTCTTAATGGTTAATCTTCAATAAATAATAATTTTCAATTCAAAAAATGATAAATAAAATATTGAGTTGACTTAAATAAGTTAATTCACATTCTATTAAATGATAACTTTTTAAGTATCCTATCCTCATTACATTTCATCATAATAGTACTAATTATATCAAGGCAAACAAAAGCAATTTTAATATTTGAGGTTAATAATGGTGGTTGTCCACAACAAAATATTTAATTTTTAAATAATGATTGAATTATTATAAAGATGACACATTGACAAGTGACAACAAGCATCACCTTCTAAACTTACTCATGTTTGGTACCACCATGATTCCTAATAAAATATTGTTTATAGTCTACAAAAGAATTAAAAATAAATAACTATATTAATAACATAAATTAAAGTAAATATTAAAGTCATTACTTTTTTGCTTTTATTGTTTTAGATTTTAGAAGGGCAAAAGGAAAACTGGGCATAAGTTGTGATCTAAATTAAATTAATGATATATAATGGATGACTACTCATTAGTCAATTTGTGGAACCCAATGGCTTTTAATTCACCAAGAACAAGAGCATCGAATACAGTCTTTTTATAGAAATGAAATCAATTATTAAAACATGTATATATCTATGCAATGCAAAAGTAATTGCTTTCTAATTATATTTTTTTTTAAATGGTCAAACAAATTATAGAGTTTGATGGGTTAATTTTTTTGTACGAAAAACTTCATTAAATTGAGAAGTAATAAGTATATTATTAAACATTTTTACTTTTAAAAGTTCTGCAATAAAAATTATGATTTGTTTGAATATACTTCTCTCTAAGCACTTTTACCATAAGCAATATAAAAATAAAAATAAAAATTTATTTTTAATTTACAATTAGTTCATACACAAGTTTTTAAAAAAATTAAAATTATATGAAATAACTTTTAAAATTAACTATACTTTTTTCGTATTTTTTATTTTATAATTTTTTTGAAAGACTTTATTTAAATATCTCCTTAAACTTCTATAAAAATCCCCTTTTTATTGCCAATAGTATCTGAAGAAAAGTTATTGTATTAAAAAAGTTTAGTCGTCAAAAGATGTTTTAGTATTGATCTAATAATTTTATTAAAATAAACTGTTAAAATCTGCACTAGCTTTGCTTTGTTTGACATTTAGATTATGAAAATCATCAGAAGTAAAACATTAACATTTCAAATCAATATTATTTGTTAAGAAAAATAAAATAAAACGAAGTGAATAAGTTTGTTTAAAAAAAGTCCTGTCCATTTACTCTTTAATAATTTTTAAATAGAAATTTTGCTCACTTAGAAAATTAAATTTGTGTAATCAATCTTATAGCTATTAATGGGATATAATAAGTTGATGGAGTTAGAACACAGATTAGTAAAACAAAGAAATTTGTTCACTAATCAATTTTATTTTATTTTATAATAGAAAAGACAACCTAGATCTCTAAAATTTCAATAAAGTTGATAAAATTCACCACACTCAAAATAATGGCGAATAAATACATAAAATGCTACGTGACCATGAATCTGGATTTTCTTTTCCTCACATAATGACCAATTAGAAAGAAAATAACACATAAAGCCAAATTCTCCTTCCACCTCCATATTTTCCCCCTACACATGTATGTATTATTGGTAAAAAGTTAATTTTAACCTTTTAAAAAGTTAAATAATTCAAAATGAAGCATAATCTCATCTTTTTAAATAATCTCAATTTCATCCTTACAACCTCAAACCTCCCTTTCAGTCACTTCACTTCCATTCTTCTCTAACTGCAGTTTGAGAGAGCAATTTCATAATGTATGAGAGGATTGATGAGAATATTCATTGTATTCGACGTTCTCCAGTATGAAGATATTTTTTTCTAGTTTTGTACTCCATTTTCACCTTATTGGTTTTTTTTTTTAATTTTGTGTGTTCCAAAAATATGAAAAAAAGAAACACAATAAACACTAATTAAAATACCACAAAACTTACATCAACCATCAATATTCATGTCAACCACCACCACTTGAAAAATAAAGAAAACACAACTCTTGATATTCTTGGAATTAAAAAATTATAAAAACAAAAATGATTTCTTGACACTCATACTCCATCCTACAACTCAATAAATATTTTTATTTTAATTATTTATAATTTTTTTAATTTTGAAAATTATTTTAACATTTTACTTTTTGATTATATTTTTATTAAAAAAATTAATTTTTTTAAATTATAAATATTAATATTTTGTAGTACATGTAAAGTAGAGCAAGGTATCAAAATATCATCACCAAAAGAGAAAGGTACGAGGTGGAGGTGTAAGAAGAATTTGAACGAACAAGAATGCCTGTAATTAATCTTTACTTGCTTTCTTATAGCGGTAATTTGAATTACTAACTATATTTTTTTCCTTTAACCCTGAAAAAAATTCTTATTAAAAAATAGATCCTATGATTATACATATGAATTACCAGCTTTCACATCATGATTAATTCAGTTCTTGTTCACTAATTTCAGCTGCAACTTATCAATGTGACATAATATAAGCATGAATCCTAATAAGAAAGTGTGTTCTGTGGTTTTAGGGCACATAATAGGGTAAACAAGAACCATTTCATTTTCCTTTCTGTTCGTTGTTGTTTGTAATATGTAGACTGTTATGAGAATCACGGGAACCGATAGATGTTGCCCACATATTCTGTCAATTTCACATTCAATGATATTTTTCAAAAGTCTTTTTAAGTGCACTTTCTTCTAATGGAATAATAATGGCATGATTTTAATATTTCACGTCTTCAACGGTGATAAAATTCAATTTTTAAGTCTAATATATGTTTAATTTAGTCTTTCTTATTATGTGAATATTTTTAATCCCCACGGTTAAGGTATTGGTTAATTGGGATGAGATGAATAAGTGTTAATAAAATTATTATAATAATAAAATAATATTAAAAGTATCTTATTATAATTTTAAATTATCATTATTATTATTAAAAATGAATGTTGTGAAGAAGATTAGTAGTTGAATGTGGTCCTAGGTTTGCCTTTGTCATTTTCAGGGAAAATGGATGAAGCTTTCTCAAGTCCCCAACAAGTGGAAGATTTGGGAAAACTAGATGTGATGGGCCCCACTGATTTCTATTCTTGAGTGGGCCCCAGATGGGTGTTTCATTCATTGACATGATGGATTGATTTATGGTCTCTCTTTTTTTGTTGTTGCAACAATTTCATTTCCACTTTTATCAAACACCTTGATTGGTACCATGAGTGTGTGGTTTCATCACAAATATCTCAAACAAGAATGAATCAAAAGCACTTTGGGTTACAACCATAAGCCATGGTCAAAAATAAACATGAAAAGAGAACAAAACCCTTTTTTTACCCTTTTTAATTAAACCCTTTTTCGATCAAAACGTACTCATTGCTAACCTTATGTGTGATACCATATTGGCAAACATTTATGATCTTAGGTTCATGTGTCACACATCATAACACCAACCCCACATCATAACACCAACCCCACCATGCACACTTCATACATTATTATTACTATTTTATGTCTCCTTAAAATATTTTTTTAATAATAGTTTTTCATATAATAATATTATAGATGATTGTTGGATATAGAGTGAAATGAATTTAATACAAAATTTTATAAATGAAATATTTTTATTTCTAAATTCTTAAAGAAGAAATGGTTTTGTAAGTGTTAAAATGTGAAGAAAAAAAAATTAAAATAGAGTTTTGGTGTTTCGCTTCAATCCACTCTGTGCTCACTACGCACATGGTTAACCACTCATGGACCTCGCGTTTAGATATTATTTACTTTTTATCTTACCGTAATAATTATCACATACAAAATATCTTCGTTGAATTTTTAAGGCTATTTATTTAATCACATTATTAAAAAAATATTAATATGCAGTGTTCTGACTCTTTTGATCTAACTACAAAGATTGTTGTCTATGTTATTTAAATAGACAAAAATTTAACAAGTATTAGGCATCAGATCACTCATGTTCTAACTTCTTTTTTTCACACTTTTACTCCTTGTAGTTTAAAATTTTTAGAGTCTTAGTTGGAAAATATTTTTATATTTGTAATTTAATTAAAATTATTTATTTATTTTAAAACAATATATACTTAAAACTACCCCTGACATTAATGCATTTGTTCCTCGTTTATATGACAACTTTTTTTTTGCTTTTGTTATTAATCTTTTATATTTATACATAAAAATATTTTGAAACCCGAACTTCAATATCCCATGCATATAATCTCTAATAATTATAGCAGTTTATTTATAGTATACTATATAAACGTATATTTAATAATATAATATATAATCGGGTATTTGTTTGTCAGGTTATAATACCAAATTTAAAAAAAAATACATAACAGTCTTTAACAACGATTATAAAGATATATAAAAATATTCTAGAATCGTTATTATTGTGAGTATTGCTATAAATTAGTTGTTTATAACAACAGATCTAGAATCGTCGTCATAAAACTACATTAACGATATGGGTAAAAGTTTGTTGTTATTTTACCAAAATAAATGAAAAAAATAAAAATAATATATTTATATCGACGGTTCTAGACTGGAATCGTCATTATAACCCTAAAAAACAGGCTTTTAAAGACGGTTCCATCTGAAACTGTCATTATAAATATATATTTTTTTAAAAATATTTTATTGTTATATATACTCTAATTTTGCATAAAATATCAAAATTTCAAAATAATGCATATTATAATTTAAATATGAAAGTCTACATACAATAAATTAGTACATAACATTACAAAGAGTTATATGTCATTCTAAACCCCAAATTTTAAAGTGTTTTTGTATTGAGGAATTACTTGATTCCAAACTCTATCAATTCCAGACAATAGTCGACATTCATTGCATAACATAGCAACCGCTCTCATAATTTCCATATTGCTTATTGCACTGGAAGTGAAAATAAATGTTATTAAATGAATGAATGAAATAGACACATTAAAATGAATGAACAAATAAATTTTAAATACCTTTAGATTTTTTCGCATTTGCACTTTTCCTCGCATTCAACATGTTATATCCAGAATAAACACTGAAATAATAAGATTTCATGTTAGAACACATAACATTATGAGTAAAACATTTGTGAATGTAATATAATCATAATGGTTTGATAAATATCTAATTTAAAATAGGAAATATCTTGCAAAATTTCAAAAAAATTTGACAAGTGAAAGTATGAGAACTAAAACCTTAAAATACTTGAAGAATACCTAAATAATACTAAAAAAAAATAGTAAATGGTGAATTTTTGGAATTTTGGTGGACCCCAATCCCCTTCGAGCATTGACCACGTGATTTGTTACCTTCTTTCGAGCAACTTTCATTTTTTACACGTCTCCATCCGACTTCTCTGTCAAAAGTTATGGCCATTTGAAGTTTCTTCGCACAAATTTTTGACAACTCCAAATCTATCACTATTCTCTTTAATGTCAGGACTCCTCCATCAAATATTCACTAAATGAAGTTTTTGCAAATCCTAACTATTAACTAATCAACACATACATTCAAATATTTATTAAAAACTTTAAAACCCTAAACCCTAAATTACTCACCTTCTATAGTGGAGTTATGGCTACAGCCAAGTTCACAATGGCGATGTGTGGGCATGCGAAGGTGAAGGGTTATGTGCGCATTACCGAAGGTCAGACACCCTCGGACTCAGAATCAACACGTGACATTCACAAATTTATTTAAAAAGTATAGAGTATTAAAATCCTAACCCTAATAAAAAAAATATTAAAACACTAACCTAGAGGGAAAAAGTCTTGCAGATGAGTGGTGGTAAGACAAAGCAGAACCAGCGACAAGGCGACACGGTGGTGGTAGCATGCGGTTGCAAGAGGAAGTGAGGCACGTGACGCAAGGGGTTTGAGGGTGAGTGGCGCGGTCGGACGTGTGATGAAGGTGAAAGTGAAGGTGAAAGTGAAGATGAAGGTGGAGGTGAAGGGAGGGACAAAAAGAAGATAAATGAGAGTGCAAAAGGTGAAGGGAGTGGAGAGAGTGAGAGTGAAGGGAGCCCACAGAAAAAAGCACTTTAGGAGTCAGATATAATGATGGTTCAACAAAGAACTGTCGCAATTTACATTGAAACACATATATAACGATGGTTCAAGCGGAAACTGTCGTTAAAAACACCAAAATTATGTGAAAAACTACAAAAATGTCACTATCTCTTTTATAACAATTGTTCTTTACGAACCGTCTCTATACGGAGTCGTAAAATTCGTATTTTGTACTAGTGTCTAGCATCCCTAAGAATATCACAACTAAAAACTATAACATACACACAATATCTAATTAACATATAAATATATACAAATATATATACCAATATTTCATACAATATTTCAAAATATATCACTCTTCATAAAGATTTTAATATTTACATAATATTTAAAACAAAAAATATTTCAAAAGAAAATAAACAGTTTGTTCATTGTGGAACTCTCTCATGCAGTCTAATCTGCTTTCATCATGGATAACCAAAACAAAACCCTAAACCAACAAGGAAAACTAGTTATAAAAAAAATCTATTTAATTTCAATTTAAATTAACAAATATAATGTCACAAAATCTCATAATTTGTAAAAAATCATCAAGTGTCTATCAACATTCATCATTCACATTACTCATGTTAGATTTCTACTGACAAACATACTCAGACACTTAACTCTACTTTTAGAAGACTCATGTATTGAAATTAGCATCCAGAGACTTGCACCTGTCACACTTCTTACTATGAATTCACACAACCATAAACATATTCATCTCAATATCTCAACATCTCATAAGCTCATATGATAGGGTAAATCCATATGTTGCTCTGATATGTTCTTTTAAACCTCAAACCCAATCAAATGAACCTTCTTCGACTCTCACCAACTAAATAACTTCATTTAAGTGATTCCATTATACCAGTAAAGTCAAGATAGTCTCATTCACAAGATACTCACAAATCGTTACACCCTAATAACAATCTCAACATTGTTGAACAAGGTGCTTTGATGTCTTCAAATCCAATAGGAATGCTTTGAAGACCTTTCTGTTGGTTGTGTGTGTGTCTAGAAGTATTTTGAATTTATTAATCCACTCTTTATGATGATCCAAGGTTGATTGAATCTTAATCATTTTGAAAAAGATGTGTTTTTTAAAGAAAGTGAAAATTCAACCTGTTGAAATGTTAATTCAACCGGTTGTTTTACACTTAGTGGATTTTAAAAAGGATTTGAAAAGCTTGACTTTGTTTGACTTTGCTGTCAAGCCAATTCAACGATTGTTTCAAAAATTCAACTGGTTGTTTTTCTAGAAACTTTAACAAAATTTTGTTAAGATGTACCAATCTGTTTTAAATGATTCAAAGTGTTTTTTATTCTTGAATTAAATGCTTTGACCATCTGATTGAAGTATAAAAAGGTTGTTTTACGCTACTGGTTATTAACTAAGAAAGAGAGTTTAATCAAAATCAATTTCTCAAGATTTCAAAGAGATTTTGGATCATTCTCAAGTGTGGAATATGATTCTCTGTATTCTCTGTACTTTAATCTTTGATTGTATCCAGGTGTATTCTATTCTTTTCTTCCTTAATCATTGTATTTTTGTGTGACTTGGTGTTGTGAAGTTTCAGAGGGTTGTTCTTAAAATTGTGTGTTGTTGCCAAAGGTGGTGTGTATTCTTGAAAGGTTCAAGATCATCACTTTGGTGTGTTGTAATCAATGTTTGATTACTTAGTGAATTCTTAGTGGTTAGTTGAGAACTGGATGTAGCTTTTGGTTAAGAGTGAACCAGTATAAATATTTTGTGTGAATCTCTCTATTCTTACACTTTTTAAACTACTTTACCTTTGATTTTATAAATTGCTGGTATAAACAACCGGTTGTTTCGCAAAAACAACTGGTTGATTTTCAGGAATCAAACTAAAAACAATTTTATAATTGGCTAAACAATTTTCTAATTGATTGATTCTTCATTTTCTTTCAATCTACCTTCAATACTTGCGAAAATCTTTCAAAAAATAATTCACCCCCATCTTGTTTAAGGCCTATAATTCTAACAGTTTGGGGGAGTTTATTGGTGCTTTCTCTGCGTTTCTTGAAGTTCAAACTTCTATGGTTGCTGAGTTTTATGGAGTTATACAGGCTATGGAGGAAGCTCAAAAGATGAGACTTAATAATTTATGGCTTGAATGTGATTCTACCTTGGTTAGTGCTGCATTTACTGTTAGGACTAATGTTTCGTGGATGCTTCGTAATCCATGAAATACTTATCTTAATTACTGTGGGAAAATCAGGTTTAAGGTCACTCATATTTTTTCGTGAAGGGGATGTGTGTGCTGATAAGTTGACTAATTTAGAATTTATTCATATAGAATCATTTCATTGGTATAATAGGCTTTCATCTAGTATGTTCTTAGAATTCTTTATAAATAGGTATAGTTTACCTATGTATCGTTTTTTATAACATATGGTTTTTGGTCTAGTCCTCCATATTTTTTTGTATTTTTTTAATAATATTTTTTTCATGTGATGGCAGATGATTGTTGTTACTTGAGGTGTCAGCCTAGCTGAGATGTCAAGTTGAATAGTGATGCCTAACATGAAAACTTTTAAACAAAATTAGAAAATGTGAATACACGAGCGCAACAACACATGTATTTCCTTTAATAATAATAGTAATAATAATAATAATAGTAATAGTAATAGTAATAACTACAATAATTAAATTTTAATTCAATAAAATAAATTAATATAATAAAAATATGAAGAAGGGTTAATACACTTCTATTTTCACTACTAGTAACAATAGATTGAATGAAAACTAAATTTCAGAATTGAGGGATACATGTATCACAATGTTTGTTACTATTAATACACCTAATTTAATTTGAAAGTTTCAATTATAATCAGCATAAAAATTGTTTTAATAATATTAATTTTCTGTTCAGAGAATTTAATTGGGAATATTAAATGGCAGCAACTACTTGAATTTAATGACATAAGGGAACCTTTTAATTTATTTTAATGTTTAATTATGTGACTTCATATTGATAGTCACACAAGAGAACATTATTGATAAATAAAGTGTAGATATTAATATTCTATTTATGACATCGACAATATTTTTGCAACAACTATTTTTTTTTTCTCCTCTTTAAATTTTCTTGTTGAATACAGTTAGAACACCACATTTGAAAGGATAGATAAAAAGAACTCTATTACAGATTGAAGTTTCATTTACATAACATTGAAAGAATATATATTGTTTGAGAAATACGTGACAATTGTTAAAAAAAACATGTAGAGTAATAATAAAAAGAACTCTACTACAGATTGAAGTTTCATTTACATAACATTGAAAGAATATATATTGTTTTAGAAATACGTCACAATTGTTAAAAAAAACATGTAGAGTAATAATAAGTCCAACAAAGTGGACACTAACATGATAAACTATAACATAATGGATTTTATAATATAACAGAGTATATTATAAGCTAGGTAACAAACACTGATATGGATACTGATACGATATGAATATGGATATAAAGATACTTATAATATTTAAACTATAGGATATAAGAACACAGAGATATGTATAATATTTAAACTATATGATACAGGAACACATATTTATATATTATATAATTATGAATTATTTAATTGACAATAAAGTTTATGTGCACAAGTATGTTTCATATTTTTTTTAATAGAAAAATGTTTTTCATGACTCGTTCAATAGGATTTATTCCTTATTT
The DNA here is from genome assembly GCF_051622355.1 of Phaseolus vulgaris. Taxonomy (NCBI): domain Eukaryota; kingdom Viridiplantae; phylum Streptophyta; class Magnoliopsida; order Fabales; family Fabaceae; genus Phaseolus; species Phaseolus vulgaris. The sequence goes on from NC_143499.1 coordinate 10,662,186, forward strand.
TTATAATCATAATTTAAATTTATATAATAAGTTTGAGCTTTTAAAAAATTAATGTATTTCTATTTTTTAAAATTGTGCTAGAACTATGTTAAAATTTTCAGAAATCCAACAAATATTTTTGAATTGAATACTCCATCAATACATATTCTACGAGTGTCGATATTTGATACATGTGTTCTTCACAAACACGTCATTTAAGAGGAGTAAAATATGTACAAACGTTAGAATTATGGATAACAACTATCAACAGATACTATCTACCTTTACTTCTTTTGTTTAAATAAGATTTGTTTACTTTTTCAATTATTTATTGGGTATTTGTAAAAAATATTTATGTAACTTTTTATACCTGCGGATATTTATAAATATTCACAGATATTTTTTATTTATTTTTCATGTAGAAAAAATATTTAAAAAAATATTTAAATTATAAGTTCAGATATTTTTTTATTTTAAAGTATAATTTAAATAAAATTACATAATAATATGTCAGAACAAATAAATTTAATCTTTCTGAAAAAATAAATTTAAATAAGTTAGATCATAAACTATAAGTTTTTTTTAAAAAATATGTTTTTAAAAAACAATTTCAAGTTCATAGGTTTAAATAAAAAATATACACTTATAAAATTAAATTATTAATTCTTTCATGATTAGTATTTCTATCATATAATAAGTTTATTTTAATTACTTAATTTTTAAAAAAAATATTCAAATAAAATTCAGTAACTATGATTAGTAGAATGTGGTGAGTTGATACCAAATAGCCATATCTATTCTATCAACAAAAAGATAATTAAAATATTCATTATTACTAATGTGTTTCTATTAAAAATATTTATTAAGTTTCACCCCAATTTTATCACAGAGCTACACATTTTTCGCCATTTCTAACTATAATTAATGTTGATAACACAAAGAAGTGATGTATTTTAAAAAAAAAATCGATTTTGAAGACTAATTTTAAACTCTCTTTCATTTGAAGAAAATATTGGTAACCAAAATATACAATATATATAACACTTTCAAAAATGCTTTATTTCTCTTCATAGGAATTTTAAATATATACCCAAAGACTTAAAATAAAATATAAAAAATAGCATAAACATTTTCATCCTCCAACTTCTCATTAAGAAGTTCTATTACATGTAACATCGTCTACTCATGTGTAAATACATGATCATCACAGATTAAGGAAAATAACCACAAAACAAAGCAAAGGATAAGCTAGCTATTTTTAAAACTTCTAATATAAATATAACTTTAAATATCATCAATTCTCATGTATTTTCACATAACAATCAAGTGTCTATCAAAATTCACAATTCATCTTTCTCATGTCAAACTTCTAGAACACATAGACATTTGACTCTACTTCCAGAAGACTTGTGTATTGAAATTAGCATCCAGAGATCTGCATCTGTCATACTACGCGTTGTGAAATCCACACAGCCATGCATGCGCATTGTAAGAATCTAGAAAATAACCTTAGAGTAGAAGTGGTATTTTTAAATAATACCTGAATATTTTATTATTAAAATGAAAAAAGACATATAAATAGAAAAATCAGTTATTCAGGTTTCATTTTAAAAAAAAAACCACCAATTCTCATGCAGCGAAGACTACAAGACTGCCCGATCAGAATCTTTTATAGAGTAAGTTTAGTTTTGTTCATTTTTTCCTTTTCTCTCCCTTTTCTTTAAGATTCTGACTTCCTCGCTTATCAGTTTGGCGATTGGAGTCTGCCGTTGGACTCCTGGTAGTGAACCCTATAAGTTTGCCGGATCAAAATCTCAGATAGAGTAAGTTCCTTCTTGGCCCCTTTTTCTTTTGAGTTAATTTTGATCTTATTAGATTTTGTACGGGTTAGTTTTAGATTTTGTACGGGTTAATTTTGTTAACAAAGGTTCCTAGTTATATAGTTAAATTTTTTTCAGGATTCTGTGGTGCAGGTTAAATTACCTTTAGGCTTTTGGTAGATTTGGAGCTCCTAGTTCAGGTAAGGGAAACTATATTTTTAAATTGCTAATAGAACCCTAGGCTAGAAGATCTGGATGTGGGGTGACGTGATCACCAGTTTCAAAATTTTCTTGCAGGATCTCTTGTTTGGTATAGATTGGAAACTGTTTGAGATTGAAATGTAAAATTTAGATATAGTAGATGGTGTAGAATGTATATAAGTTTGGAATTGAATGAATTATTGAATGTATTTGAAAAAGGTTTGTGATGATTTTTTTTCTTGACAATTTCAGAGCATATATTTTGAATATTTCCTGATGATTCAGTTTATGAACTAAAATTGTTTGTGACAATTTTTAAAGTAAATTATGAGTTGATTATTTTGAGAGCTATGTTGATTGTAATCTGAATTTTGGTGTTTTTGAGATAAGCTAGTTGTTGGGTTTAACAATTGGTGATCAAACTTTAATTTTCATGTTGTGGCTTCCTCATCCTTTTTATTGAATACTGCTGGATATAGTTGTAGTTGAAAGATAATTTTATTTCATTCTCCTTTTATTGTCTCTTTTTGGATAGTAAAACTTGATGTTATTTAGATACACTTTGGAATCCTTTTGATTCAAGACATTTATATGATTAGCGAATGAATTGTTGTGTGTTTTGGAAATTCTAAATTGTGTGATTTGATTGTTTGATGTTGGAGATTTTAATGTTTAGAATATATTTTTTTAATTAAAACATAGTATTTTCAGGAAAGAAAATACCGTGTTAAGATTGTTTAGGATGTGCATTGACTAGGGATGCGTCTAGAATGAGATATCCTGACTCTCCTGAGATAATGAAATCATATAGATGAAGTTATTCAGGTGGTGACACTAGTGCAGAAATATAAAACAAATGCGGCTATTTCGAATTTATAAATGCGGCTTTATAGCCGCATTTATAAATACCATTTACAAGTGCGGTTATTTGCTTTAACCGCACTTGTATATGCCAAATCATTAAAAAAAATTAAAAATTTTAAAACATCGTCAAAATCTTGTGTGAAGCCAACGTTGATGAAGAGTCACGGGAGCGTCAACAACGGTGGCGGCAACAGAAGCGACGGCGGACAGGGAAGCAGCAACGGAGCAAACCAAAAAATCCACAAGAAACCACGAAGACAATGAAAGAGTACTGAGCAATGCGAGAAACCAAACAATGTAAGAAAAACGAATGTCAGCCAACGAAACAGTGTTTCGAGACCACCAATTCAAGGAAAAAAAACATATATAAGAAAAACGAAAAAAATTTATGCATATATTTGTGAAGATGAAGAGGAAGAAAGAGAGTTCAAGAAACTTACATTACACAAATGGAATGCAGATGCAGCAGAAGGAGACGAACTCAGAGTGCGAACGCGAAACGAAGGCAAAGACGAGAAATAAAGTTTGAAATTGTGTGTGGCGCGCTTCAAAATTTAGGGTAAAAAGTGATTTACGAATGCGGCTAAAGGTAAAACCGCATTCGTAAATCAAGCGCTTTGATTTACAAGTGCGGCTATACAAATAGCCGCATTCGTAAATCAAGTGCTTTGATTTACAAGTGCGGTTATACAAATAACCGTATTCGTAAATCAAAATAATTTCAAAAATGCCACCGCGTTTTTTACGAAAGCGGGTAGCGCAAAAGCCGCACTAAATAAAGTGTATCCTTTTTTTCTTTTTGCACTAGTGTGAGAGTCGAAGGAGGTTCATATGAATGGGTAAGTTGTTTGAAAGATAACTAACTTGACCTGTTATATGAGTTAACCCTGTCATACTAGGAGAGATATGATATTGAGATTCTTTATGCGCATAACTGGGTGGATTTCACAGTGAGATAGTATGACAGGTACAGATCTCTGAGTCTAAGTCAACGCACGAGTCTTCCGGAAGTAGAGTCAAGAGTCTATGTGTTATGAGTCAGTAGAAGTCCGACATATGAAATATGAATTTTATGAATGTAATAGACACTTGATGGTTTGAGAAATCGCATGAGAATTGATGAATTATGTTTATTAATTTAAAATTTGAATTATATCAAAACTTTTTATATAGATAACTTACCCTGTTATTTGTTTGTGTTTGTTTCTTTAACTGTGATGATCGTGTTTTACAAGGGAGCATATGAGATTGCAGGTAATAGAGCTCCTTAGTGAGAAGCTGGAGGATGAGATAGTTTTATTTGAATGTTTTGTTTTGTTGTTAAAACTTTTGATGTATATATTAAATCCCTATGAAGAGGGATATTTCTTTTGAGATACACATATGAGAAAGTAGTATATGTTATTTGTAATTAGATATTGCTTGTTTTACTTTTATTTCATTATATATGGGTAAAATTTAGGATGTTACACGCATAATCATCTTAATGTCTCATCATCTCATCATCTCATGTGACAGGGTAAATTCATTTAATCTGCTCTGATAAGTTCTTTTAAACCTCAGACATAGCCAAATGGACCTCATTTGACTCTCACCAAATGAATAACTTCATTTATATGATTCCATTATATCATTAGAGTTAGGATCGTCATATTCACATGACACTCACATATCAATACACCCTAATAACAACTATGTCTTGATCACACTTTCACCTCATTCCATATCTCATGTAACACATCAATGCACCATTCAATCACATCACATTTTAAACTTTTCTAAACAATCGAAATATATCTCAAAATTCACTAAAACACATAACTAAGTTCCTTTAATCATATTTTTAAATAAAATTTATAATTTTCACTTAAAAGCAATATGCAATAATAAACTAAGCTTTCAAGAGAAAAAAATAAAAAATTTAAGTTTTTTTCAACAAAGAGTCTAGCTTGAGCGAGAATTTTCTTGAGCAAGAATAGACCCGAGAGTATCCAAAATTTCATCTCAAGTCTCGCCTAAGTGAGATTCTATCTCGCTTGAGCAAGAATGGACCTGAGAACACCCCATCTTTCCACTATTCTCGCTTGAGCGAGAACTAGCTCGCCTAAGTGGGATATGCAAAGAAATCTACATAATTATTCCTAATTTCATCATTCATAATCAAACAAAAACAATTTCAAAAGCTCATTTCACTTAAAAAGTAACTTACACTATATCAACTATACAAATCAATCAATTTTTCATATTCAAACAAAAGCATTTACCATAAATCATCCATATCAAATCAACATATTCAAATTTTAATTCAAATAATATTATGCATTACTCACAAACAATAAATATTGCAAACAAAATTTGGAACTGGTGACAACGTCACCCCCACATCTAGATCTTCTAGCTTAGGGTTCTATTGAAAATTTAAACTAGGTTCCCTTACCTGAACTTGAGCAGATTTTCACTAAGAGCTTCAAATATACCAAAATCTTAAAGGTAACTTAACCTACACCACAAAGTATTGATAAAAAAATCTAACTATATCACTAGGACCCTAAGCTAACAGAGATTAACCCTGAAGCTAAAAGGATCACTTGCAAAGCCTATGCAGAGACAAACCTAACAAGTTAAAAATTTGACTCAAAGAGAAAAGCAAATATGAATTTAGTCTATTAAAGATTCTGATCGGGCAGTCTTGTAGTATTCACTGTCAGAATTCTGATGGCAGACTCCAATCTTCAAACTGATGAGCGAGGAGATCAAAATCTTAAAGAGAAGGCAGAGAAAAGGAAAAAGGAGTTTTTAAACAAATGATGGTTCTTTTAAAATAAAATATTCATGTATCATTTTAATTGTACCACTTTTACTCTAAGACTATTTTTCTCGGTCCTTACAAGTGTAGGACAATTTTTGTTTATGCGAGAATTGTCTCGCTGAGCGTAAATTAACCTCAACAACAAAATCAAATGTGTTTTCAAAGTTGTTTTTGAAAAACATTTCAATAATACAACTTCTAAACAATCCAACCTATGATTTATTCAAACTTCATCCTTCAATCATTTGAATACAATCTAAATCTTCAAACTCATATATGCATCAAATCATAATTAAAATTCATTTTAACTTATTTTATACTTTAACCTGCATAATCCAGTTACTAGATTAATTTTTTATTTAAATCAATTATCCTAAAATTATATAAAAAAATATAAATAGCTTTTTTGCCTCTAATTTTTTATTTTAAGAAAATTTTAATTCAAGTATAAGAGTCCTTCCAAAAAATATGGAGTCCTAGTATAATCAAATTTTAGTGTAAATTTAACTAAGTTGAGATAAACATTTTTTTTAAGTAATCCTACTAAAATTATTAATTATATATATATATATATATATATATATATAAAAGATAACAATAAATCTTTAAAACAAACATCAACTTATGTTTAAAAATGGAATTATCGAGTAAAAATAATCATTAACTTCTAAATTGATACATAATGTAAAATGTAATTAGATGGTGTGTGAAAAAAAAAAAAAAAAGAGAGAAAAAAACGTGAGAGAGAAAGGTTTGGCAGTAGGTAATAATAAGTTACATTTACAAAATTTAATCGAAAGATTATATTTTGTGTTATGGAGGAAGTAATGGTGTGTGAAAAAAAAAAAAAAAAGAGAGAAAAAAACGTGAGAGAGAAAGGTTTGGCAGTAGGTAATAATAAGTTACATTTACAAAATTTAATCGAAAGATTATATTTTGTGTTATGGAGGAAGTAAAGGTCTGGCAGGAGCTTTTGTGCAGCACGATGCATGATTTGACCATATGGGAGTAAATGAGGGACATGGAATCAATTCTGAACAGTGAGAGAGAGAAAGTTGGATTTGAACTTTCAAGTAATTCTTCACAGTAATTCTGTACAGTTAGCAACATCGATTACAGGACCTAGTTTCTCTGTTCATTCACTTGGTTATTATAACTTCTTCTTCTTCTTCTTCTTGTTATTATAACTTGAATTTATGATAATTAGCAAACTCACGCTAGTTTTAATTACTCGACACGCTAGTTTTAATTACTCGACTTTACACTAAGATGACTTCATCACTTGGTTGTTACGCATAACCCCAATTATATGTAAACCAGAACACCAAGAAGCATATTCATTTTAAGTCGTCTTTGGAGTAAACAAGGTGACATCATATTCCTAGAGGCTAGAGCTGTAAAATTGAGAATCTTCTTTATATATTACACCCATGTTATTTAAATATTTAATCACTATAGTTTAGCTTTCAAAAAATCATTAATAATTTTATTTTAATTTAATTATAAATTAATTACTTTATCTGTATTAGTGAAAATAACGTATTTTTATTTTAGATTGGGGTTATTTTAATAAAATAGTTATGTTTTAATGATATTATTAGCAAAATTTCATAACAAAATCAAACTCAATCTCTAATTTAGTTACATAATATGTTTTTAAATGATAGTATTCAATATCTGAATTATTATTAATATATACTTAAAAGTATTCAAACATTAAAATTAAAAATTAGTTCATCATTTTGACTTTGATACTTAGTTATTGAATCATATATTAAAAATTATAATTAAAAATTAAAACACTATTTTTTAATTATAAATATAATAATATAAATATTCTTATTCAATTGTGATTTGATTCTTAAATAGAATATTTATATGGTAGAAACAACGGTACAATTTATTCTTTTAGATATCTTTTATTCACTTTAAGAAAATCATGAAATAGAAATCATTACTTGTCATAGTGACTAAATTAGAGACTATTTTAAACACTATTTTTTTTTAAATTATTTTCTATTATGGTTAAATAGTTTCTAAATTGATATCTAATTAGCTACCAAGGTTTTTCTACCAAATTTAGAATCTAAATAATTAGTAGTTAAAATCTTGGTAGCTAATTAGATACCAATTTAGAAACTATTTAACAATAATAGAATCTAATTTAGAAAACATTTTTTATTTTAGTTTCTAAAATAGTCTCTAATTTAGTCACTATAATAACTAATTATTTTTTTTATCTAAAATTAATTTTTATTTCATGATTTTCTTGTAGTGATTTAATACTAATTATAAACTATATCAAAATATTAAAATAATCAATAATATGTTTGATGTAATAATGGGCAATGAATTAAAACATGAGTGTGGTATGGTTGAAGATAAACATGGATGGAAAAAGTGAAGGGTTTAATTCTTGACTCCTTGACCAAAACATTGTGATATGGCTTTTGTAGAGTGGAAATGTGTGAAAAGCTTAATGCATATATGGTATGGCAGGGGCATAAAGTTGGTGGGCATTGTGAGGGTTCATTTTAGGAGACAACAAAGTGGCATTACTTAAGCCATCTGTGTGGGAAAAAGAAGCCACCCCAAGGATTGGGAATCATTATGGTGGGCATTCACAACCCTCATTTTAGACCAAATCATTTAGTCTACACAAAGCATCTTTCCACAGTGATGTTTTTATAGTTAATTGATTTTTGGCAATTTCAAGAAAAAAAAATCGAGAAAAATATGGAAATAAATAAATAATATAATGAAAAGAGATAAAGCATAATTATATTATAAAAATGATGTAAAAAGTATTATATAAAACATATTGAGTTTAATAATAAAGGAGTAAATAAAGAAGAAGTAACGCTTAAATTGTTTAATAATATTTTATATGATATGTGAAAAGAATGCATACATTTGAATGTAATGCTAATTTTTTTTTTCAGTGGATATGAACTATGCCTACAAGTATTTTGGTTCATTGATCTATTTAAATCAATGTTTGGTTTAATACTTTGCCACATTTAAAGTTTTCTCACTATTATAAATATGTATTAGTGATAATTAAACTGAATGTAAATATTTTTATGTGTATTTAATTCTTACTGGTTAAAAAACAAACTTCAAATATATTTTATAAAATTAGTATTGCTGTAAACCAAACAAAATGTGACATTTTATGTAAGGACCTAAAAGTAGTTTTAAAGTAGAATGGATAATAAAAATGGATAATAAAAATGATACGTAATATTTTATTATTAAATTAAAAAGTGTATATAAATAGAAAAATAAATTATTCAAGTTAATATAATCACAATCTTTCTAAAACTTTTTTTTTCTTTCTTTTTCTTTTTTCTAACGTTTTGACCTCATTCTTCATCATACTAACGATCGAAGTTGTCCTTAGATTCCTAGTAGCAAATACTCCAAAATTGCATTAAGTTGTTATACCGTTCAAAGTTAGCTTCAGGATTAGTCTCTGTTAGTCGAGAGTCCTAATGATATTGATAGCTTGAATGTTCATGGTTTGACTTGGTTCTTCAATTGTTTGGATGATTTGAAGAAGTAATGAAGAATGGAAGTCAAGGAAGAACTTTAATGAGCTCTTGGATCCTTGGAGTAGTTGTGGGATGTATGGAGAGTGGTAAGTGAGACCTAATCACTTGAAGATATGAGAGTTTGACCAGCACATTTGGCAACATAAATCAATGATATTTGATCTAATTTTTCATGAGCCAGAGACCTCTATTTATAGACATAGGGTTCAACAAAATACAAGAGGAAAAGGTGGGAGAATTTGAATTCAAAAGTGGCACCTAAAACAAGTCACACTGGCCATGTGAGTGATGTGTGTTTCATAGGAAAAATTGAGCCAAATTAAACTCTGGGTAGGTTTAGAAGCCTAAAAAACTATACTACTTGGCCTAATTTTAATGGGCAAATTATTTTACAAAAAAATGAAATCCTATTCTAAAGTTTAATAACTAGATCAAGGTCTAAAGAAATGTAAGAATATCCCTCTGAGTTTCATTCTTCTTTGAGTCTTCTAATCCTTGCTCTAGTAGAGTTTGTGGATGGATGGTTGCCATCAGATTTAGTTGGATCATAGATCAAATGTCGTACAGGTTAAGTTATCCTAGGGTTCTGTAGGATTGCAACTCTTTGTGAGAACACTTATTCAAAGTCAAGTAAGGGAAGCTAACTTTATTTTCAAATAGACGACTAGGTTAGAAGATCTGGATGTAGGGGTGATGTTGTCACCATTTTGAAATATTTTTGCAGTGTTGTTTGTTTTCTAGTAAAGTAGAGTGTTGATTGAAATTTTGTTGATTTATTAAAATTATAAGTTGGATGTTGTGTGAACAAGATTCTTGAATGGGTTTAAATGGTGTTATGAATAATTTGAAATGTAAATATTGATGAATAGTTGTTGTTTGAATTTTGATGTTAATTTATGAAAAGGATTTGAAGTTTTGAATAATTGAATAAGTGGTTAATAATTTAAATTGATTGTGGTATGCCTTATGAAGTAAAATCTTAGTTTTTACTTGACAAATTAGGTTTAAAATAAGGTATACTTGTTCTCGGTCGCACAACCGCTCAACAGAAATTTCCTAGGCCTGCTTTTTCTTACGCTTAAAGCAGATTTTTACATGTAGAGTTAGGGGAGATCTCAATCTAAAATTCCCTCAGCGAATTTTCCATGCGCTCAGTGGATTTGAGTTGTAATTTTCGGGTGCTCTTAACCTCAAATCCACTCAACCAAATTTCATACGCTCAACGGATTTGAGATGAAATTTTTGGGTGTTTTATGCCTTAAATTCATCCAGCCAAATTTCCATGCGCTCAACCAATTTTCCTGGGCTTCAGCCAACCTTAATGAGCCTAAGCCATTTTAACAACATTTGTCATTTTTGCTTAACTAATTTTATTTCTCTTCTATAAGTTATAATATTCAATTAAATATTTTGAAAATTTATCAATTTGTAAATTAGAAGTGATTACAACTTTTAAAGATGTATATTTGATTAAAATTATGCAAATTAATTGTTTAAACCAATTTATTCAATTGATTTGTGAAATTTAATTTTACATGACTACTGTTGATATTATCTAATTGTGTTAAAAGTATAAATTTTGTATGATGGAAGGATATGTTGATTAGTGAGATGAAATATGAAAGTGTGATCAAGACACAACACTTTCGGGAAAGGAAATATTGTGTTTAGATTGTTAGGATATCCATTGAGTAGGGATTCGTCTAGAATGAGATATGTTGACTCTACTAATATAATGAAATCATATAGATGAACTTTGTCAGGTGCTGAGAGTCAAATGAGGTTTATATAAATGGGTCAGTTGTTTGGAAGATAATTGGCTTAACCTATGATATGAATTAATCCTGTCAAATGAGGTGATTCAATATTAAGATTTTTATGCGCATAGTTGTATGGATTTCACAGTGGGGTAGTATGACAGTTGCAAATCTCCAAGTCTAAGTCAATGCACGAATCTTCCGGGGGTAGAGGCAAGTGTTTGTGTATGTTAGTAAGTGGATTCTGACATGAGTAATACGGACTATGAGTTATAATAGACACCTGACTGCTTTGTGAAAATGTATGAAAATAAATGAATTGTATGTTTTTGATTTAAAGTTACATTTATATTAGAAGTTTTAAAAAATGCTAAGTTACCCTATTGTTTGTGTTGTATTTGTTTTTTTTTTTATCTGTGACGATCGTGTATTACACGAGAGCAGATGATTTTGCAAGTGGTAGAGCTCCATAGAGTACATATGGAGTGCTTTTATTTTTGCAACTTTTTGTTTGATATATGTAAATATTAAATTTCCTATGAAAAGGGATGTGTACCGTCTCGTCCCCGAGCGTTGACCAAAGTCAAAGTCAAAGTCAAACACATGGTGGGACCCGCCATGGGGTCCAGGGGAGAAAGTCAACAGGTTGACCAGTTTGGGTGTCGCCAGTTTGGGCGTCGCCAGGTGTGGGCATCGCCAGGAAGAGGCGTCGCCATGATAGGCGTTGACAGACTCATGTGTCGATGTTGTCATCCCCCGATACCCACAGGTAGGAAAGACCGTGGAGGGGATGACACGCTAAGAGGCAACGGTACGGGCGAGGAGGCCTCGGGCCCCGGTACCTCAGAACAGTAATGAAGAGAAGAGAAAGGTGGCTTCAAGGCCATAGTCCCAGTACCAGTAGGGGGTAACCTGACTCGTGAAGTACCCACACCACCTCTGGAGAATCCCTAGGACAGATACGACCCAGGAGAGGGCCACACCCAGGGGCGAACCATGTGCATGGTACGAGAGGAAGACAGATGCACTCCCAGGGCGAGTGACTAGAATCTGGGGCGCATGAGTTGGCACCAAGGTAGTCACCCCTTGCGCCAGATGCACTCCAGAGAAGGAAGACTTACACGTTGGAGTTTCCCTAAGTTGGGTTACAGCGTGGTAAGGCTTTCCACGTGGAATGGCGGTCAAGTCAGAAGGACACGTGGCAGTAAGCACTGAAACATCAAGGTATATAAGATTTTCTGAAAAGTTTACTAAGGTACGTTCGATTAGTTGCACAGTTTTACCAGTTACACACTCACTTAGAGAGAGAGAGAATTCAGAGTTAGTTACAATTCAGTTACAATCTCCGATACGGAGGTTTTGATGTTTCTTGCTTCACTGTCTTGGTCGTCGGAGTGCAAACGGCCGCGAGGGCGCCCTTTGCTTGTTTCATTTCAGGTTCTCATGACGGCGCAAGGCGGAGATCTGAGTTGAAGACGAAGGAGTCCTCGAGTGCAAGTCAGAGCCACGCGCGAAGACTTTCTCAGTCATGAAGTGAGTGGTTGCACGACTGTGGAATAAGTTATGAATTAAGGTAACTTGTTTTATAATCAGATAGAGATAAATAACAAGGGTTAGATTCGCAATATTTCGTCAGAGTGGAGATTTATACGTGTTTATAGAGCAAGTGTCAAGGTTATCTTACATGATAGAAGTAAAAACTTTCTTTGATATGGTGCTTGAGCAGGGTTGGTATTAAGGAAATGTTATAGAATTGCTCCAGTGTAAAGCTAAAAAATAAATTGGAGATTTGATGGAGAAAATAGTTATCAGGTAGAATATGTTACCATGAGGAGTATTGTGATCTCGAGTTTATGTATCACCCAAAGAAGATTAATTTGGTTAAAGATGCCTAAGTAAGATAACATTCCAAGTATTTGATGTGATGGTAAAGAATTTAAGTTAATTGAATATTAAGTATTGAATTGGCTAAGAATTACATGATGAAAGTAAATGAGAATTTTGAGGTGTAGATAAGGTTTTTGTACTTGCAAACAAGAGGCTAGAGAATATAGTCTAGTATAATACTTATAAGAACATTTTAATGTGCATAAGGAATAACTAAGATATAACAATATCTAAAGTTATTTTAATGATCAAGATAAAGGAGGAAGTAGTTGAGAATGTTCTTATTTGTCTAACGTGTTAGAGACTAAAGTGAAGTAACAAAGACTCAGGAGAATGTTATAGCAATTGGACGTGACTAAGTAGAAATGGAGTAGTATTGTTATACAAATGATACTTTTTCCACAAGAAATGAGAGTACATAATGGAATATAGATTGTAGTAGACTAAGTAATGAAAATGCATAATTTATTTTGTAGAAGATGGATGGAGTTTTGAAAGATTATGATTTTTAGTGGAAGTACTATCTTGGAAAATGAAATGTTGTTACAAATGCTTAAAGTCATAAGGAGATATATGCATCAACACTTAAGATTAGATAGTTCAAGTTGAGTGAAAGCTTCAACAGTTTGAATTTCGAAGTTATTGTATCTTCAAATCACATTAGTTGTAATATACTTGTTATGGCTAATGCGCTTCTAGAAAAAGTAAGAGTAATGGGACACTTTGGGGTAGCAAAAACTTTGTGTACCCAAAGGGTCTTTGAGACAATCCCTTGTAAAGGAGGCACATGAGGGTGGTTTAATGGGACACTTTGGGGTAGAAAAAACCTTAGATACATTTCATGAACATTTCTTTTGGCCCCACGTGCACAAATATGTACACAACTTCTGTGACAAGTGCACATCATGTAGGAAGGCTAAGTCTAAGGTTCAACCCCATGGTTTATATACCCCTCTTCCCATCCCAGACATGCCTTGGGTAGACATTTCAATGGACATCATTTTAGGTCTTCCCAAGACATCTAAGGGTATGGATTTTATCTTTGTGGTAGTGGATCATTTTTCCAAAATGGCCCATTTTATTCAATGTCACAAAATACATGATGCTTGTCATATTGCAAATCTCTTCTTTAAAGAAGTTATTCGATTGCATGGGCTTCCTAGAAGTATAGTATCTGACAGATTCTCTAAGTTCTTGAGTCACTTCTAGAAGACATTATGGGGAAAACTTGGGACTAAACTTTTGTTTTCTACAACTTGTCATCCCCAAACTAACGATCAAACAAAAGTGGTAAATATAACTTTGGCCCAAATGTTAAGATGCCATATTTCCAGTAACCGTAGGGTGTGGGAGGAATTACTTCCTCATATTGAATTTGCTTATAACCAAGTAGTTAATTCTACTACTTCTCACACCCCTTTTGAGGTTGTCTATTTAACCCCCTCACACCCCTTGATCTACTTCCTATTTCTGTACTTGATGAGGTTTTGTGCAAGGATGGTTTTTAAAAAGCATATTTTATTAAAAACTTGCACCAACACATCAAACACCAAATTGAAAGGAAGGTAGGAAAGTTTGCACAACATGCCAATAAGGGGCGCAAAACATTGATTTTTGAACCTGGGGACTGGGTTTGGCTTCACTTGAGGAATGATCGTTTCCCCACTAAAAGGAAATCCGAACTCCTACCTCGTGGTGAAGGTCCCTTGATAAGTGCCTAATTTCAGTAATATTTCATATTAAAATATAGACACTTATGATGATTTATTGATAATTTATATATAAAATAACCCCTAATTTATGAATTTATACTTTTTTACATTTTTATGATGTTTATTTGAATAAGAACATTTTATTCCCAAATTTGGTGTTAATTGCAGTTTTCTAGAGAGGATTGAAGATTTGGAGTATAGGGGAATGATTTGAGCTAAAAAGAGAAAGTTGGAAGGTCCTAGAATGAAGAAAAACGCCGAAAAAGCCAATTTTACTTCTAAATTGTTGTGACAAATTGATAATCTTAAATCTGACTGGAAACTATTTTTAGGGTTCTCACCTAAACAATAATACTTAACATATTTTAGTGCTAGGAATAGACTTGAAATGTTCATTTCCATTAACTTCTGAGCTTGATTCTAAATTGTTCTTATAATTATGCGAGGGATCAATAGTTAGGGAACATTCTTGAGGATTTTATATGCGAGGAATCGATATAAATGACTTTTATACGGGCATCAATTTCAATCGAAAAACTTAATATTAACATGCTAATCAAAATACATGAGAGTGAGAGAGATGAAAGCTAATCCCTATTTGATGGAGATCAAGCTTAAGAGGACATGGAGGCCAATCAACAAGATCAAGAAGAGGTAGAGGCACAAATGGAGGACGTCCATGGAGGTCAAAGCCCACCTCAAAGGCTTACAAGAAGCATGTTCAAAGCTTTAGGAGCTAGGGGACATTTATTTTCTCTTTTTGTAATTTCTTTAGTTGAAGGTGCTTAGAGGGAAACATTAGAAACCTCTTTTGTTATAGCATCTTTTAGGATTTAGTTGGGAGCTTTAGGGGGGGGGGTGTTAGTAGATAGGTGTAGAAGTAGAAAAGGAGGTGCCAAAGTGAAGGAAGAGGTCACACCTTCCTCATGCATGGTTTTAGGCGCCGGTTCTAGAATAGGTTTAGGGGGGAAATTTGAATTTGTTTAGCTTGCATTTTCAGCACCTTAGGCTATAAATAGAGGTGCTCTCTTTGTAAATTTCAGATTTGAATTTATCTAAAGAAACTATACTCAAAATTGGAGTGAGCATTGGAGAGCTTTTGAGCCTTCTTCTCTAGTCTTATCTTGAAGGATCCATGGTGTCCTCAAGTGGCGGCAGCACAATCATCTAGGAGCAACCACACTTCTAGTGGCGTGATCATTCATCATTCATCCATCTTCATGAGCAATTCTCTTCTCCTTCCTTTCTTCTTTGTTAATTCCTTGTCTTAGCTTGTTTCCTTGTTGTTTTTGGTTCGTTTTTTTTAAGTTTTCCAGCAACTGTTCTTATTCTTCTTTGTGTTTGGTTCGGTACTTTTCTTCTTCCAGCAAGTATTTTCAGTTCTTTGCCTTTCTTTTACATTTTGTTCGGTTCAGTTTGCTTCCCTTCCAATTCTATTCGGTGGATTTAAGTTTTACCTCTATTTGTTGGTTCAATTTGACAATAATTGGAACTTCTATATGAGTTTGTGTTTTGGCACTAGTTTTGGTGAGTTCTTGTTCATAGAACCTTGATCCATTTCTATGATAAAGTGCCTAGCTCTTAACCAACTCAAAATGATTCCTAAGAATGTCAAGAATCATTCTAATTGTGCTAGTGGAATCACATCACTATTTTTCCAACTTGAAGCAACTAATTCTTTGTCCGTTTCTTAGTGATCATTACCAACACAATCACTTCAACACTCTTTTTAATTGTTTTGTTTTATATTTAGTGATTATTGTACTCGATAACTCATTGTTCCTTGTGGGATCGATATTCATTCTTAGGGATAATTATTACTTTTGACAATGCGATGCACTTGTCGTAATAAGTCATCATCCCTTACAGATCATTAAAAGAATCAATGATAATGCTTATGAGTTAGATTTACCTAACACGTATCTAGGGAGTAATTCTTTTAATGTTAGTGATATAACTCCTTTCTCTGCAGGTGTTGCAAATTCGTGGACAAATGCCCTCCCACCCGGAGAGAATAATGCAGACCTGAGAGATAGAGTATTTCCTAACCAAGTCCAACCTTCCAAAAGGATGACCTGGAGGAAGACATAGGATCCAGGACTAGGTCAGGACCATCCACTAGCCAGTGCCTCAGAGCCTATCATTCCGAGAGGATCACCAGGAGCAGAGCCCATGTGATGGAAGCTGAGCACCAACTAGTTTCTTTATTTGTAATTTTAGTAGATTATGTTCGCATAGCATAAATGGGAGTGTACTTAGAAAATTCGACTTGTGCCAAGCTCATTTTTGCAAGACAATGCACCTAGGTTTAGGAAGGTTGACCTATCTTCTAGAAACTAGGTTAGTAGGGGCGGCATTGACCTTAGTCAAGCCCTAGCCACCCCTCCCTCTCCCTTCTCCTCTGTCCTCTCTCTCTTGCCCACCAAGACACCCCTTCCCTATAAATAGGGTGCATTGCCTCATGTATTTTCACATTGAATATGAATATTGTAAAGAAACTCTTCATGAGTGTTTTTGTGAGACTTGAGAGTTCTCATAGTGGGTTTTATCTTGAGTGTGTGGGCACTTCAAGTGGCAGCTCTTTCACCACTCATCTTGGAGTATCTCATTCTCTAAGTGGCGTGACATCCCTTCTTCTTCCATAAACTTTCTTCATCCCTTCCTTTTTTATCTTCCTTTTGCACCATCCATTCCATTCCTCTTTATTTTATCATGTTTGTCTTTTAATTTTGGTTATCACTTGTCTTTCTTCATCTTATGTTCTTTCCATTTTCGCAATTTACATTCATCATCATAATCACCATATTGTGTTTTTCTCTTTGCCCTCTAGAAGTGAACCTTCACACTTAACAAGTTGGTTAAATTTGTGTCGAGTGGGA
Organism: Phaseolus vulgaris; assembly: GCF_051622355.1. NCBI lineage: Eukaryota > Viridiplantae > Streptophyta > Magnoliopsida > Fabales > Fabaceae > Phaseolus > Phaseolus vulgaris. The sequence continues at coordinate 10,679,648 of NC_143499.1, forward strand.
ATCTTCTTTGGGTTCTCACCTTAAATTGTTAATCTCAAAATTATAATCAAAAGAGTAACCCCTAAAATGTGCCAATCTAAAATCAACTCACATCTCAAGGTGACAAATGACGTCACATGTTTTGTGCTCATGATCTTTTCAAATTGAAGGTTGACAAATGTTATCCTCTCATTTGAAAAATTCCTCTCAAATGAGAGGTTGACAAATGTCACCTCTTAATTGGTGGGGATCCTCTCCATTGAGAAAGATTCATGTGGATGTTCATGTTTCCTATGTCAAGTGGTGAGTCACTTTATAATACGCACTCACTCTATTACTATAAGCACACATTCTTCTATTAACTTAAATACAAGGCCCAAAATTAAACCAAGGCCCAATACATGGCCCAAATAAAATTCTAAACTACTTTATACAATTATTTAAACTAAAGTTTGGTCGAAAAAGATATTAACTTATTATTACTGAAGGTAGCTGAGTTTTAGACTTCTTGTAGTCCTTTGACCAAAGCTCTCGTACTCTTTCATGGTTTAAGGGTCTTCTCTGAAATACTTTGTACATTTCCTCATCCTAGAGTTTTCCTTTTTATTAGGCCTACAAAAGATAGACAAAAGCCCAATTAGGCCCATATGTGTTAAAAAATCCTGAATAGTAGCTTTTCATCCTCCTTATTATGTGGATGTTGTGGCTGGATGGGTCTTCATCAAAGATCTGTTTACATCTAAGTATGATCCAGGGGTATCAAGATTTCATGAAGTCTTATTGGTGGCATGGTATAAAGGGAGATATAGTCAAGTTTGTAGTTACTTGTTTATCTTATGAAAAATTAAAAGTTGAACAATCAGTGACTTGGGGGTATATTAACATACTTGGACATCACCAAGGTAAAAGTAGAATAATATTTTCATAGGTTTTATCATCTACTTGTTGCGTGCAGCAAAGAAACATGACTCAATGCGAGCAATAATCGCTAGATTAACAAAGATTGTGAACAATCTTCCGATAAAATTGAGAATTTCTATACAAAATCTAACCCATAGTTGTAAATGAAATGGTCATAATACATGGTGTACCCTTTAGCATAGTATCAAACAGGGATTTTGTTTCATTTCTAGTTTTGGAAGACGTTTCAAGAAGCTTTGAAAATCAAACTCCGACTTATTTCATTATATTATCCATAAGTTGATGAATAATCAGAGAGAATTATTCAATTGTCAAAGGATTTTCTCACAAATTTCATGTTAGATTATTTGGGTAGTTAGAATGAAAGTTTTCTTATGGTAGAATCTAGCTATGAAAACAATTATCAAGCAAGCAATTAAAATGACTCTTTATGAAGCATCATATGAGAGGAAAATATAGAATACCTTGATGATGGTATTAGGATAGTGAGGCGATCTTGGTTGGACCAAAGTTACTCCAGTAAACTCTTTAGAAAGTGAAGAGGATTCAGAAGAGGATGAAAGGATCTTAGAGTAGGCAGAAATATTATGTAGATCAAAGAAGAAAGCATTTAGAGTTTGCAGTTGGAGACCATGTATTCTTAAGAGTAACACCTACCAAAGGTGTAAGATAAGTTATCAGACCGAGGAAGTTATTCCCTAAGTTTGGTTGACCTTATCAAATTCTGACAAAGATAGGATCAGTGACTTATGAGATTGCTCTACCTCCTTAGCTAGAAAAACTACATAATGTATTTCATATATCTCAGCTCATGAAGTATATACCAGATCATAATTATGTGTTGAAGATTATCAGAGTAAACAACTTAGAGGCAAAACTATCAATATGTTGAAAAATGTTGTGGGATGATAAATCTGGTGATTCAACTTAGGAAATTGAAGAAACCATGAGAGAAACCTATCCCTATATATTTTCTGGTAAGTCAATTTTCGTAGAAGAAAATTTTTCTTGTTAGGGAGAATGTAAGGACAAAGAAATAGCTTTAGAGAAGAAGTGGTATAATTAAAATTACACCTTAATATTTTATTATTAAAGAGAGAAATTTATATAAATAGAAAAAATAGTTTATTTTAATATAACCATTATCTTTCTAAAACTTTCTCTTTTTCAATCTTATGCCTCCTGTCTAACTTTTTGAGCTCATTCTTCATCAGACTAACAATCGGAGTTTGCCATTAGATTCCTATAAGTGAATACTATAAAATCGCCTTATCATTATTTAATTTAGAGTAAATTTATTTTTGCTCATTTTTCTTTGAGTCGGTTTTGTTTTTTGTATACATTTTGCATGAAGTTTTTTTCAGTTTGGATTATTCATTGATAGTTCAGAGTCCTAGTGATATATTTGGATAATTATCATGACTCTGTGGTGTAGGTTAAGTTATCATTAGGCTTTGTAGGATTGGAGCTCTTTGTGAGAATACTTACTCAAAGTTCGGTAAGGGAAGCTAGTTTTATTTTTCAATAACCTTAGGTTAGAAGACGTGGAGGTGACGTGGTGACCAGTTTCAAATTTGATTGCAGGGCTCTTTCTTTTAGTAAATTAGAGTACTGATTGATATTTTGTTGATTTTGTAAAATTACAAGTTGATTGTGGTGTGATGAGGACCTAGAAGAGAGTGTGCCTACTGACCAAGCCCAACCTCCTAGGAGGATGACCCAAGACCCAGGGCCAGGTCAAGATTCTCCAGCCACTGTCTCAGCACCTAGCTTGTCCCAAAGGATCACTAGGAGTAGAGAACAAGACTTGGGTGTTGAGCACTAGTTGGTGTCATTATTTCTAATTTCATTAGAATAAGGTGCCTTTAACATAAAAGGGGGAGTGTGCTTATCACATGGCCTTTTAGGATAGGTTTTTGACCTAGTTTTTAGAACTTTAGGTGTATGGTGCGACATTGACCATAGTCAATGACCTAGACCGCACCATATTTGCTCTCCCCATTCTACCCTCACTTCTTGTTCTCCAAGGCTCTTTCAATCTATAAATAGGAGGCCCACATCATTGTATTTCCATGTTGAATTTTGAGAAGTAAAGAAACTCTGCACAATTCGTGTGAGCTTATAGTGAGGCTTGTTTCCTCTTTACATGGTCTTATCTTGAAGAGTGTGAGGCTCTCAAGTGTCGGCCCTTCCACTCATCTTGTTGGCCTCCAAACCCCAAGTGGCGTGATCATCCTCATCATCCCTTCCCTAAGTTTCTTCTTCCATTTTCCTTTCCATTTTCCATTCCATTTATGCTCTTGATTTAATATATTGTTCCTTGAATTGTGTTATCGGGTTTTGGCTCATTTATTGAGTATGGATCATCATTTGGTTTGGCAATGACCACCATTGATGCTTACCATGTTCCCATTTCATTTCCGCAATTTCATTCTATATTCACCATATCTTGTTTTTCCATTTTTGTCTTTGTGAAATGAACCTTCACACTTACTTAACCATTTGGTTAAGTTCTTGTCCAGTGGGAATCTTCCTTAGGTCCTCACCAATAATTTCTAAAATCTCAATCCTAAGTAAAGTGTCACGTCTAAAAATGGCTAAATCTAAAATCAACTCACATCATGGTGTGAACAAGATTCTTGAATGTGTTTGAATGATGTTATGAATCATTTGAAATGTAAACATTGATGAATAGTTGTTGTTTGAATAGGCCAGTTGTTTGAAAGATACTAGACTTATGAATTAACCATGTCATATGAGGTGATTCGATATTAAGATTATTGTGCGCATAGTTGTGTGGATTTCACAATGGGATAGTTTGACAGGTCCTTATCTCTGAGTCTAACTCAATGCACGAGTCTTCCGGAAGTACAATTAAGTGTTTGTGTATGTTAGTTAATAGATTCTGACATGAGTAATATTGATTAGATTTATGATACACACTTGACTGCTTTTTGAAAATGTGTGAAAAGTAATGGATTGTATGTTTGTGATTTAAACTTACATATTAGAAGTTTTAAAATTACTAGCTTATCCTATTGTTTATATTGTGATGGGTTTTTTTTATCTGTGATGATCGTGTATTTCACGAGAGCATATGATTTTAAGGGTGATAGAGCTCCATAGAGAGCGAATGGGGTGTTTTTATTTTTGTGACTTTTTATTTAATATATGTAAATATTAAATTCTCTATAAAGAGGGATGTATTTTGAAATATTGCATGGATGATATGCATATACTATAAATTTTAATTAAATATTTACATGCATAATATAGTATTTAAGGGATATAATTAGAGATGTTACATTTTAGCTCTTTGTAACCAAGTTGATATTTCTTGAAGTATATTTTTAAACTTACAATATTAAAGGTTTATCCCTCCATATTTGTTTAGTTACATTGCCTTTTTTTTATAATTTAATCCTCCATATGCTATGTATTTTCAACATTAATTTTTTGTTGTTATTTCTTCATCTTTCCTTTTTTTTTTTCTAAAGCAAGAATGTAATTAAAGGTGAAGTTCTCAAGATTTTTTCCACATGGAAAGAAAATAAAAAATGTGAAGGAATTCAAAGAATTATTGGTTGTTGGTTGGATATTGAATCTTTACATTCTTGAAATTGTATTATGTAGCTATTAGAGTGAGCATAATGTTCAAAATAAATTTTTATTTAGGTTATAGTGTTATTTTAGCACATTCTTTGGAACCAACTAACATATATGTTTTATATAGTCATCAAATATTAGTGGTGGTTGAAGCCAAATTAATTATTATTATACTTATGAAAAAATAACTAAATTGAATTAACTTATAGTTTTTATTAATTCTTAGTACTAAAGGTATTCATACAACAATTTGGTTTGACTTAGTTAAAAATATATTTGAATGAAATATAAAAATTACATGTGTCTTATTTGATTTAATTTAATTAGAATTTTTTTTTTAAAACTAAATTAAACTATTTTTTTTTGCATTTTGGTTCAGAATGATTTTACAATTTTGTAATTTTGGTATCTAACTTTAATATTGTATAAAATTCAAAAGATAAACTCAAAGGTAGTTCCTCTATATTATTTTGTAACGTCCACATTCATTTCTCTCACTCTCTCTTCTCAAGCTTATCTTTTTTCTCTCTATACGTTCTCTCTCATTGTACTTCTCTAAATCTCATCTCTTTCAAAATTTAATCACACCCTACAGTAGTTGAGGAGCTAGAGATCATTTATAATTGATCAGATTTTTTACATAGAGTAAGTTCCTATTTACTCTAAAGGCTCCTTCGTTTTCTTATGATTTTGTCATCAATTTTGGTGGAGTTAGTTAAGAAAAGTGATAATCTCTACTTGGTTAAGCTCATACTAAATATTTGTTATGTTTGGATACCTTGTATTAGGTCCCTAGATTTTGAGTATTTTTATTACTTCGATTTGGAAGTTGTTTTGAAGAAAGGAATTACAGGTAAGGGAAACTATTTATGTTTCAATAGAATCTTAGGATAGATAATCTGGATGTGAAGGTGACATGACCAAACGATCTTAATTTTATATAGGGGTTGTGTATTTCTTGAATATATTTTGAATGTATGAGATGAAATTGTATGATTTAAATGAATGAAATTATTTAGTGTTCGAATATTGCAATCTGAGACAAATGGGTTCAAGGTGTGGTTATTTTGAAGTAAAATATTCAATGTTAGGCATAAAAATGAAGTGAAAAATTAGAGTGAACCAATTAAGACACTTGCAAAACTTGTAGTCGGGTCACAGTCGAATCCTGACGCTTGGGTTGTTACGCTTTTAAGCATAAAGAGTTACACCTTGACTAAAGTAGGTAATGTTATCTAAATACCATATATCCATATATGACAAAGATGTATCAAGATCTTATGAAGGCTTATTGGTGGCCTGGCATAAAGAATAATGTAGCCAAGTTTGTAGTTTCTTGCTTGACTTATCAAAAATCAAAGATTGAACATCAATGACATGAAGACATGTTAACTCAGTTAGACATTTTAGTGTGGAAGTGGGATAATATCTCAATGAACTTTGTTACCCACTTACCACGTACTTTGAGGAAGCATGATTCTATTTGGGTCATAGTGGACAGGATGACAAAAGCAACACACTTTCTACCTGTAGATTTGAGAATCTCTATGTAGAAATTGGCTCATTTTTATATAGATGAGATAGTTAGATTGCACGGTGTACCCTCTAGCATAGTATAAAATAGAGATCCCAGATTCTGGAAAACACTTTAGGAAGCTTTGGGGACTAGATTTAGACTCAGTTTAGCATATCATCCTCAGACTGATGGACAATTTGAAAGAACTATCCAGTCCTTATAAGATTTTCTCAAGACTTGTGTGTTAGATCATTTGGGCAGTTAGGATGAAATTTTACCTTTGGTAGAGTCCACCTACAATAATAATTACCAAGAGAGCATAGGAATGGCTCATTTTGAGGCATTGTATTGAAGAAAGTGCAGGACACCTCTATGTTGATTTCAAGATGGTAAGAGTGTGTTAATTGGACCATAAATAATACAACAAACCCATGAGAAGGTCAAAATGATTAAGGAAATATTGAAAAGATCTCTCAACAAGCAAAAATCTTATGCAGATAAAAGAAGAAGACCTTTAGAGTTCTTTGTAGGTGAGCATCTTTTTCTCGTAGTTACACCATTCACTGATGTAGGTAGAGCAATCAAATCCAAGAAATTAACTCCCGGGTTCATAGGACCCTATCAAATTCTTAGGAGAATAGGTCATATGGCATATGAAATTGTTTTTCCTCATCCTTTAGCCAACATTCAGAATATTTTCCATGTATCCCATGTAAAGAAGTATGTACCTGATCCCAACCATATTCTAGAGTCTGATTCAGTCCAAGTGAAAAAATATTTTTCAAGTGAAGCCAATCAAAATTTTAGATTCATAAGTGAAACAACTCCGTGGAAGAAATATTCCCGTGGTGAAATTATTATGGGATCTGATCTATGGTGATTCCACCTAAGAAATGGAAAAGGAAATACAAGCACATATCATAATCTCTTTCTTGGTAGGCTACTTTTTTAGGATGAAATTTTTTGTAATTGGGGATAATGCAAGACCCGTAAAAAATCAAAAAGAGAAACCAAAACTCTCTCTGCCCCTTCTCCCCCATCTGCCTTCTCTCTTTATTTTCTCACTCCACGTTGTCTATTTCAGAATCTGATTGCACCTCACAATTGTTGAGGTGACAATGAGCATTCATATCCGAACATATTCTGAAAAAGAGTAAGTTCGTATTTGTACTAAGGATCCCTTATTCTCTATTTTTCCTTAGGATTTAGTCATCAATTTTGGTGGGTTTAGTTGAAAAAAGTGATTCTCTCAACTTATTATGCTATATACTTAATTTTTTTACTATTTGGATAACTTGCATTAGGTTCTCATAACTTGAAGCATATCTAGACTGGAAAGAAGAAGGTTCTAGAGGTTTTGGAAAGTAAGCAATTAAGGTAAGGGAAACTAACTTTAGCTTTTTAATAGTACCCTAGGCTAGAAGATCTGGATGTGGAGCATGTAGGCTAGAAGATTTGGATGTGCAAGGATGTTGTTTGATTATATGTTATTTGAACTTGTGGAAATATTATATTTGATAGTTTAGTATTTAAGTGTTGTTTTTAATCTTAAATAGATGTTGTGAACTATGTTATAAACGATTTGGAATGTTGATTTTGGATGAGGATTTGGAATCATGTTTGTTAGGTTACTTAAGTGCTGATATTTTCACCTAAGTGATAAGCTTAGTCTGAGGACAATATTCACTCAAGCGCAAGCCATTCCCTCTTAAGAAAGACAATTTTTGCTCAAGCAAAATTTTCACTACAACTAAGCCTGGTTCCCACCCAATTTTCTCTCAAGCAATGCAATTCTCACTCAAGCAAAGGTCATTTTCGCTCAAGCTAGCAAACACTTGTTCTTCTTGTGTTATTGTTTCTTTAATGAGTTAAATTATTGTTCTTGCCGGTTGACTAGATTGCCTTCGTGCGTAGCTACGAACTATGTATCAAGGACTCCTTTGTCTTCGTTCCAATCTTCACCCTTTGCCGCTGTGAATACCTGAAACAGAGAGACAAATAGGCGCCCTCGCGGCCGTTTGCACTCCGACGCTTAAGTCAGTACTGGCAGGAAACACCGTGCACCTCTGTAACAGAACACCCCAAACACCATGCTCAAGGAGGCGCGTAACTGAATTCTCTCACGTTCTCAAATGACTTAGTGTGTGTAAAGTGTGAAAAATGTAGAACATACCTCTCTAAGCCTTTCAGAAAGGCTTATATACCTTTGACTTAAGCGCTTCTGCCACGTGGCTGCCTCTGACTTAAGCATCACTGCAGGCAGGCCCTCACGTCATCGTAACCTGAGCTAAGGTTGACTCGAGTGAGTGAGGCTGCCCTTTCGAAGTGCAACTGGCGCGGGATGATCACACAGGCATCAACTCATACGCCCATTATCCGAGAGATCATCCATACTGAGAGGACACTGCCCCTTCACATCCCATGCATGTCGATCGCCCCTGGAACGAGACTCTATCGAGTTATATTGGGTCCAGTAGCTCTCTAGCGGTGGGGCACTGCCGCTTCCCTACACCTCTATGCATGGTCTTTGTGATCCGAGTCTCTCTATACTGATAGCTGGGATGTGGCCTTCAAGCCACCTTTCTGACTCGTCTTTCTCTTCAGGTGCCGAGGGCCGAGGACTCCTCGCCTTTCCCCCAAGCTGACACCTCCTCGGTCCTCTTACACGTGAGCCTTTGCAGCAGATCATGGAGGTGATGCAAGGCCTTCAAGAGGCGATGGTGGCGTCGAGGGCGGAGCAAGAACCCATTCAGCTGGATCTTGTAGCGTCATAGGCAAGAAACGAGGAGTTGTGCCATGTGAACGAAGAGTTGTGCCACGGGATGCGCAACCACCCTGGGAATCGCGAAGCAGAGGATCGCGAGTGCTTCACACCTCCAGGGAGTTCCCTATGCCCTTCTCGCAGTCCATCATGGAAGTAGTGATTTCATCCACGTTCGTAGGCCCAAAAGTCACGTTCACTGGGATGGAAGATCCAAAGGTGCAAGTTATTCATGAGCATGCTGGCAGGAATGGCAATGGACTGGTTCATCAGCCTTCCAGATGGCCATGAGACGTCATTTGCACAGCTATCACAGCTGTTTAGGGAGCAGTATATCGCGAACCGGGCTCCCCCACCGGTGTCGTATGATCTCTTCAACGTGAAGCAGTACTAGGGGGAGACGTTGAAGGAATACATCAACCGTTTTGGGGCACAGGTGGTGAAGGTGATTATCGTGTATGCGTTCAGGAAGGGAATCTGCCCTGGGCCATTCTGCGAGTCACTCATCAGAAACCGCCCCAGAACTTTCGCAGAAATCAGGCGTCGCGCGGTGGAGCGCATCGCAACAGAGGGAGAGGTATGTGAGAAACGTGTGAGTGTTGCACCTGCACGCCCTAGAGCATTATCGCGCGCACAGCCCGCGCAGGTGAATGAGGCTACGACGGGGAAGAGAGGCCAGGATAGGAAGCGCCCTTATGAGTCGAGGAAGCCTCAAACCAGGGGACGCTCAGGAGAGAACAGGCCAGTTAGGCACAACTTTGTGGTGGAGTTAAAGGACCTTATTGCTGTGCCCAACATAGCATATAGGCTGAGGGTCCCCGCGAAGACATACAAGGTGCCGGGATCACACAAGGACGCGTGGTGTGAGTTCCATTAGGCGTTCAGGCATTCGGTCACCAATTGCTTGGCTTTGGGCCATCATTTGGACGAGCTGGTGAAGAGCGGATTCTTGAACAACTATATGGTGGGGTCATCCGGAGCCGCGACCTTGGCAGCACTAGCAGAAGACCAGGCCCATGAGACGCCTATCCATGGGGAGGTGCACACCATCTCTGGTGGTTTTTCGGGTGGAGGATGCACTGCCTCTCAGTGCAAGAGGTACGTGCGATCAGTAAATTCGGTGGCGGAGCAGGGGGCGGACGACTCGCTGGACATCGACCTTGCATTCACGAAGGCTGATCTCCACGATGTCGTCCCCCACGATAACGATCTCGTGGTGATCTCGGCTGTGACCGTGGGAAGGAGAGTGCACCGAGTGCTCGTGAACCAGGGCAGCTCGACGGATGTGATGTTCTGGTCCACGTTCAACAAGTTACAGCAGTCTCCTGATTTGCTGAGACCATACACGGGGTGCTTGTATGGTTTCGCAGGGGACCAGGTGGAGGTGTGTGGCTATCTGGAGCTGAGGACGACTTTCACAGATGGCACCGCGTCGCGAACCGAGAACATAAGGTATCTGGTTGTGAACGCCAATTCGGCGTACAACATTTTGTTGGGGAGGCCAGCTTTAAACAAACTGAGGGGGGTGTCATCCACACGACACATGAAGCTGAAATTGCCCGATCTTAATGGCAGAATGATCGTGATTAAATCCGATCATAAGGAAGCAAAGAAGTGCTATAAAAATAGGCTGAAAACAAAGAAAGGCCTATTCATGGTGTTGGAGCACCCGCCCATGGAGGAGACGCCCGTGGAAGCATTAACCATGGAGGAAACGCCCTCGGAATGTAGGCATTGATACCCTCTTCATCTCCAGTGAACCAACCTTCTAGCACTCCTTGAAATGTGATTTGCCTGTCCTAGTTTTTCTTTTTCTGTCTTGAAGAGGAAGCCAAGGTTGAACCACAATTTTCTTGTGATTTAAATGGTGAGTAACGAAAATGGGCAACCAATGTGGGTAGCAGGTTTTTACACAGATTTATATTGCAAAATGAATGAGATGATGGAGCAGTTATGAATGGATATGCACGAAGATTTTATGCTCTGAAATTGTGCACACATATCACACCTTCATTGAGCAGCCAATGCATCAAATCGGTTACATAACCATGACCAGAACTGTCAAAGGTACAGTGGTTAATGCCCACTAAGTCAGTCAATCAGTCAAAGATCATAATTTCTCTTTCCTAGTCATCAAAGCATATCAGTACAAAAGATAAACACATTTAATTGCGAATAAACAGATTTAATTTTTCACTATGAGGTACAATTGACATTTATAATTCCCAATTCATTAAGCAGAAAATTAAACCTATCTTTAGCCAATGGTTTTGTGAACAAATCTGCAAGCTGTAAATCTGTACCAATGAACTTAATCTCACATGTTCATTTGAAATGTGTTCCCTTAGGAAGTGATTCCTAATTTCAATGTGTTTGGTTCTTGAATGCATAACAGAATTTTTGGTTAAGTTGATTGCACTTGTGTTATCACACAACAGAGGTATATGGTTAAGTAAGATACCAAAGTCATTCAATTGTTGTCTTAGCCATATGGTTTGAGCACAGCAACTCCCTGCTGCAATATACTCTGCTTCAGCAGTGGAGAGAGCAACACATGCCTGTTTTTTGCATTGCCATGAGATGAAGCTTGACCCAAGCAAGTGACAGGTACCACTAGTGCTCTTCCTATCAATTTTGCAACATGCAAAGTCTGAATCAGAATAACCAGTCAATCTCAATGAAATGTTACTTGGATACCACAAGCCAACTTCTTTAGTTCCTTGCAAATATTTCAGAATCCGTTTGGCAGCATTAAAGTGTGATTCTTTAGGAGCAGATTGAAACCGAGCACACATGCATACTGTAAACATTATGTCAGGCTTGCTGGCAGTGAGATACAATAGAGATCCTATGAGTCCTCTGTATTTGGTTTCATCAATAGGAATTCCAGCTTCATCATGATCCAAGTGACAGCTAGTTGAGAAGGGTGTGTTGATTGGTTTGCACTTGTCTATTTCAAATTTTCTCAGCAGATCCTTGCAATACTTGGCTTGATTAAGGAAAATGCCATCCTTGAGTTGTTTGACCTGCAAGCCTAGAAAATAGTTCAACTCACCCATCATTGACATTTCAAACTCACTCTTCATGATTTTCACAAAAGTTTCACACAATTATTCATTGTTTGATCCAAATATGATGTCATCCACATATACTTATACTAGAATTGTGTCATCCCTTTTCTTCCTAATGAACAAGGTCTTATCTTATGTGCCTCTGTCATAGCCTTGTGAGGTGGGGAAATCACTTAGCCTCGCATACCATTGCCTAGGAGCTTGTTTGAGCCCATAGAAAGACTTTTTGAGTTTGAACACGTGTCCTGAATGTTGATGGTCTTCAAAACCTGGTGACTGTGAAACAAATACCTCTTCATTTATATAATAATTCAAGAAGGCAATCTTCACATCTTCAGTACCCTCATGAGTAACTTCCAAGACCTCCTACTTCTCCTTAGCTGAACTGCATTGGGATATCCTGAAGAACTCATCCATTATTAATGAGGAGGTTATGATGTTCTTGGCCACAAGATCATATTGAGCCTTCTTCCTTTTGGTCTCATTCCATTCAGATCTTGGCTTTACCACTTCTTCATCCTTGACAACCTGCATTGGCACATAGGGTCCATGGACCACAACCTCCCAAATAAACGAGTCAATAGATTCCATGAAAAATTTCATTCTAATTTTCCAAAAGGCATAATTCATTCCATTGAACATAGGGGGTCTACTAACAGAAGATCCCTCAACAAAAAGCACTTTAAACTCAAACATTACTGCAAACAAACTTGATTAAAATACAAGTCCTTGCTCTTGATACCAATTTTTGGGTTCAATAGTGTCAAAGTTCAAGAGGGGAGGTGAATTGACCTTTTAAAAGTTTCGCGCAGAATCAGATTTTATCACAGTACACAGAAAATAAATCGATTTATTTGGCAATGAACAGATTTATTTTGACACTGTTTATGTTTAAAAAAACGTTTATATCAGCCAAGTAATTCTTGAGGTTATGCAGATTAATTTGCAAGCCACACACTGATTTTAAAGAGAAAATTGTGAACAGCTAAAACAGTGACCTTCAATTTTTAAGCAAGTGATAAAGGTTCAATTTCTAACTTGACAATCAATTGGGTAACCTTTCACAAACAACTTGTTCCAGTTGTATTTAACAAATCATATATCTTCTTAACACAACCAAACTGATTTTCCAGAAAATAAGAACTGTATGAACAAGCCCAGAAAGAACAGATTTATTTTTAATTGAACAAATTCAATTTCTGGAAGATTAACAGATAAGCAAGAATACGAGTGCAGGGATGAAGAGAAATGAACACAGTTATATTGGTTCACTCAAATGAGCTACATCCAGTCTCACCTAATCCAAGGTGAAATCCACTAAACAAAACGTACCAAACACACTTACACAGCCATTGTTCTTGAACCCTACAAGAAACTTGGCACATTTGCTGAAAAACACTATTTCAGCATACACACTCTTCAAGAAACCTTATCAAGAAGAGTTTACAATCACACTTTTACAAGAATTTGAAATATGAAACGAATACACCTGATAGAGGATGCAGAAATCTGCCTTAGACCAGTAGAACAGATTGCTCACACAGTAGCAGCACCTCTAACCAAGCCTTAGAGCCAACCAAGAACAAGCACACTTTTGATTTGTAAAAACTTTCAAGAACACATGCTAATTCTCTGTAAATCCTTAATTCTCTGTTGTAAAACTTGTTTTCTCAATTTTATGATTCACCTTCAAACGCAGGAACAAGTTTTCTTTTTATAGAAAAAACAACTTATAACAGATTTTCAAAAAACAATTAAAGCTATTATAAAAAGAACAGATTGAAAATAAAATGAACAGATTTGTTTTCAAAAGTAGTTAGAGAATCTGTTATGTGAAGGAGATTTAGTCAAACACACTGGTGCAAGGATAAAATGAAAAAAGCTTTTAAGATACACATGGCACCAGACTAAAAAGAATCCATTCATTTACAGATGAACAGATTCATTTTTCAAAACGATAACAGAAAAAACTTAACTATTGAAACACAATCATTTTGAAATAGTGAAAACTTAGTCAAAATACTTGATGCACAAAACTTGATTTTCAAAAGACTTAGTCAATGCATCAGTTTAAAAAAGGAATCCATTCATTTAGAAAAGAACAGATTTATTTTTATGCAGTAAGGGTGCTTTTTGCAAAACATGTGAAAAACAGTTTCAGAAAATTTGTGCTTGCTCTTATCACATGGTCAGAGGTTAAGAGGCGAGTTATCTAGCAAAAAGCCTACTCTAAAGAACCTCTAAATTATACCTAAGACATTCTTAAAGCAAATGTAAATACAAATGAAATTTACACAAATGGCTTCATCAAATACATGTCTTGAAGGGGCAGCAACCATCTTCAACAAAATGGATCTACGAGGAGTCAGTATGAAGGAGATGAAAATGATTTGATTGAGAAATTGATCCATGTAATTGGTTTTCTCTTTTAATTGAATTGTGTATGTTATAAAAAATTATTTTCACTAGCTTACCCTTATTTTTCTTGTTGTGTTATGAACTATGATAATTGTACTACGTACATTAGCAAATGTTGATGCAGGTGCAAGAGTATCAGGGAGGTCATAGGATTTTAATTTGAGCTTTGAAATAATTATTTGTTTTTATATAAGTTATAATCATGTATTAGGAATATTTTAAAAGACTCTAAACTTGTATAAAATCATATAATAATTAGGTATATTTCTTCGGTGTTACAAAAATAATATTAAATAATAATATAAATTTAAATAAAAAATAGATTGAGATAGTAAAACCTTATAAGAAATCCGATCCCTTTTATAGTCATAAAAGACTTTGTTAAGTCTAAGTAGGTATCCTCCTATGATCGGTGTGGGTGGTATTATTAGAGGCAACAAAAGAGTTTGGGTCGTTGGTTTTGCTTATAACCGGGCATGAAAGATGCCTTTAAAACTAGGTTGTTTTGTTGGTATTCTCCTAGGTTGGTACCTGTCATTCATAGTTTGATCATAGTTTGGAACCTACCCTATCACTATGTTATACCATTCATATCATATATATGTGAAATGATGCTATAGAGTTGGTCAACGTTATATGTATATGTAATGAATTGAGTTTACTTTTATTGGCTGGTTTTGTCTTTTTCTTTTGTTTCCTAATTTCCAATGCATAAAAGGACATATATATCCACGCTACCTGTTTACACTTAGTAATATTAAGCTACAAACATACTATTTCTATAAAGTTGGAGGATATGTAAAGTCTACGTACCTCAATACCAACGTTATATGTCTCTTATTTAATAATCTATTATGAGTAGGGTACCCTTTTTGTAAGTTAGGTATTAACAAATTCAAAACATTAATTGTATAGTTGATTTTAGATCATTTATTAATTGTAATGTGGACTTATATAGAAAAAAAAAACACTTTGAAACGGGAAAGATCGAAAAAACAAAAATAGACATTGAAGCAATTGTTAAGATTGAAAATGTTTCATATGGAAATTCTTGAAAAGGATTTGATCACCGAAGCAAAACCTTGCAGTAAGTAATTATGCATATATAGTATAGATGAAGAGTTTAAATATAATACCTTCGCACATAAGATTATTAATTTCACACTTTTTTTTAAGTTAAAAATAAATAAGATAAATATAAATATTGAAAGTAAATCAATAGATATTATATCGACTTGAGCGACAATTTTTTCACCTAATATGTATAAATAAGGGTTAAATATTTTTTTTCATAGCCTCGAACATTAGTTAATACGTTAATCAGAGTATTCAATATGAAAAGTTGGTCAAATTATAACTCAAATAACTTTGTTCTAAGTAAATTTATTAAAAAACTAGATTTATCTAAATATACTAGTTAACTAATCCTAAAAATACACTACATTTGTCTAAATTAGAATTTTTTTTTTGTATGTGTGGGAAGATGTGTGATGTAAAATAAGAATCTCGTTGTTTTTTTTTTTCAAAAAATAGACTTATGAAGAGATATCTTGAATTTATGTTTATGTACAAGGATTGAAGTGCATCTTTATTAATTTATTTGTCTGACAAAAAAAACTAATCCTAAAAATATGACGAGATGATTCCCACAAAGGTAACTTAAAGGATCAAAAGTCATAATGTATTGTACACATAATGACTATCCCTAAAAGGGGTTGTAACCCTTTTTATTATCCGTGTACCTTACACTCCGTTAAAGAGAACACTCATTGAATATTTCAGTTTTAAGTATTTAAGGAAGAGAAATTATTAAAGTAATTTCAGAGAAGAGAAAGTTTAAAGCACACAAGACTTAAGGGTTTGTTTGGATTGTACGGGTGAAAAGGATAAGGAAAGAATAAAAAAAGTAAAAAATATGATTGTTTAGATTTTTAAAAAAAAGTAAGTTTGACTGAAAAATTTGTAGTAAATAATGATTGATATTATTAAAAATTATTTTTCATTTTAATTTTAATTTTAATTTTAATTTTAATTTTTATTATATTATATTAATTATTTTTTTATTATAATAAATAAAAATATAAATTATAATAAAAAATTAAAAACATAATAATTATAATATAATTCGTTATGTTATAATACGTGTATAATTGATTATGTTGAAGACTTAATTATGTATACATTTTTACTTAAATAACAGTATATATAAGAAGGAAGTTAGATTCTAATTTGTCTCAAATTTTGTAAATATTTTTCTCATTTTTTATATTATTTTTTTTCTCTTTTATGCAATAAATTTGTGTGTTTATTTCTACAAACATCACCTTATTCATGTACATCTCAATAAATTTTAATTTATATATGTTAAAAAATGTACCAAAGAATGTGCTTGAAAATTTACACTAATATTTTAATTATATTTAATTTATTTTTTAATTTTAAATATTGTAATATTATTATAATATAGTGTTAAGTATGTTTTAAATGTAAGTGTTAAAGAAATCTTTTCCAAATTTACTAAAAAAAAGGTAGGTGGGATTTGGCATGTGTGTAGTGTGTACATATATATGTATAAGATATATATGTATAAGATGATCATATAGAAAAGTGGACATGTCAAACTCAATTATAGAATGCCAATAGCTGTCACATTGCAACATGCCATGTTTTGGTGGGTGTCACATGTCTAAATACTATACATCTTTTCCCTCACAAAACTATAACTTATACTCTCTAAACATCTTTAATAAGGTTTAGTTTACAAAAAAATTGTTACTTTCAAAATAAAGAAAAAATTACACATTAATACATAACCTACATTACTCTCTTCAACTGTTCAATGTTTTTCTTTTTTAATTTTGTATTGGGTCATGGTTAGTGGTGACTATAATGCTATTTCTAGAGAATACCATGAGGATTATAAATGTTCTAAATTTATTATTTTTTTATAAAAAAAATATAGTTAAATAGTTTATATTATCATTTTATTGCAAATTATTATGCATTATTCTATTAACTTAGTTATATGAATTAACTTGTTTAGTGAATATGCAGAGTGGATCCCTTTCCTTTTAAATATAAACATCTAAATTTTAGAATTTTATTCAGGTTTTGATAGAATTTTTTTTTTTCATAAGAACTTGTATAGGAGAAAAATATGAAAATAAAATTGGTTAAAAAAGTTATTTCAAACATGTAGTAGATGTAACTATGTTCTTATCATGTTCAGAATTTTAACCTTTATTCTCCATTCCTTCACTTCACTCTTCTCCTCCACCGTTAAACCTTTCACCATCTACGCTCTTCCTTCATAATGTCTTTGCCATCAACCACCACGACAACGCTTACAATGTTTTTATCTTTTTATTGTCAATATCTATAGATCACGATAGAGCATTGTTGTCAACAATAATAATTATATTTTGATTATAGTGACATAGTTGATGAAGTTTCTAGAAGGTTGAAGAAATGTTTAGCATAGTGAAAGATGAATTGTTTGTGCTGCTTTTTACGCTTTGCTTAATCCACGGTGGTATGGTTCTTTTGATTCACCATACCTCAAGCTCTTTCAATTTATCTATTTCGTAACAATTTGTAACTTGAGTTTTAATTATCCATCTTTCAATTTTCCATCAGGAAAAAAAAATCAGTTAAATGGTTTTATGATTTAAAAATAAATAAAGATTACAGTTTTATATTATGTTTTAATATAAATATTAGAATTTTAACTGATTAATTTCATTACAAATAAGTGATTACTTATGAGAAATGTATGATATTTAGTAAATTATTTTAATATTTCAAAAATATTAATATCATTGTAATATTGTATGAGATTAGAATTATAATCAATTTTAAAATAACTTTGATTATTAATCCATATATGTAAAACAAAATAAGTGTAGTTACAAAGGGAGTTGATGATTTTAAAAACATAAATTCTTGACTTATGTAGCACTAACTAGTATTATGACTTCTCTCAATGATGAAGGAATATAGAAGCTCAAATACAAATGAGTGTACAATAGAAAAATCAACATATTTAAAGGGAAAGTAAATTGAATGAAAGTAATTGATACATTTAATAACAATTGTATCTTTATATAAAAAATATTTATAAATTGTGTATTTTCACGAAGCTTGTCCCTTAGTTTCTACATAATAAATGGAATAAATTTTTATTATTTTATCAAGCTATATAATTCAAATTTCCACATATTTTTAGAGAATGTGGTGATAAATTATTATTTTTAAGGGTTGTTGGATAGACTTGAATATGTTTTTCTATAACATATTACCTCCTTTTATGTCCTTATACTTTTTTTTATAATAGGTTTAAATTTTCTATGTTTCATTTTTATGTCCTTATATTTTTTTTATAATAGGTTTAAATTTTCTATGTTTCATTTTGTTTAAGCTTTTATGGAGTATTCTTGTATTATTTGCATGTGTTTGGTTTAGTTCACCATGTTTGTTTGTACTTGATTTCCTAATTTAATATATTTTATTTCATGTGATGACATATGATTGACTAAATTTAAGGTGTTAGTGTAGGAGATGTCAGACTTCATAATGATGTCAGATTTCATAATGATGTCTAGCATGAATTTTATAAAAAAACATATTAAATATAACATTTGTCATTAAAATAATTTTCAAATGTATATATTATAAATAAATAAATAAAAGGGTAAAACATTAATAACTTATTTAGATAAGAGTAAATAGTTTTTGATTGGTGTGGCTAAGAAAATTTCTACCAAGACCCTATGATGAAAAAATGAACTCCAATTGTTTTTACGAAAAAATGAATGTTTTGAGTCGAGCTTGGTTAAAATTCCAAATCTCGTAGTAAGAGTTGAGTTGAGATATAAATTATAATGAAGGTTGAGTACAACACTAAATAAAAGTCCAATACTTAGACTCTCAAGTCAATAAGTGAATATGAAAATAAAAATCATGAGTAAATATAAGTACTAAAGAATGAGTTGAAGTTTCAGTTTATGTGTAGTTAGTATATCATGGTATAAGTTTTCACTATAAGAAAATCATTAAATAACAACTAATGTTAGAGACAAAAAATAATTAGTTACTATATTAGTAAGTTAGATACTATTTTATAAACTAAAAAACTGTTGGTATCTAAAATAGTTTCTATTATTAATAAAAATTTATAAACTAATATCTAAATTGGTATTTGTTCTTACCGAAAATGGGTTTGGAGAATTCCAAGGTGGAAAAGAGAAGACTTTCATGTGGACCAAACATTGTAGTGTTGACCGATCCTAAGGAGAGAAGGGAGGTTCACCTGCAAAAGACTCTCCAACATTAATGTTAGATATCAATTTAGAAACTAGTTTATAATTTTCTACTAATAATAAAAATTACTTTAGATACTAATAGTTTTTTAGTTTATAGAATATTATATAACTTAGTCAATATAATAACTAACTATTTTTTATATCTAAAATTAGTTGTTATTTAATGATTTTCTTATAATGAAGAATAGAGTCGACTTATTAACTCTAAGTTGACACTTACTTTTTAATAAGCAAAAGTATTTGTGTTAGTGTCTAATTAGCATCAATTAAGTTGAGGCTAACAAAATACATTTAATGTTAGACATTAATAATGTTTATTAGCCAAGTCTAACTTGTAACACCCAAAAAAATACATTTAACTATTACAATACAGGTTCTACATATTTCTATACAAGCTTAGAGTTTTTCAAAACATCTCTAATACATGATTGAGACTTATAGAAATACAAATATTTACAATATAAGGTTCAAAAGAACATCCTAAAGCCCTTCAGAACCTCCAACACCTGTATGATCATCTGCTCGTGTACATAGTACAGTCATCACAGTTCACAACACAACAAGAAAAGTAAGGGTAAGCTAGTGAAAATAAAGTTTTATAATATACACAATTAAATCAAAAGAGAAAACCAAATTACATGGATCAATTTCTCAATTATACAATCTTCTTCAAATCCCAACATAAAACAATCACATAGATCTCACGTGGACCTACACATCCAAGATATTCAACAAACAGAATAACATCTGATGCCTTCTGGAAGACCTGTATTAAGTAAGTCCTAACAGAGACTAACACCTGATCCAAAGATTACTAGCGTATCCAATAGAAAGGGTCAAGGTAAGTTCAATACAACCCAAGTCGTGCATCTCATATGTCACTATGTGCATGAACTCCCCCATCAACTTCTCACCACCTGATATCTTAGTCTATGTGACTTAGATCATCAGTGAAGCTCAGAGATATATGTTACCACATAAACATCAATACTTAATACACAACAAACACCAATCCATACATTATCTCAAATGTATGAATTCAATTTCATATCATTTTCATCATATAATATCATTCAAAACGTGATCCACAGCATTCAAAAGTCTATTTAACATAAAAAAAAACAACACTTAAAGAGAAATTGAATACTAGGACTACGTCCCTCCATATCCTGATCTTCTAGCCTAGGATGCTATTAAAAAATAAATTTAGTTTCCCTTACCTTAATTGCTTGTTTTGCACGTCAGAATAAGCTTCAAGATTTAAATGCCTAATGCAAGTTATTCAAACAAAACAGAAATTCAGTATATAGTAGAATAAGTTGAGAGGATTACTCTTCTCAACTGACTCTACCAAGATTGATGACTAAATCCTAAGGAAAAGCAAAGAACAAAGGATCTTTAGAACAAAAATGAACTTACTCTATTTGAAAATTTGATCGGGTAAAAAAAATTCCTTAACTCCAGCTACAATGGTCCGATCATATTCTAAAATAGATTAAATTTGGAAGAAGAAATTAAGAGAGAAGGAAAAATAGAGAAAGAATAAAAAGAAAAGAAAAAAATGTGACTCTGTGTGGGGGACTATTTTTAAAATTTTTTTATTAAGTAAAAATATATATAACAACATTAATTAAAATAAATAAGATTAGTATCAGTTGAAATTAATATAATATTTTTAGTATTTTATATTTATTTAAGTTAATATTGGTTATACTTACATTATTTTTATTATTTATTTACATTAGCGTGGCAAGTTTTAGTTATAGGCTAGGAATCTTTGTGTTTCCGTGACAAAAAATTGGAATGGTAGATTATTCTTCATCCAAATGTCGATATTTAAATATGCAAAATCTCCTCATTTATTATTCTATATAAATCTCCTCACATCATCTTTTTCACCTACACTCATTTTTTTCATCTTTTTCATCCATGAAAGAATGTTGATCTCACCCAACTTTCTCTATAAAACTCTTTTAATTCAAATATTTTGTCTATTTTTTTTGTGTTTTATTTTTGTTGAAAATGAAAATGTTGTCTGAAAAAATATTTTTAAAAATTAATTTCATTATACTTGGTCACATTGATGCAAATTAAGTTAATACTAAAAAAAGACTGCATTTAATATTAACTAATATGATGCTAAATTAAATGAATTTTAAAATAAAAATACATTAACATCATTTTAACTGATACTAACTTGTTTTAATTAAAAATTAGTGATGAAACATCTTAGTTAATACTAAAAAGTCGATGTTAATGAGTTAGTGAACTACTTCATTATGACGTAAATTTAATATTATTAATTAATTAAAGTGGATTATTACTTAGACTTAATTATCCTTTTATTTTTTTATTAATATAAGAATTAAAAAATAATAATTAAAGCTATTACTTATTAACATCAATTTTTAATAAAAAAATATATTTTTTCTTATAGTATCATTAGTTTTAATTACCAAATAAATTTAGTAGTTAACGAAATAAATATTAGTTTTTTTTACATTGATATAAATAATACTACTAATATTGTCTATCTTAATATTTTTTGAAAAAAAAAAACTATTTATCTCGGCTGCGAGGAGGACCACCGTTCACAAATGGAAAGCCTTTAAATATATTTTTTTGTCCAGGTCTGGAGCTAGCCACGTACGGAGGCCCTATCATGATATGATTTTTAATTTTTATTTTTAGTTTTGTTTACTGATATTTTTTATTAGGATAATTTTGTTTGAATAGTGATTATATTTTATTTTTAGTAAAAAAAAGAAGTTTCAATTTATTATAGATTAGTTTATTCTACTCATTCAATCTCATTGATTATGAAAATTATAAATACATATTTTGTTAAAAAAAATATTTAGATGTTCAACTTCATTTCTTTACATTAGCTATATTAGCTACATGTAACTTAAGTTTTCATATGAGTACAAAGAGTTTTATTGATTGATCGGAGATGTCGCATTGACTAAATATTAGAGTATTTTATTGTATATAACTGGGTATAAATCTCATTTTATAAGTCGATTTTATGGAATTGAGTTATGCTTAAAAACTTCATTTCGTAATAGTAAATTTCGTATAATAATTAAGAGTAACTTTAATATTTACCATTAACTATAGACGTATTAAAACGAATATAATCCATGAGTCAGATATAAAAAAAAACTTGTAAAGTAAGTTAAATTGAGCTAAAAATTATTATTTATGACTTCCATAATCAATCCTTAGTCTTTTTATTCAACCCTTTTAAAATAACAATTATACTTTAAAAATGGAATATTATTTTATTTTATTGAAATATGTATCTATAGCGATTCTATTTTTTTTATAAAATAAAAGTAATCACTCTATCCCAACATATATATATATATAATATAATTATCTATGAAAGTAGATTTATAAAATATAACTTATATTTATATCAGTAAAATAATTTTTCCAAAATATTCTTAAGAACACACTTATGTGCTTAGTTTTCAGTTTTTCTAATATTTGTATCATCATTCTTATTACGAAGTAAACTTTAAGCCCAACTCAACCTCATAAAATCGGCTCATAAGATGAGGTTTACACCCACTTATATACAATGAAATGTTCTCATCTCTAGTCGATGTGAGATCTCCAACATACCCCTCACGCCGAGGTTACCAACTCGTGCGTGGAGATTATTGTTATGGGTGATCCGATAATTGCCCAATAGCGGGTGACCTGATAAATCCAACAAATTCTCGCTAAGATGGGCTCGAAAATGGCTATGATACCATGTTAAGAAGTGGGCTTTAAGCCTAACTCAGCCCCATAAAACCGGCTCAGTAGACTTTAAGCCTAACTCAACCCCATAAAATCGGCTTATAAGGTGAGGTTTACACCCACTTATATACAATGAAATGTCTTCATCTCTAGTCGATGTAGAATCTCCAACAATTCTTCTTCCAAAAATATAGTTCTCTCGTTACAAAAATACAAGTATCACAATCTCAAAATAATCATAAGTAAACAAGAAAAACTAGTAAAATAATATATAAGTAACAAATAATAAAATAGCTTGAATGTATAAAATGTATAACTAATTTAATAAAATGACACCTATACATTTACTTATCATAAGCACTAGAGAAATATAAATAACATAAGATTTGGTGACTTATCAAAGTTTCTATTAAGTTTGAGTATTTGAAACTAATACTTGTTATATATTTTATTGTATACTTGATTAGTTCCCATCAAATTTCATTTCCAATTAGTCACCACTTATCACTAGAGTGTTTTTTTTTTTCCATACCTATAGAGTATTAGAAACCTTTTACATGAAAATATATCCAATTTATGTGAAATTAATCATTAAAGTATAAGTGAACATTATCTAAAATCCTTAAAAGTATCTTAAATAAGGATAAAATCATCCACTTTAAAACAGAGAAATATTGTTTGAATGAGATGTTTTAGACTTCAGCAACATTTCTTAAATAAAATATTATTTCTCTTGGATATCATATCATTCAAACATTAATGTGTTATTCAAGTGAAATCTCTATTATCCTTCGTTTGATAAAGAATCGTAAATATTTTGTACAATTAACCTATTTTTTGGATCATTTCTAATTAACAATAAATTCTTATTTGAGTGAGGAATGCATATATTAACACTTTAAAAATGAAATTATAAAAAAAAATCAACAAATTTATATGTACTCCATTCCATTCACATTTCAATACTCAAATCATGCATATAACATGGTCTTATATTTAACTAGAAGTAGATGAAGCTTGCACCACAATTCTCATCAAATAATAAGAAAGTTGTAACATCCCTAATTTTACTTATATTTAATAAAATAAAATTAAAATAAGCAATATCTAATTAACATATGAAAATGTACAACTATCTCATAATTGTATCTCAAAAAGATATCCCTCTACATAGGGATTTAAGATATACAAAAGTTTTAAAAAAACAAAACATCCAAATTAAAAATATATAATCCTCTAGTTGCTCACTGATAAGCTTTATTACCTATGACCTCATCTACTCCCGTGTAATTACACGATCATCACATATTAAAGAAAACAAACACAAACAAATAATAGGGTAAGCTAGCTATATAAAAATTTATATATAATTTAAATTTCAAATTAATAAACATAATTCATCAAGTCTCATACAATTTTTCAAACCATCAAGTGTCAATTAAAATTCATAATTCATCTTTCACATGTCAGACTTCTACTGACTCACAACACATAGACACTTGACTCTACTTTCGGAAGACTCTTGCGTTGACTTAGACTCAGAGTTCGTACCTATCATATTGTCTCACTGTGAAATCCACACAATTATGCGCATAAATAATTTCAATATCATCTCTCCTAGTATGATATGGTTAATTCATATAACATGTCAAGTTAGTTATCTTTCAAACAACTTACCCATTCATATGAACCTCTTTCGACTCTCACCACCTGAATAAGTTCATCTATATGATTTCATTATCTCATGAGAGACATGATATCTTCTTCTAGTGAATCCTTAGTCAATATAAAAATTTCTATCTAATTTAAATTTCAAATTCATAAACATAATTCATCAAGTCTCATACAATTTTTCAAACCATCAAGTGTCTATTAAAATTCATAATTCATCTTTCACATGTCAGACTTCTACTAACTCGCAACACATAGACACTTGACTCTACTTTCGGAAGACTCTTGCGTTGACTTAGACTCAAAGATTTGTAACTATCATATTATCTCACTGTGAAATCCACACAGTTATGCGCATAAATAATCTCAATATCATATTTCCTAGTATGATATGGTTAATTCATATAACAGGTCAAGTTAGTTATCTTTCAAACAACTTACTCATTCATATGAACCTCCTTCGACTCTCACCACCCGAATAACTTCATCTATATGATTTCATTATCTCATAAGAGACAGGATATCTCCTTCTAGCGAATCCTTAGTCAATATCCAAAATCACACAATCAAATCATACCAAAGTTTAGAATTTTCAAAACACACAACAATTCATTCAATAATCATATAATTATCCAATTAAATAAATTTTCAATTTAATATACATAAAATAAAAGTTTACATAATTTATAAGTAAAATCTGTACAAAAAGAAATAAATCAACCTTTAAAAGCAAATATTAATTTTCAATTTTTTCTTACAATTTTTTTTTGCTTGAGCGAAAATCTTTTAGTGTGAGCGAAAATAGACTAGCGTGCACCCGTGATTTTTTTTGGCTTGAATGAAAAAAATTAGTGTGAGCAAAAATAGACCAGTGTGTACTAGGATTTTTTTGGCTTGAGCGAAAAAAATTTGGTTTGAACGAAAATGGACCAGCGACATTCCAGACTTTCCCCATTTTTGCTTGAACAAAATTCCATTTAGTTTCAGCGAAAATGGACCAGAAATTACCCCACTTTCACTTTGAACAATATCTCATCTTGTTTGAGCGAAAATAGACCCGAGAGTACTTAATATTTTCATTCAAATTGTTATTTTATGAAATATACTAAACCAAATTACAAAGTCTTGGTTAGAGTTGAATAATTACTTTAAATCAAAATCAAACAACCAATACTCAACAATGGTATACTTTAAATACATTCATCAAACTATTTAAATACATTCATTTACTTATTCAAATAAAAAACAATATAATTTTATAACATCTACCATATATAAAATTTCACATTTAAATCTCAATGAACTTCTAATATACTTAAAACAAACAATCCTGCAAGGAAGTTTGAGACTGGTGACCACATCACCCCCACATCCAAATATTCTAGCCTAGGGTTCTATTTGAAATTAAGGTTAGTTTTCCTTACCTGAACTTGAGCAGATGATCACTAAGACCTCCAAATCTACCAAAAGCTTAAAGGTAATTAACCTGCACCACAGAGTCCTAATAAAAAATCTAACTATATCACTAGTACCCTGAGCTAACAAAAATTCACTTTGAAGCTGAAAGAGTCACATGCCAATCAAAGACAGAGACAATCTAACAAGGTCAAAATTTGACTCAAAGTGAAGAGCAAAAATGAACTTACTCTATCATAGATTCTAATCGGCCAGACTTGTAGTATTCACTGTCAGGAGTCTGATGGCACACTCCGATCATCAAACTGATGAGTGAGGATATTAAAATCTTAGAGAGAAGACAGAGGAAAAGAAAAAAAAGTTTTTAGAGAGATGATGATTCTTTTAAAATGAAACCTGAATAACTAAATTTTTATTTATGAGCTCTTTTAACTTTAATAATAAAATATTAAGTGTCATTTTAATTGTACCACTTGTACCGTAAAACTATTTTTCTCAGTCCTTACAAAAGTACATGATTAATTAGGTTATGACATGTAACATGAACTCCAAATAAAATTGGACTATTCAAGATCATTTCTAAAATTGAAATAATCAAGATAATTTCTAAAATGAATCCCGAATCTAATTCATTCCTAAACCTAGTTTATAACATATAATAATGTGTATTCTCAATTGTTACTACGCAACTTTAAAACATTAATTTCTCTAAAATCAATCATGTTAGCTAGTTAATATATTTCACAAATAATAAATAAGTAACAAACTTAATTCAAGGTTCAAAATTTCATTACATGTTATTAAATAAGTGTCATAACCTACAATTCAACAATTTTTTAATTGAATATTCCTAATCTAATTGTGTGTATGCAAGAACCCTAACAAATTTTTACTAATTCAAGATTTATCATTTATAACTATTAATAACTTTCACATGAAGCTCAAATTCAATAATCTTTGTATGCATGACCTTTACAAAGAGAAAATAATAGAAATTGAAAAGAGAGGTATGATGAGAAGAACTTACAAAAAGCAAAGAGAGGTACGAGAAGAACATACCAAAAGCAAGACTCTTCATAGATGTTGTACAACATCCCTTAACTACATTGGAGGTTAAATTTTATAAAGCAATGAATAAGAGAGTATGATTCTTTAAATATGAAGTAGAGGAAGCAGAATCGAAAAGGAAGGACTAGAGAAGAAATAAATAAGAAGAAACAAGTCAAGCACTTATTGAAAGAGGAAGAGACTTCTCTTCTGTTTTCACAACCACAAAATAATAAATTTATCTCTATCTTACATTTAATGTTTCCACAACCCACAATCCAAACCCATTTTATAATTATTTTATATGTTACTCACAAAACACTATTTTCACCCATCAATTTAAACAAACTGATATTTTTTTTTATAAAATTAAAACTAACACACAAAACTTATACATACCTTAAATACATAAGTATCTAAATTAAAGATTAAACATAAATTAAATCTAATTATCACCTATAAATATATTTACGCACACTTTTATTTTTAAGACAAGTTTATATATATATATATATATATATATATATATATATATATTAAAAAAGATAAATAAATTTCATTCATGTAACTTCCATTTAAAAATACGTATTTATTTTGTTATATTTTCAAAAATTATACTTTTTCTCTTTAAAATGTAATAAAATAACATGATGATGGGACATATGATGGACCTAAATTTAAATTTTAAAATATAGACACAGTTGATTAGTCAAGCTCAAGCACATATATAATTAACAACGAGACATAATCAATCAGTAAAAAAATAACTAAATTTGATGTATAAAAGAATAAAAAAATTTAATTTATTTTCTTGGAGAATATTTAAATTTAGTTGTAAGTTATCAGCCGGTTATCGAATCAATGTTTTATTTGGATTAAATGATAAATTTGATGAAGTGAGGAAAAAGGGGAAAATATTAAAAATAAGATGATTTGGATTAAGAAAAAAAAAAGAGAAAGTGAAAAGAAAGTTGATGAATGATTTGATAAATATAATAAATATTAAAAAATTATAAATAATTTAATATAAAAAATTATAAATATATATTAGAATAAAATAAATTTTAAATTAAAAATAAAATATTAAATAATAATAAAAATACATATTAATAATTAAAATTAAAATTAATTTATTCATTTTATTATAATATAAAATACATATTAATAATTAATAAATAAATTTGAAATATTATATATATTTATTTTAAAACATAATATTTTTAAATAATCAATGTGTATATAACTATTTTTTATACAAAAAATATTCTCTTCGAAAATTTCTTACAAATAACAAACAAATCTCTTCATAATATCGAACAAAATTACAAGAATAAAATCATCTCGTTTTTTCATATTTTACAATCAATTATTTTTGTTGTTCTAACTTTCTTCTATTTTTTTCATCTTCTCTTTTCTCCTCACTTATACGAAAACAACTCTAAAAAGACACTTTAATCTAAACTTATTTATAAATAAAGCCTCGTTTGTTTCTAAGTGAGAAAAGGATAATATTTATTATGCCAAAGCAAAATACTAAAAACAAGATAATAAAAAACAAAAAACACGAAAAACAAGAATAGTTATTTAGTTAAAAAACTTTCTTTGCACATTATAACAGAATTGTGAAAAAAAGTAATATATATATATAATTAATTAATTAATTATAATTTATAACTTATGTTTGTCTTTATTTTAAATTTAAATTATTATTATTTTTATTTAAAATAAGATTATAATTCAAAACATAAAAAAGTATAATTAAAATTATGAAAAAATAATTCTTATAAAATAACATAATTAATCATATTATATATAGTAAATTATAAATATAAATAAATAATAAATATATTTTTAATAATAAAAAATAAGTTTATATGATAATTATATTAATTATAAAAAAATAAAGATAAAAATAATAATTTTATTTAATTTATAAGTAAATCAATCCAATTAATTTTTTAACAATTTTAAAAAATTTTAAATTTGTAAATTTGTATTTTTATCAATTAAAACAATATAATTATCATTCACAAATTTTTATAAACTTTCTCTACACTTTTTACTCTATTTACCTTAATCCAAACAATCTTATTTTTTCACACATTTTTCATTCAAATCATCTCAAATTTATTCACTCTTAATCTAAATAAAAGATAAGTGAAAATGAAAATGACAAATAGAAGAAAGAATGAAAATAAAAAAAGTAAGAAGAAGGGTGTAAATGTAAATTGGGGAAGAAAGATGATGCGGATATTCCATGATTGCCCCGTACTTCCTAGGATGAAAGGAAACATTAACTGCAACACAGATCTCTCTTTCAAAATCCCCATGTGGATCCGTGTCACAGAATCTACCCATTCACTTCTCTTATCCGGACACCCTCGCCCACTCACTTATTCAATATTCATTAAAATTACTATAAATTTTTTGACAAATGTAATCACCTAATATTTTAATTAGATAACACTTTTATATATAATCATTTATTCATATAAACTATCTATTACTTTTTACAATTATTAAATATATTTTTCCAAATTTCTTCTCATGAAAAAAATTCAAAAGAATTGTATTTTAATATTTGTTTCCACAAAACACATGAATGAAATAACAAAACATCTCATTAAAAACTTTTTATTTTTTATTTTTTTAAATATATAGCTAAAATTTGTTTCTCATAAAAATCAAATGTAATCTAAGAAAAACAACTTAAACATACATATATCATTTTTTTTCTTATTAAAATCACTTCAAAATAAATTACATTTACTGATTATTTTTTTAATACAAAAAAAAACCACTATAACAAAACAACAACTAATTAGCACACAACAATATCTTCATATAATCAATTAAAGATATATAAAAATTACTATAATTTATGGGTGTATTCCACGAAGATGAATTCATGAGTCAAAGGTTTACAAAGTTATTAACTATGAATACACTCAACAAAAAGGAAAAAAAATTACCACTAAAATTAAGTATGTATTTGAATGGATTTGCAAATTGTCATATTAAAAAATGTATTTTTAAAAATTACTAATTAATTTTATTTATTTGTTATCCAATATGATGATTTGCAAGATAAAAAATTAAGTAAATTTAAAAACCAACGAAACCAGATTAAAGGTACATTTATTTGTCTTTTGAAAAAAAAAATAACATTACATTTAAAAAAAACACATTTCTTAAAATGATGTTATCTTTATTTTATTTATGATTATAGTTATATCCTTTACAAAAAATAAGTAATTATGTTCAAATAAGGAATACTTAAACCTAGGTCCTTTAACTACGGTTTTTTAAATAATGTTGGAAAAATCCCCTTAATGTACAATAATAGGATAAAATTTGTCAGATACAAACAGACAAAAAAAATACGGAACAAGCTAAATTTAACGTAATCTGACATTTCTTACTTACATTTACGAGACTCAACAAATATTCATTTTTTTCAATACAAATTTTATAGATAAATTTTGGAAAAGACATTATTGAGATTTTTGAATATAAATTTGCAAACATTTCTCTATTACGCGTTACTCTTGGTCTTTTATAGAACGTCTTATCTCAAATTTAATCTGATAATCCTAAATCTAAAAAGGTATTATTATTTTATATAAATAAGACTTAATTAAGTTTCACGTTTTTATAAATTTAAATATTTTTAATTAAAATTTAATTACATTTTTTTTATTAGGTACTCAATATTTTTATTTCTTTTAATTAATTTTTGTTGCTTAACCTTTCTAGCAATGTAATTATTATCTCACATAGCATCTTTCATAATAAAAGTATTTATCATTTTAAATTAATCATAATATACTTTTATATTAATCACACCATCTCATATTTTTTAATACCTAACCACAAGATAATTAGATAAAAATAAGAGTGAATATCACTTAGTTAATAGAAAATTTAAATAACATTCAGTTAAAAGATATAAAATTTGTAATTACTTAATATATAAAAAATTAACTAAAAATAACTAAAGTTATAAGAGACTCAAAATTTAATCAAGTCTATAAAAAATTTTAAAATAAAAAATAAAAAACGTCTCTGAACAAATTAAGACTAAAATTTAACTGAACAAAAAAATTAAAGATGTATATACCCCCATAAGTTAAACACATAGGAACTAAATTAAACATATCCATCACTCAAATCAATGAGGTTATAATTAAACCATCTCTTATGAAAATGATAGTAAACACTTTTATTTTTCTTCATTTAAGAAACATTTTCTCTTAATGGAAAAACAGAAACAAGTGCCAGAACTGGTGCAGTTCTTGCTCTTTCCCAAGCCATTCACTTCACTTCACTGAGTTCAGTCACCATTGTTAGACCCCACTTGTTACATGACGTTACAAATTATATTTCAATTTAATGACTGATGAATGAAGAATAGCCACAATATTGATGAAATAAGACGATGTACGCATCCCGTAGTTCATGGATATTGAGAGTAGTTGGGTATGCAAAACCCTAGGGGGCCATGAATATATATGGGGCTATGGTAGTTATCAACTTATCATAATTTGAGTAACGAATATGGTAGTTGATCTCTCTTATCTCATGTTGCAAAATAAAACAAGAGTGGACTAATGGAAGGACTGATTGTGGATCCGAATCTGATGGCCATGTTAAACTAGGTTAACATTAGGGTTTCCACTTGCATCTAGTACTCAATAATGGCATTCAAACCATGTTATCATCTTTTCATGCTCATTTTCAATCCATGTACCCAATAGTACCAACTACTAAGTGATGAGTAGTTGTGGATGTTGAGGTTTCCCCAAGCAAACCTCGTTTTGGGACTTCTTCATTACTCCAAACATGGATGTGTTGAAAAGATTTCTCAACAACTAACTTTTTTGAAGGCACAAGTTTGAGATCCTTTTGTTTTTTTCTGTGGAATATGAACCAATCGGCACTTCAAATAATTTCTGAAAATTGAAGGACAAAATATGAATTGGTTCTTTGGCTATTTTTGTTATTTCTTCTCTTTTATGATTCAAATTTTACTTTGGTGATTACAATAAATAATAAATGTTGACACTATAAACCTAAATTCTCAATGTGAAACTCTAATTCTAATTGAAAAATAGTAAAGAAAAAACACTTAAAATTTTGTATTTTTAGTTTTGTTAAAAACTGAAAGGTGATTGAGAGTTGTGAGTATGTGTTTGAAAGGGAGTGATATCTAAATATATGCGTGGAGAGTATTAAATGAAAAGTCTAAATATAATTCATTACATTTTACTTGAATAATTGAAATTAAAAAATAACTTGGATTATTTATATATTATTATATTACCTAAATTAAAAAGTTTCATGTCAGTAAAACTAATATATATATAGTTTTTGATCATGGGGTTATTTTTTTTTTCTTTTACCAAAATGGAGTCCGTTTAAAAAAAATTACAAATTTAGGAAAGTCGTGCCAATTTGGCACGACTTCATATGCACAAATCGTTACAATTGACACGACTCTGCCATGTCATACTAAAGTCGTGCCAACTTGGCACGACTTCTGCCTTGTCATACTGAAGTCGTGCCATGTCATAATTTTTTAAATTTTTTATTATTATTTATATATTGGGTAGTAAGTTATGTAATGTTAAAAATTAATTTGATACATAATTTTCTAAGAGTGTTAGTTTTAAGGAAAAAAATTGGATATATAATTATTTTTAAATTATTTAATTATTTCAAAATAATTACAAATTAATTATATTATTTGACTTATTTAAAATTTATATAATTATTTTTAAAATATTTAATTATTTCAAAATAATTACAGTACTTATACCTTTTTATATTTTAATATAAATGACATTAAAAAAAAATAAACAGGTTTAAAAAATGTATTATTTGAATTGTGATAAAAAAAAAATTATTACTTCAGAAAAAAAAAAATAATTGTGATATACGATTATCCAATTTTTTTTCATTAAAACTAACACTCTTATAAAATTATGTATCAAATTATTTTTTAACATTACATAACTTACTACTCAATAAAATTTTTAAAAAATAAAAATTATGACGTGACAGAAGTCGTGCCAAGTTGACATGACTTCAGTATAATAAGACAGAAATCGTGCTAAGTTGACATGACTTCAATATGACATGACAAAGTCGTGTCAAATTGGGACGATTTGTACATATGAAGTCGTGTCATTGGCACAACTTGCCTAAATTTGTAATTTTTTAAACGGACCTTATTTTGGTAAAAAAAATAAAATAACCCATAATGATTAAAAACCCATATATACACACATTTGATAAAATGCTTTGACTTTTACTTAGTTCCTTTGTACGATTGCTTAACCAAAAACCACTAGAACTTTTTCTATTTAAATTAATAGTTATTTGGTAATAATTTGTATTTAATGATAGGTTTGAGATACACATAACAATGACATGATCGTATAATTTTCTTTTTAAAAAAATAATTTTAAAAAATTTAATTATTATATTGACTAAATTAGATACTAATTTAAAAAATAAAAAATTATTTATATTTAAATTAATTTTTATTATTCATAACTAATTTTTTAATTGATATATAATTTTATTAATTATAAACTCTAGAATCTAAATTAATTGATAGTTAAAATCTTGACACTTAATTAAATACTAATTTAAAAACTAGTTTATAAATTTTATTAATAATATATAAAAATTATTTTAGATATATCTAAAATACTATCTAATTTTTTTATATAATACCTAATTATTTTTTATATCTAAAATTAGTTTTTATTTAATAATTTTTTTAGTTTATAAATATTAGTTTATTTTTTATTTTTATTTCTTTAAAATTTTAAATAATATTATTAAAATTTTCTTAAAATATAAAACCTTAAACTGAAATAAAAAATATTTGATAGATGACTCTCATAAACTACCATATAAAATATTAGTACGGATAAAATTAGTTTAAAAAACAAATTTAAATAAGTTACATCATAAAATATAATTTCAAATAAAATTATCCTCCTTAAAAACATCTTACTAATTAAAACATAAATCTATAAATGTAAATTATAAATATTTTTCACTAATAACATTACTTTTTTTATCATAAAGAATGAATAAAATTAAAGAGAGTATTTAAGGGATACTTCAACCCTTGTACACAAAATATTATGGCCAGTGAACCACCAATTATAAAAAAGAGTTCAAACAGTCCCTTAATAAAAACTACTTACAAAAGATAATTGAGTTACTTTCCCAATCAAAACTTTCCCAAAAACAAACTTAAGACAACCACTCCCGTAGGTTATCCACATAAAAACTAGCTATGATAAGATCCATTAGTTTTATGGAAGCACTCAGGGCAATCCATATAACAAGGTATGCTCCAAAGATTTGCAGCCCTTCATGTACCCCAGGACTATACCACAATTCACCACCCGACACAGGTTCAGTACTGCACAAGAAAAGCTCCTAAGATCTTGGACACATATTAACATTACACAGGTATACAATAAAGTTCAAACTACAAATTCACCCATTGAACATTCCTCACCCATCACCTCACCTGCAACCCTCACAATTCTTCATAGTGTTTTTAAGCATACCTTTGGATTTTGTATCCAGTCAGAGTAAGAGAACGCCACCCTAAGGACCCTATGTTTCATCCAAACTCAAGCACAAAGTTCTGCCATAAAATAAGTCTTCTATATATACTCTGCAATTCTTAAAGATAATATTGTTCCTTTGGTTCCACATATCCAAACTATTGCTAACCACATTAATCCTTTCTACATATTATTTTGTTTCATATTAAGATCAAATAGATTAAAGTGGATAAAATGTTGTTTTAGGTCTATATGATGTACAAATTGAACCCCTATCCATTTATCACACATCTGCCACACAAAGTAGGATTTCTTACAACCTAAAATAAGGTATTCTACTGTTTCATTTGTAGATTTACAAAAATCACATAGGGAGTTTGGTAATCCTATTCCTCTTCTTACAAGTTATGCCTTCGTTGGTACTCTATCCTTCAACAAACGCCATACCATATGTTGTGTCGCTGGAGGCACATTTAAACTCCACAAAGTTGAAAAGCATTTTGCATTTTGATGCCCCCCAAAACCCTTCAAACTGTTATAGGCTGATTTGACTGTATACTCCCCATTTCCAACTCCCTTCCATACCCATGAATCCTCAACATTTTTTTTTTTTTTTTTTTTTTTTTTTTTTATAGTTTGATCTCCTAATAATTGCATCAATATTTCTTCTTGTTTAGTTTCCTAAACAAATCTCTTGCGCTTCCAACATAACTTCCATTCCCATGTTTTTTCTCCCAAACTACCTATATCTATGAATCTATTTTCATTATCATCTAAAATATTATAAAGTCTAGGGAAACAGTTTTTCAAAGAATCCTGATTTACCCAAACATCCTCCCATAACATAACCTTGTTCCCTTTCCCAATTGACAATTTTACATTCCTATTAAACCAGTTCATCTAGTCTTCTCCAAGACCCATACTTAGATTGGAGTACATCTAACCATAAACCTTGATTATCTATCACAGTTATCCACTTCCATTTAGCTAAAAGAGCAACATTGAAACTCACAATGTCCTTTATTCCCAAACCCTTTGCACCTTATTCTTACACAAATCCTCCCATTTAATCCATGCAATTTTTTTCTCTTCCTTCCCCAGCCCAAATTTCCTTTGTATTTTAATAATGTTGTTGCTTAGAGATAATAGGGCATTGAACAAAGATAAGATAAAACAAGGGTACAACAAATAATACAAATTTTATGAGGTAGAGTCTACCAACAAAAGATAAACTTTTATCCTTCCACTTCGAAAGCTTGTTCTTAATTTTAACAACCTCATCCCAAAACTTAGTATTTCTAGAGTTATCACCCACAGTTATGCCTAAATATTTAAAGGGAATTGACATTTGTCTACAATTTAAAGCAATAGAGAACATAATGAACTCATCTCTCCCAATCCCGAGAACCCCTATATAACTTTTATGAAAGTTGATTCTTAAACCTGAAGTAAGCTCAAAACCTCTCAAAATGCTCTTAATAGTTACTATATTTTGGGTACTTTGCATGACAAAGAAGTAGTGTATCATCTACAAATTGTAATAACCCACCTCAACCTTTCTTTCTCCCAATTCTATTTTATTAACTTTTCTTTCTCCCATTTCTATTTCCTGGAACAAATTGCATGCCTTTGCTTTTTTAACCAATCCTACTAACCTATCTACAACAATTAGGAATAAGAAAGGAACCAATGAATCTCCCAATCTTAATATTTTACCCTATTTAAATTCTTTTGTGATTAATTTGATTATTTGATTTAGTGGATTGAACATTATGTATATTGATTACATATTCATTTGTTATTTATTGTGAATTATACTATAAATATCCATAACCACTTTTTGTTTCCCATATCTACAAATTATCAAGGTGAACTTTAATATTTAGGTTGATTTTTGTTACGAAAATACACTTAAAACTTTTCAAATAAATCTGAGATAAAATATGTAAAAATAAAATAAAGTAATCATAATCGATTATATAATTTTTTTTATCAAATTCAATTTAAAAACAATCCATTATCATATAATTAACTATGAACTCTGTTTTTTTTATCTTTAAATACAATAATAATAGATAAATATTAAAATATGAAATAAAATAATATTATAATAAAAACACCTTTTCCTTATTTTTCTTCTAACCAAACCACTCTCCTTTTACATTTTCTCTTTAATTAACAAAGTTATAAACTATTCAATTATCTCACTCAAACACCCTTCAAGGTAACTAATAATTTTTAGAAATAACTACAATTTAATTAAAAACTAATTATATATATATATATATATATATATATATTTCAAATTGCAAATAGCAATTAAATATACCACTGTTATATAACTCTGTGCATTAACTTTATGTAACTATTTTAACTTTATGCTCATAAAAAAAAATATTTTATCTTCATGCCTTTAGGAATTTATAACTTTATTAAAGTCTGTGTAAAGCCCTAAAAAGAGAGTTTTCAAATGTTCAAAGCAATGTTCCGACGCAGAGATCTTAGACCAAAATATGATATTAAATTAAATATATACTTCAGTCACATTTTTAACGTGTTTCAGTTTATATAATAATTTATCATTTCATAGAAACATCAACAATAGCCAGAATATAATGTTTTCTAATATTACTTTTTTATACATAACGTTTTCCACATTAAATTTCAATATAGATTTATTTACAAAGTTTAATAAGCCTTTATTATTAATGGGTTTTAAGAGAAAGAATACAAGCCTTCTTAAGAAGAAAATTGTAACATATTCACAATAAGTATTTAGAAAATAGTTTTAGAAAAAAAATGTAACATATTCATCGTAAGTGTTTTAGAAAATAATGGGAGAGTAGAAATTATATATTTTAAATTATACTTAAATATTTTATTATTAAAGTGAAAATAGTATATAAATAAAAAAAAATTAGTTACTCAGATTTTATTTTAAAAAATTATCATGTTTCTAAAATATATATTTTTACTTTATCTATCTTCTTTTTAATTTTCTAATTTGCTCATCAGATTAACGATCGAAGTTTGTCATTAGACTCATAGCAACGATTATTACAAGGTTGTGTGATTACAAATTTAGTTAGAGTAAGTTCAATTTTTACTCATTTTTTCTTTGAGTTAGTTTTTAATCTTTAGGTTGTTTGGTTCATATGTTGCATATGACGTTTAGAGCTTCAAGATTAATCCCTATTAATTCAAAGTTCTAGTGATATAGTTAGATATTTGATCAAGACTTTGTAGTACATGTTAAGCTATCCTTTTAGATTTATAGGATAAAAGCTCTTTGTGAGCCACCTGCTCAAACTTAGGTAAGAGAAACTAGTTTTAGTTTACAATAGAACTATAGGTTATAAAATTTAGATGTGAGAGTAACGTGGTCACCAATTTCAAATCATTCTCTAGGTTATAAGATTTAGATGTGAGGTGACGTGATCACCAGTTTCAAATCAATTTGCAGGATTGTCGTTTTTGGAGTAAAGTAGTGCATTATTGAAACTAAATTGTGAAATTGTTGATTTTGGATAGTTTGTATAGTATATGTTGATTTTGATATGAATAAGTTATTGAATATGTTTTGTTTAAGATTGTAAATGCTCAAATAATAAATTTTATAAAACACAAGTTAGAATGTAAAATTTCTAGTGAAATCTAGCGTAAATCAATTTTGAGAAGTTTTTTCTATACATTTTCTGCTTAAGTGAGATATTTCACTTAAGATAAATATTCTTGCTCAAGCTGTCTTGAGACAGTTGTTAGAATGGATGGCTTTAAACAGAAAAACTGATACAAGCACAAAAAACAATCGGTTGTTTCGATATATCAACCGGTTGTTTTGTCCTCTTCATTCATCATCAACATATTGAAGATCAAAGATCCAGTTCTGGACTGTCTCAATCTATTCATCTAAGGTCATGAAGCGTGCATCCATGTTGTTAAACCTGTTACCAATGCTTTGGAAATTGCTGACACATAGATCATGGAGATTCCTTTGGTTCTCCGCAAAGCTATCAAGTCTATTAACCATGAATCTCTCAAAAGGAGACATGGTTTGCATTCTATCTTCCTGATTTCCAGCACCAGCACTAGGTCTAGCATCTTGATTTTCTTAAGGTTGATCTTCATGTTGAAAATCCATATCAGCAACATGTTCACCTTCTTGAAGATCAACAGCAACACTTAATGAGGCACCAAGATCACCATCTTTGCTAATCCATTTGCCACCTATTTTGGTGAATCCCATTTTGCTGAGAGATCCATTGTTCAACTCTTGAGTTGACTTGACCAACTCAGATGTTTCATGCTCTAGGTTCACTTCAAAATATAGCAGAAATTTAGAAATCAAAACAGCATATGGATAGTGATAGTCACTTAACCTCATTGCCTTTTGCATGTGCTCTTTGATGATGTGGATCCAATTTATTCCGATCTTCTTCATAATGCAAAAGATGTACACCAGGTCCTTCTCTGTAAGAACAGAATGATTGTTCCCCCTTAGAGTTAGAATCCAAGTCACAATAAGGGCAAACAACCTTTCATCAAGCCTCAAGCCACCAACCGAACAAGTCCTAACTTGAGCATTTTGGTTCTTCAAGCAGCTCTTGTAGTATTGGACTTTGTTGAAATCCTCCACTACTCCAAGGTTCCCTTGTTGATTCTGAGGCCAGAGTACTTTAGACCAGCTACTGCAGTCCACACATCATATGTGATCTCCATATCTACACCTTTTACATGAGAAACAAGGTTGTTTCCCTAAAACTTGAGATTTGTGTAGAATACTCTTATCAAATCTGGGTAGATATTCCCCTTCATCTCCAAGAACTTTCTGAGTGATTGATCTTTGAGGAGCCTTCTGACATTATCCAGCTTTTGGCTTTTCATCCAATCAAAGCGAACAACTTTGGGGTTGTTTATCACTTTGTGTTAGTCTCAAACCTATACCTCTCAATTAGATCATTATCACCAGAAAACCATCCTTCTAGCCTTCCTCCAGACCTTACTGCTCTGGATTTGACTCTCTTTGAGGTGGGAGGACTTGAGTCCATGATGGCAGAGAAGAAACAAAGAGAAGCTCACACAAGAATTGCAAGAGATGTTGCAATTGGTTGTTCTTGTGAAAGAGATCAGCTGCAACAAATTTTATAGCAAAAGCAGAATCATAAAGCATTCAATGACATGAGTGGGTACCAGATTTTCAGAGAGAGAAGACTTGACCATGCCCTGCACAGAAAACGTAAGAAAAAGCAGAAAATCACATGGTCATCACATGTGATCTTTGACTAGTCATAAAAGCTCTTAAATTTTCAAGATTTTGGAATATATTCCTTTATGACTGTTGTAACTTCTTTCTGAGCGTGATCAACTTTCAACACAGGTTCATTGACCAAGGATTCTTTCTTTAATTTGATTTGCAACAAATAGAAATTCTAAAAAGAAATTAAATTGATTTCTTCACAGTGCTGTCAGACACAAAACAATTGGTTGTTTTTTTGCAGTAATAAAACTGATTTTGAGTTTTTAAGCATGAGCAGAAAGGATTCAAAGCAGATGAAATTGAACTTTTTAAAGAGGATATTTAATCATGAAAATGAACTTTAAAAACAGGAATTAAGAACAGAGATAAGGAAGGTCTTATCCTTTATGTTGTTCTTTCAATGAGCCATGTGCTTTGTGATCAAGAAGCCTCATTTAACTGTTGAGGGCCTTTGGACAGATACATAACATTGATTCAGTTTCAATGTTGGTCTTTTTCTTCCAAGAATTTGATCAGATGACTCAGTCCTTCACACTTCTTTAGATTTCTTGCACAAACATGAGTTCAAACAACAAAATTTGGCCCCTTCACAAATGTGGGTCCAATTGATTTCCTTTTCTCATTTGGAACCTCACATCCTTTAGGAATCCATTTCATGAAGCCCCTGGGAACATAAAACTTTCTTATTTTGCAGAATCTAACTGAATGGCCCTTTTTCATGTAGTAAAAGCATGTAACAACCGGTTGTTTCAACTTAACAATCGGTTGTTTTTCTGGCTTTCTTGAAAAACTTTTTGAAAACTTATCTTGTTTGTTTTGTGGATTAAAGCCTAAACCAGCCTTTCCAAAAACACAACTTTGAGATGCCAAGACATTCTCAAAGTTAGATTTCCCTTTCAAAAACTTGTCCACAGTATTAACAAGATAATGCACTTTCTTCTCAAGGTTTTCACAATTTTCGCAAATGAGAGTGTCACACTTGCAAGAAGAATTTTTGAAATGTGTTTCCAGATTTTTGAAATCCTTTTTATATTTTTCAATCTCATCTTCAAGTGCTTTCATTCTCTTTTCCAACCAGCTGTTAAGTTCTTTCAATCGGTTGTTTGAAAGAACCAATCGATTAGCTTCATCGTGAGTTTCTTGAAAAGCTTCAAGCAATTCGCTATAATTCTGTTCATTTAAAGAAGCACAAGAACTTACTTCACTTGAGCTGCAAGATTCATCATCATCTTCAACAATCAAACAGATGTTTTCCTTCTCATCTTCACTTGATGAAGAGCTTGATGATGATACCTCATTCTCATCCCAAGCTATGTAGGCTCTCTTTGTCTTGCCCTTCTTTTCCTTGTAGCTAGGCTTTTTCTCCTTGCTTTTGTTTGGGCAATCTGCCTTTATGTGACCTTGCTCACCACAACCAAAACAAGTATAGTTATTGGAATTAAAATCATTAGATTTCCTGTTTCCATACCTATCTTTGTTGTTGTCCTTGTTACGGTTCCTCTTCAAGAATTTGCTAAACTTTCTTGATAGCAAGCTAAGGTTTTCTTCATCACTATCATCGTTGGATTCTTGTTTGCCTTTGTGCTTGGAAGCTTTTAAGGCTATACTCCTTACGTGCTTGTCTTCGCTTTATTGAACATTGAGTCGATTCATCTCTAACTCATGTTCCCTAAGCTTGCCAAACAAAGAAGCCATACTCAAGGATGTTAGATCTTTAGATTCGGATATAGCAGTTACCTTAGGTTGTCATGCTCTATCAAGACATTTCAAAATCTTGATGTTTAGCTCTTCCTTTTCAAAGGTCTTGTCAAGGCTCATGAGATGATTGATGATGTGCGTGAATCTTTTATGCACTTCAGCAATTGTTTCACCTTTGAGCATTCTGAACATCTCATACTCTTGGATTAGAGTATGCTTCCTAGCTCTCTTCACCTCATTTGCACCTTCATGAGTTACCTCCAAGGTGTCCCACATTTCTTTTACTGATTTGCATTGAGAGACCCTGAAAAACTCATCTGAATTCAAAGCAGAGGTTATTATGTTTTTAGCAATGCAATCAAATTTGGCCTTCTTGCTTTCAAAATAAGTCCATTGAGACTAAGGCTTTTCAATGGAAGATCCATCCTTTTCAAACGTTGGGACAAAATGACCATTTTCAATTGCATCCCAAATACCTTTGTCAAGTGATTCCACAAAGATTTTCATTCTCACTTTCCAAAATTGGTAGTTCAAATCACAAAACAGAGGTGGTCTGTTGATTGAAGCACCTTCCCCAAAAGGTAGTCTATCAGCCATCAAAAAACAGTTTTAGGATCAACTTGAATAACTTTCAAGAACCAAGCTCTTGATGCCAATTGTTAGAATGGATGGCTTTAAACTAGAGGGGGGGGGGGGAGTGAATGGTTTAAAGAGGGTTTTCGCAAACTTTTACGCCAAGAATGAAATTACTTCGAGAAACAAATGATAAGGAATCTAGTTTGCCAATACACAAAGCAAAAACAACAACACCAGAAAAACAATCGGTTGTTTTGCAGAAACAATCGGTTGTTTATACTAGTTTGCAAATATCAAAATTGAATTTAAAGAGATTAAGGATAGAGAGAATGGACACAGAGGTTTATACTGGTTCACTCTAAACCCAGAGCTACATCCAGTCTTCTCAGAAACCCCTGAGGAAATCCACTAAGCAATCAAACCTAGATCACTTACAACACAACCAAAGAAGTGACCTTGATCCCCTCAAGACACACACTTCTCTTGGTCAAACACACCAACACTAAGAATGTTGATCTTGATCCCCTCAAGAACACACAACACTTCTCAGCAAACACACAAGGTTTCTTTTAACAGATACAAAGATTACACTTGTTACAGAACGAATCTGAAATCAATACAAGAGAAAATCCTATCTCACTCTTTGATCAAACTCAATCTCTAAGCAATCTCAACTCTTTCAAAATCAGTAGTTTTGAAAAACCCAAATCTGTTTTTCTATTTGTAAAACAAAGTTGTTTGTTGCATAATCTCAACAAACTATTAATTTATTTAAAGATTGGTCAAAGAATTAAAAACTGGAGCGTAAACAGTTGAAAAAACATTTAATGCTCAGTCAAAGCACAAAACAGTTTTTTGTTATGGTACCAAAACAAACAATTGGTTGTTTCCACGAATCAATCGGTTGTTTTGGTTTTGACAACACGTCAACCATAAAAACAGTTTTCAACCTTTTCTAAAAACACCTAAGTATAAAACAAGCGGTTGTTTCGACAAAACAACATGTTGTTTTTCACTTAGCTTGAAAAACACTTTTCTTTTAAAAGGATTGAGAGTGCTTATGCTTTGGATTCAATCAAGAGTGGATTACATATTAAATCTACCCGAAATCCTATCTAAAAGACAACTCAGCAACAACAAGCATAGCTAGTCTTTCATCATCCTTCAAAGGGTTTGGATTCTTCAAAGCTTGAACACCACTTGGTTCAACAACAGTGAGTTCTAGACCTATTTTCATTCAAGCGAAAAAATGAGATAAAAAATATGGTGTTCTTTGATCCATTTTGCTCAAGCG
This sequence comes from Phaseolus vulgaris, assembly GCF_051622355.1. Classification (NCBI taxonomy): domain Eukaryota; kingdom Viridiplantae; phylum Streptophyta; class Magnoliopsida; order Fabales; family Fabaceae; genus Phaseolus; species Phaseolus vulgaris. The sequence continues at coordinate 10,723,545 of NC_143499.1, forward strand.
AGAAGGGTTCTCGCTCAAGCAAAAAAAGAGGTGAATTTTGAGGGTGCTCTCGGATTGATTTTCACTGAGGCGATGGTCATTTTTGCTCAAGCTAAAAAAGCTTAAATTTTTAAGTTTTGCTTTTGAGTTTTTGTTTTATTATTGTTTATTTTTTTAATTAAATTTATGTGAATTTTAATATTTTATTGAAAATCTTTTAGTTGTGTATTTTTTTTTTTGAATTTTTTGATAAATTTGAGTTTGATTGAATTTTTAAGCTTTGGTGTGATTTAATGGTTTGATTAAGTATGATATGAGATATAAGATATAAAAAATGTGACCGAGGCATAATATTTTCAGGAAAGGAAATACCGTGTTGAGATTGTTAGGATCTGCATTGACTTAGGATTCATCTAGAAGAATGTATCCTGACTTTACTGATATAATGAAATCATATAGGTGAAGTTATTCAAGTGATGTAAGTCGAAGAAAGTTCATATGAATGAATAAGTTGTTTGAAAGACAACTAACTTGACTTGTTGGACCACCCCTGAAGTGGTTCCCATTTATTTATTTTTTATTGCTGATAAAAAAAAACCTTGTCATATGAGGTTATTCGATATTGAGAATTTTATGTCTGTATCTATGTGGATTCACAGTGAGATAATATGACAAGTGCAAATCTCTAAGTCCAAGTCAATGCACAAGTCTTTCGAAAGTAGAGTCAAGTGTCTTTGTGTTTGTGAGTCAGTAGAAGTCTAACATGAGAAAAATGAATTATGAATTTTTATAAACTTGATTTCTTTGTGAAAATGTATGAGGATTGATGAATTTATGTTGTTAATTAAAGTTACATTTATATTAGAAGTTTGAAAAATAGTTTGTTTACCTATTGCAGGTGAGAGAGTTACACAGTAACATGAAATGTTTAGATTTTGGAGAATTTTTGTTTGATATGTGTATATAAATTCCCTATGAGGAGTGATGTATTTTGAGTTAGTGTATAACCAATGAGGCTCGGACATACCTCTTAAATGACGTGTTCGTGTTGGACACACGTATCTGACACTAACACTTGTATGACACTCGTAAGACACGTATTGATGAAGTGTCCAATTCAAAAAGTATTTGTTGAATTTCTAACAATTCTAGCACAGTTCTAACACAATTTTAAAAAGGAGAAATAGATTAATTTTCTAAAAACTCAAATTTATTATATAATTTTTTATTATGATTATAAAAATAAGGAATAAATAATTTTAATCCAGCCATTTGAAACATCTTTCTGCTAAAAAAAACTAAAACATACTTGTGTACATAAATCTTTATTGTCAATTTATATAATTCATAATTAATATATATATATATATATATATATATATATATATTTGTGTCCACGTGTCCTATATTTTAGAATTATACGTATCTCCATGTTCGTGTTCGTGTCTGTGTCGTATCATCATTCATGTTTGTGCTACATAATGTATAACTGATATTATATATATATATAAATATTTATTTTTGATATCTCATATAGTTTTTAGAAAAGATAAAATAGGAATGTTAATGCACTTATATTTATATTTTTTTATTTCTCATTCATTTTTAAAATTGTCACATAACTTATATTTATTAATGTAAAATGGAAAACGCGTTTAACTAAAGATAGTAAAAGTATGTAAAATTAATTATCAAGTTGAGTTAATTTAATTTCAGTAGTGCATATTTAAATAATTATGTTACTATTTACTATAAAATAACAATCTTTGATATTTTAATTATGTTTAATACACTATTAGAAAATCACTAAATATAAACTAATTTTATAGATAAAAAATAACTAGTTGCCATATTGACTAAATTAGATATTTTTTTGGAGATTACAAAATTTATTGGTGTCTAAATTAGTTTATATTATAGATAAATAATTTGAAAATTGGTATTCAATTAACTATCAAGATTTTACATACAAATTATTTAGATTCTAAAGTTGGTAGTTAAAATTTTGGTAGTTACCAATTTATTTTATCAATAATAGAAACTAATTTAGATACCAATAATTTTTTAGTCTCTAAAATAATATATAATTTAGTTAATATAACAACTAATTATTTTGTCTCTAAATTAGTTTTTATTTAATAATTTTCTTGATAACCTAGTATATATTTAATATTTTTTTTAAAAAATAAAACAAAGAACTAAATGAAGTAAAAAATAATCAAAGGAATTAAATGAAATGCGTTTTTTCTTCAAAACCAAATCTAACTTAAAAAAAATACTCTAGTTATGAGTTTTGAGAAATAAAGGAAACAATGGTTCTTGTAATTGTTTCAATATAAAGATAAGAGCAATTTTTACGAGTTTTTTTTTCCTAAAAGACTACATGTTTGCTAAAAATTTCAAAAAAGTATTTTTAATGTATTCAAACATATATTTTAGTCATATAAATATGACTAAATATTCGAATGAATCAGCATTCATGTTTCTTTCAATGTTAATTTCCTCATTAATATTTTACTTTTTTTCGTAACTTTAATTAAGACGTGCATGATTTTTTTTATTCCAATTTTTATACCGACACAGAGAATCCATTCTCCATCAAATTTTATTTGAGAGTGGGTCAAAACTCTCTTTCCTTATTTAACATGGTGAGATCAATTCCCTTTTAAACATGGAGTTTATGAGAGCAATTTATTCTAATTATAAGATTATTCTTAAAACTATTTGAGATTGTTTATGTCAAACATATTTTATTAGCCTAATGAGATTAAGTCAAACACAAAAATTGTCAAGATATACTTTAAATTATCTTCAATTTTAAAAATCTAAAACATGGATCATGATTTGAATGTGAAACCTAGGTAATTTGAATTTTTACATAATGAATGGTATCCCAATTTTAGTTAGGTAGACCAAATTGGATGCTAGCAATGTATTTACGGTATAAATGCAGATATTCATACATGTTTTTCCCAATTTGGCATTAAAAGCAAAAGTCTTTTGTTTCACAAGTCACAGCAGAGGCTAGCTTCTCATTTTAAGGGGGGCAGCAACAAAGCTCTACCAATTCACAAGCCCGAGACCACATATTTTCACAAAACCACGTTAGTTGATTTTTTTAAGATTTTATTAGTAAATAGTTTATAAATAATTCTATTATATAACGCATAATAGTTTTTTAAGTTAATGATAATTTGATTTTGAGTCACTTTTAAAAATAAAATTGTTATAAAAATTTGAATTCCAAATTACACAATACTTCAAATGATTTGACTCTAACAATATTATTTTAATAAATTCGAAGTGGAAACATTGATCTCTTTTATATATGTTATGTATTTGGTAAGATTAATATAAATCTTGATACGAAGCATGTCAGCTTGATCAAGATAAATGAGTTTTTAAACTTAGACGAAGTCTATAACAATACTATAAATATGTAGTAGAAATTCACTACGACATTATTAGATATTTATTACTTCATGAAGAATGATTGTTGATTTAAGCATCAGAGTATTTCTTGCAATCATCTTGCAATCATCTTCTCTTACTAAGACTAAGAAAAAAAGATTTTAATTAAAAAAAAAGGAAAATATCATGTTAGGTTATACATCTCAACAAACCACTTTCTGTTTTCCTTCTTTTCAAATCAGTTTGAATTAATCTTCTACTTTTTCACACCTTCAACCAAATAAAACATCTATTTTAAGACTTGTTTTAATTTCCATTAATTTTCTAAATCCAATTTATAATTGTGCAAATTTTGCAATTTGAATACATGAATTTTATCTTATCAATTTTAACAATTTTTTTAATTTCAATCTCTTAATACTTAATTATTCGTAATTTTATTAAATTTTCAGAGCAATTAGTCATAGTTTGTGGTTCCTCTTGTCATGACAGAATGAAATGGGAGCAAAACAATATTCAAAGATAAAAATTATGAATAACTAAAAATTAAGAGACTAAAATTAAAAATATTAAAAAATAAAATTAGAAATTTTATAAAATATAAAAGTCAAAATTAAGTGAAAAAAAGTATTTTCTTTGATCTGGCAAGCTAGACTGATTGGGGTTGACCCAAATTGACAATACACAGTATCATCTGCCAAAAAACAAAGATATTTGCTGGGCCAATCTCGAAGAAGCAATTAGGCAATTTCTTCCTGCACCCAATCAATTGTGATTGACACCCGACGAACTTTCTAAAACTCTATTGTGTCCTTGTCATCTTTATTTTGAAAAAGCATGTAGGATGTGGTGTAGAGAAACTTGGTTTGAGTTGGTGATGATTTGAGCTGCAGAGAAGCCATCCGTAGCACACCACTACGTGCCGCATCAAAACATCCGCAAGTCAAAAATCAAACGTTCCGCAACGCATACACATGTTAAAACTCACCTTGTCTTCTCCGGTGCCTTTCTTCATCGTCGCTGTCCTCATAGATGATGCCTCACACATCGCTCCTGGGTTGGTCTTCGCTGTTGGGTGCGAGGATGCGAGTTGGGTGCGACAATGGGGGAACGAAACTCTTCGATGTGTGATTGGATGCGAGAATAGGAGAACGTTGGGTGCAGAATCGGAGAACGATGGGTGCAGAATGGGAGAAACCCTTGGAGGTGTGATTGGGTGCAGAAATTACTTAACTCTAACTCTAATTGATATGGTGCAGAAAGAAATTGTCTTGGATCAATCAACATGTTCAGGCCTGTTCCTAAATGGATAATACAAAAGGGGTTGCTTTTTCCTGCACCTCCGTAGTCTTTTTTGCACCCATACTTTATATAAAAATATATTTTTGCCCTTCAGTAAAAAAATAAAAATAAAAATCCTAAATTCCACACAATTCATCTTTCATTCGTTCTCCCCATGGCTACCCGAAGTACCCGAGGCACCCCCCACACACAAGGGCACCCAAGCACTCCATTGTGTCTGTTCAAGATTTTTTTTGGTTCTTTAAACTATTTGTGATACAGTGATACCGCATTGGTGAAAATGTTGATTTTTCAATTGTATTTCACTAATTTTTTTTTACTGGTTTGTCATTCAAAACGTGATTTTTTTATTTTTATTTTTTAGACATATTTAGGAAACTATTTTGATCTAGAAACGATTTCTAGATTATGTAATAAGATCACACTTTAAAAAAAAAATACATTTCGAATTATATAATTTAAAAGCTGTTCTTGAATTTAGAAAAACTTCTAGATTATATAATTGGGAATGTATTTTTTACAAAACTATGTTCCAGATTCAAGAAAACCTTCTTGATTAAGTAATCTGTTTTTTCAAAAAGTTACTTTTGAAATTTACCAATCTAGAAAACATTCCCAAATCATAATATGCCTTTTGGTACGTAATCTAAAATATATATTTTAAAAAAAATACGTTTCGAATTATGTAATATGGAATATAAATTTGTATTATTGATTGACTAATCCAAAATGTTTTACTAGATTTTAGAACAAGTTTTGAATTGCCTAATCCAAAAGGTACACAAACATTTCAATTAATTCTGGATTGTGTAATGCGAAGAATCATCAGATTACACCGTCTAGAATATACAAAAAAAAAACACCTCCATAACCAAACATTCAAACATTTTAACTTTTTTACATAAGATTATTTTTAAAATTATAAAATTTATGGGATGTCTGAATAACATATGGAGGTGCAGGAAGAAGAAGTCCACAAAAGTAGAGATATTCTATTTGTATTCTCTTTCTTCTCTTCTCTTCTTTATTTTTTTTATATTTTGAAAGTTAATAAATGTACATTTCAAACTAATTTTAAGATGAAAGGAAAGAAAGAGGAAAAAGAAGTGTCCAACAAAGGTTGTGTTTTTTTCTTAATTAAAATTAAAAATTTCAAATACAATTTTTTTTGGAATAGAATTTTCTAAAATACATAGTATTTTTTCGTAAGTTTTTTTTAGAAGGAAGTATTTTACAGCTTGGGAATTGATTTAATTAACCGAGGTTTTTTTAACATTTATTAAGTTTCAAGGGTTATTCTAAAACTCCAGCAAAATAACAAAGGTATTTTTATCTTTCGTTAAATTTTCAAGGTTTATTTTAAAACTTCAACAAAATAACGAAGGTTTTTTTTAACTTTCTTTAAATTCCAAATGTTTATTTTAAAACCTTGGTAAAATAACGGAGGTTTTTTTAACCTTTGTTAAATTCCAAAGGTTTATTCTAAAACCTCAGTAATATAACGAAGGTTCTTTTAACTTTCAGAAGTTTCAAAGGTTTATTTCAGAATCTCAGCAAATTAACAGAAGTCTTTTTAACCTTTGTTAAACTTCAAAGGTATTCTAAAACCTCAACAAAATAAGGGAGATTTTTTTAACATTTGTTAAATTCCAAAGATTTATTGTAGAACCTCAATAAAACACTTCAAATTTTTTAAACTTCAATAAATAAATAAAATTAAATCTATTTATAAATAAACAATTAAAAACTATATAGTTTTAAATATTTTATATATTTTATAACTAGATTTTCTAAAATTTTGAAAGTGTAACTTTACATTACAAATAAGTTTTCTAAAGTTTGAAAAATTTATTTTAAAAGCAAAATAACCTTGGATAATAAGTATTTCAACAAATAATCTTGGGTAATAAGTATTTCAATAGTATGTGCATATTTTTTATGATTGATGGTAGTTGGTTTATATAATTCTTAGTTTTTTTTTTTTATTACGAGCTCATACTTCAAAAAAGCTGACTTATGTTGTTTTAACTTTTGATGTACGTATATTTTATGTGCAATCCAAGAACACACATGGCTTTGAAGCCCACATGTAACGAATAATGCAATTATTTAGAATATATAAAGTTGGGACATTAAGGTAATGGAAGACGCAATATTGGAGTAAGAAGAAGATAATGCCTTATCTAGTATTTCTTCTCCTTAGATATAATATACATAACTATGACTAAATTGTGATTCCTAGCTAGGACTTTCGTTGACAGTCATTGAACCAGTGCCAGAAAGCAGTGTGTCTATGGTGGAAGAGAAAAGTCAAGCGAATCGTTAGAGATGGTGAAAAAAGAGGTTGAAGGTTATTTCAAATTGCAAGTCATTTTGTGGAAATTTTGAAACTTGTGGTATTTTACGGAGGTTCTTAAACCCATGGTATTTAACGGAGGTTTTCAAACCCATGGTATTTTACGGAGGTTTTGAAATCCATGGTATTTTACACAGGTTCTTAAACCCATTAAGAAGGGTTATGAAAGAGGTTTCCCGAGGTTTAAAAAAATCCCATGGAACATGTTCCCTAAGGATGGTTTAGCAGAAGAAACTGCAATCTTGAGTAAACGACTTAATATAGGTTTTAACTCTGGATAATGTAAAAATAGACCCTATTAAAACCATTTTTTTTCTTGTAGTGTTAGAGGTGTCCTCACACTAAATCCATAAATGAGAGGAAAATATGTTAGCATTTTATTATTTAAAAAGTTATACTTGGTTCATGAAGGATATAATACTAAATCAATAAAAATTAAAAACTGATGATAAATCATTACTATTAATTATTTAATCAGGCATAGATTGTAATAACCAAAAATTTCAAAACGATAGTAAAATTGTAAAAACATTGTCATTTTCCAATAATAGAAAAACATTATCAAAATATTTTTCACATTAGTATAATATATTATGTTGTAATCTATTATAATTAGAACCAGATTTTTATTGGGTAAATTAACTTAAAAGAGATTTTAAGATAACTAATTTTGTTTGCCTTAAAAGTCAATTTTTACATGATAAATTAAGAAATAGCTATTAGTTTGTATTATTAATATTGTTGAAGGTGGAAGAGTTGGTCAACAAATAAGCCGGAGATTATTTTGCAATGAAAAATTTAAACAAAAATAAATTACCACATCCATTCTAAAATAACTTCTTCACCTAAATTAAGGATAATACTAAATGTTAGAATTATAGGCTTTAAATAAGAGGGGTGAATTGTTTAATGAAAGATTTTCGAAAATACTGGACAAGAATGAATAAGAATGAATATTAGTGAAGAAGCACATAAGAAGCAATCAGATTAGCCAATAAACAAAACTGTTTAAATTGATTCTAGAAAATCAATTGGTTGTTTATGCGAATCAATCGATTGTTTTTATCAGTAGTTTATCAAAACACAGTTCAAACAATTTTAAGGAGTGAGGGATAAAGAGATTTACATACAATGTTTATACTGGTTCACTCTTAACCTGAGCTACATTCAGTCCCCAGAAACCCCTGGGTATTCCACTAAGTAATCAACCACAAATTACAAAACACAAACACCAAAAAGGTGATCTTGAACCCTTCAAGAACACTCACCCTCTTTGAAACACAAACTCTACAAGTCAGAACACTCTCTGACTGTAGACACCAGTACCTTACAAGTTTAATAAATATGAAATGAAATACAAGTAAGAACAAGAAAGATCACACCTGATACAAAAGGATTACAACCGTTCCCTATTTCACTCTTAACCAAAGAAAATCCTTAAGCAATCTTGAACAACTTTTAATCTTTTTGGTAATATAATCTCTCTTTATATCATAGATGTAAACACCAATTATGTAGCCTAAAAAATAGCCGTTTAAGAGTTTAATTAGGGGCCAAAATAGTTTAGAATTATGGAAAACAGCTTTACCAGACTTAACCAATTCTGTTAAGATTTTTTAAAAAACAATCGATTGAAAGCTCGATTCAACCGATTGAATTGACCTTAATTGTGAGGTAAACCAATTTTAGCTTTTTCAAATCCTTTTCAAAACCACCAAGTGTAAAACAATCGATTGAAACGATAAATCAACAAGTTGTTTTTCACTACTTTGAAATAAACTTTTCTTTTGAAAGAACTTTATTGATTCAATTTTGGATTAAGCTAAGAGTGGATTGAAAAATTCTAATCTACCCAGAACCCATGCCCACAAGCAGCAACATAGTATTCAAGCAATCTTCATGGATTTGGAGACATCAAAGCTTTAAGTTTAATACTAAATAGGTGTCTTATTAATACAATTTTAATAAAATAACTACTGCAAAATATGCCTACAACGATTACCCAATAGACCCCGGTTGACAAGTATGTGTTGTCTATCAAAATACTGTGACAATTTTAAAATTAACACGAACAAATAGGCAACGACTCAAGGTAAAATTGGCATCTATAAACATGACTACAACATAGACACTTATTATTATATTGAATTGGCGTCACGGTAAAATCGATATTTATAAACATTACTACAACATAGACGACGACTATTGAATTGAATCGGCGTTTATGAGTTTGACATAGAGGTCGATTTTTTGGCCAACAGGTATCTATAGTTTAAAATTTTGAATAAACACTGTACCGACCAGGTCATTGGGTGTGATGAGGTGTCTAGCACGTGACTATGTGGGGCGTGCTCAGTAGAACACGTGGACAAGAGAAAGATGAGTAGTTCAGAAGTGAGCATAGTCGCCGATTCGTGGAACCGACGTTCTATAGTAAACATAGTCGGTTGTCGCCGGGGTTGTGTGTCATCAACATAGTAGATAATGGAAGATCAGGTGGTTTGACATCGCCACAAGGAGCACATCGCCGAATCTCCCAGTAAGCTTAGTTAAAGCTGCTGGAGGCTCAAAAGAGTAAGTTCAAGCGTGTAAGTTCAGTAAGATGATTGTTGCGCTGGCATGGGGCGTGAAGGTCGTGTGGGTTGAAGGGAACAGCTTGCCCATCAGTGACAGGATTCACAGAGTGGACATTCATTGGTGGCAAGGTTTCCTCACCTAGAACATGCATGGCGTGGCAATAAGGAAGGTGTCATTTGCGACAAGCGATATCACAGAGATGGTGCACTTTGCTGCATCCGATACTCGCCTTGTCAGGTGGTGTTCCAGAGCGTATTACGTGCTAGATTACTCCTTGAATAGGAGAATTAGCCGCGCGACTGGTTACTACACAGAAATAACGTCAAGTTAACCCAACCCAGATGACGACACGTGTAGGGTTGGATGCTACCTGTTACCCCAACCCAGGTGATGACACGTGTAGGGTTGGATGCAATATAGAAATGACCTCGAGTTATCCTAGCTCAGATGATGACACGTGTAGGGCTGGGTACTACCTGTTATCCCAGCCCAGATGGTGACACGTGCAGGGTTGGATGCGAGCCACGCGTTCAAAGCTTAACTGCCTGGAGAGAGAAAAAACTTAGCTATAAAGGTAAACTTAACAGAATTTGCAGAGGTATGTTTTTCACTACGGCTGATTTGCTAGGGTTGAGTGCACTTTAGTACGGTTCCACAGAGCACAGTTTTCTCTAAGTTTTTGGGTGTTCTTGTTACTGACTTGAGCGTCGGAGCGCCACCGGTCGCAGAGGCGCCATCTCGACGAGGCTACGCTCTTGCGCTAGGTCAATCGGCAGGAACAAACACTGATTATTAATTAGGTAAAATCGCCGTCTATGACCCTTTTTTTTACCCTAAATAAAGCCCGTGCCTCACTTATATTGCCATTTTCGTAAACTGCCTTCTTCCTTGCACCTTCATGCCCTACGTTTTTCAACCATTGCTACACTCTGATATCCATAGCTGCTCCATTTTTCCAAACATTGAAGGTTTTTTCGTAGTTGCATTATTCTCCACTGCTCCTCCATTTCTACTCTAGCGCCACTACTCCTCCATCGCTGCGCTGCTTGAGCAATTGCCACCATCATCACAGGTTAGTAATTTTTTTGTATTGTTATATATTTATTTATTCTTAGTGTAGAAATTAAAATTTAGTTATTTGTTATATATATTTTTATTGTAGTATAGAAAGAAAAATTTATTTATTGTTATATGTTTATTTACTTTTAATTAGTAGAAGGGCACCGTGGTGTGGACTTGAAAGGCGTGGTGTCAAACCGGTGAGGAAGATCGTGACGAGGCAACGCTCTTGCGCTAGGTCAACCGGCAGGAACATCTGGCGCCCACCGTGGGGCCGTATAAAAGGTGATTCCCAACCACAGTTCGAGTTTGTTGAAGTTTTGGTGTTTTCTGTTCGACTGCTTGTTGTCGCAGTCGGTTTTCGAAGTTTTACTGTTCGTTCGGAGTTTCTTTGAGTTGCCGAGCTTGCTGAGAAAGGATGAGGACAACGCGGTCCAGTTCAGTCGCGCCGTCAACAGATGAGGATGCTGTGTCTATGACGCAGGTGATGGATATGATGAGGACGATGCAGGAGAACGTAGCTGCATCACGCTCTGAGCAAGAAAGAATGCACGAGGCACTGGTGGCCTCACAAGCTAGGAATGAAGAGCTCAACAGGATCAACGAAGAGCTGCGTAAAGCTCTTCAAGAACGGGAGGAGCGCGCGGTTGGGGACAGATCTGCACCCCCATCCCCACCGCGTAGCTTTCCCATGCCATTTTCTCAGGAGATCATGGACTCGGTGGTCCCTGCAAATACAGTGGCGGTGAAGGCATCTTTCACCGGAGTGGAGGACCCTGAGGCTCATCTCACGGCGTTTCACACTCAGATGATGCTCTCGGGGGGGTCGGACGTGGTCTACTGTAAGGTGTTCATGAGCACACTCAGTGGAACAACACATTACCACGTTTCAGCAGTTTTCCAAGATGTTCGTTGAGCAGTACATAGTGAACAAGGCACCGCCGTTGGTGTCTTATGATTTGTTCGACGTGAGGCAGTACCAGGGGGAGTCCCTAAAGGATTTTTTGAACAGATTCGGAGCTCAAATAGTCCGCTTGCCAGGTAAAGATGAAGAGATGTTTGTACATGCCTTCAAAAAGGGCGTTTTGCCTGGGCCCTTTAGTGAGTCGCTTATCAGGTATCACCCCGCCACGTTCGCTAAAATCCGGCGACGTGCTGTGGCCCACATCGCCGCTGAGAGCGAAGTCTCCGAGAAGAGGGGAAATGTGACCCCACCTAAGCCACGCGCTCAGACAAGGATCCAGCCGCAGAGGGTGATGGAGGCGGCGGTGGGGAAGAGGGATCAGAGGAGCGCCATCCTTATGACCCAAAGAAAGGTAAGGGGAAGGGATCGGGGAAGCCTAGAGAGGCTAATCGCCCGCCAAGGTATGAATTCGTGATGGGGTTGGCGGACCAGATCGCCATCCCAAATATCACTGCCAGGCTCAAAGTGCCTGAGAAAACAACAGACAAGGTGTTGGGACCAAAGCCAGACGCATGGTGTGAGTTCCACAAGAGCTTTGGCCACTCTCTCAACTCGTGTTTGGCTTTGGGGTACCAACTCGCCGAGTTGGTCAAATGTGGGTTCTTGAAGGATTACTTGCTGGAGAAGCAAGCGGGCCAGGCATCGGGCTCCCAACCGGCGGGTGGCGAGGGACAACAGCACGAGGTACCCATTCACGGCGAGATCCACACCATTGTTGGTGGATTCTCGGGTGGCGGGTGCACCGCATCACAGCGAAAGAAGTACGCAAGGTCTGTGATGTCAGTGGAGGTTTTTGAAGACCACTCGCCCGACGTGGACATCACGTTCACCAAGGATGACCTTAGGGATTTCGTGCCTCACGACAATGACCCTATCGTAATCTCGCTCATCACGGCAGGAAGGACTGTTCATCGAGTGCTGGTCGATCAAGGAAGTTCGACAGATGTGATGTTTTGGCCGACTTTTGAGAAGTTACAATTATCCCCCGACCAGCTGAGGCCATACGGGGGCTGCCTGTACGGTTTCGCCGGGGACCAGGTGGAGGTTAGGGGGTATATTGAGTTAAGGACGACGTTCATAGACGGTCTGGCCTCGCGCACAGAGAAGATAAGGTATCTCGTCGTAAACGCTCCATCGGCATACAACATCCTGTTGGGTAGGCTAACACTCAACAGGACAGGAGCTGTGCCTTCAACAAGGCACATGAAGGTCAAGCTACCATCAATGGAAGGGATGATCATCACCATCCGTTCTGACCAAAAGGAGGCGAAGAAGTGCTATGAAAATAGCCTCAAGAACAAGAGATCTGTATGCCACGTATCCACAACGCCGCCTCCTGGTGTGGAACCTGAGCGAGAAAGCCGGCGAGATATGGATATGGCGTTGGAGGTGGCCGTCGAGGGCGATGTGCCCGATGTGCCAATGGAGGATATTGAGGCGAGGTCCGAGAGCGCCGCTCGGGTGGAGGAAGAGAGAAGCTGCCCGGAGACTGCCAGGGAGTCAGGTATCGCGAGGGCGTTGATCGCCAGCGAGAAGAGGCCTCAGCCGGTGGAGGAATGGCTTGAGAAGAAGATCAACGACAAGACGTTTAAACTGGGGAAAACCTTAGACAGCGAGACACAAGACCAAATCGCCGGGGTTATAAGTAGACATCTGGATGCATTTGCATGGTCTGCTTCTGACATGCCGGGGATTGACCCCGATTTCTTGTGCCATCGTTTAGCTATGGATCCCCAAGTCAGGCCAATCCGCCAGAGAAGGAGAAAGTTCAATGAAGAGAAGAGGTTGGCGATCAAGGACGAGACGCAGAAACTTCTGGCAGCAGGCTATATCAGGGAGATCCAATATCCAGAATGGCTCGCTAACGTCGTTCTGGTCAAGAAGAGCAGCGAGAAATGGCGGATGTGTGTTGACTTCACGGATCTGAATAAAGTCTGCCCAAAGGATTCTTATCCTTTGCCAAGTATAGATGCCCTGGTAGACAGTGCGTCGGGGTGTAAGTTGCTCAGCTTCCTGGATGCCTTCTCAGGATACAACCAGATTAAGATGCATCCCATGGATGAGGAAAAGAACAGGCACGTCACTGACCTAGAAGAGTTGTTCACCACAATAGCCAGGTACAAGCTGAAACTAAATCCTAAGAAGTGTGTTTTCGGCGTGGAGGCAGGAAAATTTCTGGGTTTCCTCTTGTCGGAGAGGGGAATCGAGGCAAACCCCGACAAATGTGCCACCATTCTGGAGATGAGGAGTCCTGCCATTGTAAAGGAGGTGTAGCAGCTCACGGGTCGGATGGCCGCCCTGTCTCGATTCGTATCCGCCAGTGGAGAGAAGGGCCACCCGTACTTCCAATGCTTGAAGCGGAATAACAGGTTCGTCTGGACGAAGGAGTGCGAAGAAGCTTTTGTCAAGCTTAAAGAGTACTTGGCGAGCCCGCCGGTTCTGTGTAAACCTCAAGTGGCAACACCCCTCAGGTTATATTTTGCCATAACTGAGAAGGCGATAAGTGCGGTGCTTGTCCAGGATCAAGATCAAGTCCAGAAACCCATCTATTTTGTTAGCAAGGTGTTGCAGGGCCCAGAAGTGAGATATCAGGCTTTAGAGAAAGCAGCGCTGGTGGTTGTGTTCTCAGCGAGGAGGCTGCGCCATTACTTCCAGAGCTTTACAGTGTTGGTGATGACTGACTTACCCATCCAGAAGATTTTTGAAGAAACCGGATGTAGCGGGGAGGATGGTGAAATGGGCGGTGGAGTTGTCGGAATTCGACATCAAGTATGAGCCCCGGGGACCGATCAAGGGCCAAGTCTTCGCTGACTTTGTGGCCGAGCTATCCTCCGAAACAGTGCAGAACGCCGGGGATGATTTTCGTTGGGTACTCTCGGTGGATGGGTCGTCTAACCAGCTGGGTAACGGGGCTGGAGTTATTTTGGAGGGACCCAACGGTGTGTTGATAGAGCAATCTTTGAGGTTCGCCTTTAAAGCAAGCAACAATCAAGCGGACTATGAGGCTCTGATCGCCAGAATTCTTTTAGCAAAGGAGATGGGAGCAAAGGTACTGATGGCCAAGAGTGACTCGTTGTTGGTCACTGGGCAGGTAACCGGTGAGTTTCAAGCGAAGGATCCGCAGATGGCAGCCTACTTGGAGTACATGCATGAGTTAAGGAGGTCCTTTGTTCTGTTTGAAGTGATACACGTTCCAAGAGAGCAGAACGCCCGAGCTGACTTGCTGGCCAAGCTCGCCAGTTCGGGCAAGGGGGGCAGGCAGATGACCGTCATACAAGAAACTTTGAAGACACCTCGGGCTTTTGTCGCAGATCACCAGGTCCTTCACATTTGCAGGTCGATGGAAAGGACGACGAGGAGCCATAGATCTCTAACGCAGGAAACTTTGAGGACGCCGAGGGTCAGAGCGCACCCAGCGGAAGAGGTAAAAACGATGCAAATTTGCGCTATCTGATGGCATTTCATGAAGGTCTTCTTGAATCATGTAAGGAAAAGGGGTGCGGAAGCTATGAAGGTGTGTGAGCAAGATCCTCCTAAGAGTGGTGTTGATCTTGAAGGTGCATGATGTGTATGATGCTAGGGAGGTTCGACCAACCCAAGGAGAGGTGAAGGAGATGAAGTTTAGAGCCTAGAATTCTAGGGAGAAGCAAAGCTTGGCACAAAATGGCAGCATAACTTTACTCACAATAAACTTGAAAATACAAGGTGTAGGCTCCTCTTTTTATAGGCTAAAGAGGACCATAATGCAACCCTAATGCTAGCCAAATGAAATGTAAATGTGAAGCACATGGGTGCACATGGCACATGGGTGCACAAATGAGCACATGGGGAGGGGTGTGTCTAGTTTTATGCTCACCCCCTCCATGGGCTTTCTAGACCGGCCTTGGTAAATTTAGAGGTTTTTTTAGAAACTCTAAGTTTACCTAGGTTGGTGTTTTAGGTGCCAAAATTAATTCTAAGAAAATTACAAATAAAGTTCCTATGCTAATTTTGACAAGAAATTAAAGTCTACTCTACACTAGAGTTTATGGCATTTGAACATGTAAAAGAACGTCTTCTTGGATCCTCTTGGTCATAACTCTATGGTTGGCCCAAATCTACCCTTTGGTGGGCTTGCATGTGGGCTTGTGCTTGGGCCTCTTCCATCACTATCCACGAGCCAGATACATGGATAACGCCATACCAGCGCTACATGGCAGATGGCGTGCTCCCAATGGACTCGACAGAGGCCAGAAAGATAAAGAAGAACTCCAGCAAGTTTACCCTCATCGATGGCGAGTTGTACATGTTGGGTTTAATAGTGTCAAAGTTCAAGAGGGGGGTGAGTTGACCTTTTAAAACTTTCTCGCAGAAACAGTGTTTAACACAGTTTTACAGAAAATAAATCGATTTATGTGAAAATGAACAGATTTATTTCAGCACTGTTTTTGTTTGAAAAGCGTTTATACAGCAAGGTTAATCACAAGATTATGCAGATAGATTTTCCAGGTGCACACACACAGATATCAGACTGAAAAACAGCGAAACACAGAAAACAACAAACCTTAATTCCAATTAATGTGATTTAGGTTCAGTTAAGGGCTTGACAATTAGTGAGACAATCTATCACACTCAACCTGTTTTATTAGCCTTTAACAGATTATCAGTGTTCTTATTTAAGCCAGACAGTTTTCCAGAAATTAAGAACAGTATGCACAGCGCCCAGAAAGAACAGATTTATTTTCAATTGAACAGATTTATTTCTTTGCTATTTTATCAATTATGCAGAAACGAAATTGTAGAGAGTGAGAGAATGAACACAAGCAGTTATACTGGTTCACTCAACTGAGCTACATCCAGTCTTCACCAAAACCAGGTGGAAATCACTAAAACACAGTACAACCAAGTACAATTTCCACTTTTCTTGAAACCTACAAGAACTTAGGTACTCTTGCTGAAAAAAAACCTATTTCAGCACACACCCACTCTTCAAGAAAACCTATCAAGAAGAGTGTTCAACCAAACTATTACAAGAAATGAGAAGTGAAACGACTACACCTGATTGAGGATACAAAGATCTGCCTTAAAGCAGTAGGCAAGATTGCTAGAACAGTAGCTGCACCTCACACCAAGCTTTTAGAACCAAACCAAGAACAAGCACTTTTTGATTTTTGAAATCTTTGAAGAACAAATGCTAATCCTTTGTAAACTTTTAATCCTCTGCTGTCAAAACTTGTTTTTGCAAATGTATGAACGATTATTAAACTCAGAAACAAGTTTGCATTTTATAGAAAGCCAACTTATTACAGATTTTTGAAAAACAGTTAAAGCTGTTATAAAATGAACAGATTGAAAATAAAATGAACAGATTTATTTTCAAAAAGTAGTTAGAGAATTTGTTAAGAGAGGAGACTTAGTCAACCATTCTGGTGCAGAGATAAAACTGAAAACGTTTAAGCTTGACATGGCACCTGAGACAAAAAGAATCTATTCATTTACAGATGAACAGATTTATTTTTCAAAACGAAAACAGAGAAAGTTTAACTATTTAAAACTCAGTTGTTTTGAAAGATAGAAGACTTAGTCAAAATACATGATGCACAAAATCTAATTTTTACAAGACTTAGCCAAGGCATCAGTGTAAAAAAGAATCTGTTTATTTAGAAAAGAACAAATTTATTTTTTGCAGTAAACGTGTTTTTTGTAAGACATGTGAAAAATAGTTTAAGAAAACATATGTTTGTTCTTATCACATGGCCAGTGGTTATGAGGTGAGTTACTCAGCAAAAAGCCCACTCTTAGACAACTTCTAAGCACTACCTAAGACACACTTAAAGCAAAGCAAAATACAAATGAAATGTACATAGAAGTCTTCATCAAACACAATCTTGAAGGGGCAGCAACCATCTTCAACAGTACAGGTTCGGGTTTACACACCCTCTTCTTGTATGTGTACACGGAGAGAAGTGCACGAGAATTATGGCCGAGCTCCATGAAGGGATTTGTGGGAGCCACATCGGGGGTCGAGCTCTGGCAACAAGGACTGTCCGTGCAGGTTATTACTGGCCCACAATGAGGGAGGATTGCAAGAGATATGCCCAGCGTTGCAAGCAATGCCAGCAGCACGCCGATTGGCACAAGGCGCCCCCAGAAGAGTTAAAGTCAATCTACAGCCCCTGGCCGTTCCACACGTGGGGAATCGATATTCTGGGACCCTTCCTGTTGGCGATCAGGAAAATGAAGTATTTGGTTGTGGCGATCGAGTACTTCACGAAGTGGATTGAAGCAGAACCAGTAGCCCAGATCACCGCGCACAAAATCCAGAGTTTCGTGTGGAAGAATATTGTGTTTCGTTTTGGTGTGCCCAAGCGTTTGGTATCAGATAACGGGACTCAGTTCGCAAGTCACCTGTTGAAAAAGTTGTGCGTGGACATCGGAACACAACAGGTGTTTGCTTCTGTGGAGCACCCGCAAACGAATGGGCAAGTGGAGTCAACTAATCGGGTTCTGCTGAGAGGCTTGAAGAGGAGGTTGGAAAAGGCCAAGGGGTCTTGGGCTGAAGAAGTTCCCCGCATAGTGTGGGCATATCATACCACTGAGCAATCGGGAACCCATGAAACCCCGTTTAGCTTAGTGTATGGATGCGATGCGATGATTCCAGTCGAAATCCAGGAAAGCTCGCCGAGATTCTAGAACTTCGTGGCGGAAGACTCGAATGAAGAAAGGAGAATGAACTTGGATTTGCTAGATGAGGTCAGGGAGGAAGCACGGGTGAAGGCTGAAGCAGTAAAGAGAAGACTTGAACGCAAGTACAACTCTAGAATAAGACCAAGGCAGTTCAGAGATGGCGACCTGGTGATGAGGAAGGCCCACCAGTATGAGATGGAGAACAAATTGTCGCCCAAGTGGACAGGACCGTTCAGAATAACCGAAGCACTCGGGAACGACGCCTACCGCTTGGAGACGCTGGAAGGAGGGGCGATTCCTCGCACTTGGAACGCCACCCATCTCAAGTTTTATTACAGTTAAAGCATTGTAAGTAGCGATTATCTTGAACAGTTAAGGATGTTTCAGTTTGAACAGTTTTTCAAGGGGGCACTCTTTTTTCCCTAAGGAGGGTTTTTAACGAGGCCACCCAATAAAGAAAGTTTCGAAGTTTATCAAAGTTTCGAAGTTATTAAGTTTGAATGCTTATCGTTTTTTAAGTTTTCGGAAAGAAACTTTTTTGCCCTTGCGTAATTAAAGCAACGGCGAATTCAGATCGCATGCATTCAGCGCAAAGTTTTAAAGCACATAGTTCTAAAACCCTCATCGCTAGCTGGCAATCGGAAGTATAAGATAAAGTTTTTTAAGACCTCCTCGCCTCGAGCGGGTGTAGGCGAGAAGAGATTAAAAAGACCTCCTCGCCTTGAGCGGGTGTAGGCGAGAAGAGATTTAAAGTCCTCCTCGCCCTGAGCGAGCACAGGCAAGAGCAGATTACAAGACCTCTTTGCATAAGCAAATTGAGGCAAGTTGAAAGCCCTCAGTGCATCCGGGGAAGGAGGAGATGTAACCCCTGGGCAAGTTGAGGCACCAAAGAAAGTCCTTCTCACCCTCGAGTGAGTTCAGGCAAGAGGAAACTAAAAAGTCAGGGGTGTTAATGATCTTAAGAATAGGAAAGAAGGGCCGATAGAAGACGCCTTTCCCCTGGAGTGAAACATCAATATCGACCTAGTAAGACCAGTTAAAAAAAAAAGAGGTTAAAGGTGGTTGGGGGAGGTTCGCAGAGGACACCTCACCACCTAAATCATTGTTCTAAAACTCAGGGAGGTAGAGAAGGATCCGAAAGGCGGCTCTACCCCCAGATGAGGGGACAACGATTTAAGCTATCTCAGGTTAAAGACTCGGGGAAGGTAGAGGGAGATCCGAAAGGCAGCTCTCCTTCCAAATGAGCAAAGATGAAGTCACTAGGTGGCCCCGCAGGGGACGTTTTCAGTTAAAGGAAAACGGCGTCGCCAAAGGCCCACGACTTCGAGATCGAAATAGAAAAGGGATCACACGGCGAGAGCCAGATCAGCGAAGTTTTGGGCGATAACGTAGAAGTACGCTTGTCCTTTGGCAGATCAGGCGGGTGAGATTTCAGATGCTAAGATCGACTTACGCCCTTACTACCAAGTAAGTGATTTTGCGTTAAACGCTATTGTTACAGACTAACCGCTCGATTAAGTTAAAGTGATTTCCAGAGAATTAAGTACCAATTTGTGCGAAGTGCATTGGGTCGAATAAAAACCAGCCAGTCATACCAAGCGATCGCACAACAGATAAATTAGAAGACCATATATATATATATGCACATGAATATCAAACAGTTTGAGCAGAATGAAAGTTATTACATGCAAGTCAAAATTAAATACAAGAGTTTCAAAGGCGGTAAAGTTGAAGTGGCAGGTGGGAGCAGCAGTTAAGTCGGAGGCATGATCTTGCCATCCACCACTTCGTTGTACACCGAGAACTCGGAGAGGTCAAGGTTGGGATATTTGCAAGCGAACTGCTCCAAAGCCGGAGGTAAAAACTTGGGCAGCTTCAAGCTGAAGCTCGTCGATTTTCCTCTTGAACCCACTGTTCTCCTCGCGAACTAGGGCGAGCTCGGCAGCAATTTCACTCAGTTCTTTGGTGGCCTTGTCCCGATCTTGTTCAACTTTCCCCAGAAGGGTCTCCCTTCCAGTCGACCTCTTCTCCAGATTGGCCATCTTTTTGGCGTCGGCTTTTTGGGCCTCCTCCAGCGTTGCAATTTTCTCCCTCAGAGGGACGAGCTTGCTCTCCAACTCGACGACATCCTGAAGCTTGTCGTGCAGTTTTCGGCGCAGTTCCTTTTTGTCCTTACGCAAGCTTCGGGGCTCTTCATTGAGAGCGTTTTTGACCCGCGAGAACTCTAAGCCTTGCATCATCATGTCGCACTTGACTTTTTCAGCTTCGGCTCTCGCGGTGCTCGCCACCTCCTGATGGACGCAGTTGTCAAGCTCGAATTTGTCCAAGGAGTCTTTTAGCCCTTCACCGACGATTTGGGGAAGACACCCGTCGACCATGGCATTCAGACGCACGGTGAAAGACTTCAAGGCCTCTTGGAGAGGAGTTGGAAGGCTTGGGGCCGAGGGAGGAGCTGAGGGTTGGTGCTCACCACCACCCTCGCAAGGTTGGATGGCGAGGGGAGCCTCGAGGCGTGGCGGTGAGGTGGGGTGTTCTGTGGCAGCTTGGGAGGAAGCTTGCGTATCAGCAAGGTGCTCAGGCGCAGCTTCAGCGGCCGAGGCGTTTGAGGCGAGAACGTCCCCAGCGGACTCAAAGGGCGTGGAGGCGCTGGGGGGATTCTCGAGGAAGTCAGGAAGGGCGGCCTCGGCTGCTGGTGGTTCTGTTGTAACTCCCCTTTTCCGTTTGCAGATCAGCCCGTCCTCGGTGCTCTCATCCGCCTCATCGTCCGACACAACCCTGGGGGCTTTCCTCTTAGCCCTTTGGGGTGGTATCTTCTTCCGTTCAGGGGCAGGAAGAGCAGCAGCGTTGGACGGACCAACTGGTGAGGACTAGCCTTGGGCAGCGGCGATCTCTGCGATGGAGTTGGGGACGGTTTGAGAGCCCGCCGCAAGATTGTGGAGTTTGGCTATGGAGCGCAGCTCAGCCATCCTATCTTTCCCCAGCATCATATCTGCATAAAGACACCAACAATTAGAAACCAGTACAGAGATTCAACAGTCGATGAGGCATAGGAAAATAAGCAGTGTAAGTCAATGCATGGAATAAGTTAAAACTATGCGCAACCAGAACAGCGGCACCAAAGTAAAAACAAGGTTAGGCGAATTCGAGCCAGGGATAGGACTTAAAGACAAACCTATATGGACATCCAGTTGGCCTTCGAAGAACTCATAGGTGATGATGGAAGAGGTGGGCAAGGTCACGTTGGAGGAGGCAACTCCTTTCCAGAAGTTACATAAGTCCCTGTCGAGCTCCCCCATCTTTTCTGGCCCCCTAGCCCTCCTGAAGCTAGACTCTTTCTTTCCCTTGTTCACCCAATACAAGGGAAATCCGTCGAGGAGGGTAGGGTCTCGGTCGTTGCAGCAGACACGCATGAACTTCCCTTTCCAGTCCTTATAGGATTGCTGGAAGATGGAGAGTATGGACCTCCCAGCGACCCCATTGAGGCTAACCCATAGACGATCGCCCGGGTTCTTGGCCTCGAACAGGTAGAGGAACACGTCCATCGAAGCTGGATGTCCCAGGTGCGCACAAATGATCTGGTAAGCCCGGACGAACGCCCAACCGTTGGGATGAAGCTGGGCGGGGGCTATGTCAAGCTCGGTCAGGAGCTCCCTCTCAAAGCGGGTGAAAGCAAATCGGAGCTTGACCTTTTTGAACGTCGTGGCGTAAATGAAGCAAAAGGGGGCGCCGTCGCTCCCTTGATTATCAGTGCAAATAGGCTCTCCGGGAGGACAAGGACGCACATATACCTTGTCATCGTGTTCTTTGCTGGAAGAGAGGTGATCCTGGTCACCTTTCTGGAGGCGGAGGATGTCGCGGTCGGTGTTGATGGAGGAAGTCTCACCCAACAAAGCTGAAGAGGCCCAAGGGTATAGTTGCTTGTAGTCCGGGAGGGACCTCACAACTGTGCTGGTGTGAGGTGGGTTTGGCTGCGATTGGCTGGGTCGAGAAGACGCAGGTCTCACGACCTGGCTCGAAGGGACGTTAGGATCCCTTGGGGGGTCGCGGGAGGAGGAAGGGTTGGCCCTACGAGTTTTCTTCGGAGGGTTGCGGGGAGATGGAGGAGGGTTTGGTGTAACTTTGGAGCGAGCCATCATAAAAGCTGCAAGAAGACGAAAAGGGGAAGAGATGAAAGTTTGTAAATAGATCGACTCAACAGAAAAGAAGGAGATAGAAGAACAAGGGGGGCTCGCAGAGAGAGAGTTAGAAACCCTAAGCGCAGAAAAAAGCGAAGCGAAGAAAAACATCCCACAACGTATGCTCCAGACAGTTAATGGATGATGCAAACCGATTAGAATGCAACAAATATCAGTGGGAGTGAGAAAAAGGCTACCTTTTGATGATCAGAAGAGCGTTCAGTAAAGGATGTTTGAAGGAGTCGAAGCGTTTGCTGAAGCGTTTTGAGAGTTTGGAGTGAGGAAGAAGATAATGAAACAGTGAAGTGGCGCGAAGTGTTTAAGAGTTTCGAATGTTGCGAGGAGCGCAAACGGCAACGAATAATGGTCGTTGATAAGTCCACGTGTCGAATGATCGAAGGGGTTGGTGAAGTGTCAAATAAGTGAACAGTATGAGCGCCAACGCGCACGGCCACGTAGGTCGCCGAAAATTCAACCCTTTAGTCTTTTCACTGAACAAGTCGCAGCTCAAGACTGGGGGGCTTGTGTACCGACCAGGTCATCGGGTGTGATGACGTGTCTAGCACGTGACTATGTGGGGCGTGCTCAGCAGAACACGTGGACAAGAGAAAGATGAGTAGTTCAGAAGTGAGCATAGTCGCCGATTCGTGGAACCGACGTTCTATAGTAAACATGGTCGGTTGTCGCCGGGGTTGTGTGTCATCAACATAGTAGATAATGGAAGATCAGGTGGTCTGACATCGCCACAAGGAGCACATCACCGAATCTCCCAGTAAGCTTAGTTAAAGCTGCTAGAGGCTCAAAAGAGTAAGTTCAAGCGTGTAAGTTCAGTAAGATGATTGTTGCGCCGGCATGGGGCGTGAAGGTCGTGTGGGTTGAAGGGAACAACTTGCCCATCAGCGACAGGATTCCCAGAGTGGACATTCGTTGGTGGCAAGGTTTCCTCAGCTAGAACATGCATGGCGTAGCAATAAGGAAGGTGCCATTTGCGACAAGCGATATCACAGAGATGGTGCACTTTGTTGTATCCGATACTCGCCTTGTCAGGTGGTGTTCAGAGCGTATTACGTGCTAGATTACTCCTTGAATAGGAGACTTAGCCGCGCGACTGGTTATTACACAGAAATAACGCTCAAGTTACCCCAACCCAGATGACGACACGTGTAGGGTTGGATGCTACCTGTTACCCCAACCCAGGTGATGACACGTGTAGGGTTGGATGCAATATAGAAATGACTCTCGAGTTATCCTAGCTCAGATGATGACACGTGTAGGGCTGGGTACTACCTGCTATCCCAGCCCAGATGGTGACACGTGCAGGGTTGGATGCGAGCCACGCGTCCAAAGCTTAACTGCCTGGAGAGAGAAAAAACCTAGCTATAAAGGTAAACTTAACAAAATTTGCAGAGGTACATTTTTCACTACGGCTGATTTGCTAGGGTTGAGTGCAGTTTAGTACGGTTCCACAGAGCACAGTTTTCTCTAAGTTTTTGGGTGTTCTTGTTACTGAGTTGAGCGTCGGAGCGCCACCGGCCGCAGAGGCGCCATCTTGTGTTTTCAGGTTCTCAGAGAGACCATCCGTGGTGTGGACTTAAAGGGCACGTGGTGTCAAACTGGTGAGGAAGATCGTGACGAGGCAACACTCTTGCGCTAGGTCAACCGGAAGGAACAAACACCGATTATTAATTAGGTAAAATCGCCGTCTAAGACCCTTTTTTTTACCCTAAATAGAGCCCGTGCCTCACTTATATTGCCATTTTCGTAAACTGCCTTCTTCCTTGCACCTTCACGCCCTACGTTCTTCAACCATGCTGCACTCTGATATCCATAGCTACTCCATTTTTCCAAACATTGAAGGTTTTTTCGTAGTTGCATTGTTCTCCACTGCTCCTCCATTTCTGCTCTAGCGCCACTACTCCTCCATCGCTGCGCTGCTTGAGCAATTGCCACCATCATCACAGGTTAGTAATTTTTTTGTATTGTTATATATTTATTTATTCTTAGTATAGAAATTAAAATTTAGTTATTTGTTATATATTTTTTTATTGTAGTATAGAAAGCAAAATTTATTTATTGTTATATGTTTATTTACTTTTAATTAGTAGAAATTAATATTTATTTATTGTTAGTAGAAATTAAGTTTTATTTATTGTTACTAAATTATGGAAGAATTGTGACATTTTGAAAAACTTGAGAACATTATTAATTAGATTTAATTATAATTCTTTATTAATTGAATTTCATGTATAATTAGATTTGTTAATTTTTTGAATTACATGTATATTTATAATTCTTTAATACTTGTTGGTATTTAGTCCAATGGTTTTCGATCTTTGACAAATTGTTTGATTTTAGGATTGGATCCAAATTTAGTAAACTTTTATTGAGAGATCATTATAGAACATAATATGAATCAAGATTGGATTAATTTATCCTGCATAAGTGATGAGTACGAAAGAGGAGTAGAAAAAAGTATACAATTTGAAGAATGTAATGCCAACAGTAGTGGTGATGAAGTAAAGTTTAGGAGTCCATGCGTTAATTTTTTGAATGGGAGAAGATTCGATGTTAACAAATTCAGGGAGCACTTTCTATGTGATGTATTTCTACGATTTTATACAAATTGGACATGACATGGTGAATTATTACATTTACTAAGTGTGTGTGTATCCTAAGAATATGTTCCGTCCACCATGGATGATGTAGTACACGATGATCGATTGCAGGACATGATTCGTGATATTGGAGTTGAGTCTTTTTTAGAAACACATGTATACGGAAGTATGTCAACTAACTTCACACGGTTGTCAATGGTGTTAAGATTGATCAATTTGAAGGCAATAAACGGATGAACTGATAAAAGCTTCACGAAATTGCTTCAGTTGTTGAAGGAAATGCTTCTAGAGGGAAATACTCTACCTAATCGTAATTATGAAGCAAAAAAGTTCTTTATCCGATGGGTATGGAGTATAAAAAGATACATGCATGTCCTAATGATTGTATATTATACAGAAAAGAGTTTGAATTGTCGGAAAATTGTTTGAGGTGTGGGTTATCACTTTACAAGTTGAAACAAAAATACGATGATAATATTAAAGAGATGGCAAAACATGTATGTATCTTTTTATACAAGATGAGTGGTGGTGCCGCCACTTGAGAGTCCTAAGAGCTCACAAGATGAGACTAAAGAGAGAAGAAGAGTCAAGGCTCACAACTTTCTCTAAAATTCACTAGCATTTCATTACTTTCAATTTCAACTTCTTTTACAATGAGGCAAGGCTCTCCTTTTATAAGGTGAGAGATGACCGACCCTCTAGGTAAGGAAGGAAGGAAAGACTCCTTCTAGTTCCTTGTATGAACAAAAGGGCGCCTAACTAAGCTAAATGGTGACCTTTTTAGCTATTTCTAAGTAACTAGTGACTAAAAATGCCTTTACATGCATAGTTTCTTTTGTTTTTCCTTTATAGGCACTTCCCTAAGGCTATCCTATCCTATTTACAATTTAATACAAGAGATATTACAAAGAGAGATTTCATTTGGCAATCTCTTCCCAATGATCTAGCCATGCTCCTAGTGATTCTTTGATTGGACTGGGCTTGGGCTTTTCCGTGATTTTGAAAAGACTAATGTACCGTCCCGTATCCAGGCGTTGACTAAGTCAAGGTCAAAGTCAACGGCTGGAGAGTCAAAGTCAACGCAAGGCGTCGCCTAGGTGGAGAGACGCCAAGAGGAAGCGTCGCCAAGGTAAGGCGTCGCCTAGTGAAGGCGTCGCCCCACCAGGGCGTCGCCAGATCAAACAGCCCAGAGGAAGCGTCGCCAAGGCAAGGCGTCGCCTAGTGAAGGCGTCGCCCCACCAGGGCGTCGCCGGATCAAACAGTGCTAAAGCAAGGCAATCACGGTGTGGTTCCCCGATACCCATGGGTAGGAAAGACCATGGAGGGAACGACGCCGTGGGAAGGCCTCAGGTCCCGATAACCCGGGGCAGTGATAAAGAGAAGGAAAAGGTGGCTTCAAGGCCATAGTGAAAGCATCAGTGTAGGGCAGTCTGACTCGTGAGGTACCCATGTCGCCCCAGAGACGCCCTCGGGACAGATACGATCCAAGAGGAAGGTCACGCCCAGGGCAACCGGGTGCAGGATATGAGAGGAAGGCAGATACGCTCTCAAAGTAAGTGACTAGATACTTGGGTGCATGAGTTGGCACCCAAAAAGTCACCCCTAGCGCAGTAGCACTCCCAAGCAGGAGGACTCACACGTAGAAACGTCCCCAGATGGGCAGAAACGCCCCCAGATGGGGTCATGGCGTCGTGAGGCCCTCCACGTGTACAACAGCCATGCCAGAATAAAAACACCCCTTAGTCAGGTGCCAGGTAATTAAAAGTCATTCAATACAGTTTCCCTTTCGAGCATTCAGGTACTATAAGGGCTCCCGAGCGTTTCAACGTCTTAAATGCGCTACGTTTTCTAATTAAGCGCTTTAATGAGTGCGTTACGTTTGTGATTAAAGGCGCTTTAAGACGCTTTGAATGCTTAGGTAGTTTAAATAGCGCAGAGAATGTTGGAAAAAGGGTTCGAACTTTCTGCAAATTTACCAGAGCTCTCTAGTTGCTTGCTCGTGCTTCATTAGTTACAAATAAGGGACTGGAGAATATTTTTGCCTGAGAGAGAGAACACAGATACACAGTACACAATTATTTCTTACCACCTTCAGAGTGCCATACGCGGTGCTCAGAGACGGAGGTGTATAGTTTTGGTGTTTCTTGCTGGCTGACTTGAGCGTCGGAGTGCAAACGGCCGCTAGGGCGCCTCTTTGTCCTCTTTTTTGCAGGAATCCACAGGCAATCAGTGGGAAGGAGTCCCTAGCTGACGGTTGAGGTCGCGCACGAAGACGTCCCGGTCAACCGGACGGAACAACTAATAAGAAGAAATTTAAATGATTTGGCCCTTGTCCATTCTTCCTATTAACAACATCTTTTTGATTCTCATCATACTCCCGAAGTTGGAGAGAATTCGCCTATGAATTCAGTACTCCTTGTAGGCGTAGCACGAGTCAACAAAATTGATTTAGTTGAGAAGGTATTATGACTCGGTTTATCATGTACTTCATTTGCCTTTTCCTTTTCTCTTTTAGTTTTCATTTTTATTTGGTCCTCATGAACCTCTTGGGGAGAGAGGGGTTTTAAAGTAACCTTGCGCCCTTGGAAAGAAAAACACATTGTGTTGGATAGGCCATCATGTAAAACATGTCTATGATATTGCCAAGGCCTTCCTAAAAGAAGATGTGTTGTTTCCATGGGCACAACATCACATAAAACCTCATCTTTATACTTTCCAATTGCAAAGGGAATGAGGACTTGTTTGTTAACCATGATTTCTCCTTCGCCACTAAGCCATTGCAATTTATAGGTCTTTGCATGAGAGATAATAGGCAATCCTAGTTTGTCTACCACTCTTGTGCTAGCCACATTAGCACAACTACCCCCATCCACTATTAAAGAACATAACTTGTCATTAATGAGACACCTTGTATGAAAAATATTTTCTCTTTGTGTTTCATCAAAAGGTTTTGAAAGTTGACCAAGCATACGTCTCACTACTAACAAGTCACCTTCATGTGGACTTTCGCTCTCATACTCACTTGGGGAACTAGGAGGTGTGGATGATCTAGAGTTTGCGGATTCATGTTCACTCACCACTTCCCCATTAACATTTATCATCATAGTTCTTTTAGAAGGACAATTAGCCGCTATGTGACCATATCCTAAACATTTAAAACACTTTTTACTTGAGGATTTGGTTGGTGATTTATGATTAGAAGTTGAAGGCTTAGAATCCTTAGCTTTAGAAGATGAATATTTAGAAGGAAACTTTGAAAAATATTTGTTTTTATTTTTCCTAGAGTTGTTGTAGTAACCATCATGAGTAGAATTTTTGAAAGCCATTTTCCTTGCAATTTGATTTTCAACCTTGATGGCAAGGTGAACTAAGGTTTGTAACGATGAATACTCTTGAAGTTCTACAACATCTTGTATATCCCTTTTAAGACCACTTATAAATCTAGCAATCTTTGCTTCCTCACTTTCATCCAAATTTATTTTAAGCATAAGCGTCTCTAATTCCTTGAAATAACTATCCACACTTAGCGTGCCTTGGTGAAGCCGTTGGAGATTCAACATTAGGTCTTTCCTAAAGTGTGGTGGAACGAACCTATCGCACATACATTTTTTTAAAGCATCCCAGGAGTCCACGTGAGGCCTCTTTCTAAGTCCAATGTCCATGAGTGTCTTATGCCACCATTGTAAAGTATAGTCTAGAAATTCTATAGTGGCTAGATGTACCCTTTGGTCTTCTTTGACCTTACACACATAAAAAATTTGCCCACATTTTGCTTCCCACCCCAAGTACACATTAGGATCTCCTTCACCATTAATGGTAGGTAATTTTACATAGGGTAAGTAAGGTTTTTCTTCATGGTGCCTCCTTTCTTCATGGTGCCTTCTTTCTCTATGATGATGACGGTGGTGTTGGTGGGTTTGGTGGTACCGTCCTCCATCTGATTCTTCTTCATGGCTGAGATGATTAGAAGCACCTCTTGAAGGACTTCTATGTGAATGGCGCCTTCCATGTGCAGAATTGTTGGATGTTGCATGATTTTCTTCAAGCCTTAGCAACCTTGCTTCTAATTGTCTTATGGCTTCATCTTTTTGTGCAATGGTCTTTTTGGCATCCTTCAATTCACCTTTAATGTATGCTTTTGGTGGAGAGTTAGACTCGGATGAACCACTACTTGAATAATGCTCCATTTGAATAACAAAACAGTACACAAATGAACAAACAATTAAGAGAAAACAAAGTTAGTAAAACAAGTGAAAAATGGCAAAGATGTTGCGGTTTTGTGACAAAATTTGCACTCAATTCACTCCAAAAAAGAATTCAATTCTCTTCCAAGCTAATCTTGTAGTTTGGTGATTCTCAAGTGAAATGTGTCAAAGCACTCACCCACTTTATCCAAGAGCATCCACCACAAAACTTAAAGAACAATAAAAGACAAGCAGGAAAAGGTGTAAACAAGAAAGGCTATAGCATAAAGGAATACAAGATATATGACAAACTCAAAGAATAGAGAAGAAAAACAAGCAAGAAAAATAAGGTACTCAATTAAAGGATGGCACACAAAAGAAACCTAGAGAAAAGTACTAGAATAGATGAAGAAAACAAAAAAACTGAAGTACTGGAATTTTTTTATAAACTATGCGTGACTTTACAGATTTATCTAGAACTGTATAATGCAAACTGGATTATGAAATTTAAAAGATGGCACGCAAAAGAAACCTAAAGAAAAACACTAGAGTAGATGAAGAAAACAAAAACAATGCTACTGGAATTGTTTTGTTAAAACTGTGCGTGACTTAAAATATTTAACTGTAACTGTAGAAAGCGAATTGGAATGTGAAATTTTAACCACTGGAAATTCAAGATGTTATCTAAAAATTGGCACTGGAATCACTCAAAACCAGTAAGCCAATTAATTGTGATAAATTTCCAAAAATTACTGCCTAATCACCGTTTTCAAGCGTCAGAATTTTACACACTGTACGTATTTCATTTATCATTTTTTTTTTGTACTTGGAATTTTGATGTACTTCTTTTTTTTATTCTTTTGTAACACTGCAAACTACTTAAATCCAGAATTTCAGAATTTTCCAGTAAGCACAAAATTTTTGATAAACCAAACAGTCAACACGTTTTTATGAAAAACAGAGGAACCTATACTGGAATGAAAAACAGAATTGAGAAACTTCAAAAGACACAATAGATTTGATGTTTAAGAACTTGTATAGATTTAATACACAAGCATGAACTCAAAACTAAAAAGAAAATGCAACAAAGGATCAAAAACAGAAACACAAAAATTGTACTCAATTAAGAAAAACAAAATCAAGCAACTAAAATTACAAGAAAAGTACTACAAGGAATTGTTGACATATTAGGAAAAACATGACTTGACAAAACATGTATATGGATTCAAAAATTAAAATGACACAAACACAATGTAATAAGCAACAATTAAAACAGCAAGAAATACTCAAAAAACACAAAAAGCAGAATCACTAATCACAAAAACAGAATCAAAGTGTCCAGCAACTCAAATTTTTTTTTTGCACTCAACCATAGCTCTAGATACCACATGATATGGATATAGAATGAATGGGTAACTCTAAAACAGCAAGTAAAACACAAGAACTACTCAAGAATAGCTCAAGGAACACAAGAACCGTGCCAAGAACAGAAATTAACGCATCATACAAAGAACTACCAATTGAAACAAGCTAAACAACATAACCCATGGAAAGGAACTTGAAAACAACAAGATTATCACATGTAATTTGATACCAAAATGGGACGAACCAAGAACAGCAAGGAAACAACCAATCTGCACTGATTAAAGGAGAAATAAAGTGCAGAAAATGAATGGGAAAACAGCAAAGAACAGATTGCACCGAATGGAATAGAAAACACAAGCAAGAAACACAAAAATGGAAGAAAACGAAAGATGGAAAGAGTGACTTATGGAGTTGTAGACCAAGGGAGGATCTTCACGCCACTTGAAGGGTGGTTTGCTCCAAGATGAGTGGGTGGTGCCGCCACTTGAGAGTCCCAAGATCTCACAAGATGAGACTAAGGAGAGAAGAAGAGTCAAGGCTCACAACTTTCTCTAAAATTCACTAGAATTTCATTACTTTCAATTTCAACTTCCTTTACAATGAGGCAAGGCTCTCCTTTCATAAGGTGGGAGATGACCGACCCTCTAGGTAAGGAAGGAAAGAAAGACTCCTTCTAGTTCCTTCTATGAACAAAAGGCGCCTAACTAGGCCAAAAGGTGACCTTCCTAGCCATTTCTAAGTAACTAGTGACTAAAAGTGCCTTTACATGCATAGTTTCTTTTGTTTCCATTTTTAGGCACTTCCCTAAGGCTATCCTATCTTATTGACAATTTTATACAAGAGATATTACAAAGAGAGATTTCATTTGGCAATCTCTTCCTAATGATTTAGCCATGCTCCTAGTGATTCTTTGATTGGAGTGGGCTTTCTTGGGCTTGGCCTTGGGCTTTGGGCTTCGTCTTTTGCAAAGACTAATAAGAAGAAGTTTAAATGCTTTTGCCCTTGCCCATTTCTTCTATTGATGACATCTATTTGATTCTCATCATGTACTCTGAGTGGTCGGCAAACGTGGTCTTGATGAAGAAGGCTAATGGGAAGTGGAGGATGTGTGTTGACTTCACGAACCTCAACAAAGCTTGCCCTAAGGACTCTTACCCTCTACCAAGCATCTATGCCTTGGTGGACAGTGCCTTGAGTTGCAGGATGCTCAGCTTCTTAGACGCTTTCTCTGGGTACAATCAGATTAAGATGCATCCGAGGGACGAATGCTAGACAACGTTCATGACAAAGCTGTCTTGCTACTGTTACACAATGATGCCCTTCGGGCTGAAGAATGCAGCCGCCACCTACCAGAGGCTGATGGATAGAGTGCTCGCGCCCATGATGGGGCGAAATGTGCAAGCCTACGTGGATGACATGGTGGTGACCTCACAGGTGAAGGATTAGCATGTGGCTGATCTAGAAGAGTTATTTACCACGATAGATAAGTATAGACGGAAGCTGAACCCCGAGAAGTGCATGTTCGGGGTGGAAGCGGGTAAGTTCTTGGGTTTTCTACTCACCGAGCGTGGGATAGAGGCAAACCTCAAGAAGTGTGCTGCGATCCTCGCAATGAGAAGCCCTATCTCAGTGAAGGAGGTGCAACAGTTGACAGGGCGGATGACCGTTGTGTCTAAATTTGTATCAGCTGGAGGAGACAAGGGTCACCCTTACTTCTAGTGTCTGAGGAGGAACAACAGGTTCATCTGGACTAGGGAGTGTGAGGAGGCGTTCCTCAAGCTAAAGGAGTACCTAGCCACTCCCCTAGTGTTGTGCAAGCCACAGTTGGATACTCTGCTCCGCTTGTACTTCGCAGTGACGAAGCGGGCGATCAGTTCGGTCCTTGTGCAGGAGCAAGACCAAGTACAAAAGCCTATATACTTTGTGAGCAAAGTATTGCAAGGGCCTGAGGTAAGATACTAGGTCCTAGAGAAGGCGGCTCTGGCAGTAGTATTCTCAACAAGGAGACTTCGCCACTACTTCCAGAGTTTTACCATGGTGGTGATGACAGACCTGCCTATCCACAAGGTCCTACAGAAATCGGACATGGCGGGAAGGATGGTACGATGGGTAGTGGAACTTTCAGAGTTCGATGTCCAGTAAGAGCCTCGACGTCCTATCAAAGGTCAAGTCTACGCAAACTTTGTGGTGGAGCTCTCCTCGGAAGATGCACACCAAGAGGAAGCTAACTTCCGGTGGGTGCTCTCTGTAGACGGGTCCTCTAACCAACAAGGTAGCGGAGCAGGTGTCATCTTGGAGGGACCGAATGGGCTATTGATCGAGCAGGCCCTAAGGTTCGCCTTCAAGGCCAACAACAATCAAGGGGAGTACGAAGCCCTCACCACTGCCATGCTATTGGCCAAGGAGATGGGTGCACAGAGTCTGTTGGCGAAGAGTGACTCCCTATTAGTCACAGGCCAAGTGGCATGAGAATAACAGGCTAAGGACCCTCAGATGGCCGCATACCTAGGGTACGTCCAGATTTTAAAGGTGTCGTTTGTGGTGTTCGAGCTGGTGCATGTCTCTAAAGAGCAGAATGCCTGAGCTGACTTGCTAGCTAAGCTCACCAGTTCAAGCAAAGGGGTAGATAGAGGATGGTCATACAGGAAACCCAGAAGACACCTCGAACCTTCACCGCAGATAACTTGGTAGGGGTACATCAGATTAACACGTTGAGAGGAGGGGCGAGGAGTCATCGGTCATTGACTCAGGAGACACTGAAAACTCCTAGGGTAAACACATATCCATCCCTGGGGGAAAAATCATTACAGGTCTGCCTGGTCGAAGGAGGGGA
Source organism: Phaseolus vulgaris (assembly GCF_051622355.1). NCBI lineage: Eukaryota > Viridiplantae > Streptophyta > Magnoliopsida > Fabales > Fabaceae > Phaseolus > Phaseolus vulgaris. The sequence continues at coordinate 10,757,031 of NC_143499.1, forward strand.
AACCTGGATGACGCCCTACAAGCGCTACCTGGTTGATGGAATACTCCCGTTGGAACCCACAGAAGCCAGAAAAATAAAGAAAAATTCTGCCAAGTACACTCTCATTGATGGAGAGCTGTTCAGACACGGGTTCACTCACAAATCTTGGTATGTGTAAGCGGCAACCAATGTGCATGTATAATGGCAGAGCTCCACAAAGGGATATGTTGGAGTCATATCGATGGTCGATCCCTAGCATCGAAGGCCATTCGTGCGGGATACTATTGGCCAGGGAAGACTGCACGAGGTACGCACAACAGTGCAAGCATTTTCAGAAACACGCTGACTGGCACAAGGCGCCGCTAGAGGAGCTCAGGTTGATTTACAGCCCTTGGCCATTTCATACCTGGGGAATCGATATCCTGGGACCCTTTCCTTTGGCGATAAGGCAGATGAAGTACCTCGTGGTCGCCATAGAGTACTTCACGAAGTGCATAGAGGCTGAGCCAGTGGCGCAGATCATGGCCCACAAGATCCAACACTTCGTGTGGAAGAACATAGTGTGCCCCTTCGGGGTACCGAAGCGCTTGGTGTCTGATAGTGGCACACAGTTTGCAAGTCAACAGCTGGGCAAGTTATGCTCAGAAGTTGGAATAAAGTAGGTGTTCGCATCAGTCGAGCACCCGCAGACGAATGGGCAGGTCGAGTCTGCCAACAGAGTCCTGCTCAGAGGTCTGAAGAGAAGGCTCGAGAAGGCCAAAGGAACCTGGGCAGAGGAGGTTCCTAGAATTGTGTGGGCTTACTACAACCACTCCCCAGTCCACCACCAGAGAGACACCCTTTAGCTTGGTGTATGGGTCGGACGTGATGATTGCCGTGGAGATCCAGGAGAGCTCGCCACACTTCCAGAACTTCGTGGCTGAAGAATCCAACAAAGAGAGAAAGATGAACCTGGACCTACTGGATGAAGTCAGGGAGGAAGCAAGAATTAAAGCGGAAGCTTTGAGGAGAAGGGTGGAGTATAAGCACAACTCAAAGCTGAGGCCGCGCCAATTCCAGGTCGCCGACCTGGTGATGCGGAAGGCCCACCCATATCAGCTAGAGAACAAGCTGTCCCCCAAGTGGACTGGTCCTTTCAGAGTGATAGAGGCCCTTGGGAATGGGGCATACAGGCTTGAGACGCTGGAGGGAGGCGCGATTCCTCGTACATGGAATGCGACCAACCTCAAGTTTTACTTCAATTAAACTTTAGCATTGTACATAGTTATTAAGGGACGCTCTTTTTCCCTTATAAGGGTTTTTGAATGAGGTCACCCAATAAATTTCAATTGAAGTATCTTCTCGAATGTTTGAACAATGCAGTTATGAACCCATTTACTTGCGTTAGAGATCTCGAGAGCGGGAAAGGTAGGTTCATAGAAAACACCTCCCCCTCGAGTGAGAGCGCCAAGGTTGAACGAAATGGTTCACCAGAGAAATCCTCCTTCGCTTTTGAGCGAAGATGAGGTCTGATGTGATTCCACTAGCCATAGAGAGAAAGGTTCTTGACCTTCTTAGGAATCACCTTGAGTTGGACATTATAGAGGCACTTTTCTTAGAGTTGGATCATGGTTCTAAGACAAGAACTCACCAAAAACTAGTACCAAATCCCAAACTCATTGGAAGAACCAATTTTAGTCAAATTGAACCAAACAAAAGAGGAGAAACTAGCTAAAACCGGCGCCTAAAACTCATTGGATGAACCAATTTTAGTCAAATTGAACCGAACAAAAGATGAGCCAAGTTGCACCTCTTGATTGGTGGCCCTCTCCTCAAGTTTGGCCATATTGGCCTTGGTTGCTTCGACCTTTTCTTCCAGTTCCACCACCTTGGTGCAGAGAGGCAAGACCCTTGACTCAAGATCGGTATATTCTTGACCTTTGTCGAAGAGCCGTTTCTTGACGTCCTTTTCGGACTGGCGGAGACTGCTTAGCTCTTGCTCCAACGCAGTTTCACGAGTAGTGAATATCTGAGCCAGTTGGGCCAATTCCTCTTTCTTCTTCTCCTCCACCAGAGCCAGGTCTTCCTTAGCCTTCGCCTTCACCAGGGCAAAATTTTCGTTGGCCTTTGCCTCCACCAGGGCATGTTGCTCCTTGATCCTCACCTCAGTCTTGCTTGTGAGGGTGTTTGATTGGGCAAGGAATTCACGTAGACTGCGACCCATGCGTTTCCTTATCACGTCCTCGTCCAAGTCCTACGCTGCCCCTCTTTGGAAGTATTTGATGGCCTGCTGAAGGACAGCAGGCAGTTCGGGGACTGGCGGAGTTTACTCATCAACAGGGGTGCTCTCCCCACCACCTTCGAGTGCAAGGAGGCCATGGGGGGAAGAAGCGCTTGGCGGGTGATCCCTGAATGATGTAGGGCGGCCGATGGTGGTGGAGTGGGAGGTCGTCGCCTCAACCGCCCTTCGTCTCTTGAAGATGGGCCCTTCCACAGAGTCCTCTTCTCTGTCAGATTCAATCTCCACGACCCCTTTGTCCTTCTCAAGGGGGACTGGAGCAGATGAGGCCCAGACAACGGCAAAGGGAACAACAACAATGGGAGCAGAAGGGGCGGGGGAAGGCGCGACGTGGGTAGAGATGGGAGCGGAAGGAGGTGAGGCACCCGTGACACCAAGCGCCCCTTGGCGGCGGGCAAGGGCATCAGCTAGCCTAGCCCTCTTCTCTTTGTTAAGCACCATGCCTACAACAAGATAAGAAGACATGAGAAGAAAATAATGGGGGTCATCAAATACATAAGTATGAAGAAGCGGAACTGATGAGAATCAAATAAAAGAGGCTTTTATTAATGAAGGAAGAGGTCATTCACCTTCACATTTGAAGTTCTTCCTTCTAGTCTTCTCAAAATTAAAAGAGTACATAAAATAAAGAGAGGATCAAGCCTAAAGCCAAAGAAGTCTACAAGCTTTCAAGAATGGGCTTCAATTAAATATCTCTCTTTATAGTTTCTTTTAAATTGTAAATAATATAGAAAAGTGTTTAGAAAGGTGCTTAGAGGGAAACATAAGACACCTCTTTTGTAAAAGCATCTTTAGGTTTTTAGTTTAGGAAAATTATAGGAAGCTTGGGGGTGTGAGCTTAGTAAAGGAGTGTAGGCGTAATAGGGAGGTGCCAAACTAAGAGAGGAAGTCACACCTTCCTCATGCTCTAGGATTGGTGCCACTTTTATGTCATTTGGGGGGAATTTTGAATTTAATTAGCTTCTCATTTCAGCACCTCTTAGGCTATAAATAAAGGTGCTTGCCTTTGTAAAATTCAGATTGGAAATTAGTAATAGAGAAACTCTACTCAATTTGAGAGAGAATTTGTGAGAGCTTGCTTCTCCTTCACCTTGTCTTATCTTGAGTGCATTTGGTTCTCTCAAGTGGCGGCACTAGCTCACTCATCTTGGAGTCTTCATCCTCTAAGTGGCGTGATCATCAAACCAAAGCATCCATCTCCATAAGTTCTTCTTTCTTTCATCTCCATTGTCATATGAAATTCCTAAAACATGTTTAGCTTCCTTTTTTGGTTCGGCAATTCATTCTATTTTCCAGCTTGCTTCGGTTCTTAGTTCATTGCTTGCTTATAGTTGTTTCTTCTTCAATTCTAGCTTAATTGTTCGGTGCATTTCTGTTCTTGTTCATTTTGTTCGGTGCTTTTGCCTTTTTACACAATTTGTTTGGTTCAATTGACAATAGATAGCTCCTCCATATTAGTTTGGTGTTTGGTGCAAGTCTTGGTGAGTTCTTGAAACATGGAACCTTGATCCAATTCTATTATAAGTGCCTAAGCTATCTCCAACTCAAGTCGAGTCCATAGAATGTCAAATAATCATCTCTTCTTTGTTGTAAACGCCCCGTCAGCGTACAACATACTGCTGGGGAGGCCAACGCTCAACAGAACAGGAGCTGTGCCTTCGACAAGGCACATGAAGGTCAAGCTGCCGTCTATGGAGGGTATGATCATCACTATTTGCTCCGACCAGAAGGAGGCGAAGAAGTGTTACGAAAACAGCCTCAAGAACAAGAGGTCTGTGTGCCACGTAACCACAACGCCTCCCCCTGGCGTGGAGCCGGAGCGCGAACCCCGGCGAGTTTCGGATGCGGCGTTAGAGCTGGTCGCCGAGGGCGATGTGCCGATAGGGAATGTAGAGGCGAGGTCGGAGAGAAATTGCTCGGAGACCGCCAGAGAAACCAGTATCGCGAGGGCGCTGATCGCCAGCGAGAGGAAACCTCAGCCAGTAGAGGAATGGCTTGAGAAGGAGATCAGTGGTAAGGTGTTTAAGTTGGGAAGAACCCTGGATAGCAAGACGCAAGACCAGATCGCCGAGGTAATAAGTAGACACTTGGATGCATTTGCATGGGCTGCTTCAGATATGCCGGGAATCGACCCCGATTTCTTGTGCCATCGTTTGGCAATGGACCCCCAAGTCAGGCCTACCCGCCAAAGAAGAAGAAAATTCAATGAGGAGAAGAGACAGGCGATCAAAGAAGAGACACGGAAACTACTTGCAGCGGGCCATATCAAGGAAATCCAATATCCAGAATGGCTCGCTAACGTCGTCCTGGTCAAGAAGAGCAGCGGAAAATGGCGGATGTGCGTTGACTTTACAGACTTGAACAAGGCCTGCCCGAAGGATTCTTACCCTTTGCCAAGCATTGACGCCCTAGTAGACAGTGCATCAGGGTGCAAGCTGCTCAGTTTCCTGGATGCCTTCTCGGGGTACAACCAAATCAAAATGCACCCCATGGACGAAGAGAAGACCGCCTTCATGACGGAAAGGTCATGTTATTGCTACAAGGTAATGCCCTTCGGGTTGAAGAATGCAGGGGCCACACACCAAAGGTTGATGGACAAGGTGCTCGCGCCCATGCTCGGAAGGAATGTGCAGGCATACGTCGACGACATGGTCGTGACGTCCCTGGAGAAAGACAAGCACGTCACAGACTTGGAAGAGTTGTTCATCACAATAGCCAGGTACAAGCTCAAACTGAATCCTGAAAAGTGCGTTTTTGGTGTAGAAGCAGGGAAATTTCTGGGGTTTCTTCTGTCAGAGAGGGGAATTGAGGCTAACCCCGAGAAGTGCGCCGCCATTTTGGCAATGAGAAGCCCCACCAATGTGAAGGAGGTGCAGCAACTCACGGGGCGGATGGTCGCCCTGTCTCGATTCGTATCGGCAAGCGGAGAGAAGGGCCACCCATACTTCCAATGTTTGAAGAGGAACAACAGATTTGTGTGGACAAAGGAGTGTGAGGAGGCCTTCGTAAAGCTCAAGGAATATTTGGCGAGCCCTCCAGTTCTGTGCAAGCCCCAAGGCATAACACCCATCAGGCTGTACTTTGCCATAACCGAAAGGGCGATCAGCGGAGTGCTAGTGCAAGATCAGGACCAGACCCAAAGGCCTATATATTTCGTTAGCAAGGTGCTGCAAGGCCCGGAGGTAAGGTACCAGGCCCTAGAAAAGGCAGCATTAGCGGTTGTATTCTCGGTAAGGAGATTGCGTCATTACTTCCAAAGCTTCACGGTACTGGTGATGACTGATCTGCCAATCCAGAAGGTTTTGAAGAAGCTCGATGTGGCTGGAAGGATGGTGAAGTGGGCGGTCGAGCTTTCGGAGTTCGACATCAAGTATGAACCCCGGGGATCGATCAAAGGGCAAGTCTTCGCCGATTTCGTGGTCGAGTTGTCCTCCGAAGTGGCACAGAACGCCGAGGGTGACTTTCGTTGGGTACTCTCTGTTGATGGGTCGTCCAACCAGCTGGGCAGCGGGGCTGGGGTCATTTTGGAAGGGCCCAACGGAGTGTTGATAGAGCAGTCATTGAGGTTCGCTTTCAAAGCAAGCAACAACCAAGCAGAGTATGAGGCTTTGATCGCTGGAATCCTGCTGGCTAAGGAAATAGGGGCGAGAGTGCTGATGGCCAAGAGCGACTCACTGTTGGTCACAGGACAAGTAACTGGCGAGTTCCAAGCCAAGGACCCACAGATGGCAGCCTACTTGGAGTACGTGCAAGAGCTAAGAAGATCTTTCGCTTCATTTGAAGTGGTGCACGTGCCAAGAGAACAGAATGCCCGAGCTGACTTGCTAGCCAAGCTCGCCAGTTCGGGCAAGGGGGGTAGGCAGAGGACTATCATTCAAGAAACTTTGAAAGCGCCTCGAGCATTCGGGGCAGACCACCAAGTTCTCCATGTTTGTAGATCGATGGGAAGACCGGCGAGAAGTCATAGATCCCTAACGCAGGAAACTCTGAGGGCGCCGAGGGTCAGAGCGCGCCCAGCGGAAGGGGCAAGATCGATGCAGATCTGCACTGTCCATGAGCTAGACACGTGGATAACGCCTTACCAACGTTACTTAGCGGATGGTGTGCTTCCAGTTGACTCAACTGAGGCCAGAAAAATAAAGAAGAGCTCCAGCAAGTTTACCCTTATTGACGGCGAGCTGTACAGGTTTGGATTCACACACCCCCTCCTTGTATGTATACACGGAGAGAAGTGCACGAGGATTATGGCTGAGCTCCATGAGGGAATTTGCGGGAGCCACATTGGAGGTCGATCGCTGGCGACAAGGACTATCCGTGCAGGCTATTACTGGCCCACGATGAGAGAAGATTGCAAGAGATACGCCCAGCATTGCAAGCAATGCCAGCAGCACGCCGATTGGCATAAGGCACCCCCAGAAGAGCTGAAGTCGATTTATAGCCCTTGGCCGTTCCATACTTGGGGAATTGACATTCTGGGACCCTTCCCATTGGCGATCAGGCAGATGAAGTACCTGGTAGTGGCGATTGAATACTTCACCAAGTGGATCGAAGCGGAGCTAGTGGCCCAGAGCACCGCACACAGGATCGAGAGCTTTGTATGGAAGAACATAGTGTGCCGGTTTGGTGTGCCTAAACGCCTGGTGTCAGACAATGGGACTCAGTTTGCAAGTCACCTCTTGAAAAAGCTGTGCGAAGAGGTGGGGATACAACAGGTGTTTGCATCCGTCGAGCACCCACAGACGAATGGCCAAGTGGAGTCTGCCAATCGGGTGTTGCTGAGAGGTTTAAAGAGAAGATTAGAGAAAGCTAAGGGATCGTGGGCTGAAGAGGTACCCCGCATAGTTTGGGCATACCATACCACTAAGCAGTCAGGAACCCACGAGACCCCCTTTAGTTTGGTTTATGGATGTGATGCGATGATTCCAGTCGAAATCCAGGAAAGCTCGCCAAGATTCCAGAATTTCGTGGCTGAAGACTCGAACGAAGAAAGAAGAATGAATCTGGATTTACTGGATGGGGTTAGGGAGGAGGCGAGAGTGAAAGCCGAAGCAGTAAAGAGAAGAGTTGAGCGAAGATACAACTCTAAGGTAATGTCAAGGCAGTTTAGAAGCGGCAATCTGATGATGAGGAAGGCCCATCAGTATGAGATGCAGAACAAGTTATCGCCCAAGTGGACGGGACCGTTCAGAATAACTGAGGCGCTCGGGAGTGGCGCCTACCGCTTGGAGACGTTAGAAGGAGGGGCGATTCCTCGCACTTGGAACGCCACACATCTCAAGTCGTATTACAGTTAAAGCCTTGTAAGTAAAGACGAATATGAAGAGATTTGAATAGTTTCTGTTAAAACAATTTCAAGGGGGCACTCTTTATTCCCTAAGGAGGGTTTTTAATGAGGCCACCCAATAAAGAAGAGTTTATCAAAGTTTAAAGCTTCTATGTTTGCATGCTTATGGCTTCGAGAGTTTTAGAAAAAAGGCCTTATTACTCGTATGTGATCTAGGGCACCAGATAAAGTCCTTCTCACCTTAGAGTGAGTTCAGGCAAGATAAAGTCCTTCTCACCGAGTGAGTTCAGGCAAGATGAGCTGAAAAGTCAGGGGTGTTTGTGACCTTAAGTGGTGGGAAGGGAAGGAAAATGCCTTTTCCCCTTTAAGTGAAAACATCAATATTGACCCAGTAAGACCAGATCATTGTTCTGAAACTCAGGGAGGTAGAGAAGGATCCGAAAGGCGCCTCTACCCCCAGATGAGGGAACAATGATCAGGTCATGAAAAGAAGAAAGGTAACATCGCCAGAACCTTATGGCGTGAAAGTTGAGACAGTGAAAAGGGTTGTGTGGCGAGTACCAGATCAGAAGAGTTCCGGGCGATGACAGAAGTAGGGGGGATTTCACTTGGCAGATCAGGTAAACTGTATTTTAATACTAGTTTGAGTCAGAACCTGCTGCCTAGTAAGTGATTTTATGTTAAGATTTGTTGCCTTAAGTTCACAAGTTTTATTGAACGTCATCGCCGAAGAGTTGATAGTTGCTCAAGTTTACTTTGAGTTAACAGTTTGCCAAGTTTGTTATAAGGTTAAACAATTTGCTCGAGTTAAAAGCGGTACATGGAGGGTCAAGTTCAAGTATTGCTGAGTTTACACAGCTGAGCAAGTTTCGCCAAACAAGGTATCACCTCTGACGATCGATGTCCGGATTTGTCGGTGGGCACGCTGCCCGAAAAACGATGACTGATGAGTTGTTGGTGGGTACGCTACCCGAAGAAAGATGACTGATGAGTTGTTGGTGGGTACGCTGCTTGAAGAACGATGACTGATCAGTCTTGCCTTGTCGGAGGAAACTTTTCCAAACAAATTCTTACACAACAAGCTGAGGCAGACAGACTACGCCTAGTCAGTCATCCAGTACAAAGCTATGCATGAGAACTGTTAAATACAAAGCTGAGGGAGTAGCTAGTCGTGATCAAGTAGAGGCCAAGATCAAAGAGTACAAGATCGCGCTAAACCTGAGCTAGCTAACAGTTAGTCGTTTGCATAAAGAAAGATGAAGCTCAAGAAAGTACAAGAGAAGAAGCTTATAGCTGAAACGAGTATGTATTCACACCCAGTTTTATACAAATTCCAAGTACAAAAAGTTGTGCAGAAGTATAAATTTACAAAAAAGAAAAAGAGCTCAAGGAGGAGGAATGAGCTTTCCATCCACCACCTTATGATAAATGCTGAACTGTGAGAGGTCCAAATCCAGGAGAACGCATTGGATCTGCTCGAGCGCCAGCTCGAATCCGTCAGCAAGGGCTTCAGCACCCACGCTCATAAGGTCGGTGTTCTCAGTTTCTACTTTTTGCTTTGAGGCCTCCGCAGCATTCTTCTCGGTGGTAAGGGTAGCAATGGAAGAGGCAGCTTCTTCCAATTGGCCCTTTGCCTCAGACAGCTTGCTCACCACCTCCTCAAGCTTCTTCTCCCCAGTAACGGCCGTCTCCCTGGTAGACACGAGCTCCCCCACTAGTTGTGAGTTCAGTTGGCGAGGGAGGAGGTCTCGGCTTCCAGGTGGATCACCTTGCTCCGCAGTTGCACCACCTCGCAGTCCAGAGAGTTGACGGCTTGCCCCATCAAGATCTCAGTCTTGATGGTCTCTTGGACCTGCGCTAGGTACTCTCCCCTGGCTTTTTCCACCATACCCCTCATCAGATCGACGGACCCTTGGGCAGCCTCAAAGTCACTTTGCAGTGACTCCTTGTCATGCTCAAGCTCCTTGATCATTTTCTCCAGGATTAGTTGCTTGCGGTGCTGGGTGGAAAACTCCAGGGAAAGCACTATCTGCTTAGCCAGGTGCATGTCCACCTCCTCACCGTTCCATTCGATAAGCTCCCGGCTGCGAATGAGTTATCGGACCAAAGCAATGACTCGGCTGAAATTCTCATTGCTAGCTCCAGAGCCGCTTGGTCGCGAGCTGCCCCCACCACCTTCAGCAGTAGCAGTGGAGGTTGGTGGTGGTGGTGGCGATGCGAGAAGTCCCGGGGCACCCCCCGAGTGAGCAGAATCGCCCCCAGCAGGTGGAGTGGATTGACCAAGAGCTTGGCCTGCTGGGGGAGGAGATGGAAGGGGAGCTGGAGATGGTGACCGAAGGGCTGGAGATGGTAGTTGTTGGGGAGAGGGGAAGGATGTTGGTGCTGGGGCAGGTTGAGCAGAAGGGGGCGAGGCTGAACCTTCCTCTATCTCCACCACTTCAATCTCCCCAGGCTGAAGGGATGAAGCCCCCCCAACCTCTGGAAGTTTCCTCTTGCGGTGTACAAGAGGAGAGCCAGAACTCTCCTCTTCGGTTGAGGGGTAGGAGCAGCAGCAGCAGCTGTAGCAGACGAAGGAAAGGCCTTCGCTAGCCTTCTTCTTTTCCTCACCGGCTCAGGGCCTTCAGCTGGCGCGACCGAGAGAGGAGGAGCTGCGATGGGTTCGGTGGTGGAAGAAGAAGAGCCAATCATCTTAGCACCCTGGATTCGGGCAAGCTCCAGCAATGCCTTCCTCCTTTCCTTCCCTGAAGTCATGTCTACATCGAAGAAAAAAAGAAGAGTTAAATGGCATAATTATGCAAGTGGGTCAAAATGTATGCAAGTATGCATGGGAATGTGCAAGTATCCCAAGAGGTGAAAGAAGAACTACCTATGTACTTCTTCAGAGCCAACACATCAAACTCGTGTTTGATGAGGAGAGCTGAGCTGTACTTTGCCCCCAAGAACAGCCCGCACAGTTCGCGCTCGTAGGGGGCCATGACTTCGAGGCCACGAGGTTTCTTGAACTCTACCCCAGGAACCCAGTAAAGGGGAAACCCCTCGAGCAATGTTGAACTTTGTGGGGTAGCAGATATCATATAGAACCTGCCCTTCCAATCTTTGAAGGATTGCTGATATAGGCCCAAGAGCACCCGTCTAGCAACCCCGTTCAGGCTGACCCAGGACCTATCCCCGGGGTTCTTCGCCTCGAAGAAGTATAAGAATACGTCTACCGAGGCGTTATGCCCGAAATAATTGCAGAGGATCTCGAACGCCCGTATGAAGGCCCAGGCGTTCGGATGGAGTTGGCAGGGAGCGACATTTAGTTCCATCATCAGCTCCTTCTCAAAGAAGGTGAAGGGCAGGCGCAGCTTCAACCTCTTGAAAATGGCGGAGTAGACGAAGGTGAAGGGCACCCCATTGGTGGCCCTATCGTCCGCGCAGATGGGCATCCCTCGAGGGGGAATGCGTATGCGGATGTTAAAATCGTTCTCCCTGTCTATAGCGCATGAAGGTTCATCCGGGTCATTGCTCAGAAGAGATTTGAGGTGACCCTGCGGTACTAGGGTGGATGTTTCGGCCAGCAACGCCAGGGGAACCCAGTCGTAGACCCTGGCGTTGTCATGGAAGGAGGTTGCATCAGGTGGTGGCGGCGCCGGTGCACTTGCTGAAGGCTGTGCACCAGAGGACGAGGCAACGATCCGAGCGGTTTGTTTCAGGCGAGCCATTGCGAGATAACTGCAATGGAGAAAAATGAAGGGTCAGAGGAATGGAAGAAGAGGAAATGATGAATGGTTCGATGAAAAACAGAAAAAGGGAAGAAGAAAGAGACGTCCAGGCGAAAAAGAGGGAGAAGGAGAGGCAGAAAGCAGAGTGAGGGACGCGAAAACCCTAGCGTAGGTCGAAGAAGAGGAAAAACAAAGAAGATGAATGCATGATAATGAGAAGGACGAATGCAATCGGTGAAAAGAGCCAAAATAGACCAAGGAAGAAGAAAAACCATACCTTTGAGTGATCGCGAAAGGTTTGGAAGCAGAAAGCTTGAGGAAAGATGGGTGCGCAGAGAGAGAATTCGAAGTGAGTCTGAGAGTGTTGAAGAAGATGATGAAACAGTGAAAACGCGCGCCTATTTGAATGAGAGAAGCGCTAGCGACACTCCACGCTGGCCGTTGATGCGGCCATGTGTCGCAAGATTAAGAAAGGAAGTTGTAACGTTAAAGGGCAACACGTGAGGTGGCACGTGATGCGGCCCCACTTGCCACGTGGACCTAGAGCGCGACCACTTAGTCTCTTCGCCGAGAACGAGTTCACAGCTCGAGACTTGGGGGCTTGTGATCCGATCGGTCATCGGTAGTCGATGGCGTCAGCAGCAGATGACCACATGGACCACTCACTGGGGACACGTGGATCAGGTGGCAGAGTAATCATGGAGGAGATCCCCCGGTGTGGAGATCGGTGGTCAGTAACCGAGTGGCCACCGACAGATCAGTTCCAAGATAAACGGGGGACACGTGGATCAGGTGGCAGAATAATCATGGAGGAGATCCCCCGGTATGGAGATCGGTGGCCACCGACAGATCAGTTCCAAGATGAACACCCGGGGGAGAACGCGAGAAGCAATAGAGCACCGATCAGTCATCGGGTGCATGGTCATCGGGGTTTCGTGTTACACGCAGTTAAACTGGGACTGAGATTCCCAGCGAGAGCGTTACGCATGGACCTCGCATGATCATACCGCAGAGAAAGAAGAGCTCCTCGTCGGTATAGTCGTGCACGAGAGTGGCCTGAGGGATTCAGTAAACCGGTCAGTGATTGGTTACTCTCTCGACCCATTACGTGCATGGCATCGTGAAGGGGAAATCGTGTATGCAGAGAGCAATGCTTGGTGAGTGTGCCTAGTCCAGCCACACCTGGCGTTCTCCTGGGAATGTGCGATTTCACCCAGATGGAAGAAACGCGCTAAGTTACCTCGCAAGGGAATAACTTAGGCGCACAAAGAGATGCGCTAGAGCCCTTCAGGTGGTGGCACGTGCACGGTTAGATGTGAGTTGCATGCCTCCACGTGTCACTGTCTGAGAGGGGCGCGGCCCAGATAAAGCTGCACTCCGTGTCGCTAAAGGTACAGACAAGCTCAGACACGCACAGACGCTCATGTTTCACTGATTCCGGAGGTACGTCTCTGCAAAAAAGCATAACAGAATTCTGTCACGCGCCAGAAAAGCCTAACAGAATTCTGTTAGGCACAGATGCAGAGAGAAGTATAAGAGAGAATCAGAGTGAGACTGAGAGGGGAGATTCTTTTGGAACACACACATTTTACTAGTTTTCTCATTGTTTTTCTGGTGGTTCTGTGACCTAACTTGAGCGTCGGAGTGCAAATGGCCGCCAGCGGCGCCGTCTGTGTTTTTTGCAGGTTGCGTTCGAAGTTCCCGGAGACGGTTCCAAGAGCGTTCTTGTAGATTGCACAGTTGCATAGACGAGGCAAGGGAAGCAACGAAACATTCCCTCCACGCGAAAGTTAGCGGCAGGATCATGACTCATAATGAGTTATGAAAGAAAAGAAATAGTTGTAATCAAGCATAAGAAATCATAACAACTTTATTCAAATGTGCCAGAGGTAAAACAATTGGTGGTTTCGTGAAAACAATCGGTGGTTTTTCTGAGACAGCAAGAAAATGTTATTTTTCAAAGCAAATCATCTTTCAAAGTGATGGAAATGCATAATGAAATACATTCATACCTTTGCATTACGTCAAGCATGTTTAGAATCTCATTTGGTCTTATGAAGCCAAAAGCATAGGATGAACATATACAACTTACTTTACAAAGGATGAACATATGCAAGTTACTAAGCCTCTCATACCACATGGTTAGGATGTTGATGATCTTCAAAGCCCGGTTGTTTTTCAACATAGACTTCCTCAAGCTTCTAATCTTGCAACTGGAGCAAAGGTTTCACCATAATCTATGCCTTCTTCCAGCTTGTTTCTGAAAAACCCATTTGCATCCAATGATGTTCTCCACTGAAAGATCCCTTGGTGATCCTGCCTGTTGACCGGAGCGCTGGAGAATGCCTCGTCAAAGGATCGACGTGCGCGCCGCTTCTCACTTCCGTTCCTCCTCTGGATCTATCTCAAGAACCTGCAAAAGAAACGACACGGCGCCGCTGCGGCCGATCGCACTCCGACGCTCAAGTCAGTGACGGTATCACCAAATACTAAGAACTGGAACCGTGCAAACTCTCTCTCACAAATAGCTCTGTCACTCGCAAGCGTAAAGTTTATGAACTGAACGCGCGTCCCTTAGAAAATCTGTTAAGAACTCTTATATACCTGGTGATTTTCTCTCTCCTGGCAGTTACAGACTTGAACACGTGGCTCGTATCCAACCGTACACGTGCCATCATCTGGAGGCTCCCTGACTTGGCGCTGCTTCTACTCTCATTTTGGCTAAGTTACCTATGTATGCATGGTACTGCCCAGCGCATAGCTAACTCAGGAGTGCGATCTCTACTGAAACTGGCGAGTTAGGGCCTTCATACTCCTTCCCTGTGGTCTCGCCGGCCGCCTTCATAATCTGCTTCTCCTTCATCTTTCCGGCGATGTGATCATTCTGGCGATCTCCGACTGCCTGGTCGCCTGAGTCTACATCTGGCGACTTCATCTTCAACCTGGCGATCGCCTATTCTGGTAAACTGGAAATCGGAACACGCCAACTTAACAATCGGCGACCACACGTGCCTCCCGACTTCCTTCCTATCTGCCAACCTGGCGCCTTGTCAACACGCCTACACTGTAGCAGGATGCCACGTCATCACACCCGTCCACCAGGGGGTACACATGGAATTCTCCATTCCTTTGACAGCTCTTCCTGTTGCAGAATTTCAACCGGTTGTTTCGCAGAATCAATCGGTTGTTTTTCTGGACAGGATTTCAGCTTCTCCAAGGTGATGTTCTGCTCATCTTCTTATGCATAAACCTTTGTAGAACTTTGATCACTATGAATGATTTCATCAAACACCACATGGACAGACTCATCCACAGTTATAAGCCATCAACAACACCATATTAGATTCTTTATTCTTGAAGTTCCTTTACATAGGTCATGAATTTTAAGTTGTCAAGAATATGAGTAAGATGTATATGCTCTTGAACAATAAGCATCACTTTGATCATTCTTCATCATAACACATGTACTTGAAAAGTCCTGTAACATAGAGTTGATGCATATACAAAGCAAGTATAGCACCAAGATAACAAGACACACACAAACCAGTTTTCTGCATATACAACATTAGCAGAAAAAATTGGAAAAATTGAAGTAATCAAGTGCTTTCAAGTGCAAAGATGCAACAACATAATGCATCCGTTTTTAAAGCTATTTTATACAACCAAATCAAGCATAAACAGCTCCCCCTATTTGCTCTCACAAATAGCAAATGAGAAGGGTTGTACAAAGCATAAATCAGAATGATAATATAGTAGACCAGCAGTACAAACAAGTTTAATATTTCAAGAAATAGAAAACGATATAGAGCTTTCAAGAAAACAAGTGGATATAATTTTTTATTATCAGATTCTGAGGCACATTCAATGTATATTTGTCCAAAAGCAAGATTTGAAAAAGAGGAATGGTTTAATCATGCATAAGCAAACTTGGCAACATTATACAAAGGTGCCAGAGGAAAAACAATCGGTTGTTTTTCTGTTACAGCAATTTAAGCATTTCACAGATTCAGAATTGACAGGTAAAGATGATTCAAAAGGATAGACTTCATATTCACGTTACATAGATGAAAGATAAAGACATCAATCAATATTTTTCATAATACAGAATTAAAGAAAAATTCAAGAGAAGAAAATAAAAACAAGGAAAGTCTTATCCTTTTGACAATGTAGTTCTTTCAATGAGTCATTGTCCATAATCAAGTAACTTCTCTTGGCCTTCAAGAAAACTAGGTTTTGTACTCAACAGTAATTGGAAGTCCAAAAAGAATCTTTTCCCTTTAGCAGTCATTCTTCAAGTCCAAAGATGATTTTTGGGTGCCAAAGATCCCTACAAGAAAAGATTAAGAAGCAAGATTTGGTCCCCTTATGAATTTGGGTCCTATGATGTTAGTAGGAGTCTTAGGAACCTTAGAAACCTTAGGAACCCATTTTAAAATACCTTTAGGAACATAAAACCTTCTGACTCTGTAGAATCTAATAGTGTGGCCCCTTTTCATGCAGTAATGACAAATTTCAACCTGTTGTTTCGATAAAACAGTAGGTTGTTTTGAAAAAGAAACTTGAAAAGGGTTTTGAAACAGATTTGTTCTTGCTGTTTGGATTAAACCCCAACCCAGACTTGCCAAAAACACATTTTTGAGAAGCAAGAACAGTTTCAAGTTTGGATTGGCCTTTGGAAAACTTTTCCATGGTTTTAAAAGATAGTGAACCTTCTTTTGAAGAGATTCACAATTTTCACAAAAGCTAGAATCACACTTGCAAGAAGAGTTTTTGTAAATCATTTCCAAACTTTCAAAATCTGTTTTTGAATGGTTCAACTTTTCTTCCAAAGTCTTGACTCGATTTTCCAACCAGTTGTTTAAACCTTTCAACCGATTGTTCAAAAGAGCCAACCTATTAGCTTCTTCACGAGTCTCATTGAAGGCCTCAAGAAGCTGGCTATAATTTTCAACATTAATGGAAGAGCTTGAACTTACACTGCTTGTGTCACTTTCTTGTCTTGTCATTTGACATAAATTTGCTTCTTTTTCATCACTTGAAGAGGAGCTTGATGAGTCATCATTATAAGCTCTTCTTGATTTTCCTTTCTTCTCATGCTTCTTGAAGTTTTTCCTCTTTTTGTTGGGACATTCAGTTTTAAACTCAATAGGTTTCTTCTTATACCTGTTGAATGAGTCACTTTGGTTGTTTCTCTTCTTTAGGAACTTGTTGAATTTCTTAAACAACAACCTAAATGTTTCCTCTTCACTCTCACCACTTGAGTATTACAGTTTTTGTTCCCAGCAGCTTTACTTGATCAGATTCTTCTTTTGTTATAAGACAAATCTTCTTTCTGGATTCTGAAGAGAAAGATTCAGCAGAAGATTCTTCTTTGTCCATCAAGGCACTCCTTGGATTCTTGTGATACTCTTCAAGGGCATTCCACATTTCTTTGGCAGAACTACATTCTGAAACCTTGAGCAATTCATTAGAATCAAGTGCAGATACAATGATGTTCATAGCTACACAATCAAGATGTTCTCTTTTAGAAGAAACATTTTCAGATATAGGCATGAGATAACTATTTGTAATAACATTCCAGATTTTTCTATCTATAGATTCAACAAAGAATTTCATTCTTATGCCTCACAGTTCATAGTTCATACCACAAAACAAAGGTGGTTTGTTTAAACAGGCACCTTCCCCCAAAAGAAAACTTTTCAGCCATTTAAAAAGATTTAGGATCAAAACTTGAATAACTTTCAAGAACCAAGCTCTTGATGCCAATTGTTAGAATATATGGCCTTAAACGAGAGGGGGGGGGGGGTGAATTGTTTAAGAGGGATTTTCGCAAACTTTGAAGGTATAATGAAAATCAATGTTGAATTATAGAGAAAAGAATCAAGGAAACAAATACCCAAAACTGTTTTAAGATGATATCAGAAAAACAATCGGTTGTTTTGTCGAAACAATCGGTTGTTTTTATCAGCAGTTAATAAAAAAAACTTAAAACAGATATATGTGAGATCAGGGAAAGAAAGAATCACACAAAAAGATTTATACTGGTTCACTCTTACACCAAGAGCTGCATATGTCGTCAAGTTTCAAACAACTAGACAACACACACACCCAGCAGCAAGGTCTTTAAGCTTTCCTCTTGGATTTGGAGACATAAAAGAATCTTGTTCAACAATGAAGACCGTATTACAAAGGTATGTTATTGTAAATTATATAATTTATTATGAATTACTAATAATTTTTCTCTTTTTAGTGCAATTAATGTATAATCCATTTCATCATCACAAAGTTTACGTTGTTTATATCCCAAGGTATATATTTACCTTTTCATTGAAACTATCAAGTTTTACTTTTTTATTTCAATTAAATTAATTGTTACTTATATTTTATAATAGTGCAATAAGAAACAAGGAAACTTTGAATGTGGTTTTTATGTAATGCATTAGATGTGGACCTTAGCCCGTGTGAGTATTATAGACTCTTCGAAGCAGATATGAATTGTAATATTCTTAGGAGCATGTATAAATACTAATATACTATTACATTTCTCAGCTTTTTGATGAATACGAGCCAATAAGCACACAAACTCTTGAACAAATTCGTCAAGAATGGTCCAAATATTTTCTACAAATTAGGAATCAAAACATGTAAACATTTGTAACTTTCTACACATGTGTACATTTCATTAGATGTAATTATATAATTTTGTTTAGTTTTTGTTACGTCCGGTTGACCGGGACGTCTTCGTGCGCGACCTCAATCGTCAACTAGGGACTCCTTCCCACTGATTGCCTGTGTATTCCTGCAAAAAAGAGGACAAAGAGGCGCCCTAGCGGCCGTTTGCACTCCGACGCTCAAGTCAGCCAGCAAGAAACACCAAAAACTGTTCACCTCTGTCTCTGAGCACCGCGTATGGCACTCTGAAGGTGGTGAGAAATAACTGTGTACTGTGTATCTGTGTTCTCTCTCTCAGGCAAAAATATTCCCCAGTCCCTTGTTCGTAACTAATGAAGCACGAGCAAGCAACTATAGAGCTCTGGTAAATTTTCAGAAAGTTCCCCACCCTCTCTCCAACATTCTCCGCGCTATTTAAACTACCCCAGCATTTAAAGCGCCTTAAAGCGCTTTTAATCACAAATGTAACGCACTCATTAAAGCGCTTAATTAGAAAACGTAGCGCATTTAAGACGTTGAAACGCTCGGGAGCCATTATAGTACCTGAATGCTCGAAAGGGAAACTGTATTAAATGACTTTTAATTACCTGGCACCTGACTAAAGGGTGTTTCTATTCTGGCATGGCTGTCGTACACGTGGAGGGCCTCACAACGCCATGACCCCATCTGGGGGCGTTTCTGCCCATCTGGGGACGTTTCTACATGTGAGTCCTCCTGCTTGGGAGTGCTACTGCGCTAGGGGTGACTTTTTGGGTGCCAACTCATGCACCCAAGTATCTAGTCACTTACTTCGACAGCGTATCTGCCTTCCTCTTGTACCCTGCACCCGGCTGCCCTGGGCGTGACCTTCCTCTTGAGTCGTATCTGCCCCACAGGCGTCTCTGGGGCGGCAGGAGCACTTCACGAGTCAGGCTGCCCTTCACTGGTACTATTACTATGGCCTTGAAGCCACCTTTTCCTTCTCTTTATCGCTGCCCCGTGCTATTGGGACTTGAGGCCTTCCCACGGCGTCGCTCCCTCCATTTCCTACCCATGGGTATCGGGGAACCACACCGTGATTACCTTGCTTTAGCACTGTTTGATCTGGCGACCCCCTGGTTGGGCGACGCCTTCACCTAGGCGACGCCTTGCCTTGGCGACGCTTCCTCTTGGTTGTTTGATCTGGCGACGCCCTGGTGGGGCGACGCCTTTACTAGGCGACGCCTTGTGTTGACTTTGACTCTCCAGCCGTTGACTTCGACCTTGACTTAGTCAACGCCCGGATACGGGACGGTACAGTTTTAATTGCATGTTTTCATTATTTTTTATATACAAGTCAATCTGGTTGGTATTCTAGTTTTATAAAATTTACAGGTTTGGGAAAAAACCCATTTTAATAAATTTATAAAAAAAAACACATTTTAATATGTGGCCTCAATATCTGACTCTGAAACACATATTTTTGAATATTTTATTTAAATTTTGGTACATGTATCTTACACCAATATTTACAATCGGTGTTATATGTGATTGACATTTTACAGCATTCATATCTACATCGGTCAGGGAACCAATGTTATATGTCTTCTAGAACATGTGTTATATCCGTTTTCTACACTAATAAATAAAAGAAATTTAATTAATGAAAGCAGTTTTCTTTGTTCTTGACTTTACTGAGCGGAAAATAACTTTAAAGCTTTGTCGTTGTGATTAAATCAAAGAACACTAGTTCAAATTTATAGAGATATATACAGTTTTAGGTAAGTTGAAAGTTGAGTTAATTCAAAATGTGGCTTCATGGCCCAGGTCTAATTAATTTGGTGCCACAGTGAATCTTGTGGTGATAAACTCAGGTAACATATGTTTCTGCCTGTTTTCATTATAACTCTCACCTCCACCCAACACTTTTTCTTATGCAGTTTTGTGTCGTTGCCACACAAATTTTTTATCAATAGTTTATTAAGTAAAATCTATCACTTCTCTCATTCATACAATAAAAGTCAACAAAAGAAGCTATGACTACTTACAAGTCACCTAAAATCATCAAATAATACTTTGAGTAATATTAATAGTAACCTCACATATTACACAACATAATCAGATATGAAGTCCAATGATTTACCAGTGCATTATTGGTCAATTATGTCAATACTCATATGCTTTACCAATGCATTTTACAATTTATTTTGTTAAGTAAACTGTACCGCCCTGGTAGTCGGAAGTGATGACGTGGCATCAAGCTACAGTATAGGCGTGTTGACAAGGCGCCAGGTTGGCAGAAGGGAAGGAAGTCGGGGGGCTCCTGAAGTCGCCAGTTATTAAGTTGGCGTGTTCCGATCTCCAGCATACCAGAACCGGTGATTACCAGGTTGGAGATGAAGTCGCCAGATGTAAACTCAGGCGACCTTGAGATTGGAGATCGCTAGAGAAAGCACATCGCCAGAGATGAAGGTGGTGCAGATTATGAAGGCGGCCGGCGAGACCACAGGGAAGGTGTATGAAGGCACCCTAACTCGCCAGTTCCAGAAGAGATCGCACTCCCAAGTTAGCTATGTACTGGGCAGTACCATGCATAGGTAACTTAGCAAAACGAGAGTAGAAGCAGCGCCCAAGTCAAGGAGGCTCCTGATGAAGGCACGTGTACGACTAGATGCGAGCCACGTGTCCGAGTCTGTAACTGCCAGGAGAGAGAAAGTCACCAGGTATAAAAGAGTTCTTAACGAACTTTCTGAGGTACGCACGTTCAGAATACATTCTTTACGCTTGCGAGTTATAGAGCTTACTCTGAGAGAGGATTTGCACGGTTCTCGTTCTCTTAGTATTTGGTGATTCGGTCACTGACTTGGGCGTTGGAGTGCGATCGGCCGCAGCGGCGCCGCTTTGTTTCTTTGCAGGTTCTTGAGGTGTATCTCGAAGAGGAACGGAGGTGTGAAGCGATGCGCACATCGATCCTTTGACGAGGCAGTTTCCAGCGTTCTGGTCAACAGGCAGGATCATCAGGCGCCCACCGTGGGGCCGTGTAAAACTTGCTCCCATCCACAGCGTGAGTTCTTGGAGGTTTTCGAAGTTTTCTGCGTGGTTGCGTGCTGGTGCAACCATCGTTCGCTGTTTGCTTGAAATTTGTTCGGTGAATTCGCGTTTTACACCATTCCTTTGGGTTTTCGATCGGTGAAGTGAGGTTTTCCTGCTGTTTACGCGTAATTTGTTCGGTGGAGTTGAGTTCTTTCGCTCGTTCGGTTGTCCGTGTGAAGAGCAGTGGTTTCTGGTGAGGTTGCAAGTTTCTTCGAAGGTTTGCGGTGTTCTTGAGTTTTCTCGCGGAGTTTCGCACAGTTTCTCCGATTGATCGCTGACTCAATCGTAGCTAAAGTAAGTGTTGTTCGCCGCATTCTGTGATTCGCTGAGTTTCATGAGAAAAATGAGAAGCAATCGCTCAAGTCCAGTTGCGCCCGTCGCTGCTGAAGGCGCCGCTGCCATGACCATGGCGCAGATGGCAGAGATGATGCGTTCGTTGCAGGCAACTGTGGAAGCCTCACGCATAGAGCAGGCGAGAATGCATGAGGACCTGGTCGCCTCTCGCGCCAGGAATGAGGAGCTCAGCAAGGTGACTGAGGAGCTGCGTCAAGCTCTTCAGGAGCAGCAAGGGCGTTCTTCTGCTGAAGAGGTGGCGCCGTCATCGCCACCTCGTGTTTTCCCTATGCCTTTTGTTCAGGCGATTACTGACACGCCTATTCCTACGAGCGTGGTTCCGGTTAAGGCTGTCTTTACCGGCGTGGAGGATCCAAAGGCCCATCTGACCACGTTCCATACGCAGATGATGCTGTCGGGAGGGTCAGACGCCGTGTATTGCAAGATGTTCGTAAGCACGCTCCAGGGAACGGCGTTGGAGTGGTTTGTGAGCCTACCTAACGGTCACATAACCAGTTTTCATCAGTTCTCGAAGGTTTTTGTCGAGCAATACATCGTGAACAAGGCACCGCCCAGGGTGTCTTATGATTTGTTTGATATAAGGCAGTACCAGGGAGAGTCCCTCAGAGACTACCTGAATCGCTTTGGAGCGAAGATGGTCAGATCGCCGGCCAAAGATGAAGAAATGCTGGTCTATGCATTCAAGAAGGGCGTGCTGCCAGGACCATTCTGCGAGGCCTTGATCAGGGCTGACCCTACAACGTTTGCTGAGGTCAGGCGACTTGCGGTGGCTCACATCGCCGACGAAAGTGAGGTCGCTGAGAAGAGAGGGAGCGTGGCTCCCACTAGGCCACGCGCCCAGACCAGGATCCAGCCGCAAAGGGTGCTGGAGACAGCGGCGGCGGCCAGGAAGGACCAGAGGACTCGCCATCCTTATGATAGGAGGAACAAGGGGAGGGGCCAGGGACGCCAGCAGCCAGCACGCCGGGAATACAATCGCCCGCCTAAGCACAAGTTTGTTATGGGATTGGCGGACCTGATCGCCATTCCCAATATATCTGCTAGGTTGAAAGCGCCTGAGAAGGTGGGCGACAAAGTGCTGGGACCAAAGCCAGACGCCTGGTGTGAGTTTCACCAGGGCTTTGGGCACACTTTGGACTCGTGTCTGTCCTTAGGGTATCAGCTCGATGATCTGGTTAAGAGCGGGTTCCTAAATGACTATCTGCTGGATAGGAGATGGTGGACGCTGAGCTAGTAGAGGGAAACGCTGGTCTGGAGGAGGAAGAGGCGCGGAATCGCCCTGAGGAAGCGAGAGAGCAGGGAATCGCCAGGGCGGTGATCGCCCGAGAATCCAGGCCAAAACCTGTCGAGCAGTGGCTCGAGAAAGAGATCGGGGGAAAAATCTTCAAGCTGGGAAGATCTCTGGAGGTCGAGCTCCAGGACCAGATCGCCAAGGTGATTGAGCGGCATCTGGACGCGTTTGCATGGTCCGCTTCGGACATGCCCGGAATTGATCCCGACTTCCTGTGCCATCATCTGGCGATGGACAACTTGGTGAGACCAGTGCGACAAAGAAGAAGAAAGTTCAACGAAGAAAGGAGGCAGGCGATTAGAGATGAAACACTTAAGCTCCTTGCTGCAGGCCACATCAGGGAAGTCCAGTACCCTCAATGGTTGGCGAATGTCGTGCTGGTGAAGAAGAGTAACGGGAAATGGCGCATGTGCGTCGATTTCACCGACCTGAACAAAGCTTGCCTAGAGGATTCGTATCCTTTACCAAGTATAGACGCCCTGGTTGACAGTGCTGCAGGGTGTAAGTTGCTGAGTTTCCTGGATGCCTTCTCGGGGTATAATCAGATCAAGATGCATCCCGTGGATGAAGAGAAGACAGCCTTCATGACGGAGAGGTCATGCTATTGCTACAAGGTGATGCCGTTTGGGCTGAAGAACGCGGGGGCCACGTACCAGAGGCTGATGGATCGAGTACTAGCACCAATGCTGGGAAGGATCGTGCAAGCGTACGTCGATGACATGGTCGTGACCTCGCCGGAAAAGAGCAAGCACGTTGCCGACTTGGAGGAATTGTTCACGACTGTACCGCCCTGGTGGACGGGTGTGATGACGTGGCATCCTGTTACAGTGTAGGCGTGTTGACAAGGCGCCAGGTTGGCAGATAGGAAGGAAGTCGGGAGGCACGTGTGGTCGCCGATTGTTAAGTTGGCGTGTTCCGATTTCCAGTTTACCAGAATAGGCGATCGCCAGGTTGAAGATGAAGTCGCCAGATGTAGACTCAGGCGACCAGGCAGTCGGAGATCGCCAGAATGATCACATCGCCGAAGATGAAGGAGAAGCAGATTATGAAGGTGGCCGGCGAGACCACAGGGAAGGAGTATGAAGGCCCTAACTCGCCAGTTTCAGTAGAGATCGCACTCCTGAGTTAGTTATGCGCTGGGCAGTACCATGCATAGGTAACTTAGCCAAAATGAGAGTAGAAGCAGCGCCAAGTCAGGGAGCCTCCAGATGATGGCACGTGTACGGTTGGATACGAGCCACGTGTTCAAGTCTGTAACTGCCAGGAGAGAGAAAATCACCAGGTATATAAGAGTTCTTAACAGATTTTCTAAGGTACGCGCGTTCAGTTCATACACTTTACGCTTGCGAGTGACAGAGCTGTTTGTGAGAGAGAGTTTGCACGGTTCCAGTTCTTAGTATTTGGTGATACCATCACTGACTTTAGCGTCGGAGTGTGATCGGCCGCAGCGGCGCCGTGTCGTTTCTTTGCAGGTTCTTGAGATAGATCCAGAGGAGGAAGAGAAGTGAGAAGCGGCGCGCAGTTTCTTGAGTTTTCCCCGATTGATCGCTGATTCGTTCGTGGTTGAAGTGTTATTTGCTATATTTCTGTGGTTCGCTGAAGTTAATGAGAAAGATGAGAAGCAATCGTTCCAGTCCCGTGGCTCCCGTCGCAGCTGAAGCCGACGCCGCCATGACCATGGCGCAGATGGCAGAAATGATGCGCTCGTTGCAGGCGACTGTAGAGGCCTCGCGCGTCGAGCAGGCAAGGATACATGAAGACCTGGTCGCCTCTCGCGCCAGGAACGAGGAGCTCAGCAAGGTAGCTGAGGAGCTGCGTCGAGCTCTTCAGGAGCAGCAGGGTCGTTCTTCAGCTGAAGAGGTGGCACCGTCGACGCCACCTCGTGTTTTCCCAATGCCTTTCATTCAGGCGATTACCGACACGCCAATTCCCACGAGCGTGGTTCCGGTTAAAGCTGTTTTTACTGGCGTGGAGGATCCAGAGGCTCATCTGACCACGTTCCACACGCAGATGATGCTGTCGGGAGGGTCGGACGCCGTCTACTGTAAGATGTTCGTGAGCACGCTCCAGGGAACGGCGATGGAGTGGTTTGTGAGCCTGCCTAATGGCCACATAACTAATTTTCAACAATTCTCGAAAATCTTTGTCGAGCAGTATATTGTGAACAAGGCACCGCCCAGGGTGTCCTATGATCTGTTTGATGTAAGGCAGTACCATGGGGAGTCCCTCAGAGACTACCTCAATCGCTTCGGAGCGCAGATGGTCAGATCGCCGGCCAAGGATGAAGAAATGCTGGTCTATGCCTTCAAGAAGGGCGTGCAGCCAGGGCCATTCTGCGAGGCCTTGATCAAGGCTCACCCAGCGACGTTTGCTGAAGTCAGGCGACTTGCGGTGGCCCATATCGCCGATGAGAGTGAAGTCGCCGAGAAGAGAGGCAGTGTGGCTCCCGCCAGGCCACGCGCCCAGACCAGGATCCAGCCACAGAGGGTGCTGGAAACGGCAGCGGCGGCCAGAAAAGACCAAAGGACTCGCTATCCTTACGATAGGAGAAATAAGGGAAGAAGCCAAGCGCGCCAACCGCCAGCACGCCAACAACCAGCACGCCGAGAGTACAATCGCCCGCCTAAGCACAAATTCGTCATGGGACTAGAGGACCTGATCGCTATCCCTAACATATCTGCTAGGTTGAAGGCGCCCGAGAAGGTGGGCGACAAGGTGCTGGGGTCAAAGCCGGACGTTTGGTGCGAGTTTCACCAGTGCTTTGGCCACAACCTGGACTCGTGTTTGTCTTTAGGATACCAGCTCGACGATCTGGTTAAGAGCGGGTTCCTAAACGACTATCTGCTGGACAGAAGGACCGGAGGAGCGTCGAGTTCCCAGCCGGCAGGTGGAGAAGCCCAGCAACACGAGATGCCTATCCATGGGGAGATCCACACCATTGCAGGGGGTTTCTCAGGTGGTGGATGCACCGCATCGCAGAGGAAAAAGTACGCGCGATCGGTGATGTCAGTGGACATGTTTGAAGATCACTCGCCGGAAGTGGACATTACGTTCACCAAGCAGGATCTTCGGGACGTTGTGCCTCATGACAACGATCCCATTGTTATTGCGTTGATCACGGTGGGAAGGAAGGTCCATAGAGTTCTGGTGGACCAAGGAAGCTCGGCAGACGTAATGTTCTGGCCGACTTTCACGCAGCTGGAATTGCCCCTTGACCAGCTAAGGCCCTATGGAGGGTGCTTGTATGGGTTCGCTGGCGACCAGGTGGAGGTCAGGGGGTACATTGAGCTGAGAACCACGTTTACCGATGAGGCTGAGTCGAGGACGGAGAAAATCAAGTACCTCATCGTAAACGCCCCTTCGGCATATAACATCCTGTTGGGAAGGCCCACTCTTAACAGGATAGGCGCAATTCCATCGACTCGGCACATGAAGGTGAAGCTGCCGTCCATGGAAGGGGTGGTGATCACGATAAAGTCTGATCAGAAAGAAGCGAAAAAGTGCTATGAAAATAGCCTGAAAAATAAAAGATCAGTAAGCTATGTAACGACCACCCCGCCTCCCGGTGTGAAGCCCAGACCGCCGGTAGTAGAGGAGGCCGCCGGAAGGGATGTAGAGATGGTAGATGCTGAGCTGGAGGAGAGGAATGCTGGCCTGGAGGAAGAAGAGGCGCGGAATCGCCCTGAGGAAGCAAGGGAACTGGGGATCGCCAAGGCGGTGATCGCCAGAGAATCCAGGCCCAAACCCGTCGAGCAGTGGCTCGAGAAGAAGATCGGGGGGAAAGTTTTCAAGCTCGGAAGATCTCTAGAGGTCGATCTCCAGGACCAGATCGCCAAGGTGATTGAGCGGCATCTGGACGCGTTTGCTTGGTCCGCTTCGGACATGCCCGGGATCGATCCCGACTTTTTGTGCCATCATCTGGCGATGGACAACATGGTGAGACCGGTGCGACAAAGAAGAAGGAAATTTAATGAAGAGAGGAGGCAGGCAATCAAGGACGAGACCCAGAAACTCCTCGCTGCAGGCCACATCAGGGAAGTCCAGTACCCTGAGTGGTTGGCAAATGTCGTGCTGGTAAAGAAGAGTAACGGGAAATGGCGCATGTGCGTCGATTTCACCGATCTGAACAAAGCTTGCCCAAAGGATTCGTATCCTTTACCAAGCATTGATGCCCTGGTCGATAGTGCTGCAGGGTGCAAGCTGCTGAGTTTCCTGGACGCCTTCTCGGGCTATAATCAGATCAAGATGCATCCCATGGATGAAGAAAAAACAGCCTTCATGACGGAGAGGTCGTGCTACTGCTATAAGGTGATGCCGTTTGGGCTGAAGAACGCGGGGGCCACGTACCAGAGGTTGATGGATCGAGTACTTGCACCGATGCTGGGAAGGAACGTGCAAGCCTACGTCGATGACATGGTCGTGACCTCGCAGGAGAAGAGCAACCACGTAGCAGACTTGGAAGAATTGTTCACGACGATCGCCAAGTTCAAGTTGAAGCTCAACCCGGAGAAATGCATTTTCGGCGTGGAGGCTGGAAAGTTCTTGGGTTTTCTTTTGACTGAAAGGGGAATAGAGGCCAATCCGGACAAGTGTGCCGCCATCTTGGCGATGAGAAGCCCGGCTACAGTGAAAGAAGTCCAGCAGCCGACGGGTCGGATGGCGGCCCTATCTCGCTTCGTGTCAGCGAGCGGAGAAAAGGGACATCCCTATTTCCAATGCCTGCGGCGCAATAACAAGTTCGCTTGGACGAAAGAGTGCGAGGAAGCTTTCGTCAAGCTGAAGGAATATCTGGCGAGCCCGCCGGTTCTGTGCAAACCACTGGCGGGAATCCCTCTCAGGTTGTATTTCGCTGTGACTGAGAGGGCGGTGAGTGCGGTGCTCGCCCAGGACCAGGATCAGGCTCAGAAGCCTATTTATTTTGTGAGCAAGGTGTTGCAGGGCCCAGAAACGAGATATCAGGCCCTTGAGAAGGCCGCGCTGGCTGTGGTGTTTTCGGCGAGGAGGCTGCGCCACTACTTCCACAGCTTCACAATTCTGGTGATGACTGACCTGCCCATCCAGAAGGTCTTGAAGAAACCTGACGTTGCAGGAAGAATGGTGAAGTGGGCAGTGGAGTTGTCAGAGTTTGACATTAAATATGAGCCTCGAGGCCCCATCAAGGGGCAAATCTTTGCAGATTTTGTAGTCGAGCTCTCATCCGAGGCAACGCGGGTTGAAGGTGACGACTTCCGTTGGGTACTCTCGGTGGATGGATCGTCGAACCAGCAGGGTAGCGGTGCTGGAGTCATATTGGAAGGACCCAACGGTGTGCTGATCGAACAATCGTTGAGATTCGCCTTCAAAGCCAGCAATAATCAAGCAGAGTATGAGGCGCTGATCGCCGGGATTCTGCTGGCCAAGGAGATGGGAGCTAGGGTGCTGATGGCTAAGAGTGACTCGCTGCTAGTCACAGGGCAAGTAACAGGCGAGTTCCAGGCTAAAGAACCACAAATGGCGGCTTACTTGGCGTATGTGCAGGAATTGAAGAGTTCCTTTGCCTCTTTTGAAGTAGTGCATGTGCCCCGAGAGCAGAATGCCCGAGCTGACTTGCTTGCTAAGCTCGCCAGTTCAGGCAAGGGGGGTAGGCAGAGGACGGTGATTCAAGAAACTCTGAAGACGCCGAGGGCATTTGTAGCAGATCACCTGGTCCTTCAGATAAGCAAGTCGACGGAGAGGGCAGCGAGAAGCCATAAGTCTTTGACGCAAGAAACTCTGAGATCGCCAAGAATTAGAGCATGTCGAGGAGAGAAGGTGGACGTGATGCAGGTCTGCGCCACCCATGAGCCAGACACTTGGATAACACAGTACAAGCGGTGCTTGGCAGATGGTCTCCTCCCGCTGGATCCAACAGAAGCTAGGAAGGTAAAGAAAAATTCCAGCAAGTATACATTGATTGATGGCGATCTGTACAGATTTGGGTTCACTCACCCACTCCTGGAGTGCATACACGGCAAGAAGTGCACGAGAGTTATGGCAGAGCTCCACGAAGGAATATGAGGAAGTCACGTCGGGGGTCGAGCTCTGGCCGCAAGGACTCTCCGTGCAGGCTACTATTGGCCATCCATGAGGGAAGATTGCAAGAAGTATGCCCAGTGCTGCAAACAATGCCAGCAGCACGCCGATTGGCACAAGGCACCTCCCGAGGAGTTGAAGTCGATCTATAGCCCTTGGCCGTTTCATACTTGGGGAATCGACATCCTGGGACCTTTTCCACTGGCGATCAGGCAGATGAAGTACTTGGTGGTGGCGATCGAGTATTTCACCAAGTGGATTGAAGCAGAACCAGTGGCCCAGATCACCGCGCACAAGATCGAAGGTTTTGTATGGAAGAACATCGTGTGCCGGTTTGGAGTGCCTAAGCGCCTGGTGTCAGATAATGGGACGCAGTTTGCAAGCCACCTGTTGAAGAAGCTTTGTGAAGGGGTGGGAATTCAGCAAGTGTTTGCATCCGTCGAGCACCCTCAAACAAATGGCCAGGTGGAATCAGCTAATCGGGTGTTGCTGAGAGGTTTGAAGAGAAGGCTTGAGAAAGCCAAGGGAGGTTGGGCTGAGGAGGTACCCCGTATAGTTTGGGCGTACCACACCACCGAGCAGTCAGGAACCCACGAGACCCCGTTTAGTTTGGTCTACGGGTGTGACGCCATAATTCCAGTGGAGATCCAGGAGAGCTCGCCGAGATTCCAGAACTTTGTAGAGGAAGACTCGAATGAAGAGAGAAGGCTGAACCTGGATCTGCTGGATGAAGTCAGGGAGGAGGCAAGGATGAAGGCTGAGGCGGTGAAGAGAAGGGTCGAGCGAAGGTACAATTCTAAGGTGATGCCAAGGCAGTTTAGAGAAGGCGATCTGGTGATGAGGAAGGCCCACCAGTACGAGATGGAGAATAAACTATCACCCAAGTGGACTGGACCGTTCAGAATAACCGAGGCACTCGGGAACGGAGCCTACCGCTTAGAGACGCTGGAAGGAGGGGCGATCCCTCGTACCTGGAACGCCACACACCTGAAGTTGTACTATAGTTAAGAGCTTTGTAAGTAAAGACAAACACAGATGTTATATTGCAATGTCTCTGTTAAAACAGTTTCAAGGGGGCACTCTTTTTTCCCTAAGGAGGGTTTTTAATGAGGCCACCCAATAAAAGAAGAGTTTTCGAAGTATAAGGTGTTTCCAGATTGCATGTGTGCTATTTTCGAAAGTTTTGAAAAAAGACCTTGTCATTTGTACATGATTTGAGGCAAGAAAAGATATATCGCGTACTTTCTAAAAGGTTTAAAGTCCTCATCGTCTTTCGGCGATTGGAGGCACCAGTTAAGTTTTAAAGTCCTCTTCGTCTTTCGGCGATTGGAGGCACCAGTTAAGTTTTTAAGTCCTCATCGTCTTTCGGCGATTGGAGGCACCAGTTAAGTTTTTAAGTCCTCATCGTCTTTCGGCGATCGGAGGCACCAGATGGAAGACCTCAACGCCCTCGCGCGTTTTGAGGCAAGTTAAAGACCTCCTCGCCGTTGAGCGAGTGCAGGCGAGAAAGAGAAAAAGTCCTCCGTGTTTCTGGGAGCGAGAAGATGTAACTCCTGGGGCAATGTCGAGGCAAGGTAAAGACCTCCTCGCCGTTGAGCGAGTGCAGGCGAGAAAGAAAAGGTCCTCAGTGCATCCAGGGGGGAGGAGATGTACACCCTGGGCAAGTTGAGGCACCAGACAAAGTCCTTCTCGCCGTCGAGCGAGTTAAGGCCATTTAAAGTCCTTCTCGCCGATGAGCGAGTTCAGGCGAGTAAAAGTCCTTCTCGCCGATGAGCGAGTTCAGGCGAGTTAAAAGACCTTCCCGCTTGTATGCGGGTATAGGCAAGATAAAATCCTTCTCGTCTTGAACGAGTTCAGGTATGGCGAAGAGGGCGGAAGAAGCTTGAAAGGTGGCTAAGGTAGATTCGAAGAGAACGCCTAGCCAGCCGGTCTTCAGCTCTGAAGTTCAAGGGGGTAAAGGAAGATCCCAAAAGGCATTTCTGCCCCAGATAAAGAAATGACTGCCAAAGCATGAGGCTGGGAAAAGCTGGTGTTACCAAGAGGTTTTGGCGATCGGGAAAAGTTCAAACGACGGCGAGAAGGTTGAAAGACTTGTTTGATAAAGCAGGTCGAATGGGACGTTGTTTGAACCGATGATTAAGTTACAGTTCGTTGCTTGGAAGCTTTTTCTTATGATCAGGTTAGTGCCTCAAGGGTACAAGTTGTTTAAAGCGACTGTTGCTTAAGTTTGAATCGGCTCGAAGCAGTTACGCCAAAGGTCGTGTTTGCAAAATCGCTAAGTTAAACTCGGCAAAGTTAAACATGCAAAGAAGGTGAAAGCGCTCAAAAGAAGTCAGAAGAAAGAATATCCAAGTTTCGCTATTGAAATAAGTAACTGTTCAAAACACATATGCAAGAGTTTTTACAAGGTAAATACAAGTGAATTTATAAAGAAGCAGATGGGGTGGAATTGGTTGAGCCTTCGGCGGGAACGACCTTTCCATCTACTACTTCGTTGTTTAACGACACCATGCTGAGGTCAAGATCAGGGAATAGGCATGCGAATTGTTCTCGAGCGGCATCAAATCCAGCAACCAGAATCTGAGCGGAGCTTAGCTTAAGTTCTTCAATTTGCCTTTGAAATTCTTCAACCTGTTGCTTAAGCTCCTTGTTCTGCTGCTCCAGCTCTTCGACTTGTTTTCGCAGTTGTTTGTTAGTCTCTTGAGCGTGGAGAAGGTCGTCAGTAACCTTCTTGGATTCAGTTTGAGCTTGGGCCAACTCGGCAGCCATCTTCCCCTTCTCCTTGTTTGCCTCGGAGAGATCAGCCATGGCGTCGTCTCTTGCTTTCTCTACTTGCCCAAGTAGCTTCTCGCGGTCGATTGACCTTTGCTCCAGTTTTTGTACCTTATCGGCATTGGCTTGAATGTGAGCCTCCAGGTCGCTCGCCTTGGTGCGCAGAGGCACGATTTTGCTTTCTAGTTCAACTTTCTCTTGGGCAAGTTCATGGACTTTGCGGCGAAGGTCAGCAGCTTCCTTGCGCGCTAGCCTAAGCTCGGTACTCAGGGCATCCTCTACTCGAGAATGTTCCATTTCCGCGAGTGTCAGGCTGAATGACACCTTCTCCACCTCGACCTTCATAGTGCTGTTTTCGGTCTTGAGGTTGTAGATATCATCCTGTAGCCGCCTGGTGGAGCTCTCCACAGCTCTCGTTATGATCGATGGGATATCCTCTGCAATGGTTTTGAGTTTGGCGGTCAGAGGTTCCCACATCCTTGTGACTTCAAGGGAAAGGTTGGATGCCTGGAGAGGCGCCAGGGGGGCTTGTGGAGGGTTCTCGCCGCCACCTTCCTTAGCAGGGTTTTCAATGTTTGCTTCCTGGCGTGGCGACGCAACCGGGGATTCGGTGATTAGAATTGGGGAGGTGTGAGCAACCTCATCCCCGGTCGGAACGTTCTCTGCAGCTGAAGCATTTGAAGGAGGGCCCCCTCCAGCTGAGATATGGGGCGTAGAGGCACTTGGGGGGTCCTCCAGAAAGTTTGGCTCTTGAGCCTCGACTGCTGGTGGCGCAGTGGCCAGTGGAGTTGCTTGGACTGGTGGTGAAGGGGCTCGTGGTGTTGGCGATGAGGGAGGAGGGGCAGGTGTTGATGGTGGTGTTGAAGCTGGAAGAGGGGGTGGGGCAGGTGGGGAAGGTGGTGCCACCCTTTTCCTCTTTGTAACGAGGCCATCCTCAGTGACCTCGTCGTCCTCTTCCTCATCCTCTTGGACGACTTGGGGGGCTTTTCGCTTTGGCCTTTTAAGGACCAGTTTCTTTCGTTGGGCGGGCTCCTTAGGCGGTGATCGCCCATGAATGATGGCCTTCTCGACCGCCGAGTTTGGCACTGTCTGAGAACCGGTCGCCAACCCGTGGTTTCGGGCGAGCACCTTCAAATCGGCGAGCATGTTCTTACCCAACATGGTGTCTGCATAAAATGAAAGTGCATAAGTTAGCTCGAAGGAGAAAGGGGTAAGTGTACAAGGCAATGAGACAGCAAAAATAGGCATATGCAGAAAAGATAAAACCAAAGTCTTGTGTGTGTCGCACAAGACGCCCAGAAACAATATCAGAAGCAGTGTCAAGACAAGAGTGTAGCGTCCTAACCTATTTGGAATTCCAACTGGTCCTCAAAGAACTCGAAGGAAATCAGGGTGGGGGTCAAGAATGTTATGTGGGCATCTGCCACCCTCTTCCAGAATAGGCAAAGGTCTCGATCCAAAGCTCCCATGCTATCAGGACTTCTGGGCCTCCTGAAGCAGCTTTTGGACTCCTTTTTCCCCTTGTCCACCCAGTATAAGGGGAAACCGTCGAGAAGGGAAGTGTCTTTGTCATTTGCGCGAACCTGGATGAACTTCCCCTTCCAATCCTTGTACGACTACTGGAAGATGGTGAAAATGGATCTCCCAGCAATGGCATTCAGGCTGACCCACAGGCGATCTCCTGGGTGCTTGGCCTCGAACAGGAATAAAAACACGTCCACTGACGCGGGCAGCCCCAGGTGGGCGCATGTTATCTCGAAGGCTCGGACAAACGCCCAGCTGTTGGGGTGAAGCTGGGCGGCGGCGATGTTGAGCTCGGTTAAGAGTTCCCTCTCAAATCGAGTAAGAGGGAACCTGAGTTTGACCTTCTTGAAGAAAGTGGTGTAGACGAAGCAGAAGGGCCCATCGGCGCTCACTTTGTCATCGGCGCACACTGGCAGAGCGGCGGGGCAAGGCAGCACCATCATTCTCTCATCGTGCTCCTTGTGAAACGATTGGTGGACCTCGTCCCCATTGGTCAGTCGCAGAACCGCTCCCGCAGTGTTCACCGACGAGGTTTCCTTTAAGAGGGTTGGGTTAGCCCATGGGTATAAAGCCTTGAAGTCTGGCAGAGGGATGGGGGCTCCTCCAGCGTTTAGTGGAGTCGCCTGGGCCAGAGCGGTTTGAGAAGACGCAGGCCTCACAGCCTGCGGAGAGGGAGCACCACGAACTTGCGTTGAGTCGTGTGCTTGTGGAGGAGGGTTTCGCGCTGATGGAGGGGGGTTCGGGGTGATCTTCGTGCGAGTCATGATAGCAACTGCAAACGAAGAAGAAAGAAAAAAAATAATCAGGAGGGTTACAAAGGCTGACTCGATCATAGAGGGAAGGTGAAAGACGAACGAATGTGAGTTCGTTGCGACGATCGACAAAGCCCTAAGTTACGCAGAAGGAGAAATGGAAAAACAGCCCACAGCGTATGCACCAGACAGTTACAGGATGATGCAAATCGGTGAAAATGCAAGGAAACCCAGCAGATGAAGGAAAGTAGTTACCTTTCGATGATCAGGAGAACGTTGAAGGGAGGTGGTGATCTAGAGCGTCGAGGAACGTCGAGAGTTTTCGCAAAAGGAAATGAGAGCGTATGCAAGTGTGAAGAGAGTGATGGAACAGTAGGAGCGTAAGGGGTTTAAGGGTTTTCGAAATAAGTTTTGGAAGCGCTAACGGCAGATGAAGAGAGCCGTTGATGAAGCCACGTGTCGAGCGATCGGTGAAGGGTTTGGTAGAGCGTCAGAGCAGCAGAAAGTACGATCGTTTGGAATTCTGCGTCAGTGCCACGTAGGTCGGTGTTGACGAGGGCTCTTTCAGTCTTTTCGCTAGACAAGTCTTCGCTTAAGACTGGGGGGCTTGTGTACCGCCCTCGTGGACGGGTGTGATGACGTGGCATCCTGCTACAGTGTAGGCGTGTTGACAAGGCGCCAGGTTGGCAGATAGGAAGGAAGTCGGGAGGCACGTGTGGTCGCCGATTGTTAAGTTGGCGTGTTCCGATTTCCAGTTTACCAGAATAGGCGATCGCCAGGTTGAAGATGAAGTCGCCAGATGTAGACTCAGGCGACCAGGCAGTCGGAGATCGCCAGAATGATCACATCGCCGAAGATGAAGGAGAAGCAGATTATGAAGGCGGCCGGCGAGACCACAGGGAGAGTTTGCACGGTTCCAGTTCTTAGTATTTGGTGATACCGTCACTGACTTTAGCGTCGGAGTGCGATCGGCCGCAGCGGCGCCGTGTCGTTTCTTTGCAGGTTCTTGAGATAGATCCAGAGGAGGAACAGAAGTGAGAAGCGGCGCGCACGTCGATCCTTTGGCGAGGCATTCTCCAGCGCTCCGGTCAACAGGCAGGATCAACGACGATCGCCAAGTTCAGATTGAAGCTGAATCCAGAGAAATGTATTTTCGGCGTGGAAGCTGGGAAGTTTTTGGGTTTCCTCTTGACTGAAAGAGGCATAGAGGCCAACCCTGATAAGTGTGCCGCCATCTTGGCGATGAGGAGCCCAACTACGGTGAAGGAGGTTCAACAGCTAACAGGTCGGATGGCAACCCTGTCCCGCTTCGTGTCCGCTAGCGGAGAAAAGGGCCATCCCTATTTTCAGTGCCTGAGGCGCAACAATAAGTTTGTTTGGACGAAAGAGTGCGAGGAAGCTTTCGTCAAGCTGAAGGAGTATCTGGCGAGCCCGCCGGTTTTGTGCAAACCGCTGGTGGGAACCCCTCTCAGGTTGTATTTTGCTGTAACTGAGAGGGCGGTGAGTGCGGTGCTCGCCCAGGATCAAGGTCAGGCTCAGAAGCCTATTTATTTTGTGAGCAAGGTGTTGCAGGGCCCCGAAACGAGATATCAGGCCCTGGAGAAGGCTGCGCTGGCTGTGGTATTTTCGGCGAGGAGGTTACGCCACTACTTCCATAGTTTCACAATACTGGTGATGACTGACCTGCCCATCCAGAAGGTCTTGAAGAAGCCTGACGTTGCAGGAAGGATGGTGAAGTGGGCAGTAGAATTGTCAGAGTTTGATATCAAATATGAGCCCCGAGGCCCGATTAAGGGGCAAATCTTTGCAGATTTCATGGTCGAACTCTCATCTGAGGCAATGCGAGTTGAAGGGGACGATTTCCGTTGGGTACTTTCGGTGGATGGATCGTCGAACCAGCAGGGCAGCGGTGCTGGAGTCATATTGGAAGGACCCAACGGCGTGCTGATCGAACAATCTCTGAGGTTTGTCTTCAAAGCCAGTAACAATCAAGCAGAGTATGAGGCGCTGATCGCCGGAATTTTGCTGGCCAAGGAGATGGGAGCTAGGGTGCTGATGGCTAAGAGTGACTCGCTGCTAGTCACAGGGCAAGTAACAGGCGAGTTCCAGGCTAAAGATCCACAAATGGCGGCCTATCTGGAATATGTGCAGGAGTTGAAGAGTTCTTTTGCCTCCTTTGAAGTAGTGCATGTGCCCAGAGAGCAGAATGCCCGAGCTGACTTGCTAGCTAAGCTTGCCAGTTCAGGCAAGGGGGGTAGGCAGAGGACGGTGATTCAAGAAACTCTGAAGACGCCGAGAGAATTTGTGGCAGATCACCTGGTCCTTCAGATAAGCAAGTCGACGGAGAAAGCAGCGAGAAGCCATAAGTCCCTGACGCAAGAAACTCTGAGATCGCCAAGAATTAGAGCATGTCGGGGAGAGAAGGTGAACGTGGTGCAGGTCTGCGCTACCCATGAGCCAGACACTTGGATAACACAGTACAAGCGGTGCCTGGCGGATGGCCTTCTCCCACTGGATCCGACTGAGGCTAGGAAGGTAAAGAAGAATTCTAGCAAGTACACCCTGATTGATGGCGATCTGTACAGGTTTGGGTTCACTCACCCGCTCCTGGAATGTATACATGGCGAGAAGTGCACGAGAATCATGGCGGAGCTCCACGAAGGTATATGCGGAAGCCACGTTGGGGGTCGAGCTCTGGCCGCGAGGACTCTCCGTGCAGGATACTACTGGCCATCGATGAGAGAAGATTGCAAGAAGTATGCCCAATGTTGCAAACAATGCCAACAGCACGCCGATTGGCATAAGGCGCCTCCCGAGGAGTTGAAGTCGATCTATAGCCCTGGCCGTTTCATACCTGGGGAATCGACATCCTGGGACCTTTCCCGCTGGCGATCAGGCAGATGAAGTACTTGGTGGTGGCGATTGAATATTTCACCAAGTGGATCGAAGCAGAACCAGTGGCCCAGATCACCGCACACAAGATCGAAGGTTTCGTGTGGAAGAACATCGTGTGCCGGTTTGGAGTGCCTAAACGCCTGGTGTCGGATAATGGGACTCAGTTTGCAAGCCACCTGTTGAAGAAGCTTTGCGAAGGGGTGGGAATTCAACAAGTGTTTGCATCCGTCGAGCACCCTCAGACAAATGGCCAGGTGGAATCAGCTAATCGGGTGTTGTTGAGAGGTTTGAAGAGAAGGCTAGAAAAAGCCAAGGGAAGCTGCGCTGAGGAGGTGCCCCGTATAGTCTGGGCATACCATACCACCGAGCAGTCAGGAACCCATGAGACCCCGTTCAGCCTAGTCTATGGGTGTGATGCGATGATCCCAATAGAGATTCAGGAGAGCTCGCCGAGATTCCAGAACTTTGTAGAGGAAGACTCGAATGAAGAGAGAAGGCTGAACCTGGATCTACTGGATGAGGTTAGAGAGGAAGCGAGATTGAAGGCTGAGGCGGTGAAGAGGAGGATTGAACGAAGATATAACTCGAAGGTGATGCCAAGGCAGTTTAGAGAAGGCGACCTGGTGATGAGGAAGGCCCACCAGTACGAGATGGAGAATAAACTGTCGCCCAAGTGGACTGGACCGTTCAGAATAACCGAGGCGCTCGGGAACGACGCCTACCGCTTAGAGACGCTGGAAGGAGGGGCGATTCCTCGCACCTGGAACGCCACGCACCTGAAGTTGTACTATAGTTAAGAGCTTTGTAAGTAAAGACAAACACAAAAGTTATACTACAATGTCTCTGATGAAACAGTTTGAAGGGGGCACTCTTTTTTCCCTAAGGAGGGTTTTTAATGAGGCCACCCAATAAAAGAAGAGTTTTCGAAGTATAAGGCGTTTTCAGATTGCATGCTTGCTATTTTCCAAAAAGTTTTGAAGAAAGACCTTGTCACTTATACGTGATTTAAGGCGAGTAAAGATATACTACATGCTTTCTAAAAAGTTTTTAAGTCCTCATCGTTTTTCGGCGATTGGAGGCATCAGTTAAAGTTTTTAAGTCCTCATCGTTTTTCGGCGTTTGGAGGCATCAGTTAAAGTTTTTAAGTCCTCATCGTTTTTCGGCGATTGGAGGCATCAGTTAAAGTTTTTAAGTCCTCATCGCCTTTCGGCGATCGGAGGCACCAGTTAAAAGACCTCAACGCCCTCGCGCGTCCTGAGGCAAGTAAAAGACCTCCTCGCGCGTCCTCAGTGTTTCTGGGGGCGAAAAGATGTAACCCCTGAGGCAATGTAGAGGCAAGTGAAAGTCCTCAGTGTTTCTGGGGGCGAGAAGATGTAACCCCTGGGGCAATGTAGAGGCAAGTGAAAGTCCTCAGTGTTTCTGGGGGCGAGAAGATGTAACCCCCGGGGCAATGTAGAGGCATGTAAAAGTCCTCCGTGTTTCTGGGGGCGAGAAGATGTAACCCCTGGGGCAATGTAGAGGCATGATTCAAAGACCTTCTCGCCTGTGAGCGAGTTCAGGCGAGTAAAAGACCTCCTCGCCTGTGAGCGAGTTCAGGCGAGTTAAAGACCTTCTCGCCTATGAGCGAGTTCAGGCAAGATAAAATCCTTCTCGTCTCGAACGAGTTCAGGTACGGTGTAGAGGGTGGAAGAAGTTCTGAGGGTGGCTAAGGTAGGTTTGAAGAGAACGCCTAGCCACCCGGTCTCTTGCTCTGAAGCACAAGGCGGTAGAGAAGGATCCGAAAGGCGTCTCTACCCCCAGATCAAAGAACAGTGGCCAAGGCGTGAAGCCAGAAAGAAGCTGATCGCCAAGAGTTGCTGGCGACCAGGAAAAGTTTAAACAGAGGCGAAAAAGTTAAAAGACCCGTTTTGATGGAGCAGATCGGGTGAAGCAGTGTTTAAGCCAGTAGCTGAGTCAAAGTTTGTTGCTTGTGGAATCTTTTTACGATAAGGTTAATTGCCTTAAGTTTACGAATTGTTAAAGTGATTGTTGCTTAGGGCTGAAGTGATTCGAAGTAGTTAAGTCAAAGGTCGTGCCTACAGTTTTCCTAAGTCTTTTCGTTGAAAGTAAAGCAAGCAAGGAGTTGAAGCAATTAAAGAAGTTATAAGAGGAAGAACGTAGACCTTTGTCATTAACAGTTAATATCAGTTCAAAACATATATACGAAAAGGCATAAAGTCTGTTGCAACCTGTATACAGGGGAAAGTACAAAAGCAATGGATGGATTAAATTGATCAGTCTTCGGCGGGCACCACTTTTCCATCCACCACTTCATTATCCAGTGACACCATGCTGAGATCCAGGTCGGGGAACAAGCAGGCAAATTGTTCCCGTGCGGCTTCGAATCCAGCAGCCAGAATTTGAGCAGAGTTCAGCTTGAGTTCTTCAATCTGCTTCTGAAGTTCCTCAATCCGCTTCTTGAGATCTTCAGTTTGCTTTTTTAGCTCCTTATTCTGTTGCTCCAGCTCTTCAACCTGCTTCTTGAGTTGTTCATTGGTCTCTTGAGCCTGGAGAAGGTCTTCAGCAACCTTCTTGGATTCCGCTTGCACTTGGGCCAATTCAGCAGCTACTTTTCCCTTCTCTTCGTTGGCCTCGGCGAGATCAGCTATGGCGTCGTCCCTTGCCTTTTCCACCTGCCCCAGGAGGGTCTCTCGCTCGGCTGACCTTTTCTCTAATTTCTGCACCTTGACGGCGTCGGCCTTTATGAGAGCCTCCAGGTCAGCCACCTTGACGCGGTAAGGCACAATCTTGCTCTCTAGTTCGATCTTTTCTTGAGCAAGTTGTTGCACTTTATGGCGGAGATCAGTGGCTTCTTTGCGCGCCAACCTGAGCTCGGTGCTCATTGCGTCCTCCACTCGGGAGTGTTCAATCTCCGCCAGCGTCAAGTTGAAAGACAACTTCTCCACCTCAACCCTCATGGTGCTGTTCTCTGTCTTGAGGTTGAAGAGGTCGTCTTGGAGCCTCCTGGTGGAGCTCTCCACAGCTCTGGTGATGATGGCAGGGATGTCTTCTGCTATCGTCTTTAGCTTAGCAGATAGAGGCTCCCACATCCTCGTGACCTCAAGGGGGAGGTTTGCTGCTTGTAGAGGCACTAGAGGCGCTGT
The DNA here is from genome assembly GCF_051622355.1 of Phaseolus vulgaris. Classification (NCBI taxonomy): domain Eukaryota; kingdom Viridiplantae; phylum Streptophyta; class Magnoliopsida; order Fabales; family Fabaceae; genus Phaseolus; species Phaseolus vulgaris. The sequence goes on from NC_143499.1 coordinate 10,796,781, forward strand.
GGGGGCCTGTTGTGGGTTTTCGTCGCCACCTTCCTTAGCTGGTTCTTCAGTGGGCGCTACTCGGCGTGGTGACGACATCGGGGATTCAGTGATTAGAATCAGTGAGGTATGAGCGACCTCATCCCCGATTGGAGCAACCTCTGCGGCTGAGGCATTTGAAGGGGGACCCCCTCCAGCTGATACATGTGGCGTGGAGGCGCTCGGGGGGTCCTCCATGAAGTTTGGTTCTTGGACCTCAACCGCGGGTGGCGCAGTGGCCAGCGGGATCGCCTGGACTGGTGAAACAGGAGCTTGTGGGGGTGGCGATGATGGAGGAGGAGCAGGTGTGGATGGTGGCGTTGACGAGGGAAGAGGGGGTGGTGCCGGTGGTGAAGAAGGTGCCACCCTCTTCCTCTTTGTAACGAGGCCATCTTCGGTGACCTCGTCATCTTCTTCCTCATCCTCTTAGACTATCTGGGGAGCTTTCCTCTTAGCCCTTTTGAGGACAAGCTTCTTCCGCTGGGCGGCGGGTTGGACGTCGGAGGGTGCTGGGCCCTTAGGTGGCGATCGGCCCCGAGTGGCGGCGATCTCCACCATAGAATTTGGCACCGTTTGAGAGCCCGTCGCCAACCCGTGGGTTCGGGCGAGCGCCCTCAACTCAGCAAGCATACCCTTGCCCAGCATGTTATCTGCATAGAACGAAAATGCATGGGTTAACTCAGAAAGAAAATAAGTGCATAAGGCAGTATGCAGCAAAGCAGATGATCGGTGTAGGAAAAATAAAACCAAAGTCTTGCGCATAACGCACAAGACGCCCAGAAACAGTCAAATAGAAGCAGTATTAAAACAACAGTTTAAATGTTCTAACCTATTCGAATTTCGAGTTGGTCCTCGTAGAATTCGAAGCATATCAGGGTGGTGGTAAGGAAAGTGATGTTGGCATCCGCGACCCTTTTCCAGAAAAGGCAGAGATCTCGGTCCAACGCTCCCATGCTGTCAGGACTTCTGGGTTTCCTGAAGCAGCTCTTGGACTCTTTCTTCCCCTTGTCCACCCAGTACAAAGGGAAGCCGTCGAGTAGGGAGTCGTCCTTGTCGTTAGGGCGCACTTGGACGAACTTCCCTTTCCAGTCCTTATAGGATTGCTGGAAGATGGAGAAGATTGACCTCCCAGCAATCGCATTCAAGCTAACCCACAGGCGGTCTCCTGGGTGCTTGGCTTCAAAGAGGAATAGAAACACGTCCACGGATGCGGGCAACCCCAGATGGTCGCACATCACTTGGAACGCTCGCACAAACGCCCAGCTGTTGGGATGGAGCTGGGCGGCGGCGATGTTGAGCTCGGTAAGGAGCTCCCTTTCGAAACGGGTGAAAGGGAACTTGAGCTTTACCTTCTTGAATAAGGTTGTGTAGACGAAGCAGAAGGGCCCGTCAGCACTCATCTTGTCATTGGCACAAACGGGCAGATCGGGGGGGCAAGGTAGCACTATCATCTTTTCATCGTGCTCCTTATGAAATGATTGATGAAGCTCATCCCCCTTAGTTAGCCGCAAAACTGCTCCTACAGTGTTCACAGAAGATGTCTCCCTCAGAAGGGTCGAGTTGGCCCAGGGATACAGGGTTTTGAAGTCTGGCAAGGGAACAGGGGCTCCTCCGGCGATAGGTGGAGTCGCCTGGGCCAGGTTAGGGCGGGAAGACGCAGGCCTCTCAGCCTGGGAAGATGAAGCGCCACGAACTCGTGGTGGGTCATGTGCTTGTGAAGGGGGGTTTCGTGATGAAGGAGGAGGATTCGGGGTGATCTATGTGTGAGTCATTGTTGCAGCTGCAAAGGAAGAAGAAAAGGAAAAATGATCAGGGGTTACAGAGGCTGACTCGATCATGGAAGGAAGGTGAAAAACGAACGAACGTAGGTTCGTTGCGATGATTGACGAAGCCCTAAGTTACGTAGAAGGAGAAATGGAAAAAGCAACCCACAGCGTATGCACCAGGCAGTTACAAGATGATGCGAATCGGTTAAAATGCAAGGAAAACCAGCAGAAGAAGGAAAGTAGGTACCTTTTGATGATCAGGAAGACGATGAAGGATGATGGTGATTCAGAATGTTGGAGAGCGCTGAGACTTTTTTGCAGAAGAAGGTTAGAGCGTTCGTGAATGCGAGGGAAAGTGATGGAACAGTGTTGAGTGAAAATGGGTTTAAGAGTTTTTTCGAAATGGGTTTGGGAAGCGCAAACGGTGGCTGAAGGTAACCGTTGATGAAGCCACGTGTCGAGCGATGGGTGAGGGGTTTGGTGGAAGCGTCAGAGAAGCAGCAGGTACAACCGCTTGGAATTCTGTGTCAGTGCCACGTAGACCGGTGTTGACGTGACTCCTCTAGTCTTTTCGCTGGACAAGTCTTCGCTTAAGACTGGGGGGCTTGTGTACCGCCCTGGTAGTCGGAAGTGATGACGTGGCATCAAGCTACAGTATAGGCGTGTTGACAAGGCGCCAGGTTGGCAGAAGGGAAGGAAGTCGGGGGGCTCGTGAAGTCGCCAGTTATTAAGTTGGCGTGTTCCGATCTCCAGCATACCAGAATCGGCGATCACCAGGTTGGAGATGAAGTTGCCAGATGTAAACTCAGGCGACCTTGAGATTGGAGATCGCCAGAGAAAGCACATCGCCAGAGATGAAGGTGGTGCAGATTATGAAGGCGGCCGGCGAGACCACAGGGAAGGTGTATGAAGGCACCCTAACTCGCCAGTTCCAGAAGAGATCGCACTCCCAAGTTAGCTATGTACTGGGCAGTACCATGCATAGGTAACTTAGCAAAACGAGAGTAGAAGCAGCGCCAAGTCAAGGAGGCTCCTGATGAAGGCACGTGTACGACTAGATGCGAGCCACGTGTCCGAGTCTGTAACTGCTAGGAGAGAGAAAGTCACCAGGTATAAAAGAGTTCTTAACGAACTTTCTGAGGTACGCACGTTCAGAATACATTCTTTACGCTTGCGAGTTATAGAGCTTACTGTGAGAGAGGATTTGCACGGTTCTCGTTCTCTTAGTATTTGGTGATTCGGTCACTGACTTGGGTGTTGGAGTGCGATCGGCCGCAGCGGCGCCGCTCTGTTTCTTTGCAGGTTCTTGAGGTGGATCTCGAAGAGGAACGGAGGTGTGAAGCGGTGCGCACGTCGATCCTTTGACGAGGCAGTTTCCAGCGTTCTGGTCAACAAGCAGGATCATAAACAATGCATCACCAATGATTTACCAATGCATTTCAGATGCTTTATTTATAAGATTTTTTACCAATGCCTTTCAACTCTTCCGTCAAACTATATTTACCAAAATTTCAAAATCATATTCGGCATAGGTTATTATAGCATTGGACATTGTACCGATCAGGTCATCGGGTGTGATGACGTGGACAAGAGAAATGTGGGTGGTCAAGAAGTCAACATAGTCACCGTTTATGGAAGTGGCGTTCTGCGCTGTACATAGTCGCCGTTTATGGAAGTGGCATTCTGCGGCATACATAATCGGTTGTCACCGCTTTGTGTGTCACCGACGTGTTAGATAATGGAAGATCAAGTGGTCAGCCATCGCCCAAGAAAGACATCACCCAAGAGAGGCATCGCCCAAGAGAGGCATCGCCCAAGAAAGACATCGCCCAAGAGAGGCGTCGCCCAAGAGAGGCGTCGCCCAAGAGAGGCGTCGCCCAAGAGAGGCGTCGCCCAAGAGAGGCGTCGCCCAAGAGAGGCGTCGCCCAAGAAAGGCGTCGCCCAAGAGAGGCATCGCCCGAGAGAGGCATCGCTAAGCAAAGGCATCGCCCAAGAGGAACAGTCGCCAAAAGAAGGCGTCGCCAAGATAAGGCGACGCCAAGATAAGGCGTCGCCAAGAGAAGACATAGCCAAGCGGAGATATCCATGGTGTTACCCCTCGATGCGCATGGGTAGGAAAGACCGTGGAGGGGGCGACACCGTGAGGAAGCCTTGGACCTTGGTAGCTCAGAACAGTAACAAAGAAAGGTGGCTTCAAGGCCATAAGTTCTAGTACCAGTAGGGGGTAAACCTGACTCGTGAAGTATCCACGCCACTGCTGGGAGACCTTGGGACAGATACGACCCATGAGAGGGCCATGACCAGGGGAGAACCACGTGCATGATACGAGAGAAAGGTAGATACACCCCCAGGGCGAGTGACTAGCGATTGGGGCGCATGAGTTGGCACCAAGAAAGTCACCCCACGCACCAGAAGCACTTCGAGGAAAGAGGGCTCACACAGTGGAATAACCCTAAGTTGGGTTGCGGCGTTGTGGGACCCTCTGCGCAGAATAACGATCAAGTCAGAAGGGCACGTGACGATGCGCACGTGCTCATTAAAGGTCTCAGTGAAAGTTTGCCAAGGTACGCGTTAATTCAGTTAAGATTTGAACGTTCCAAGGAATATTTTTATACGCTTTCAATGCGCTTTAACGCGCTTTAAACATGAGAGATGTATAAAAATGGACCTTGGGGCATTTGAAGAAGGACCGAGTTTTTAACCTAATTCTCGCAGTTTTACACAGAGCACTAACCCTAGTTGTTCTCGCTGCGCACCCACTGTGAGCACAAGGCAATTAGGGCAACACAGTTTTAGTCACTCAGTTATTTCTGACCACCTTCAGAGCATACGTTTACAGTGTTCTGATACGGAGGTGTGTCACCTTTGATGTTTCTCGCTAGCTGACTTGATCGTCGGAGTGCAAACGGCCGTGAGGGCGCCCCTTTGTTCACTTCTTTTCAGGTTCATAGACGGAGCAAAACGAAGGTGCCCTAGCTCGCGAGGACAAACCACGCGCAAAGACAATCCCGGTCAACCGGCGGGAACATTTGGCGCCCATCGTGGGGCCGATATAAAACATCAGTCCCACCACGCAAGTTTTTCAGTTCCAGTTCTCAAAACCCAGATAAGTTAAGAGAGTTTCCAGAAAGCCATGACCACAAGACCTGCACGCGCTAGGAGTGAAGAGATGACCATGCAACAACTCATGGGCATGATGCAAGGGCTACAGGAAGCAATGGCAGCGTCGAAAGCGGAGCAAGAGCGCATGCAGGCGGATCTCGCAGCTTCTCAGGCGCGATGTAGACGAGCCTGAGACTGCCTCCCCACCTAGAGGATTCACAACACCATTCTCACAAAGACAGCAATCCCCAACACGTTCACGGAGCCCAAGGTAACCTTCATAGGGATGGAGAATCCTGAGGCACACCTCACTGCGTTCCACACACAGATGATGTTGGTTGGTGGTTCTGATGCCGCAAGGTGCAAGCTCTTCATGAGCACTTTAACTAGGATGGCCATGGATTGGTTTATTAGCCTCCCAGAGGGTCACATCACGTCTTTCACACAGCTCTCACGACTATTCAGAGAGTAGTATTTAGCCAAGAGGGCCCCAACCCCAGTTTCGTACGACCTTTTCGACGTGAAGCAATACCAAGGGGAAACTCTGAAGGAACACAGTTAAAGCATTGTAAGTAGCAATTAACTCGAACAGTTTAAAATGTTTCAGTTAAAACAGTTTTTAAAAGGGGTACTCTTTTTCCCTAAGGAGGGTTTTTAACGAGGCAACCCAATAAAGAAGGTTTCGAAGTTTATCAAAGTTTCCCAGTTATTAAGTTTGCATGCTCATCGTTTTTTAAGTTTTCAGAAAGAGACTTTATCGCCCTTGTGTAGTTTCAAGGCAACGGCAAATTCAGATTGCATGCATTCAGTACAAAGTTTGAAAGCATAAAGTTTTAAACCCTCATCGCCACCTGGCGATCGGAGGTGAAAGTTAAGTTTTAAGTCATCTTCGCCACCTGGCGATCGGAGGCACAAGTATAAAGTTTTTTAAGTTCTCATCGCCTTCCAGCGAGAAGAGATTGAAAAGTCCTCCTCGCCGTGAGCGAGTGTAGCCGAGAAGAGATTAAAAAGTCCTCCTCGCCGTGAGCGAGCGTAGGCGAGAAGAGATTGAAAGGACCTCCTCGCCGTGAGCGAGTGTAGGCGAGAAGAGATTGAAAGGACCTCCTCGCGGTAAGCGAGTGTAGGCGAGAAAAGATTAAAAAAGTCCTCCTCGCCGTGAGCGAGTGTAGGCGAGAAGAGATTAAAAAGTCCTCCTCTCCGTGAGCGAGTGTAGGTGAGAAGAGATTAAAAGGACCTCCTCGCCGTAAGCGAGTGTAGGCGAGAAAAGATTACAAAAATCCTCCTCGCCGTGAATGAGTGTAGGCGAGAAGAGATTAAAAAGTCCTCCTCTCCGTGAGCGAGTGTAGGCGAGAAGAGGTTAAAAGGTCCTCCTCGCCGTGAGCGAGTGTAGGCGAGAAAAGATTAAAAAAGTCCTCCTCGCCGTGAGCGAGCGTAGGCAAGAAGAGGTTGAAAAGACCTCCTTGCCTTGAGCGAGTACAGGCAAGAACAGATTACAAGACCTCTTTGCGTAAGCAAATTGAGGCAAGTTTGAAAGTCCTGAGTGCATCCAGGGGAGGAGGAGATGTAACCCCTGGGCAAGTTGAGGCATCAGGAAAGGTCCTTCCCACCCTCGAGTGAGTTCAGAGCAAGATGACAGTTATGTCCAATATGAGTTAAAATCCGGGAGCCTAGTCCTTGAGCAGGGGTTAAAGGACTCCTTCGGGACGCCCCCTCCTCAAGTATGAACTGCTAGCCCCGGTACCAGATATCAGTACAAGTTAAAATCTGGGAGCCTAGTCCTTGAGCAGGGGTTAAAGGATTCCTTCGGGACGCCCCCTCCTCAAGTATGAACAGCTAGCCCCGGTACTAGATATCAGTACAAGTTAAAATCCGGGAGCATAGTCCTTGAGCAGGGGTTAAAGGATTCCTTCGGGACGCCCCCTCCTCAAGTATGAACAGCTAGCCCCGGTACCAGATATCAGTACAAGTTAAAATCCGGGAGCCCAGTCCTTGATCAGGGGTTGAGAGATTCCTTCGGGACGCCCCCTCCTCAAGTATGAAAAGCTGGCCCCGGTATCAGATGTTAGACATAAGTTAAAAACGCGGGTGCTTAGTCCTTGAGCAGGGGTTAAGGGATTCCTTCGGGACGCCCCCTCCTCAAGTATGAACTGCTAGCCCCGGTACCAGATATCAGTACAAGTTAAAATCTGGGAGCATAGTCCTTGAGCAGGGGTTAAAGGATTCCTTTGGGACGCCCCCTCCTCAAGTATGAACAACTAGCCCCGGTACCAGATATCAGTACAAGTTAAAATCCGGGAGCCCAGTCCTTGATCAGGGGTTGAGAGATTCCTTCGGGACGCCCCCTCCTCAAGTATGAACAGCTGGCCCCGGTATCTACAAGTTAAAATCCGGGAGCCCAGTCCTTGATCAGGGGTTGAGAGATTCCATCGGGACGCCCCTTCCTCAAGTATGAACAACTGGCCCCGGTATCAGATGTTAGACATAAGTTAAAAACGCGGGCGCTTAGTCCTTGAGCAGGGGTTAAGGGATTCCTTCAGGACGCCCCCTCCTCAAGTATGAACAGTTGGCCCCGGTATCGGACGATAGATATAAGCTAAAATCTGGGTGCCTAGTCCCTGAGCAGGGGTCGAAGGATCCCTTTGGGACGCCCCCTCCTCAGGTAGGAATAGCTAGCCCCAGCGTCTGATGTTCAGAACATTTCGCCTTGGTGTTTTTAGACACCCTGAGGACAATACAGCGTTGCAGTAGCAGGCCTCTCCTAAGCCGTGGGCACCAAGCGCAAAAAGATAAGGGCTAAACTGCCCTGGTGTTTTAGACACTCCATGAACAATGCGGTACCATTGTTTATACCTCTCCATGGGCGTGGGCACCAGAGTGCGACTTTGGTTCCAAAGTGTTGAGGCGCCTTGAGGACACCCAGAGCAGGTCCCTCCTTGAGTGTTGACACCCAGCACAGGTGAGATAAGCCCTCCTCGCCCTTGAGCGACGTTGAGGCACCAGAGACGAACAGATAAGTCCTCCTTGCCTTTGAGCGATGTTGAGGCCATAGTAGAGACCAAATCCTTCTTTGCCTTTAGGCAATGACGCGGTAAGTGGCGCTTTCATGGGGAAGATTGCTCGCAGAGACGAAGGCCAAGTAAGTTTCTTGGTGGAGAGGCCAAAGGAAGGGTACGCATCACGACTTAAATGGGAAGAGTAAGAGAGGAGATCACGTGCTACCTAAAGAGTTAAAGTCGAACACAATGACAAGGAGTATCGAAGGTAACGCACGCGATATAGCAAAGAAAGCAGAAGCAGACACAAGTATGCAAAGATAAAGCAAATAAACATTTAGGTAAGGATCAATAGTTATAGTTACAGATAAAGTCCATGACAGATGTAAATTAAGCAAAGGGCAATCACATCATATACACATCAAAATGCCACGTGGACGATAGGGCGAGGCCTTAGTCTTTTTGCTGAAACAAGTTATCAGCTCAAGACTGGGGGGCTTGTGTACCGATCAGGTCATCGGGTGTGATGACGTGGACAAGAGAAAGGTGGGTGGTCAAGAAGTCAACATAGTCGCCGTTTATGGAAGTGGCGTTCTGCGGTGTACATAGTCGCCGTTTATGGAAGTGGCGTTCTGCGGTGTACATACTCGTCGTTTATGGAAGTGGCGTTTTGCGGCATACATAATCGGTTGTCGCCGCTTTGTGTGTCACCGACGTGTTAGATAATGGAAGATCAGGTGGTCAGACATCGCCCAAGAAAGACATCGCCCAAGAGAGGCATCGCCCAAGAGAGGCGTCGCCCAAGAGAGGCGTCGCCCAAGAGACGCATCGCCCAAGAGAGGCATCGCCCGAGAGAGGCATCGCTAAGCAAAGGCATCGCCAAGCAAAGACATCGCCCAAGAGGAACAGTCGCCAAAAGAAGGCGTCGCCAAGATAAGGCGTCCCCAAGAGAAGACATAGCCAAGCGGAGATATCCATGGTGTTACCCCCCGATGCCCATGGGTAGGAAAGACCGTGGAGGGGGCGACACCGTGAGGAAGCCTTGGACCTTGATAGCTCAGAACAGTAACAAAGAAAGGTGGCTTCAAGGCCATAAGTTCTAGTTCCAGTAGGGGGTAAACCTGACTCGTGAAGTATCCACGCCACTGCTGGGAGACCTTGGGACAGATACGACCCATGAGAGGGCCATGACCAGGGGAGAACCACGTGCATGATACGAGAGAAAGGTAGATACACCCCAGGGCGAGTGACTAGCGATTGGGGCGCATGAGTTGGCACCCAGAAAGTCACCCCACGCACAAAATCACTTCCTTTTGCAATTAAACTTTTCACACCTCATTTTGGATGCATTTGAGACAATTCCCCTCGAAGATTGCGAAAAACCACGACTTCACTATTTCACCCATTTTGCTACCAAGGCATAAAAAGTCAAGCCACCAAACTTGGCTAAGCCAAAACCAATCCAAGATCAATTCCTTTTGAAACCAAACTTTTCACACCTCATTTTGGATGCATTTGTGACTATTCCCCACAAAGATTGCTCAAAACCCACGACTTCACTTTTTCACGAATTTTGCCACCAATGCACAAAAACTTCGCTAATCCACCAAACTTCGCTAATCCAACAAAGTTCAATTCCTTTTGCAACCAAACTTTCACACCGCAATTTGGATTCATTTGTGACAATTCCCCACCAATATTGCTCATAAACCACGACTTCACTTTTTCACAAATTTTGCTACGAAGTAAACAAAAGCCAAGCAACCAAACTTGGCTAAGCCAAAACCCAACCTAGATCAATTCCTTTTGCAACCAAACTTTTCACACCTCATTTTGGATGCATTTGTGAAAATTTCCCACCAGGATTGCTCAAAAACCACGACTTCACTTTTTCACCAATTTTTTTACCAAGGCACAAAAACTAGGCCAAGCCACCAAACTTGGCGAAGCCAAAACCTAACCAAGATCAATTCCTTTTGCAACCAAACTTTTCATACCTCAATTTTTATGCATTTGTGACAATTCCCCACGAAGATTGCTCCAAAACCACGACTTCACTTTTTCACCAATTTTGCTACCAAGGCACAAAAAGCCAATCCACCCAACTTCGCTAAGCGAAACCCAACCAAGATCAATTCCTTTTGCAACAAAAATTTTGACACCTCATTTTGGATGCATTTGTGACAATTCCCCACCAATATTGCTCATAAACCACGACTTCACTTTTTCACCAATTTTGCTACCAAGTAAACAAAAGCCAAGCAACCAAACTTCGCTAAGCCAAACCCAACAAAGATCAATTCCTTTTGCAACCAAACCTTTCACACCTCATTTTGGATGCATATGTGACAATTCCCCAGCAAGATTGCTCAAACACCACGACTTCACTTTTTCATCAATTTTGCTACCAACGCACAAAAACTAGGCAAAACCACCAAACTTGGCTAAGCCAAAACCCAACAAAAATCAATTCCTTTTGCAACCAAACTTTCACACCGCATTTTGGATGCATTTGTGACAATTCCTCACCAAGATTGCTGAAAAACCACGACTTCACTTTTTAACCAATTTTGCTACCAGGTCACAAAAAGCCAAGCCACCAAACTTCGCTAAGCCAAAACCCAATCAAGATCAATTCCTTTTGCAACCAAACTTTGCACACCTCATTTTGGATTCATTTGCCACAATTCCCCACCAAGATTGCTCAAAAACCACAACTTCACTTTTTCACCATTTTCGCTACCAAGTCACAAAATCTAGGCCAAGCCACCAAACTTGGCTAAGCCAAAACCCAACCAAGATCAATTCCTTTTCAACCAAACTTTTCACACCACATTTTGG